>NC_134099.1:90013125-91409135 GCF_000715075.1 Nicotiana tabacum | reverse complement strand
AAATGGAGCTGTGCTATGCGATCGCGTAAATCTTCCCGCGATCACATAGAGTAAAATATCTATTGCACTGAGCCGACTTTGGAAGCTTATATCTTACAATCTATAAGGAATTCGAAGATGATCTAAAAATGAAAGTTGTAGCCCTTGATGTCTAGTTTTCAGAAAATAAAAGCAATTATAATTTGGAGGTTTGTACAAAAAGTTGTGATCATTACACTAAAAGCTATCTGGAAGAGTTGGAGAAGGTTGTTGGAAAAATTTGTTCTACGCGATCGCGGGGGAATGGCCGCGATCGCATAGGGTAAAAGAAGGTCTGGAAAATTTTGTGCTTTGTTATCACATTAGTTTGTCCGTGATAGCATAGGGTAAATGCCTGGGCAAATTATAAAGTACTCTATTTCGAGGATTTCGGCAATTTTTGCATTTTTGGAGCTATGGAGCTCAGATTGAGGCGATTTTTGAAAGCATTTTCAAAGGATTGATTGGGGTAAGTGTTCTTCACTCAAATTTTATTAAATCTCATGATTATATCTTGATTCTTATCATTTAATTTGGGAATTTGGGGTGAAAATTGGGAAAAAATGGAAGAAGGTTTGGAGAGTTGATTTTGGGGATTTGGATGACCATTTGATGTCGGATTTTGGTGAATTTGATATGGGTAGACTTGTGAGTGAATGAGTTTTCCAGTTTTGTGATTTTTATCAAATTCCGAGACATGGTCCCGGGGGCCGGGTTTGAGCCAATTTCGGGATTTTGAGTTAATTTGATTATTTTTGCTTGAGCTTTGTTCCTTTAGCGTATATTGATGTTAATATATCAATTTTGGTTAGATTTGGAGCATTTGGAGGCCGATTCGATAGTCAAAGGCATCGCGGGCTAGAGTTTGGACCGGATAGAGGTAAGTAATGATTGTAAATGCTGTCCTGAGGGTATGAAACCCCGGATTTCACATCGTTGTGCTACTTTGAGGTGGCGCACATGCTAGATGACGAGCGTGGGGCGTGCACCATTAGGGATTGTGACTTGGTCTGTCCCGTAAGATACTATTGTGTTTTGGAAAGTATTATTATGTTTTAAGCTGAATGTCATATTTAGGCCTCGTGCCTACTGTTTTGGACCCTTATGGGGGCTTTTACTATTTTTCTCACTGCTTTGACTTAATAATTGTACTCAGTCATGGTGTGTTTTATTGATTTCATAACTCAGCCTTATTTACTCAATTTTGATACTATAAATGATATTCATGAACTTAACGCCCTGTTTTACTGATAGTCCGAGTGACTTATGAGGTTGATGGCTGAGATAGACCGAGGGTCTGATTGCGAGGCTAATGACTGAGAGAGGTCGAGTGCCTGGTTGTGGGCTTTGTTCTCTTAGCATATTGCGACGTATTCGTTCTGATTTTGAATAGATTCGACGCGCGTGGATCGGGCTGCACGCCGCAGCGATATGTTGGATCGGGCTGCACGCCGTAGCGATATAGCGCTTGGGCTGTAGGAGCCTCTCCGGAGTCTGTACACCCCTAGTGAGCGCAGTCAACTATATATATGGATCGGGCTGCACGCCGCAACGGTTATTGTATGGTTTCTATTGAGCATGAGTGCTGAGTGAGAGCGCTGATTGATAAGAGTTGAGTCATGAGTGACTGAGAGGCTTGCCCGAGGGGCTATATATACAGGTACATGAGTGATGCTTTGCCTGAGAGGCCTGTTTATGAACTTACTATTTTTTTACTCCTCCTTAAAGTGAGTTTCTGTTGAATATGTTGATTAAATTACTGCTTTCACTCATCTTTAGACCGAGCATCTATTGAAAATTTTAAACAAATGCTTTAAACAACTTTCATTTTAAACTAAAGGTTTTACGAGGCGTCCGAAATTTCGTCACTGATTTGGCTTTGTTACGTTCTCCGGGATTTGTAAGTTATGAACTGGTTATGAATTTCTATTTGCCGAGGGGCTGTATACGAACTATGTTTTGCCTGAGGGGCCGATTATGATTTTCATCACTTTCACTCTATATTTTATTAAACCTCTATTGAAAAGGTTAGAAAGATATTTTCTAAAGGATTTTACTGAAGTCAGAAATTTAACGGAATGATTTGAATGGTATCTTCTTTTGGGAACCTACTGCAACTATTGTGGTGCTATGACGTGGTTTACGTGATTTCTTACTGCTCAGTCTTTATTTACTTTTATTACTTACTGAGTTGGAGTACTTACATTACTCTCTGCACCTTGTGTGCAAATTCAGGTATTTTGAAACCTGGTGGCGGGTGTTGATTGCTTAGTGGCAGAGTCATCACAGTTAGCAAGGTAGCTGCCCGATGTTTGCAGCACTGCTTTTCTTCCTCTTGTTTTTATTAGACTGTATTTAGTACATTTTTAGACTCTTGTTGTATTCAGACCTTAGTAGATGCCCATGACTTGTGACACCCCGATGTCGGGCTTGTGTATTTATTCTGCACTATTCATTTAAGACTTACATCATGAGATGTGTGATTAATTAAAGGCTTAAAATGATTGTTATTGATTAAATGGTTAATTCGGGAGTTGTGTCGGTTGGCCTAGTTTCACGATAGGCGCTATCACGACCGAGTCAGTTTTGGGTCGTGACAAGTTGGTATCAGAGCCTAGGTTACATAGGTCTTACGCGTCATGAGCAGGTTTAGTAGAGTCTCATGGATCGGTACGGAGACGTCTGTACTTATCCTCGGGAGGCTGTAGAACCTTTAGGAAAAACTTCACATTCTTGAATTCTTATCGTGCGTCCTTGATTCAACTTGAAATGTAACTCTTGAAATTCCTTCCACGCGTTTGTATGTGCACATGAGCGCTCAGTATCAGAGGGGCAAGATGATCTCTCTGTGTTGATGATGGGCTAGTCTGTAGGACTTGAGGCCGAATTTTGCATGTAGCTTGAGCACCGAGGTGTTGATTGTGTGAGCACCTACATCTGGATTTATATGTTTGATAGTGTCCCTATTAAGGGAAGTGATAACTGGATAGCTACGTGATGCATATGATGTGACCGCGAGATGTGCTCCTACGAATTGAATGAGATGAGAAAGGTTTGCTTGGGGGTAGTAAGAGCTACTCGGTGCTTCATTTTCATCGTGAGTTGATGTATAGCCCGAGTTGTGGGCATGATGAGGGTTCTTTTTCATGTTGTCTAGTTGGAAATGGAGTAAATCTCATGTAGTGAGATGAGTTCAGACTCAGGAAGTGTAATTGACCGGGTAATATATATGATTGTGAAGGAATATAGAGAGATGCCAGTTTGAGGTTAAGCAAGTGGATTATCTTCTGCGGAGTGTTCTGAAGTTGTGTGGTCCCTATTATGTTTGTTGTGAGTCCTCTTTTATAAGTGAAATTATATGTGCTGCAGTTTGAGTTTGGATCGCGTAGAAAAGTTGTCTTGACCGTTACAAGGGTGAACACGAAGTTTGCAAATGATTTGAAGTACTAGAGGGTCTGTGTTGCAAGAGATTATGAAGGATTGAGTTTAATCTCACTATGGTATTATGACAGTAATAGAGTATATGCATTATGGGTTATTGTGTGTTTTGATCTATGGCTTTGAGCCAAGTGGGGAGTATGTTATTGATCCATTGATTGCACGGTTAGATGCTACGTTGGTTTCAGTTTGGGGCATACTGGTGAATCGGTTATGGCTTACGGAGGTTGAGATCGAGGATGACCCGAATAAAGGAAATTTTGGATAGGGATCATATTGTGCTTTATGGGTGTATAAGAATCTAGGGAATGACTTGGGTTGTTATTGGTGAAGGATGTAATGTACATGGAGCAGGAATTTATTTGGATACATTAAGGTGGGGTTACTTTGTATTGGAGTGCTAATGGAGCATAGGTCATCCAGTTCGATTGATCAGTCTAAGTGAGGTTTGAATAGAGTGGATGACTCTCAAGAATGAGTCTAATGGGTTCAAGATTTTTACACATAATAATTGGAGATTTTCAGGTTGTATATTTGGCTAGAAATTAAGGTTTGCATTGGAGGGTGTTAAGACTTGTGGTATTTTTATATTATTGCGGATTCTACACATCAGTATCAGGAATGTAAAGATAATGACTTTAGATTTGCAGAAGGTCTTTTCAGAACAGATATCTCAGCTATGGTACTTTTGGGGGTGCTTCAGTGGAATGCAAGGGTTTATGAGCCTTAGGGCGATGTGATTTTAAGCTAAAGTTTGTGGGACCAGTTTTAGTTAAGGATGGTGGTGTACTAGCAAGGAAACATATCAATTTAAAGGTAATTCGGAAGGAACACAGAGAATTAGGATGGCTTGGTAGTAGGTTGGATCGGCAGGGTAATGGATATGATCGGTTCTTAGGTGCTTATGATGCACTGTGTATCTACAGGTGTTTCGTGGCAATGCTCTTAGGTTTTGATGGCCTGTGTAGTTGGGTTGAGTTGGAGGAATTTAGTTCTGACAGTTTGGTTTTGTGCAAGTGGAATTATGAGAGTTCTTGATGGTTTCTACCACGGTTTGGAGGTGTATATTTTCTACTGGCATGAGGAGCATGGGATGCATAGTGATTTTCTTCTAGATGGGATCAATGGAAAGTTCTTGGCTGGCTGAGTACGTAGTTTCTTGTAGCTCGGAGTGGATTATGAAGTTCTTATGTTTATCATAGGATGGTATAGTATATGCGGTATGTTGTATGGGGTTGAGATTTGCATGTGTAAGGTCATAGTTCAGTTTTGAAAGGAAGGTCATAAATTCTTAGGCAACATGGACAACTTCAGATGACCAGATAAATGAGATCTCAGATTGTTGGCTTGATGAGGGTATACATTTTAGAAAGGGCGATGTGTTTGAGTTACGGATGCTTTATTGGTATTGCGGCACTATCTTGTCTGATCGAATGCTGATATTCAAGGTTTTCTTGGTGGCACAAAATAATTATAGAAATACCTCTCGTGGGATGAATGTGTATTAGAGGTGGGTTGTACATTTGGACGGTGGAGTTGGGATTAGATATGGTGATTTGTGTGCTTTATGGATTTGGAGACTGGGAGTTTTCATAAACAGGTTATTTCGCGGTTGTGGACTGTAAAGATGTGGGTGAGCTAGTCAGATGATAGTATGTGCTATGATTCAGTCATTGTGAACCTTGAGAGGGTTATTTATCTGTTATGGGTGACCAGAGTTGATGTGTGGTTCATTGGTAGGCCCAACATGGATGTGTGTTCTGCACCGGGTCAGATGATAGTCAGATGATAGTGTGTACTGCAAAAGTATACTATTATAGTATACAATATATTGTTATAGTATACTATAATAATATGCAATATACTGTAACAATATGCTGTAATAGAATACAATTTACTATAATAGTATACCTATTACCCGTAAATTCACTTGACTTTTTCCTTTTAATTTGCTTTAAGCTTTTACCTAGTGTGAGAGGCAAATTAAAAATGCAAAAATAAAATAAAATTATAGTATGCTATATAATGTAACGATATACTCTTACAATTAGATCCTTTAGAATTTTTTGAAATTTTTATTGACAACTGATATTATTTCAGTTTGATAATTGAATTAAATTTTTTTTAACTCTTTGCGTACAATTGTACCCTGTTGGTATAATTATATACTATACTGGTATCATATGTTAGTTAATATTTTTTTAATTGTATTAGCTACATTTAATTGGTATACAATTTAATTTTTCTTTAGTAATAATTAAAAAAAAGAATAATAAAAAATAATGAAAATAGTAAATAAAATTAGATTATGAAGAGAAAAAGAATATAAAAAAAAGAAGTTAAATGAAATTAGAATAGGAAAAAAGAAGAAAACAAGAATAAAGAAAAGGAGAAAAGAAAAAAAAAAGAAAAAAGAAAAGAAAAGAAGCATAGAAATAAAAAAAGAATTGGAGAATAAAGAAAAAATTCTTCACAAAACCTATCATGGGTAGGAAATGTAATTAGTTTATGGGTAGAAAAATAAATGAGTAGACAAGAATAAATAATTTTATTTTTTGTTAGTAATTGTGTCAAAATCCTAATAAAAAATAGTGTCAAGCTGAATGGGTTGTAACAACAACAACAACAACAACGACCCAGTATAATCTCACAAGTGAGGTCTGGGGAGGGTAATATGTACGCAGACCTTACCCCTACCCCCCCGAAGGGTAGAGAGACTGTTTTCAGGAGATCCTCAGCTCAAAAAGGTAATAGGAGCCGATACGTTAGTACCATAAAAATGCATAATGAATTGGATAGGTAACAAAGTCTTTAATCCCCCATTAACAATGCGTGTCATACCGTTCCGTACTGTGACAAGGAGTCCACCTAATTTCCCCAAGGTACAACGGACAGTACGTTTTTCGTCGCAATTGTTCCGCTTTTTACAAAACCCTTCTCTATTTACGGCGATCCCCTTTTCCACAACATTTCACCCTCCATTGAAAGCAGCCGCCATGACTACCTTCCGGATTGTAGACAACGAGGAGCAAGACAACCGCTACGACCTCTTTGACGTTTACTTCCACAGCGACACAATCAAAACAACGGTTACTTCCGATCCGGAAATCGTCACTCAGTGGATCTCCGAAACCGAATCCTCTCTCCACGACCGCCGCCATCTCATCGTTGGACTTGACGTCGAGTGGCGGCCCAGTTTCCACCGCAATCAGCAATTCAAAGTTGCAACTCTCCAGCTCTGCGTCGATCGCCGTTGCCTCATATTCCAACTCCTCTACTGCAGTTCAATTCCAGATTCCCTCGTTAGTTTTCTGTCCAACGGAGACTACACGTTTGTTGGGGTTGGAGTTGAGAACGATGTGGAGAAGTTGGTTGAAGATCACGAGCTTACCGTGAGGAATATGGTGGATTTGAGAGTTTTGGCAGCTGATGCATATGAGATGAGTAATTTGAAAACTGCTGGGTTGAAGGAGCTGTGCAATGTTGTTCTTGGAAGAGAGATTGAGAAGCCTAGACATATTACTATGGGTAGGTGGGACAGTGAGTGGTTGAGTTTGGATCAAATTAAATATGCTTGTGTTGATGCTTTTGTTTCTTTTGAGATTGCAAAGCATTTGAATGTTGCTGCTGCTCCTTGAAGATTCTGGGTGAAGATTTGGTTTGATATTGTTAATTGAATGGTTATAGCTTCTGCCTTCTTGGTTTTCGAAGTATGTTAATTGGGTGAAGATTTAGAACTTTTATGTCAAGAGTTTAAGTTATATGCACGATGGCGTAAAAATTCTTATGTAAGTATGAGTTGTTAAATGATACTAATTGACATATTATAACATAGTATATAACTTAAATCTTTAAATTTAATCTTAGTTGTGAAAACATCAGCTGTTAAGTTCTGTGTATGCCTAGACTGTGTTTGTTTAGATTCTAATTAACTTAAACTTTCAATCTGTTTATTTTCTTGACTGACTAAGGGTTTTCCCTTTTCCTTTTTTGTCAAGAATGTTCTCCTTCTAGAGCTGATTTTTGTGTTCTTTGATGAAGTAAAACCTGATGATTTAATTATTGTTAAAGCATTTCTTCCTTGAATCGGTTTATTTTGATTCAAATGTTGTAATAATGGAGCTTAATATCAACTGAAGCAGGAGAAATTACAATCTTACAATCCACAAATTAGGGAAAACAGGACAAAAAAAAGGGAAAATAGAAAAGGGAGATTCCAGACTGCTAAACTTTAGCTAAAAAAAAAGATAAACATGCAAGTTCTTCCATTCCTTGTTATAGCTTCAAGTTCTTGTGGTTGCTTCCCTTTTATAGCTTCAAGTCATCGTGCAGATTCAGCCAGGTTCTCTCACTCACAATCTGCTAATCTTTTATTGGGCTGTCTAGCCCTTTTACTATATCTTAATTTATAAGGATTGTAAAGGATCATAGTGGTACAGCTATTACCTAACCATTGTATAGTTAAGTTAGTTAGAACCATAGTTTAGTGAGTTGGTGTTAGTATAGTTAGTTAGGTATTAGTTGTATAAATGTATCTTTCCACTACTTGTACTGACACTTATCATTTTAACAGAATGCATTTCTCTGTTTTCGTTCCTTTCTTCTCTGTTCACATATGCCCTCTTTTGATGACTCAATACCCTCAGTACCCTACGTTTCTATTACACCACAACCTGTGTCTCAGCCTACAGGTACAGATGATGCAACATTTTCTCCAAAGGAGTGATTATCCATAGAGACGCCTCTCCCCCTGCAAATCATGTTTGATCCCCAGCATGCTTTACTAATTTCTGAGGGGCCTCTTCCTGTTACCAGCCCTACTAATGCCAGGCCAAAGAGGACTATTAAGCCACCATTATGGCTTAAGGATTATGTAGTCCCAGACAAAGGACAACAATCTACTACCAAGTGTTTGTATCCCATTGCAGATGGTGGCCTACAATGGTTTGTCTGTTCAATAACAGAGTTTTATCTCTAAATTCTCATTAGAGACTGAACCTAAGTCTTATGTTAAAGCAGTTAAGGATCCTAGATGGATTGATGCTATGAAAGTTGAAATACAAGCTTTGGAAGATAACAAGACATAGGAGGTGGTGTCACTGCCACCTGGTAAAAGGGCAATTGGTTGTCGGTGGTATACAAAATAAAGTATAAAGCTATAGGTGAGGTCGAAAGATTCAAAGCAAGGCTTGTGGCCAAAGGTTATAGCCAAAAAGATGGGCTAGATTATCAGGAAACCTTTTTCCCTGTGGTGAAAATGGTTATTGTTCTATCAGTTATTTCAATTGTTGCATCCAAGAACTGGGCTATACATCAAATGGATGTCTACAATGCATTTTTGCAGGGAGATCTCAATGAGGAAGTATATATGACCATGCCTCAAGGGTTTTCTGCTACTGAAGGTAAACAGCAGGCCTGCAGGTTGCTTAAGTCCCTCTATGGACTCAAGCAAGCTTCCAAGCAATAGAACATCAAATTGACATCTTCTCTGCTTGCATCAGGCTTCACTCAAAGCCATCTCGATTACTCTTTATTCAAGAGATGCTCAGCTGGGAAAACTATCATTGTCTTGGTTTATGTGGATGATCTCTTGATCACTGGGGATGATGCCACACTTATTCAAGATACTAAGGATGCATTGCAGAAGAATTTCAAGATTAAGGATTTGGGTGAGCTTTGATTCTTTTTGGGAATTGAGTTTGCCAGAAATCAACATGGGATTTTAATGCATCAACGCAAGTATGCGCTAGAACTTATTTCTGATATGGGTTTAGCAGGTGCACCAGTTGAACTCAATCAGAAGTTAACAACTACTAAATTTGACGCACATCTAGGCTTGGAGAATGAGACACCACTTATTGATCCTGGTAGCTATCAACGACTAGTTGGGAGGCTGCTTTATTTGATAGTCACTCGACAAGATATCTCCTATGTTGTCCAAACTCTTAGCCAATTCATGCATTCCCCTAAGACATCTCACATGGAGGCTGCCATCAGAATTGTCAAATACATCAAATAAAGTCCTGACATGGGAATTCTTATGTCATCTACTGCTTCTTCTCACTCACAGACCTATTGTGATGCTAATTGGGCATCCTTCCCATCCACTAGATGGTCCGTTACAGGTTATGTGGTGAAGTTAGGGGACACTTTGTTTTCTTGGAAGTCTAAGAAACAAACCACCATCTCCATGAGCTCAGCAGAGGTAGAGTACAGGAGTTTAGCTTCTGTGGTTGCAGAGATCGTGTGGCTTATTGGCTTGTTCAAAGAATTAGGTGTGGAGGTTCAGTTGCCTGTCGCTGTTCACTGTGACGGCAAATCTGCTATCCAGATTGCTGCTAATCCAGTGTTTCACGAACGTACTAAACACATAGATATCAATTGTCACTTCATCCGTGAGAAGATTCAACTTGGTTTAATTCACACAGTTTATGTGCCTACTACAGAACCAACAGGCTGATATCTTGACAAAAGGTTTGACATCTTTGCAACATCACTACCTGCTTTCCAAGCTAAGGAATGAAGGATGTCTTCATACCTCCCAGCTTGAAGGAGGTGTAAAGGATCATAGTAGTACAGCTATTGCCTACTACAGAACAACAGGCTGATATCTTGACAAAAGGTCTGACATCTTTGCAACATCACTACCTGCTTTCCAAGCTAAGGAATGAAGGATGTCTTCATACCTCCCAGCTTGAAGGAGGTGTAAAGGATCATAGTAGTACAGCTATTACCTAACCATTATATAGTTAACTTAAGTTAGTTAAAATCATAGTTTATTGAGTTGGTTGTTAGTATAGTTAGTTAGGTATTAGTTTTATAAATGTATCTTTCCACTGCTTGTACTGACAATTGTCATTAACAGAATGCATTTCTCTGTTTTCATTCCTTTCTTCTCTGTTCCATCTTCTTCTTCTACAATGGCTATCGTAACTTTGTCTCAAGCACACTGAATTGGACAAAGTTTACAAGGATTTTCTCTATATATACTATATTATAAATTATATTATCCGTGTTTATCCCAAAAATGAGTAACAATTAAATTTGTACGCGATTTAAAGGATACGTGGTTTAATTTAGCACGAATAATTAAGAATAACAGATAGATGAATTAAAGACAAAATAAACAATCAAACCAATTGCAATGTAATGACTAATCCTGATTTTAAATTGAACAGTAGACCTCATACTCGATCGGACCCTCAGTACAAGCTTGGTCGCGCGTGCAGAAAAGAACAATTGTGGAATCCCTTGAACAATAGCTAGAAGACAAAAGTAGACTTTGAAATTTGTGTTACAATATGTCGGACTAAAGAAAAATTTCCCTTTATATAGTAAGAGAATTTAAATCCTAGTATAAGTCTAAAAAAAGGTAAAAAAACTTGATTTCCCGGTAATTGTTGAATTCGCGCCGTAAAATCCAGTTGAGGGCGAATATTACGACCCCTATCCTTCATGCAGAACCATTCACCGTGTCTCCCGATGTACAGAAATCATACTTGGTCCGGGGTACGTCATCTTGCCGTGTCCGATCTCTAATACATTGTTCATTCTTCCTTCTCGATATGAGAGGTTTCCGACCTCAATTATAATTTCGCCGATCCATGCTTCCCCTTTGTTCTCTCACCAGAGAATCGGGGAACTTTGCCCCCAGTTTTATCCGTACACAATCCGATTTAACGAAAGTTTGCTAATTGCAAAAACTAACTAGTATCTTTTAGAATTTTGTATATTTTTCCTTAAAAGGCTGTCAAACCTTGATTAGTTTTTTAATTTAAGGTAAAGGTGGCAATTGGGCGAGTTGTGTCAAATTTGGGCGGGTCAAAACAGATCAAATCAACAAACGTGTCAAAACCCAATCCGCTCAATGTTTGCTTGGGTCAATATGGGTTGGGTCAAGATGTAAAAAATAACGAGTCATAGCACAACCTGCCCAATATAACCCAAACATCCCCTCCTCATTAACTAAATGCCTTTTAACAGTGATATAACTCTGTTATTATGGAACCAAAAAAGCGCATAATTCAAAGTATTTCAGACAACTTGTACTAATAAAAATATCAAAGCGATATATAATGTACTCTTCTCATGCTTTGCAGGTAAAACTTATAATATTCAGACAAATACATCACACATACCAGAAAGATACAAAACTAGAATAAAGTGCAAATAAATTTTTGGTTTTACAAACACATGTCAAATGAGATAACTAGATCAACCAGCTAAGAAATCTAATTCCTTCCAGTCTGATATCACTAAAACTAAGATGCCTAATAGTAGTTTTCAAAGTAGACAACAAATGTCTTAATATTAAAGTTGGTATTTGTCTTCTTTAATTTTTTTCATAATTAATCTTATCGTTTTCTACATTTTCTGTTGAAGCACCTTGCTCCAAAACATCATGTTCAGCCCCCACAATGCACGAACACATGTTTCCAATCTTAGATTCTGCATTTAGCGAAAAAGATATTACAAAGTGATTCACCTACTTATCTAAGGAAAGATAACACTTAAAACTAGGAACACCAGTCACAGACCATAAATTGGATGCAATCTTCTCAACATCAATTGCAATATCATCTTCGTCAGAATTATCAACCACTAATAGACAATAAAAAAGAATTGTTAAACTATAGAAAGAGAATTAAAAAAAAATCATAATACATACACAGAAATTTTTTACCTCCATACCTATAAATCCAATCTTGAGCACACAACTTAGCTTCCGCATTTTCGGGTAAAATTGAACTTTGAAATTTTCCGATTACCCGTCCTCCAATGTTGAAGATTGACTCAGGTGAAACAGTACTAATAGGTATGCTTACTACATCTCGCGCCATCACAAAAGCTCGGGTTACCTATTCATGTTATCTTTCTAAAACTTAAGAAATTTAGACATTCACTTTCCTTACGAACAAGTACAAATTCTTCCAAATATAACTCTAACTATGTTTTTTCCGAACTAGATTCTGGTTGACTCTCAAACAAATTAAACTCATCCATCTCATCTCTTATTCAAGTATCACGTCCGTTTACCCTTAAAATTGGATAACAATTGGTTTTATATGCGGTTCTAAGGATACGTGATATAAATTGGTACAAGGTTAACGTAGAGATAAACAATAGAAAGATAGATACAACCTTCACAAATTTGAGCAAATTTGAGCCTTATGAAATTGATTTTCCTTTAGCTAGGAATGATATTATGAAAGACAGAGCAAAAATGAGTTATGACAAAGTTTGAAATCACAGTATATTGCTTTTGATATGTGTTACAATGTGTTTATGAATAACTCAGTCCCCTCTATTTATTGGGGGAAAACCTACCTTTTTAGGTAGTATATTATAAGAAACAATAATCTTGATTTGATGGACCGTTTGCTCCCTTTTTGGCTGATCACGTGATTTACGCCATAATGATTAGTTAAAGGCGAAAATTGAAGATCTCTGTCAGCTGAGTTGGTAGGTCTTTTATTCGAGGCCGTTAAGAACAAGACCGATTACTCGTTCGACAAAATCGAGGGCAAGTCTGATGGTCTTGATGGCCGGCTTCGATAGTGCTTTTGAGTTCGATATTGTTATATTCCGATTCGGCTGACTATGCATGACATTAGATTGAACCCTGAATTTCGATATCGAGACCAATGTCACCCATGACTCCGATTTCTACCCGATCGAGCCTTGAGCTTGATTTTACTCGTATACAGATAGTCACCTTGTTTCTCGGAGAGAAGATGACGAGAAACCATATGAACTTCTGAATTCCGTATCGATGGGCCATGGCGTATGCGACGAACGATCATTGAGACACCTGACTATGACGTAAGCAACAAATGGGTACCGAAACGTCCCCTCGGTCCAGTTACCAAGGCATCAAGGGCCTGTCAGTTGCTAGACGACCACTGTTGGTTCTGAGCTGTCACCAACAAGCTATAAGTACCCCCACTTTCCTTTATTCAAACTTTTCATTCAAAGCCCCTCCTATTCTTGTTTTTCCAGAAATCCCTTTGCTTTGCAATTCTTGCATCCAAATTTCTTGAACTCTCAGCAAGCCTCATACCATTCTAAATCCCTTTTCTTCTGTTCTACAATGGCAAAAACTTCTAAGATTGTACCGCAAAAGGAGGTCGCCTCTTCATCATGGCCCGCCGACGACGGAGCTGTGGCAGAACATCACCTTGAGGAATTCGTTCCGGTAGGGTGCCCTACTGTTACTGATTTTAAGATTGAAAAGCATCCTCAATACCGGGCCAATATGAGCCGGTCTTGAGGTACATATTCACCATTACGGATGATCTCCTCACCAAGGTTAAAGAGGATTGCAACTGGGTCGATAAGCATGTGGTGGTACCTTCGCCCGAGGAATCAATCACTACCCATGTGGAGGTTTTCTAAATTTTTACACTTACCCCTCCATGTTGGGTACCTTAGACCCTATCATCGTTGCCCTTTATAGAGGTACGATGTGACCTTTGGCCAGATCCACCCTTCCTTCTGAAGAATAGTGATTCTCCTTCGATTCTTCATAAAGAAAATCGAGGGATGCCCCTTTACCCTCAATCATCTTATGTACCTTTACAGTCCCCGACTCTATCGAGGAGGGCTGATCAAGCTTGCTCGTCGGGCCAGCAACGCCCTAGTCTCGAGTATAGACAAGGCTCGGGCTAAGGTTGGATGGGTCGATTTGTTTGAATAAAGACTTCGGACCTGATCCTTACCGAAGACATGCCATTTCCTGAGAAATGGAACATGAATCGTAAGTAGTACTTCGCCTTGAACGTTTAATCTTGTTATTTTATCTCTTATCTTCTTCCTTATCGATATTTTTGGTGTTGCAGTTGTGGCCCAGGTGCCGGACGTAGTTCTTGAACTCAAGGAATTGGTCTAGGGTCTGGTGTCACGGCGACCATATTTCGAGCGTGCTTGGATGGAATTATCGAAGGGTCGATGGGAGGCCCGCAACCATGGTAAGTTTTGTCCTCCGATTCAATACTGTTTGATTTTCTCCTTATACTGTTGAATTCTTATCGGTTCTGTTTTCTTTTGTAGGTCTCCCCAAATACATTACTATGAAGCTTCCATCCGGTGATGAGTATGTGCCTCTCGAGCCCCCTACTCCGAAGCAAGGTGATGAAAAGTAGAGGAAAAGGGCCCCGAGTTCCCCGAACTCAAAAAAGAAGAAGCCCAAGAAGAGGTCGTGCAAGCTTAAGAGAAGCACCTATGCTTTATCCTCAGACTCAATCCGCCGATTAAGGGACGAGTCCAAAGAAGAAGAAGAAGAAGAAGAAGAAGAAGAGAAATCCCAGTTGGTGGCCCATGTGGGGGTAGGTGCTGTGATGCAAGGGTCCTCTGAACTGGCGGATGCCGAAATGGGACCATCCCAACATGAAGAGATCGATGAGGGAGTCTTAGCTGAAGCTCCCAAACCATAAAGGGTTGAGGACACTCTGCCCCAAGCTAAGGGGTTCGAGAGAGAGATTGGGGGTGACGCTTCTCAAGTAGAGAAAGGTATCTCGAGAGACGAGCTTGGGGCGATCGATATTACCGGGTCCACTCAAATTTCAGACACCATCATTTGCGAGACCGATATGTTAGAAAGTCATTCTTACGAGGGGCCTTAGGGGGCGACTGATATCCACCACTTCTTGGACGGTTTGAGTCCTTTGCTTTCGAGGATGTATTTGGGCTCGGAGACTTACCAATTCCAAAGAAGGTACCATCATCGAGAGCTAGAGGGTCTTTCTCGAGCCTAAAATTGGAGAAACGGTTCCCGGCCCTAAGCGTCGATCCTAACCGAAGACGGTCAATAGCTTTCTCTATCCCGAAGGATGCCTGGGTTTTCTCTCTACCCCCATGGGGATCGTTAGCTACCTTTAGTGCTTGGTGACTGAAGAAGATCAGGCAGTGATGGACAAGATGAAAACCCCCTGCCTATTCAATGAATCCCAACAATCATTAAATCGGGTAACTTTGTGTATCTTTCTTCTCATATATTCTAAATTTAAAGTTGTAAATAACATAACACCTTCCCTTATGCTTGCAGGCTTCGGTGCTACATCATGAGACTTTTCTCCGATATTGGGAGGAATTAACTCACCACGAGGCCGAGGTTCGGGACCACATTGAGAAGACTGACACCTACTTCTTAGTGAGAAGCTTCAGGCCGATTTAGTAACGGCTCGGAATGAGCATGCCGAGATGACCGAGCAGGTATTTCGAGTGCTTCACGATAGTGAAGACGAATTGAAGATAGTGACTAACGATCTGATCCTGTAGGTATGGAAAAGGCTTGAACAAATCGAGGAGCTTTAGGTACAGGTAGATACAATTCAAGATGAGGCTGAGGAGTTCAAGAAAAATATGAACATCTTAGCCTCGAAAAGGGAAGTTGTCTAAGCACAACTGGAGTCGGCCGAGACCCAGCTCCGAGCTGTAAAATAGAAGGCCTCGGTGCAAGTCAAGAAAATCGAGGAGCTTCAACCCTAATTGGACTTGTCTATTTCTGATAAGGCAAGCTTGGCCAATGAACTCGAGGTGGTCAAATTTGAGATGGTCGTGGCCAATACCAAAGCCGATGCTAAAGTGGCCCAATACAAGGTCGACGTTGAGGCCTCCAAGCGCAGGCCAAGAGCATGGTGGATCATGCAACTTGGAAAGCTCGAAGGTAAGCCCTCGA
Organism: Nicotiana tabacum; assembly: GCF_000715075.1. Lineage (NCBI taxonomy): Eukaryota > Viridiplantae > Streptophyta > Magnoliopsida > Solanales > Solanaceae > Nicotiana > Nicotiana tabacum. Next base: position 91,393,003 of record NC_134099.1, on the reverse strand, counting down.
GGGAGTCCACACTTAAGGCTTCGATATACTGGCTGAAATCGACAATGCCAGAGTAAAAGAAGTTAGGGCTCAGAAGCTGGCCTTTCCCGAGTAATATTTCTAGAGTTTAAGCGAGCCTGAAGGCGGGGAAGATCCTGAAGACGGAGATGCTACCTCAAATAAGGACCATGCCACTTAGGCCTTTATAATTCTTTACTTTTACGTCGAGCCCATTCGGCCTTTGTAAAGAACTTTTCATCGGGCCATATGGCCCTTGTAAAAAGATTTTGAGATATATGTATATAGGGTTTTTCCCTTTGATGACTTCTGAATCTTTGCTTTTTTGTTTATATTTACAACATTCGAAGTGCCTTAGCATGAAGTAACTAGGTTGTGTTTGAAGGTTCAAACAAACTTTGCTTCTCCATTATACTGCCCAAGATTAATTTTCGATCAGCAGTCCCCCAGTGAATGTTCGAACTCGGACTAAGGCAGTCTCTGGGCCCGATAAACAATCTTCGAGTGAGGATGATTTGTTCCTACTCAAACAAAGATGGCCTTTGGGATTGGTACATAGTTGTCAAGTGAGAATGATTTCTCGAACTCGAATGAAGGTATCCCTTAGGCTTGTACTTGAGTGAGAATGATTTGCTCGAACTCGAACTAAGGTAGCCCTTAGGCTCGATAAATAGTTGTAGCATGAGAATGCATTTCTCGAACTCGAATTAAGGTAGCCCTTAGGCTTGATACATAGTTGTCGAGCGAAAATGATTTCTCTAACTCGAATTAAGGTAGCCTTTAGGCTTGTAGTTGAGTGAGAATGATTTGCTCGAACTCAAGTTAAGGTGGCCCTTGGGCTCGATAGATAGTTGTCGAGTGAGAATTATTTCTCGAACTTGAACTAAGGTAGTCCTTAAGCTTGATTCATAGTCGTTGAGTGAGAATGATTTCTCGAACTCGAATTAAGGTATGGTTTGCTCGAACTCAAACTGAGGTAGCCTTTAGGCTTAATACATAGTCCCCGAGTCGGGAGGTAGCCCTTAGGCTCAATAGATAGTTGTCGAGTGAGAATGATTTTTCGAACTCGAACTAAGGTAGCCCTTAGGCTTGATACATAGTTGTCGAGTGAGAATGATTTCTTAAACTCGATTAAGGTAGCCCTTAGGCTTGTTGTCAAGTGAGAATGATTTGATCAAACTCGAACTAAGGTGGCCCTTAGGCTCGATATATAGTCGTCGAGTGAGAATGATTTCTCGAACTCAAATTAAGGTAGCCCTTAGGCTTGATACATAGCTGTCGAGTAAAAATGATTTTCGAACTCGAATTAAGGTAGCCCTTAGTCTTGTAGTTGAGTGAGAATGATTTGCTCAAACTTGAGTTAAAGTGGACTTTGGGTTTAATATATTCATAGAAATCGGATGCAATAAATTCTTTGAGAGACCTCTTTTCATTCTTGCGTAGGACAATTTTACATGCATACATGTTTTATGCTTAAGGCTTGAGCAATCTACGCGGGCACAGTTCGTTCGACCGTTTGGCCCATACAATAATTTTGTCTTATCGAGGACCTTTTATTATGAAGCACTTTCCTTGCTAAAGCTGATATCCGAGGGTGATGCCCTCCAGTATTCGAGGTTGATCATAGCGAGAATCCTTGGATACTATCGATGCAACATTCAACATCGATCCGCAATTCTATGCTAGCACAATCCACTGTTGCCTCGTTTAAAACCTTGCCAAAAAAATCGTTTAGGAAAAAATCAGTTCAAGGGAAAAAAGTGCAACTTGTGCTTTCAGACCTTAAGTACCGTATTGTTCTCCGTTGGTTAGCCACAACTGTTAGTTTGAACTATCAACAAAAGAGAATGAATGGTGGTCGTACCTTAGCAGTAGTATCATTTTAGGTGAGTTGTATTCCAATTGCTAGGCAGTTCTTCACCACTCATTGTTCTGAGTTTGTAAGATCATTTCCCGGTGACCTCGAGAATTTGGTATGGACCTTCCCAGTTTGGGCTCAACTTCCCTTCGTTTGCGTTTCGGGTGTTCGATGTGATCTTCCTCAGCACTAAGTACCCAGTGTTGAAATATCGAAGGTTAGTCCTTCGATTGTAATACCTCTCGATCCGCTGTTTTTGGGCAGCCAATCGAACAAGGTGGCTTCACGTGTTACACCCCATGTTTTTGTATGTGGAAGTATGCCATATGTAAATTGAGATAAGCTCGGAAATGATATATTACATCCCGCATTTTCGTATATTAAAGTTTCGTCGTAAGTTAATCAACGTAAGTTCAAGAATGAGATTATTTTGAGATTATAAGCATTATGCTATTTCAAGAAAGTAATAAGTAAATTCGTGAAGGTGAGAGGGTAAGTGAATCAAAAAAAGAGTTTCGTCGTAGTTGGACAATTTGGTGATAAAATACGGTCTGAGCTATAATACCCGGTATTTATGGACTAGTGCCATACAAGGTACCACATGACCATGATAGTAAGATGTATGAAATGTGTTAAAAGTGAGTAGTATTTTAAGTAATTTAAGATAATTTTTGATTATGTGGGTAATTGGATAATTATTGATTAGTGAGAAATTAACAAGTTAATAAATCAATTGGAAAATATGGTGGATGAGTTGGTAACGTCGCAGCAATGGGGCTATATGGCCATGACTCTTGATTTCTCAAGAGCAGGTGGCACATTAAGGGGTCTTTGGGCAAGACTAATCCCCAAAAGTGGGGACCACACCCACTAATATAAAAGCCTTTTTAAAGAACAAAATTGAGATGCTTAATCTCATCTACAAATGTAACGGATCTGCCAAGAAATTTTCATACGAAATCATACGAGACTACGTAATGTTATAGAAATGGGATTTTGCGATTCTAAGGGAGTACGGTGCAATCTTTCTCAAGAATATCATACGGATTTTCCCCTACTTCGATCCGCCGTCATATGTTTTGTCCTAATAAACGTGTGTTGGAGGGACTGTCAAGAGAATCTGATAAAGTATGTTAAGGCTAGGCCCTTCCTTCATTTTGGCATGATCTCGTAATTACATGTGTTTGATAACGAGGTATAAATAGAAGTTCATACTCCCGAATTTATATACACTATCCTAATCTCATAAGTTACAGTATTCTTCCTTATTGAGACTTTATATTCAATTGATTATTGTATTCTCTCAGTCAAAAGAGTAGAGGGTCTCTCTCTCTCTCTCTGTATATATAGTATTACAGTATTTTCACCACAATCAAGATATAATCGTCTATTGGGCAACGTCTGATCAGATGGTAAGTTATATATCGAGCCTACTGTAGCCGAGCGCCTATGAGCGTGCCCAGTTGGCTGAGATACAAAGGACAGTATTGCCGAGCGCCTATGAGAGAGCCTACTATGGCAGAGCAGTTACACATACAGAGTTTTATAAGGCCGGACAACTATTTTACTTACTATATTGAGAAAGTTGAGTCAGTATCAGTAGGTAAGCATATCTTCAGATTATCTTTGACTCCTATTTACTTCCAGTTATTATATTATGAATTCAATTTCAACTTTCAGTTATTCTGTTGCCTTACATACTCAATACATTATATTTTACTGACGTTCCTTTTGACGGGACTCTACATTTCATGTGTACAGGCCCTAATCGACAGCTGGATATACCTTCCCAGTAGAGAAAGTCAAACATCAGCTTGGTTGGTAAGCTCCACTTCCTCGGAGTTGCCAGGTCAATACCTTGGAGTCTATTTTATATATACAAGTTTGATGGGTAGGTCGAGGTCTTATCCAGACCATGATACAATACAGTTATCTCTAGAGGCTTGTAGACGAGTCCTATATATTTTGTATATCAGTAGATGTTCATGGCGGCTTCGTCGGCCTGCACAATTATATATATCAGCTTTTGCATATATATATATATGGCCAAAGTTTTTGGGTATATTTGCCCACAGATGAGAGATGCGTTATTTTCAGACGATTCAGAATATGGCCTCATCAGCCTAAGTTGAGGGTTATCCCTCCAGAGTTTACAATTACAGAGTGATACGCTTGGGCCAAGTATGGCATTAGGTTCTGGCCAAGCCCTTTCAGGTTTGGGGCATGACATCACGCCTTCCGTCCAATAGTTCCAGGCTCGTATTCATGACCTCATTATTGGATTCCTTCATTGTGTATCCAAATCCAATACTTGGATCTCCGACTTCGACCGGTATTAGGGCCTCGATGCCATAGACCAATGAGAATGGGGTAGTCCCGGTACTGGATTTCGAGGTCGTGCGATATGCCCAAAGGACTTCGGGCAGGATCTCTTTCCATTTTCCTTTGGCGTCGATCAACATTTTCTTAAGGTTTTGGATTATGGTTTTGTTGGTTGATTCAGCTTATCCATTACCACTAGGGTGATAAAGTGTCGAAAAAATCCTTTTGATCTTATGATTTTTGAGAAACTTGGTGACTTTGCTGCCGATAAATTGTTTCTCGTTGTCACATACGATTTCGGATGGCATCCCGTACCGACATATGATGTGGTCCCAAATGAAGTCAGTGACTTCCTTTCCCCTGACCTTCTCGTATGCTTGTGCTTTAACCCACTTAGAAAAATAGTCAGTCATAAATAAAATAATTGAGCTTTACCCGGTGCCCGTGGAAGAGGGCCAATGATGTCCATCCCCCACTTCATGAATGCCCATGGTGACAAGATCGAATATAGTGGTTCCCCGGGCTGGTGAATCATCGGAGCATGTTTTTGGCATCTGTCACATTTTCATATGAATTTCTTCGTATCTTTTTCCATATCGATCCAGTAATAACCGGCTCTGATTATTTTTTTGAACTAATAACTCGGCACTTGAATGATTTTCGCGGGTTCCGTCGTGAATTTCCCTCAGAACGTAGTCGGTATCTCCTACTTCCAAACATATTGCTAGCGGACCATCAAACATTCTCCTAAACAAGATTTCGTCCTCGGACAAGCTGAATCGGGCTACTTTAGTGCACATGGCCCTTGATAATTTTGGATTTGAGGATAGTTTTCTGATTTTCAATATTCTATGTATTTGTTTCTCCAATCCCAGGTTAGGCTTGTAGAGCTTATTTCGGCGTGGCCTTTAACTACCGATCAAATGAGTTGTACAACTGTCTCCAAGTTGAGCTAGTTGTCTTCGACCGATGATCCTAAGTTTTCTAAGGCATCGACCTTGATATTTTGATCTTAAGGCACGTGCTGTAAAGTTCATTATTTGAACTGGTATAGTGTTACCTGCAATTTATCTAGATACCTTTGCATTCGATCTTCTCTAACTTCGAACGTCCCGTTAACTTGGTTTACCACAAGGAGGGAGTCAGACTTAGCCTCAATGTCCTCTTCCCCCAAGCTTTTGGCAAGTTCGAGACCTGCAACCATGGCCTCATATTCGGCCCTGTTGTTAGTCAATTTCATAGTTCTAATGGATTGTCTGAATACGTTGCCAGAGGGTGGATTTAACACGATGCAAATTCCTAACCCCTTTACATTCGAGGCACCATTTGTAACCAGATTCCCAAGGATGTCCTCGAGTTAATCAACAATTCTCTATACCTCGGGTATTAGGGCCGGTGTAAAGTCGGCCATGAAATCTGCAAAACTTTAGGACTTAATGGCTATCCGGGGTCGATACTGAATATCGTACCCACTAATTTCTATGGCCCATTTGGCCAATAGTCCAGAGAGTTCAGGTTTATGCATTATATTTCGTAATGGGTAAGTTGTTACAACCCAAATAAGATGGCACTGAAAATATGGTTTCAGTTTGCTAGAGGCACTTAACAAAGCGAGAGCCAATATTTTTAGGTGAGGATATCTAGTTTCAGCCTCACCTATGGTCCTTCTAACATAATAAATTGGAAATTGCATACATTGTTCTTCCCGAACTAGGGCTCCACTTACCGCTATCTCCGATACTACCAAATAAAAGTATAGTTGTTCGTCCGCCCTTGGAGTGTGAAGCAGTGGCGGGCTCGATAGATAACGCTTAAGTCCCTCTAAGGCATGTTGGCATTCCGGGGTCCATGTGAAGTTGTTTTTCTTCTTTAAAAACGAGAAAAATTGATGGCACTTATCAAAGGATCTAGAGATGAATCGCCTCAGACCTTCATGTTATCGACTATAGTGATATCCTTGATAGCCTCGATCTTATCAGGGTTAATCTCAATTCCTCGGTTGGATACCATGAACTTGAGGAATTTTCCTGACCCGAACCCAAAGGCACATTTTTCCGGGTTCAACTTCATCTTGTGCTTCTTCAATATACCGAAGGTTTCCTACAAATGCTTTAAATGGTCCTCTTCTCGTAGGGACTTTACTAACATATAATCAATGTAAACTTCCATAGTTTTTCTTATTTTTCCTCGAACATCTAATTTATTAGACGTTGATAAGTGGCACCGGTGTTTTTTAATTCGAATGGCATTAACTTATAGCAGTACGTGCCGTATTTAGTGACAAAGGAAGTTTTTTCCTGGTCATCTGGGTTCATCCGTATTTGGCTATACTCGGAATAGGCGTTGAGGAAACTGAGGATCTCGTGGCCGGCCGTGGCATCGATCATGCGATCGATGCTGGTCAAAGGAAAAGAGTCTTTGGGACATGCCTTATTTAAATCTTTATTGTCTATATACATTCTCATTTTCTTCCCTTTTTAGGGACTACTACTACATTTGCTAACCATTCCGGGTATTTAACCTCCCGAATGGACCCTATTTTAAGGAGTTTAGATACCTCGTCCTTGATGAAAGCATGATTTACTTCGGACTGGGGTCTCCTCTTCTGTTTGACCGGAGTGATTTTTGGGTCCAGGCTCAGCTTGTGAGTGATTATCTCCGGTGGGATCCATGTCATACCAAGATGGGACCAAGCAAAACAATTGATGTTAACTATGAGAAATTGAATTTGTCAAAAGCTTTTTGACAATCCTCAGTCCAGCTTGTTTTGGCGTCTTTCCTCAGCATCTTGAAGATGAGTTCACATATAACTTTGGACTACTATGAAGCGACTGATATAGTTGAGATGTCCTAGGAAGCTCATCACGTCCTTTCTGCTCCTAGGTGGTGGTAATTCCTGAATAGCTTTGACTTTAGACGAATCTAGCTCAATCCCTCGATGACTGACAATGAATCCTAGTAACTTTCTTGCGGGAACCCCGAATACACACTTTGCGGGGTTTAGTTTCAAGTTGTACCTCCTTAGCCTATCAAAGAACTTTCTCAAGTCCGCTATGTGATCCGCGACCCTCTTATATTTGATAATGACGTCGTCCACATGCACCTCTATTTCTTTGTGTATCATATCATGGAAGATGGTTGTCATGGCTCTCATTTAAGTTTCCCCAACATTTTTTAGACCAAATGGCATCATCTTGTAGCAGTACACCCCCCACAGTGTAATAAAAGCTATTTTCTCTGCATCTTCTTCATCCATCCAAATCTGGTGATAAACTGCGAAGAAATCTACAAAGGATTGGAGTCATGCTTAACGCAATTATCGATCAGGATGTGTATATTTGGCAGTGAAAAGTCGTCCTTGGTACTTTCTTTGTTTAAATCCTGATAGTCAACACATACTCTGACGTCTCATCTTTCTTCGGAACTGGTATAATATTGGCTAACCAGGTTGGGTACTCAACAACCCTGAGAACTTTGGCTTTGAAGATCTGCTTAGTAACTTCCTCCTTGATTTTAAGGCTCATATCTAGTTTGAACTTTCTGAGTTTCTGCTTTACTGGCAGACACATGGGAGTAGGAGCAACTTGTGAGCCACTATGGATGCGCTCAAATCGGTCATGTCATCATATGACCATGCGAAAAATGTCCTCATATTCCTTTAGAAAACGGATGTATTCTTCTTTCTCTTTCGGCGATAAGTGAATGCTGATGCATGTCTCCTTGAAGGTCTCAGTGTCCCCCAAATTTACTGCTTCGATTTCGTCCAGGTTGGACTTAGGCTTATTCTCAAAGTTTTCAACCTCCTTGACAACTTCCTTAGGTATCTCATCTTCTTCATCCGAATCATTATTCTCATGTTGTGTTGCCTCATTACATGTCACAGTCACCGGTACATCACGAAAAGTAACAATAACATTGTAGAAAGAAAAATACGGAAGATAATAATAAATAATAAAAAGCAATGCATTTGATTAAGACTTCAAACATCCAAACGAGTACGACTCAATGAATCGAGCATTTATTTTGAAACAAGTGAGTCTTTAAATACAAAATTACTGAAAATCTTAAACGCCTAGAATGGCTATAGGAATAAAATCTGCCAAGCTACCCAGGGACTCGGCGAGCCCGGGATGGTGTGGCAGTCCAGTTTCTGAGGACAACTCCCTTATCCACAGTCTGAATAGTGAGGCCTTCTTCCTCCCCCTCCTCAATTATTGCACTGCAGTCCATGTCTTCATCCTCCAAAAATAGATTCTTCAGCCCAGCTAATGCTTCTTCTTCTGTAGTTCCCCATATCGTATCAGCATGGTGAAAAGCTTGATTCAGATGTGGCATTGGTTGCTCAAGAGGGTAATATGGTCCGCTCCATGGAGGCAACCAATCATTATATTCTTGCCATGTATACTGGTATCCGAGTGAGAAGGTAGTACCATGACGCTTTAACTATATTGGTTTAGTAATACCCTGGAGATTCTTACCAAACCCTTTGCCGGGTTCATACCTAGACCATGCCAGTATGCTTTCTATTTTGCTATTCCACCATTTGTCTTTATCAACGACATTGACACTTTCGATGTGATGATAGGTTTCCCTTCCTAAACTTCTTCTGTTTCTAATAACCGGGATGGTTTGACTGGTGTAAATGGGGTTACTCCCATCTCCATGAATGATCACCTCCTAGTGGTTCCATTCGAATTTCACGGCTTGAAATTCGACATCGAACCAAGTTGTCCCCATCTGCAGACAAAGATTAATTTCCCCAATCGTGGCCCTTTGAGACCCATCGAAGGCTTTCACGTTCATGCTCCCTGCCCGTATTTCATGGAAACCTTTACCTAGTCTTTTCAGAGTATCTAACGGATAAATATTGAGGCTTGAACCTCCATCAATCAAGACCATGGCAATGAATTTGTCTTCAAATTGCACTGTGATATGCAATGCTCGATTGTGATTCAACCCTTCAGGCGGTAGCTCATCTTCGTGGAAGATTATCTTATGACTTTCTAGCACCTTCCCTACTATATTGGCCATCTCTACACAGGTGATATTGTTGGGTACATAAGCTTCACTCGACACATTCATCAAAACATTCTTGTGTGCCTCTGAATTTTGCAACAGTGACAATATGGATATCTGAGCTGGGGTTTTGTTCAAATGATCAATGACGGAATATTCGCTTACTTTTACTTTCCTCTAAAGGTCATCTGGTCCTGTTTCAATGATAGGCTGCTTGGTAGCAGCATTCTTACTTGGTCCTCCCAAGTGTTCAGGTGTATAGATTCTCCCGGTCCTAGTCATTCCTTGCGCAACATCGGATTCCTCCATCTTTGCCTTTCCTTTTTGCCTAGCCTCGGCAACATAATTCCAGGGTAGTGCCTTTGAGTCGAAAGGAGGTATGGTTGATACTGTCACCATGAAAGGTGTGGCCACTTCCACTTCAAATGGAACAGGGGTAGCCACAGGTGGACCTACCTCAACCTCAAATGGAACTGATGCAGCTACCTCAACTTCGATCGGTGAATAAGTCTGCACTATAATAGGAGTAAGTGTGACTGTAGGATTAAAGTCATCGCCTTCTCGAATGAGCCCGATTAACCCCTCAATATCCCATTCCTCATCCATTTCTCTCACATGTATCCCACCACCCCTATGATCATGGAGGGGTTGTTGGGGACATTGGGTGTAGCTTATTTCGCCTGTATAATCTTGTTGTCAATCAGTGTCTGGATTTTATCTTTCATTGTTCGGTACTCGTCAATGGTGTGCCCTTTCATACCGGAATGATATGCGCAATTTTTTTTTGGGTTAACCCAATGAAATGCCACAATAGGAATAGAGGTGACGTAACCAGCAACTTTCAACCTTTCATATAGCTGGTCGATGGGTTCAGAAATAGCAGTGTACTATTTGGGTGGCTTGTAGTCAAAATTGGGTCATGGTCTTGGAAAATTTTGGCGAGTTGGAGGTGACTGAAAATGAGAGGGTTGGGAATTATAAGTATGATAGGCAGTGGATAGTTGGGAATATCTGGTAGATGAAGGTTGATATGTGGGTGGAGGTGTTTGATATGTGGGTGGAGGTGTTTGATATGTAAGTGGAGATTTCGGGCCTTGAGCCACCATTACTGCCCCAACGTCTCTTTTCTTCGATATGCTGCCTGATTGTAATGCCTTGTTTGTGGACTGTAATGCCTCAAAGTTTATCACCATCCCGCTCTTGATTCCTTCTTCGATTCTTTCTCCGAGTTTAATGATATTAGAGAATTTATGATTTTCAATAACCATCAACCTTTCATAATATTATGGATCCTGTGATTTGATGAAGAACTTGTTCATCTATTCCTCGTCCAATGATGGCCTGACTTTAGCTGCTTCCGACCTCCAACAAGTAGTGTACTCGCGGAAAGTCTCGGTGGGCTTATTCTTAAGGTTCCGAATGTAGAAAACATCTGGTGCATTTTTTGTGTTGAACCTGAATCAATCCATGAAATCAGACACCATACTCACCCAGTTGGACCATTTGTTAGGATCCTGGCTGATGTACCAGGACAAAGCATCTCCCGTAAGACTTCTCATAAAGAGCTTCATCCAGATCCTTTCATCCTTTTCGGTCCAATTGAGTTCTTTCCAGGATTGAAGTACAGAACCAAGCTGATAGGGTCTGATGTACCAGGAAAAGATCTTATTGCTTGTCATAATAAGTCCTCAAATGAACCCTGGGATCACCTGTACCGTCAAACATCTCGAACTTGGGAGGTTTGTAACCCTCTAGCAGTTCTACATCTGGCTGTATGCATAAGTCTTCATAGTTCAAACCTTCTATTCCTTTGCCGCCTTCGACACCCTAAACCCGACTTGTCAACTTCTTGAGTTCTTCAGCCATGTTTTTGATGAGTAGGTCCTTCTTAGCGGATTCTGGTGTATAGGAAGTTGGTTGGATAAAGTGAGGTACAGTTTCCACGTATATAGGGTTGTTTTGGTTAGTACCAGGTGCTTGGGTGTAATGGTGGTCATTGGTTGAGTTTTGAGGATCAGGAATAGGTTGTGGTGTGTTCTGGGGAGTGTGATAAGTGGCGGTTGGTAGGTACTGAATGGGTTGATGGTGGTGTTATGGTGGAGTTGGTACCGGTAAGGGATTGAGATTTTGAGGTGGGGTTGCATATTGATGCGGTGCATGAGGGTTTTGTGGATGTTTGTTTGGTGTGTTTTGGTGACGTGTTGGGTTCTTTGTGTTTTGTTGGTTGATGTCGGGGACATTCAGGGTGAGTGATAAGTTTTCCAAGTTTCGGACCTGCTCAAGCTCTCCCTTTAGCTCCAATATCTTTTGTTCCAACCTCAAGACTAGATCATTTGGTGCCGGAGTACTCCGACTGTCTGAAGTTTCTGCGTTCTCAGCATTCTCCTTTCGAATACCACTTAAGTTGTCCATTTTTGCTTTTTATTTACCTTTTGTATTACTTGGAGGAGGAGGAAGTGGAGGGACTCTAGATCTGGTATGATATGCTGATGATGCCACTATGAGCAAACCAACCTTAGGGGATGGGAATAAAGAATAAGGAAAAGCAAAAGTTAAACAAGTTAGTAAGGATCCTGAAATGTTTGCAATATTTAAACACATATTGCGGGAACGTAAATTCGTGTCCTAATTTTGGGACCTCGTTGTGCCTGAGGTAGGCCTAGCGACAAATAAATTTGGAGAAATTTAGTGCCAATAATTGCCTCATTTCATTAATGCAAAAGTAAACAAACCAAAACGAAACTAAATAAGATAATGTTGCTAATGGCACTCAGCCTTATTACATTTGAAGGGAAAGGAAGTAAATCTAATCTACTTGGTCCTAAAAGGACCCTCTCCAGACCGGATGCTGTTGTAGATCAACTCTCCCAACTCGCGTAGGTTCAGCAGCAGGAACGCCCTTGCTGGATGCCGTCCTTCATTTCCTTCAGCGTTCTGACAGTCGGTGACCCTCTTCCTCATTTTCCCTCCAATTCCATCAAGCTGTACTCTAGATATTCCAGCCTCCAATCATCTCCATGTCAATCTTATGCTGCGCCATATGCTCAGCTTCAGACTCTCGAACTCTTTTCCGTAGCTTGTTATACTTCACCTCTGCTTTAACAACTTCGTCTATGACCCTGTTTCCTGGCCCAGCCCTTGGCTCAAAGACCCCAACTATGTTGTCCTCCAACCACGAAGTGTAAAGGTACGAGTGGCCCGCATGATATCGATCTGGCTCAATAGTATCCTTCTCCACAATAATCTTCAAGGTCCATATATGTTGTGTTTTATTCTTATACGGGATGGTGTCACCTTGGAAATTGGCTCTGAAGTGACACATCTTAGCGACCTGTGGTATGATCCATCTCTTGCCTGCTTATCTCATACCCTGAGAGGAGCGTAAAGGTATATGCCCCTCAACCCAATCAACACCAAGTATGGAAAATCTCTGGATCTGATAATGAACTCATCCGTAGGGAACCACTCGAACATCCACTGGACTTGATTCTCTGTCAAATTTTTGAAAAGCTGTATCCATCCCACAACATCCTCTAGTTGAATAAACATGTCTGGAATATAGTTCATTCTTTTGGGATTATGGAAGGCTATGTGATCATTCCACGGCCTTCGCGGAAATTCTTGACGGTATTGTCCCTTTTGGAGATGTTCCAACAACCAGACCTGTAACAACAAGTTGCAACCCTCAAAGAACCTGAACCCCTTCTGACATTGCTCCAAAGCTCGGTACATGTCTGCAACGATCATAGGGATGATAGTGTATGTCTCCCCCTCGATCCCGTCCATCAAAGTTTTGGTCACCATGGCCAGCCTAGTATGGATTCTATCTATCCCCTTGGACTGGGAATACTAGCGTGCCCAAGAAACACATAATAAACACAAAGACCCTACGGTGAACCCAACCTAAAGAAGTGATTGGGAACTCATCATCAAAAATACGGTAAGAGCTGTTGTTACCGTATCTTTCATAAAAAAAATCAAAGGGTATGTAGGAGTCCTTCAGGCATTTCAAGTTGTAATTTTTCTTCAGCCCCATCATCTTAAGGAATCCCCTAGCAGTGCGATTTTCAGGTGCTAACAGATTAGGGATATCCCAAGGCAACCCAGCAAATCCTTCTATTTCTTCTAGAAGGGGAGTCATTTCTATGTTCCCAAAACGGAACACAGCCCTTTCCTTGTCCCAAAACATAGTTGCAGCCTCGATCAGCATTTTGTTGGGCGGAAGATCCAATAGAGAAGCCAAGTTTCCTAAGACTCGTTTCACATGGTTTTGGTCACATGAAGGAATATCCCTCTACCAATCTAGCAAAAGTGAGGGTATGCTACCGACCATACCAAATCTGAGGACTCCGTGCCTTTCTGCAAAACAAAAGAGAGTTAGGCCCTTTCTTCCTCCAGGTTCGTCTATTTATACAGTAATGATTAGCATATTGGCACTTTATTTCTCCAAATTAATGCACATAATCGTGATTGCGTCCGTTGGGATTATGAAAAACCCGATGGACTTCTGGACAAGGCTAGTCTTAAAGGGTTATTACGCGGACAACATATTAACCCGGCTAGGTTTGACCATGATGTATGTACATTAATCAGAGTAAGGCTGCTATAGAGGTCTAGACTGGGACCCTCAAGCGGACAACTTGAGGGGGAAAGGCACGGAACCGTCGAACACACCACTGATTGATTAGTTTTACCGCAAATATGCCTTTTCAAATTTAAAGGGTGATATATAGAAAGAGCGCAAACACTCATAAAGCGTTGCTATAGGATTAATTAGGCACGAGTGGGATATGATGTTGAACATGATTTATGCAGCAATAAATAACATGTTATTAAGTATTTGCACGTAAGAGAAATAATAAATGCAGTATTTAAATAATTGAAAGACAGTTACAGAAAAGAAAACAAAGAGACAAGTCAGTTTTAGGAAAATAAAGAAATCATAAATACTTGAAAATAGACAGTTAAATCCAAATAAGGGGAAATGGTACGTGGGATAGAGCATGCTTGGACTAATTCACAAAATAAGTTCGTTATGGTAAGAGCCTAAAAATATCCCCAGCAGAGTCTCCATGCTGTCGCGCCCCCCTTTTTCCTCCGCGGTGAATGTCCGGGTTTCAACATTCATGGGGGAACAACTCCTTTCCTTTTGGGAATTGGGTATTTGAAGAGTCGCCATTTAACGGATTATGGTGCATTAGGGCACCTAGAGCGATTAACTCATGTAACTAGTTTGTGTTACCAGAGATTAGGGTAAGGGCTTGAAATAACCTTGAGGGGAAGGTGTTAGTCACCCCTCGCGGTCCAAAACGGTGGGTCCTGGCCGAACTTAAACTTTGTGAATTAGTCATTTAACAAGTAAACAATCTCATCACATATTTGCAAATAAAGGCATGTTTTGACATTCTAAATATATGTATGATTCAGGTAATGGAAGCAAGGGAGAGGTTTGAACAACTTGCACATGTATAAAGAAAAGGAAGTTTATAAAATTTAAACACATAGGAATTGGGAAAGGGAAGTCCTAGGTTGATTAGCCTACATGATCATACCCATGCAATGCCTAGTAATCACTCCTCAATGAGGGGCTACACGTGACATTAGCTCACATTTATCATATCCTTTTACTACCCATTACCCTCCCCTTAGTGGTTATATAAGCGAGTTTAATATATGACCTCCAAGCGTGCTGCTACTCGTCCCTTTCTTATGGTCTTGGAGGAATTTGGGACCTCTAAATCTAGACAGTTCTAGATAGCCTAAAGTTAATAAAAGGTAAAAATCTAGGCGACAGATAAATAACATATAGGATAAGAAAATAAGGACAAGCATTTAGAAGGCTCACATTTACCTCTGCATGTATATAGGCAAACAAACAGCACGTCTAAAACACAGGTTTTGAAGAAAGCTCAGAGATCCTAAGAACATGGTATCTAGATGAATGTTACAGATTTATGATATGCATAAGGAAAGTGGCAGAATCCTAACCAGTTTGCCTACTGGTTTTACAGCTTGTTAAACCTAGATAATTTTACATATAAACAGAACTGGTTTCAAAGTTATTTAGTGCCCTAAGGCTTGCCTAGGTGCGTATATGCAGTCACAATTCCGAGGAGACATTTTTGAAGTCCTTTATCCTATAGGCATGCTCTCTAGTGATATTAATTAACACAACGCTGAAGGATATTAAATAAATGAGTAGGATAATTGATTAAACTTATTCAGAACCTACATGCGTGATTTCTATAATTAAAGCTAATTTTAGATCCTATAGGCATGATTTCTTATTACAGCTGACTTTAGATCCTATAGGAATGATTTCTAATTAAAGCTGATTTTAGATCCTATAAGCATGATTTCTAATTAAAGTTGATTTTAGATCCTATAGGCATGGTGTCTAATCATGTAAAGTAAATCAGGCAGAATTTATTTGAACCAAAGCAAAACCCTATAGGCATATTGTCTAATAAAACACATTTGAATCGAAATGAACCCTATAGGCATGCTATCTACCCAACTTTACCCACAGTATACAACTACCCTCCCTTTTCACTAGTCACTCCAATATTTGTTTACAATTAATTATTACAGACCAAGGATTGAATAAATTACATAAATATACATTAAGCTATAGGGATACTGAAATAGGCCCAAAGTAATTTCCAAGCCTTCAGTAGTCTCAAATGTCCAAAGTTTCATAGCCAATATTATGTCTAGGTGTGTCAGAGTTCCCTAAGGACCTCAAGGATCCCGGGCAGTGCTCACACCCAGACCTTTCTCAAATAAGGACTGATTTATGTGCAGTATGGAAGTGCCAGCGCTGATATGCCAAAGTTCAGAGAAATCTAAAGGATCTCTAAGCAGTACACATACCAGAGGGGCAAGACTTAATAACCTCAAAATAAGTGAAAGTGCTTGACGTGATTTGAAAGAGTTTTGGTAAACAGTATAAAGAATGGCCTTAAGAGTGAAGAGATATTCTGAAAACAGTACTAGTTGGGGGGGGGGGTAAAACAGTTTAAGAAAAGCATGAAAAATATTTTTTTGAAATCAAAATGCAAGTCACAAAACAAACAGCTTCAGAAACATTTTGGGACAAATAGATTTCACACATGGAGAGAGAGGGGTTGGGGACACATAGAATACACCCTAGTGTATAAGCAAATAGATGCACAAACTTTCCAAGAAGTTGTAGGATTGACAAGTTAGTTACAAAGATTACAGGAAAGACATGTTGACAACATATAGATCTTGGACATGACCAATACACACAACTAGAGTACTTTAAAGGGCTAGATGACTTAGCAGAAGTAAAGCAGAACAGGCAAGAACTGAAATGGACCTGCTAGGAAAGTATTAACAAGTGTAGACATGCTAATCACACACTTACAAAAATAAAGTTTAGGCATGCTAGATAAGCAGTAGTCAGGCAAACAAGCTAGTCACATGTGGAATAGGATAGTGTAAGACATGTTAAACAAGATAGTAAACAGGCAAGCAAAGAGGAGACATGCTAATTACATATTTGAATAAGGCAGTATTTGGCATGCTAGTTACACATTGAGCAATCATGATAGTAAAATAATAAACAGGATTGGAATATGTAATAACAACAACATCCCGGCAAGGGAGATAATATCATAAACAATAATATCCCTACAAGGGAACCAACAATGAAAATCATCATGTTAGGCGTGAATAAATCACAACAGAGTCATAACAATTACAATACTAGACTCACGGGCATGCTTTACACCGATGTATAGATACTTATCACTATGCATATACGTCGTACTACACAACTAACACATATCAAATAAGACACAACTCCTAATCTCTCAATCTAAGGTTAGACCAAACACTTACATCGATGCCACGAACACAATTCAAGCCTCAACTACCGCTTTACCTCTTGTTTCCACCACCAATTCACTTGTATCCATCCACAAGTTACATAACTATATCAATAAATGCTAAATGAATCAATTCTAATGCATGAAAATAAGTTTTCCAATGATTTTCCCAAAAAGTCAAAAATCGACCCCGTACCCACATGATCAAAACCCGAGGTTCGAACCAAAACCCGATTACCCATTCATCCACGAACCCAAATATATAATTTGTTTTGAAATCAGACCTTAAATCGAGGTCAAAATCCCCAAAATTTGAAAAACTTAAGTTCTACCCAAAACACCCAATTTTCCCCGTGAAAACCATTGATTTTGAGTTGAAATCATGTGAAAAGACGTTAGATATTAAAGAAAACGAGTTAGAAATGACAGACAATCGATTTGGAAGAGTAGTTGTCTTTGAAAAATCGCTCAAAGGTGTTTTAGGTTTGAGAGGGTTTGAAAAATGAGAAATTTTCGGCTAAGTTATGAATTTGCAGGTTGCAGATGTCGCAATTGTGACCAGGGTTCGTAATTGCAAACCCCTTCACAGCTTGCTATCTTCGCAAATGCGAAGAATATGTCGCATTTGCGACCATGAAGAAATTCGGTCACCTTCGCATTTGCGAAAGAGGGGGCTTCGCAATTCCCACTAATGTTTCACATTTGCGAAAAAGGGCCTGGCCAGGCTTGGTTCGCATTTGCGTAGCCTGGGTCACAATTACCAAGCCTGAGAACTTCACAATTGTGAAGCCTGATCTCGCAATTGCGAGATCAGAGGCCTGGGCAAAAATACCAGATACCAGCACTTGATCCTAAGTCCAATTTCAATTTGTGGCCTATCCAAAACACACTCGAGCCCTCGGGGCTCCAAACCAAACATTCACACTAACCTAAAAACATCATACGGACTTGCTCGTGCAATCAAATCATCAAAATAGCATCAACAATTGTGAATTAAACCCCAAATTCATGAAATCATTCAAGAACACCAAAATTTCCAATTTCTCAACTTTAAGTCCGTTTTATACCAAACCAATTCCGATCTTTACCAAATTTTACAGATTCAACCTGATTATTATTCAGACTTGTACCGGACTCTGGAACCAAAATACGGGCCCGATACCATCAATTTCTATCACCTTTCATTTCTAAAAACTCTTACATATTCCAGAAAATAATTTTCTTTAAAAATTCATTTCTCGGGCTTGGTACCTCGGAATTCAATTCCAAGCATATGCCCAAGTCCCATATTTTCCTACGAACCCTCCGGGACCGTGAATCATGGGTCCGAGTCCGTTTACCCAAAATATTGACCGAAGTCAACTTAAATTTATTTTAAAGGAAAAATTATCATTTTCACATAATGGCTTTCTAGATACGCGCACAGACTGTTCACGTAAATCAAGGTGATTTAGAAAGAAGTTTTTTAAGGCCTCGGATCATAGAATTTACTTTTAAAATAAGTGATGACCTTTTGGGTCATCACATTCTCCACCTCTAAAACAACCGTTTGTCCTTGAACAGACATAAGAAAGAAGTACCTGAGTCGGAGAAGAGATGGGGATATCGGCTCCACATATTGGACTCGGACTCTGATTGAGGTCAACCCTACACTACTATGTAGTAGCAAGAGAGGTCAAAGAAGCTTTTACCCGACTAAAGTCGGGATCGATTTCCACAGGGAGCTAGATATTAGAGTCGGGTGTCTATCTAAAGTGGAGTTGCGTATTTGCTCTAAATTGCACTTCCACACATTTTTGGTTTTGATTATGATTCTAATTTTATAAAACTACAATGCTCAATTAAATTAAATAAGCTAAGGTTAAACTATTGCGAGTTGTTCAAATGATTAAAAGGCACTAGGGTAGCGACTTTCGCCTAGGTGGTAAATTGATAGATTCTTGAGTCTAAAGCTAGATTGTCACATTTGGGGAGTATGATATGGCCATTGCACGATTTTACTCACTCTATACCTCTCGGTAGTTTGAGTGATTTTGCCCGAATTGACTTTCTCAAGACCAATTGGGTATGCAAATTTGCACAAGAAATCAAAGTTCAAGTCGGGTATTACTATCTCTAGGTTTAACCCTTTAATTGGGGCTATCAATCTCTTGAATACGCCCCAATTCCTTGTTGGACTAATTTCATTGACTTAGGCTCTCTTTATCAAGAAGAACCAAAGTTTACTAGGCATAAACTAGTATTTTCAACCACTAATTCATAATTAAAACCCTAAATTAGCCCAAATATCAAACACCCTTACACAATCAAGCATCAAAACAAAAGACCCATCAATTACCCACACTAAGGTTGAGCCACAACCCTAGCTTATAGGTCTAGATACTCATAATTAGAGAAGAAAACAAGAGAATAGATGAAGAGAAACTCATAATAATTAATTGCTAAAATAAACTTGAAGATTCAATGTTGAAATCACGCTAAAATTACTCAAAATAGGTCGAAAAGACGAAGTCACAAGCGCAACTCAGTACAAAAACTATTTGATGACATAAAAATGGGAAAAGAATCTATATAAACTAGGCTAAAAATCTTGGACAAAAATACCCCTGCAAGGCTAGTGCGGACCGCACAAAATCAAGTGCGGACGCACTAAGGCTCTTGACTTGAATATCCAGCTCTCTGAACTTGGGTAATGCGAACCGCACGAAATTGAGTGCGGCTGCGGTGGCTTCCATTGCGGTCCGCACAAAAAGGACTGCGGACCGCATTGATCTTCAACCTCCAAAACACCACCTCTCTGAACCTTGGCTCTGCGGACCGCACTAAATCGAGTGCGTCCGCAATGATCCCAATGCGGACCGCACAAAACCCCTTGCGGCTGCATTTCCTTTTGGCCTGAATAACATCCTCTCTGAACTTCACTTGTGCTGACCGCACTAGCCCTGTTTGACTGAGCTTTGTCTTGTCTTGGTACTGATGCAAGTTTCACTCCTTTTTGAGTTTATCTTTGGCATCTTGTCACCTTGTTGATCAAACCTGCAATCAAGCACAACTTGTGAGCCTTTGGGTCTATTTTGTACATATTTCTAATCAAAACTTAAGTAAGAAGAAGTGTAAAATGCATCATATTCCCTAGTTATCAACTCCCCCAAATTTAAGCTTTTGCTTGTCCTCAAGAAAACAAAATAAGACCCACCCCTTAAGAGAAAATGCAGGAAAATTTGGCTGTCCTAAAGTGACCTCATCTAGCATCAATTGGGACTAACAATTGCCCTCAATACAAATGAATCATTAACAATATTTACTCTTTTAAACACCATGGATTAAGTGCGACACAAGAGCATCAAGAGTTGACTCAAAACATCAAAGAGCTCTTTCTATTACTTTGGTCATTGACTCACACATCCTCAACTCTCCCTAAGCAAACCTCACCTTTAAGATAGTGGCACTCAGAATGAGGTTAATGGAAATACACTCATCTCTCTCAAGGAAAACTCTCAAGTCCGGCTCTAAGTACCATATGCTTGCCCCTTATGTGAGTCACCACTATTGTAAGCTTCATTCAACTCAAGATCATATAGGGCTTTTGTCGAGACATAGTGAAGGCTTTTGGTTCAGGGTAGGAAATGTTTGGTCTAAGTAGGTTACATCTTCCCTTAAGCACTTCTTTTGTTTCATTTTGGCACACATTCACTTGACTTTTTTTAAGTCATTTCACTTCTTTCTAAGGGGTTAGAGAGACACGCTGTCACTCTTTCTTGTTCATTTCTAATCTTTTCTCCTTTCTCAACTTTCCACATCTTTCATTCTTTGCTTTTCTTGAATCCCTTTATTCACTTCTATATTGAACATTCTTTTTATCTTTTTTCTTTTCTTTCTCTTTCATTGTCTTTGCTTTTATTTATTTTGTGCTTTTTTACCACTTTGTTGCAATTCTCGTCTCTCCCCCCAAACTTAATCTTTTGCCATGTGCTAAGGAAATATCAGGTGCCAAGAGAGGGTATCTTTTAGAAGAGGTAAAGGCTTGTATTATGGTTCTTGAAGGAAAAAGGTCTAAGGCTCAAAAGGGTTGACTAGGAATTTTATCATTGGTAGGCTATGGAAGTATTCAAACTATCATTTGGATCAAGGAGAGCCTATAATCATGTCTCAAGTCAAAATACACTTAGGATTTTGCCTCAACAAACATTCAGGGCAAGTTCGAGACCAATGGCCAGGACTTGGACGTACACTGCAAATTTTCTCACCACACAAGCTATGGGATCGCTAAAGACATAGAGTCAGGGGCCCACATCAACCTTAGATAAGATTTGAGCACAAAATGATTCCGAAAAACCACTTGATAATTATCGGCCAACACAAGAGTCTCAAGGTCACAACTTTCACCATCCTATACACAACGATTTGTTTTTGACCATAAGATCAAAGGCAAATGTGCTAGGCCCAAGTGAAGCTTTGCTTGAGGCACTCTTAACCACTAACTACTAAAAAAAAGAAAGGAAAAATAGACTCAAACCCTTAAGAAGGTAGTCATGTCATCCATCATCGGGAAGAGCCACCCGGTTCACACAAATTCCACCTTTGGAAAGAACCGTGGCATTAAGAAAACCAAAGGCTTATTGCAAAACAATCCAAAACAAGAAGCTACGAACGTAAATAAGAAGCTAAGAAAAGGAAAAATGCGGAAAGTAAAATGAATATTTACAAGAGGGGGGTTTAATCGAATATATAATAAGGGAGATGAATATATACAATGTAACGTAACTTTTATATACAGACCCAAGATAAAAAGTAAGAAAAATGTAATGAAGTGCTGAAATTATATACATACCAAAGATGAAAAATAACGAAATAAACAAAATTTGTCATATATGTACAGTCATCCAATCAAATCAAAGTAGGGACTACCCCCTCAAATGAAAGTTGGCATTGTCCTCAATGCCAACTAAGCAAAATAAGCACCAAAAATAAAGGGAAGAGGATACAGAAACTCCCTATGGCCCATCTGTCTGCATGGGATCCTGAGTAGTCCCTGGGTCCTCTGTAATCTCGGGAACTTGAGACTGGCTCCCTATGACCTGCTGCTTTACTGGGACCTGGACCTGTACCGAGGCCTGGGATAACTCGTGGGGCTAGCTAGAGGAATCTCCCTACGGGTCCTCCAACTGTATGACTGCATCATATGGACGGGGAATCACCCTTTTCCTCTTGAGAGGCCTCTACGACTACACTGGCTAGAGATGGGCTGCTGGCACCGGGTCATCTAGCAATAAATCAAAAGGCAGATGATCGGCCTTCAACCTGTCAACCTCAACCCGCAACTTTTTCACGGACTCCTTGGAGGCCCGAATCTTTCTCATCTTCTTGGACGCCCTAGCAAGCACCTTGAGAGCTTTCCCATGAGAATCCACAGCCTCTGTAAGCACTTTCTGAGTGTCCAGGATCTTCTTCTGGTTGTCCAGAATATCCTTGAGGGCGTCCTCAATAGACTGTGGGACCTGTGGAGGCGGAGGTGCCGACTAAGCTACCACTGTAGTAGTAAGGATAGACAACTTAGAGGAAACTGTCTGTATCTAGTTGTTGATGCTAAGAAGGGCTTGGCTCAGACGGTGGGCAGTCACTGGGTAGTCCGGGGTGGAGTGTATGTCTGGAACTGCCGAAGTGGATGGACTAGGGGGCATGCTCGCTGAGGTGGAAGAAGGCTGAGTAGGAGCCACTACCACTACTGGCTCTTCATACTGGCCAGTTGAAGCAGTGGCTATTCCCTTGTAGTTCTTGCTTTTAGGGTTGTCATCACCCTGCATGTTGTACCATGAGAACGATGCCCTTGATTTCACTTCAATATCAAATTTCCGCTTTTCTACCTATAGGTCCCTGAAGTACATGGTTAAGAAGCTGGGGAAGGGGTAGTTTCTATCACCTTCACTCACTACCTGCGTAATAACCTGAGACAGCACATTCCCGACGTTGATCGGGTACCCCTCCATAATTGATGCTACCAGTACCGCCCAGTGAAGAGGGAGTGAGTTGTCGTGGGTAGTGGGGTCCAGTCTACTGCATACGAATGTCTCCCACCCCTTAGCTTCAAAATTCAAACTTCTCCTTAAGATCTTCACTCCCGCATTTAACCAATCAGGGGTGGTACCTGGGATTGCCAAGTACTGTGCCAGCCTAGGACGGGACGCCTCACCCAATGTCATCTTCTCTAGATACAGTGATTCATCCTCCTCATTGAAGCCCAAATAGTCATTTATTGCATTCCCATCAAATAGCACTTTCAAATTTCGCACATTGGTCACTTTTGTGCCCTTCTTGATGTGGGCGGCATTGGTGTAGAATTCCTTGACCAGGTGCTTGTTTGCATCCACACAGTTTCTTAAGAATTACTCCCAACCCATTTTCTCTCTAAACTGTCTTCTCACATTGGGGTTGTGAGGCAAGAGGTCTCTATCCACAAACTTCGCTCCGGAATCAATTTCCTCACAGGCCACTATTCTCTGAACTTATGATAGGCCACCTCGCTCACAAAATGGTCTTGTCACACCTCCGGATTTCTAGTTCTCGCTACTCCTCCCACCTGAGTTTCACCCCTTTCTCGTACTGACTCTTCTTCTCCTACTGCCTCTTCTTCTCCTTCTGCACCCTCTCCACATAATGAAGCTGTGGGAGAGGTGAGTATTCATTTCCAATAACCGGTAGTTGAGCCCTCAGGCAACTCAGAAGATACACGCACTGAAGGTTGGGCAATGGGGGAAAGTGGAGGAGTATCTCTCAGTCTGTTTCTCTCTGGCCAGTCAGCAATGTAATCTGGCATTGAATCTGATGATGCCTCCCGGGAGGGGTCGTACTCACTCCTCGACTGATCAATAGCCCTATTAGCAGCTCTGATAGGTTTCCATATTTTTGTATGTTTTGTCGGGCTTGGGGGTTAATTTTATCATCTTTTGTTTCCCACCCCAGGAGGATTCTCCTCCACCTTCTTGTTTAGCACCCTTGCCTTTTTGTTTCACCATTGTCTGCAAACAATTTCAACCATGCTTTGTTAGTATCAATATAATCAATGTAATTCAGAGTTGCAGGAAAAATAGTTGCCGACAGTAAAACATAGCAGAATGCGATCCGCGCAAAATGTAGTGCGTCCGCACAGAGGCCAATGCGGATCGCACAAAATGGCACCGCGGTCTGCACAGAGCTGGGGTTCAGACTACCCACTCTCTGAATAAATGTACCGCGGACCGCACAAAATGGTAATGCGATCCGCATTGAGGCACCGCGGGCCGCACAAAATGTAGTGTGGTCGCGGTCCTCAACGATCAGGTTTCAAAACTTCTTCAATGCGGTCCGCACAAAATGCCATTGCGGACCGCACAGGGGCACCGCAGACAACACAATTTCCACCGCGGTCCGCACTGAGTACCAAAACACAGCACCAACCTAGGGTTCATGAAATGCTTAATTTAAGTCAAATTTTTCACCTATTAAAGGTTCCCTAATTGTTGGATCAGTCATTTAACTACCTAATCCTACCTTAAACAAGAAAGAACTAACCTAATTTTACCAAATCACAAGAAATACGAGAAAAGAAGAAGAAGAGCTAAGAAAAACAAAAATTTAATGAAAACACTAAAATTAACACTTGAAAAGAGATGAAAGTACTAAAAGTAAGATGTTATGATGATGACTAAGCCTTAGTAATCAGTTATGTGCAATAAGTGGAGAGGAACAGTGATTTTTAAAGCTCTGAGAGTTAAAAGATGGAAAAGTTCAAAATGGAGGCCTTAGGTACTATTTATAGAAAAAGTCCTGGGGCCCAGCTTACCTACCCACTGCGGACCGCACAAAATGCAGTGGGTATACACCACACGGAATTTATACAAGTTTGAGAAGGCAACCACCGCGGTCCGCGCAAAATGCTTTGCGGCCACGGTGGCAAACTTCAGAGAGTTGGTTTTTTACATCCATCATCAGTGCGGTCCGCACAGATTTTGTGCCCGCACTAAGTTCCTTGCGGCCGCACAAAATGTAGTGCGGTCCGCATTGCAAACTTCAGAGACTTGAACAATTTTTTTTTCCACTTTGTCCTGCACTGCAGCAACACAATCCTGTGGCATCTCACAACCAGTCAGTCCAAAAATAAATCATCCACGACACTGAAAATCAAAGAAAAATAATAAGAAGAACACACGGGTTGCCTCCCAAAAAGCGCCTTATTTAACGTCGCGGCACGGCACAGGTTTCCATTAAATCATTTGAGATGAAGAAGTGCCACCATGTGGCTGTCATCGATTTTTCTCAAGTAGTGCTTGACCCTATGCCCATTCACTCTGAAAACTTCCTCATTTTTGTTCTTCAAATCAAGTGCACCAAACGGGGTCACAAACACCACTTCAAAAGGTCCACTCCATTTTGACTTAAGCTTTCCCAAAAATAGACGTAACCGAGAGTTGACCAAGAGAACCAAATCACCCACTTTGAACTCTTTTCTACGAGCATATTTATCATGAAGGTACTTCATCTTGTCATTGTACAAGGACGAACTGGAGTATGCATGGAATCGAAATTCATCAAGTTCATTAAGCTGCTCCACACGAAGATTGGCTGCAACATCCTATTCAATATTCAGCTTCCTCAAAGCCCACATGGCCTTGTGCTCTAACTTAACCGGTAGATGGAAAGCATTCCCAAACACCAACCGATACGGATACATACCAATCGGAGTCTTGTAAGTAGTCCTATAAGCCCATAGAGCGTCATCCAACTTTTTTGACCAATCGGTCCTATTAGCATTGACCGTCTTTGACAATATGCTCTTGATTTCCCTGTTGGAGACTTCAACTTGACCACTTGCTTGAGGATGATAGGGAGTGGAAACTTTGTGATTGACACCATACTTTGCAAGCAAAGTGTCAAAATCTCTATTGCAAAAATGAGACCCCCCATAACTTATGATTGCACGAGAAGTACCAAACCTTGTAAAAATGCTCTTCTTGAGAAATGCAACAAAACTCCGGGCTTCATTGTTGGGCAAATCCACGGCTTCAACCCACTTTGAAACATAGTCCACCGCCACAAGAATGTATGTGTTCCCACACGAGCTAACAAACGGGCCATAAAATCAATGCCTCATATATCAAAAATATCAACCTCAAGAATGGTATTAAGAGGCATCTCATCTTTCTTCAAAATTCCACCCGCTCTTTGAAATTCATCACACCTCTTCACTAGTTCACTTGCATCTTTGTACAAAGTTGGCCAATAAAACCCACAACTAAGAACTTTGGAAGCCGTCCTCGCCCTACCATGATGGCCACCATAGGGGGAGGAATGATAGGCCTCCAAGATACTCAATTGCTCTTCCTCCGAGACACACCTTCGGATCACACCATCTGTGCAAATCTTGAACAAGTACGGATCATCCTAATAGAAATCCAAACTATCCCGTTTGAGCTTCTTCCTTTGGTTAGAAGAGAGCTCACACGGGATTATACCAGTCACAAGGAAATTAGCAACATCCACAAACCATGGAATACCATTCACCGACACCGGAAGGAGTTGTTTGTCGGGAAATGAATCATTGATCTCTAGGCTATCACGAGGCCTCCCCTCCTCCTCCAAGCGGGACAAGTGGTCCGCCACTTGGTTTTCACTACCCTTCCGGTCCACAATCTCCAAATTAAACTCTTGAAGTAATAAGACCCATCGCATCAGTCTAGCTTTGGAATCCTTATTCTTCATCAAGTACCGAAGTGCGGCAAGGTCGGTATGGATTATGACCTTGTCACCCACACGATACGGCCTAAATTTCTCCATTGCGAACACAATAGCCAAAAGTTATTTCTCGGTCACCGTGTAGTTCACTTGAGCATCATTCATTGTCTTGCTCGCATAGTACACCGGATGAAACATTTTATTCACTCTTTGACCCAAAACCGCCCCAACCGCAACATCGCTCACATCACACATGAGCTCAAAGGGTAAGCTCCAATTAGGTGCAGTAATGATAGGAGTGGTGGTCAACTTATACTTGAGAAGTTCAAAGGCTTGCATACATTTTTCATCAAATACGAACTTGGTATCTTTTTCCAATAGCTTGCATAAAGGATTCACTACCTTCGAAAACTCTTTGATAAATCTCCGGTAGAACCCCGCATGCCCAAGAAAAATTCTAACTCCCTTGACAGAGGTAGGGGAGGGAGCCTTGAAATCACATCAATTTTTGCTTTGTCTACCTCAATACCATGCTTTGAAATTTTATGCTCAAGAACTATGCCCTCTTCCACCATAAAGTGGCATTTCTCCCAATTGAGAATAAGATTGATTTATTCACAACGGGCCAAAACTCTATCAAGATTCTTCAAGCACTCATCAAATGAATCGCCCACAATACTAAAGTCGTCCATGAACACCTTCAAAATGTCTTCCACCATATCAGTGAAAATGGCCATCATACACTGCTGGAATGTAGCCGGTGCATTACACAACCCAAAAGGCATCCGAGAAAAGGCAAAGGTGCCATATGGACAAGTGAATGTGGTCTTCTCTTGATCTTCTGGAGCAATCAAGATTTAGTTGTACCCAGAATACCCATCCAAGAAAAAGTAGAAGGCACGCCCAACAAGTCGGTCTAACATCTGATCAAGAAAAGGCAATGGAAAGTGATCCTTACGGGTCAATTTATTCAACTTGTGGTAGTCCATGCATACCCTCCAACCGGTGACGGTTCTGGTAGGAATCAACTCATTTTGTGAATTTGCAACCACTGTCATGCCACCCTTCTTCGGTACACATTGCACCGGCGGATTCCAAGAGCTATCAGAGATGGGGTACACAACCCTAGCATCTAACTACTTGATCACCTCCTTTTTCACAACTTCTTGCATTGCTTTGTTCGATCTTCTTTGATGCTCCAAGGAGGGATTTGCATCATTTTCTAGGACAATCTTGTGCATAAAGAATGCGGGGCTTATCCCTCGAATATCAGCTAGAGTCCATCCAATTGCCTTTTTCCACTTTTGAAGCACCTCCAATGTGGCATCAACCTGCATGTTAGTAAGACAAGAGGAAAGAATAACTAGCAAAGTAGAACTTGGGCCTAAGAACTTATACCTGAGGTGTAGAGGCAACGGCTTCAACTACAACATCAGAGGTTCCTCAATTGAAGGATTTGTTGGTGGAGTCTTCCTATTCTCGAGATCCAAAGAAAGTTTTCTAGTCTCATAAGAGTACGACCCCATTCCATGTAACGCATTCACACACTCCACCCGGCTTGCATCCTCATTGATGTCAAGATTCGACAAAACAGCCTCAAGAGGGTCCTCTACATTGATCATTGCACTGGTATCATCAACTATCACTGCCGTGACAAGGTCCACAAAAGAGCACACCTCAGAACTGTTGGGCTGCTTCATTGACTTGCACACATGAAAGACCACTTTTTCATAACCCACTCGGAAGGTGAGTTCCCCTACTTTCACATCAACTAACGCCTTCCCAGTAGCAAAGAAAGGTCTCCCAAAAATGATAGGAACTTCATAATCCACCTCACAATCCAAGATTACAGAGTCAGTTGGCAAGATAAATTTTTCCACCCGGACAAGCACATTATCAATAATACCCAATGGTCTCTTCATCGTTCTACCCGCCATTTTTAATCTCATGGAAGTTGGCCTAGGTTGCCTAATACCCAAAGTATTAAAATCTGAGTAGGGCATCAAATTGATACTAGCCCCCAAATCACATAGAGCCTTAGCAAAGTCCGCACTCCCAATGGTTCAAGGAATGGTGAAAGCACCGGGATCTTCAAGCTTCGGAGCCACTGAATGCACTATTGCACTAACTTGGTGAGTCATCTTTATAGTTTCACAATCTATGGACCGCTTCTTTGCCACCAAGTCTTTCATGAATTTAGCATAACCTGGCATTTGTTCAAGAGCCTCCACCAAAGGCACATTAATGGATAGGCTCTTCATCATGTCAATGAACTTTTTAAACGGATTCTCATTTTTCTGCTTTGCGAGCCTTTGAGGATAAGACAGAGGTGTCCTTGGCAAAGGTACCTTGGCTTTAGGCACCACCGGCTCCGACATGTCTATTACGTGTTCCCTAGATAGGTTCACATCATTTTGAGTTTTCACCTCGGCATCTTGAATATCAATCCTGACTTCTTCGTTCACATTGTCATCAATCACATTTTCAACCACCAAAGGAACTTCATCTTCTTTCAACTCAACCTCATCACTCAAAATTTGCTTTTGTTTGGAGGCATTCACATCACTGTCTCTCTCACTTCTTGTAGTTACCTCTATAACATGATTGTTCCCACCCTTCCGGTTAACCACCGTATCACTAGGTAGAGCCCTCTTAGGACGAGTATTCAAAGACTATGAGATTTGGCCTAACTGCACCTCTAAGTTTCTGATTGAGGTATTGTGCGAAGCCAACTGCGCATCAGAATCTGCATTCTTTTTCATCATTTGTTCGATCATCATTTCAATTCTACCCATATCATTGCTAGAAAAACTAGGAACATGGGATGGAAATAGGGGTGGATTGTTCGGTTGTTGGTACATTAGGGGCCTTTGAAAGCCTTGCCCCCAATTTCCTTGGTTTCCATTATTCCATCCACCTTAATTGTTGTTACCACCCCAATTGTTATTGTTACCATTCCAATTTCCTTGATTGTTTTGATTGTTGTTATGATTACCCCAGTTGTTATTTTGGTTGTTGTTTCCCCAATTACCATTGTCTTGTTGTTATTGATTGCCCCAATTGCCTTGGGGTCTCCATTGTTGTTGGTTGGAAGAATTGCCCCTTTGGCCTTGATAATTGTTCATGTATTGCACCTCTTCACTCTGTCCATCATAACTATCATCTTGAAATCCACCACAGTCATTGTCAAGTTGTTCCGAATTCCCTTGGTTCTGTTGACCTCTTTATCTTCTTTTGTTGACAAGCATGTTGACACCCTCCATGACATTCACTTGGCGAGGATTTTGGACTTGTTGCAATTGTGCCTTTGCTAGTTGGTTCATTGTAGTTGTCAACTCAGTTATAGCCTGCCCATGATCATGTAACTCTTTGTGCAAATGAGTAACCGTGAGGTTACCCTGGGGCACATTGGCTCTACTTTTCCAAGCAGAAGAAGTGTCAGCCATCTCGTCAAGAATGTCACAAGCCTCATCAGAAGACAACTTCATAAAGTTGCCTCCAGCAAGTTGGTTCATTATGCACTGATTTGTTGTGTTAATGCCCCAGTAGAAAGTCTTTTGGATCATCACCGCAGTCGTATCATTGTTGAGGTATTCCTTCACCATTGTTCTATAACGCTTCCAAATCTCATGCAAAGATTCGGTGGGCTCCTGCTTGAAAGTCAAGATCTCATCTCTCAATGCTGCCATATGCCCTGGTGAGAAAATTTTTGCAATGAACTTGTCCGCCAACTCATCCCAAGTAGTGATAAAATGGTTGGGAAGTCGCTCGAGCCAATCCACTGTCTTCACTTTAAGTGAGAATGAGAAAAGTCTCAACCGAAGTGCATATTCGGACACATTAGTTTGCTTGCTCCCCCAACAGGTGTCCACAAACCCCTTGAGATGTTTTCAAGCATTTTGATTGGCAGCGCCTGTGAAATACCCACGCTGCTCCAGCAATATCAGCATCAGATTGGCAATTTGAAAATTGCCCGCCCGAATCCTGGGCGGGACAATTGCACTTGCATAGCCTTGGTTTGGAAGCACTCGAGGAGCCACTCTTGGAGGTGGCGGGGGAGGGTCTGGAATATTATCATTGGCCTGGCGGCCTCTCCATTGTCCTTGAGGCACAATAGGGACCTCATCTTCAACATTGTCATCTACTTCCTCCCCCGGCGGAAGATCTCCAAGAGGTGCATTGTTTATGTTTGTTGCCATTTTGTACCTGAAGTTGTGACACAAACAAATTAGTAACACAGAAGGAAAGAAGAACAATACACAAAACTATTTAGATAGATAGCCAAAATCGTTAGCTCCCCGGCAACGGCGCCAAAAAGTGATCGAGGTCAACCCTGCACTACTATGGAGTAGTGAGAGAGGTCGAAGAAGCTTTTACCCGATTAAGGTCGGGATCAATTTCCACAGGGAGCTAGATATTGGAGTCGGGTGTCTATCTAAAGCGGAGTTGCATATTTGCTCTAAATTTCACTTCTACACATTTTTGGTTTTGATTATGATTCTAATTTTATAAAACTACAATGCTCTATTAAACTAAAATAAGCTAAGGTTAAACTATTGCGAGTTGTTCAAATGATTAAAAGGCACTAGGGTAGCGACTTTCGCCTAGGTGGTCAATTGATGGATTCTTGAGTCTAAAGCTAGATTGTCACATTTGGGGAGTATGATATAACCATTGCACGATTCTAGTCACTCTATACCTCTTGGTAGTTCGAGTGATTTTGCTTGAATTGACTTTCTCAAGACCAATTGGGTATGCAAATTTGCACAAGCAATCAAGGTTCATGTCGGGTATTACTATCTCTAGGTTTAATCCTTTAATTGGGGCTATCAATTTCTTGAATACGCTCCAATTCCTTGTTGGACTAATTTCATTGACTTAGGCTCTCTTTCTCAAGAAGAACCAAAGTCTACTAGGCATAAACTAGTATTTGCAACCACTAATTCACAATTAAAACCCTAAATTAGCCTAGATATCAGACACATATAGACAATCAAACATCAAAACAAAAGACCCATCAATTACCCACACTAGGATTGAGCCACAACCCTAGATTATGGGTCTAGTTACTCATAATTAGAGAAGAAAACAAGAGAATAGATGAAGAGAAACTCATAATAATTAATTGCTAAAATAAACTTGAAGATTCAATGTTGAAATCACGCTAAAATTACTCAAAATAGATCGAAAAGACGAAGTCACGAGCGTAGCTCAGTACAAAAACTATCTGATGACCTAAAAATGGGAAAAGAATCTATTTATACTAGGCTAAAAATCTTGGACAAAAATACCCTTGCGGGGCTAGTGCGAACCGCACAAAATCAAGTGCGGCCGAACTAAGGCTCTTGACTTGAATATCCAGCTCTCTGAACTTGGGCAATGCGGACCGCACGAAATCGAGTGCGGCCGCGGTGGCTTCCATTGCGGTCTGCACAAAAAGGACCGCATACCACGTTGATCTTCAAACTCCAAAACACCACCTCTCTGAACCTTGGCTCTGCGGACCGCACTAAATCGAGTGCGGCTGCAATGATCCCAATGCGGACCGCACAAAACCCCTTGCAGCCACATTGCCTTTTGGCCTGAATAACACCCTCTCTGAACTTCACTTGTGTGAACCGCACAGAATGGTGTGCGGCCACACTGGTCCTGTTTGACTGAGCTTTGTCTTGTCTTGGGACTTGTGAAAGTTTCACTCTTTTTTGAGCTGATCTTTGACATCTTGTCACCTTGTTGATCAAACCTGCAATCAAGCACAACTTGTGAGCCTTTGGGACTATTTTATACATATTTCTAATCAAAACTTAAGCAAGAAGGAGTGTAAAATGAATCATATTCCCTAGTTATCAGACTCCAAGGTCGTTGCCTCAACAGGCTGACCTCTCTACTGAACACGAACAGAAGAAAAACTCTTTGATCTCAACTGATGAACCTGCCGGTCTAGAATTGCTACCGGCTCCTCCTCATAGGACAAGTCCTTGTCCAACTAGACAGTGCTGAAATCTAACACGTGGGATGGATCGTCGTGATACTTCCAAAGCATGGACACGTAAAACACTGGATGCACGGCTGATAAGCTCGGCGGCAACGCAAGTTTGTAAGCCACCTCTCCCACTCGATCAAGAATCTCAAATGGGCCAATGAACCTAGGGCTAAGCTTACTCCTCTTCCCAAATCTCATCACACCCTTCATAGGCAACACCCGAAGCAACACCCGCTCATCGACCATAAATGCCACATCACGAACCCTACGATCCGCATAACTCTTTTGCCTAGACTGAGCTGTACGAAGCATATCCAGAATAATCCTGACCTTGTCCAAGGCATCCTGTACTATATCCGTACCCAACAACCAAGCCTCTCCCGGCTCAAACCATCCAACCGGCGACCGACACTACCTACCATATAAAGCCCAATAAGGAGCCATCTAGATGCTCTACTGGTAGCTGTTGTTGTAGGAAAACTCTGCTAAAGGCAAAAACTGATCCCACGAGCCTCCAAAGTCAATGACACAAGCTCGGAGCATATCCTCCAAAATCTGAATAGTATGCTCGGACTGTCCATCCATCTGAGGATGAAATGTTGTTCTCAACTCGACCCGTGTGCCCAACTCAAACTAAACTGCTCTCCAGAAATCTGAGTTAAACTGCGTACCTCGATCCAAAATGATAGACACGGGCACACCATGAAGACGAACAATCTCCTAGATATAGATCTCAACTAACCTTTTAGAAGAATAGGAGACTGCCACCAGAATGAAATGTGCTGACTTGGTCAGCCTATCAATAATAACCCACACTGCATCAAACTTCCTCTGAGTCTGTGGGAGTCCAACAACGAAGTCCATAGTGATACGCTCCCACTTCCACTCAGGAATCTCAATCTTCTGGAACAAACCACCAGGTCTCTGATGCTCGTACTTTACCTGCTGACAATTCAAGCACCGAGCTACATATGCAACAATATCCTTCTTCATTCTCCTCCACCAATAATGCTGCTGCAAATCCTAATACATCTTAGCGGCGCCCGGATGAATAGAGTACTGGGAACTATAGGCCTCCTCTAAAATCAACTCTCAAAGCCCATCCACATTAGGCACACAAACTCGACCTTGCAGCCTCAAAACTCCATCATCTCCTAAGGTAACCTACATGGCACCACCGTGTTGCACCGTGTCCCTAAGGACACACAAATGAGGATCATCATACTGCCAATCTCGGATACATTCCAATAGAGAAGAACGAGCGACTATGAAAGCTAACACACGGCTGGGCTCAGAAACATCCAACCTCACGAACGGATTGGCCAAAGCCTGAACATCCAAAGCAAGCGATCTCTCACCGATCGGAATATACGTAAGACTGCCCATACTAGTGACTTCCTACTCAAATCATCAGCCACCACATTGGCCTTTCCCGGATGATATAAGATGGTGATATCATAGTCCTTTAATAGATCCAACCACCTTCTCTTCCTCAAATTTAGCTCCTTCTGCTTGAACAAATACTGCAGACTCTTGTGATCCGTGAACACCTCACATGACACGCCATATAGATAATGCCTCCAAATCTTCAACGCGTGAACAATGGCTGCTAACTCCAAATCATGAACTGGATAACTTTTCTCATGAATCTTCAACTGTCGTAAAGCATAAGAAATGACCTTGTCATCCTGAATCAACATTGTACTAAGTCCAATATGCGATGCATCACAATAAACTGTATATGGCCCTGATCCTGTGGGCAAAACCAACACTAACACCATAGTCAAAGCTATCTTGATCTTCTGAAAGCTCGCCTTACACTCGTCCGACCACCTGAACTGGGCACCCTTCTGGGTCAACCTGGTCATCGGGGCTGCAATAGATAAAAAACCCTCCACAAACTGATGGTAATAGCATGCCAAACCCAAGAAACTCCGGATCTCTGTAGTTGATGCGGGTCTAGGCCAATGCTTGACTGCCTCTATCTTTTTTGGATCTACCTGAATACCCTCTGCTCATACAACATGACCCAAGAATGCAACTGAACTCAACCAGAACTCACACTTCGAAAACTTAGCATACAACTGACTATCTTTCAAAGTCTGAAAAACCAATCTCAGATGCTGTCATGCTCATCCCGGCTGCGGGAATAGATCAAAATATCATCAATGAAGACTATCACGAACGAATCCAGGTAAGGCTTGAAAACTCGATTCATCAAATCCATAAAAGCTACTGGGGTATTTGTCAACCCAAATAACATCACCATGAACTTATAATGCCCCTACCGAGTGCGGAAAGATGTCTTAGAGACATCGGATGCCCTAATCCTCAACTGATGGTAGCCAGATCTCAAGTCAATTTTCGAAAATATTTGGCACCCTGAAGCTGATCAAACAAATCATCAATCCTCGGCAATGGATACTTATTCTTGATTGTAACCTTATTCAATTGTCGATAATCTATACACATCCTCATCGATCTGTCATTCTTCTTAACAAACAACATCGGCGCACCCCAAGGCGAGACACTAGGTCTAATGAAGCCTGTATCAAGCAGGTTTTGCAATTGTTTCTTCAATTCTTTTAACTCAGGCGGGGCCATATGATACGGCGGAATAGAAATAGGCTGAGTGCCCGGAGCCAAATCAATGCAAAAATCAATATCCCTGTCGGGTGGCATACCCGGCAGGTCTAAAGGAAATACCTCACAAAACTCACGAACTACTGGCACAAAATCCATAGAAGGAACCTTAGCACTTGAATCACGAACATATGCCAAATAGGCCAAACACCCCTTCTCGGCCATACATCGAGCCTTCATATATGAGATAACACTACGGGTAGAATGACCAGGAGTCCCTCTCCACTCTAAACAAGGCAACCCCAACAAGGCTAAGGTTACAGTCTTGGCATGACAGTCCAAAATAGCGTGGTAAGGTGACAACCATTCCATTCCCAATATGATACCAAAATCAACCATATCCAAAAGTAATAAGTCTACTCGGGTCTCAATACCCCCAATCACCAATATACAAGAATATCTACCACAATAAAATCACCCACTAGTGTAGATACATATGTAGGAGCACTCAAAGAATCACTAAGCATGACCAGATACGGTGAAAAATAAGATGACACATAGGAGTATGTAGACCCTAGATCAAATAGAACTGAAGTATCTCTACTACAAACCAGAACAGTACTCGTGATAACTGCATCGGAAGCCTCAGCCTCAGGCCTGGCTGGAAGAGCATAACATCGGAGTTATGCCCCACCACTCTGAACTACATCCCTGGGATAGCCTCCTATTGGCTGGCCTCCACCTCCAGCGGCCTAAGCTTCACCTCTAATACCTCTACCTCCACCTCTAGCACCCCTACCTCCACCTCTAGAAGGCTGAGCAAGCGGTGGAACACTCGGTGCCTGAACCATGGTACAGGAACCCTGGTGCAGAGAATTGCTCGGTGCTCGAGGGCAAAATCTAGCAATATGCCTCATGTCACCATAAGTAAAACAAGCCTTCGGCTGTTGGGTCTGACAACCCCGAAAACTCTAAAGTGGTGGTGCACTGATAGGAGCTGACGGTGCACTGTAGGGAAACTGATCAGAATACTGCATATGAGAACCACAACCACCTGGAGCACCGCGTGAAGCCTGAAGTGCTGAATGAAACGGCCTGGGCGGATGGCCCCTACCGAAAGAATCTCTGCCTCCAGATAAGGCACCACTGAACCTACCTAAATGATGAGGTCTCTTGTCAGACCCCTGACCACCTCCCTGCGATTGAACCATCTCAACTCTCCTAGCCACATTGACCGCCTCCTGAAAAGAAATCTCACTCCCCATCTCCTTATCCATATGCAATCGAATAGGCTGAATGAGTCCCTCAATGAACCTCCTCTCTCTCTCTCTCTCTCTCTCGGTGGGAAGTATAAGAAGAGCATGATGGGCCAAGTCAATAAATCTGGTCTTGTACTGAGTAACAGTCATAGAACCCTACTAGAGATGCTCAAACTGCCTCCTATAGTTCTCCCTCTGAGTAATAGGAAGAAACTTCTCTAGAAATAGCTGAGAGAACTGATCCCAAGTCAAAGCTGGTGACCCAACTAGCCTATCCAATAATAATCTCTCCACCAAGTCTTGGCAAAACTAGACAAATGAAAAGTAGCAAAGTCGACCCCATAGGTCTCCACTATCCCCATGTTCCTGAGAACCTCATGACAGTTGTCTAAATAATCCTGGGAATTCTCAGAAGATGCACCGCTGAAAGTGGTAGTGAAGAGCTTGGTAAACCTGTCCAATCTTCATAAGGCATCAGCAGACATAGCTTCTCCATCACCAATCTGAGCTACCACACCCGGTTGAACTGTTCCAACTAGATGAGCTGCTGGAGTCTGAAACTGGGGATCCATCTGCTTCGCAGTGCGAGTAGCGGGAGTTTGTGCTCCTCCTCCGGCCTGAGAGATGGCTGGTACTACAGGAAGCAAGCCTATCCGGGTGACACTCTCCATAAGGCCCTCTAAATGGACCAGAGCATCCTGGAGTATTGGGGTAGCAATGAACCCCTCTAGGACCTGAGCTGGGCCCACCGGAACTACCTGGGCCGGAACCTCATCATCAAACTCAAACTGAGGCTCCACCGCTGGTGTTGTTGCTCTGGGCTGAGCTCTGCCCCTGCCTCGGCCTCTAGTACAGCCTCGGCCTCGCCCTTTGCCCCTCGTGGGAGCTGGTGCTGGGGGATCGGGATGCTGAACAGTGGATGAGAAAGCACATGTTCTCGCCATCTGCGAAAGAACAAAGTAGAAATTCGATTAGCATTGAGAAACCAAACCGCACGACAAGAAATAATAGATGTGAAGTTTTTCCTAACCCTGTAGCCTCTAGGGGATAAATACAGACGTCTCCATACCGATCTCTCAGACTCTACTAAGCTTGTCCGTGAATTGTGAGACCTAAGTAACCTAGAGCTCTAATACCAATTTGTCACGACCCGTATTTCCCACCCTCGGGGTTGTGATGGTGCCTACTAATGAAAGCTAGGCAAGCCAATTGTTCCAATTACTTAACCTTTTCATATATTTTAATCCTTTAGCAATGGTGAACAACATCATATAAACAACGAAATTAAATAAGCGAAAGAGACGAAATATAACAGTTTAATATTAATACCGATACAATTCCATAAACTAAAAAGCTACCTAGTTCTGGTGTCACAATTTCACAAACTATCTAAGAGTACTACAAATAAGGGTCCGAAAGATAAATACAAACTGTTTCAGAAATACATAGAAGAAATAGTATAGAAAGATAGAAGGAGATACCAGGGCCTGCGGACGCCTGTAGGACTACCTCGGGTCGCCTGAATAGATTGAAGACAGCACCCTCACTGCGGTCCAAAAGCTGCAGCACCGAGATCTGCACGTAGTGCAGAGTGTAGTATCAGCACAACCGACCCCATGTGCTGGTAAGTGCCTAGCCTAACCTCAGCGAAGTAGTGACAAGGCTAGGACCAGACTACCAAATAAACCTATGCAGTTAAATCATATACATCGGAAAAATAAAAGCAGATATTCACAGTTAAAGAGGGGAGGGGGAAAACAGGTTGTGGGGAGTATCAGATAACAACCGAATACCAAAAGAGGAATATAAGGAAACCAAAATTCAATTGCTAACAAGGATAAGGAAAACAAACACAGTATTCACTTTCATTTCTTCCTCGTTGCAGGCGTGCAACCCGATCCATTTCATATATCTCATTGCAGGCATGCAACCCGATCCCATTTCATATATCTCGTTGCAGGTATGCAACCCACTCCCATTTCATATATCTTGTTGCAGGCGTGCAACCCGCTCGTATTTCATATATCTTGTTGCAGGCGTGTAACCCGCTCCCATTTCATATATCTTGTTGCAGGCGTGCAACCCGCTCCCATTTCATATATCTCGTTGCAGGCGTGCTACTCTCTCTCATTTCATATATCACTGTGGCGGCATGCCACCCTATCCCATTTACAAGTCAACATCAATCATAAAAGAATCCCGGCAAGGGAACAAGAGTATAACAACAACATCCCAGCAAGGGAAACAATATCGTAACAATAACATCCCGGCAAGGGCAATAACATCCCAGCAAGGGAGATAATATCATAAACAATAACATCCCTGCAAGGGAACCAACAATGAAATTCATCATATTAGGCATGAATAAATCACAACGGAATTACAACAATTACAATACTAGACTCACGGACATACTTGACACTGACGTATAGATACTCGTCACCATGCCTATACGTCGTCCTCCATAACTAACACATAGCAAATAAGACATAACTTCTAATCCCTCAAGCTAAGGTTAGACCAAACACTTACCTCGATGCCACGAACATATATCAAGCCTCAACTATCGCTTTACCTCTTGTTTCCACCACCAATTCACTTGTATCTAGCCACAAGCTACTTAACTATATCAATAAATGCTAAATGAATCAATTCTAATGCATGAAAATAAGTTTTCCAATGATTTCCCCAAAAAAGGTCAAAAATCAACCCCGGGCCCACATGGTCAAAACTCGAGGTTCTAACTAAAACCCGATTATCCATTCACCCACGAACCCAAATATATAATTTGTTTTGAAATCGGACCTTAAATTGAGGTCCAAATCCCCAAAATTTGAAAAACCTAAGTTCTACCCAAAACACCCAATTTCCCCCATGAAAACCATTGATTTTGAGTTGAAATCATATGAAAAGATGTTAAAGATTAAAGAAACGAGTTAGAAATGACTTACAATCGATTTAGAAGAGTAGTTGTCTTTGAAAAATCGCCCAAAGGTGTTTTAGGTTTGAGAGGGTTTGAAAATGAGAAATTTTCTGCTAAGTTATGAATCTGCAGGTTGCAGATATCGCAATTTCGACTAGGGTTCGAAATTGCGAACCCCTTCAGGGCCTGCTATCTTCGCAAATGCGAAGAATATGTAGCATATGCGACCATGAAGCAATCCGGTCACCTTCGCATTTGCGAGGGACTTGTCGTATTTGCGAAAGAGGGGGATTCGCAATTCCCACTAATGTTTCGCAATTGCGAAAAAGGGCCTGCCCACGCTTGGTTCGCATTTGCGAAGCCTGGGTCACAATTACCAAGCCTGAGAACTTCGCAATTGTGCCTAGGCAAAAATACCAAATACCAGCACTTGATCCTAAGTCCAATTTCACTCTGTGGCCTATCCAAAACTCACCCGAGCCCTCGGGGCTCCAAACCAAACATGCACACTAACCTAAAACCATCATACGGACTTTCTCGTGCAATCAAATCATCAAAATAACATCAACAACTATGAATTAAACACCAAAATCATGAAATCATTCAAGAACACCCAAATTTCCAATTTCTCAACTTTAAGTCCGTTTTATACCAAACCAATTTCGATCTTTACCAAATTTTACAAATTCAACGTGATTATTATTTCAAACTTGTACCGGGCTCCGGAACCAAAATACGGGCCTGATACCATCAATTTCAAACACATTTCGTTTCCAAAAACTCTTATATATTCCAAAAAATAATTTTCTTTAAAAATTTATTTCTCGGGCATGTGTCCGTTTACCCAAAATATTGACCGAAGTCAATTTAAATCATTTTAAAAGAAAAATTTATTATTTTCATAGATTTTCACATAAGGGCTTCCCGGATACGCGCCCAGACTGCGCAAGTAAATTGAGGTAAGACAGAAAGAGGTTTTTTTAAGGCCTCGGATCACAGAGTTCACTTCTAAAACAAGTGATACCGTTTGGGTCATCACATACCAGTTAAGGAGAGAATACAGAGTATAGAGCAGAGATGGTGCAAATAGCCAGCCTTGGCTTATAGCCGGCTTGGTTAGTGAGAATTGCAAGTAACAGAAGAGAATAGAGAGCTTTTGAGAGTGTTGATGAAATAAATGTTCGTGTCCAGAAGTGAAAATAAAGGAGAGTACATATAGTAGTTTAGGATTGGAGCAGAATAAGGTAAAGGAATCATAATTCAGCAATCACTGAAATTACACAATCAATCAATCATGAAATTAGCATATTCTTCCTTCAATTAAGGACAACTACCCAACGGTTAAAGGACAGGAGTCACTTAAGGAAAGAAAATCAAATCAGACCTAAGTAAAGAGGTAAATAAATAGAAGTTTAATTAAGGAAATAATCGTGAAGAATCAGTAATATTACAGACAACAAGGTAATAAGAATAATTAGAGTCGTAAACAAGGGAATAAATCAAGAATCAACACATACTTTTCAACCAAGAAAATCAGTAAATCGAAATTCAAAATAACACTGGTTTAAAGAGAGGGAAATATATCAGTTTTCCACAAATAGATGAGTAGGTTGAACAAAACTTCATAAACATACATGAATTAGACAAGAGATCGACTCAGAAACCCTAGTAGAGATGAACTAGGGTAGAAGTCACCAGATACTGAATTGGATTAAGGAAAATCATGAGAGTCAAAACACAGACCAAACAATGTAGCCAGTAACACAGAAAGATTCAGAATTGAAGCAAAAATATAAGAAATTAGGGCTTTTAGCATAAATCGACTAGGGTCCAAACAATATTAACACGATCAGTCAGCAACACTTAAGAATCACGATTAAACACTCAAAAAATGGAAAGTCTTTAAAAGAGTGAGTTCAGTGAACCATAGTTTTCAGGAAAATCGGAGAATCGATTGAAAACCATAAGACTTTCGTGAAAACATCTGGAATAGACTCGATTCATCTCAGATCTGGATAGATCTGAGAAGATAAAAGGATAAAAATTAGGGTTTTTTTTTTTGGAAAAGCAACAGAGACATGCACAAACTTAGGGAACCACGGATCCAAGACGAAAAATGAGAAATATCTTACTCAAGATCCGGCAAAAATAGCTTGAAACTAGCAAGAAAATCCAATGTGTAAATAGACCGCCTAGGTCCCTTGAGGATCTCTTCAAGGATCCAATAATAGAGACGCCATAGAAAACAAGAGGCCATAAGAGGCCTAAGGTGGTGTAGAACCACCATAGGAGAGTAGTAGGTGAGTGACGACATTTGGAAATTAGGGTTTAGGTTGAGAGCATTTGAGAGATGAGAGGAACAGATGATGGCAGGGAGGGGTGGTAAAATGATTAGGGTTTGAGGGTATATAATTTAGGTAAGGGGAGATCTGGACCATTGATCAAAATGATCAACGGCCAAGATCTAACAAGACCTGGGTCGGGTAGGGTCATCACTTGTTTTAGAAATAAATTTTATGTTCTGAGTCCTTAAAAACCTCTCTCTGAATCACCTCGATTTATGTGCGCAGTCCGGGCGCATAGCCAGAAAGCCATTATGTAAAAATCTGTAAAAAAAATAAAATTTGCCTTTAAAATGAATTTAAGTTGACTTCGGTCAACATTTTGGGTAAACGGACTCAAACCCTTGATTTGATAGTGCCAGATGATCCGTAGGAAAATATGGGACTTGGGCATATTCCCGGAATCAAATTCCAAGGTCCCAAGCCCGAGAAATGAAGTTTTAAAAAAAATATTTTCTGGAATATATATGAGTTTTTAGAATTGAAAAATGTTTGAAAGTTGTTGGTATCAGACCCGCATTTTGGTTCCGGATCTCGGTACAGGTCTTATATGTGATTTAAGTTGAGCCTGTAAAATTTGGTAAGAAATGGAAGTCGTTTGATGTGATTCGGACCCGTAGTTGTGAAAATTGATACTTTGAAAGTTTTGATGTTTTTCTTAGATTTCTATGCTAAATTCATTGTTTAAGATGTTATTTTGGCGATTTGATTGTACGGATAAGTTCATATGATATTTTTGAGTTAGTATGCATGTTTGGTTTGGAGCCCCGAGGGTTCGGGTGAGTTTCGAATAGGTTTCGGAAGGTTTTGAACTTAGAAAAAGTTGCAGGTTTTCAGTTTCTGGTACACAGGGATTTTGTGCTTCGCATTCCCGTGGCTTCACTCGCTAGCGCAGAAGGTAATATCCCTTATGTGAAAATTGTTCTTCGCTAACGCGGAGCTTAGGACGCGAACGCGAAGCTGTGGGGGTGTATACCCTACGCGAACGCGTAGGGTTATTGGCCTGGGGGAGGGATTTCAAACTTACCTTATGCAAACGTGGCCACCTGACCGCGAACGCGATGACTCTGGGAGCTAAAGCTTCGCGAATACGAGCTTCTGATCGCGAACGCGATGGTCAGCTGGGCCTGACCCATCGCGAACGCAACAGGTCCATCGCGAACGCGATGAAGGCCTGCCCAGTGATTTTAAAACATAAGCAAAAACGGGCAGAACCTATTTACTTCATATTTTTGAAATTTGGGAACATTGAGGCGATTTTCAAAGAATAATTTCTTCCCCAAAACATTGGTATATGATTCTAACCTTTTTCTTTCGCTTTCCCATTGCATTTAATCAATTTTCATCCTAAAATCTAAGGTTTTCATGGTAGAAATTAGGAAATTGGGTAGAGTTAGATCTTTTTGATTAATTGGGATTTAGACCTCATTTTGGGGTCGGATTCCAAAATTAATTGCATATTTGAGCTCGTGGGTGAATGGGTGATTGGGTTTTGGTCCGAACCTCGAGTTTCGACCAAGCAGGCACGGGGTAAATTTTTGACTTTTTGGAAAAAATGATAGAAAACCTATAATTAAGTATTGGGTATGAATTCTTTAGCATTTATTGATGTTGTTAAATCAAT
The DNA here is from genome assembly GCF_000715075.1 of Nicotiana tabacum. Lineage (NCBI taxonomy): Eukaryota > Viridiplantae > Streptophyta > Magnoliopsida > Solanales > Solanaceae > Nicotiana > Nicotiana tabacum. The sequence continues at coordinate 91,349,535 of NC_134099.1, read as the reverse complement.
TTGGACTAGATACGAGTTATTTTGAGGCGATTTCTAAAGGAAAAGTGGTGTTTGAGGCTTGAGTTGGCCGTGGAAGTTTGAGGTAAGTGTTTGGTCTAACCTTAGCTTGAGGGATTAAGAGTTATGTCCTATTTGCTATGTGTTATTTGTTGAGTACGACGTATAGGCATGGTGACGAGTATCTATACGTTGGTGTCAAGCATGCCCATGAGTCTTAAATTAAAATCGTTGTGTTCTTAATAAGTACTACGAATGCCTAAGTTGTTGATTCTCTGTGTTGAGCAAGAATTGATTATTCTCGTGAAAATTGCTTATGGTTGAGTATTGGTGCTAGTTGAGGTTTCTTTTGTGAAGTTAAATGTTGGAATAAGTTTGATTATAGCTGATTCCCTTGCCGGGACGTATTTACTTATATTGTCGATTCCCTTGTCGGAATAGTGTTGTTTCCTTATTGTTCCCTTGCTGGGACTCTTTTATGATTGTTGTTGAATTGTATATTGGGATCGGGTTGCACGCCACAACAATATTATATTTGGATCGGGTTGCATACCCCAACAACATTATAATTGGATCGTATTGCATACCACAACAATTATAAATGATATGGATCGGATTGCACGCCACAATAGTATTTTTATGATTTGGATCGGGTTGCGCGCAACAACAATAAAATTGATTGGTTACGGTTTCCTTAGTCTTTCTGCCACATATTTTAAATTGTTCTTTATGCTTTTCTCCTGAGTTACTGTTGGTAAATGATATTCCCCCGCAGCATGTCCCCCCTCCCATCCTTAATTATATATTTCTATTTAATTTTCTGCTGTATATGATATAACTGTACATGTTTATTTGGTAGTTTGGTCCTAGCTTCGTCACTACTTCGTCGGGGTTAGACTACGCACTTACCAGCACATGGGGTCGGTTGTGCTGATGCTACACTTTGCACTGTGTGCAGATCCCGGAGCAGCAACATTCGGACCTTAGCTTGGGTGGCTGCCTTCAGTCCAGTCGGAGATTTCGAGGTAGTCTTGCAGGCATCCACAGGCCCTGGCGTCTCCCTCTATCCCTTCATTCTGTTTTATTTACATATTTCAAAAACAGTGTATTATTTATTTTCATACCTTGTTTGTAGTAATTCTAGAACATCTGTGGAGTTGTGACACCAGTTCTAGGTGGACTTTGTTTAAGATATTGTATTGGATATATATTCAAATGGTTTTATTGTTTCTTGTGCTTGTTTAAAACTCTAGTGTTTATAAGCTATTATTTCGTAATTGTTAAAGGGTTAAAAATGGGAAAAAGATAATTTGTTCAAACAGTTAGCTTGCTTTCATTAGTAGGCGTCATCACGACTCCCGAGGGTGAGAAATCCGGGTCATGACAGTAGACTTGTTAGGGTCAGATGGGATTTGGGCTTGGGTTTTGGGCTGGTTTGAAATTGGGTCTTTTCTAGGGCTATATTTTAAATACTCGATTAATTCAGTAAAACAATTTTATAAATGATAAAAATGTCATTTATGTGAGAAAATGTTTTAAAGTACTTACTTAATATTATAAAAATATGAAAAGTCATTTTCTGTATGGATAATACAATTTTGCATATATATAGGCTATTGTTGCAAAACTATATAATTCTAGCCTAAAAATGCAAATGTGATTGTAAAAATACAATTAAAATATTTAAATACTTATATGAGCATAAATGATAAATTTAGATGATTAAATCATCATAAAGTAATATGAGGGATAATTATTGAATATTTATATAATTAAAAATACATAAATAAATTGATTTAAGGCCTTTAAAAATTATAGAAAAATTGTAAAAATACGTGTGCATGTTTGTAAATGTATGTACAATATTTTGAAAGTATGTATGCATATTTAAAATATATGAGGAAAAAAATTGGGTATCAACAGTTTACACATAAGTGAACATCCGGCCAACTTTTCCAACTTAGACTTTCATTTAAGAGACTAAGTGTCTCAATTCATTCTGAAATCACTCCGAACCCGAACCAACTAACCCGGTAAGTCATAATGCAGTCGTAGAATACAAAACAAGCAGAAAATGGGGAAATGGGTCTACAACTCTCGAAACGACCGACCGGATCGTTACACTGCGACAAAAGTTGAACCGTGAACAACAGATGGCATACAATGTGATTATAGAAAGAATATCTTCGAACAGAGAAAGAGCTTTTTTTGTTGAAGTTCCTTGAGGAGCAGGTAAAACTTTTTTATATCGTGCCTTATTAGCTATTGTGCGATCTAAAGGATTTATTGCTCTAGCAACAGCAACCTCTGGAGTTGCGGCTTCGATTCTTCCAGGTGGCCGTACAACTCATTCCCGTTTTAAAATTCTCATTGACATTGATGAAAAATTTAGTTGCAGTATTAGAAAACAAAGTTCACTTGCTTGTTTGATTCGATATGCAAAACTAATTGTATGGGATAAAGTATCGATGGCAAAAAAGAAAATGATTGAAACTTTTGATCTACTTTTGAAAGATCTCTTGAATACTAATGTGATTTTTGGTGGTAAAGTTGTTGTCTTTGGTAGTGATTTTGGACAAACTCTACCAGTAGTTCGAAACAAAAAAAGAGAAGATATTATTCATGAAAGTTTATTATATTCTGAGATTTGGCCCTGACTTAAAAAATTGCAACTGTCAGAAAACATGCATGCAAAAACTAATCCAACCTTTTGTGAATATTTGATGAGAATAGGAAATAGAAAAGAACTTCTTACTTCGGAAAACAAAATTGAAATTTCAAATTCATTTATTGTCCCTTATACTACTGAACAAGAATCTTTGAATGCATTATTTGAAACAACATTTCCTAATATGCATGATTTCTTGTGTGATGCATCTTCTGTGGCTTCCTGTGTTATTTTGACAATGAAACATGATTTTGTAAATGAAATAAATGATATGCTTATAGCCAAATTTTCAAAAGAAGCTAAAACATTTGTTGCAATTGATGAAATATGTGTATCGAATGATCAAAGCGAGTATGAAGATTTTTTGCACTCATTAAATCCTGACGGTTTACCTCCTTACATATTAACTTTGAAAGAAAATTGTCCAATTATATTACTATAAAATTTGAATCCTTGTAAAGGTTTATGCAATGGCACAAGATTGACATGTTGTGATTTTAACACACATATTATTAGCGTAAAAATTGCAAGCGGTGACTTTAAAAATACACATGTGTTCATTCCGAGAATACCATTAATGTCATCAAAAGATAAAAAATCACCAATGCAGTTTAAAAGAACACAATTTCCAGTAAAATTGTGTTTTTCTATAACTATAAATAAAGCACAAGGTCAAACACTAAATTTTATTGGAATATATTTATGAGAACCAGTATTTTCACATGGCTAGCTTTATGTTGCACTGTCAAGAGAAAAAGCATCGAATTGTATCAAGATATTAATTCGGCCGAAAAACTCAGATAGTAATGATGATCATTCTACAAACAATATAATGTAAGATAAAATCATTCAGAAGGCTTTCTTGTGAATCTTTTACATGTTACTCTATAGCATATGCTGAACTAAACAGAGTTGGAACATGTACTTCGGAACTCCCAAAATAAAAATGACGCACGCAGTTAAAGCATATGTATCAGTTTCTACACACGATGGTGAAAGGTCATTTGTAGTTATACACGAGTTTGCCAAATAGGATATACAACAACATTTTTCTTCTCATATATCCATTGCTTTCAAATTGCTTCCAATCAAGTTGCTTAGATTTTATTTTAATTTTCATTCTCTGACTGTTCTTTCTGCTACCCCTTTTTGAAATTTTCTATAATTTGTTTAGTTTTCCCGGTGTACAATGGCTAAAGAATGTACTGCAAGTTCCTGAGATTCCTTTGAAAAGGAAGGATTGAAACTAACGGCTTAGGCTCTTTTATTCAATTACTGTCTTTTCCCCAAAAAGGAGTTCCCTCAATTCATTTGATATATTACACTATAAATACTTTATTTTTGCTACTGATAAATAAATATACTTTCGTTTTTGCTAGAATTTTTGTTCTTCTTTGAATTTTGGCTGCCTAGAAATGCTACTAATTCATGTAAAAGGTTTTCTAATTTGTCATTTGCAATTCTCTAAGAAGAGAGGTGAAAAAAATATTATTTTGACTATTATAATAATTTTCTCATCATTAACATTGTTGTTTAGTCTTAAAAATAATAATTAAATAGGACATATGATATACAAAGATACTAATAAGAGAAGTCTGGCCAGACAAGGCTATCTGCTGCTTCTGGATAATGAACCCGTAGTAACCTGAAAGTGCATGATGTCTGAGAAATATGCTTTGACCAAAAGCAATTTTTATCATATGGTTACAATTCCTTGGAAGCTACTGGACTTACTTTGCTGAATTTCAGGAACCAAAAAAAAAATGAAATAGAAAATGAAATCTCTAACTATCCAAATTAACTTTTTTAACAATGCTAAATGTTAGTTGAAATGGTACTCATTAACTTTTTGCTAAAAAAAAGATTGTCTTTTCATTCATAATCAGCATCTCCTTTATCATATTACTCTAAATTGTTGCTAAAGTTTCCTTTTTGTATATTTGCCCTACATGAACTTTTGTTGTACTGTGAAAGTTGATGAATTTTTATTGTACAATATTTTGGTCCAGTAGCTAACAACCATTATATTTACTTCTGAAAGGTCTCTTTCTCTTTCTCTTTACACTTTCACATTTCCTGCAGATTTCTCTTTCTCTTTTTTATTCTCTTTCGTTGGTGCTTTTTCCAACTCACACAATGTTCATGTGATTTCATTTTTTACAAATATCTTCTCTTGCTAAATAAAAATTTCACATTCTTTCAGGGTATGCAGATTCAGGGAATACAAGGACATAAAGGATGAATTTTTTATAGTATAACATGGATATGAAGAACAGTATGTCTTCAGAATCTTGGTTCACATCACTTTCTTGTTCTGCCTCCAGACTACAGTCTTCAGAGGATTTAGCAGTTGTTAAATGGTTAAGATTCATCTTCCTCTCTGTATGTCCGCAAAGGACTCTTCTATCTTCCACTGATGTGTTGCTTTTGCTTACTTTAATTGTGTATGAAGTACAAAGGTTGTACTCAAAGTTGTTTAGCCTTAGCTTCTGTAGTTTTATGCATTTTGGCAGCGGTTAACGTAACGAATGGTATTGATGAAAAGTAGAATTTTTCCAATACAATCCTTGGCAAGGATGCAAATTTTGAAACATGGATATTGCAGAAATCATATATGATGTTATGCATAATGAACTTATGTAGATGTCTCACTCAGTTGAGTATATAGTTATCAGCCATAACTATTGCAGTTTGTTCCATACAGGCTTAATATCGAAGTTTTTCATATAATGTCAGAAACGGGATGTAGAATCCTAACAATAGATTCATATAGAGTAAAAGCCGAAGCTTTAACAGTTGGACTTATCTCAAATTTTGTTATTGTGGAATGTTATTGCTTCTTTTATTTTGCTTATTGTTGCTTCTTGTAACAACTTTTCTAAAGAACTATTGCGCTTTGGTGTAAAAATCTTTAGTGTGTTTGAATTGATTGGATAATAATTGAATGCAGGTGTCGAGCAAAAGACATTGAAACACCAGTATTCCAGATATGTTGCTTCTGCACAGAAGGACAAGTGATATTTGGGTGGTACACTATAGGCAAAAAACTCCTTAGAGGCAGGACAAAAAGTTTTTTCTGCTCTTGATTGTTGAGGTATTGGTATATTTTCTAATTTAATTTCTAAAGTTAATCACCGATTGAACAATATTTTTCTATTCTTTTTTTAATCATTGTTGATGATTATCGTGAGTGAAACGTTTTCGGCGAAAAAAATACATTCTTTGAATAAGTCAAAGTTAATTTTTTCTATGTATATATACTATATATAAAATCCCCTTGATTTGTTTGTGTATTTATTTCTTTAAATTTAGACACCCCTGACTTCTCTACTAGTTATTATTGTTTACACCTATACATAATCTACAACTATATGCTTACCTATCAGTCAATTAGCAATTTTTTACCTCCTGCTAAATAATTTCTTGTTGTCTTTTGATTGAATTGCTACTCCATATTTGCTGCGATAGCTTTTAGCTTTTCTGAATTATCTTGTGATGTTAATACTCAGTCCCAGCCAATAATGGTTGAGAACCATGATCAAACTTATCCTGAACTCTCGGTGAACAAAGGGTTTATGTATCAATGCTTTTGTTTTCTTACTAGGATAGCACATGGGTGAAAGGAAATAAAAAATGACCTGCTACTTTCATGTGCTAGCACTTAAGATGGTATATGTTATAGACTCTTCCCATCATCATATCATAATTCCCGATTGCAATTTAAACATGCCGAAAAAGGGGTATCTTAAAACAGTACACACATGGTTTCTATTTATAACAACTGACTAAAGAAACATGTTCCTGGTTGAAATTTTTACTATGCAATAACCAAGGGTTAGCTTCTGTGGTTGCAAATCCTTGCTAAACCTTTATTGTTTTGAAAAAAAGAGTCAAGTATTTTGACGGGCAATATATAGATCAATTTTATATCTATTTGATTTTACTGTTTGTACGTTCTGTATAGTTTGTTCCATCTCTGTCTAATTATGTTGATCTGGCTTGTTTTTCTTTTCTTGCTTCAACGTTAATTGATAATCAAGATACATTTTCTTGCATCAATAGCATTAGGATCTTTCATTGCTATACTTCAGAACCTAATTTTGCTTTAATCTGAAGTTGGTCTTTCTTGTTTTAATTATTCATTTGGCAACATTTCTATCTAATCATTGTTATAAGACTAAACCTGTATGATGTTGTCCTAGTAGTAGTCACATAAACTTTGGAATAAGGAACTTTAACTACCAATGCTATGTAATAAGAATTAACACAATATTTTGTACCAATGAAGGATGGGACTGATACAATAATGCTTATATTTATGTATTTTAAGTTAGTACGCAAATCATGCATCAGTTATCACCGATAAACTGAATGGATATTTAGAGTTTACTGTGCTCAAAACTATTATTGCTATGTTGCAAAGCCAGACTGCATTTCTAAGAGAGAGAAAAGGGAAAAAGGGGTAAAAGGTACTTTTAACATGTGATGCTTATTTATCTGTTCGCAAAGCGTATTAAGATTTCTTCTCCAAGTTCATTTTTAGAAACATTTCAAATATACGATGGAAAGTTGCATAGTTATTTTGTTTTCCTGTTTTTCTACTATTTTTCCAATAATAGGTTTAATAGAATTCATCTCTCTCATTAGATGTATCATAACTAACCCTCTGTTCTATAATCTTCGCTTGACAAGTATAAAACTTATTCCAAATTGACTGCTGGCAAATTATCCACATTTTCAGATTAGTTTGACGACTGCTGACAACAAAGTTAGACAATCAATAGAATATGTTTTACCTCCTGGTCACACAAGTATGGATCTTCACATTCGCATAATTGTATTTCTTTCTTCTGCTTTTTGGACTTTACCTTTCAATTGATTTCATATATGACTCAAAAGCAAGAAATTATTTGATAAGTAATTATGGATCTATTTTGCTATCTTTATTTTTTACTTGACTTTCTAACTATATCAAAGAGTCATGAAACAGATTGAGTCTCCTCTATATATATCTCTTCCATTAGAATTTTGTAAGATCATTTGTAATTCCTGCTCTTTCCTTTCTAAGGAGAAGGACTGTGCATTTTCAACTGAATCATGAAATATTAATTTTACTTGTGTGAAGGACTGTGCATTTAAGGGCTATCTTTATTCTCAGATGTTCGAGCAGATTCTCCCTCGAGGACTATCAACAGGGCTTAAAAGGCCAAATTTTGTTCTAAAATTCAAAGCCCCCCATCATTATTTCGGACCAACAACAGCAACAATAACAACAACAAACCAGTACGATCGCACTCAGTGGGGAAAGGTTCTGACAAGGATCCATGGTATAACTGGCAAGACCGATGTCGTGTGACCTTACGGTCACGGACTTGGAACAAGGAAAATAGAGTTGGAAGAGGATGAAGAGAGGAAAAGAGTTAAAGGCTGTTGAAGAATGACTGGATGGAGTTTGGGTTCAAGAAAGCTTCCATTTATAGAAAGGCGGTAGCGTAATCGACGACGCAATCAATGCCTTTGGGAAACATATCGAAAGGCACAATCAATGAATTTTGGAAAACGGATCGGCGACAATATTATTGCTTTTGGGAAATAAACCGATGCTACATTGAATGCTTCTGGATAGACGAACCGATGGGACGTCTCAGTTATCACAAAATCTTACATCATAAGCATGATGTCATTACGAGAGGCTTGAGGAGATCGACGTCAAAATCATTTCTTATCATTTTAATCTAAGAAATACGGGGACTATCTGTATATGGTAAAAAACAGAGGGTCCGATTTTATGATCATTATGGCGCTTTGTGAGACCGCATCCTGAAGTCTAGAGGCCCGGCTCGAGGTTCGACCCCGAGGATTCTTAATGATCGACCTCGAGGTAGTGAAATCAAAGGCTATGATGGACAAACGGGAAGTTCCCAAGGCACGTGATTAAAGCTGACCAAGTCTATTAGGCTAGTTCAAGCCCGTACCGTGGCATTAAATGGTTGTACTAGCCTCAAATCCTTCTAATAAATGCATTTGTACTATGTTGGGATTCCTCCTCATATATAAAGGGGACTCTTGTCATTTTTTAACACACATGAATTGAACACACAACATTCAATACAAGAAGAAAGAACATTCTCTGCTCTTTAACTTAAACACATTCTCTCTTGATTCTATTATTTACATTTATTGCTTACATTTATTATGTTTCATTTATTGTTCTTCATTTACTGCCCATTATTGATCATAAAGAGCCTTCATCAAAGCTCTCAAAACTATTAGTCCTTCATCGGCTGCCCACAGCTTAGTACCGAGTTCGACCTCGAGGGCCCGTATAACCTAGCTGGAAGCCCCGATTCTCAACCACTCGGTTTGCCTAAACATATTGCTTTCAAGTTCTTATCTCATTTTTTAGTCTCACACTTAGCATCTACTACTTAACGACTAGCATAAAAATAAATCACGTATTTTTAGAACCACAAAATCAAATCTAATTGTAAATCACAAGCTTGTGATCCAAAATAAGCCTTAAAAATTATCTGGTTATTAATATTCTCATTAAGTATAAAATAAGAAATAAATTGCTTCTAAATATAGAAAAATAAATTTTTTGGGACATATTAAAAACGGAAAGAGTGACAGATTAATTGATACAAACGGAGTAACTAATAAAGTAATGAAAAAAGTAACTTCAAACATGTCATAATACAACAATAACAACAATAACAACAACAACAATAAAACCCAGTGTAATCTCACAAATGTGAATCAGGAAAGGTGGTATGAACGCAAACCTTACCCCTACCTTCAAGAAGGTAGAGATGCTATTTTTTGTAGACCCTTGGCTTAGGAAAGGTAAAAATAAGGGCAACAACAAGCACACCAATCAAAAATTGATGGGTTTTCAATATCTTAGCCTTATGTTTTGATGATCTAACAAACTTACTGTCAAGAATCAAATAGGGAACCTGACACACTTGGTATACATTGCTAATCAACGGACTCCAACTAGGACTCTAGACAATGTGAACTGCTGCAACTATAGAAGACAAAGAAGTAACTCAGGGACTTGATCCATTGTGTGTCCCTGACAACAGTACGAAAGTCAACTACGTACAGCTGGAAAGTGTCTGCCACAGAAATAGTGCACACAGTGCAGCACAGTTCTGCAGTCACTTGTCTTTTGACCTACCAAGTGCTTACATCATTGTCATAAAAGTTGCATTAACAAGAATATTACAAAAAAACATCACTTGAACACTTGAGAATTTTTTTCAAGCATTCAAGCCTTCTAAGACAGCGAATTTAATTCTCAAGAGCCTCAAGAACAAAGTAAAACGCTACTACGGACCAGTTCCTAAATCGAGTATTTTGTTGTCCTTAGTTGAGTTATAACTTTGTAATTGTTCATCATTGTAATTCCTAAATTGCTTAGCTAGAAGCGTTTCTTAGGAACCCTTTTGTAAAACCATAAACCCGTTGTGTTTGTGTCGTGACTAGAGTTAGTCATGAGTTGAAGTCTTTGTAATAGGTGTATTGCAAAGTGGCTTGTAATAGGTGTATTACGAGTTAGTGAGGGATTAAGAGTTTAATTCCTAGATTGCATAGGTTGTAATCTAAAAGTTGCTCATAGTGAAGTTGAAATCCTACCAGTGTAGGTCATGGTTTTTTTTTATCCCCTTGAGCATGGATTTTTCCACGTAAAACTCCTTATCTTATTTACTTACTATTTTATTAGTATTCTCAGTGGAAACTCATAGAGGATTTGGCACTCTATAGTTTAGTGGACTCATATAAACTATTAATTGGTATCAGAGCGGGTTCCTCCTATCAGGCTAACACCTAGGAAGGATCCTTATGGCTGCTCCACCAAATTTTGAAGAAGGTCAATCTATGTATAGACTACCCAGGTTCAATGGGCAATAATATGGGTGGTAGAAAACAAGAATGTATGATTTTATCATGGCTGAAGATTTTGAGTTGTGGGATGTCATATGTGATGGTCCTTATTTCCCAATGAATAACGTCGGAGATCTTCCATTGACGATGCCAAAGACCAGAAAAGAATACACTGATGCAGATAGGAAAGTTGTGGAGAAAAATTTTCATGCCAAGAAAATTTTAGTATGTGGAATAGGACCTCATTAATACAATAGGATCTCAGCTTGTGAAACTACCAAGGAGATATGGGAAGCTTTGCAGATAGCACATGAGGGAACCACTCAAGTAAAGCAATCTAATATTGATATGCTCACCACCGAGTATAAACTCTTTAGGATGAAAGACGATGAATCTATTCAAGATATGCACACAAGATCCACTTCCATCATAAATGAGCTACACTCACTTGGTGAAATCATTCCCAGGAACAAGCTCGTAAGGAAGAGATCGAGTGACAATGTGGTGAAGCAGGCTCTTGCAGCATGGGGAGACTCCTCTAGTGAGTCTGAAGAAGAAACTGATGTAGATGACAGTTCCATGATGGTAGTTGAAAGTGAAGAAAATGAATATGATTCAATAATTGCTTTGATGGCCCAATCAGATGATGATGAGGATGATGACAATAGTGAGGTAAACTTCAGGGATGTTCAGAGAAATCTGAAATCCTACTCCCCTAAGAAACTTATGTCTTTAGCTAGTGTATTGATTGATGTCTATCATAGTCTTGTGGAGGATAAAGATGTTTTTACCTTAGAGCTAGGAGAAGCTGGACAAACTAGAGATCATCTGGTAGTGTGTGTAGTTGATCTGAAGGAAACCATAAGTGATTTGGAGAAAGAAAAAACTGTTTTAACTAAAAAAATTGCTAGCATAGAATATGAAAGAGATGATTTAGTGGTTGTAGCTATTGACTATAAGGAAACCATTGAGAATTTTAGTAAAGAAAAAGAGGCCTTAGTGAAGAGAGTGACTGAAATTGAGGAGAAGAGAGATGATCTTTTGATAGTGATCGCAGACATAAGGGAAAATATAGAGGGACTAGGAATTGAGTCTAGACCTGGAAATTCTGGAAAAGGAAAAGAGGTAGCCAGTGAGGCACACGTTAGGCTTGAAAACGAGTTGAAACCTGTGAAAACTAGCTTGTGTGTTGAAACTGAGAAAAACAAGCATCTCGAAACTGAACTGGAAAGAGTAAAAAATGATTTTGAAAAGTCCCTCAAGTAGACCTGGTCCTCGAAAGCTATCACTGCCATGTATGTTAATAATGGTGGAAACAGGCAGGGAATAAGGTTTCAAAGGGAGAAAACCCCTTACAAACCCCATAGAAAATATGTTGCTATACCGGATAACTGACTGTGTACCCACTGTGGGAACAATGGGCATTTCAAGGAAAATTGCCAAGCCAGGGTCCAGTCTATTCAGAAAAATAAAGTGTTTGCTGAAAATGTAACTACTAAAAAGGGACCAGGTGCCACCCATAAAAAATGCATGTTACCTGCATGGACTAAGAGAGCTCTTATTCATCCTCTTGCTTACTACAAGGGACCCAAACTTGTTTGGGTTCCTAAAACTAACTCTTAATTTCCTTGTGCAGGGAACAATAAAAGGAAGCAATCAGCAATGGTTCATGGATAATGGATGTTCAAAGCACATGACTGGGAACACCATGGACTTTCTTTCACTAAAAGCCCTGCAAGGAGGAAGTGTATTCTTTGGCAATGGAAAAAAGGGGTACATTCTCGGAGTTGGAAAAGTCAGGAAATCACTTAGTCACTCTATTGAGAATGTGTACTATGCCAACGGTCTTAAGTATAGTCTCTTGAGTGTTTCTCAGATCTGTGATAAAGGAAACAAGGTGGAGTTCTTGTCCAAGATATGTACAGTTACTAATCTGGTAACTGGTGAAGTGGTACTTGTGGCCAAGAGATACAAAAACATTTATGTTGCTGATTTCGAGTCTATACAAAGTAGTGATCTGAGTTGTCTGAAAGTTGTTGATGATGATGTTGAACTCTAGCACAGAAGACTAGCGCACGCAAGCTTCTCTCTTCTAAATAAACTAATTCAAAAGGACCTGGTCCGTGGTCTGCCCATGTCAAAGTTCAAAGTACAGAAAGTCTGTGATGCATGTGCTAGAGGGAAGCATGTGAAGTCCTCGTTTAAGTCTAAAAAGGATGTCAGCACCTCAAAGCGACTCGATCTTCTTCATATGGATTTTTGTGGCCCTATGAGAATGCAAAACAGGGGAGAAAAAAGGTACATCTTTGTGATAGTAGACGACTACTCCAAATTCACATGGACTCTATTTCTTAGAACAAAAGATAAAACCTTTGAGGTATTTGTGGCCATTGTGAAGAAAATACAGGTGAAGATAGAGTCTAGAGTTGCATGTATTAGATCAGATCATAGAACAGAATTTGACAATGCCAAATTTGATGAGTTTTGTAATGAAAATGGCATTACCCACAACTTTTCAGCCCCAAGAACTCCCCAGCAAAATGGAGTTGTGGAAAGGAAGAATAGAACTCTTGAGGAAATGGCAAGAACAATATTGATCGACAGTGGGATTGCAAAGAACTTCTGGGCTGAAGCTGTCAACACTGTCTGCTACTTGGTGAACATGTGCATAATCAGATCTCTCCTGAACAAAACCCCATATGAGTTGCTGAACGGAAGGAAACCCAAGCTGACTCACATAAGAATATTTGGGTGCAAATGCTATGTTCTCAACAATGGAAAGGATCAGCTTGGTAAATTTGATGCCAAGAGTGTTGAAGGAATCTTTTTGGGGTATTCTTCTCAAAGTAAAGCTTACAGGATATACAACAAGCGGACTCAATGTGTTGAGGAAATTGTTCATGCAATCTTTGATGAATCTTATCCCTCTTATGAGAAAAGCAACAAGGATGATCAAGATGGGGAGCTTTTACTGGTTCTAGGTGAAGTCATTGACATGACAAATGGAAACGCAGACATGATGAGCCAAGTGAAGGAGCCAAGTGGAAACAATGTTGCCTCTTCCTCAAGAGAACCAGGCACCTCAATTACAACCACTAAAGCTGAAGAAATAATGGTTGATGCAGTGCAAGGTACTCCACGAGTACCTGAGAGAAGAACACAAGGGAACCAGTTAGATATACCCAGCTCCTCCACAAATGAGCCTCATATACCCAACTGGAAACACAAAAGCTCTCATCCTCTTGACAACATAATTACCCCTCTAGATTCTGGAGTGTAAACCAGATCAAAACCCAGAAATTCACTTGCCTTCTCAGCATTTCTTTCCCAAATAGAACCCAAAAATATCAAGGAAGCCTTGAAGGATGTAGACTGGATTACAGCCATGCAATATGAGTTGCATCAGTTTGAAAGGATCAATGTATGGCACGTGGTACCTAGACCCTCAAATCGAACCATTATAGGAACCAGGTGGGTATTTAGGAATAAGCTTGATGAACATGGAAACACTATAAGAAACAAGGCTAGGCTAGTGGTTCAAGGTTACAATCAGGAGGAAGGAATTGATTATGATGAGACATTTTCTCCGGTTGCTCGCATGGAAGCTATTAGAATCCTAGTCATTTATTCATCTCATATGAAATTCACTCTGTTCCAAATTGATGTCAAAAGTGCATTTTTGAATGGACTTCTTAAGGAAGAAGCCTATGTAAAGCAACCTCCAGGGTTTGAATGTCATGAACACCCTGAATATGTGTTTAAACTGGACAAAGCACTGTATGGGTTGAAGCAGGCTCCTCGAGCTTGGTATGAAAGACTGTCAAAGTTCCTTTTAGAAAATAGTTTTACAAGAGGGAAAATTGACAACACCATGTTCCTGAAGAAACGGGGAATGAACCTGCTCATTATTTAGGTATATGTTGATGATATCATTTTTGGGGCAACAACTGATTTACTGTGTAAAGAATTTGCAAAACTCATGGGAAGTGGGTTTGAAATGAGCATGATGGGGGAGCTAAATTTCTTCTTGGGTCTTCAAGTGAAGCAGTCCACAAAGGGTACATTCATTTGTTAGCAAAAATACATCAAGGAGCTCTTGAAGAGGTTTGATATGGAAGCATCAAAAGTGATAGACACTCCCATTGCAACGACCACTCGACTGGATATGGATGAGGCTGGATCTCTTGTGAATCAAATTATGTATAGAGGCATTATTGGGTCTCTTCTCTATCTCACTGCCAGTAGACCTGATATTATCATCAGTGTGTGGCTATGTGCAAGGTTTCAGTCAAATCCCAAGGAATCTCATCTGAAGGTTGCCAAAAGTATTTTGAGATATCTTAAGAAAACACAGGACCTGGTCCTGTATTACCCCTCAAGTGACAATTTTAATCTTATTGGATATGCTAATGCTGATTATGCAGGTTATCTTATGGACAGGAAAAGTACTTCTGAAATGGCTCACTTTCTAGGATCATATCTCATCTCTTGGGGCACAAGAAAGCAAAACTCAGTAGCTCTTTCAGCAGCTAAAGCAGAATATGTAGATGTAGCCTTCTATTGTGCTCAGCTCCTATGGATCAAACAACAATTGGAGGATTTTGGGGTATTTACTGATTATGTGCCTCTTCTATGTGATAACACCAGTGCACTCAACATAGCCAAGAATCCAGTTCAACACAAAAGAACCAAGCACATTGATGTGAGACATCATTTTCTAAGGGACAATGTGGAGAAAGGGCTTATCTATATGAAGTTCTGCAGTACAGAAGACCAAATTGCAGTTATCTTCACCAAAGCATTGAGTAGGGAACATTTTGAAAGCAATAGGGTGAAGCTGGGGCTATTGAAGCCTAATTGAGAACATGTTTCCCATCAGTTGGCTATGAAAATCACCTTCAGGTAAAATTAGCTAAAGTGTTTTTTGGCCAAGTCTAACTTACTTCAATATCGTTGCAGGTAAACACGCATGATGATTATAGAAGTTGTAGATGCATTGCATGGGTAATGGAAGAGGATTGAAATTTTCAAAGACAGGTCAAGAACCTAGTTCTTTTACCAAAGGTTAGTAGTCATGTGCATTCTTTAATACACGTCTTGTAAAGGTACAAATATCAACTTCCATGTCATCCACCATTTCAGACTCTGTTGTCACGTCTTTTCATTTCAAATCCTTTCCATCTCCCTCTGAAATGTTGCATCTCCCCAAGCACTACCGCCGTTTCAGAACCGGTTCCTATCTCTCTCCTAATAATTATCTTCTCTCTTTTAAAAACCATCTCTTCTCTTCACTAATCATACTCCCTCATTAGACCCTCTCCAAAGATTCTCAACTTTATCTCTTTAATGGCTGACAATCTCCCCAAAATCCCCTCTCCGATCATCACTAACCTAGAGAGAACCCTTGAGTCCTCCGTCCTCGATGAATCCTCTATCACCATCCCTGTCCTAACCACTGAAACCACCTCTAACCCAGATTTCCCTTCACTCTCTAGTTCTAAGGCGACTATCTCAAAAACCCCAAAAGTCGTTGATCCTTCATCTTTATCTTCTGAGATTTTCATTGACCAAGGGAAAAGTGGAGAACAGGGTAAAGGTCGTAAGGTTGTAGAGGTTTCTGGGGCTAGGGTTGATCAACCTTCCGCCATTGTTGCTTCGGATTCTGTGGTGGCCATGGAGCCTATCGAGGATGAAACTATCGCGACCATCTTAGTTGTATCTGCAGATGGAGTCTTGCATGAGATAATTTCTGGTGTACCCAAGTCTCAGAGGAATGAGACACATAGACTGGTGGGAGAAGGAGCCATAGTGCATGTTGAAGGCTCTGCACCAGCATAAATTATTGGGCCCTCTTGTGAGGGACCTGACCCCTATTCGAAGGAAACAGGTCAAGGTTCCTACTCCCAGGCCAGTTCTGCTCCTGCATCTTCTCCACACTTTGTTGTTGAGCCCTTGGACATTATAGTCCCTGAGATGAGGTCTAGCAATGAGGAAAATCAAGACAACATTGCCTTGATGCATTCATAGTCAAGCGAAGTGCAGTAATCACCTCTGAGTCTTCTACTAAGGACCTACTACTAGGTTGCAAGCAAAGGTAGCTTATGACTCTGCCCTTCAAAAGAGCAGAAAGAGAAGTAAGAAGAAAAGGAAGAGACTGGTGAAAATCAGTAAAGTACTGTATGATAAGGATGTTCCTATGGTGGAAGTTGAGGAGGAAACAACAGAGGAACCTAGTTCCTTGGTGAGAAGGTCCCAGAAGAAGAAGCAATCTGCTTCAGTGGAGAATGTTACAACCTCCAGTTCATAGTTGAAAAATGTTGTGAGTGAACCATGAGCTTCTGATGAGGATGTGTTGGTCAAGTCTAAGGGAAAAGCAAAATCAAGTGTTATGAAGTCTGGCAAGAGAAAGTTGGAACATGTTAAGGAACCTGTTTCTGCGAAAAAGGTGAGAAGCGAAACTAGTTCTGCTTCAGAACGATTGAGGCACCAAAAGGTCCTATTGGGTCGCACTTTTGACCCAGTAATTTCTGATATGGCTAGTATGAGACAAGTCATTGCAATGGTTGAGTTTAAATGGTGGGGCATCTATTCCAAATGGATGCACCCAAGGTGTATGAGAATAAGGTTCAAAGCTTCTACGTCGGCCTCTTTCCTGTTGATACCGACCACATTTATGCCTCAGTGAATGGGGTGGATATCGTGTTTGATGTGAGTCTGCTTAGGGATATTCTTAAAGTCCCTGCGGTTGATGTGTCTACTGTGAAAGATACGTGTAGATCAAACTTCCAAAATGTTGTGGTGAAGGATCATGCAAACCAGAAGGGGAACCAGCTTCACAAGAACACATTACTCCGTGTTTATCAGTTGCTCTTCGAGCTGGTGAACAAGGTTTTGTTACCCCGTGCTGAGAGGAGGTCTGTGTCTTCCAGGTCTGACCTGTATCTAATGGAGCAACTGGTGGATTTACAACTGTGAAGTTGCCTGCCATCATGATCGAACATATAAAGAAGGTAGCAACTTTCAACGATGACAATCATGGTCTTCCATATGGTTTCCTTCTTACGCAAGTGTTTAAGTTTTTCAAAGTTCCATTGGGACAAGGCAAAGTAGAGACCAAGAAGCAGACCTTCCCTCAAACAACTTTGGAAGAATGTGAGTGCATCGAGAAGAATGGGGGGGTTAGACAGTACATCGACAATCTCCCAGCTCATCAATGCTCAAAATAGTACAACTGAGGAAATTCGAAGGTTGAAGGCGAGGAACCCTATCCTGGAAGGTCAGCAGGCCCTATAGTCAAATGAGGAGGTGGTTCGTTTGACAAAAGAAAATGTTGATCTCAGGGCGCAAGTGGAGAACCTGAAAGTAGAACTGCTCAACGAGAAAAAGTCAGTGAATGCCAGAACAGACCTAGTTCTCCAAACCCTTGTTGCAACTTCCAAGCCCTCTACTCCTAGTGCCCCCTAAGTAACCCTTTCAGTGACCAGTTTCTGGATTTTCTTTTTTTGTTTTAATGACTTGGTAGTTGTGTTTGTTTCTTTTGTTTTGATGTGGATGGGATGTATCAGTACTGCTCCTGATTTCAACAGTCCAATCTTGCCTTTGCTTTATAAGCAAAGGCATATGTTTTATATATAAAAACTATCCTCTTTTGCTATCTAAATGCTTGTGTTCTCTGTTTCTCTTTTCTATCATGTTGTGTGCACATATGTGGCTTGAGTTAGCTAGGCTAGACTTCTTTATGCTAATTGCCTGCTTGTGTATTTTTAATGATGCAAAAAGGGGGAAGTATAACTGAAACATGGATCTGATTAAGGGGGAAGCATAAAGTCAGGGAGAACTTGTGAAGTTACTGTTGCTTCATCTGGTTATTTCTGCTCTAAAAATATGTTATCAATGTCTAAGTGTTCCATCATCAAAAGGGGGAAATTGATGGGTTTTTAATGTCTTAGCCTTATGTTTTGATGATCTAACGAACTTACTGTCAAGAACCAGATAGGGAACCTGACACACTTGGTATACAATGCTAATCAATGGACTCCAGCTAGGACTCCAACTAATGTGAACTGCTGCAACTGTAGAAGACAGAGAACCAACTCAGGGACCTAATCCCTTGTGTGTCCCTGGCAGCAGTACGAAAGTCAACTGTGTACAGCTGAAAAGTGACTGCCATAGAAACAGTGCAGCACAGTTCTGCAGTAACTTGTCCTTTGACCTGCCAAGTGCTTACATCATTCAAGTGATGTTATCAAATGTGCATTAACAAGAATATTACAAAAATATCACTTGAACACTTGAGAATTCTCTTCAAGCATTCAAGCCTTATGAGACATCGAATTTAATTCTCAAGAGCCTCAAGAACAAAGTAAAACGCTACTATGGACTAGCTCCTAAATCAAGTATTTTGTTGTCCTTAGTTGAGTTGTAACTTTGTAATTGTTCTTCATTGTAATTCCTAAATTGCTTAGCTAGAAGCGTTGCTTAGGAACCCCTTCGTAAAACCATAAACCCGTTGTGTTTGTGTTGTGACTAGAGTTAGTCATGAGTTGAAGTCTTTGTAATAGGTGTATTGCAAAGTGGCTTGTAATAGGTGTATTATGAGTTAGTGAGGGATTAAGAGTTTAATTCTTAGATTGCATAGGTTGTAATCTAAAAGTTGCTCATAGTGAAGTTGAAATCCTACCAGTGTAGGTCGTGGTTTTTTATCCCCTTGAGCAGGAATTTTTCCACGTAAAACTCCATGTCTTATTTACTTACTGTTTTATTAGTATTCTCAGTAGAAACTTATAAAGGACCTGGTACTCTATAGTTTGGTTAACTCATATAAACTATCAAAAATCGTAGCAAAAATACAAAATTAACACTAGGTACTACATTAGAAAGCTAAAAACAAAGCAAAAACAAGTAATAACAGAAGTCAAGGAATATGAAAATACACAAATGACACTAAGTCATGTTTTAAAGCTAGTATTACAAATAAGGACAACGCTCGGCTACCTCCTTTACCTTTATTCTCTACCTCCATACCTTCCTATCCATGGTCATTTCCTCAGTAAGCTGGAGCAACGCCATATCTTGCCCAATCACCTCTTCCCAACACTTCTTCAGTCCACCTCTACCTCTCCTTAGGCCCTACAGGGACAACCTCTCACACCTCATTACTGGTGCATTGTGCATCTCCTCTTCACATGCCCGAACCATCTAAGTCTCGCCTCCCGCATCTTGTCCTCCACAGGGGCCATGCCCACCTTGTCCCGAATAATTTCATTTCTAATTCTATCTAACCTAGTATGCCCCGACATCTATCTCAACATCCTTGTTTCAACCACCTTCATCTTTCGGACATGGTAGTTCTTGACTCGCCAACACTCCACATCATATAACATAGTTGGTATGACCACCGCTCTATATGACTTAATTTTAAATTTTGGTGGCATATTCTTATCACACAAAATACCAAAAGTGAGCCTCTATTCATCCACCCTGCTCAAATACGATGTGTAACATCCTCGTTGATCTCTATATTCCCTTCTATAACTGACCCAGGGTATTTAAAACTTTCTCTCCTAGGAATGACTTGAGAATCAAGCCTCACGTCTTTGTCCACTACCTGAGTCGCACCATTGAACTTGCACTCCAAGTATTCTGTCTTGGTCCTGCTCAACTTGAAACCTTTAGACTTCAGGGTCTGTCTCCAAAACTTTAACCTCTCATTAACACCACCTCGTGTCTCGTCAATCAGTATAATAACATCTGCAAATTCCATCGAGATCTCGTCTGCACCGATCGCTCTCCCCATGCTCATCTTACGCATAGCCCCCTCAACCTCCTCGACTCTTATACGCCTATAATACCCAAAGTTCCGACGACTCTCGGAGTGCTCTAATTCACCTAGCTCGATGTTCCTATCCCCCTCTTCGTTCAAGAGTTTATACAAGTAAGTCTGCCATCTTCGTCGAATAAACGAGGGATGTAAACAAGTATCATAATGTGAATTAGTGGAGCTGGTGAATTCCGAGTTTTGAAAAAAAACAACGCAAACTAGTACCGGGTGTTGGGTTGGATATACTTTCATAACATTCTAACTGTATTAATAGATAGCGTATATGTACAAATGTGCCACACCTATTAAAAGAACAGAAATATAGGTAACGAAATAAAGATGCTGCTTTTTCACCTGTTCTGTATTCATTTCTCTATAGAACTAATACTACTAGCAGTTAAACGTTATTCAAAATCCTGCTATGTGTACAAGGATTTTTTCAAGAAATCAAACAATATAAAACTCCCAAGGTGGTTGAGAAACTTTACATGATCCGTGTAGAATATCGTGTGGTTTAATTTCAGGAAGAGTCCAATAAACCTAAGCTGCAAATTTCAGACCCTGGTGGAGCCTCCCATTGAGCTGTCTTGTTCTTCATCTCAGCAAAATCGTTCACACACTGATCCAATTCTAAACCTTCAATTCGGCTTCTAGCTGCAGCAAGTTTTTTACCAGCCACTCCATCAAATATTTTCTCCCACCCGCTCTCCCATTCAGTATGAGCATCACAGAGCTCGAGCGAGTTATTAGCCCAATCCGTCCAACTCCATCCTTTATCTAGTCCATTCATGACTTGCTCAATGCATGAGCCGGTGCATGCAGGCTTGCAAGGCCGACACTTGGCCCCGCTTAAAGGGCCTCGACTAGAAAGCGCTGCAACCGGAACACCATAGTGGGAGAGTGGAAATTCGTATTGACGATCCGTCACAACGCAGAAGGGTAGGCGCATAGTTTGGTAGGGAACTTGTTGAGTGGTAAGTTGGGCTCTGAAGGCAGTTTCTGAGTTGAGGAGACGATATCCTGCTGAATCCAGTTGGGAAATCATGGAGAGCCTTGACAGAGCAACCACTGATGTATTATAGTCGCCAACACCAAACCGATCGTTTAAGCCACCGTAGGAGGAACCTGGAGGGACAAGGTAGTGACCGGGAATGAAGTTGTCGGGGGCTAGTTTTGCTGACCAGTAGCCATCAACTCTTGTCCGGATTATCCAGTCATAAGTGAAGTTGTTCTGCTTTTGATAGGCTTGGATCATCGTCAAGCAACCTTCTACCAGGTTGAAATATTGCAGCAACCCCTGCAATTGATAACATGTTGGCTTCACTTACAGAGGACAAAGAGAGGGAAAATGGGAAAGGGAGAGTATAGCTAATTGCCATGAAAAAAAAAAATTGCATTCTCTTACACCAAATTCAATTAACACAAGACATATATCGTGTATATAACTTTTATCATGATTAAATAATTACTATGTATTTTCACTTTAATTTGCAACTCTTACGGTGAAATCGTTTGACTTAGTAAGTAATTTTTCCCACATAGCTAGGGGTGGCAAAATAGTTAAAAGAAAACAGTTAACCACTCATATTATCCACTAAAAAATGGGTTGTATAATAAGTTTTTTTTAAAAATGGGTCAAATATGGATAAGAACCATATTATCCATTTTCTAAATGGATAATCAATTGGTCTAACGTTTATATTTGTAAAGCCTCAAATTGAGGGTTCCTCAAGTTAGGGAGACTAAGAATTCTCACAAAAGTGATCATATGCAAGAAGTCATATATAATATGATTACCCATTATCCACTAGTTAACCCATTTTTTATCCGTAATAAATATGGGTCGGATATGATAATTTATCCATTTTTTCATTACTCATTTTTGACCCGATCCGCCCGTTTGTCACTCCTACTCATAGCCCATGGGCATGGCTTAGTATGGACAAGTTGACAACAATTGTTTAGCGTAAGAGTAGCACTAAAGTTGTCAAAACAGGCCAGGTCAGCCCAGCCCAGCCCAAGCCTCGCAGGCTTTTAAATTTGGTGGGCTAGGATGGGCCGGCCCGCCATATGAACAGGCCTTAAAATGGCCAGCCCAACCCAGCCCTAAGAGGGTCGCGGGCTAGGGTGGGTCGGCCCTTCAATTTTTTTTTAAGAAAAAAGAATTTCTTTAAATCCTTAAATATTTTTTCGTGACATAGTCGATTAATCATGCAAATAACTTTTGTTTGCTTAGAACCTAAAAAATGTTTGATATTTGACGAGGAATCTCGTAATTGAAATGAAAATTCTCTATTTTTCTAACTCTCCTTTTTTGAAGTTGCATGAATATTTTCTTAATGCTTTTCTTTCATTTTCCTCAGATTCAGGGATTGATTCAATAAGTTTAAATGCTGAGGTTTTTAATTTAGGATTAATATCATTTGCTGATTTCATCATTATAGTCCATAAAAAATTTAAAATTCTCGAAATTTACTAGGGGTCAATTGTTTTTTTTGGGTGTAAGTAGTTTAAATATTAATAGTTTATTAAAGTAATCCAAACTGATCATTGGCCACTTAAAGTAATATTTTCTTTTGAAAATAATTATTATTGGCCAACTAAAACTTTTCGAGTTCGTTATTAATTAAGCAAAAGATAAACTAATGTTGTCATATTACATGCATGTCAAAAATCTAAATTTTAGTTGATATGAAAGGGTAAATGAGCAATCTAGGATTGGGGAATGAAGATTATAGATAATAGTTTTTTTAGTTTTTACTTTTTTAAATATTAATTATTTAATAGATAATTAATTTGAATTTAATTAATTTTTGGCCCACCGGCCAGCCCACGCCCAGCCTCGATTAAGCCTCAAGGGCCAGTATGCTGATTTGGGCCGGGCTTATAAGCCTTAATTTTAAATGGACTCAAAAATTCCTAGCACAATCCTACCTAAGTAACGGGTTGGGTTGGACTGGTCTCACGGGCTAAGCCTATTTTGACGGCTCTGAGTAGCACTCGCGCTTGAGAGCTTTGGGATATGATGCTACAGACAAAACCCTTCTCTCTCTCTCACTTTTGGCCGAGTGCATAATACAAGGAAGAAGCACATTGACAAACTGCATTTATTTCCCCCAGAAATCTCGTTCCCTCCTTTTGCTTCTTGTGTAAATTGCTTATACCTTTTAGTAACTTAAATTGTGAATTACTTCAAAAGTCAGAAGCTATTTGTCTAAAAAATCATCAAAGTTTTAGATTTGACTTTGATTTAAGAAACAAGTGGGTCTTTCTTTTGCGTAATTTCATCACTTCACTTTACAAGTTTTTTTTTTTAATAACTAAAACTATATTCAATTCTCCTATGTTCTCTTTTTCCTCGCTCAAGTGGTGTAGGCGTAAATATCTCCTAGTTGGATGAAGCTGAAAAGATGAACCAACAAAAAATTCTTTAGCTGAAAGTGCCACCTTTACCTAATCGAGACCCACCTATCGTAATACATTTTCGTCGTTTTCCTCTATTTAATTTACAGGAGAAGTTGTCATTTGGTCACGGCAGAACTGAGCTATTGGTTCCAGATTTCACCAAACCAAATGTTACAACAATTGCTTCCTCCAGAGAATGATAAACATTATTATTTGAAAAGTTACATGTTGGCATTATACCACAATTTATGCATCTATCTTCAACCTAATTCTAGAATCCTTTTACCTTTCAGGTAAAATCAAACAATACTAATATTCTCAACCTAACTTTTTCCTGTACGAAAAAGAAATTTTCAAGCATTTTTAAAACAGAAAACACTGTCAAGCATTTTTAAAAATAAAAAGCTTGGTTTATATTATACATATAACTGTTGATATACAAATTCACATAAAAATGCGTTAATCATCAACTAACCCGAGACCCTGATCTGAAATGTCTTAGAGATATTTTCTTAATAACGGTAGTGCCTGGGTAAGGTTAGCTCCCTCCACCAGCTATGTCTCTTGCGCTCTTTAAAAATATTATCTCATTCATATTGCATTCTCCAAAAACGCACAACTTGAAAAGAATCCACCACACATTTATCAACAGAGTCTGAACAACATAACCCACCAGCATACTACTTAGATTACTCTATACACAAACTTAAGTAGAAGAGAATTATTATCTAATGGAGTACTCCTTCCGTTATAGTTTAAATGATACACTTTTCTTATTAGTCCGTTAAAAAAATGACTATATTTAAAAACAATTTAACTTTAAATTTTTCATCTTACCCATTTATCCTTAATGAGAAATTTTATAGCCACACAAATGTCATGATCCTACAAAACTTTTGGCCTTTTAACTTTTTAAAATCACATGTTTCAAAAGTTTGTTTTTTTCTTAAATTTTGTGTCTAAGTCAAACTACGTCAATTTTTTTAAATTTGAATTCTGATCAAGTTTTTTATTCACTTCATTCACCACAACCTTAAATGGAAAATCACACAAACTCATGGAGATCATTAAGCTAAACTTAGATTAGTTCCACTAAAATAACCAGAAATTTTTTGAGAGCTGCTTTTGCTTTGGTATTCACCAAAAAAATGTCGATTACAAACTAACATGCGCCGCCAGCTAAAATCACCTCCCAACCTCCACTAAATAATCCTTCTAGAATTGCGTCGGGTGCAACGAATACGCCACTAATATCTCTTTGTTACTATCCTAACCAACAAACCCTTTTCTCCAAAAATATTGTATCCATCAAAAGCTAAATTATTTATAATTGTTTTCCAAAACCCAAAAAAAAAAAAAAATCAGAGGAGGAGGAAAATGAGAGAATATACCTGTATGCCATTAGGTGAGTTTTGAGCAGTGAGAACTCGGACTTGTGACTCAGTTTCCGGTATGGGCTGTGGCCGGAAAATCTTAACGGCAGCAATTCTAGAAGCAGCCTTCAACAAGGAGAGCTTATAGGCCTTGGAATCCAAAGGACTATGGAGAAAAAGATCAGAATTCGGATAAACTTTGAGAATTTTCTGGATAATAGAAGGCCCAGTGAGTTCAAACCTACGTGCCCCACCCACTAAACACACAGCGATTCTCGACCGATCCAACTCGTCCTTCGTAAAACTCGCCGGAAATAAAGACCCAGAATTAACAACAGTAGTAGTGCTAAATGGGGAAATTTTTGAAGAGAAAGATATATAAACAACGAGAAACATAGGTGGGAGTATCAACAGTAACTTCTTCCAATGAAGATCCGAAATCCATATTGTAAACTGCTGTTGAATTTTGGAAGGATTTTTTAACATCATTTCTTTTTCTTCTTCCAAATATTGGGCGTCGCTCATCCTTTTAAGAAAGGAGTAAAGGTGACTTTTCAACTACTTAAGCTAAGACGGGATATTTCGTATGCTTTTTCATATGGTTGAATCATGAAGGAAGCGTTGAATGGCTCTTACTTTTCTGGATTGGTTCAGACGATATATAGTGAAAATGACAACGATCACTGTTGCAGGTTGATTATGATGATTTATAGTTATGAAAAGTTAACATGGGGTAATAGAGTAATAATTATGTATGTATGTAAAAATAGCTTTATTAGCTGTCATAATAACACTTTTCCTTTAGATTTTATTTGTTTATTTTTAGTAAATTACGTGTATGATTCTTGTTAGAAGTTACTAATACTATATTTTAATTGTGTTCTCGAAAGCAATAATTTATGCATAACAACAGTAAAAACTTTTTCACAAAGAAGAATTGTATAAAAAGAAAATTAAGCTTCTGATTGCCATTTTTATGTGTCTTATCGTTTTAGATCTCGTTTGGCTAAGCTGTCAAAATTTTCTTATTTTGAAAAGTGTTTTTGTTCTAAAAACGTATATTTGCAAAATAATATTTTGTTTTTGGCCAATTCATTTGAATAATCTTTTTTGCAAGCTCATTGTGTTTGACCAATCTTTTCAAAAAGTACTTTTCAATATCAAGTAACAAAAAAAGACAATAAAGATTCAGTTTACAAGTAGTATTATTTAAAAAAAAGTTAAATATTTCTTATAAAAGTATTAATTAAAATATAAAACGGAAATTAAATTTTTAATCAATATAAAATATAGTTATTCCAAAGTAATAACATTGAGTATCTAGTATTAATTATTATTTAATACATGATAATTTAAATATATCAAAATAAATTATTCAATATAAATTAAAATTTTACTCTTAGGAATAGAAGAAAGAAATAAAAATAAATTTGAAATAAAAAAGAGAAGAAATGTATGATAGAAATAAAAAAGGAAAAGGAAAAGAAAAATGTTAAAATTAATGAGGAATAATTTGAAAAATATTAATTTATTGTAAGGTTATTTTGTCTTGAATAAATTAATTTTCTGCCTCTGCTTCTTGGAATAAGTTAGAATTTGTATTTTTTTTCCAAAAGTAGAAAAAATACTTCCGTTGCCGCTCAAAACTACTTTTTCAACTTGGGCAAACTCCTCAAATTTTTAAAAAATTATTCGTTTGATAAAAACCTAAGTACTTTTGGCTTCCTAAAAGCTTGGCCAAACAGGCTCTTCGGTTTTTAAGAAAACGTTGTACTATTATATTTAATAAGTTTTCTAATTTCAACATTTTAATCGTATCCTTGGTATCATTTCTACATAAGAATAACATGACATATGTAAGACCATAAGATTCAGATAGTACTTTAGATTTGTTATACACACTTTTAATTAAACACTACGAAATCCAAAAAAATTATTTATAATCTTAAATTTGTGCCTAATTAAATTAAGTCACATAAAATATATAGTGTATTACAAATCTATATTTGAGATAAATTTTGAACGATGAAATGGGGTCATGTTCATTTACTAGTTTAGTTACATAAAAATTCAAATATGTGAACTTTGTCTTGCGGATTCTTTTATGTCCACGTCGATTAATTAACAAAACATTTTTGAGGGAGACCAGACTGCCGTATTCAGCATTTATTGTTTATTTTCTTGATAATTTCGTCTATCAATTGTAAGAGTATTTCTTTCGCATGTTATCCTAAATAATTCAAAAGAATATACTTTGACATTACTGTAGTAATTAGTACATACTAGGAATCAACTTTGTACATTTAGTTTAATTGCCTTATAAAAATAAGGCAAAATACTTTAAATTACTCCTAAACTTGGCTCAGATTATTAGTATCCTCCCTGAACTATGCCCGGTCTTAATTACCCCCCTCAACTTGGCCTTTTGAGAGACATTACCCCCCTAAACGCTGATGTGGCAAAAAGTGTGGGTGCACTTGTCTGCCACGTGGATTTTTCTGTATATGTGGCATTTTTTTGAAAATAAAATATATTTTTACCGTTTTAAGAATATTATTTTTTTAGATAATTTTTTTCGAATACAATTTATAATAAAAATTGGATAGAACTATATTATTTAGGCTAAATATTTTTATTTGGCCAAAAATAATAAAGTTTTAATTACTCCCTCAGTTTCAATTTATGTGAACCTGTTAGGCTGGGCAAAGAGTTTAAGAGAAAATGAAAACTTTTGGAATTTGTGGTCCTAAACAAGTTAAAAAGGGGTCAGTATTTGTGTGGTTATAAAAGCTTCTCATTAGGGGTAGAGTTGTAAGTTTATACTAAATTGTTTCCAAATTTAGAAAGGGTTCATTCTTTTTGGAACGGACCAAAAAGGAAATAAGTTCACATAAACTGGAACGGAGGGAGTATTTTTTTTAATTTGACCTGAAAATAAAGATTTATACAATTGAAATAAATAGTCAAGGCATCTAAAAGTTATAAAAAATAAATAGTCATTGCATCAATACACTTTTTTTATTTCTTCTTTTGATGCAATGACTATTTATTTCAACTATGTATTTTACCTTTTTAGGTAAAATTTGTAAAAAAAAAATTAGAGCACCGTAATTTAGTGCTATATAAAAAATTATAACCAAGATAATTAATTTCAAACTATGTTTTTTTTAAAACTTTTTAGATGCCTTGACTATATATTTCAATTGTATAAATCTTTATTTTCAGGTCAAATTCAAAAAAAGATTAACTAAAACTTTATTATTTTTGTCCAAATAAAAATATTTAGCCTAAATAATGTAGTTCTATCCAAGTTTTATTATAAATTGTATTCGAAAAAATTATCTAAAAGAGTAATATTCTTAAAACGGTAAAAATATATTTTGATGAAAAAAAAATGCCACATATACAGAAAAATCCACGTGGCAGGATAGTGTACTCACACTTTTTGCCACATCAGCGTCTAGGGGGGTAATGTCTTTCAAATGGCCAAGTTGAGGGGGGTAATTAAGACCAGGCATAATTCGGAGAGGATACTAATAATCTGAGCCAAATTTAGGGTGGTTTAAGGTATTTTGCCTAAAAATAATTATCTTGTTAGTCCACCATATCAATCAACTTTATAGATCAGTTTCAATCTTGTGATCTTATGGCCTCTCGTCCACTTTAGCTTTTCCTCTTCCATGTTTTGACTATATAATAAAGAAATTAATTAAAACAAATGTTTCTTGGACATACTTCAAAGATAATCATAATACGCACCTTATTGTTGAGAGAAAAAAATTGAAATTTCCTTTCAAAAAATAAAGGCAACAAAAAATGGAAAAAGAAAGAGAGAAATTAATAAGGACATAAGTAATGAATGCAATGACAGATATGGTTTTAAGCTTCTTTTTTTTTGGTTAAAAAAGTAGAACTTTTGTATTTAGGAAGAAAGCATACAGGGGGCGGGGGCTCATTAGGCACCCCCGATACAGAGTTGTTACAAGTAGTAGACATATTACTAGGTTCTACTCCCCTAGTGGGGGTAGTATGAGCAAAAGTATTAGTTGTACTATAAAAAGATACTATTGCCTGTGGTGGATATACAGGGGGAGGGATAGTTGCTTCAAAAACACAGGCATTTACAAGTTTTGTAGAGTCAATTCCCAGGCAGTCAGTTTGGTAGTGGTGTGTGACAAAAGATGGTGGAGTGGCAAAAAGCTCCAAGCTGCTTCCATTATGTTGTTGTGCCGCATATTTGGCTAGGCAATCTGCTATATAGTTTTGCTCCCTGTATGCATGCCGGATGACTAGATCATCCATTTGTGAGATCACTGACCTGCAGTCATCAATTATATTAATATAACTGGCGTGGTCATATTTAAGAATACTAATTACCTCGGATGCGTCCACCTCGATATGGAGAGGAAGAAGTTGGTGTTGATGTGCTAGTTGTAACCCTTCGAGTAATGCATGCAATTCAGTATCTATGGAAGAAGTAGCATGTATATGTTTGGAGAAACCTAATTGCCAATGCCCCAAGTATTTCCTAAAATCTCTGCCTACTCCGTTGTGGTTAGTTGTGTACGAACCGTCTATATTCAATTTATAGACCACTATGGGTGGTGGGTTCCATTTAATGTGTAACGGAATTTTTTTAGGCTTTCGTTGGGACGCATTGGTAAGGAAGTAGTATTCCGATGCCTTAGAGATTATTAGTGGCAGATTAATGGGATGATCATTATGTCCAAAAATGCTTTGATTACTATTTAGCCAAATTTGCCAGAGGCTAAATGAGGCAAAAATATGCGGAGGTATGTTATTGGGGCATGTACTAAAAGGGAGGTGTAAAAAGTGATAGACCCACTGGGGGTGGGTATGAAACCGGGTGTTGAAATTATGGATGAGAGTTGCGCGGTTTAATTTGGTCTATAGTAGTTGGGCTTTTGGGCATTCGAAGAATATGTGTTGAGCTGTTTCAGGGGTGAGGTGGCATGTTGGGCAGATGGGAGTGCTGATTATAGAAAGGAAGGTTAAATAATTATTTGTGGGTAATCGATCATGGAAGCATAGCCAAAGAAAGTGTAGTAATTTTGGTGGTAGATTGCAGTCGCCAAAGCCATTTAAAGAGTGGTACAGTGTAAGAGGGAATGTGGGAGTGGTAGATTGATTTCACTGAAAAGGTGCCATTGTTTGTGAGGGACCAAACGATTTGATCAAATTGCTGGTTCGTTCGGGGTAAGTAGATAGTACAGGTTTGTTGTATAATATGATCAGGTAATTGAGAGGATATGTTATTGAGTTGCCATGAGGCGTTGGGTGTGTACTGGGCTACCGAGGAGGATTCTTCGTGAGGTAGTAGCAGCCCCGAGATTAAGGAGCAAAGTGTGGTATTTGCTCGGTGATCACGCCCAACTATGCCTTATAAAAAGGACCCTGCGGACGTTGCAAATATAACCTGAGTATTCTGTCCAGAGTCGAATCCACAGAGAGTTAACCTATCAATCACTATCTTTAGACCCACTAAACTCTTGAGAACCAATTTCCCCAAACGTTTGAATCACAGTTGATGGTGTCTTCAATAACTAAAATTGCAAGTAAATAAACAGCTGTAAACTAAGGATGCTAAGGTTGTAAACAATAATGAGAAAAGGATAAGGTAATGACTTCCCCTATTGATGGAATCCCTTCTGTTTATGCTTCATACAAATTGACCAACACCTCTTTATTAATCATGAACGCTCATCTTACCGTAAATCTCTCCCGAGTAATCACAGTAATATACTCAATGCACTCTCCCGAGATACACTAGCTAGCTCTAATTAACACGGTTCACTTTAGATTGTACTCAAGGCTTCGTTATCCCTAATCCCGCCTTTAAACCCGCAGTTATAGATCTCTCTTATACTTTGGGAGTGGTGTTGTTCAACAATAACATAAATATGCACTCTCTCCCGAGTTATGCACACTAAATAGGCACAACTAATTGAGGATCCTGTCAATTAACTACCACATGCACAAAGTTGAACAAATAAAGATTGAGACTAGCAATTTGTATTCACATAAACAAGAAGTTCATCCCCCAATAGGTTCCATCAAAACCTTAGACAAAGGATTTAACTACTCATAACTGGTAAACAAACTAAAACAATATTCATCATAAAACTTGCAAGAAAAATCAAAGAAAAGAAGAAAGATGTTTTGGGTGATCTCTCACAATTGTTTTTCTTGCCAAATTACTCTCCAAATCAATACATCCCTCTCTTGGGTGAAGTCTAATGTTTAAAATAGGGTTTTGGGCTAAAAATCCCATGTTTTGCACTTTAGTCCATGAAGTTCTCCGCCTCCGCCGCGGTTCTGCCGCGGTCGCGGTCAAACCACGGCCAAACATGCTCTCTGATTCTCACTTTGTCTAGTCCTCTTTCAGTTCTGACTTGAGCTGTTTCGCGTGGTTTACTTGACGGAATTTTACGATCGGCCTCTTTTTCTCAATATTTGATCCCAAAAGTACTCCATAGCCTTCTCTGGTCATATATAACCTGCAAAGCATGAAAAACACTAATAAGAGCATTTTGTTATCACTTTTATCATCCAAACTATACAAGAAGGTGGTTATTTAGGGCCTAATTATAGTTAAATTCACCTATTATCAACACCCCACACTTAAACCTTTGCTCGTCCTCGAGCAAGTTAAACCACACTTCTAGGCCTAATCGTTCGATGCATTACCCAATTTTTTTTTGTTATTTTTTTTATTTTTATGCCACAATCTAAGCAGTGCAACAGTCACGCCTCAGATGAAGACTCTAACACCATGACACACTCATGCTCACTCTAGTTACTCTAACAGAGGTGAAAACTCACTTTTTCTTCCTGAGTCACATGCCCTCACATCATAATTCTGAGAGAAGTTCCACACACATAAAATTCAAGCAACAAGGAACCAAAGATAGAAAGAATTCACTCATTCTCAGCAAAGAACATTCACATGCCACACAGACACACCATAAGCTTGCCCCTAGTGTAGTACTCTACTAATCGAGCTATTCAGTCAAAGATCAAGAGGTCTTTATTTGGTTGTAATGTAGGCTAAGGGACAGGTAGGATATATTTGGATATAGTGACTAACCTCCCTAAACACTTTTACTACACACTTTCTTTTATTTCAATTTCCATGCTCAGCCCACTCGTTCTTCCACATTTTAGTTCATAGGTGACCCCCACTTTTCTTTAGGTGCAACTATTTTTTTTTTTGAGACTTTTACAAATCCATTGCACCATTCAAGTATTTCTTTCCTGATTCCCCTTTTTCCTACTTCCTTACTACCCCACACTTTGACTTTTGTATGTTCTTTAGTAATTCAAGTGCTTCTAGGAGGTACAGGTTCAAACAGTCAAACTATTCAAACAAAGGGATATAGGTCATTATAGGTTATCAAAGAACAGGCTTCAGGCTCAAAGGGGTTAACTATGGCAATATATACAGGTGGATTCACAAATATACAGGCTACACAAAGAAATGCCTCAATCATCTCTAAAACCAAACAGCTTCTATTTCGCTTTGCAAACACACAGGGCAAGTTCTAGGTATCACATGCAAGCACAGAATACAAGTAATAGCTCACACACACTTGGCATGTAACTCATTCCGAATCAGTTTATCAACACACTCATACGAGCATTCAAGCAAGACACGATGTGCAAAATTAAGGCATAGATTTACGAGTCTACAAACGAGCCTAGACATCGCACCCTCATGTTCGTTTTTGTTATTCTCAGGTGTGTACATCAAGGGTTGCATTCTAGCCTTCACCCATTTTGGTCCTAAAACTACAAACGAAAAATCTACCTAACCCGGTTCAAGAAAAGCCATTGGAAAAGAACCGTGGTCAAAAGAAAAACCAAGGAAAAATTACTACACTACCTAAAAAAGGAAAAAGAAAATAAAATAAAGAAACTAAATGGACTACTTCCCTCAAGAGTACTGTCCAAGTGGTCCGTCCTCAGGAAGAGTCCTCTACATTTTCTATTTTTATTTTTTAAATTTGACTTTGAACCTCAAGAGACCCGTCGACAAGTGTCCGTCGTTGGGCCAAGTCAGTTACTTCTAATGTGAGTACAGTCAATTATACACAACAACACCAATCAAATACTACAACATACACCATGTCTATATACACTACAATACATTACCCGAGCAAGTCTCCCACCCCACACTTAAAAATTATGGCATGTCCCCATGTCATATCAAAAATAACGAGCAGAAGGGTAAGAAGACTTCCCTGAGCCTCAATCAGAGTCGGAGACGGTGCTGGGGTCCACATGGCAAGCTCTCCCCAAAGCATGAAACCATGACATAAACCGGCTCTCAGACCTGGCCTGCCGCTGAGACATGGCATCCATACGCGTGTGTAGGCCCTCCACCGAGGTGCGGAGATCCGCGACCTCTTCCTCCATAATACGCAACATAGGCTGGGTAGACTGTGATCTGGATAAGCCTGCCCTAGCATGGGGGCGCCGAGAGAGTCCGGCACTGTCATAGGATCTCCTGGATAGTGCCATGGGAACCGGGTCATCATCCTCATCATCTATCTGAATGGTGGTACGTGCACTCCTGCCCACTCTGATGGCCGATGCTTTGAAAGCTGTTTTAGGGGGCAACACTCCATCAGTAGGATTGGTGGGGACATTCTTCAACAGGCACAATGTAGTCACCAGGGAGGGGAAGTATAATCCCTTTGACCTCAGCGGGGGCCGTATGATCATTTCATCACCAATAAGTCTTGCCGCATCAAAATCTTTCTTTGTGATGAAGCACCACGTCAAGAGGGCTCTTTGGAAGTTCACGTCAGTCGTGTTGCCTGAGGGCAAGAACCGGCTGCAAATGACAGTGAGCCAACACTTAGCCAAATGGGTGAATGAATTGGAGTTCAGGGTGATATGGTCACGTATCCAGATTGGTTGCCCTCCTGCGCAGAGTGCATCAGTCATAATATCCCAAGTGACTCCTGGTGCGTCCTGGTAATAGTCGACGTCACCAGTAAATCGGGGCAGCCGCAACACCTATTGAATAGTTTCAACTGAGGCATCTACCCATTTGCCCCGCACAGTCACCTCCCGCAACGTATGTGATGGGCAGTTCGCGTAGAACTCTCTTACAAGCATCCTGTTCACCATTTCAGGTTCATCAAATAAGAACTTCATTTCCCTCCGCCGGATTTCCTCATACATCTCCTCCTTTTCTGCATGGAGGGTTGCCCTATCAATCGGAATCTCAGGGATGAAGCTCTTTGAGGCCTTGGCATGAAAGTTGTCCTCTGCCAATTCTGATTCGAACCGTGAGGCATCATATGTAGGCTGTTGGGACGTTCTTGCCGATCTCTTTTGCTTCTTATGAGCCATATGACCTACAAAGAATACAAGAGAACCATCAAATATATCCTACATGCGCCAGCCGGATGGTTACTCAGACTTCACCACCCGATGGCACCAAATAATATCCCCAATTTATTCGATTCATACACTATGCCAAACCCCCAACTAGTGAGGTGTTCCAGGTTACAACCTCCACAATGGCCCCACAACTTTCTTACAAATTCTGGCATACAACACCCCCACACTTACTCCCTCAAGTGATTCATGTTAAATATAACACCACCATTCACCAAATACAACACCACCACAACCTAGGATAGGCACAAAATTCCTCAAAATAGCACCACAAGCCCCATATTTTCGACCAAAAAGGGCCCTCCACCAAACTACACCGCAAAAATTATTTCTAGGCCTCCAAATCATCTAAACAACCCCCACAATCGAAGTATAAGAAAGACCCAATCATTTTAGCAACAAACAAATCCACAAGAAGAAAATACAACAATAAAAATAGAGAAGAAGCAAAAATTGAAAGAAAATCTATACTATTCCTACCTAGGATTTAACTAAACTAGTTTAGACTAAATTACACTAATTAGAAGAAGAAATAGAATCAAAAAGAAGAGAACACTTACTTGATGAAGGTTGGAAGGGGTGGATAGTGGTGAGAGGAGGTGTGGAGAAGATAACAATGGCGGTTTTTTTTTTGGAGTGAGGGAGGGATTTGAGAGAGAAAGAGAAGAGAGGAGTTGGGTTTTATTTTGGGGGGGCATTCTATTTCTGAATAGGGAGGGGGAATAATTGTTTTGGGGTGGGTGCAGGGTTAGGTGAATTAGAAAGGGGGGTGAATTAAAAAAATTTCTGCATACCTGGGCCCGACGGGGTCTGCCGCGGTTCTACCACGGTCGCAGTTGAACCACGGTAGACGAAGTTCAGAGAGGGGTTCCCACCGCGGTCGCAGTGGAAATGCGGTGAACGAAGTTCAGAGGGGGTCTCTGACCGCGGTTTGACCGCGGTCGCGGTGGAACCACGGTCTGGGCAGTTGTCTAATTTTTTTGATTTTTTTTTCATATAATGTGTTACACTTACAACAATTTCGTGGGTTGCCTCCCACGCAACGCCTGATTTAACGTCGCGGCACGACGTAGGATGAGCGCATTTAAGGCTCGCTCGACCTCTGTGGTTCAGTCAGGTGCAGCTCAGACACTTCCTTTTTCTTGCTCATGCCCACATATGGCTTCAATCTTTGACCATTGACTCTAAATGTACGAGAGTCATTCTCTGTGGCAATCTCAACAGCTCCTGAAGGGAAAACTTTAACTACTCAAAATTGTCCAGACCATCGTGACTAAAGTTTACCTGGGAACAGATGTAGTCTTGAGTTGTATAGCAATACCATGTCCCTGGGTTTGAAATTTCTCTCAACAATGTTCTGGTCATGCAGCCTCTTCATTCTCTCCTTGTACAATTTTGTGCTCTCAAAAGCAAGATATCTGAACTCCTCGAGCTCATGCAATTCAGTGACTCTTGACGTGCCCGTAGCTTCCATGTCTAAGTTCAGTTTTTTCAATGCCCACCACGCTTTATGTTCATTTTCCACTGGCAGGTGGCAGGCCTTCCCAAATACAAACTTGTATGGTGACATACCAATTGGAGTTTTGAAGGCAGTTTTGTAAGCCCAGAGTGCATCATCTAGCTTCCTCACCCAATCAGTTCTTGTGGCGTTCACAGTTTTGGTTAACACACTCTTGATTTCTCTGTTGGACACTTCAACCTGTCCACTAGTTTGCGGGTGGTAAGGAGTAGCCACCTTGTGGCGCACATCGTACTTAGCAAGCAACCTTTCAAAGGCCCTGTTGCAGAAATGAGTGCCTTCATCACTAATAATTGCTCGTGGTGTCCCAAAGCGGGTGAATATGTTCTTCTTTAGAAATCCCACCACCACTTTTGCATCATTGGTGGGTAACGCCGCAGCTTCCACCCATTTGGACACATAGTCTACAGCAACAATAATGTACTTATTGCCATAGGAGCTGACGAAGGGACCCATGAAGTCAATCCCCCAGACGTCAAACACTTCCACCTCTTGAATTGGGTTCATGGGCATCTCGTGGCGTCGGGAAATGTTCCCGGTCCGCTGACATTCATTGCAGCCCTTCACCCATAGGTGCGTATCTTTAAACACTGTCGGCCAGAAGAATCCAGCCTCTAGCACTTTTGCTGTTGTCCTAACGCCTCCAAAGTGTCCACCATACGCCGATGCGTGACAAGCCTGCAAAACAAAAAATTGCTCTATCTCGGGGACGCATCTCCGGATCATATTATCAAGGCATATTCTAAACAGATAAGGTTCATCCCAGTAATACTGGCGGCTTTCATGAAAAAATCTTTTCCTTTGGACCGATGAAAGGTCGTGAGGAACTATACCACTGGCTAGGTAATTAGCAAAGTCTGCATTCATTGCGCTTTCTGATGAGTGGTGGCGAGCAGCTGCTCGTCTAGAAAAGTTTCCAGTATTTCCTCAACCTCAACCTCAACTACATTTTCAGCTCCCTCAAGTCGTGATAGATGATCAGCGACTTGATTCTCAGTGCCCTTACGGTCACGAATCTCAAGATCGAACTCTTGCAATAGCAACACCCAACAAATCAGGCGTGGCTTAGATTCTTTCTTTTCTATTAAGTACCTGAGAGCTGCATGGTCAGTATATACAATTACCTTGGACCCTATCAGGTAGGATCGAAACTTGTCAAACGCAAACACTACAACCAACATCTCCTTTTCAGTCACAGTGTAGTTCAACTAGTCTCCACTCAGCGTTCTACTAGCATAGTAGATTGGGTACATCAGTTTGTTTTTCCACTGGCCCAGCACTGCTCCCACTGCATAGTCACTGGCATCACACATTAGTTCGGACGGTTGCTCCTAGTTGGGGGCAACAATGATGGGTGTTGTGACCAGTCTCTTTTTCAACTCTTCAAATGCTACCCTACAATCATCAGAAAACAAAAATGGGTGATCTTTTTCTAACAACTTACAGAGAGGGTTGGCGATTTTGGAGAAGTATTTTATGAACCTCCAGTAAAAACCGGCATGTCCAAGGAAGCTTCTGATGGCTTTGACTGAAGTTGGTGGAGGCAGCTTTGCTATTACATCAACTTTCGTGCGATCCACCTCTATTCCCTTGCTTGACACCCTGTGCCCCAAGACTATGCCTTCTTGTACCATGAAATGGCACTTCTCCCAGTTCAGAACCAAGTTAGTCTCGATGCACCATTTAAGCACACACGTCAGATTTATCAGGCACTCATCAAATGAATTCCCCACAACTGAGAAGTCATCCATGAACACCTCCATTATGTCCTCAACCATGTCAGTGAATATGGCCATTATGCACCGTTGGAATGTTGCATAGGCCAAAGGGCATCCGTCTAAAGGCATAAATGACATACGGGCATGTGAATGAGGTCTTCTCTCTGTCCTCCGGTGCAATGGAGATATGATTGTACCTTGAGTACCCATCTAGAAAACAGAAGTGTGACCTCCCTGCCAATCTGTCCAACATCTGATCAATTAAGGGAAGTGGGAAGTGGTCTTTCCGGGTGGCTAGATTCAACTTTCGATAGTCCATACAAATTCTCTAGCCTGTGACGGTTCTTGTTGAGATCAATTCATTATTTTCATTTGTCACAACCGTCATGCCACCCTTTTTAGGAACACATTGCACTGGGCTCACCCAGCTGCTGTCAGAGATTAGGAAAATAATTCCCGCATACAACCACTTTATCACCTCCTTCTTCACCACTTCCTTCATGTTGGGGTTCAGCCTCCTCTGATGTTCCCTGGAAGGTTTGTGCCCCTCTTCCAGCAGAATCTTGTGCATGCAGTAGGCGGAGCTGATCCCCTTGATGTTTGCCATGGTCCACCTCATGGCAGTTTTGCACTCCTTTAGTACCTATAAAAGTTTTTGAACCTACACGTCTAACAAATTAGATGAGATAATAATTGGTAATGTGGAGTCAGGTCCCAGAAATTCATACCTGAGGTGGGCTGGCAATGGCTTTAACTCCAGCTTTGGTGGTTCTTCAATGGATGGCTTAGCTGGAGGAGTTTCTCTCTTTTCTAAGTGCGAGGGCTCAAACTCTAGATTTCTCTCCCAGAACCCTGTACCTTCCAATGCCAACACTCATTCCGCCAAATCCTCACCATTCACTTCATCTAAGTTCATCAAACATGCAGCAAGGGGGTCCTCAATTGTCAATACCTCATCATCGGACTCTACAATTACATCCACGGCATCAATAAGAGAGCAATTGGCGAACTCGCTTGGTCGCCTCATAGACTTCTGCACATTGAATGTTATTTCCTCATCATTGAGTCTCATTTTGAGCTCCCCAGTCTCACAGTCAATCAGAGCTCTCCCCGTGGCCAAGAATGGTCTTCCTAAGATTATAGGAATCTCTTCATCCACTTTGCAATCCAAGATCACAAAATCTGCAGGGAACACAAATTTCCCCACCTGAATAAGCACATCATCAAGGATACCGAATGGACGCTTCACAGTCCTGTCGGCCAGCTGCAACAACATGGATGTGGGTCTAGCTCTCCCAATGCCCAACCTCTTATAGATAGCCAGGGGCATAAGATTAATGTTGGCCCCTAAATCACATAGCGCCTTAGCAAAGGCGAAATTCCCAATAGTGCATGGAATTGTAAAGCTACCTAGATCAGACAGCTTTTCAGCAATAGGTCTCGTCACCACTGCACTACAGGTCTGAGTAAGTGTAACCGTAGCCAAGTCTTGAAAATCAAATTTCCGGGACATCAAATACTTCATCATTTTTGCGTACCCAGGCATCTCCTTTAAAGCTTCAATCAGTGGAATATTTACCTGGATTTGTTTGAGCATTTCAAAGAACTTTTTATACTGCTCCTCCTTTTGATGCTTGGCCAGCCTCTGTGGAAAGGGTGCAGGAGGTATCTTCTTCCCAATCACTTGAGACTTCTCTTTATCAGCTACTATTTCAACTACTGGCTCAGCTACTTTCTCGGTCTCCTACTGAATGTTCTTTTCTTCCTGAGCAGGCTGGACTGTCACCTCTGTCAGTATCGTAGACTCATCCAGCTCAATGAGCACTGGAATGAATGTCTCAGCCTGTATATTTTCTCGGGCTCTCTCTTGTTCTACATCTAGATCCCTGCCATTACGGAGACTCACCGCTATTAGCTGCTTTAGGCCCTGATCTTTTGGATTAATCTGGGTGTCTGCATGTAATGTCCCCAGAGGACGATTGTTCAGAGACATTGAAATTTGGCCCAATTGCACTTCAATATTTTTGATTGCTGTGTCATGTGCATCTACTCTTTCATTTATTTTTGCATTGGACCCAATAACCTGCTGCATCATTGCTTCAAGTCTAGTGAACCCATCTTCTTGCCTTCCACCATGCTGTTGTTGAGGTGGGGGATACCCTTGCTGCTGATTGTTGTACCCCTGTGGCCTTGGATAAGGTGCCATATTGTTGGAAGGTCTCATACCTCCCATGCTTCCAGCGTTGTACTGTGGCTGAGATGGTCTGTATGGCTACTGAGTTTGCTGACCCCAGTTCAGATTGCCTTGTCTCTGCCTCCATAGTTTGACACATAGTTCATGTCTTTAGGGTGCTGATGATGATGATCATGTTCTGCATTCCAAGGATTACCAACTGGCTGACTAATGCAAGATGTGCACAAGCCCCCATTGGTAGTATCTACAATGTGCACTTGCTGTTTCTGCCCTGATTCCTCCACCTTTTTGGTGAGTATGCTCATCTGTGTCAAGAGGGTTGCCACATTTTCAGCCATGGAATTTGATGGGTCAAAAGGCACTGAGTGCACCACTGGAGTGATAGGTGCATTCCTCGTCGTCCACCCCGAATTCTGAGACATTTTGTCAAGCAGACTCTGACCTTCTCTCCAAGTTTTGATCAAAAATGCCCCACCAGCTGAGGCATCTACAATGTTCTTCATGCTATCTGACAGTCCCATGTAAAACCGTTGTCCCAACATCTGATCTGGAATACCATGGTGTGGACATATAACCAACATTCCTTTAAATCGGCTCCATGTCTCATGCAGTGTCTCCATTGGTTTCTGTTTAAAGCTCACGATCTCATCAATTTGTTGAGCTGTTTTGTTGGGCGGGTGGAACTTGATGTGAAATTGCTTGACTAACTCATCCTAAGTTTCTATAGAGTTTATGGGGAGTGAGTTTAGCCAGACCTGAGCAGCTCCTGTCACCGAGAATGAAAATAATAACAGCATGGTTGTTTCCGGAGTTACGTTGGTTTGCCTTTGAGATTTTCAAATCGATAGGAAGTTCTTCAAGTGCTACTGAGGATCTTCGGCTAGTGTCCTAGAAAATAGTCCCTTGTTTTGCAGCAAGTGCAGCATGTTGTTCGTGATCTGGAACGATTCAGCTTGTATCGCGAGCACAATAATGGCAGTGGCCAGATTGTCAGCTGTGGTTGTTCCCAGTCATATAGTGCAGCCTCAACCACAGGAGGTGCCATATCTCTGACGTTACCGTTGACGTTGTCTACATCACCCATGTCAATTTCGAGTTTGTGTGTTTGATGAGGTTGTTGAAGTCTTTTGTTGGCACTGTTCAATATCCGGAATGTTTTCTCGGGGTCTGAGAGTCCTTCAAGTAGTCATCCAGTCCTCGTAGAGTTTCTAGGCATACACCTGTGCAACCACGTCAACAACCGTCAAAAGTTTCAATCAAAAATTTGGTGTAGAGAAAACTGACTACACTAAGAATTTTTGTATTTCTATCAA
The DNA here is from genome assembly GCF_000715075.1 of Nicotiana tabacum. NCBI lineage: Eukaryota > Viridiplantae > Streptophyta > Magnoliopsida > Solanales > Solanaceae > Nicotiana > Nicotiana tabacum. Next base: position 91,308,209 of record NC_134099.1, on the reverse strand, counting down.
TGGTAATTGATAATTCTGTTAATTCCCCGGCAACGGCACCAAAATTTGATCACGCCCAACTATGCCTTATAAAAAGGACCCTACGGACGTTGCAAATATAACCTGAGTATTCTGCCCAGAGTTGAATCCATAGAGAGTTAACCTATCAATCACTATCTTTAGATCCACTAAACTCTTGAGAACAAATTTCCCCAAACGTTTGAATCACAGTTGATGGTGTCTTCAATAACTAAAATTGCAAGTAAATAAACAGCTGTAAACTAAGGATGCTAAGGTTGTAAACAATAATGAGAAAACGCTAAGGTAATGACTTCCCCTATTGATGGAATCCCTTCTGTTTATGCTTCATACAAATTGACCAACACCTCTCTATCAATCATGAACGCTCATCTTACCGTAAATCTCTCCCGAGTAATCACAGTAATATACTCAATGCACTCTCCTGAAATACACTAGCTAGCTCTAATTAACACGGTTCACTTTAGATTGCACTCAAGGCTTCGTTATCCCTAATCCCGCCTTTAAACCCGCAGTTATAGATCCCTTTTATACTTTGGGAGTGATGTTGTTCAACAATAACCTAAATATGCACTCTCTCCCGAGTTATGCACACTAAATAGGCATAGCTAATTGAGGATCCTGTCAATTAACTACCACATGCACAAAGTTGAACAAATAAAGATTGAGACTAGCAATTTGTATTCACATAAACAAGAAGTTCATCCCCCAATAGGCTCCATCAAAACCTTAGACAAAGGATTTAGCTACTCATAACTATGGGTAAACAAACTAAAACAATATTCATCATAAAACTTGCAAGAAAAATCAAAGAAAAGAAGAAAGATGTTTTGGGTGATCTCTCACAATTGTTTTCCTTGCCAAATTACTCTCCAAATCAATACATCCCTCTCTTGGGCGAAGTCTAATGTTTAAAATAGGGGTTTGGGCTAATCCCGTGTTTTGCACTTTAGTCCCTGAAGCTCTCCGCCTCCGCCACAGTTCTGCCTCTGTCGCGGTCAAACCGCGGCCAAACATGCTCTCTGATTCTCACTTTGTCTGCAGCCATCTTCTACCGCGGTTCTGCCGCGGTCGCGGTGGAACCGCGACAGTCCTCTTTCAGTTCTGACTTGAGTTGTTTCGCGTGGTTTACTTGACGGAATTTTACGATCGGCCTCTTTTTCTCCATATTTGATCCCAAAAGTACTCCATAGCCTTCTCTGGTCATATATAACCTGCAAAGCATGAAAAATACTAATAAGAGCATTTTGTTATCACTTTTATCATCCAAACTATACAAGAAGGTGGTTATTTAGGGCCTAATTATAGTTAAATTCACCTATTATCACTCGGATCCAGGGGTCTTGCCAACATTTTATGTGTCGCCTAGTGGCAATTCGCCACTTGTAGCCTAGTTGGCAAGTGGACCAACCAATCTAGGCTTGCAAGGAGAGCCTTATTCTTAGTTTTTAATCGCTGAATGCCAAGTCCTCCTTCGTATTTGGGAGAGTGACCTTGTCCCATTATAGGAGATGAAGTTTCCTTTTTTGGTGGGTTGTAACCCATAAGAAATTGCTTTGGTACTAAGGTATGAAAATATATTGCATAATGTGATTTGGAAGCGCGTTGAGTGTAGAATGAGAGTTGTTCGTCCAGCCATGGTGAGGTGACTAGATTTCCACCCAGCCAATCGTTCTTTGAAGTTGTCAAGAAGGAATTGAAAATCAGTTTTAGGAGGTCGACATAAAAATATGGGAAAACCAAGGTATCGCCCGAACTGATGACCTTCTATCATGCAGAAATTGTGGAGTACAAAATGTTTGTCCGAAGGGGTGCAATTCTTAGAGAAGAAATTTTTTGACTTAGTAAAGTTAATGGACTGGCCTGATAGGGCATTAAAGTTGTTTAATGTATCAATAATAGTATGACAGCTTTTAGTCAGTGATTTTGGAAGCGAGGATGATATCAAAAGCAAAGAAAAGGTGGGAAATATGTGGTCCTCCTCTGGATAGTTGTATAAGATACCGTAGTTGATAATCTACAGCATTATTAATATTGTGGGATAGTACTTCCATTGAAAGTATAAAGAGATAGGGAGATAAAGGGTCGCCTTGTCGGATACTGCGTGTGGGTTGAAAAAATGTGGTAGGGCTACCATTGTACAGGTCTGAGATGGAGGAAGTGGAAACACAATACATTATTAATTGTACAAAAGGGGTGGGGAAATGTAGTTGAAGGAGGGCATTGCGTAAGAAAGACCATTCAAGTCTGTCAAAAGTCTTTTTCAAGTCGAGTTTGAGGAGCATATGCGGAACTTTTCCTCGCATACATTGAAATTTGAGGAGGATTTCTTGAAAAATAATTGCGTTATCTGTCGCGCTTCTATTTTTTTGAAAACTGGTTTGGGTAGGGTGGATAATGGTATGTAAGAGCTGCTTTATTTGATTAATGATTATTTTGGTGATAATTTTATAGATAGTATTACATAAGCTAATAGGACGATATTGGGTGATGGAAGTTACATTCTTATTTTTTAGAATGAGGCAAAGATATGTGGTATTGTTCTTGAGGGATGACGTGGTCCTTAAAGATTTAGTGACACAAGGAGATTTCCGAGTGTTTGATGTCAGTCCAGTAATGCTACTGATAAATAAGGATGAAGTCCATCAGGGCCTAGGGCCTAGGGCCTTTAATGGTTGAAAGGAGTTTAGAGCTTCAAGGATTTCAAGGATTTCAGAATTCTGAAGGGGGAGCAATAGTAGATTTTGGGCATCTTGGGAGAGGGTGTTATGCGGGGCTAAGGACGTCGTGTAACTGGAACAAGTTGAATTTGTGGTAAAGAGATGTTATAGTACTCCATTATGTAGAGTTGGAGTTGGGAGGGGTCACAAATCCAATTCCCCCTGAATCTTGGAGGGCAGTTATTTTATTTCGACGACGTTGTTGAATAGTGGACATGTGGAAGAACTTGATATTAGCATCACCTTGGTTAAGCCAGGTGATGCGGGATTTTAATTTCCAAAAGTCTTCTTCCTATTGTAGTACAACATTGTAATCAGTAATTAGATCCTGTTCTAGATTTTGTAAAAAGGAACTAGTGGGGTATTTGTCTGGCGTTTGTATGCCTGCTAGTCTTTTTAAGAGATTTTTTTGTTTTAAAAATATTGCCAAAATGTGTTCTATTCCACACTTGAACAGCGTCAGTGAAATTTTGAATAACGGGTAATAGATGAGAATAGTATGTCCAAATGGATTGGATAAGGAGGCGAAAATCAAGGTGAGAAGCCCAGATGGTTTCAAACCGAAAGACCTTCATTTGTGGAGATAGATGAAAATTGAGTTGGAGTAATAAAGATTAGTGGTCGGAGTGAGTGCGAAGGAGATGTGTGACTAACGAGTTAGGGAATAAATTGATCCAATCATAATTAGCCATTAATCTATATAATCGTTCCATACTATTACTACCTAGCCTACGGTTATTTGACCATATGTATCGGATTCCTTTGAAGCCTAAGTCTGCAAATTGACAGTAATTAATGAAATCAGAAAATATTGGGATCTATTTAAGTTGATAGCTCTCCCGCCAAATTTATCACTCACAGAGATGATTTCATTAAAGTCCCCACCCAATATCCAAGGGCCCGTAAAAAGATCTCAAAAATTTAATATTTTGCCATAAAATATTCCTAGCATGATGACTAGTGCTAGCATATATTACCGAAAATAACCATTGTTAGGCGGATGGAATTACCTTTATCATGCAGTGGATTTCTTGTTGGGTTGTCTCAATAACATCCACTATTAGTGCCTCACAATGTCAGAGGAGGACAATACCACCAGATTGTCCTTCAGTGGGTACTTGTGCCATGTTAGTAAATAAAAAGTCTTCCTTGAGAAAGTTATGATCATGGAGGTGGGTTTCCAGTAGGGCAACTAAGGCGGGACTATGATAGTCTAGGAGAGAGCAGAAATTCCTATGAAATTCTGGGGATTGGGCGCACCGACAATTCCACATAATGAAGTTCATTTGGCTAGTATTTGCTATTGTCATAGGTGTTCGTTCTGTAGCTTGACTGGGTCCAGTGTCATCCTCACTCCAAGGATGGAGTGAGGGGATCACTACTACTGCATGTTTGCTCACCGCTCGATTTGTGGTTGGCCGGATTCGTAAGGAGCAGGTGTGGAGATTTGGAGGACAGTTTAGATGAAACTTTTTTGCATATTCCTCCTGGACCACAAAATCTTTGATTTCTATAAGCCAGAGAGGCTCTGGGCATGTGTTCCTATAATGCTCCATTGCTCTTGCAATTTCCTGTTGGAATTCGATGTTTGGTTCTACTGGATTGGGAGGGGGTGGTGATTGTGGTGGTGTGGGTGGTGGGGTGTTCAGTGGTAGGGGCGTGTAGGGTTGCATCTATAGGGTTGATGGATACGATGTCGATGTTGGATAAAAGGGGAGTTGGAGACGTTGTGGATAGAGGTGGGTGGTAGGTGCTGGGTTTGGTAGTGGTTGATATGGTGCTAGGAATGGAGCTTGCATCATAGACTAGTAGTACCGGCCATAAATGTCTGTTGCTAGGCGGATCCCTTCTGTTACTATTTGCGCTAAATCCGTGGGGTTTGTGAGGAGGATCGTGACTTCCTGATTGTTCACTACCATTGTGAAAATAAGAGTATGATTCTGGAGACCCACCTCCATCCAGGACGTCGGATCCTCTATTGCATGGGTTGTTTGGGCAGTGAAATGTGAGTGTTGGGGTTCATGGTTGAGTTTTGAAACTGGAGGTGATGGTAATGAGGAGGGGGGTGTTTAGGCGAGAGATGGAGTTGTTTGTGTTTGTGGGAGTGATGGATGAATCCTCTGCATGGTTAATATATGACGGTGTAGGGGTACGTAAATTTGCAGTTGTAGGCACTAATGATTGGGGTGAGGAGGGAGTAATATGTGTAGAGTAAGGGATGGTGAATATGGGTGGTGAAATAGAGTGTGACTGCTAGGGTGAAGTTGAGTTTGATGTGGAGTCTTTTATTGAAGCAGAAATAGTAGTATCAAGAATTGGATTTTTAATATTGGTGTGGTCAATTTCGTGTGGGTTTGTATTATCAGTGTGATGATAAGCCTGGGATTTTTGAAAATATTTAGAGATTTGGTGGGTAATCGTGGCCTTAGGTGCATGGTTAGGTTGGATGATGTGGCTTCATGTGGGGTATGAGTAGTGGATTTTAATCCCTGAAAGTTTATGTGAACATTAGAAGTGGAGGCATGGTGTCCTAATGTGCCAGTGATTGGGAGACTAACCTTGTTAGGAGTTGGGTTTGATGGGCTAGGCTTTGATTGGGCTGGAGTTGTAGTTACTGGTCTGCCGTTATTTTGGGCTTGAGTGAGGTGGCCATGTGGGTTAATTGTCTCATCTAATTGAAGTTTTGCAAGTTGATTGGAGTGTGTATAATCACTCTTAACACTAATAATAGGGGTACGAGAAAGATTAGTGGATTTATTAGTTTGTTTTGGGAGAGGGGAATACTTACCTGCTTGAGGCGTGTGGGAAACACCTGTAGAGGGAGGCGGTTCTATGCCTTCTGCAGAGAATGTTGATGGGCTCCCTTTGCTTTGGCGGCAGATTTCCTCGGAAAGTGGATTGTTTTCCATTCTTGTGATTATGTGGGTGCTACTGAGGAATTCTGATTGGTTGTAAGGGTGGACGTTGTGTTTGGCAAGGTGATGGTAGGTGAGTAGTTTTGTAATAAATGCCCTATTTTACAACAGGCAGTACAAAGAAGGTGTATGCCTTCATAAAATATGACTTGTTTCTGGGTTCCTATATAGGTGTGTGTTCTTAGGGGTTTTTCTAGTGGCACACCTGTTGAGTTTTTTTTTAATATAGAAAAGTATTAAAAAGAGGGTGAATGGAAAATGGAGGGAAATGAAAATTTTGAGTAAAATTTTAAGTTTCCATCTCCTTTTAATGAGACATTGTCCCTCATTGGTAGAGGAAAAGGAGTTTGGTGGGTTTATATACAAATGCACTTCATGTAGCTCTTAAAGAGTTAGGAAGAAGGCAAGCCTCGTGCCGTCGTCGTCGCTCGTTCGGCTCGGCTTCGGCTAAAGCTACGTCTACGGCTACGGCTACGGCTACGGATTCGGATTTGGTCAAATGATTGATTGATTAATTTTTTGGACCAAATTTATTTATTAATAGTAAATATTAACGTAATATTATCCGTGTTTGTAACGGATATATTCCAATTCGTGTATTGTACCACCAGTTGCAATAGCAGCCGCCTAGTGCTCCTCCCACCATGGCTAAGTGTTTGCTCCATAACAAGCTAGTGCATTCTCCACCATGGAGAGGGGGCGGGTCTCACAACTGACTGCTATAAATATGAGCAGCAGCATTTGGAGAATCACATACCGAAACAGAATTGAGAGCTATTGATCTTCTCTTCACCGAAAACTCAACGTTGGCTATAATTTGCATTCCTTCCTCTCAGAATTTCCATTCGACTTCTGAGTTTTCCTCCCTTGTTCTGCATTGTTTTAAACTACAAACAAAGCATCCGTAAGTGTGATTTGCTGTCGAACTTTGTATTCGCTGAAACACTGGGGTTTGAGTACCGCTACACCAGTGTGTAATTCGTTCTATCCTGGGAGGAAATAATCCATAACCTTGGGTACTAGGAGCGGATTAAATTCCTTAAGGACACACTGTGAATTCAGTGGGCTCGAATTAATTTCTGTTTTATTTATATTTACATTTATAAGCTAACGTTCTAATTTCCAGAATTATTATTTACAAATACAGGCATAACAACAACAAGCTTAAGGAATTTAATAATTTTAATTTCTGTATTTGTGGTATTCTTATTATTCTGGAAACTTAAAACCTTTGTGGTTTTGTGTACTCCCATTTGGAGAGTAAAGCCTTCATGGCATTTTGTTGGAGATTAAAATCTACGTGATTTTTCACTCCAATTTTAAACATTTGTTTGTGTCATTTTTTTTTCAAAAAAAAAATGGCGAATGATGGAAATCAAGTTGTTCCGATGATGACTGCCAACGCATCGACAAGTTGAACTCCGGCGTTGGCACCGACAGAGAAACCCGGAAAATTTTTTGGGATGGATTTCAAGCGCTGGAAGCAGAAGATGTTCTTCTACTTGACTACATTATGTCTACAGAAGTTCATAAAGGAAGATGTTCCTGATCTTCCAGATGAAACTCCAGAGAATGAAAGCTTTCTCGTGATTGAGGCGTGGAAGCATTCTGACTTCTTGTGCATGAATTATATTCTTAGCGGACTGGAGGATAATCTGTATAATGTATACAGTGGCGTGGAGATGTCAAAAGAATTGTGGAATGCGCTTGAAAAGAAATACAAAACTGAAGATGCCGGGATGAAGAAATTCGTCGCTGCAAAATTTTTGGACTACAAAATGGTAGATAGCAAGTCTGTTATTACCCAAGTCCAGGAATTGCAAGTAATTATTCATGATCTATTTGCTGAAGGTATATTTCAAAAGAATACTGATGTTGAAAGTAAAATTTTTAGTAATTCTACTAACAAAATTTTCATTGAAGGTCTTGTCATCAATGAAGCATTCCAAGTAGCAGCAATAATTGAGAAGTTGCCTCCATTGTGGAAGGACTTCAAAAATTATTTGAAACACAAACGAAAGGAAATGTCCCTTGAAGATCTCATTGTTCGATTGAGAATCGAAGAGGACAATAAAGCTGCTGAAAGGAGAGGCCGTGGAAATTCAATAATAATGGGAGCAAATATTGTTGAAGATAACAAAAAGAGAAAGAAGGCTTCTGGTCCGAAATACAACCCAAGCAAGAAGCGGTTCAGTGGAAACTGCTACAACTGTGGGAAAACCGGACACAAATCTATGGAGTGTCGTGCTCGGAAGAAAGACAAGCAAAGGTGTCAAGCAAACATGGTAGAAAAACATGATGATGTTGGTGACTTGTGCGCCATGCTTTCTGAATGCAACCTGGTAGGAAACCCAAAGGAGTGGTGGATTGATTCTGGAGCCACTCGTCATGTTTGTGCTATGAGGGAAGCATTTTCTACATATGCTTCTGCTGGACCCGAAGAGACGCTCTCTATGGGAAATGTTGCTACAACAAAAATTGAAGGATACGGTAAGATATTTCTCAAGATGACTTCTGGAAAGGTCATGACTTTGAACAACGTCCTTCATGTTCCCGAGATTAGGAAGAACTTAGTCTCTACTGGACTTCTTGTAAAGCACGGTTACAAGTGCATTTTTGTATCTGAAAAGGTAGTGATTAGTAAGAATGAAATGTTTGTAGGAAAATGTTACCTTACTGAGGGCCTTTTCAAGCTGAATGTAATAGTTATTGAAACTAATAATAAAACTTCAGCTTCTTCTTACTTACTTGAGTTAAATGATTTATGGCATGTACGTTTGGGTCATGTCAATTATAAAACCTTGCGAAAAATGATTAACTTGGAAGTATTACCTAAGTTTGAATGCGAAAAATCAAAATGTCAAATATGTGTGGAATCTAAGTATGTTAAACATCTTTATAAGTCGGTAGAAAGGAATTCAAATCCTTTAGACTTAATTCACACAGATATTTGTGATATGAAGTCAATACCATCTCGCGGTGGAAAGAAGTATTTCATAACTTTTATTGACGACAATACTCGATATTGCTATGTTTACTTACTTAATAGTAAAGATGAAGCAATAGACGCATTCAAGCAATACAAAAATGAAATTAAAACTGTCACACCTCCTTTTCCTCTACACCCGCAAGAGCATAAAGGAGTTTTTCCACTTAAAGGACAATCGGAATGGGATTTGTTTGTTAAAGTTTAGAGTCGCCACTTGGGATATTAATGGTGTCCCAAGTCACCGGTTGAATCCTGAACCGAGGAAAAAGATGACTCTGTTCACAGTCCACGAACCAGAAATCCGGACAAGGAATTCTGTTAACCCGGGAGAAGGTGTTAGGCATTCCTGGGTTCCGTGGTTCTAGCACGGTCGCTCAACTGTCACATTTAGCTTATTAACTGATTTTACATGAAGAACCTACGCGCCAACTTTTACGTTTTACCGCTTTTATTCAATGTGTATTTATTGAAGAGAAAGTGAACGTCGTTTAAAGCGTGCTTTTGAATCGTGTCACATGAAATGCACCCGCAATCCTAAGCACACTCTATCCAACATTTTGGGATTTGATTTGGGTCGCATGAAATGCACACCCGAGTTTAAGAAGGTAATTTTATTAGAATCGCGTCTAAAGAGGCTAACGCGTTATTATCTTTTGGGAGGGTCGTAACATTCACTGAACGACCCTTCTCGATTTTCTAAATATTTTTAAACCTTTATTGGGGGCCCCGCAAATTTGCATTTTTATTGGGCGAGGCTCGTCCCATTTTATTTTAAGGATAAACCTAGAAGCAACTATATTTTCTAACTTTTGTTTTATTTTTGTCTCTAAGAGAAAAGAAAAGATCCTAATTGATTATTATTAAAACTTGGGCTTCGAGTTCAAGTCCGGGCCCAAACAAAAGGAAGGACCTTTTAGCTTGGACCCGCTACTTAACTCAAGACCCGAGTTTACATTATTGCTAAGCTTTGAATCACCATTATCAGTTCATTCTTGGGCCAAAAGAGCCCAAACCACGCTATGGGTGCATGTTTTAATTCCCAATAGCCACAGACATCGGGCCCAAAGTTGGCCCAAGTCACACAACCCCCATTAATACGCATGGATTAAGTAACTCAAAATAGTCCAATTAGTTGTGTATGCCTAGTCCAAATAGATTGCCGATCTGAACCATTAACTAAAATCAATTACGCTTATATGTTAAGAACCAACATGCGGACATGACTCACTGCAGTTCAATATGGATTCAGCTTGAATATAAAACCTGATTTCAAATTCAAAATGATACTTCAATTGTTTCTGATTCTCTTTTACAAACGAAATTAAATCTAAACTAAAAGTACTAGCTATGTACAAATTTTAACTGGACGACTCCAAGTTTAAACAATCCAAAACAACGGCCAAGTGATACGCAGGCATACTGAAATTTAACATTACATGATCAACACAAGCTCAACCAAAATAAACTGCTAACTCTACATTTATTGCTTCCAGGAACACTTCTAATGAGTTTAACAGTCCACCATTTATCAATCAGTAATTCAATACAGTCCCAAAATGAACATGAATATCTAATCGAATATTTAAAGCTACAACAACTTCCAACACATTCCATTGAACAGATGGCAATTCATTGTTATTGACTTTCCAAATCACTCATACATTTGAACCAAGTCTCCACATCATTTGGGATAGGGAAAGTGTACCTGGATAAGGGAAATATGAGAAGAAAATAATGTCAGCCACTTTGAACAATAACAGCAACCAAACTCAGCAGTATAGCATCATAGAACAGGCCAAGAAATGATTTTGAAAACCAAAAATACAAGCAGACTCAACAGATCAATTCAACACCCACTTGAAATGCACTCCTAGCCCTCAAAGCTGAACCTAGATGCCTCTGAAATCCTGCTGGACCTAAAACTCAACTGAAATCCAAACTAATAGGCCCCAAGTTCAACTGAATCAGTCGTTAATCACTTCTGAACACTTTTAGAAATAGAAATTCAACTGGAGTTGAAATGCTAGCTGAAATTGAAAGCAAGGAGGAGAGCCTTTGGTGGGGATTTTTGGGCTGAAAGTTGAAGCCCCTTCCTCCAGGCACTTGATGCCCTCTTATAGGTGACCAAAAGAGGGTGAATCAGATTTTAGGTTTCTCTTTTAGTCCTTCCCTTATTTTCAGTTTGGTCCCTCTATTTTTGACTTGCTAAGCAAGCAAATACCTCTATAGTGCTATCATCTACACTAAAGTACCTTTTTAGAAGGCCCTAGGATGCTCTTCTACCCACAAAATACCTGTACTACCCTTATTAATGTTTTGAAATTACCATTCTTGCAGAAACTACCTTTTTCTATGCCTAAAATGCCCTTCCAATAGTCTGAAAATTACAGACTAAAGTTAACTGATCCTAATCCCTCACCCTAGCTAGAATTTAACTAAAGTTAATTAATCAAAAGATCTTCTCAGCTATATCCAATCCAACCATCTTAAACACTACAGCAATTAACACTAACTGAAATCAAACTAAAACGAACTCCAAATCCCACTTCACATGAACAGGATAAAGAGGAAACCTAATTATGCTATCGGCCAATTAGCACTTGGATATTTAACCAACAAAACCAATAATCAACACAAAATTTGAATAAAAGAAACACAAGTGAACATTAATCAGAAAAGAATTATGCTAAACATTCGTATCACTCCTAGAGGTAAACTTAAACTAAACTGGAAATCATGATTAAACAGAACGACGAATTAAACTAAAGAAAGAAGGAAGAAACTTACTGGCATTCAAGCTTTTATGAGAAGACCTCCGAAATCGACTTCCGATTAATATTACACGTTTATTTCAACGAAAATAAACCTATAATATTAAACAGAAATCGATTGATTTAAAAAAAATCCTCAATCCCTAGCCCGGACTGTGCAAACTCTAGATTCCAAATTTGTTGATACTCAGTGTTATTCGAGGGGTTCTGACTGTGGATCTGTGGTGAGGAAGGTCGGGGACCCCCTGGTATCGATTTAGGGCCGTTTGGACGAAATAGGGGTTTGGGCCTGATTTTCAAAATCAAGATTCGAGAGGCTTGGGTTTGATTCGAGGAAAGCCATTATCAGATATGGGAAGAGGAGGACGAGAGGAGATTGGGGTGTCAATTTGGTGAGGTTTGGCATCGGCGCCGCCACCCTAGGGCGGTGGGGTTTGGTGGCGGCTCAGATTAGGGTTCTTAGGGAGGGGTCTTGTTTAGTGAAGACGATTGAGAGAACAAAGGGGGGGGGGGCTTGTTCAGACATATAAGTATTAGAGGGTGAGGGCTTCCTGGCCGTTAGATCATGAGACCTCGACGGCTCAGATTCGAGGTGGGTCAAATGGTGTCGTTTCAGGTGAGCTGGGGCTGGACCGGGTTGGGGGGGCTGATTGGGCCTGGGCACTGGTTTTGGCCAAACGGGTTGGGCGATTGGTTTTCTTGGGCTAGGACAAAATTTGAGCCCAAAATGAGCAGCCTTCTTTGTTTTCTCGTTTTTTCCCTCTTTTCTTTTATTTTTCTTATTATTTCCTTTTTGTTTTCCATTTTGTAATTTTTATATTTTTCCAATTTTATAAATGTGCAAAAATTAAAATAAAGTTCTAATATTCCAAAGCTAAACTAATTAAATTCTAAAATTATTTAAAACCTATTTTACGCCAAATTCACGATTAAAACAATTCAAATGCAAAAGTGAACTATTTTGTAATTTTCATGTTTGGTTCTAAAACAAACTAACCCCTAATTGATCCTAAAAATATGAAATTATATCCTAAATGCAATTGCATATTTTTTGTATTTTATATGAATTAACATGCACAAATAAAATGCAACAATTATCAGAAAATGATACCAAAATGCACAAAAAATTGTAAAAATAAAGAAAAAATTATTTTGTTTGAATTTTTGGGAATTATTCATATATAGGGCAAAAATCACATGCTCACAGCTACCCCTCTTTGCTTGGAAACATGAAATGTTTTTGGGCAAAGATAAGTGAGCAAATACGAGCGATTTTTGCCCGTTTGAAATACTCCGTTGTGAAGCATTTTTGAAAAGTTTGACCGCACCCTGCTTCAGAGGTTGCCTACATATCCTGGGCTAAACAGGAATCAGGTCAGTGTAGTTCGGGAATGTCTGGTAGCTGGGACTACCAGGAGCGGTGATTTCACTACGATTGCTGTTGCTGCTGCTTGCTGACCTCCCTTATTACACTGTGTCAAAAATAAAAGAAGTTAGACTAAGCTATGAACTATGAATTACAAGATCCTGTCCAAAATCTTCAAACTTGTTCTTGTACTTCCTTATTGTCTTGCGTTCCTCTGATGAAATCCATCGTTGCTACTCCAGATTGCTAACTAAGATGCATTTCCTTCTCTTCAACTTGCGGGACTTGAATAAACTTGAACTTGAATGTATTCCTCTGTTATCTGGGCGGGCTCCCAACTTCTGAAATTTGAACTGTATGTATTCCTCTGTTATCCAGGCGGGCTCCTGACTTCACAACACAAACACAACAACGGAAACTTTCTGCCCCAGTTTGAAAACTGGATACATGTTACTGGATGAGAATTTAAAAACTAAAACTTGAATTATAATACCTCTATTCTCCAGGCGGACTCCTGACTTCAACTACAACTTAAAATATAACAACCTCAATTCTCCAGGCGGGCTCCTGACTTCAACTACTTAAAAATTTTAATACCTCCATTCTCCAAGCGGTCTCCTGACTTCGACTACTTAAAAATTTAATACCTCCATTCTCCAGGCGGGTTCCTGACTTCTGAATTTTGAAATTGCATGTATCTGTTCTCCAGGCGGATTCCTGACTTCTGAATTTTGAAATTGAATGTCTCTGTTCTCCAGGCGGACTCCTGACTTCAACTACAACTCAAAATATAACAACCTCCATTCTCCAGGCGGGCTCCTGATTGCTGGACTTGAAATTGAATGTATTCCTCTGTTATCCAGGCGGGCCCCTGATTTCACAAAAACAGACAAACAAAGAAAACTTTCTGCCCCAGTTTGGAAAACTGGGTGCTTGTTACCGCATACTAATAAGAACTAAAACTTGAATTGTGATAAGACTGCAGTGCAACTTTAAAAATTTAAAGACTGAAATGTATCTTAAAATTTGAAATTTATCTTAGGTGAAAAATTCATCAGACTAAGATTTTCATCTTAGGTGAAAGATTCAACAGACTAAGATTTTTATCTTTTATCTTATGTAAAAAATTCATCAGACTAAGATTTTCATCTTAGGTGAAAGATTCAACAGACTAAGATTCCTATCTTTTATCTTAGGTGAAAAATTCATCAGACTAAGATTTTCATCTTAGGTGAAAGATTCAACAGACTAAGATTTTCATCTTAGGTGAAAGTTTCAACGGACTAAGATTCTGACTCTAGGAGATAATTCATCAGACTAGGTCCATTTTAGTGTGATCTCAGGAGGAAGATTCATCGGACTGAGATTTTGACTCTAGGAGATAATTCATCAGACTAGGTCCATTTTTCGAATCCATACTTTCTTAATCTTTCAAATTCAGACATTCCTTTCTTTCTTTTTCAAATTGTGCCTTCCTTTCTTTTTCCCAAATTATGCCTTCCTTTTTTTCCCCAAATTATGCATTCCTTTCTTTTTTCCAACTTCTGTCTTTATCTTAGGTGAAAGATTCATCAGACTAAGATTTCTATCTTAGGTGAAAGATTCAACAGACTAAGATTCCTTCATCTTAGGTGAAAAATTCATCAGACTAAGATTTTTCTTTTAACAATTTTCCTCCGAAACTTGTTTTATCTACCCTCTAACTTGAATTATCTTCTTCCAGAACTGCTTCCTTAAATACTGGTGTTTTCCTCCTTCAAAAACCATTTCCCTAAAAACAGTGTTTCAATCCTCCGAAAATAATTTTCTACCCTAGTTTGATAATCTTCCTGTAGCATATCTTTCAATAACATTTTCATGCCCCTGTTTCCATACCACTTGTATTGTGGTACTCCTGCTGGGAATGGGTTTCCTTTTCTCCTTTCCATGCTTTGTATTGTCCGACCATCTTTGAAACTTGGGTAATAACTTCCGTCCTTCTTGACGACTATCTCTTAATTATTACTTCTAGTCTTCTTATCTAACCCCATATGTTTTCTATGACAACTGATTCTTCTTGAAGGTCTTGCATGTTTACTGATTAGCCACTTTCCGCGTCATCTGTGTCACTGAAATACCCTTTTTCCCCGTTCAATCCCAATACCCTCTATCTCATTGCTCCTGAATCGATGTCTACCAAACCTTTGTGCTTCATAAGGATCCCAAAGTATGTTGATTATTACCAGCTTAGTTGCTCTTGTTGTTTTTCCTGACTTGTGACCCCATTTTGTGCAATTGGAAAGCTGATGGCAAATTTTGAAGTCATTTCTCACTTGTTACGACCAAAAGACTCAGAAAGGGGAAATAAAAAAAACAAAAGGGACAGAGTAAAGGACAATAGAAAGAGATGATTCCTAACAAGAAAACTACACAGTAGAAACCTATCGGATGTGGATACTGACTCTAATGACCTTGACATGCACCTGCGGCCTATTATGTTAAGCAAATCTGATGTTCAGCTCTTGTTGTACCTTTTCGCCGTGAAACTGGGCTTCAATGCTCCGCTTATCCAATTTGATTTGCATTCCTTATTCGGCTTGTAGCGCCTAAAGGGTATTCGCATTTGTTCTTTCTCTCAACTTACTGTCGCCTTAAGGTGCCTGTGAAGGTTTTCACCAATAAGACTCTCTCATTTTATTTCTCTCAGCTTTCGTCGCCTTGCGATCCCCATGAGGGTTTTCATCAATAAGACTCTCTCATTTTTATTTCCCTTGTTTGGACCGGAGTGTTGCCCCTGACATGAATTACCTTACCTGCTTGACTTGGCATTTCTCAAAGACTGATCAGAAGGTCTTTCTTTGGACCGTAATGTGACTTTTGGACAGGGTTAAAAAAGAAAGGGTATAAAAGGCTCAAAACAATTTCAAAATGGGTTAAAATTACAACTTTCGGAATCGGATCTTTTCAATAACCACAACTTCTGCCCCAGTTTGCTTGGGGACTTTCGATTTTTATTTTGGTATGACTGAACCCCAGAGTAAGGCTGCCTACGTACCCTTTCGGGATCAAGTCAAACGTAGTTCACGTCATAGGAATTACTTTGTTTGTTGTGATCTTTCTTTCCTTTTCCTTCTTCTTTCTCTTCTTTCTTTTCTTTCTTCCTTTTCTCTTTTTTGTTGTCTTGTTGTTTTGTTTTTTTTTCTTCTTTTCTTTTCTCATTCTTCTTTTTTCTCTCTTTTCATTCTTCTTCTTTTCTCTTTTTCCTTTACTTATCTTTCACGCTTGTATTTTTGATCTTGCTACTGATTCCAAAAGAGGAGTATGAAAGGAAATAAATAAGGCTCAAAGGGGTAACAAAGAATAAAGTGTTTAGATAGCAGAACAAAATGCCTTCGTCATTCCAATCTCCAAAACATGCCTAGTGCAAACTACACAATGAAACAAACCAAGGAAAACCTTTGTAACATCTTTTGATTGTACCAGACTTGATAACCACATCCACACATTTGCTTTCTACATCTGTCGAATACAAATTACAAGTGGTCAACACTCTCACTCTCCTTACCACGAACGACCCATGTCAATTTGGCAAACTTGCCTTTAGGGTTTCTTTATGTTCTATCTGCCCCAGTTTCACATGGTTCGGGCGTCAAATAATCTCAAAACGTCCCAATCTGTTCTTATTTCCTCCAGTGCCCTTATCGTTTTCAAAAATGGTTTCATTGCTTCCCGACTAACATATCTTTTAAAGATCCGACTGAGAATTATGCGTGCATGTGATGTCACTAGAACCAGCATTAGACAAAAGACAAAACAAAAGGATAGAAAAGAACAAAATGAAGAACAATGATTGGAAGTAACAAAAGACCAGAATTTGCATTAGACAACGATGAAATAACTCGAATAACAAAACAAGCAAACAAACTGGAGTACAACCCTAGAATGAACCTGAAACACCCATGGACAACACTAAACGAACCACTACGACTAAACAAGCTAGACACAAATGAAAGGATAAGAGGGTTTGATCACAAGACAATATCCGGATTACAACCCTGCAAATAACCCGGACAACAGAAATGACAGCAAAATGGACCACCAAAGCTCCTACCCGGCTGACTTAGGAACGGAGCGTCTTTCCAATTACCAAGCACGGCATCTTAGCCACTAAGCTTCGCATCCATATTGCCATGACCACTATCTGCGTCAGTATCTTCAATTTCAGTCAACAAGTTCCCAAGAGGATTCTCATACCCTATGTCACCGGGCATCATCCCCACCAAGTGTGCCTCTTCATGTAAGGGATGCAGCATGATATTCTGGGTGCCACTGTCTTGAATCAAATTTTCCTGGATCATCCTTTCTATTTCTCTTTTCAAATCCCGACAATTTTCCACATTGTGCCCCAGAGCATTGGAGTGGTATTCACACCTTTTAGATGAGTCAAAGCTTCTCGCACGTCGGTCCACCTGATTTGGAGGAATGGATGCAATCATGTCATATTATTTTAACTTCTCAAATAAGCTTGCATAGGACTCTCCTATTGGTGTAAAGCTATCTTTCAACTTTTGTTTATTTCTATACCCCTGGCTTGGATGTGGGTTATAAGGTACTTGAAAATTTTGCGGAGGCGGGTGGAGATTTTGTGATACTCGTGCTCGCTTTCTTGGGTGATTTGATGGCTGGGCAACATACTGGGAAGGATCAACAAAGTATGGGGAGTTCGAAGGCGGATAGTAATGCTTAGGGGGGGTCATGGAAAGCCTGATGAGTCTGCACATACCTTCGAGATGTTCTCCTAGGACCTCTTCTCGACTCTGATATCATCATGATTTCTTCATCCCTCTCATTCGTGTTACCAGATTCAATTTGGACAGCCTGAGCTGCAGCTTTGAGAGCTGTTTGACTTATAATTCTGCCTGTCTTAAGACCGTCCTCCACCATTTCTCCCATTTTGATTGCTTCCGGGAAGGATTTGCCCACTGCCGACGTCATGTATTGAAAATAATCTGGCTCTTGAGCCTGTAGAAAGACAGTGATTAACTCGTGGTCATCCATGGGTGGCTTAGCTCTAGCTGCCTGCTCTCTCCATTTGATGGCATATTCCCTGAAACTTTCAGTTGGTTTCTTTTTCAGGTTAGAAAGGGAAATGCGGTCTGGGGAGATGTCGATGTTGTATTGAAACTGTTTGACAAAGGCCCATGCCATGTCATCCCAGATGTACCAGCAAGATGTGTTTTGATCCAAAAACCATTCAGATGCTACTCCAGTGAGGCCTTCCCCAAAATAAGCTATAAGCAATTCTTCATTTCTTCCCACACCTCTTCATTGGTTGCAATACCTTTTCAGGTGGGCTATGTGGTTTCCATGTCCATTGTACTTTTCAAATTTGGGAACCTTGAAACTAGGCGGCAAGTGGACATCGGGGAACATGCATAGATCTCTGAAGGCAACGCTCTTTTGACCTGTCATTGCTTGCGTGTTTTTCAACCGTTGTTCTAATCTTTTCACTCTTTGGGTTATTTCTTCCTGTACTCTCTTTCGGGCTGTCTTCTCGATGTTTATAGGAAGCTCAAACGAGTACGAGTGGTACTCGGGAGAGTGGTACTGTTTTTGCTGTGTAGCAAATCGTGACTCGTGACAAGGCTGTCCTTGGCCATTGGCCCAGGCTTGACGCATTTTAGTTATTTGTTGTTTCAGTGTTCTATTTTCCTCAACCACAGTAGGCCCTTGTTGAACCTTCTGACCCTGAGTCTTTTGAGCACTCGTAACAGCTTCAATGTCAGTTATTATTTTCCTTGGATCTTGTGTTTCCAGCTTACCACAACCCACCACCTCAACTTTCTTCACAATTCAAAACAAAACATGTTAGAATGGATTAGGTCGGTCCTCATTATTCACAAAATCTTTTCCATTTTTTATTCAATTTTCTTTTCCATTTTTCATCATCATTTTTTTTGGTTGTGGTCGAATCCTATGTGGATTGCCTACGTATCGTGACCCCGCACGAATCAGATCAGGCGTAGTTCGTACAAATAAAAGGTAAACGATAATAAAACATTTTTTTGGAATTTTTCATTTTCATAATAAAAACAAAACTGACAAATTCCTTCCACTATATGCCAATTTTGAACAAAAGGCCGTTTTCGCAAATGTGGCCTCCTTCCCAATTTCCCATGAATTTTGAGGCCGGGGAGGATTATTTTATGACACTCTACAAGCTTGCCCGTTCTTTTACGAAAATAGCCTTTTGACACTGGAAAATACTCTAAGGCTATCTCGATAAGAACGGTTTAAGGCTCCAACGAAGCTGGGCCGGCTTATTTTGACCAAAATCCGAATGGTATTCACTTGACCACTAACTCTTTTTCTTGTTTTTCAAATTAAAATAAAAGACCTAGTTTTGCAAACACGGCCTTTCAACACCTCGGGGGCGAAGATTTTAAGGCTGTGTCAGCTAACCAGTCAAAGACCAAAAATTGACCAAAAATGGCCGTTTTTGCAAAGTCAGCCTTTCGGCGTCCCTTTCGGGAACATTCGGCTATTTATGACAAAACGACGTTACCCGACTTATTTAAAATTCTTTTCTTTTTTTTCAAATTAAAATAAATGACCCGGTATTGCAAACACAGCCTTTCAGCTCCTCGGGGACGAAGATTTTAAGGCTGTGAGGGTCAAAAATCAAAACATGACCAAAGGTGGCTGTTTATGCAAAATCAGCCTTTCGGCGTCTCGTTTGGGAACATTTGGCTATTTTGACAAAAACGACATCACCCGACTTATTTATAACGAATTTTTTTTTTTTTGACATTTTGGCTATTTTTGCAAAGGGGAGGTTGGACCCGATGAGGGTTGCCTACGTATCTCACACCTGGTGAGAATCAAACCTGCGTAGTTCGGGCAAAGAAACTAACTATATTTTGAAAACAAGACCTCTTTTTTCCATTTTCCATGGCAAGACAAACTATTTTATTTTCCCCTTTCTATTTTTTTTTGAAAACAAGACGAAATAACGACTCTTTTTTTATTTTTTTTATTTTCAACAAACAATAAACAACCTATTTTTTTCAGGCTAAAATAAAGACTCTTTTCTTTTTTTTTTCCTTTTTAACAAACAATTTTCCAAAAATAAAAGACTTTTTTTTCTATTTTTCTTTTGCTTTTAGTAAAACAGACTAATAAAGCATTTTTCTTTTCCATTTTCTCAAAATTTCGGCAGAGTTTCAACAGTGTTTGAGCATTGGGTTTTTCTAGAATAATCAATTAACTTCCTAGCTGTTATTTCTCTCTTTTCCTTTTTTTTTCAATTTTCCGACATTCCCGAGATTCAGAAACCGGTCAACATGCAGATTTGGAACAAATAAATGCACAACACAAATAGGATGCATCAGGATGGTCTTTTTCATTTCAGGCTGCTATTCCTAGACGAACTCAACCCTTGTGTTGAGTCCCCTAAGTCAAATGCAACATGATGCAGATAAGCGTTCCTACTAGGGATCCGACATGAGGTTGAGTTATTCTAGGTTCAGAACCTGGGTGTTTAGGCACAGATCATGTAACAAAATCAGATAAAGCCGAACACAACAATTATTCTGAGCTCGAATTTTGAACCCTGAACCAGAGATTCTGGGTTCGTTCCCCAGCAGAGTCGCCAGAGCTGTCACACCTCCTTTTCCGCTACACCCGCAAGAGCATAAAGGAGTTTTTCCACTTAAAGGACAATCGGAACGGGATTTGTTTGTTAAAGTTCAGAGTCGCCACTTGGGAGATTAATGGTGTCCCAAGTCACCGGTTGAATCCCGAACCGAGGAAAAAGATGACTCTGTTCACAGTCCGCGAACCAGAAATCCGGACAAGGAATTCTGTTAATCCGGGAGAAGGTGTTAGGCATTCCCAGGTTCCGTGGTTCTAGCACGGTCGCTCAACTGTCGTATTTAGCTTATTAACTGATTTTACATGAAGAACCTACGCACCAACTTTTACTTTTTACCGCTTTTATTCAATGTGTATTTATTGAAGAGAAAGTGAACGTCGTTTAAAGCGTGCTTTCGGATCGCGTCACATGAAATGCACCCGCAATCCTAAGCACACTCTATCCAACATTTTGGGATTTGATTTGGGTCGCATGAAATGCACACCCGAGTTTAAGAAGGTAATTTTATTAGAATCGCGTCTAAAGAGGCTAACGCGTTATTATCTTTTGGGAGGGTCGTGACATTCACTAAACGACCATTCCCGATTTTCTAAATATTTTTAAACCTTTATTGGGGGCCCCACAAATTTGCATTTTTATTGGGCGAGGCTCGTCCCATTTTATTTTAAGGATAAACCTAGAAGCAACTATATTTTCTAACTTTTTTTTTGTCTCTAAGAGAAAAGAAAAGATCCTAATTGATTATTATTAAAACTTGGGCTTCGAGTTCAAGTCCGGGCCCAAACAAAAGGAAGGACCTTTTAGCTTGGACCCGCTACTTAACTCAAGACCCGAGTTTACATTATTGCTAAGCTTTGAATCACCATTATCAGTTCATTCTTGGGCCCAAAGAGCCCAAACCACGCTATGGGTGCATGTTTTAATTCCCAATAGCCACAGACATCGGGCCCAAAGTTGGCCCAAGTCACACAATCCCCATTAATACGCATGGATTAAGTAACTCAAAATAGTCCAATTAGTTGTGTATGCCTAGTCCAAACAGATTGCCGATCTGAACCATTAACTAAAATCAATTACGCTTATATGTTAAGAACCAACATGCGGACATGACTCACTGCAGTTCAATATGGATTCAGCTTGAATATAAAACCTGATTTCAAATTCAAAATGATACTTCAATTGTTTCTGATTCTCTTTTACAAACGAAATTAAATCTAAACTAAAAGTACTAGCTATGTACAAATTTTAACTGGACGACTCCAAGTTTAAACAATCCAAAACAACGGCCAAGTGATACGCAGGCATACTGAAATTTAACATTACATGATCAACACAAGCTCAACCAAAATAAACTGCTAACTCTACATTTATTGCTTCCAGGAACACTTCTAATGAGTTTAACAGTCCACCATTTATCAATCAGTAATTCAATACAGTCCCAAAATGAACATGAATATCTAATCGAATATTTAAAGCTACAACAACTTCCAACACATTCCATTGAACAGATGGCAATTCATTGTTATTGACTTTCCAAATCACTCATACATTTGAACCAAGTCTCCACATCATTTGGGATAGGGAAAGTGTACCTGGATAAGGGAAATATGAGAAGAAAATAATGTCAGCCACTTTGAACAATAACAGCAACCAAACTCAGCAGTATAGCATCATAGAACAGGCCAAGAAATGATTTTGAAAACCAAAAATACAAGCAGACTCAACAGATCAATTCAACACCCACTTGAAATGCACTCCTAGCCCTCAAAGCTGAACCTAGATGCCTCTGAAATCCTGCTGGACCTAAAACTCAACTGAAATCCAAACTAATAGGCCCCAAGTTCAACTGAATCAGTCGTTAATCACTTCTGAACACTTTTAGAAATAGAAATTCAACTGGAGTTGAAATGCTAGCTGAAATTGAAAGCAAGGAGGAGAGCCTTTGGTGGGGATTTTTGGGCTGAAAGTTGAAGCCCCTTCCTCCAGGAACTTGATGCCCTTTTATAGGTAACCAAAAGAGGGTGAATCAGATTTTAGGTTTCTCTTTTAGTCCTTCCCTTATTTTCAGTTTGGTCCCTCTATTTTTGACTTGCTAAGCAAGCAAATACCTCTATAGTGCTATCATCTACACTAAAGTACCCTTTTAGAAGGCCCTAGGATGATCTTCTACCCACAAACTATACTACCCTTATTAATGTTTTGAAGTTACCATTCTTGCAGAAACTACCCTTTTCTATGCCTAAAATGCCCTTCTAATAGTCTGAAAATTACAGACTAAAGTTAACTGATCCTAATCCCTCACCCTAGCTAGAATTTAACTAAAGTTAATTAATCAAAAGATCTTCTCAGCTATATCCAATCCAACCATCTTCTACAACAATTAACACTAACTGAAATCAAACTAAAATGAATTCCAAATCCCACTTCACATGAACAGGATAAAGAGGAAACCCAATTATGCTATCGGCCAATTAGCACTTGGATATTTAACCAACAAAACCAATAATCAACACAGAATTTGAATAAAAGAAACACAAGTGAAAATTAATCAGAAAAAGAATTATGCTAAACATTCGTATCACTCCTAGAGGTAAACTTAAACTAAACTGGAAATCATGATTAAACAGAACGACGAATTAAACTAAAGAAAGAAGGAAGAAACTTACTGGCATTCAATCTTTTATGAGAAGACCGCCGAAATCGACTTCCGATTAATATTATACGTTTATTTCAACGAAAATAAACCTATAATATTAAATAGAAATCAATTGATTTAAAAAAAATCCTCAATCCCTAGCCCGGACTGTGCAAACCCTAGATTCCAAATTTGTTGAGACTCAGTGTTATTCGAGGGGTTCTGACTATGGATTCGTGGTGAGGAAGGTCGGGGACCCTCTGGTATCGATTTAGGGCAGTTTGGACGAAATAGGGTTTTGGGCCTGATTTTAAAATCAAGATTCGAGAGGCTTGGGTTTGATTCGAGGAAAGCCATTATCAGATATGGGAAGAGGATGACGAGAGGAGATTGGGGTGTCAATTTGGTGAGGTTTGGCATCGACGCCGCCACCCTAGGGCGGTGGGGTTTGGTGGCGGTTCAGATTAGGGTTCTTAGGGAGGGGTCTTGTTTAGTGAAGACGATTGAGAGAACAAAGGGGGGGGGGGGGTGGGGCTTGTTCGGACATATAAGTATTAGAGGGTGAGGGCTTCCTGGCCGTTAGATCATGAGACCTCGACGGCTGAGAATCGAGGTTGGTCAAATGGTGTCGTTTCGGGTGAGCTGGGGTTGGACCGGGTTGGGGGGGCTGATTGGGCCTGGGCGCTGGTTTTGGCCAAACGGGTTGGACGATTGGTTTTCTTGGGCTAGGACGAAATTTGAGCCCAAAATGAGCAGCCTTCTTTGTTTTCTCGTTTTTCCCCTCTTTTCTTTTATTTTTCTTATTATTTTCTTTTTGTTTTCCATTTTGTAATTTTTATATTTTTCCCAATTTTATAAATGTGCAAAAATTAAAATAAAGTCCTAATATTCCAAAGCTAAACTAATTAAATTTTAAAATTATTTAAAACCTATTTTCGCCAAATTCACGATTAAAACAATTAAAATGCAAAAGTGAACTATTTTGTAATTTTCATGTTTGGTTCTAAAACAAACTAACCCCTAATTGATCCTAAAAATATGAAATTATATCCTAAATGCAATTGCATATTTTTTGTATTTTATATGAATTAACATGCACAAATAAAATGCAACAATTATCAGAAAATGATACCAAAATGCACAAAAAATTATAAAAATAAAGAAAAATTATTTTGTTTGAATTTTTGGGAATTATTCATATATAGGGTAAAAATCACGTGCTCACAGAAATGCAACTTAACAAGAAAATCAAAATGATAAGAAGTGATCGGGGTGGTGAATATGAATCTCCTTTTGAACAAATATGTTTAGAATATGGAATTATTCATCAAACAACAGCCCCTTACACGCCCCAATCCAATGGGATTGCGGAAAGAAAGAATCGTTCATTAAAGGAGATGATGAACGCATTGTTGATAAGTTCTGGATTGCCAAAGAACTTGTGGGGGGAAGCCGTTCTTACGGCTAACCGAATACTAAATCGAGTACCCCATAGCAAAACACAATCCATTCCATATGAAAAATGGAAAGGAAGGAACCCCAACTTGAATTATTTTAAAGTGTGGGGGTGTTTGGCAAAAGTACAAGTTGCTAAACCCAAAAGGGTAAAAATAGGACCGAAAACAGTTGATTGTGTTTTCATAGGATATGCGACCAATAGTAAAGCATATCGATTTCTGGTTCATAAATCAGAAAATCCTAACATTCATAATAATACGGTTATAGAATCAGATAATGTTGAGTTCTTTGAAAATATATATCCGTATAAAAAGGAATGTGAGTTGTTTGGTGAAGGATCTAAACGACCTCGGGAAGAAACAAAAGAAAGTATTTTATCAGGAGGATCCAAGACGTAGTAAACGTCAAAGAACGTCTACTTCGTTTGGACCAGATTTTGTGACTTTCGTATTGGAAAATGAGCCTCGAACATTTAAAGAAGCTATGTCTTCTTCTGAATCATTGTTCTGGAAAGAGGCAGTCAATAGTGAAATAGAATCCATATTGAACAACCATACATGAGAATTGGTTGATCTTCCTCCTGGAAATAAACCTTTGGGGTGTAAATGAATTTTTAAAAGAAAAATGAAAGATGATGGCACTATTGATAAATTTAAAGAAAGACTTGTTGTCAAAGGGTATAAACAACGAGAAGGTCTTGACTACTTTGATACATATTCTCCAGTGACGAGAATTACGTCCATACGAATGCTAGTAGCTTTAGCTGCAGTTTATAGTCTTGAAATTCATCAAATGGACGTAAAGACAGCCTTCTTAAATGGAGATTTGGAGGAAGAAATTTACATGGAACAACCTGAAGGGTTTGTAGTTCCAAGTAAAGAAAAGAAGGTATGTAGACTTGTTAAGTCCCTCTACGGACTAAAACAAGCACCCAAACAATGGCATGCGAAATTTGACCAAACAATGTTGTCAAATGGTTTTAAGATAAATGAATGTGATAAATGTATGTACATTAAAAATATTCCAAATCACATAGTCATTGTTTGCCTATATGTGGATGATATGCTGATAATGAGTAATGACATTGCCAACATAAATGCGACTAAGCGTATGCTAACTAGCAAGTTTGATATGAAGGACTTGGAAGTTGCAGATTTAATTCTGGGGATTAAGATCCAAAAGACTCCTCAAGGTCTGGCATTATCACAATCTCATTATATTAAGACAGTACTTGAAAAATTCAAGCACTTAGACTTTAAAGTTGCAAAGACTCCAATTGACGTGAATCTTGCATTAGCAAAGAACAAAGGCCAAAACATATCACAATTGGGTTATGCTCGTGTGTTGGGATGCTTAATGTACATTATGAATTGTACACGACCAGATATAGCTTGTGCTATAAGTAAACTGAGTCGATACACGATCAATCCAGGTCAATCTCATTGGATGGCAATGAAACGAGTTTTGGGATATTTAGAACATACCCAAAACTTTGATTTGCACTACAGTAAATATCCTATGGTTATTGAAGGATATTGTGATACAAATTGGATCACCGGTTCAACTGATTCGAAGTCCACAAGTGGATATGTATTCACTATTAGTGGAGGAGCGGTATCTTGGAAGTCGTCCAAACAAACATGTATTGCCCGCTCTACAATGGAGGCTGAGTTCATAGCCTTAGATAAAGCCAGTGAAGAAGTTGAATGGCTCCTGAATTTCTTGGAAGACATTCCATTTTGGCCCAAACCGTTGGCATAAATATGCATACATTGTGATAGCCAAGCAACAATTGGAAGGGCTGGGAGTGTTATGTATAACGGTAAATCTCGTCATATACGACGAAGACATAAAACCGTTAGGCAACTTCTCTCTAGAGGAATTATCACGATTGACTATGTAAAGTCAAGTGATAATGTGTCGGATCTACTTACAAAAGGCCTAACTAGAGAGGTAGTTGAGAAATCATCGAGGGGAATGAGACTATGGCCGATAACAAGTCATTGTGGCAGTAACTCTACCTAGAAGACTGGAGATCCCAAGATCTAGGTTCAAGGAGATCAAACAAAGTCATTAATGTCGGTTCAACATTGTCAACAAAATTTTTTAGTCCATTCTCGTGATGAGACAATGTTCAGTACCAAGGATAAAACATTAAGGCTTTTTAATGATTTCTAAATTTGATATAGGGTATATCAAATAGTGTATCTATGGGATGACACGTTTAGGAATCACCTAAGTAAGTGTGAAGTGTTAGCCGCTTCAAGAAGAATTTTGCAAGGCCAATTCTCTACGCACTTATGAAACCAGGCAGTGTTCATGGCTGAAACGAACACAACAATGAGAACCAAAGACGACTAAGGGATTGATTGTGTGACTTATGGTTATCTAGGTATACACTAAAGTTCGACGGTTCAAAGATATCAAATCTACCGATTGACCGAGTATATCCGACATAAGTTCACTACGGAAAGTTCAAAGGGAAACCTACTTATCCAGATGCAATTAATCCTTGCTCGCAAATCACACAAGTTTTTCATGCATACTTCCGTGATATAGCCATTCCCCATTCATGTGGGGGATTGTTGAGTTTCTTTTTAATATAGAAAGGTATTAAAAAGAGGGTGAATGGGAAATGGAGGGAAATGAAAATTTTGAGTAAAGTTTTAAGTTTCCCTCTCCTTTTAATGAGACATTGTCCCTCATTGGTAAAGGAAAAGGAGTTTGGTGGGTTTATATACAAATGCACTTCATATAGCTCTTAAAGAGTTAGGAAGAAGGCAAGTCTCGTGCCGTCGTCGTCGCTCGCTCGGCTCGGCTTCGGCTACGGCTACGGCTACGGCTTCGGATTCAGATTCGGCTTCGGCTTCGGATTCGGCTTCGGATTCGGATTTGGTCAAATGATCGATTGATTGATTAATTTTTTGGACCAAATTTATTTGTTAATAGTAAATATTAATGTAATATTATCCGTGTTTATAATGGATATGTTCCAATCCGTGTATTGTACCACCATTTGCAATAGCAGCCGCCTAGTGCTCCTCCCACCATGGCTAAGTGCTTGCTCCATAACATGCTCCACCATGGAGAGGGGGCGGGTCTCACAACTGACTGCTATAAATATGAGCAGCAGCAGTTGGAGAATCACACACCGAAACAGAATTGAGGCTATTGATCTTCTCTTCACCGAAAACTCAACGTTGGCTATAATTTGCATTCCTTCCTCTCAGAATTTCCATTCGACTTCTGAGTTTTCTTCCCTTGTTCTGCATTGTTTTAAACTACAAACAAAGCATCCGTAAGTGTGATTTGCTGCCGAACTTTGTATTCGCTGAAACACTGGGGTTTGAAGTACCGCTACACCAGTGTGTAATTCGTTCTATCCTGGGAGGAAATAATCTATAACCTTGGGTACTAGGAGAGGATTAAATTCCTTAAGGAAACACTGTGAATTCAGTGGGCTCGAATTAATTTCTGTTTTATTTTACGTTTATAAGCTAACGTTCTAATTTCCAGAATCATTATTTACAAATACAGGCATAACAACAACAGCACCTCCATGCAAATTCGGGCATATTGGCGTCCCAGAGGTACATGTATCAATTTTTTAACAGTTTGCCCAATTTGCTTCCCATTTTGTGGAGAATATCAAGGTCATAGAATTCAGTGGGTAACTCAGGAAGGCAAACCCAAAGCGCAGAATGGGTGAGTTTGGTAGTGGAGGCGAGGAATTTGCGTTCCCATTGTCGAATCGAGAGGAAGTGATTTAGGATGAACCAAGGCCCATCGTGAAATGCATTAAGCATATTTTCTTTCTATTGAAACTTTAGCAGGAAAAAATCAGAGCCAAGGTCGACTAGTGGGAGTTCTTCAGTAGGTTTCCATAGGTTGTAGATTTTTTGGCGAAGGATTTGGTGGCCAACTTTTAGCCCCACAACCTTGACGATGACCGAGAATTGCCATGGTGAGTAGAGACGCGATTTATCTTTAGCTGTTAATGGTATAAAATTGTCTGAATCTATTGAAGGGTTAGTTTCATCAGTGAGGTCTACTTTAGTTAGTAGGAGATTTGGGTTACTGAGGTTTGGGGATAATTGTGTGTTGGCGACTAACTTTTCCAAGAATGATGCTTGAATAGTGACAGTTGGTGAGGAGGGAGGATCAATCTGCATGGTGGTTGAATTTGGGAGTCCTAATTATGTTGGAGTGGAATTTAGAATATGAGTTCCCATGGTTAACCGATTGAGTGGGTGATGCATTCTAATGGTTTTTCATCCCCTAGTATAATATGACTCTTTGGTTTTATGTTTTAACTTGGATAGGACTCTGTAAAAAAATTTTAAAGTATCAAATCACTTAAAAATAATTTATTATTCATGATAAATAAAATTAATTTAAAAATAAAACAAATAATCTTTTATGAAATATTAAATTTCATCAACTGTGTAAAATTTATTTACTTTGTCAATAAGTATACATTGACATTAGTTAGGGGGAATAAAGGTCTGAAAGATGAAAGCATGTGAACAATTAATATTTTTTCTTAGTAATATCATATTAATATAGTACGGAGTAGTTTTTCCATAAACAGTGGTCCTCAGCTACGACCTGAAAGAAAGAAAACAATTTGTTTAACCAAACAACAATATATTGGTCCTCAGCTACGACCTGAAAGAAAGAAAACAATTTGTTTAACCAAACAACAATATATAATGAGTAATATAATGTCATGAAGAACAAAAAAAAAAGTAATATAATGTAGGAAGACATCAAGTTATTTGACCAAAAAATGATATAATAATTACTATGGTATAAAGATTGCCAAGTATACATTGTTACGTTATTTCAACGTGGGGATGCCAATTGTTAGACGTTTCATTTTTCTCTAATAGTAATACATTATAGAAGACCTTGCTTTGAACCAGTTGCTTTCCGCGGGGATTTCTTTTTTTCTTTTTCTTTTTTTTTTTACCAGAAAGATTTAAATTAGATATTTTGACAGAGCAAATGTTTTATGTTACAGCGTAATTAAATTGTTATATCAATATAAATTTTATGCTATTAGAGTAAGTTTATTATTTACTGATTAATGCTTATCATAGAAATTGACATATAATTATCTTATGTAAATAAGTTGATTATTAAATATTACCCATGCTTAAAACTCAAAACTCTCTTCAAAAATAGTAAATTATAAGTTTCTAACGGTTGAAACATGCATAAATAAAAGTATTTAAATAAAAAAAATATGGAAAATTTAGATACCACAATAAGTAATTATGTATACGAGAAAGGGTAAAATACAAGTTGTCAAATTTTTGGCACGTCAATTAAACTTGTCATTCGCTTCAGGGGTCACTTGTCTTGATTACTGCAGGGTTCTGATTTACTGTTATACTGCATTTACATACAAACAAAATTGCAATTTACTTTTTGGCAGCTCACACTTTGAAAAATAAAAAAGAAACTACTCCATTCGAGATCGTGCTATATAAGTATGGTTTCAAAAATACAAACATGCTTGAGATGCAAGGATAAGCAACTTGATTAATTATCATTTTCCCAACATGAAGATGTTTAAATATTGCAAATTGATTATTTAAAAGAAGCTAATTAACGATTGGGTGGTAAGACCTTTACGTGTGACTTGCACAAATAGGATCATTCGACGCTACTACTTAAGTTTTAAACTCATTTAAATATGAATCGTCAAACGTTGAGATGGAAGGGTAAAGGAAAACTGAAAAAGAAGAAAGAATAAGAAGAAAAAAAGTAGAGCAAGAAAAAAAATGAAAAAGAATAAGAAGGAAATGTAAAATAAAATAATTTATATAAAATTTACATGTGACTGTAATTTATGATTTTTAAAATTTTTTAGTGCTTTCATTTGCTGGGTTTGAACATAAGGGCAAACATATATCACTTATGTAATGACAAGGGCACGAGTGACCCCAACTATTAACAGAAAGCACACGTGTACCATTTTGCAATATTAAGGGACAATTGCTTTTTTAGTCATTTATAAAGTTATTTTTAGTTTTATGTCTTTTTTATAGGAGATCTTCGTTTTAACACATAAGAGATCTGAAAAAGGTTATATTCTTCTATTTAAATTGTAAGTGGCCACAAGAGATTATTCTCGATAATCTCCCCCCCCCCCACACACACACAAAAAAGGAAGAAGATGAATTTACATCGAATACAACCTTTTAAGGACTTATTTAAATTTCCTACAACTACTTTCACAAGTATAATTTATTTTATTATGTACAATTTTTCATATCCTAAAATCTCTCTATTGAGATTCTCTCTAAACGTATCTATCCTTATCAATTCCCCCCTTCCCTCTCCCCCAATTTCTCCAGTAAAAATATTCTGGTATATCACAATCATCTTTCCCCTTTTCTTTGTATTTTCTATGAAGTTTTATAAGAAGATATACATAAACTATATAATATATATTGTATGTATACGTATATGTGCAATCTTTCCCTACACTAAGCTCTTATAATATATTTAATATATAATAATTTCAAAAAAATAAGCCAAATCTCAAAATCAAGAGGTTACTATAATATATATTTGGTATAATACATGAATATCCTCCCTAGTGAGATTTTACTGGGTTGTTGTTAGTATAATACACAAATATAAATAATAAATGTGATATAGTAATCTAATAACTAAAGAGAGGTGCATTGCGGTATACTTTTTTCTTTTCTTCGGTGGGTTATGATTCCTAAGTCGGGGTGTTGATAAACCTCTCTTCACTTTCTGGCGGGCATGCCTTGCAAGTCTCGTGTGTGTGTGTGTGCATATATATATATATATATATATATATATATATATATATATATATATATATATATATATATATATATATATATATATATATATATATATATATATATATATTTGAATTTTCTTGACTCATAGCTATTGTACTTACAAAGAAAAACAAATAGATTTTTTGTTTTAAATTGAAAAATGGAGTTTGGTCAAAGCCAATATGCAATCAACATCACACTTTTGATAAAATGACTGAAAGTTATACTTCTAGGAACAAAAAGAAAAGACATACGAGAATATCTATCAGTCGAAGGAAAAGGGTAAGCTGAATTGTAGATATGCAAAGCTATAGCTTGGAAAGGCTAGAGGAGAAGGAGATTGTTTAGGAAATAATTGATTGCTTTTATATTAATTTTCTTCTATTACCCTAAATAAGGGTAGTCCTTTATTTTTGGGTAAATTTCATCGGTGGTTATTCAACTTTGGGTTGATAACATAAAAGTTACTTTTTTATTTTTTTCACATAAAAGTCATTCAACTTTAAGTTTATAACAAACAAATCACTATTCTATTTTTTGTCACATAAAATTCATCCAACTTTGGCCAAGTTAACTAAAAAGTAAATACCACCTGAAAATTTTATATTTTATACCTGAAATATGACATGACACTTTAAAATAGCTATTTAGCTTAATAAAACATATAAAATGTAATAGATTAATTTTCGAGACCTCCCTCATGCTTCTCTTCGTATATTAATCTCCCTTGTGGTTTATAAAATTACGTTTATCACCGTATTTTAATTTTTATGTAACAACTCGAAGCCATGGGAAACATATTGATGGTAGGTTATAATTGCGTATTTTGGACATTAATTGCACTCTAATTCGCTGCACTGTAATAATGGTTAAGCTTTAAATGGTATCATTTTGCACTGAATGTGTGTTTTATGCTTTGTAGAAACGATTTCGAGTTACGATGAGGTTGTGGAGCTAATTCGAGCTATTTTGGAGCTTTGAAATCTGAGTGAAAGCCCAATAATTAAGTAGGGATTGTGTTCGGGGATCAACGGACAATAGTACACTTAACGGGAGAAACGAAGAGCGAGCAGGAGGCTCACCCAGATGCGCGACCGCACATGAGACCCCTCCAGTGCGCACTGACCGCGCAAATAAAGCAGTACACTGCCAGAAGTGCGCGACCATATGCGCGATCACAGGCCCAGGTGTGCGGCCGCACACGTCCAGTTCCGGAAACTTTTCCCGAGCCTATTTTTGTAATTTTGGGGGAGGCTCCTTTTGACCTATATGAAACCCGACTCGTCTAAAAATAGGGTATCTTGGATTTTTGAGCAACTTATAGAGAGAAGAAGGCAAGGAAGAAACGGAAACGCAAACTACTCGATCCAATTCATTCAATACGGAAGTTTGTTTGATTTTGGGAAATTGTTATTGATACCCAATTTTTTCATATATATTTTTTATATGCATAAATATCTTCAAAATTGCATATATATGCATATATAAGCATGCACAAGGTTTTTATATTTTTTCCATAATTCCAAGGATTTAAATTGATTTATTTTCTTCCATTTTATTCATAAAATCCCCAATAATTATTTCTAAATTATTGTTATGATAATTTATTCATTTAATTTCTATACTTATACCAAAATATGAGTAACATAATTTTTATGCATTTTTATAATTGCATTTGGTATTTTTTAAGCTAAATTGCATATAATTGCAATGTTAGCCCATTTAGTGTATAATTACATTTTATGTGCGTAAAATTGGTCCCTATATTTTTAAAATTGTAATTATATATTTTAAATCATTTTTGTATAGAAAATTATTTTCAGAAAATTATTTATTATTTATTATAAATTAAATTATGGAAAAATGACTATTTAAATTATAGCCAGATTTGGCTTTCAATTGTAGCCCAAATTGAACCCACTCCCCAGCCAATTTCATACCCAATTAACCCGACCCAGACCTTATATACACCTACCTAAACCCGGAACCCATCTACCCGGTCAAATCTTGGAGATCAACGGTCCACACGACCCCTTTCCTTTTTTAATTCCTAAGACCACCCTAACCCTAGCCATTATTCCCAGCTCACTGCCTTCAGATTCTCTCGTCTCCTTTCTTCTCTCAACCTAACCCTAATCTATCTTCAACCGTCGCCTCGCTCTCCAGTCTTCTCCGGTGACCACCTTTCAACCCCAAGCCTCCAATGGTTCCTCCATCGCCTTGCTCATCCTCTATGAGGCCTTCAAGGGCCCTCTAGGGTTACTGCTTTGGCTGTTCATGATTTCTCCAGTGTGATTTTGAGCAAAATCACGCTACATTTATTATGATCTTTGAAGTTTATAGCAGGTTCTTCCGTTTCTATTTGGGTTTGAAACCCTAACTTTCATTTGTATCTATTAGATCTGTGCTATTTTTAACGATTCAAGTCTGTTTCTTTATATGTTTTACACTATTCTCAAATCTCTTTTGCAAAAATCATCAATTGTGAGTTGTTTTACTTTCTTTTAAAAGTTAGGGTTTTCGAAACTTTTTCTACACTCTGTTTAAATCGATTCTTCGTGTTCAAACCTCTTTCCTTTGCTTATCTCGACCGATTTTGTGTTTTTCTCCTTTTTCAACTCGTCTATGTTGAAAACCCCAGTTCTTGGTCTTAACCCTGGGTTCTAAGTCTGTATTTGATGATTTGTTCATCTAATCTATATGCTTGTTTGTTTCTCATGAATCCCTGAGTTTTGTGTGATTTTTTACCCTACTATACCTATAAGGGTTTCTAATTTTTACTTCTCCCGCCTATACTATGCTTATTCTGTTAACTCCTCTAATCAGTGCTATGTTCTATGCGAATCCTTGATTTTGTGTGATTTTTACCCTACTATGCTATTAGGATTATTGTGTGTTTATTCTGTTTGTTCATAGGAATTTATGGTAATTTCCCCTAAAATCAGTATTATTGTCCATCGGAATCCTTGATTCCCTATGATTGGTATCCTTCTAATCTCTTGTGATATTCTATACTGATTTTCAACCTATCAGTCATTTTTCTTGCCTTATTTCATTGTCGATTATGCTGTCAACTGACTCTTATGTTATTTCCTTAATTGGAATATTATGTACATGGCCTTATTTGCATGTTCTATACTTGCACTATGCTGAAATTATTTCCTTATGTGTTATATTCCATGTCTTATGTGATCTCTTTCCTTATCTGTCTTTACCGTTTGAAATTAACCCCCTTAATTAAGGGAGTACTTCTATTAATTTTATACTAATTGATACCTAGTTCCATAACTACTGCTTGAACTTGATTCTTACCTTATTATTCTGCCTAGTTTCAGACTACATACAGGCTCTCTCATTAACACACATAGGACACGAACACTAGGTTCAAAACTATCTCTCATACTTAAAAATTTCTGCTCTCTCTCTCTTGTGCTATTTGCTACTGCTCTAAGTTAGCCAGCTGCAAGCCAAGGCTAACCATTTGTGTTCTCTTGTTCTTTCACTCTGCTTACTATCCTCTTTACTGGCATGTCCTAGTTTCAATTCAAAGTTCTAACAATAATATGATTCTCTTATTGTTTCAGTTCATCTTGTTTCTGGTTTGCTTCTATTTGTGGTTCTGTTGTGAAACTTGTAGTTGAGGGTTACATTGTTAGCATGTTATAATGTCTTCTTCTCCCCTTGAGATCTGTATATTTCCCCTACTGTTTATTTATGAGCATGTCTACACTAATCATCTCTTACTTTTTATATGTTTACCACCATGGATCTCCCAAATCCCTACCCCCTTGCATGTGGATCTTGTTTTTATGTCTGATTCTGTGGCTATGTCTAGCTAGCTACTTCTGGGCATGACTATGCTAATTCCCAGGTTTTTGTTTAATTATGTGTCCTATGTATTCCCAAACTCCCTTGACCCATGTGTGTAACTACTGAGTTTACTTGGTTCTGTGAATTGTCTATGTGCAAACCTGTCCTAAGGTGTTTGGACTTTTGTTCATCTTTTCAACCCTTTTCTTTAAACAGTCTCTATTGCTTTACTAAATTACTTTCAAATAGGTATTCTTTTATACAGTTCTTTCACTAAAATCACTTTCACTCTACTCTTAGTCAATAAGTTCTGCCCCCTCCAGTATGTGTATTGCCTTGGGATCCTCTTGAGAACCCTCTGAACTCTAACATACTGAAGTTAGCCCTTCCATACTGCACTTGTTCAATTCTTGGTTACTAAGTCTAGGTGTAAGCATTGCCCGGGATCCTTGAGATCCTTAGGAAACTTTGATGCACCTAGACTCTGATTTGTCTTTGGAACTGAGGCATATGAGGCCATTGGAGGCTTTAGGAAATCTGGGCCTGATTGAAGGCTCCCTATAGAATAGCTTCTTGATTTTTTGTTTTTACTTATGTAATCCATTCATTGGCCTGTAATAATTTGTAAACAGATATTGGGGTATTTAGTGAAAATGGTGGGTAGATACATATTTTATGGGGTAATTCGTGTAGAAATCATGCTCATAGGACTTTGCTTTTAAATCTGTTTGCTCTACTAAGTAGAAATCATGCTCCTAGGACTTCACATTTAAATTTGATGGTTTTTCCAATAGAAATCATGCTCTTAGGACTTCCTACTTAAATTCGAGTGCCTCATCAAGTAGAAACCATGTCTATAAGGGTTTATATTCTGTCATATTTAGAAACCATGCTTATAGGCTCCAAACAGTCATGTCTTAAAATCAGTTTACTAATAGATGCCATGCCTATAAGACCTGGTCCAAATTAAGTTACAGCGAGTATTTATGTATGTTTCCATACCTACAAATCGTTAAAACCAGTTTATGCCTAGAAATCATGCCTATAGGGAGCCATACTCGAAATTCTGTCTGTTAATCTAATTTAGTCTGATAAATCGACTTGATCAAGCCTAGTTCATTTTCTGAATTGATTTTATTAAGTATTAAGTATTTCCTGAAACAAGTTCCTTCAAACTGCCTCAATCTAACTAGATATCATGCCTATAAGTATTAAAGGAGTCCATTTCAAAACCTGCTTTGTTTTTGCATTAATATAGACATAAGTATTCTGCGTATAGGCAATCCTTTAGGGCGTTTTCAAAATTGCACTTCTGAAACTATCTTTATTGCTAATGTTTTCTGATCCTAACAGGATTTTAAAAAGAGTCCATAGGCAACTGCTAGGGTATAACTTCTGAGTCTAAAAAAGAAGTTGTTTGTCTTCTGCATATTCACTTAGATATCCTGCTTTAGGACATTGTCTAATAAAAGACCTTAACTGTGCTTGGGTTGTGCTGCTTATGGGTTTGTTTGAGGAGGAAACTCTGAGCCACTTAATTGCTCCCTTTGTATGTTAAAAGTCCTAAGTGTTTTTAATTGTCGCCTTAGAATTTTTGCCTTTTAAAACCTTAGGGGTACGTCTAGAACCACCTATAGGCAAAGGTTCTAACTCCCTCCAGGACCATTAAGAAGGGACGGGTAGCAGCACGCAGTAGAAATCATTGACTAAACACTCGCTTTGCATGACCAATAAGGGGATGAGAAGGGTAGATATGAGATATGATGACTACGCGCTAATGTCACGTGTAGCCCCTCATTGAGGAGTGTTTACTGGACATTGTGTGGGGTGTTCCTATAGGATAACCAACCTAGGACCCCTCTTTACCAAATCCCTTCTTTATTTAAACCTTTGTTTTACAACTTGTCCAAACCTTTATCTTACTACTTGAGTTGTTCTAATGTGCTTTACTTACAACTTGTTTGATTCAACTGTTTACTTGTAATGGACTAATTTATGAATATAAGTTCGGCCGGGATCCACAGTTGTGGACCAAGAGGGGTGCTAATACCTTTTCCCCGAGGTTATTTCGAGCCCTTACCCTAATCTCTGGTAATGCAAACCAATCCAAGAGTTAATCGCTCTAGGTGCCCTAACGCACCATAATCCATTAGGTGGCGACTTTTCAAATACCCAATTCCCAAAAGGAAAGGAGTCATTACACCCTGTGAATGTCGAAACCCAGACTTCTCCCCGTAATAAAGGGAGGAAAAAGGGGGCGCGACAATATGGCGACTCTGCTGGGGATGTTTTTAGGCTCTTACCATAACGAATTTGCCTTTTACAAATTATTGTCTATTTTTCAAGCATTTATGATTTCTTTATTGCCTGAAAACTGACTTGTCTCTTTGTTTCCTTTTTCCTGTAACTGTCTTTCAATTATTTAAATACTATATTTATTTTTTCCTACGTGAAAATACTTGACTACATGTTATTAATTGCTGCATAAATCATGATCTGCATCATATTACCCTCGTGCATCTCAAATCCTATAGCAACGCTTTAATGAGTGGTTGCGCTCTTCCTATTTACTACCCTTAAATTCAGAAAGACTTATTTGCGGTAAAATCAGTCGATCAGCGGTGCAGTCGACGGTTCCGTGCCTTCCCCCTCAAGTTGTCTACTTGAGGATACCAGTCTAAAACTCTATAGAAAACTTACTCTGGTTAAAATTGTTCATGCATCATGGTCAAACCTAGTTGGATCAGTTATGTTGTCCACATAATGATCCTTTAAGATCAACCTTATCCAAAGTACATCGGGTTTTTCATACTCCCAACGGACGCAACCATGTTTTGTGCATTAATTTGGAGAACTAAATGCCGATATTTTGATCATAAATGTATAAATAGTCGAGTCTGGTGGGGGTAAGGTCTAAACTTTTTGTTTTGCAGAAAATGAGGAACGAGGTCCCCAGCTTCGGTATGGTTAGCACACCCTCACTCTTGCTGGACTAGTGGAGGAATATTCCATCAAATTACCAAATCAATGAATGGAAAGAGAGAGCCGCCAAATCTAACGAGAAGCTGGAATATCTGGAATATAGCCTATTGGAATTGGAAGGAAAAGTGAGGAAGAGAGTCACCGACTGCCAGAACGCTGGGGGAAATCAAGGAGAACATTTGGCAAAGTCATTTTTACTGGTGAACCTACAAACTGAAGGATTTGATCAACGAGAGAATTTAACCTGAGGAAGGCCCTTCTGAGACTAAATAGATTAGGTTTACTCACTTTCCAAATGTAATAAGGCCAAGTGCCAGTAGTGACTTATTTTTTATTGTCTTAGTGTCGCTTTGGGATTCGTCTATTTTTATATTATGAAATGAAGAATTTATTGGCATTTAAAGTTCTCCAAATTTATTTGTCGCTAGGCCTACCTCGGGCACAACGAGGTTCCCAAAATAGGACACGAGTTTACACTTCGCAATATATGTTTAATTACTGCAAACATTTCAGAATCCTCACTAACTTGTTACCTTTTATATTTTTGCTTATTTTTATTATTATTCCTATCCCCTTAGGTTGGTTCACTCATACTGGCCTCATCAGCATATCATACCAGATCTAGAGGCCCTCCACCACCTCCTCCTCCAAGCAACACAAAAGGCAGAGGAAAATCAAAGATGGACGACTTAAGTGGAATCGGAAAGGAAAACATTGAGAACACAAAGACTTCCGACGGCCGCAGTACTCTGGCCTTGAATGACCTGGTTCTGAGACTGGAACAAAAGATACTAGAATTACAAGGAGAACTTGAGCAGGTCCGAAATTTGGCAAACTTGTCACTCACCCTCAATGTACCTGATATCCACCAACAAAACACAAAGAACCCAACACCTCTTCAGAACACGCAAAACCCATAGCCATAAAATCCTACCGCACCAAATCAATACGTAACTCCACCCCAAAATATCAATCCATTGCCAATACCAACTCCACCACAACATCATCATCAATCAATTCCGTACCCACCAACCACCACTTACCATACTCCCCAAAATACACCACCACTTATTCCCGATCCACAAAACTCTACCAACGACTATTACTATACCCAAGTTCCTGGCACCGATCAGAGCAACCCCATATACGTGGAAACTATACCACATTCTACCCAACCAATCTCCTGTGCACCGGAACCCTCCGAAAAGGACTTGCTCAATTAGAACATGGCCGAAGAACTCAAGAAATTAACAAGCCGAGTTCAAGGCGATAGAGGAATAGAAGGTTTGAACTATGAAGATCTGTGCATACAACCCGATATGGAATTGCCAGAAGGGTACAAACCTCCCAAGTTCGAAATGTTCGATGGTACAGGTGATCCCAGGGTGCACCTAAGGACTTACTGTGACAAGCTTGTTGGGGTTGGAAAAGATGAAAAGATTCAGATGAAGCTCTTTATGAGAAGCCTTACTAGGGACGCTTTGTCTTGGTATATCAGCCAGAATCTCAAGAAATGATCCAATTGGATAAGCATGACATCGGATTTCATGGACCGGTTCAGGTTCAACACAGAGAATGCACTGGATGTCTTCTACATTCAGAATCTCAAGAAGAAACCTATTGAGACTTTTCACGAATATGCTATTCGTTGGAGGTCGGAAGCTGCCAAGGTCAGGCCCGCTTTGGATGAAGAACAAATGAATAAATTCTTCATCAAGGCTCAGGATCCACAATATTATAAGAGACTGATGGTCATCGAAAATCACAAATTCTCTGATATCATTAAGCTCGGGGAAATGATCGAGGAAGGAATCAAGAGCGGGATGGTAACGAATTTCGAGGCACTGCAAGCCACGAATAAGGCACTCCAATCAGGCGGCATATCGAAGAAGAGAGATGTTGGGGAAGTAATGGTGGCCCAGGGCCCAAAAACTCCACTCGTATATCAAACACCTCCACCCACCTAACAAACTCCTCTACCCACATACCAAGCATAACCACCTACATATCAACCTTTATCTCCTAGATATTCCCAACTAGCCACTGTCCATCACACCTATAATTCCCAACCATCCCACTTCCAATCACCACCAACTCGCCAAAATTATCTAAGACCAAGACCCAATTTCGACCGCAAGCCACCTAGACAATACACCGCCATTGCTGAGCCCATCAACCAATTATATGAAAGGTTAAAGGCCGCATGTTACATCACTCATGTTCCTGCTGTGGTACTAGAAAATCCATCCTAATGGGTAAATCCGAACAAAACCTGTGCATACCACTCCGGTATAAAAGGGCACACCACTGCCGAGTGGCGAACATTGAAGGATAAGATCCATATGCTAATTCACAATAAGGTCATACAGGTGAAAGAAGCCGCACCTAATGTCCGCAACAATCCCCTCCCAGATCATAGAGGTGATGGCGTGCATGTTATAGAAACAAATGAGAAATAGGACCCTGAGGGGTTAATCAGGCTCATTCGGGAAGACGATGAATTTAAGGTTGTAGTCACACTTACTCCTATCATGGTTCAAACTCAGGCACCTATTGATGTTGAGGTAACTGCATCAGTTCCATTCGAGGTAGAAGTAGCTCTACCCGCAGCCACCTACGCTCTATTTGAAGTAGAAGTGGTCACACCTTTTACTGTGACGGTGTCAACCATACCCCCATTCAACTCAAAAGCAATACCCTGGGATTATGTTGCCGAGGCTCAGCGAGAAAGGAAGACTAAGATAGAGGAATCTGACGCCGCACAAGGGATGACTAGAACTGGAAGAGTTTATACACCTGAACACTTGGGAGGTTCAAGTAAGGATGCCACTGCTAGGCAGCCTGTCATTGAGACCGGGCCGGATGACCTGTGGAGGAAAGTACAGGAAAAAGAGTATTCTGTTGTTGACCATCTGAACAAAGTCTCTGCTCAGATATCTATCCTGTCACTATTACATAATTCAGAGGCACACAAGAACGTCTTGATGAAAGTACTGAGCGAGGCTTATGTACCCAATAATATCACTAGTGAAGAAATGGCCAACATGGTCGGTCAAGTGCTGGAGAGCCATAAGATTATCTTCCACGAAGATGAGCTGTCACCCGAAGGTCTGAATCACAATCGAGCATTGTAAATTACGATACAATTTGAAGACAAGTTCATTGCTAGGGTCCTGGTTGATGGAGGTTCAAGTCTAAATATTTATCCACTGGATACCCTTAAAAGGTTGGACAAAGGTTTCCATGAAATACGGACCGGAAGCATGAATGTAAAGGCTTTCGATGGGTCCCAGAGGGCCACGATCGGGGAAATCAACCTTTGCTTGCAGATGGGACCAACTTGGTTCAACGTTGAATTCCAAGTGCTTGACATACCAGCCTCATATAATCTTTTGTTGGGCCGCCCATGGATCCATACTATTGGGGTTGTGCCCTCCACACTACATTAAGTAGTAAAATTCGAACGGAACCGTTAGGAGGTAATCATTTATGGATATGGGAGTAACCCCATCTATACTAGTCAAACCATCCTGGCCATTGGACATAGAAGAAGGCTAGGAGGGGAAACCTATCATCATATCAAATGGATCAATACCATCGAGAAGGATAAGTGGTGGAGAAACAAAATAGAAAGCATACTAGCATGGTCCGGGTATGAACCCGTCAAAGGGTTGGGAAAGAACCTTCAAGGTATCACCAAACCAATACAGCTGAAAAATCATGGTACCACCTTTAGGCTTGGATATCAGTATACGTGGAAAGAGTACAATGATTGGTCGCCTCCATGGTGTGGACCGTATTACCTGCTTGAGAAACCAGTGCCACGTTTGGAACTGGCTTTCCACCAGGACGACACAATATGGGGAACTACAGAGGAGGATGCACTAGCTGGGCTAAAGGATCTGTTCTTGGAAGACGAGGACATGGATTGTTGTTCCATATTTGAGGAGGAGGAGGAAGAAGACCTCACCATTCAGACTGTGGCAAAGGGAGTTGTTCTCAGAAACTGGACCGCCACACCATCCCGAGCCTGCCGAGTCCTTGGGTAGCTTGGCAGGATTTACTTCTATTGCTGTTTTAGGCATTTAAAATTTCTAGTAGTTTCGTTTTAATCAATACTTGTTTCAAAATAAATGCTCGATTCATCGAGTCGTGCTTTGTCTGAACAATTTCTCAAGTTTTAATCAAATGCATTTGCTCTTTATTATTCAATACTATCTTTACATTTTTTCTTTCCACAGCGTTATTATTACTTTTCCTGATGAACTAGTGACTGTGACATGTAATGACGCAATGCAACATGAGAATACTGACTCAGAGGAAGAAGACGAGAAACCTGAGGAAATCGTCAGGGAGGTTAAAAATTTTGAGAATAAGCCTAAGTCCAATCTGGACGAGACAAAAGCAATAAATTTGGGAGACGCCGAGACCGTCAAAGAAACCCTCATCAGCATTCACTTGTCGCCAATAGAAAAGGAAGAGTACATTCGATTCCTAAAAGAATATGAGGAAATTTTTGCATGGTCATATGATGACATGACCGGTTTGAGTACTTCCATAGTGGCTCACAAGTTGCCTACTAATCCCATATGTCTACCAGTAAAACAGAAACTCAGAAAGTTCAAACCAGACATGAGCTTGAAAATCAAGGAAGAAGTTACCAAGCAGATCAAAGCCAAAGTTCTCAGGGTGCTTGAGTGCCCAACATGGTTAGCTAACATTGTGCCTGTTCCGAAGAAAGACGGGAAGGACAGGGTATGTGTTGATTATGGGGATTTAAATAGAGCAAGTCCCAAGGATGATTTTCCACTGCCAAATATACACATCCTAATCGATAATTGCACCAAGCAAGAACTCTAATCCTTTGTAGATTGCTTCGCATGTTATCACCAGATCTGGATGGATGAAGAAGATGCTGAGAAGACAGTTTTTATTATGCCTTGGGGTGTATACTGTTATAAGATGATGCCATTCGGTTTGAAGAACACTGGGGCCACTTACATGCGATCCATGACAACCATCTTCCATGATATGATACACATGGAAATAGAGGTAT
Organism: Nicotiana tabacum; assembly: GCF_000715075.1. Classification (NCBI taxonomy): domain Eukaryota; kingdom Viridiplantae; phylum Streptophyta; class Magnoliopsida; order Solanales; family Solanaceae; genus Nicotiana; species Nicotiana tabacum. The sequence goes on along the minus strand of NC_134099.1, from coordinate 91,265,029 downwards.
ATGTGGACGACGTCATTATCAAATCCAAAAGGGCCGCAGACCACATAGCAGACTTGAGGAAGTTCTTCGACAAGCTCAGGAGGTACAATTTGAAGTTGAAACCCGCAAAGTATGCGTTCGGGGTTCCCGCAGGAAAGTTATTGGGATTCATTATCAGTCGCCAAGGGATCGAGCTAGATCCAACTAAAGTCAAAGCTATTCAGGAGTTACCACCACCTAAAAGCAAAAAGGACGTGATGAGCTTCCTGGGACGGCTCAACTACATCAGTCGATTCATAGCACAGTCCACAGTAATATGTGAACCCATCTTCAAGATGTTGAGGAAGGATGCCAAAACAAGTTGGACCGAGGATTGTCAGAAAGCTTTTGACAAGATCAAGGAATACCTGTCTACACCGCCAGTTCTGGTCCCACCAGAACCAGGACGACCTTTGCTCCTTTATCTATCCATGTTAGATGGAGCCTTCGGATGTGTTTTAGGATAACATGATGAGACAGGAAGAAAGGAGCAAACCATATATTACCTGAGTAAGAAATTCACACCTTATAAAGCATGGTATTCTCTGCTTGAACGCACTTATTGTGCTTTGACCTGGACAGCCCAGAAATTGAGGCATTATTTCTGTGCCTACACTACATACCTCATATCCATGATGGATCCTCTGAAGTACATATTTCAGAAGCCCAGGCCTACTGGGAAGTTGGCTAAATGGCAGATACTACTGAGTGAGTTCGACATCGTCTATGTAACTCAAAAGGTAGTCAAGGGAAAAGCATTGGTAGATCACCTTGCTAAAAATCCAGTGGGAGGAGAATACGAACCCTTGAAAATATATTTTCCTGATGAAGAAGTATCATTTGTAGGAGAAGACATTACTGAAGCATATGACGGTTAGAGGATGTTCTTTGACGGAGCCGCAAATTTCAAAGGAGTAGGCTGATCGCTTCAAACTCCACACTACTAAAAAGTAGGAAGAGAGGGTCGCAATAGCTTTTACCCTATATGAGGGTCGGGATCGATTTCCACAGGGAGTTAGGAATGGAGTCAAGTATCTATCTAGACTAGAAGTGTGTATTTGTTCCAAATGTCACTTCCATACATTTTTGGGTTTTTTGATTATAAATTACTATTACCAAACTATTAATTGAAACTAGATTATGCTACGAGATAATTGTTAAGTTGTATCTAATGGGAAGAAGGGCACTAGGGTCGTGACATTACCTAGGTGGCTAATTGACAGGTAGAAGTTACTAAAGTTTGATTGACATAATTGGGGCTTATGCTATAACCGTTGCACAATTTTACCCACTCTCACACCTCTCAGTAAAGAGAATGATTTTGCCTAATTGACTCTCTCGAGACCAAACGGGTAGGAAAATTAGCTCAAGCAACTAGGGTTCAAGTGGGGTAATTACTCTCTCGAGGTTTAACCCTTTAATTAGGACTATCAATTCTCTTGAGTCCATCCTAATTCCTTGTTGGGTCAATTTTGGAGACTTGAGCTCTCTTTCTCAAGAAGAGCCAAGTCAACTTAGCACAAACTAGTGTTTGCAACCACCAATTCATATATTAAACCATAAAATTGACTCAAATAACAAACACTCATAGTCAATCTAACAATAGATAGCAACACCCATCAATTACCCACATTATGGTTGAGCCACAACCTTAGCTAATGAGTTTAGCTACTCATGCTTGAAGAAGAAAATAGAGAAATAGATGAAGAACAAAACATATTAATTAAATGCTAAATGAAAATACAAGAATCTATCGTTAACTTGAAGCTAAGATGCCAAAAATAGCTACATATGAAGTTCCCACGAGCGCAACTAAGTTCTGGATATATCTGATAACCTAAAAATGATAAATTGTTCTATTTATACTAGGCTGGAAAAATTGGACAAAAATACCCCTGTGGGGTGAGCGCGGGCCGCGTAAAATGGACCGCGGCCGCGCTAGGCTCTTGGACTTTAATTCTGGGTTCTCTGACTTGGGCTTCACAGATTGCGTAAAATGGACCGCGACCGCGGAGGCAGCTGTCACGGTTCGCACAACAATGATCGCGGACCGCGTTAGTATTTTACATCTCTCTAAATATCTCTTCTGCGGACCGCACAAGAAGGCTGTCCGGCCGCGGAACCTTCACCGCAGACCGCGCACTGTGGACTGCGGTCGCGTTGCCTAAGGCCTGGTTTTTGTCATCTCTTTGAATACCTCTTACGCGGACTGCACAAAAAGGCAGTACGACCGCAGAACTTTCACTGCGAGCCGCGCAGTATGGACTACGGTCGTATTGCTTGAAGCCTGATCTTGCCATCTCTCCGAATCACCTAGTGCGGCTGCATTCCATTTTGTGCGGTCCGCACTAGGCTTGTTTTCCCTCAGTTTACTTTGTCTTTGATACTTGAGTAGGTTTCACTCTGTTTGAGCCGATCTTTGACATTTCGTCACTTTGTCGATCAAACCTGCAATCAAGCACAACTTATGAGACTTTTTGGACTATTTTGTAACGATTTATAATCAAAGAATAAGCAAGAAGGAGCATAAAACTCGTTAAAATCTCTACTTATCAACTCCCCCAAACTTAAGCCTTTGCTTGTCCTCAAGCAAACAAAATAAGACACACCCCTAAAGGAAAATCCAAGTATTTCCAACTATCCTAAAATAACCTCAACAAGCATCAATTGGGACTAACAAGTGCCCTCAATACGAATGAATCATTAAACTATGGATCAAGTGTGACACAAGAGCATCAAGAGTTGACTCATTACATCAAAGAACTCTCTCCATTTACTTTGGCCATTGTGGAACCCAAACTCACACATCCTCAACTCTCCCTAAGCAAACCTCACCTTTTATAGTATTAGCATACAAACCGAGGTTAATGGGAATTTACTAATCTCTCTCAAGGAAAAGTCACAAGTCCGGCTCTAAGTACCATATGCTTGCCCCTCATGTAAGTATCCACTAATGTAAGCGTCCTTCAACTCAAGATCATATAGGGATTTTGAGCAGTCAATGTGAAGGCTTTTTGTTCAGGGTAGGAAAAGTTTGGTCTAAATGGGTTCCATCTTCCCTTAAGCACTTCTTTTGATTAATTTGGCACAATTCTCTTGAATCTTTGAGTATCTCACTTCTTTTTAAGGGGTTAGAGAGACGTAATGTCACTCTTTTTATTACACTTCAAAGCGTTTCTGCTTTTTCAACTTTTTCCACACCTTTTTCTCTTTTGTTTTTTTTCTTGAATCCCTTTTTATTCTTTTTCACATTGGGCTTTCTTTTTGTCTTTTTCTTTTCTTTTTCATTGCCTTCCTTTTCTTCGCTTTAGTACCTTTTACCACTTGTTACTTCTCTTGTCTCTCCCCCCAAAATTAGACTTTTGTTGTTGCTCAAGGGAAGATCGGGTGGAAAGAGGGTATATTTTAGAATGGATATAGGCTGATAGTATTGGTTCTTGAAAGAAAAAAGGTTTAAGGCTCAAATGGGTTAACTAGGGAGTATATCATTGGTGGGCTATGGAATTGTTCAACTATCATTTGGATCAAGGAGAGCCTATAATCACTTCTCAAGCCAAATTTCACTTAAGATTTCTCCTCAACAGACATTCAGGGCAAGTTCAAGACCATTGGCTCGGAACTTAGACTCACAATTCAATTTCTCACCACACAAGCTCAAGGATTGTTAAAGACATAGAGTCGGGGACCCACAACAACCTTAGACACGATTTGAGCACACAATGGTCCCGAAAGACCACATGATGATTGTTTGGTCAACACAAGAGTCTCAAGGTCACGACTTTCACCATCTTAAACACAACGACTTATCTTTGACCATGGGATCAAAGGCAACTGTGTTAGGCCCAAGTGAAGCTTTGCTTGAGGAAACCTTAACTACAATCTACAAAAAATAGAAACAAAAACGGACTCAAACCCTTAAGAAGGTTGTCACGCCATCCATCATCGGGAAGAGCCACCCGGTTCACACAATACTCCACCTTTGGAAAGAACCATGGCATTAAGAAAACCAAAGGCTTATTGAAAGCGCCAAAAACAAAACAAGAAGCTACGAGCCTATCTAAGGAACTAAAAACAAAATTTGTTTTAAGAAAATAGAGAATAGAATGAATGTGTACAATAGGGGATTTGAATATACAACGGGGATGAATATATACAATAATGAAACTTCATATACAGACCATGAAAGATAAAAAGTGCGATAAAAGTAACTAAACGTAAAATTATATACAGACCAAAGATGAAAATCAAAAGACATAAAATGTAACAATATATAGAGTCATCCAAAAATGTAGGGCGCACCCCTCAAATAAAAGCTGGCATTGTCCCCAATGCCAACTAAACAAATAAGCACCAAAAAGTATAAGGAAAGGATATGGGAACTCCCTAAGTTGTGTCCGTCTGCATGGGATCATCAGTGGTCCCTGGGTCCTCTGTATGCGCGGGAACCTCAGACTGGTTCCCAGTCTCCTGCTGCTCAGCTGCTGGGACTGGGGCCTGGACCTGGACGGGCTGAATATCAGGAACATCTTGTGGCTGACTGGAGGGAGCCTCCGGTAGGTCCGCCAACTGGATGATCGCCTCATCTGCACTAGGGAACTTCCTCTTCTTCTTTGGAAGTCCCTGTATCTGCTCATGTTGTGGCTCTGCTGCTAGTACTGCTGCTGGAGCTGGATCCTCAAATAGCAAGTATAAAGGCAGCTGGTCTGCCTTCAGTTTGTCCACATCCGCTCTAAGCTCCTTCACAAACTCCTTGGAAGCCCGTGTTTTGCGCAACTTCTTATGCTACCTGGCAAGCTCTTTCAGGGCCTTGCCATGTGAATCTACTGCCTTAGACAAGGCACCCTGCATATTGATGATCTTTTCCTGGTTCTCTAGGATCTTCTTCAATGTATCCTCAATGGCCTGTGGAAGCTATGCTGGCTGCGGTGCCGACTGAGCCGCAATGGTAGAAGTCAAGGTGGACAACTTGGATGATGCAGCTGACATCCAGTTGTTCAAGCTATGAAGTGTTTGGCTCAGCTGGTGGGCAGTTATAGGATGGGCTCGGAAAGATGGAATCCCCATGCCAGCTGAAGTAGAGGAACTAGCAGTAGTGGAAGGTCCGGGAGGCATGTCAGCAACTGTGAAAGCAAGCTCAGTGGAAGGCTCTACCGCAACCGGCTCTTCACACTGGCCAGTTGGGGCAGAAGCAAGCGGCTTGTAATTTTTGTCCTTGGGGTTGTCTGACCCCTTCAAACTGTACCATGAAAACGGAGCCACAGGTTTGACCTTGATGTCAAAAGGTCTCTTCTCCACCTCTAGGTCCCTGAAATACATAGTGAGGGTGCTTGGAAAAGGGTAGTTCCGGTCATGCTCAACCCCCACTGCAGAAATGATGCGGGACATCACATTGGCCACGTTGATAGGGTATCCCGCCATAATAGATGCAACAAGAACAACCCGGGCAAGCGGAATAGTCTGATCATGGGTAGTGGGGTCGAGCCGACTGCACACAAAAGTCAACCACCCCCTAGCCTCAAAGTTAAAAGTCCTCCAAAGTATTTTGACCCCTGCTTGCAACCACTCTAGAACCGTACCCGGGACTGCCAGATATGAGGCTAACCACGGACAAACCTCCTCGCCCATTGCCAACTTTTCATTGTAAAGGGACTCATCTTCTTCGTTGAACCCCAAGTATTCATTTAGTGCCTTCCCGGTATATACCACATTTTTGTTTCGCACATCACTTTAGTGCCCTTCAAGATGTGGGCCACATTGCTATAAAACTCCTTGACCATGTGCTCATTCGCTTTCACACAATTATATTTGAAGTGCTCCAACCCACTCGAACTTGAAACTGTCTATGTACATTGGGGTGTAGGGGTAGAAGGTCTCTGTCAATGAAGCTCCTCTCAAGAATCAACTTTCGTGCCGGACACCATTCCCTAAACTTGTGGAACACCACCTGGCTGACGAATCTATCTTCCCAAACAGCGGGATTTCTAGTCCGGTCAACACCCCTAACCTGAGGCACACCACCCCCAGGTAACTCCCCATCTCCCTCATCACCTCTAGCACCCTCTCCAGATATTGACGTTGTGGGAGAGGTAGAGTATTCATCCTCACTACCTGCCGCTGAGCCCTCAGACGACCCAGAAGAAATGTTGATTGAAGCTCGAGCATCAGGGGAAGAGGGAGGAGTGTCTCTATGTATGGCATTCTCTGGATATGGGATGTATAGTGGGACTGAATCTGAAGAGATCTCCCGGGAGGGCTCGTACTCACTCCCCAAGTTGTCAATGGCTCTGTCAGCCTCTTTGATTGCTTTCCTCATGTCCTTTATGTTTTTTATAGCCTGGGAAGTGAGTTTTACCATCCTTTGCTTCCCTCCACGGGAGGAATTACCTCGGCCAGGTTGTTTTGAGCCTTTGCCTCTTTGTTTGACCATTGCCTGCAAGCAAAAACATCTAGCTTTGTTAGTATCAACACAGATAGTGAAAGAGATGTGGAAAATGAATTTGCAGAACAGAAGCCACAAGCTACAGAACATATTGTAGAAACAGTGCACCGCAGCCCGCACAAAAAGGAGTGCGGCCACACTGGGGGCATCGCGGACCGCATAAAGGCGATCGCGGTCCACACTGATGCAAGGTCTATAACACCACCTCTCTGAATCCAACCATCGCGGCCCACACAAGGTAGCACCGCGGCCACGGTAGGCCAGCACGGACCGCACAAAATGCAATGCAGCCGCGCTGGGCTAGAGCTCAATTCTTAAAAATCCTCACCGCGGTCCGCACAAAATGGCACCGCGGACCGCGTCTAAGCACCACGAACCGCATAAAAACGACTGCGGTTTGCGGTGGGTGCTTGGTCAAGGCACTGAGTTAGGGTTCTTGGTCTTGCATTTTTGTTCAAATTTTCTCCTAACTTTGTCCCTACTCAATTTACCCAGTTAATAATACTCCTCACGCACGCAAACTTAAAATTAAACTAAACTAACATCAAAATTGAAAAATTACGGGGGAAAGAAGCCTACACAGTTAATAGAAAATAACATAAAATGAAATTAACTAATTAAAATAACAAGAAGTGGTAGAATTGTTACCAGATATTGAGAAGAAGTGAAGAAACACAATGCAAACAAGCTAGTATAAAGAAGAGGGAAGATGAACAGTGATTTTTAGGTCTTTGAGAATCAATTTTTCGAAAAGGGTAACCAGTGAACTCAGAGGTCTATTTACAGAAAAGCACGTGGGACCCAGCCTCACCTACCAGCGTGACAGCACCAAACAGACCGCGCTGGGTTTGTTCAGAAGAAGCTTGAGAAGGCAACCTCCGCGGTCCGCACTAAATGGAATGCGGCCGCGGTGGCAATCATTAGAGAGCACCTCACTTGTCCTTCACCAGTGCAGACCGCACAAAGTGCAATGCGGCCGCACTGGCAACTTCAGAGACTGTTCAATTTTTTTCCAAAATGTTTTACACTGTATCAACACAATCCCTGCAACATCTCACAACCAATTAGCTCAAAAATCAATCCTACACTACAAAGAAAATGAAAGAAAACAAGAAGAAAAAGATATGGGTTGCCTCCCAAGAAGTGCCTGATTTAATGTCGCGGCACGATGCATGTTACCATCACATTACTTTAGATGAAGAAGTGCCACCACGTGGTTGTCATCAAATTTTCCAAGATAATGCTTGACCCGGTGCCCATTAACTCTGAAAATTTCACCATTTTTGTTCCTTAGATCTAGAGCACCAAATGGGGTTACAAACACAACTTCAAATGGCCCACTCCACTTTGACTTGAGCTTACCCGGAAATAGACGTAACTAGGAATTGAACAAGAGAACCATATCTCCAACCTTGAACTCCTTACCCCGAGCATATTTGTCGTGAAAGTACTTCATTTTGTCCCTATACAAGGATGAACTTGAGTAGGCATGGAATCTAAACTCATCGAGCTCATTGAGTTGTTCAACACGAAGATTTGCCGCAACATCCCATTCCAAATTCAACTTCCTCAAAGCCCACATGGCCTTGTACTCTAACTCAACCGGAAGATGACAAGCTTTTCCAAACACCAACCGATATGGAGACATACCAATCGGAGTTTTGTAAGCCGTCCGATAAGCCCATAGAGCGCCATCCAACTTTTTCGACCAATCGGTCCTATTAGCATTGACAGTTTTTGACAAGATGCTCTTAATTTCTCTATTGGAGACTTCCACTTGACCACTAGCTTGAGGATGATAGGGGGTAGAAACCTTATGATTGACACCGTACTTGGAAAGCAACGTGTCGAAATCCTTGTTGCAAAAGTGAGACCCACCATCACTAATAATCGCATGAGGAGTGCCAAACCTTGTGAAGATGCTCTTTTTAAGAAACACAACAACACTCCAGGCTTTATTATTAGGAAAATCCACGGCTTCAACCCATTTTGAGACATAATCAACCGCCACGAGAATGTAAGTATTCCCACAAGATCTAACAAATAGACCCATGAAATCGATGCCCCAAACATCAAAGATATCCACTTCAAAAATTGTATTGAGAGGCATCTCATCCCTTTTTGAAATTCCGCCCGCTCTTTGGCACTCATCACATCTCTTCACCAAATCGCCTGCATCTTTGAACAAGGTGGGCCAATAGAATTCACAACTAAGAACTTTCGAGGCGGTCCTCACCCCACCATGATGGCCACCATAGGGTGAAGAATGACAAGCCTATAAGATACTCAATTGTTCTTCCTTCGGGACACATCTACGAATTACACCATTCGTGCAAATCTTGAACAAGTATGGCTCATCCCAATAGAAATCCAAACTATCCCACTTGAGCTTCTTCCTTTGGTTAGAAGAGAGCTCACACGGGATTATTATGGTCACAAGGTAATTGGCAACATCGGCAAACCATGGCATATCCTTCATTGACACCGCAAGGAGTTGTTCATCGGTAAATGAATCATTGATCTCAAGGCCTTCACAAGGCCTCCCCTCCTCCTCCAAACGGGACAAGTGGTCCACCACTTGGTTCTCACTACCTTCCGATCAATAATTTCTAGATAAAACTCTTGAAGAAGTAACACCCATCTCATCAATATCGCCTTGGAGTCTTTCTTGGTCATCAAATACCTAAGGGCGGCATGGTCGGTGTGCACTATAACTTTGGCCCCCATAAGGTAAGGTCGAAACTTTTCCATAGCAAACACAATAGCCAACAACTCTTTCTCGGTGACTGTATAGTTCCTTTGAGCCTCATTCATGGTCTTGCTTGCGTAGTACACCGGATGAAATATCTTGTTGATTCGTTGGCCCAAAACAGCCCCAACCGCAACGTCACTAGCATCACACATGAGCTTGAAAAGCAAGCTCCAATTTGGTGCGGTAATGATGGGGGTAGAAGTCAACTTGATCTTGAGAAGCTCGAATGCTTGCATACAACTCTCGTCGAACAAGAACTTTGCATATTTCTCTAGCAACTTGCACAAAGGGTGTACCACTTTAGAAAAATCCTTTATGAACCTCCGGTAAAAACCCGCGTGCCCAAGAAAACTCCTCACCCCTTTGACAGAAATAGGGGGAGAAAGCCTTGAAATCACCTCTATCTTGGCTTTGTCTACCTCAATTCCTCGCTTCGAGATTTTTTGACCCAACACTATACCCTCTTCAACCATGAAATGATATTTTTCCCAATTGAGTACGAGGTTTGTGTCTTCACACCGGGCCAATACTCTATCCAAATTTTTCAGACACTCATCAAAAGAATCCCCAACCATACCAAAATCATCCATGAAAACCTCCAACATATCCTCTACCATGTCGGTGAAAATAGCCATCATGCAACGTTGGAAGGTTGTCGGAGCATTACACAATCCGAATGGCATTCGAGAGAAGGAGAATGTGCCATAGGGACATGTAAAAGTTGTCTTCTCTTGGTCCTCCGAGGCAATTAAAATTTGATTGTATCCCAAGTAACCATCCAAGAAGCAATAGAAAGCACGCCCGCAAGACGATCTAGCATTTGGTCAAGGAATGGCAATGGGAAATGATCTTTTTGGGTCACCTTGTTTAGCTTCCGGTAGTCCATACATACTCTCCACCCGGTGACCGTGCGAGTAGGAATGAGTTCATTGTTGTAATTGGCCACCACAGTCATACCACCCTTTTTCGGCACACATTGCACCGAAGAAGTCCAAGAACTGTCAGAAATAGGATAAACCACACCGGCGTCCAACCACTTGATAACCTATTTCTTCACCACTTCTTGTATTGCCTCATTTAATCTTCTTTGATGCTCCAAGGAAGGCTTTGCATCCTCCTCCAAGATGATTTTTTGCATGCAAAATGTGGGGCTTATTCCCCGAATGTCAGCTAGAGTCCATCCAATTGCCCTTTTTCACTTTTGAAGCACCGCCAAAGTGGCCTCAACCTGCATGTTTGTAAGGCAAGAAGAAAGAATAACTGGTAAAGTGGAATTTGAACCCAAGAACTCATACCTGAGGTATGAAGGAAGTGGATTCAACTCCAACACCGGTGGCTCCTCAATGGATGGCTTTGTTGGTAGAGTTTTCCGATTTTCAAGATCCAAAGATAGCTTCCTCGGCTCATAAGAATAAGAGCCCATCCCATGTTGGGCATTAACACTTTCCACTCTACTAGCATCATCATTGACATCCATGTTCAAGAGTAGTGCTTCAAGTGGATCTTCCACGTTGATCATAGCACTGGTGTCATCCACAATCGCTACTGTGACAAGGTCTACAAATGAGCACACCTCGGTGCTATTGGGCTACTTCATAGATTTGCAAACGTGGAAAACGACCTTTTCATCTCCCACTCGGAAAGTGAGCTCACCCGCTTCAACATCAACCAATGTCTTCCCCATTGCAAGGAAAGGTCTGCCCAAGATAATAGGAACCTAATAGTCTACCTCACACTCCCAAATCACAAAGTTGGCCGACAATATGAATTTGTCCACCCGGCCAAGCACATCATCAATAATGCCCAAAGGTCGCCTCATCGATCGATCCGCCATTTGAAGTCTCATTGAAGTTGGCCTAGGTTGCCCAATACCCAAAGTTTTGAAAACTGAGTAGGGCATCAAATTGATACTAGCTCCCAAGTTACAAAGAGCTTTAGCAAAATATGAACTCCCAATGGTGCAAGGAATGGTGAAAGCACTGGGATCTTAAGCTTCAGGGCCATTGAATGCACTATAGCGCTAACCTGGTGAGTCATCTTTATAGTTTCACAGTCCATAGAATGCTTCTTTGTAACCAAATCTTTCATGAATTTTGCATAGCCCGACATTTGTTCAAATGCCTCCACCAGAGGCACATTAATAGATAAGCTCTTCATCATATCAATGAACTTTTTAAACTGATTGTCAATCTTCTTCTTTGCGAGCCTTTGAGGATAAGGTGGAGGTGGCCTTGGCAGAGGGACCTTGGCTTTTGGCACCACCGGCTCGGACATGTCAATCATGTGTTCCCTAGACGAGTTCACTGCATCATGGGTTTCAACCTCGGCCTCACCAATATCAATCCTTACATCATTGTTCACATTCTCTTCAACCACATCTTCAACAATCAAAGGTACATCAAAATCCCGCAACTCAACATCTTCATCCACAGCTTGCTTTTGCTTTGAGGCATTCACATCACCGCCTCTCCCACTTCTTGTTGTAACCTCCATCACATGATTGTTATTTCCACCCTTCGGGTTCACTACCGTATCACTTGGTAGAGCACCCTTCGGGCGAGTATTCAATGACTGAGAGATTTGGCCTAATTGCACCTCCAAGTTTAGGATAGAGGTGTTGTGAGAAGCCAACTGTGCATCGGAATCCTCATTCCTCTTCATCATCTGGTCGAACATCATTTCAATTCTACCCATATCATTATCGGAAGAACTAGGACCCTGAGAAGAGAAAGGGGGTGGATTGTTCGGTTGTTGGTACATTGGGGGCCTTTGAAAGCCTTTCCCCCTGTTGCCTTGGTTTCCATTGTTGTTCCACCCGCCTTGATTGTTGTTGTTTCCCCAGTTGTTGTTATTTCCATTCTAGTTGCCTTGGTTGTTGTTCTGATTACCCCAATTGTTGTTTTGGTTGTTGTTCCAATTGCCACCACTTTGTTGTTGATTGCCCCCATTTCCTTGGGGTCGCCATTGTTGGTTTGAAGAGTTGACCCTATTGCCTTGATAGTTGTTGACATATTGTACCTCTTCACTTTGGTCATCATAACCATCATTTTGACACCCATCATATTCATCAACAAATTGCTCAGAATTTCCTTGATTTTGTTGCCTCCTTTGCCTTCTCTTGTTGACAAGCATACTAACACCCTCCATGGCATTCACTTGGCGAGGATTTTGAACTTGTTGCAATTGTGTCTTATCCAATTGATTCATCGTGGTGGTAAGCTCAGATATCGCTTGCACGTGATCATGTAATTCCTTGTGCAAATGGATAACTTAGGGTCACCTTGAGGCACATTTGCTCTACTCTGCCATGCTGAAGATGTGTCTGCTATTTCATCAAGTACATCACATGCCTCCTCATAAGAAAGTTTCATAAAATTTCCCTCGGCCAATTGGTTAACAATGCATTGATTTGTAGTATTTATGCCTCAGTAGAAGGTTTGTTGGATCATGGTCTCAGTCATATCATTATTTGGGCACTCCTTCACCATCGTTCTATATCGCTCCCAAATCTCATGCAAAGGTTCCGTTGGCTCTTGCATGAAGGCTAATATTTCATCTCGAAGTGCCGCCATATGACTAGGAGAGAAGAATTTGGCAATAAACTTATCCGCCAACTCATCCCAAGTTGTGATGGAATGGTTGGGGAGTCTCTCGAGCCAATCCAATGCCTTTCCCCGAAGTGAGAACGGGAAAAGTCTCAATCTCAACGCATCCTCGGACACATTCGTCTATTTGCTCCCCCAGCATGTATCTACGAACCCCTTGAATTGTTTGTAGGCATTTTGATTTGCAGCGCCCATGAAGTACCCACGTTGCTCAAGTAAGGTCAACATAACATTGGTTATCTAAAAGTTGCCCGCCCGGATTCGGGGTGGGACAATAGCACTTGCGTAGCCCTGGTTCGATAATACTCTGGGAGCCACTCTTGGGGGAACCGGGGGAGGGTATGGAATATTGTCATTTGGAATAGCATTTGCATTCCGGCCTCTCCGTTGACCTTGAGGCGCAAGAGGCACCTCATCTTGTTCAAGATCATCTACCTCCTCCCTCACTATCACGTTCCCAAGAGGATCATTAGCGTTGTTTAAAGCCATGTTGGTACCGGAGTAATGACACAAACAAGTAAGTAACAAGGAAGGAAAGAAGAACAATACACAAAACTAACTAAATAGATAGCCAAAACCATTAGCTCCCCGGCAACGGCGCTAAAAAGCGTTCGCTTTAAACTACACACTACTAAAAAGTAGGAAGAGAGGGTCGCAATAGCTTTTACCCGATATGAGGGTCGGGATCGATTTCCACAGGGAGCTAGGAATGGAGTCGAGTATCTATCTAGACTAGAAGTGTGTATTTGTTTTAAATGTCACTTCCATACATTTTTGGGTTTTTTGCTTATAAACTACTATTACCAAACTATTAATTGAAACTAGATTATGCTACGAGATAATTGTTTAGTTGTATCTAATGGGAAGAAGGGCACTAGGGTCGTGACATTACCTAGGTGGCTAATTGACGGGTAGAAGTTACTAAATTTCGACTGACATAATTGGGGCTTATGTTATAACCGTTGCACAATTTTACCCACTCTAACACCTCTCGGTAGAGAGTGATTTTGCCCAATTGACTCTCTCGAGACCAAACGGGTAGGCAAATTAGCTCAAGCAACTAGGGTTCAAGTGGGGTAATTATTCTCTTGATGTTTAACCCTTTAATTGGGACTATCAATTCTCTTGAGTCCATCCCAATTCCTTGTTGGGTCAATTTTGGAGACTTGAGCTCTCTTTCTCAAGAAGAGCCAAGTCAACTTAGCACAAACCAGTGTTTGCAACCACCAATTCATAGATTAAACCATAAAATTGACCCAAAGAACAAACACCCATAGTCAATCTAACAATAGATGGCAACACCCATCAATTACCCACACTAGGGTTGAGCCACAACCCTAGCTAATGGGTTTAGCTACTCATGCTTGAAGAAGAAAATAGAGAAATAGATGAAGAACAAGGAATATTAATTAAATGCTAAATGAAAATACAAGAATCTATCATTAACTTGAAGCTAAGATGCCAAAAATGGCTACAGATGAAGTTCCCACGAGCGCAGCTAAGTTCTGGATATATCTGATAACCTAAAAATGATAAATTGTTCTATTTATACTAGGCTGGAAAAACTGGACAAAAATACCTCTACGGGGTCAGCGCGGGCCGTGTAAAATGGACCGCGGCCGCGCTAGGCTCTTTGACTTTAATTCTGGGTTCTCTGACTTGGGCTCCGCGGATCGCGTAATATGGACCGCTACCGCGGAGGCAGTTGTCGCGGTCCGCACAACAATGACCGCGAACCACGTTAGCATTTTCTATCTCTCTAAATATCTCTTCCGCGGACCGCACAAGAAGGCAGTGCGGCCGCAGAACCTTCACCGCAGATCGCGCACTGTGGACTACGATCGCGTTGCCTAAGGCCTAGTTTTTTCATCTCTCTGAATATCTCTTCCGCGGACCACACAAAAAGGCAATGTGGCCGCGAAACTTTCACCGCGGGCCACGCAGTGTGGACTGCGACCGCGTTGCTTGAAGCATGATATTGCCATCTCTCTGAATCACCTAGTGCGGCCACATTCCATTTTGTGCGGTCCGCACTAGGCTTGTTTGCCCTTAGTTTACTTTGTCTTTGATACTTGAGTAGGTTTCACTCCGTTTGAGCCGATCTTTGACATTTTGTCACTTTGTCGATCAAACTTGCAATCAAGCACAACTTATAAGCCTTTTGAGACTATTTTGTAACGACTTATAATCAAAGCATAAGCAAGAAGGAGCATAAAACTCGTTAAAATATCTATTTATCATAGGTATTGGAGCAGTTTTGGTTACAAAAATAGGTCAACATTATCCCGTATCTGCTAAACTCAGATTTCCCTGCACCAACAATATAGCAGAGTACAAAGCCTGTATACTAGGGCTCAATATGGCAATCGACATGAACGTTCAGGAGTTGTTGGTGATCGGTAACTCAGATTTGCTTGTGCACCAGGTACAAGGAGAGTGGGCCACCAAAAATTCCAAGATATTACCATATTTGCACCATATGCAAGAAATGAAAAAGAGGTTCACAAAGATAGAATTCCGACATGTGCCCAGAATTTAGAATGAGTTTGCTGGTGCATTAGCCACTTTGTCATCAATGATACAGCATCCAAATAAGAACTATATTGATCCCATTCCGATGAGGATCCATAATCAGCCGGCATATTGTGCTCATTTCGAGGAAGAAGCAGATGGAAAACATTGGTTCCATAACATCAAAGAGTACTTATAAAAAGGATAATACCTAGAGCATGCAAATCACATTCAGAAACACACACTCCGGAGATTGTCATATCACTTCTTCCACAGCGGAGGAAACTTGTACAGAAGAACTCCGGATTTGGGTTTACTAAGGTGTGTCGACGCAAAGGAAGCTTCTAAGCTACTTAAGGATGTGCATGCTGGGACATGTGGTCCGCACATGAATGGTTTTATTCTGGATAAGAATATACTCAGAGCCGGTTATTTCTGGATGACCATGGAGACGGATTACATTCAGTATGTCCGCAAATGCTTTCAATACCATGTGCATGCTGACATGATAAAAGTGCAGCCAAACGAGCTCAATGCAACAAGCTCACCTTGGCCATTCGCCGCCTGGGGAATGGATGTTATCGGTCCGATTGGGCCCACTGCTTCAAACGAACACTGGTTTATTCTGGTAGCCATTGATTAGTTCACTTAATGGGTGAAGTTGTAACCAAGAAAGTCATCACAGATTTTGTCAAGGATCGTATTGTCTGCCGATTCGGGGTTCCTGAGTCCATTATTACTGACAATGCCGCCAACCTCACTAGTGATCTGACAAAAGCTATATGTAAAACTTTCAAGATCAAGCACAAGAATTCTACCGCCTACAGACCTCAGATGAATGGAGCTGTAGAAGCGAAAATGGTAGAGAATCACAAACAATGGCATGAAAAGTTACCCTTTGCTCTTTTAGGGTACCACACCACAGTTCGCACGTCAACCGGGGAAACCCCCTACATGCTGGTTTATGGTACCGAGGCTGTCATCCCAGTCGAGGTGGAGATTCCTTCTTTAAGAGTCATACAGGAAGCTGAGCTTAGCGATGCATAGTGGATAAGGGGTCGCTATGAACAATTGGCCCTATTGATGGAAAAAGGATGAACGCAGTATGTCACGGCCAACTCTATCAGAACTTAATGTCTAGAGCTTTCAACAAAAGAGTCAAACCAAGACAGTTCGCACCAGGGCAGCTGGTATTGAAGAAAATCTTCCCGTATCAAGATGAAACTAAAGGGAAATTCTCTCCCAAACTAGCAAGGTCCGTACATGGTTCACAGGGTCCTGACAGGAGAAGCACTCATACTTGCAGAAATAGATGGAGAAATCTAGCCAAAACCAATCAATTCAGACGCAATCAAGAGATACTATGCCTAGATTATTTCACATTTCTTTTCTGATGTAATTGAACTACGCTTGACCTGATTCCCATTTAAGAGGGGATACGTAGGCAGCCTTATGGGTTCGGTCATATCATAATAAAGTTTTCATTTCCCCCAAAAAATCAAAAACTAGGGCAAAATTTTGAGGAGGGTCCTCAAAGTTCCGTAGCAAGTCCAGCCAACGCCATCACATGCCAGGAAGTCAGTAATCAGTCAAGATCTGGGGCAGAATTTTGAGAAGGATTCTCTAAATTCCGAAGAAGATTCAGCCGGGTCTGTCATCCGCAAACAGTTAAAATTCATCTACCAAACTGGGGCAGAATTTTGAGGAGGACCCTCAAAATTCCAACATAAGAGATCTGCAATGCCTTTGAAATGTGCCACAGTCGCTAGTTCATCAAAATAAATTACTTGATATCAATACGCTTCCAAAACGATTCTATTTTATCAATGATTGCATATTTTTTGAAAATCCTATTTCCATAACAGTCAGGTGTTACCCAGAGGAACTTGAAGGGGGCTTCCAGAGCGGAGCAGAGCAAGGTCGGCAAACAAAGAAAGAACCAACCTCCCATCATAAAACTTACAATTTTTCTTTGAACGCAGGCACAGTTTACGTAACGGTAGCATTCGCAAAACCTGTATACACAAATCAAATTCAATATCCATACGGCCATTAGACACTGAATATATATCCAGCTAAGACATACCTTACCCTTATCTACTATTCGCTTTTTGCACGAGTCTAACCCTTGACTCCATACTTGTTTGAGTCTAATCTTTGACTCTACGTTTGCATGAGTCTAATACTTGACTCCATATTTGCATGAGTCTAATCCCTGACTCCATATTTGCATAGGGCTAAGCATTGCCTTCCATTTGCATGAGTCTAATCTCTGACTCCATATTTGCATGAGTCTAATCTCTGACTCCATATTTGCATGAGTCTAATCCTTGACTCCATACTTGCATGAGTCTAATCCCTGACTCCATATTTTCATAAGGCTAAGCATTGCCTTCCATTTGCATGAGTCTAATACTTGACTCCATATTTGCATGAGTCTAATCTCTGACTCCATGTTTGCATGAGTCTAATCCTTGACTCCATATCTGCATAAAGCTAAGCATTGCCTTCTATTTGCATGGGACTAAGCCCTGTTCTGAATCTTGCATGAGGTAAAGCTCTACCTCCATATCTGCGTAAGACTAAGCATTGCCTTCCATCTACATGGGACTAAGCCCTGTCCCAAATCGTGCATGAGGTTAAGCTCTACCTCCATATCTGCATAAGGCTAAGCACTGCCTTCTCTTTGCATAAGGCTAAGCTCTACCTCCATATCTACATAAGGCTAAGCACTGCCTTCTCTTTGCATGAGACTAAGATCTGTCTCCAATCTTTCATGAGTCTAATTCCTTGCCTTCCCATTTGCATAAGGCTAATCCTTGCCTCCCCACTCGCAAGGGACTAAGAGCTATCCCACTTTGCACAAATATTGCTATATTTCTACTACTATTTACTTGCTTTTCAATCGGGCTAAGCTCTGCCCTCCATTTCATAAGACTAAGCCTTGTCTTGTTACATCATATTATTGCATATCATGGGCTGAAACATCGCCAATCTATCCGAAGGCGTCATAGTCTAAAGGCATCATTCTCATAGAAAGAAGACACCATGCCATGGCCTGAGGATCTCTCGAACTTGCATATCATTATTCAAAGGCGTCATGGTTCGGAGACACCATTTTCATGGCCCGAGAACACCATTTCATGGCCTGCGAATACCTCACTAAACAATTCATGGAACAGGAAGTCATGGTCCAAGGACGCCATTTTTAACCGTCCGAAGACAACTTTCATGGCCCGAAGGGAATTTGCATCATGTTTAAGTTTTCACAAATACGTTTGTAGCATCTTTTATCTGTAGGTAACCAGTAATCAACCACTATACTAGAAGGAGCAATCTCGCTCCAGTTCCCTCCAACCGTCCCGAGCCTCAACCGCTCACCGTAGCCGCTTCCGCATCTCATATCCGTTCTTGCAATAATTTCATCATCCTACTTCGCGGGTGAATCCAGAACTACACATGGACTGATTCCTGTAAAACTAGGGATATGTAGGTAACTCGAAAATTGGAGTCCGGCCTCCGTCTTCAAGATATCCCATCCGGTCAAAATTGGCCATCATTTCTTTACCCGAAAACTTTTTCATCCTTTCCAGGTAAAAAGGGGCAGTTGTTGATACCCAATTTTTCCTATATATTTTTTATATGCATAAATGTCTTTAAAAAAGCATATATATGCATATATAAGCATGCACAAGGTTTTTATAATTTTTCCCATAATTTCAAGAATTTAAATTGATTTATTTTCTTCCCTTTTATTCATAAATTCCCCAATAATTATTCTCCAAATTATTGTTATGATAATTTATTCATTTAATTTCTATACTTATACCAAAATATGAGTAATATAATTTTTATGCATTTTTATAATTGTATTTGGTATTTTTAAAGCTAAATTGCATATAATTGCAATGCTATCCCATTTAGTGTATAATTACATTTTATGTGCGTAAAATTGGTCCCTATATTTTTAAAATGGTAATTACATATTTTAAATCATTTTGGTATAGAAAAATTATTTTCAGAAAACTATTTATTATTTATTATAAATTAAAGTAGGAAAAAATGGCTATTTAAATTATAGCCAGATTTGGCTTTCAATTGTAGCCCAAATTGAACCCACTGCCCAGCCCCCAATTAACCCGAACTAGACCCTATATACACCTACCCAAACCCAGAACCCATGTACACGGTCAAATCCTGACCGTTGATCTCCCAGATCAACGGTCCACACGACCTCTTTCTTTTTTATTTCCTAAGACCACCCTAACCCTAGCCATTTCTCACAGCCCGCTACCTTCAGATGCTCTCGTCTCCTCTCTTCTCTCAACCTAACCCTAATCCCTCTTCAACCGCCGCCTCCCTCTCCGGTCTTCTTCGGTGACCACCTTTCAACCCCAAGCCTCCAATGGTTCCTCCATCGCCTTGCTCATCCTCTCTGAGGCCTTCAAGGGCCCTGGACCATGCCAAATTGTATCTAGGGTTACTGCTTTGGCTGTTCATGGTTTCTCCGGTGTGATTTTGAGCAAAATCACGCTATATTTGTTACTATCTTTGAAGTTTATAGCAGGTTCTTCCGTTTCTATTTGGGTTTCCTTTGAAACCCTAACTTTTGTCTGTATCTCTTAGATCTGTGCTATTTTTAACGATTTGAGTCTGTTTTTTTTCTATGTTTTACACTATTCTCAAATCTCTTTTGCAAAAATCATCGATTGCGAGTTGTTTTACTTTCTTTTAAAAGTTAGGGTTTTCGAAACTTTTTCTACACTCTGTTTAAATCGATTCTTCGTGTTTAAACCTCTTTCCTTTGCATATCTTGACTGATTCTGTATTTTTCTTCTTTTTCAACTCGTCGATGTTGAAAACCCCAGTTCTTGGTCTTAACCTTGGGTTCTGAGTCTGTATTTGACGATTTGTTCATCTAATCTATATGCTTGCTTGTTTCTCATGAATCCCTGAGTTTTGTGTGATTTTTTACCCTACTATACCCATTAGGGTTTCTAATTTTTACTTCTCCCGCCTATACTATGCTTATTCTGTTAACTCCTTTAATCAATGCTATGTTCTATACGAATCCCTGATTTTGTGTGATTTTTACGCTACTATGCTATTAGGGTTTCTGATTTTGACTCTTGCCTATTTTGTGTTTATTCTGTTTATTCATAGGAATTAATGGTAATTTCCCATAAAATCAGTACTATTGTCCATCAGAATCCTTGATTCCCTATGATTGATATCCTTCTAATCTCTTGTGATAATATATACTGATTTTCAACCTCTCAGTCATTTTTCTTGCCTTATTTCATGGTCGATTATGCTGTCAACTGACTCTTATGCTATTTCCTTAATTGGAATATTATGTACCTGGCCTTATTTGCATGTTCTATACTTGCACTATGCTGAAATTATTTCCTTATGTGTTAAATTCCATGTCTTATGTGATCTCTTTCCTTATTTGTCTTTACCATTTGAAATTAACTCCCTTAATTAAGGGAGTACTTCTATTAGTTTTATACTAATTGATACCTAGTTCCATAACTACTGCTTGACTTTGATTCTTACCTTATTATTTTGCCTAGTTTCAGACTATATATAGGCTCTCTCATTAACACACGCAGGACACAAACACTTGGCTCAAACTATCTCTCATACTTAAAAAATTTTTGCTCTCTCTCTCTTGTGCTACTTACTACTGCTCTAAGTTAGCCGGCTACAAGTCAAGGCTAACCATTTGTGTTCTCTTGTTCTTTCACTCTGCCTATTATCCCCTTTACTGGTATGTCCTAGTTTCAATTCAAAATTCCAACAACAATATGATTCTCTTATTGTTTCAGTTCATCTTGTTTCTGGTTTGCTTCTATTTGTGGTTCTATTGTGAAACTTGTAGCTGAGGGTTATATTGTTAGCATTTTATCATGTCTTCCCCTCCCCTTGAGATCAGTATATTTCCCTTCTGTTTGTTTATGAGCATGTCTACACTAATCATCTCTCACTTGTTATATGTTTACTACCATGGATCTCCCAAATCCCTACCCCCTTGCATGTGGATCTTGTTCTTTATGTCTGATTCTGTGGCTATGTCTAGCTAGCTACTTCTGGGCATGACTATGCTAATTCCCAGGTCTTTGCTTAATTATGTATCCTATGTATTCCCAAACTCCCTTGACCCTTGTGTGTGAATACTGAGTTTACTTAGTTCTGTAAATTGTCTATGTGCAAACCTTCCCTAAGGTGTTTGGACTTTTGTTCATCTCTTCAACCCTTTTCTTTATACAGTCTCTATTTCTTTACTAAACTACTTTCAAACAAGCCCTCTTTTATACAGTTTTTTTCACTAAAATCACTTTCACTCTACTCTTAGTCAATAAGTTCTGACCCCTCCAGTATGTGTACTGCCTTGGGATCCTCTTGAGAACCCTCTGAATTCTGACATACTGAGGCTGGCCCTTCCACACTACACTTGTTCAATTCTTGGTTTCTAAGTCTAGGTGTAAGTATTGACCGGGATCCTTGAGATCCTTAGGGAACTTTGATGCACCTAGACTCTGATTTGTCTATGGAATTGAGGCATATGAGGCCATTGGAGGCTTTGAAAAATCTAGGCCTGATTGAAGGCTCCCTATAGAATAGCTTCTTGATTTTCTATTTTTACTTATGTAATTCATTCATTGGCCTGTAAAAATTTGTAAACAAATATTGGGGTATTTAGTGAAAATGGTGGGTAGATACATGTTTTATGGGGTAATTCGGGTAGAAATCATGCTCATTGGACTTTGCTTTTAAATCTGTTTGCTCTACTAAGTAGAAATCATGCTCCTAGGACTTCACGTTTAAATCTGATTGTTTTTCCAATAGAAATCATGCTCTTAGGACTTCCTGCTTAAATTTGAGTTCCTCATCAAGTAGAAACCATGTCTATAAGGTTTTATATTCTGTCATGTTTAGAAACCATGCTTATAGGTTCCAAACAATCATGTCTTAAAATTAGTTTAATAATAGATGTCATGCCTATAGGACCTGGTCCAAATTCAGTTGCAACGAGTATTTATGTATGTTTCCATACCTGCAAACCGTTAAAACCAGTATTACGCGTAGACATCATGCCTATAGGGAGCCATACTCGAAATTCTGTCTGTTAATCTAATTTAGTCTAATAAATCGACTTGATCAAGCCTAGTTCATTTTTTGAATTGGTTTTATTAAGTATGAAGTATTTCCTGAAACAAGTTCCTTCAACCTGCCTCAATCTAACTAGATATCATGCTTATAGGTATTAAAGGAGTCCATTTCAAAACCTACTTTGTTTCTGCATTAATATAGACATAAGTATTCTGCGTATAGGCGAGCCTTTAGGGCGTTTTCAAAATTGCATTTCTGAAACTGTCTTTATTGCTAATATTTTCTGATCCTAATAAGCTTTTAAAAAGAGTCCATAGGCAACTGCTAGGGTATAACTTCTAAGTCTAAAAAAGAGGTTGTTTGTCTTTTGCATATTCACTTAGATATCTTGCTTTAGGAGATTGTCTAATAAAAGATCTTAATTGTGCTTGGGTCATGTTTCTTATGTGTTTGTTTGAGGAGAAAACTCTAAGCCTCTTAATTGCTCCCTTTGTATGTTGAAAGTCCTAAGTGTTTTTGATTATCGTCTTAGAATGTTCGCCTTTTAAAACCTTAGGGGTACTTCTAGAATCACCTATAGGTAAAGGTCCTAACTCCTTCCAGGACCATTAAGAAGGGACGGGTAGCAGCACGCACTAGAAATCATTGACCAACACTCGCTTTGCATGACCAATAAGGGGATGTAAAGGGTAGATATGGGATATGATGACTACGCGCTAATGTCACATATAGCCCCTCATTGAGGAGTGTTTACCGGACATTGTGTGGGGTAACCCTATAGGATAACCAACCTAGGACCCCTCTTTACCAAATCCCTTCTTTATTTAAACCTTTGTTTTACAACTTGTCCAAACCTTTATCTTACTACTTGAGTTATTCTAACGTGCTTTAGTCATAACTTATTTGATTCAACTATTTACTTGTGATGGACTAATTTGTGAATATAAGTTCGGCCGGGACCCACAGTTGTGGACTAAAAGGGGTGCCTAACACCTTCCCCTCGAGGTTACTTCAAGCCCTTACCCTAATCTCTAGTAATGCAAACCAATCCAAGAGTTAATCGCTCTAGGTGCCCTAACACACCATAATCCATTAGATGGTGACTCTTCAAATACCCAATTTCCAAAAGGAAGGAGTCATTACACCCCGTGAATATCAAAATCCGGACTTCTCCCCGTAAAAAAGAGAGGAAAAAGGGGGCGCGACAATTGTAATGTCTTCTTGTTCTTCTAATATTCTTGTGATAAATAACTTCTCCACTCTGGAGTAGTCTTTCTTAGGGTTATTGATGGATCTTGTGATTTAACTATTGTTTTGGATTTTACTCTCTGCTAATTACCCGAATTCATTGAATGAGTTATTAATCAAATTGCAAGGCTAATTGTGGGTTATCTTTAATCGAAATAGAAGTGTTGCTACAATTTGCATTGTGCCAAATTGTTTGGGATGATTTTACGCCTCTCATAGGTAATCGCAAGAGCTTAGAGAGTTATTAATTAACCCAGTTTGAAAGAATAGTCGAGAGGCATTCTTCGAAAGATCATTCATTCACTGTAGTTGTGCATATGTTCATAGAACTTGTTCTTAGGTTGGTCAAGGGAACTTTCATTCATTCGAAAGAAGAATTTGAATCCCTAAGGTAGCCTAATCATCTATTGAAATCGAATAAATCAGTATAAATTAAGAGTGAACTTAACTCAGAGTTACCCGGACTAATAAGTGATCACATATATTGTCACAGCCCTTACTTCTCACCTTGATATTCAATCGTTGCTATTTAACCATTAAATTGCCATTAGTTTCTACAATAGATAATCTTAGTTTTATTAGTAGTCGACGATAATATAAATAAAAGGTTTATTATCCTGGATAGTGTTGAGCTGAAGATTTATTAGAACATTATTTAAATTTTAAACTAACTCCTGTGGAGACGATTTAATACTATACTATCTTTGACTAGCGAGCCTTAGTTTTATACATCGATTTTGCGCTCGTCACATACCGAGCTCGTAGATTTTGTGGTTATCTGAATTATTTGATGCTCTTACAATGACTCTTCTCCTGATTCAAAAAGGTACTTTTTTAAAATTCATTAAATAAGTGAGTATAAATTAATAAGGGCAAAAATAGTTAATTATACTTTTCACATTAATGATAATAAGTTAACAAAATTATTACAAAGTAAACATAATATTCGTAAACCACAACTAAGATTAGCGAAACTTGGAGGGAGGTTTCTCAAATTATCCCAAATATAACTAACTTATTTTGGAGTGTTATGTCATATTTTCAGTATAAAATATAAAATTCGGGTGATATTTAATTTTTGGTTACCTTGAATGACTTTTATGTGACAAAAAATAAAAAAGTGACTTTTATTTTATAAACTCAAAGTTAAATAATTTTTATGTGATAAAAAATAAAAAGTGATTATTGTGTTACAAACTCAAATGAACGACCACCAGTGAAATTTACTCCTTATTTTTGGGTGTTTGTTTTTTGTTGGAGATGCATTAATATGGTATTCTTTCACAATCAGTTTTCTAGATTACAGGAAATCTACCATATTTGAGGGTATAACATTCACTATGTTTATTCTTGGTCATCACTCGTTTTGAAAGTAAATTCTGTGTTCCTAGGCCTTAAAAACATCTTTTTATCTCACCTTGATTTGCGTGTGCAGTTCGGGCACATTTCCGGAAAGCTTTTACGTGAAAACTAAGTGAAATAAGGAAATTGGCTTTTAAAATTAAATAAAATTGACTTTGGTCAACATTCTTGGTAAACAGACCCGGACCCGTGATCCGGCAGTCTTGTAGGGTCCATAGTAAAATTTGGGACTTGGGCATATGCCCGCAATAAAATTCCGAGGTCCCAAATCCGAGAAATGAATTTTTGAAAGAAATTATTTAACTGAAATTATAAGAAGTTTTCGAAATAAAAAGATGTTTAAAATTAATGGTATCGGGCCCGTATTTTAGTTCTGGATCTCTATACAGGTCTTATATAATAATTAAGTTGAATCTCTGAAGTTTGGTAAGAATCGGAGTTCATTTAGTATAAACTGGACCCTTAGTTGAGAAGTTGGAGATTTTGATGTTCTTGAGTGATTTCATGAATTTGAGGTTTAATTCATAGTTATTGATATTATTTTGATGATTTGATCGCACGAACAAGTCTGTATGATGTTTTTAGACTTACGTGCATGTTTGGTTTGGAGCCCTGAGGGCTCGGGTAAGTTTTGGATAGGCCACGGAATGAAATTAAACTTAGGAAACCTACTGATGTGTTGCAGGTCTGCAGGCTTCGCAATTGCGAGCTTGCATTTGCGACTAACCATCGCATTTGCGATGATTTGGTAGGGGGTGACCTTCGTATTTGCAAAGCTCAAGTCGCAAAAGCGACTCCAATAGTGTTCGCATTTACAAGAGTTCACATTTGCGAACATATCATCGCAAATGCGATATCTGCACCTGTGTAAATCATAACTTAGCCGAAAATTTTTCATTTTTCAAACTCCCTCAAACCTTAAGCTCTCTTGGGCGATTTTCTAAAGAAAAGTTCTTCTCCAAATCGATTGTAAGTCATTTCTAACTCATTTTCTTTAATCTATAACATTTTTCACATAATTTCAACTCAAAATCAAGGGTTTTCATGGGGGAAATTGGGTGTTTTGGGTAGAACTTAGGATTTTCAAATTTTGGGGATTTGGACCTCGATTTGAGATCCGATTTCAAAATAAATTATATATTTGAGTTCGTGGGTGAATGAGTAATTGAGTTTTGGTTCGAACCTCGGGTTTTGGTCATATGGGCCCGGGGTCAATTTTTGACTTTTTGGAGAAATCTTTAGAAAACCTATTTCCATGCATTAGAATTGATTCATTTAGAATTTATTGATATCGTTAAGTAAATTGTGGCTAGATACAAGCGAATTGGTGGTGGAAACAAGAGGTAAAGCGATAGTTGAGGCTTGAATTGTGTTCATGGCATTGAGGTAAGTGTTTGGTCTAACCTTAGCTTGAGGGATAAGGAGTTGTGTCTTAGTTGCTATGTGTTAATTGTTGAGTACGACATATATGTGTGGTGACGAGTATCTATACGTCGGTGTCAAGCATGCCCGTGAGTCTTATACTATGATTAATGTGACTCGGTTTCGTATTGTTCATGCTTTATATGATGATTTCTATTGTTGAACAAGGCTTGTGGAAGTATTATTGGTAATTGAACATTGTAGAGCATTGGCTCAAGTTGAGAATTGAGTTGTGAAGTAATTGTGAAAAATAGAAGAGGTTTATGATAGATTGTCTCCCTTGTCGGGATGTTATTGCTTTTGATATTATCTCCCTTGCCGGGATGTTATTACTCATGATATTGTTTCCCTTGCCGGGATATTGTTGTTATGTTATTGTTCCCTTATGGGGATTTTATTGTGATACTATTGATTCCCTTGCCCAAATAGCTTTGAGATTGTTGCTTGGGTGAGGAAGAGTGTAAAGCACGAAGGGTGATGTCGTGCATGATTTTGAGAGTGTTAATGCACGAAGAGTGATGTCGTGCCGATATTGTGAGGTAAAAGCACGAAGGGTGATGCCGTTGTTGATACCCAATTTTTCCTTATGTATTTTTACATGCAAATACTTTCAAAATAGCATATATATGCATATATAAGTATGTCCAAGTGTTTCAATAATTTTCCTAATTTCTAAAAGATTTTTAAACTGATTTATTGCCCATTTTAGTAGTACAAAAACCAATAATTATTCCCAAAATTATCATTTTGGTGAATAACTTACTTTATTCTCATATTTATACCCAAATATAGCTAGGGTAATTTTTATACATTTTTTACAAATTTATTTAGTATTTTAAAATCTAAATTGCATATAATTACAATTTTAGCCTATTTTAAGATTAAAAGCATTATGAAATTGGTTCCAATAATTTTAAATTAATATTTATATCATTAATTGACTCAGTACCTTTAATTTATTTTCATAAGTTATTTTACTATTTTTATAAAAATAAAAAGAGAAAAGTGGCTATTTAAAATTTGGCCCATTTTGTTTCAATTATAGCCAAAATTGGTTCCCCTAATTGACCCAATTTCAAACCCAATTTCGGACCAGCCCAGTTCCATTTAACCCAACCCTTAACCCATTTAAACTACCCGACCCAAACCCCTTTTAATCTAGGTCGTTGATTAATCTGATCAACGGCCATGATTTCCCTTTTCCTTTTTTAATCCGTCCACACCCCTAACCCTAACTCATTTCATTCTATCATCCGCCTCTAAATACCCCCCTTCCCTCTCAAGCTCTCTCGAAGGTTCTTGAAACCATAATCATCTCCTATTGTCTTCTACCTTCAGCTCACCGGAATACATGGCCTCTCAGGCCATGGATGGCTTAAACTCATCTCCCTCTGCTCTTAAACACTTGGTGTTCGAAGTTTCAAGGTCTGACCTCAATGGTGTCCATTCAGATACTCTCCGATTCAAGGATCTATGGCCTCTCCGGCCTTACTCCGGCATGTCCAAGCATTATGAGCCTATTTCTGACTTATACGACTCAGATCAGATCTTTTCCAAGCCTTTCTCTCGGTATTTTTGTATTCTTATACTGTATGTATTTCCTATTGAGTTCTTAAGTTTTGTTTGCCTTCTACTGAACTCTGTTTAAGTCCCTTCTAAAAGGTTTTCTTAAACACGTTTCTTTTATTGTCGTGACTATTCTCTCATTATGCTCCTGCGCTCTGTCTGCTTTGAATATTATTTGTATTTGCTTGTCTTCTCATGAGATTCTGAAAGGAAATCTCTGAGCCTGTTGCCTCCTCATCTCTGTATTTGACTCGAGTCGGAAACCCTAGAATTTGGGGGTTTCCTCCGAGTTTGGTCATATGATCAAACTAGGGTTCTGTTTGAGGACCTTTGACTCTTTTAGACTTATTTCTGGGTCTATGAACTAAGTGTGAACTTCTTTTGTTTGCACACAATTCTGATTCTCCTACACTAGAATCTTCTATTGAATAGCATGACAAATTTCTTCATGTTTAACGTGTCTGTGTGCTTTTATATATGAGGAATCTTTCTTCAAAATGGTTTTCCAACTTGTGATTGATTCAGAATTCCTTTTAATAAGTTTAATTGATTGGTACTGATTTTCCTTAAGTCGAAATCCTTCCCATCTTTCTAACCTGGTTCATTCATACGAAATCCTCAATTTCTAATTTACTAGCTGTTAACTAATTTCCTTTCCTTACATGCACAAACCATGTACTATCAAGACTTTGTCCTTAAATAAACCTTTATGTATTTACCCCTCTTGTACTGCTCTGGAAAAGTGTTTGATTGACTCATTTCCTTAATTATTTTGCCCGTTTGAAATCAGAATCCCTTAATTAAAGGGAGACCTTGTGTAATTGATTTCCAAACTATTTTTCTTACCTATTTCTACTTGCTTTCTGCACTATAGAAGGGCACGACCCTTCTGCACTTTAGGACACCTTCAATTCAATACTTCTACACGTCACACTTCACAATTCTCTTCTAAACTCACAGCATTCTGATTGCTCGTTTGTACTTTGGCTTTACAAGACTACTGCTTTCTCTTTGTTTGTTTTCTGTGAAACTGGTATGTCCTAATTTTAGTTTCAGCATCACCCCAATGTGTTTACTTAAAGTTTTTATATCCATGGCTACCTTACTGCTTATGTAGAGTTCAATATTTAACTTAATATGTCTATGTTCTATTGCATGTTTCTACTGTGAATCTTTGCTCCCTACCACATTACCCCTATGTGTTTGTAAGTGGTGACTTAGGGCATGGCAACATGAGTTGTTTCCCATGACTTGGGTTCTGAACCAGTGAGGTCCTAACCTCTAACAAGCTGGAGGGTGTGCCAGCATACCCCAATGCTGAATATGCCCATCGGCCTGCTTCTCTTGTGTTCTTGCAAATTCCCTACTCCTCTATACCCCTATATGCACTAATTTTTAAGTTGTTCCCTTTCCCCCTTTCCCCTTTCAGAATTTCACTTCTGCACTTGCACTCTCTCCTAGCTTCTAGGTTCTGCCCCCCTCTTGTGAGCCTTGCCTTGGGACCTTGAGTTTCCTCAGAACTTGGACACTTGAGGGCTGGCCCTTCCACACTGCACTATGTTCTTAATCTGGTAACATTTGGTTGCGAGCACAACCCGAAGTCTATATGAGGCTCTTAGAGAACTCTGACACATCCAAAAATGAGAGAAAGGCTTTGGATCATGATCTTTAGAGTTGGTTCATCTCATATTTCAGACATGGAGTATGAATTAGGCTCCCCTTGGTTGTACTTTTAATTTTGCTTTTCTTATTTCATTCCGGGCTGTAATAACTTGTAATAACTATTGGGGATGGCTAGTGAAAAGGGAGGGAATCATGCCTACAAAGGGGTAGATATCATGTTCATAGGGAATCATTATACTTCTGCACTTCTGCATTTCATATAGATATCATGTTCATAGGGAATTATTATACTTCTACACTTCTACATTTCATATAGATACTATGTCTATAGGTTTCTGCACTTCTGCATTATATAGAGACCATGTCTATAGGTTTCTGCACTTCTGCATTACATAGAGACCATGTCCATAAGTCATTTCTGAAATTTTGCATATCCTATAGATAATATGCCTATAAGACTTCCTGCAATTTGCATGTGCATCTATCATTAGGCAAACCTATTTATAGGAGTTAAATAACTAGCTACATATAGATGACCTACCTATAGGATTTCTGCATGTCAATAACAATGTTTTTAAAGGCAACAATGCCTAGAAAGCATGCCTATAGGAATTAACGACCTAGTATGAAACGTTTTCGTTCACCTATAAGTCTAAAATCGACAATATCATTGTCCAACATCTGCAGAATCTTTTGTCAAAACTCGTCTTCCCTGAATAACTGACGACCTCTTCTAAAATCAATACACTTCATCTTTTCTGAAACCAATAGATATCATGCTTATAGGTTTCATCCAACACTTAGGCAAGCCTTAGGATAAAAGTTATGACTGCACCAGTTTTCTTTGTTAATTACGACCAGCGGGCAGGTCTAATTTGGACTTCTTATCTGAAAATATGTGATAAATCAGCCTGCTTTCCCCTTTTAAGTTTTAATCGGACCCTAATCAGTACATGCAAGACATGCTAAACTAGATGTTTTTCTTTGATTTGAGGAGGTTTATTTGAGCCATACCTGTTTATGTGTTTTCCCAATACTTGTTATACAGGTATGTGATAAATCAGCCTGCTTTCCCCTTTTAAGTTTTAATCGGACCCTAATCAGTACATGCAAGACATGCTAAACTAGATGTTTTTCTTTGATTTGAGGAGGTTTATTTGAGCCATACCTGTTTATGTGTTTTCCCAATACTTGTTATACATGTTTTTCTTGTCGCCTTAGTATTTTGACCTTTTGAAACCATAAATAAGCCAACTTTTCCACCATTATAGGATTAGTAGTCCCAAGCACCTCTGGGCTAATAGAATTGGGGCGGGTAATAACATGCAATAAGTAAACGAGACTATTCCACACTTTAACACCTTAACGGGGTGGGAAAGGGTAGATATGGATGTGATGACCACGCGATAATGTCACGTGTCGATTACCAGACATTGTGTGGGGTGATCCATATTATTTATAAACTTAGGACCCCCCCCCCCCCCTTTCCTTTACTTGTTTATTTCGTTGTTTACCTTTCAAAATTTTAAACCGTTTTTCTCAAATTTCAGTTTGCCTTTCACTTCTTTTAATTTTATCTATTTTCAACCCTTATGTGAAAACCCCCTCATATTTGAAACTCTTATTTGCTTACTTAAAGTCACAATTATAGTATGGCCGGGAACTACACTAGTGGATCCTGAGGGGTGCCTAACACCTTCCCTTCGGGATAATTTCAAGCCCTTACTCGATCTCTGATTTTCCTAAATCAAACTCTTCTTAGTGTCCTAATGCACTTTAATCATTAGGTGGCGACTCTTCTCTTTTAATACCCGTTAAAAGAGTTGTCAATGTCATAAACCCTATTTCGCAAGGAAAAAAAGGGGGCGCGATTATTTGTTTATTTCTTTTAAGCATTCAATTTTCTTTTCGATTGCGAAACTGACTCGTCTCTTGTTTCTTTCACTTGTCTCTTTTACTGCTTTCCTCTATTGCACTCCTTTATAACTGTTTTAAATTATTGTAATTATTACTTTATGAACGTGCAAATATGCAACAACTTGTTTAATCATTGCATAAACATGTTTTCAACATCATATTCCACTCGTGCCAAACAAATATCATAGCAACACTTATAATGAGTGGTTGCGCTCTTCCGATATTTTCACCCTTTAAATCCGGCAAAGGCATATTTACGGTAAAACCAGTCGATCAACGGTGTAGTCGACGGTTTCGTGCCTTTCCCTCTTGAGTTATCCGCTTAGGGTATCAGTCTAAAACCCCCATAGAAACCTTACTCTGTTTAATTGTGCATGCATCATGGTCAAACCTAGCCAAGTCAGTTATGTTGTCTGCATAATGACTCTTTAAGATAGCCTTATCCAAAGTTCACTAGGTTTCCCAAAAATCCAAACGGACACTATCACGTTTTGTGCATTTATTTGGGGAATTAAATGCTTTTATGCCAATTATTGGTATTTAATAGTCGAGTCTGGTGGGGGTAAGGGCCTGACCCTTTTGTCTTGCAGAAACATGAGGCACGAAGTCCCCAGATTTGGCATGGTCACAAACATCCACCCAAGGTTGCTAAGCTGGTGGGAGGATCTTCATTCCAGTGATCAGACTCTTGTCCAAAAAAACCTAGGAAATCTACCTTCTCTCCTGGAGGTCCAACCCAACAACAAAATCATAGAAGCTGCTACTCTGTTCTAGGACTGTGATAGGTCTGTGTTTCGCTTCGGGGAGATTGAGATGACACCCCTGCTATAGGAAATAAGAGGATTGACTGGTATACCATGGGAGACTCCGAGTTTGTTAATGTCGAAAAATCGCAAGGGTAGAGGTTTCCTCAAAATGATGGGCCTAAATAAGAATCCAGACTTGACATGTTTGAAGGAGTCTTACATTCCCTTTGATTATTTGTACGAAAGGTACGGTCACAGCAAATCATACCTTACTTATCCGGATGAGTTTGCCCTTACATCGTTGGGGCATATTCACCGAAGGGTCTTTCTCTTCATGTTCTATTTCTTGGGGATGATAGTGTTTCCAATGAAGAAAGCAAGGATCCACACTAGGCTAGCCATGGTCACCAAAACTTTGATGGAGGGAATTGGGGGACAACCATTTAGCATAGTGCCCATGATCATCGCAGAGATATACCGAGCCCTGGAAAAGTGTGAACAAGGAGCCCCACACTTCGAGGGCTGCAACTTGCTACTCCAACTCTGGCTCATGGAGCATCTCCAAAGGGGTGAATATCGGCAAGAGATTCAGCATAGAGACTGGAACGATCATATAGCCTTCCATCAACCAAGGCAAATGAACTACATGCCCAACATGTTTGCTCACCCAGAAGATGCCAAGGGATGGGTGGAGCTATTTGAAAATCTGACTGAGGATCAAATACAATGGATGTTCGAGTGGTTCCCTACTGAAGAGTTCATCTCCTGATCTAGGGACGCACCATTTCTGATACTGATCGATTTGAGAGGAACCTACCCTTATGTGCCTCTCCGGGTTATGAGACAGGTTGGTAGGAAACAGGTTATACCAAGGGTCGACAAGATGAGTCACTTCCGGACCGACTTCCAAGCTGATGACAGTCCTTATAAGTGTCAAGCTCAGCATATGTGGCATTGCAAGATCATCATGGGGAGAGATACTATCGAGCCAGACAGATATCATGCTGGCTTCACCCCATCGATGATCACCATGTTCGAGGTCACAGAATCATCGATGAAAGGGCTGAAGCACAGTTCAAATACAACCAACTGTGCAATAGGATTCGCGAATATGAAAGTGAACACCGCGAGATTCAAGAAGCCCACCAAAAGATGATTAAAGAATGGAAAGACATGGCTGTCAGCGCCAACAAGCGACTAGGATACTTGGAACGGGGTCTAGTGGAGCTGGAAAGAAAATTTATCAAGAGGATCGAGGACTGAAAGGTGTTCAGCTCGAACTGGGTAACCATGGCGTCCGATTTTATGGACAGGTTCGGGTTCAACACAGAAAATGTGCCAGATGTGTTCTACATCCAGAACCTAAAGAAAAAAACCCGCGGAGACATTCCGCGAGTATGCTACTCGCTGGAGATCAGAAGCTGCTAAGGTTAGACCAACTTTAGAAGAAGAACAAATGAACAGGTTTTTCGTCCGAGCTCAAGACCCACAGTACTATGGAAGGTTGATGCTGATTGAAAGCTAGAAATTTTCCGACATCATCAAGCTAGGTGAGAGGATCGAGGAAGGCATCAAAAGTGGTATGGTCACAAACTTTGAATCCTTTCAGGCTACCAACAAGGCTCTACAATCTGGTGGCATATCCAAGAAAAAGGACATGAGTGCAATAATGGTTGCACAGAGAACCAAATCCCCTATCAAATACCAAACCTACCCGATGCCCCCACTCACATATCAACCTACTCCAAATTACCAAGCATCCTCGCCCTCTTACCAAACTCCACCACCTACTTACCAATCACCTCCACCTCCTACATATCAGCCTACTTCACCCAGATATTCCCAACCCATACATGTCTACCAAGCCTACAATGCTCGACCCTCTTACTATCAATCACCTCCCACTCGCCAAAACTTTCCTAGACCCCGACCGAATTTCGACCGCAGACCTCTCAAACAATATACCGCCATTGCTGAACCAATTGACCAGTTGTATGAAAGGCTCAAAGCTGCTGGTTATGTCACCCCCATATTTGCTATAACCCCTGAAAACCCTTCCCAGTGGGTCAATCCAAATAAACCCTATGTATACCATTCCGGCATGAAAGGGCATACCATTGATGAATTCAGTTCTTTGAAAGATAAGATCCAGACACTGATTGATAACAAGATTATTGTGGCAAAGGAGCCTGCTCCGAATGTCCACAACATCCCTCTGCCCGGCCACAAGGGTGGAGGCGTTCTTATGATTGAGATGGAAGAAACCGACAATCACCCTTAATCCGATTGTAGTCCAAATTTGGCCTTCTGGGAGTACCGAGGTGAATATATCCATACTACTTGAGTTTGAAGTGCCTTCCCCCACAAAGACGCCAACACCAATTGAGGTCAAGTTTGGGCCTCCAGCAAACACACCCGCGCCATTTGAAGTTACGATTTTACCGTCCAAAATACATGCTCTGTTTGGGGTAAAGGCGCCCATTCCAGTAGCAATGTCGGCTATAACACCATTCCATTCAAAGGCCATCCCTTGGGACTACACAGCTGAGGTAAGAAGGAAAGGGAAAGCCAAATTCGGAGAAGTAGTCGTGGCACAGGGTATGACAAGAACCGACAGAGTATACACCCCTGAACATTTGGCTGAATCAAGCAAGCAGGCCTCTGGATGGCCGACTATCACTGAAGCTAGGCTCGATGATCTCTGGATAAAACTACAAGCAAAGGAGTACTCAGTCATTGATCCGTTGAACAAAACACCGACACAGATATCTATCCTAGCCTTGCTGCAAAGATCCGATGCACATAAGAACGCCTTGTTGAAGGTGCTGAGTGAGGCATATGTACCAAGCAACATCACTGGAGGAGAAATGGAAAACATGGTAGGGAAGGTATTGGAGAGTCACAAGATCACTTTTCATGAAGATGAGTAGCCACCAGAAGGGTTGAGTCACAACAAGGCACTGCACATCACTGTGCAATGCGAGGATTATTTTATCACCAGAATCCTGATTGACTGAGGGTCCAGCCTAAACATTTGTCTGTTGGTAACACTCAAGGCATTGGGAAAGGGGCTGCATGAGATCAAGGACAGGGTCATCAATGTCAAAGCTTTCGACGGTTCTCAAAGGTCCACTATTAGGGAAATTAGCTTGTATTTGCAGATGGGGCCTACTTGGTTTGATGTTGAATTTCAAGTAATAGACGTGCCGACATCTTACAACTTACTTTTGGGATGGCCTTGGATTCATGCCGCTGGGGCTGTAGCATCAACCCTACATCAGGCAGTGAAGTTTGAGTGGAATCACCATGAGGTGATCATTCACGGCGACGGTAGCAATCCCATATACAGTCGCCAAACCATCCCAACGATCGGAGGTAGAAGAAAGATAGGTAGAGAGACCTATCACCACATCGAGCAAGTCAACGCCGTTGATAAGGACAAATGGTGGGACAACAAAATCGAAAGCATATTGAACTGGAGCGGATATGAACCTGGCAAGGGTCTTGGCAAGAACCTCCAAGGAATCGCCAAACCTATCAAGCTGAAGAAGTATGACACCAATTTTGGTCTGGGATACGAGTATACTTAGGAAGAGTTCAACAACTGGTCGCCACCATGGCGCGGCCTTTACTACCCACTGGAGCAGCCGATACCCCATTTGGGATAGACTTTCTAGTCAGCCGATGTTATATATGGGTCGGAAGAAGAGGAAGCATTGCGGCAATGGGAAATTTATTCGTGGAAGATGATGACATAGATTGTTCCAAGGAAGAGGGGGAGGAAGGACCTTCCATACAGGCTGTAAGCTGAGGAGCATGCCTCAACAATTGGACCATCAGAACCACCAGAGCCCGGAAAGCCTCGGGGTAGCAAGGCTGAATAAAACATCATGCCCTATCTTTCATTATTACTAGTTGATTTTCCTTTCGCATTTTTGAATTTTCGCAATAAGATCTTCAATATTCAAAACAATTATGGAATTTAGCAAAACATTTTATCTATAAATCTTACTCTTATTATTTTTCTCTCATTACTTTACTCATACAACATTACTATTACTTATCTTGATGAACTAATGACTGTGACATGCAACGAGGCAACGCAACAAACGGACATAGATTCAGAGGAATATGACATACCAGAAGATATTGTTAAAGAGGTTGAAAATTTTGAGAATAGACCTAAGTCCAACCTGGATGAGACCGAGATTCTTAACCTGGGAGATGCAGAGAACGTCAAAAAAACGAGAATCAGTGTCCACTTATTGCCATCAGAAAATAAGGAATACACAGAATTTCTAAGGGAATATGAAGACATATTCGCTTGGTCGTATGATGACATGACTGGTATGAGTACATCTATTGTGGCTCACAAACTGCCAATCGATCCAACATGTCTGCCGGTAAAGCAAAAGCTCAGAAAGTTTAAGCCTGACATGAGTCTGAAAATCAAGGAAGAAGTCACTAAGCAAGTCAAAGCCAAGGTTCTCAGGGTAGTAGAATACCCAACATGGTTAGCCAACATTGTGCCAGTACCAAAGAAGGACGTGAAGGTCAGAGTCTGTGTCAACTACCGGGATCTCAATCGGTCCAGTCCGCAAGATGATTTCCCCTTGCCGAACATACACATCCTGATCGACAATTGTGCCAAGCATGAGTTGCAATCATTTGTAGATTGTTTCGCTGGATATCATCAGATCTGGATGGACGAAGAAGATGCTGAGAAAACGACTTGCACTATGCCGTAGGGAATGTATTGTTACAAGATGATGTCATTCAGCATGAAAAATGCAGGGTCCACCTACATGAGGGCCATGACTACCATTTTCCATGATATGATACATAAGGAGATTGAGGTGTATGTAGAAGATGTCATCATCAAAACCAAGAAAGCCAGTGATCACATGGAAGATTTGAGGAAGTTCTTCAACAGACTAAGAAGGTACAACCTGAAACTGAATCCCGCAAAATGTGCATTTAGGGTTCCTGCCAAAAAACTACTTGGGTTCATTGTAAGTCACCGAGGAATAGAACTAGATCCATCAAAGGTTAAATCCATTTAAGAATTGCCACCGCCAAAAAATAAAAAGGAAGTGATGAGTTTCCTGGTAAGACTCAACTACATCAGCCGGTTCATAGCTCAATCTACTATCATCTGTGAGCCAATCTTTAAGATGTTGAAGAAGGACGCCGCTACCAGATGGACTGATGACTGCCAAAGGGCCTTCGACAAAATCAAGGAGTACCTGTCAACATCGCCAGTTTTGGTCCCGCCCGAACCAGGTAGACCTCTATTACTCTACCTTGCAGTGCTAGATGGAGTGTTCGGTTGTGTTCTTAGGCAACATGATGAAACAGGGAGGAAGGAGCAGGCCATCTACTATCTTAGCAAGAAGTTCACCCCTTACGAGGCCCGATATTCTCTGTTAGAACGCACCTGTTGTGCTCTGACTTGGGTAGCTCAAAAGTTGAGGCGCTATTTCTGTGTCTATACCACGTATCTCATATCAAGGATGGATCCGTTGAAGTACATCTTTCAGAAGCCCATGCCCACTAGCAAGTTAGCCAAGTGGAAAATCCTGCTGAGTGAATTCGACATTGATTACGTAACTCAGAAAGCAATCAAGGGACAGGCTTTGGCAGATCATCTTGCCGAGAATCTCGTGGACGGAGAATACGATCCTTTAAAGACGTATTTTCCTGATGAAGAGATATCATTCATAGGAGAAGACATTGCAGAATCCTATGACGGTTGGAGAATTTTTTTCGATGGAGCAGCAAATTTCAAAGAAGTTGGCATAGGATCAGTCCTAGTGTCAGAAACCGGTCAGCATTATCCGGTGTCTACCAAACTTAGATTCCCTTACACCAATAACATGGTTGAGTACGAGGCCTACAACTTGGGACTCAAGATGGCCATTGACATGAACGTCCAAGAGTTTCTAGTGATCGGGGATTCAGACTTGCTTATACATCAGGTCTGAGAAGAATGGGCGACCAAGAACTCCAAGATACTCCCTTATCTACATCATGTGCAGGAGTTGAGAAAGAGGTTCACAAAGATAGCATTCTAGCATGTCCCTAGGGTCCAGAATGAATTTGCCGATACATTGGCTACCCTATCATCCATGATACAACATCTAGATAAGAACTTTATTGATCCTATTCCGGTAAAGATCCATGATCAGCCAGCTTACTGTGCTCATGTCGAAGAAGAAGTAGACGGAAAGCCTTGGTTTCATGATATCAAGGAATACTTAGCAAAAGGAGAATACCCAGAGCTCGCAAACGCTATTCAGAAGTGCACTCTTCGGAGGTTATCCAACAACTTCTTTCACAGCAGAGGAATCATGTACAGGAGGACTCTTGATTTGGGATTACTAAGGTGTGTCGAAGCAAAAGAAGCATCTAAATTACTAGAAGAAATCCATGCTGGGACCTGCGGCCCACATATGAATGGCTTTGTCTTAGCCAAGAAGATAATCCGAGCTGGTTATTTTTGGATGACTAAGGAAACGGACTGCATCCAGTATGTCCAGAAGTGCCACCGCTGTCAGATACATACAAATATGATAAATGTGCCTCCAAACGAGCTTAATATAACAAGCTTACCATGGCCGTTCGCCGCTTGGGGAATGGATGTTATCAAACCAATCGAACCTGCCGCATCAAATGGGCACAGGTTCATCCTAGTGGCAATTGATTATTTCACCAAATGGGTTGAAGTAGCATCATACAAGGCAGTGACTAAGAAAGTTGTGGCTGACTTCGTCCGCGACTGTATCGTTTGTCGGTTCGGAATTCCAGAATCAACCATTACTGATAATGGTTCCAATATTAATAGTGATTTGATAAAAGCCATGTGTGAAACCTTCAGGATCAAACACAATAATTCTACAACCTACAGACCTCAGATGAACGGAGCCGTAGAGGCCGCCAATAAGAATATCAAGAAGATACTAAGGAAAATGATAGAGAAGCATAAGCAGTGGCACGAGAAGTTATCATTTTCTTTATTGGGGTATCGCACCACAGTCCGCACATCAACCGGGGTGACTCCCTATATGCTGGTTTATGGTACAGAGGCGGTCATTCCTGCCGAGGTAGAAATCCCTTCCTTGAGGATCATACAGGAAGCAGAACTCAACAATGCAGAATGGGTGAAGAGTCGTTATAAGCAACTAGCTCTTATAGATGGAAAAATAATGAACACAGTTTGCCATGGTCAGCTTTATCAGAACAGAATGTCCAGAGCCTTCAACAAAAGAGTCAAGCCGAGACAGTTCACACCGGGGCAGCTAGTGTTAAAGAAGATTTTCCCGCATCAGGACGAGGCCAAAAGGAAGTTCTCTCCCAATTGGCAGGGTCCGTACATGGTCCACCAGGTTCTAACAGGAGGAGCCTTCATACTTGCAGAAATGGACGGAGAAGTTTGGTCGAAGCCGATCGATTCAGATATAGTGAAGCGATACTATATGTAACCTTTATGATTTCCTTTATGATGTAACTTGAACTACGCCTGACTTGATTCCCGTTTAAGAGGGGATATGTAGGCAGCCCTATAGGTTCGGTCACAATGCAATAAAATTTCCATTTCCCCGCAATTGGAAACCGGGGCACAATTTTGAGGAGGACCCTCAAAGTTCCAAAGCCGATTCCAGACATTTATCATTAACAGTCATTAGAATCAGTAGCCTAGTAAACTAGGGCAGAATTTTAAGGAGGACCCTCAAAATTCTGGAGCAAGAGAAGTTGTAATGTCTTGAACCACGTCACAGTCATAGGTTCATCTAAGGAAAACTACTCTTGATTATGTATTTATGTTATATTTTTTTACTAAATCATGCATGTCTGTTACCAAAGTTGCTTTATTTAGCAACGCTACCCCAATGATACGCACAATATCACCGGAAAAGAGCCAAGCAAGTCAAGCAGAGCCAAAGGGAATACGAACTAACCTCCCCCCCCCTTTACAAAACTCACTATTTTCTTTGGATGCAGGCACTTGAGTTGAAAAATCATCAAATATACTATACACTCACAAGACTCACATTACTCGGGAATACTACTCTCAGAACCGTTGCACTTACTCACAGCTGCTATCCGCACGTAGTGTCCCCAGCAAACACAGTATCCCCAGCAGTCGCAATATCGCAATCCGTTATCAGCTAAGAAAACTCTATTGCCATTTGCCATTTTACTTCCTGTATAAGGCTACCATTCTGCCTTCCGAGGTTAAACTCTACCTCCATCTGCATTCTCTGCATTGCATAAGGCTACCATTCTGCCTTCCGAGGTTAAACTCTACCTCCATCTGCATTCTCTGCATTGCATAAGGCTACCATTATGCCTTTCGAGACTAAGCTATGTCTCCATCTGCATTCTCTGCATTGCATAAGGCTACCATTCTGCCTTCCAAGGTTAAGCTCTACCTCCATTTGCATTCTCTGCATTGCATAAGGCTACCATTCTGCCTTCCGAGACTAAGCTCTGTCTCCATCTGCATTCTTGCATTGTATAAGGCTACCATTCTGCCTTCCGAGGTTAAGCTCTACCTCCATCTGCATTCTCTGCATCGCATAAGGCTACCATTCTACCTTCCAAGGTTAAGCTCTACCTCCATCTGCATGGCTGAAATATCGCCACTTCATTTATACCTTGCATGGCTGAAATATCGCCACTTCATTTACATTTGCATGGTTGAAATATCGCCGCTTCATTTATACCTTGCATCGGCTGAAAGATCGCCGCTTTATTTACATCTGCATGGCTGAAATATTGCCACTTCATTTACACCTTGCATGGCTGAAATATCGCCACTTCATTTACATCTGCATGGCTGAAATATCGCCGCTTCATTTATACCTTGCATCGGCTGAACGATCGCCACTTATTGCATTTCATCGGCTGAAAGATCGCCGCTTCATTTATACCTTGCATCGGCTGAAATATCGCCACTTCATTACACCTTGCATGGCTGAAATATCACCACTTCATTTACATCTGCATGGCTGAAATATCGCCACTTCATTTACATCTGCATGGCTAAAATATCGCCGCTTCATTTATACCTTGCATCGGCTGAAAGATCGCCACTTATTGCATTTCATCAGCTGAAAGATCGCCGCTTCATTTATACCTTGCATCGGCTGAAAGATCGTCGCTTTATTTACATCTACATGGCTGAAATATCGCTGCTTCATTAATACCTTGCATCGGCTGAAAGATCGCCGCTTTATTTACATCTGCATGGCTAAAAAATTACTGCTTCATTTATACCTTGCATCAGCTGAAAGATCGCCACTTATTGTATTTTATTGGCTGAAAGATCGCCTCTTCATTTATACCTTGTATCGGTTGAAAGATCGCCACTTATTGCATTTTATTAGCTGAAAGATCGCTACCTGTTGCATCTCATAGGCTGAAAGATCGCCAAATTGTCCAAAGGCATCATTGTTCAGAGGCACCATTTTCATAGCCCGAGAATGCCATTTCATGGACCCCTTTTATCTTTTGCATATCATTATTCAAAGGCATCATGGTTCGGAGGAATCATTCTTATAGCCCGAGAACATCATTTCATAGCCTGCGAATCCTTATCATACGCTTTATGGCCCAGGACGTCATCCTAACCATCCAAAGACAACATTCATGGTCCGACGGGAACTTGCATCATGTTTAATTTTTCGCACAACATACAATTGTGTTTCTTATTTGTAGGTAAACCAGCTAGCAACAATCGTCTCAGCAGGAGCGATCTTGCTCCAGTTCCCGCAGCCCTGTTAGATTTTAACCATCCATCCCAACCTAAATATCGCGCCCGTCTTTGAAGAAATCTCCATCGGCATATTCCGTCGACGGATCCTGAACTACATATGGCCTGATTCCTGTAAGACCGGGGATATGTAGACAGCTTAGGAACCAGAGCACAGTCAAGTTCTTCAAACCATTTCATTCGGTCAAATTGGCCATCATATTTTTACCTGAATACTCTTTCATCTTTCCCAGGTAAAGAAGGGCAACTGTTGATACCCAATTTTTCTCTATGTATTTTTACATGCAAATACTTTAAAAATAGCATATATATGCATATATAAGTATTTCCAAGTGTTTCAATAATTTTCCTAATTTCTAAAAGATTTTTAAACTGATTTATTGCCCATTTTAGCAGTACAAAAACCAATAATTATTTCCAAAATTATCATTTTGGTGAATAACTTACTTTATTCTCATATTTATACCAAAATATAGCTAGGGTAATTTTTATACATTTTTTACAAATTTATTTGGTATTTTAAAAGCTAAATTCCATATAATTGCAATTTTAGCCTATTTTAAGATTAATAGCATTTTATAATTATAAAATTAGTTTCAATAATTTTAAATTAATATTTATATATCATTAATTGACTTAGTACCTTTAATTTATTTTTATAAGTCATTTTACTATTTTTATAAAAATAAAAAGGGAAAAGTGGCAATTTAAAATCTGGCCCATTTTGTTTCAATTATAGCCAAAATTGGTTCCCCTAATTGACCCAATTTCGGACCAGCCCAATTCCATTTAACCCAACCCTTAACCCATTTAAAACTACCCGACCCAAACCCCTTTTAATCCAGCCCGTTGATTAATCTGATCAACGACCACGATTTTCCCTTTCCTTTTTTAATCCGTCCACACCCCTAACCCTAATTCATTTCATTCTATTAGCTTCCTCTGAATACCCCCCTCTCTCAAACTCTCTCAAAGGTTCTTGAAACCCTAATTATCTCCTACTGTCTTCTACCTTCGGCTCACCGGAATCCATGGCCTCTCAGGCCATGGATGGCTTAAACTCATCTCCCTTTGCTCTTAAACACTTGGTGTTCAAAGTTTCGAGGTCTGACCTCAATGGTGTCCGTTCAGATCCTCTCTGATTCAAGGTTCTATGGCCTCTCCGGCCTTGCTCCAGCATATCCAAGCGTTATGAGCCTATTTCTGACTTATCCGACTCAAATCGGACCTTTTCCAAACCTTTCTCGCTTTAGGATTCCTCTGAAACCCTAGCTATTCAAGGTTTTCTCTGATTGTTTTCTTAAATCTGTTCTATATATGTGCTCTACTTGAGTTTTTAAACGTTTTCCCTAATTTTTCTTTCAAAAATTACTCTTTCCGATTTAGGGTTTTTCTGAAAAGCTTAAAATGTTTCTATGACTTTTCTTCTTCTTTTATTTGTGTGTATTTGTCTATACTATGTTCTTATATTTTCTTTTCTACCACGCATGTTCTTCTACTATTTTCTTATGTTTTCCTTTATCATGCATGTTCTTCTGTGCTTTGTTTTTCTACTATGTTTTGTACCATGCTCGCATGTTTATCTTGCTGTATTTTCCTATATGATCT
Organism: Nicotiana tabacum; assembly: GCF_000715075.1. NCBI lineage: Eukaryota > Viridiplantae > Streptophyta > Magnoliopsida > Solanales > Solanaceae > Nicotiana > Nicotiana tabacum. The sequence goes on along the minus strand of NC_134099.1, from coordinate 91,221,321 downwards.
TTTGCTATGCTTTTCCGGTATTTTTGTGTTCTTATACTGTATGTATTTCCTACTAAGTTCTTAAGTTTTGTTTGCCTTCTACTGAACTTTGTTTAAGTCCCTTCTAAGAGGTTTTCTTAATCTCATTATGCTCCTACGCTCTGTCTGCTTTGAATATTATTTGTATTTTCTTGTCTTCTCATGAGATTCTGAAAGGAAATCTCTGATCCTGTTGCCTCCTCATCTCTGTATTTGACTCGAGTCGGAAACCCTAGAATTTGGGGGTTTCCTCTGAGTTTGGTCATATGATCAAACTAAGGTTCTGTTTGAGGACCCTTGACTCTTTCAGACTTATTTCTGGGTCTATGAACTAAGTGTGAACTTCTTTTGTTTGTACACAATTCTGATTCTCCTACAGTAGACTATTCTATTAAATAGCATGACAAATTTCTTCATGTTTAACGTGTCTGTGTGCTTTTATATATGAGGAATCTTTCTTCAAAATGGTTTTCCAACTTGTGATTGATTCAGAATTCCTTTTAATAAGTTTAAATGATTGATACAGATTTTCCTTAAGTCGAAATCCTTCCCATCTTTCTAACCTGGTTCATTCATACGAAATCCTCAATTTCTAATTTACTAGCTGTTAACTAATTTCCTTTCCTTACATGCACAAACCATGTACTATCAAGACTTTGTCCTTAAATAAACCTTTATGTATTTACCCCTCTTGTACTGCTCTGGAAAAGTGTTTGATTGACTCATTTCCTTAATTATTTTGCCCGTTTGAAATCAGAATCCCTTAATTAAAGGGAGACCTTGTGTAATTGATTTCCAAACTATTTTTCTTACCTATTTCTACTTGCTTTCTGCACTATAGAAGGGCACGACCCTTCTGCACTTTAGGACACCTTCAATTCAATACTTCTACACGTCACACTTCACAATTCTCTTCTAAACTCACAGCATTCTGATTGCTCGTTTGTACTTTGGCTTTACAAGACTACTGCTTTCTCTTTGTTTGTTTTCTGTGAAACTGGTATGTCCTAATTTTAGTTTCAGCATCACCCCAATGTGTTTACTTAAAGTTTTTATATCCATGGCTACCTTACTGCTTATGTAGAGTTCAATATTTAACTTAATATGCCTATGTTCTACTGCCTGTTTCTACTGTGAATCTTTGCTCCCTACCCCATTACCCCTATGTGTTTGTAAGTGGTGACTTAGGGCATGGCAACATGAGTTGTTGCCCATGACTTGAGTTCTGAACCAATGAGGTCCTAACCTCTAACAGGCTGGAGGGTGTGCCAGCATATCCCATTGCTGAGTATGCCCATCAGCCTGCTTCTCTTGTGTTCTTGCAAATCCCCTACTCCTCTATACCCCTATATGCACTGATTTTAAAGTTGTTCCCTTTTCCCCTCTTTCCCCTTTTAGAATTTCACTTCTGCACTTGCACTCTCTCCTAGCTTCTAGGTTTTTCCCCCTCTTGTGAGCCTTGCCTTGGGACCTTGAGTTCCTCTAAACTTGGACACTTGAGGGCTGACCCTTCCACACTGCACTATGCTCTTAATCTGGTAACATTTGGGTGTGAGCACTACCCGGAGTCCATATGAGGCTCTTAAGGAACTCTGACACATCCAAAGATGAGAGAAATTCTTTGGATTATGATCTTTAGAGTTGGTTCATCTCATATTTCAGACATGGAGTCTGAATTAGGCTCCCCTTGGTTGTACTTTTAATTTTGCTTTTCTTATTTCATTCCGAGCTGTAATAACTTGTAATAACTATTGGGGATGACTAGTGAAAAGGGAGGGAATCATGCCTGCAAAGGGGTGGATATCATGTTCATAGGGAATCATTATACTTCTGCAATTCTACATTTCATATAGATATCATGTCCATACGGAATCATTATACTTCTGCACTTCTGCATTTCATATAGATATCATGTTTATAGGGAATTATTATACTTTTGCACTTCTGCATTTCATATAGATACTATGTCTATAGGTTTCTGCACTTCTGCATTATATAGAGACTATGTCTATAGGTTTCTGCACTTCTGTATTACATAGAGACCATGTCCATAAGTCATTTCTGAAATTCTGCATATCCTATAGATAATATGCCTATAGGACTTCCTGCAATTTGCATGTGCATTTGTCATTAGGCAACCCTGTTTATAGGAGTTAAATAACTAACTACATATAGATGACCTGCCTATAAGATTTCTGCATGTCAATAACAATGTTTTTGAAGGCAACAATGCCTAGAAAGCATGCCTATAGGAATTAACAACCTAGTATAAAATGTTTTTTTTCACCTATAAGTCTAAAATCGACAATATCATTGTCCAACATCTGCGGAATCTTTTGTCAAAACTCGTCTTCCCTGAATAACTGACGACCTCTTCTAAAATCAGTACACTTCATCTTTTCTGAAACCAGTAGATATCATGCCTATAGGTTTTGTCTAACACTTAGGCAAGCCTTAGGATAAAAGTTATGACTGCACTAGTTTTCTTTGTTAATTACGACTAGCGGACAGGTCTAATTCGGACTTCTTATCTGAAAATATATGATAAATCAGCCTACTTTCCCCTTTTAAGTTTTAATCAGACCCTAATCAGTACATGCAAGACATGATAAACTAGATGTTTTTCTTTGATTTGAGGAGGTTTATTTGAGCCATACCTATTTATGTGTTTTCCCAATACTTGCTATACATGTTTTGTTTGTCGCCTTAGTATTTTTACCTTTTGAAACCACAAATAAGCCAACTTTTCCACCATTATAGGATTAGTAGTCCCAAGCACCTTCGGGGCTGATAGAATTGGGGCGGGTAATAGCATGCAATAAGTAAACGAGACTATTCCGCACTTTAACACCTTAACGGGGTGGGAAGGGTAGATATGGATGTGATGACCACGCGATAATGTCACGTGTAACCCCTAGTCGAGGAGCGATTATCGGATATTGTGTGGGGTGATCCATATTATTTATAAACTCAGGACCCCCCTTTCCTTTACTTGTTTATTTCGTTGTTTACCTTTCAAAATTTTAAACCGTTTTTCTCAAATTTCAGCTTGCCTTTCACTTCTTTTAATTTTATCTATTTACAACCCTTATGTGAAACCCCCCTCATATTTGGAACTCTTATTTGCTTACTTAAAGTCACAATTATAGTATGGCTGGGAACCACACTAGTGGATCCTGAGGGGTGCCTAACACCTTTCCTTCGAGATAATTTCAAGCTCTTACTCGATCTCTGGTTTTCCTAAATCAAACTCTTCTTAGTGTCCTAATGCACTTTAATCATTAGGTGGCGACTCTTCTTTTTTAATACCCGTTAAAAGGGTTGTCAATGTCATAAACCCTATTTTGCGAGGAAAAAAAGGGGGTGCAACAGCCGTGCCGCATGATGTACAATGTCGTGCCATGATATGAGTGATAATACATGAAGGATAATTCCGTGCCATGATTATGTGAGGTAAAAGCACGAATGGTGATGCCGTGATGATTCTATTGATTTTTATGGTGAGGATGAGAGTAAAAGCACGAAGGGTGATACCATGCACGTGTTATTGAGTTCTTGATTCTTGCTAATAATTGAATTATGGCTTTCTTTACATTCTTCTATTGGTTTTCTATTGTTACCTGTTGTTCCCCACAACATGTGTTCCCCTCCTATCTTTAACTGTAAATTTCTGCCTTTATTTTTTCGTTGTATATGATTTAACTGCATAGGTTTATTTGGTAGTCATGTCCTAGCCTCGTCACTACTTCGCCGAGGTTAGGCTAGGCACTTACCAGCACATGGGGTCGGTTGTGCTGATACGACACTCTGCACTGTGTGCAGATCCCGGTGCTGCAGCTTTTGGACCACAGTGAAGTTGCTGCCTTCAGTCCATCAGGTGACCCGAGGTAGTCCTGCAGGTGTCCGCAGGCCTTGGCGTCCCCTTCCTATCTAGATTTTCATGTGTTCTTTACTATTTTAGAGACAAACATGTATCTATTTTGTTCGGACCCTATTTGTAGTATTCTTAGACAGTCTGTGAGATTGTGACACCAGTTCTGGGTAACTTATGTTTATGGATTTGTATCAATATTATTTTAAGTTGTTGCATTTCCTTCTTTCACTTTATTATTTCCGCTGTTTATAAAATATTAACCACAATTGTTAATTAAAATGAAAAGGGTTAAATAATCGTAATGATTGGCTTGCCTAACTTTCACTAGTAGGCGCCATCACGACTCCCGAGGGTGGAAAATTTGGATCGTGACAATGCTATAGAATATGTTATTTAATTAATAGTTGTAAACTGTAGAATATTTTTGAATTCATAAGTAAGTATGGAACCCCAAAAAAAGGCAGAATGTCCTAAATGACACTTATACTTGTGCCACTTTATCATGTCGGTCCCTTTACTTCATTTGTTTTCATTCAGACATTTTTACTTGATCAAAACTTATATTTTAAACTACTATGACCGTTGACCGAGCGTATGTGGCATTTATTTTGCTGAGTCAGATGAAGTGCGTGGTCACACGCTTTTAAAAGCGGGTGAATACACTAGGTTTGATTTTTAAAAAAAAATACTAAAATCAAAAAAAAAAATTATCTTTGACGGCTCCCAAGAAGAGTTTTACGCTTGGTAATCCGGTGACTGTTGCTTCATGGAAAACAATAATTATCGTCATGGAAAACAAGAGGCCTCAAAGGCTCATTACGTCACCCATTAGTGATTCTCATGGGAGATAATCAATCAACTTATCTCCATACAAACCAAAATGAAATTTTTCTCACTCTCCAGATCTGCACAAAGAACAAATATGTGAACTATTGTCAAAGTAATACAGAAATATCAGAATTAGAAGAGCAAATATTCAAGCGAAATCAAATTCCGGCCAAATTTTTTGCCAAGATTTGGTAGTTCGCCTAAGTTTATTTAGGGTCTAATAACATAAAAGAAAGAGAGGAATTCGCCGGCCAGTGTTGTGGTGGAACGAAGGTCCCGAAAAGTTATATTTCCGATCAGATCTAATTTATTCGGCTAGGTCCAGCCCTGTAAAAAACTAACAAACAGTTAGAGAAAATAAAACAGGGGAGAAGGGAAGATGAAGAAGAGAAACGACAGAGATAAGGAGTGAAACAACAATCACCGGATTCTGAGGTGGGGGTGAGTTTATCTGCGTTCGAGCTCCCAAGAAGAGTTTTATGCTTGGGAAGAGTTTTAGAATCATTATCTGATTTTGTGCATTTTGTAATGGGTTTTATAGGAATTGTAGGAAGAAAAAAAGAGATAGTATGATTGCTCATCATGGGAGAAGCCATGAAAGGTTCTGGGTTACGCTTGAAAGATGAAGAATTGGTTGAGAGGAGGGGGAGGGGGAGAGGTTAATAATCATTTCCCGTTTTATTTTCCTATGTGTCCATAAAAAGTGACGTGGAGCCTAAGTGGTTTAATTTTGTTGATGTGGCGTCCTACGTGTAGGAGATTGTATCACACGCACTGACAGCCTCCTGTCCTAAGCATTTATTATATACAGTTTGAATGAGTATAAGTGTTTAATTGGCAAATTGTTATGTTTAGGGACCGGCATGACAAAGTGACACAAATATAATTGCCATTTAGACCATTCTGGCCCCCAAAAAAACAAACATACTAATCTCAAATTTTCGATTAAAAAGAAAAGTAAGGGAAGGTCCCTAGACTGTCTAGTCCTATACCTTCTCTCCTAATTTATGTGATAGTACTACTTTTTAATTAGTCCAAAAAATATACTATCTTTTTATATTTAAAAATTATTAAACTTTTAATTTTCTATTTTACCCTTATAATTATTATTTTTTGTTAAATCTGGAGCACAGTCAAATACCATTTAATAAAATTGAGAGGAAGGGAATAGTACTATTTTGGAGTCACAACATAGTCAAAATCATGGACCTCGTGGAAAATCATAGTATACTCCTAGTAGCCTTGAAAGTAGTTTATAGCAACGTTCTTCTCCGTTTTCCCTCACAAATCAGAATTAGGAATTGTCACGCTCTATGGGCTTCGGCGTTTCATAAAACCCCTCTAACTTCACTTCCCAATTATGTATCAGTTCGACGCCGTAAACAACCGCAGCACCACCGTCTACAACCGTAGTACCACCACCACCTACAAGCGTAGGCTTGATCAAATAGTTTCCTCTGAATCCTTGGCCCCTTCCCCTATCAGAATGCGAAAAGACCAAACTCTCCCTCCCTCTCCTCCTATTCCGGTTCAGTTCTTCGTCCGTTTGTTTCCCGGAGGCAAAACGCTAGTTATGCGAGCGCATTCTACGGACCCTGTGGAGTTCATCCACCATAAAATCATGACGATCACCGGTATCCCCGCAGTCGAACAACGGCTAATTTATAGGGGAAAGCAGCTCCAGCCAGAGCAAACATTGGCGGACTGTGGCATCCAAAAGGACGAGAGCATGCAGCTCGTTGGTCGATTGCGGAGCGTAGATCATCCTCAGGCGCGGCAGCTCATCAATGGCTTAATTTCATTAATCTTCGATATTTTGAAAAGCAAAAATCCTTCGATTCCTTCGGACTCGGATGGTATAATAAGGATGCTTGTAGGATTTTTAACAATGACTCCAAAGGATACTATTGAAAAAGCCGCCGAACATATCAAAATATTCATCTCCTCGTCGGCTCCTACAGCTCTGGTAATGCTTTATATGTCTCCAGATGGTGCTAACAAATTTACTGCTGATAAATCTGTTCGTTCATTTATCAGTTCATTTAAGAGTATGTTGCCTAAGCGCATGTACATTTTATGTACTCCTATAGTGTTACAATTTTGTAAGCTTCTCAGAGGGGCTGGACTAGATGATTCTTTGTATAAATTTTGTCGGAGTAGTCTAGGGGATATAGTTGAGTCCACTGGTATCTTGAGGCGCAAGGCTACCACGGGGTTATTAGCAGTGAAGGACGAAATTGTTTCCTCTGAATCCTTAGTCTCTTCCCCTGTTAGGATGCTAAAAGACCTAATTCGAGTTCAGTTTTTTGTACGTTTATTTCCCGGAGGCAAAACGTTAGTTATCCAAGCTCATTCTACGGACCTTGTGGAATTCATTCACTATAAAATCATGAGGATCACTGGTATACCCACCGCAGACCAACGGCTAATTTACAAGGGAAAGCAGCTCCAGTCAGAGCAAACATTGGCGAACTGTGGTATCCAAAAGGACGAGAGCATGCAACTCGTTGGTCGAATGCGAAGCACAGATCATCCTCAGGCGTGGCAGCTCATCAATGACTTAGTTTCACTAATCTTCGATATCTTGAAAAGCAATTATCCTTCGGTTCCTTCAGATTCGGATCATATAATCAGGACGCTTATACAGTTTTTAACTATGACTCCCGGGGATAATATTGAAAAGGCCTATGAACACATCAAAATATTCGTCTCTTCGTCGGCTCCTGCAGCTCTGGTAATGCTTTTTATGTCTCCAGATAATGCTAACAAGTTTACTGCTGATGAATCTGTTCGTTCATTTGTTAATTCATTTACGAGTATGTTGCCTAAGCACATATGTGTTGGATGTGCTCGAATAGTGTTAGAGTTTTGTAAACTACTGAGAGGGGCTGCCGGGCTTGATGACTGTTTGTATAATTTTTGTCGGAGTAGTTTAGGGGCTATAGTAGACTCCATTGGGATCGCAAGGCACACTAAGGAGTTATTGGCATTGAAGGATGTTTTTGTGTTTGTATGTGAGGTAGTAGTACCTGAGTTATCCCATGCTTTAGAATTGAGTAAGGGATCAGTTGAGTCTACAGGGGGGTTATCAGTGAGCATTGTGCGTGATTTTACTGAGTATATGCTTGCATTAAAGAAAGTAATACCGTCGCAAATATTATTTGGCACCAGTGAAGCAGTGTGTGTCAGAGAGTGTATTAAATGTTTGCATCGTATTTTATATGGTTTGCTAGACAAAATGGAGTTGTGTTTAAATAAATTAGAAGCCCAGTTGGGATTGAAAGAGATAGGAAAAGGCAAACCTATTGTACCCTGGTGGTCTCAGTATCTTGTAATTCTGAAGGAGTTAAATAGCATTTCAAAGCTGTTTAAGGGCTTGGAGAAGATCTTTTGGCAGAAGATGAAGCAAAGTAAGGTTTCACTGTGTTTTTTGATAGTGGCATCTGCAAAAAGATCTAACGATTATCGGTGGGTTCTTGAACACAAGGAGGTAACCAATTTTGAGGTAAGGAGACATTTCGCAATGATGATGCTTCGAGAAGTTAGATATGGAAACCAGGCGCTGCATGAGATGCTCATTGACAGGTCCCAGTTGTTGGAAGAATCATTTGAGTACATTAGACATGCAGATCCTGCATTGCTGCGAGGTAGTCTTTTTATGGAATTCAAACATGAAGAAGCTACTGGGCCGGGTGTGTTAAGGGAGTGGTTTTTCTTGGTATGTCAAGCGATCTTCAATTCTCAGAATGCTCTTTTTATAGCTTGCCCAAATGACCGTAGAAGGTTTTTCCCAAATCCAGGTAAGCTTTTATTGCCTTTTTGCACATGCTTATGTGACCTTTTGTGCTCACTTGAACTCATAGATCTCCACATTTTACTCTGCACTAGATCTGGCAACAACATCTTACTCCTTACTCTTCTAAGTAATTAGATTATCTCCAATCATAACATCGTATTTAGAAGTATATCGTCTATCTGAGGGAGAATCTGTCCTGTCTGCATCAGCATATTCAACAATTTATGGATGACCCTTGTCCTTTTTATATACACTAGAGTGCGGATTACTGCATCCCAAAGGCCAATGCATGGAGCTTGAAGAATCTAACGGATCACAATCACTACAAATGAAATATCTTGTCGTGTAATTATTAAATTGTTTAATTTGGTATTCATATCTGTCAGGATCTTCCTGTGGCTCCTTATCTTGGAACAAATTTGATGTTTGGATCCATAGGAGTATTCGATGTTGCTTGGATGCAGGTGCAAAATGTCTGATATAGGTGCGGATCTGGATGTTGGATTTGTCATCACATAAATTTTAGGATTCAAGGGTGCGGCTGATAAATATATATATATAACATTACTTACTTAAGAATGTTGAAAATAACTAATATGTAAGTCAACAGTGTAAGTTAACTTGATTCCTATTTAATTAATTTAAATGACTAATAATTATTGTGTAATTTTAACTTAATTTTTTATTTTTAGTTAATTAATTATTTGGGTCCTGGGATACGACTTGCATTTTAGGAGAATCTGACACGGGGTGCAGCATCATTTTTTAAGGATCCGAGCAACATAGGGAGTATCAACGTTTTTGAAATCTAAGCCTATCTCCACCAGTATGTCCAAGATGTACTTCCTTTATAGGATAATAACACTTGTCTTGGATTGTATTGCCTCAATCATTTGAAAACACTTCAATTTTTCTAGATATTTGGTCTGAAAATGACTGAACAAGTGTTTTTTGATTAAAAAAAAAAGCCTTCCTGGTCATTGCTTATAATGACAATTCATCCACACAGACTACCGACAGATATCAATTATCATGACCATCCCTTCTCAAAATAAAAATCAATTGTCATGACCATCATGTGGACAGTGGAAATATAAGCTTTCACTTCGAGACATCCCGACTTGTTGGAACACATAACTGAACCTTCCAAACCATGTTATCCGGAATTGTTTCAAATCCTTGACCGTCACAGACGCATACCAAGCCTGGCTGCCTAATATGAAAAATCTTGGTAGTTAATCTTCTTCTTCCCCAATCTGCACCAACTCGTCTTTATACTAGACAAGCAGATAAAGATGTGGAATAACAATCTAGAGGAGTTAGTCTGATTTATAACCATATTGTTTCTACAAGAAAAGAGAGTGAAAGATTGGTCAGCTGTGAAATCCCATTGTATTTGAAGAGTCAAAAATTTGTTGGGGAATTCCGAGACAGATCAAAATATCGTGCGGGAAAACCTAAATCGATGTGAATAGAAGATGTAGTTTTTCTCAGTAATGAGGTACAAAGTCACTCAACTGGAAGGAGAGGAAACAATTATAGAATCTCAACTGTGACAACATCAGGCCACTTTTCGTTGCCCCATGGTTCACCTTCAAGATACCCCACAAGGGAATTTTTCAGATGAACAACCATAAAACCCCAATTGTGGCGTCCCTTCTCTCTTACTCGCACTCACAGTGCTCACCGTGCATGTAAAGATATATTCGCTTTCCCATCTTCGTGACCCAAAATGACATTTAATTTTAGAGGACATCCAAAAGACAACAATAGATCTCGTCTTTAATATTAATAAAGAAATATCGATGCTTATGATTCAGTAGTTGGCTGCAAAGCTTACACTAAAGAAGAAAGGCCGCATTAAGAATACTTTGATTGCACTGCATATGCAGTACTTCTGAGTGATGTTATCATTTTTCTCCCCGTCAAGATATGAGGTTAGATCACTGGGATTTCCTGATGAGAGGATTATTTGCAGCCGAACTTTATTTTTAAGATAATTGCTAGCTGTTTGAAACAATCATTTAATGCATCACAGAAAGTAATGTTACTCACCGTTAGAATATACATAATGCTCATCTACAAGTTGTGCTTGCAGCATCTAAGGTGGACCCATTGCACCTCGAGTATTTCTGCTTCTCAGGTAGGATGATTGCATTGGCTTTAATGCATAAAATACAAATTGGCGTAGTGTTCGATCGTGTGTTCTTATTGCAATTGGCTGGAGAGGAAATTTCATTGGAAGACATTAGGGATGCAGATCCATACTTGTACAGTAGCTGCAAGCAGATACTGGAGATGGATCCTGAGACGGTGGATCAAGATATACTAGGCTTGACATTTGTTTGTGAAGTTGAAGAGTTAGGGTCCAGGAAAGTGGTCGAGCTTTGTCTCGACGGGAAAGATACTGTTGTGAACAGTAAGAACAGGAAGAAGTATGTTAATCTTCTTATTCAACATTTGTTTGTCACATCAATTGCTCAGCAGGTAGCCCATTTTTCTCAAGGTTTTGCTGATATAACTACCTCAAGGCTCCAAACATCCTTTTTTCGGAGTTTAGATCTTGAAGATCTTGACTGGATGCTTGATGGGAATGGAAGTGCGGTTTCTGTGGAAGAGTGGAAAGCACATACAGATTACAAAGGCTACAAAGAAAGTGATCCCCAAATATCCTGGTTCTGGAAGGTACATGAAGTCAGTATATTCTCACAATATTTAGTAGGCGTTTGGACATGAATTCCAAAAAAAAAAAATTCAATTTTGGAATTTCACTAAAATTTGAATTGAGGATGAAGTTGTGTCTGGTTATAATTTTTGCAACATATTTGGATGTCTCTTTTTCAACATGTTTTGCAACTAAAAACTAGCAACCTTCTCATTTTCAATTGAAAAACTGGTTCTCACCAGTTTTTTAAATTTGAAAATGCATTTTCAAGTGAGAATGCAAAAATTATAAGATTTTGATAACCAAACACTTTTTTCAAAAAAAAAATTGAAAAAAAGGAAAATTTTCTTATCTCCAAACGGGCTCTTAGACTTTAAACTTTCACCCTTCTTTTCTTCATTATTTTTAAAAGCAGAAAATTTCTGACACTGAAAATTCATTTTATTCAAAGTTGCCCTGGCAGCATTTGTTTTGGGGAGTAGGGAAAGTACATACTAATTTTTTTTATTTACCGGCTTTTCTACTGGTGGCACATGTTTTTGCCTTAGTAACACTTGATGAAAACGACACGGTTGAAGCATGAACATCACGGAATGGATATGGATCCCAAATAAATTTATTATTGTAAGCTGGAATAAGTTGTTGTCACTCTGAATATTATGAGGACAAACCTCAAGTGTTAGGAGATCTATGATTCATACCAATAATGTTTGTTTTCTTTCATTGTGTGCAGATAGTTGGCCGTATGTCTGCTGAGCAGAGAAAGGTGCTCCTTTTCTTCTGGACTTCAATTAAGCATCTACCTCTAGAGGGTTTTGGTGGTTTGGCTTCTAGACTTTACATCTGCAGAATCTCGGAGTCTTATGATCACTTACCTTCTGCACAAACATGCTTCTACCGCATACGCTTTCCTCCCTATCAATCCATGGCTGTGATGCAAGATCGACTCCGGGTAATCACCCAAGAGCATGTTGGTTGCAGCTTTGGTACCTGGTGACATCTACCAATTTTGGGATTGAACTTGCACATAATCAGCTTGTACATGAAGTAGGATATACTTACCTATTTAAAGCTTGATGTTTATGGTCTACTTTTGTTTCCCCTCTCTACATGGCTGAAGCTCATACTTTCAACTCAATGCATCACATACTGACGAGTCTATGACAAGTTAAAAGAACTAACTGAACTTTGCTTACTTCTTGCTGAATGCAAGCCCTTTCTTTTTCCTTATCAACTTTTATAGAATATAGAGGTATCGGATCTAACGATAAAGAAAGAAGTTCCAGTCCATCTTGTCTTCTCTATGCATTGTCAGTTTCATTTTTTTTTTCTTTTTTCCCCTATTAGTTTGTGTTTACATGGTTGATTGTACTTTCCAGCCTCTCTTTTTTTCATCAATGGTGTATAGAGTAAGTCTCATTCTCATTTGAACTCAAGTACAAAAACACTAGAGTTGTAAATTTGTTGGTTGGCATCTGTATTACTTATTCCGTATCTGGATATCATTCTCTCCGTGATCTTCCTCTTCTCCAATCCGCATTTACTCGATGTGGAATAACGAATCTACAGGAGCTAATCTGATTTATGATCATATTTCAAGGTGTTTCTATTTGTACAGCATTTTGCTAAACCATTGTTATGTATGTATTTATGCAGCTAGCAGTGCTTCATACTTATTTAACTTTTCTATTGTACATATTGAACCTTTTCCTTTTTGATTAGGCATCTAATGCAATTCTTGTATTCCAGTCCAAAATTTCTTGAGTATTGCAAACTTGCAAGTTGGCGTCTATATTTTCACTTGTGCTGTTTCTGCATATCATTCTTCTATGTGATATCTCACCTCTTCAAAATGGCATTTTTTTCCCCTGAAGTTCACTCATCAATTAAAGGCCAAACAAGTCAACTAGCCGGGATTGTGTCGCACTCGACGTTTACACAAATCCATACTAATTTAACATGGTTAACTAATAAACTAAAGTAAACTGTTACTCCTTATGTTCCAGTTTATGCGAATTTATTTCCTTTTTGGTTTAAACTTATAATTCTACCCTTAATGATAAACTTTTATAACCATATAAATACTCTGGGTCCCTTTTTGACTTGTTTAAGATCACAAATCTCAAAAATCTTCATTTTTTCTTAAACGTCATGCCCAGTCAAACAGATTCACATAAAATGGAACGGAAGGAGTATTAATTAACTATGGACTAGTGATAACAATGTATATAAAGACGTGTCACCCGTCAAGTATTACACCAGATACGTTTTTACCTGTCCCATATCTTATATATCTAAAAACTTTCTGGAATGAAATGCTATTCAATTATTCAATATGTACACTACAAAATAAACATTACCACCACCATCATACTGCTCTGAACTCGCATATTACACACCGATGACATCAGCTTTTGGTTAAACACAGCAAATTTCTAAACCAAACAGGCTCTTTCAACCAAGACACCTATATCTATATCTATATCTATATCTATATTATATTAAAAGAAGAGGAGTATACATTGTGGTTAAGCCAAGTGGCAAGCTAAAATGAAGCCACTTAGCAATTTTAGGATAACATTAATAATTAAAAATTATATATAGAAACATAATTAATGGAGGTAGTTTAATGAATCTTATACATAATGTATATTTGTATTAGTATCTATATTTATATCTATATATTGATCCACTCATAGATTTTCTTCTATGTTAGCTAGAAATATGGAGGTGAAAAATTAATTAAAAACTATAATAGAAAAAAATATAAAGACGTAAATTGAGATAACCTATGACTATTTATACTTTGGAGTAAGTTAAAATATAAAATAAAACTAAAAATTACTTAAGATATTAAAGATTTATTGAGTTTAAAAACTAAATAAATTCAAGCAGCAAAATAAGATCTTACATAAAGTATACAAATTAATTATAAGATAAGAGAAAAATTAAATAATCAGCAAAAGATATTTTAATAAGAAGAAAAATAAATTCATATTAATATTGATAAATCGTGCAAACGAATATTTATACGTAAATATTACTACAACATTTAGATATAATGTATTCAAACAATTAAGAAAATAGTTTTCTATGATTAATAGTTGAATTGAGTTTAGTTAGTGTAAGTTTGAAAGCATACCATAATTTTTTGAAAATATGGTCCAATTAAGAAAATAGAATGATAAAAATTATTTGAATTTGAGATGAGAAAGTATTTTAATTTTTATCTATATTATATTAGAATGAGTGTAGTAAAAATAGATATTAAATTCAAACATGCTAATAAAAATTCACATGACAATGTAATAATATTAGGTATTGAATAATATAAAATCAATAATAAAGAATAAATAGAAAAAAAGCTAAGATTTTTTATCATAGGAAAAAGTGTAAAATTATTTAAATTTGAGATGAGAAAATTTTTTATATTATAATAAGAAAAGTCATAATATAAGTCCACATAACTCAAGTCTAATAGTAAAATAAAAAACTAAAAATATTGAACAATAAAAATAAATTAGAGATAATCTAACGATATTTATAAATCATAAGTTTAGAAAATAAAATAAAGTAAATATACAGTACTTAAAAATATTATTAAATTTTAAATAATTTAAAATTTTCGAGCAATATTTTTGAAACAAAATAAATATTTATTTTATAATTAAAAAATTATATATTTATCTTATGTTATTAAATAAAAGTAGCTGATAATGATATTAAATAAAGTTACGAGTTAATGAAAAGCCACATAAAACGTAATAAAACTATATATTAGATTAAAAAAATAGGAAAATTATGTTAACTTATTAGAAGTTTATTATTAGAAATGAAAGGAAAAGAAAAGACTATTTGAATTTAAGATTAGAAAGTTCTTAAAACTACGATACGAATGCGCAAATTATGAATAATACCACGAAATTGAAGTCTTATTTATGAAAAATAAAATAATAATAAAATATAAATTTTAAATTATAAAATAAATTTCTAATAAAGGTAATTTTACAAAAAAAGTAAATTTGTATCTTAAAACTAAAAAGGAAAAAAAATTATGTAAAGAAGTAAAATGGCAGTGAAAATATTACTACAATATTTAGATATAATATGTTCAAACAATTAAGAAAATATTTTTCTGTGATTCTGAATCGAGTGCAGTTAGTTTGAGTTTGAATGCATAGCATAATTATTTGAAAATGCAGTCCAGTTTAGAAAATAAAATGATAAGAATTATTTGAGTTTGAGATGGGATTTTTTTTGAAAATATTACGCAAAGAATTAAAATGACAATAAAAATATCATTACAATATTTAGAAATAATGTGATCAAAAAATTAAGAATTTTTTTTCTATGATTAAATAAATTTTTAAAAATACAAAATAAATTTCTAATATTGGTAATCTTAATAATAAAAATTAAAAATTAAATTTTATCTTAAAGCTAAAAAGGAACAAAAATTTAACTGCATCTAATACAAAACTAATTATAAGAGAACTCAATACATTTGGAACAACAACAACAACGACCCAGTATAATCCCACAAGTAGGGTATGAGGAGAGTAATATGTACGCAGACCTTACCCCTACCCCGAGGGGCAGAGAAGCTGTTTCCAGGAGACCCTCGGCTCAAGAAAGCCAATACATTTGGAACATGATAATCAAATAACTTATGTATTAATATTTTAGACTTATGATTAATATCTGAATCGAGTGTAGTTAGTTTGAATTTGAATGCATAGCATAAATTTTTGAAAATGTGGTCCAGTTTAGAAAATAAAATGATAAGAATTATTTGAGTTTGGGATGAATTTTTTTTTTTAAAAAAAATATTACGTAAAGAATTAAAATGATAGTAAAAATCTTATTACAATATTTAGAAATAATGTGTTCATAATTTTTTTCTATGATTAAATAAATTTTTAAAAATAAAAAATAAATTTCTAATATTGTTAATCTTAATAATGAAAATTAAAATTAAAATTAAATTTTATCTTATATCTAAAAAAGAAAGAAAATTTAACTGCATCTAATACAAAATTAATTATAAGAGAACTCAATACATTTGGAACATGATAATCAAATAACTTATGTATTAATATTTTAGACTAATTAAATTTACAATTTAAAACAAAATATGATATTATTTTGGTTATAGGTAAAATATTAATATAAAACTAATTAACATTTATAGTAGGAAAGAGAATGTATATTAAAAAGAAAATAGAGGTAGTGTGAGGATACTTATACTTTAAATTAATTTTAATATAGATAAAATAAAATAATTAATTATATTTAAAAATATTATTGATAATTTAAATGATTAAAATATTATGAATAAGAGGATAAAAGCATAAAAATATATCAAATTTTGAGAATAAAAAATTTATTTTATCACATACTATTAAAAGGATAATAAGCAAGACATTAATTTAATTATAAGCTAACAAAAAATTATATGATGATATAATAATATGAAATATTAAATAATACAATAACTACAAGAAAAGAACATATTTGACTTCCTCATAAAAATAAAGTGATTGTAAGAATTTTGTTAAAATAATATAATCTAATGTGCTCGAACAAGACAGATCACAATATGACATGTTTAGTATTCTTTAATATCGACAACGGAACGAAATGCAAGTACTAAAATCAAGGGGTTAGGTTGCTACAAATATATGTTAAAAAGATTGATTGTCTACTACGAGATTTGATCAATAACTTCATATCCTGCTTCATAATTAAATTCTCATATTATATAATTTTTATCTGAGAGATATATATTTTAAGGTTATTTGTACATGATTCAAACAACATACATCGCAATTTGAAATATTTTAAGATACTAATACTAGCAGTGGCGGAGGCAAGATCTCCACGAAAGGGGTTCAAAATTTTATTTTGTAGCTAGTGGGAATTGAACCCATGACCTTACGTAGATTTTGAACCCCCTTGACCACTAAACTACACTTTTGGATTATGTTAAAGGGTGTTCAAAACTTAATATATAGAGATAAAAAACAGATTTTACCTTATATATACAGTGTAATTTTTCGGCGAAGGGTGTTCGCTACGCCCCCCTAAATCCGCCCCTGAATACTAGTATATATTAAAGCAAGAAAGTTTGTCTTTCTCGTTCAGCCAAGTGGCAACATATTAAAAAGACATATGGCAACTTAATTTATTAGAACTTAATTATTAAAAATGCAAGTTGGAACAGCCAAATTTTTCGGCCTAGCAACTAACTAGGGAATCCCAAATTTATTGCCTTTGTTTTGTAAAATTTCCTATATTTAAAATTAAGATTATCAGATATATCGTATTTCATATCTCTAAGCCAGATTTTTCGGCATAACAACTAATTTTACACCCCTACCAGTAGGAATCACTTTAAAGTAACAAAGAAAAAAAATACTAAGGCTCTTAGAGAGCCGTAGACTCTGCATTTGCTATGTAGTAATTATTTTTGTATGATTTTGCTTATGCTATTTCTCATAAAAATCTAAATATGTGTGTGAAGGGAACCGATCAAACTTTGTATTTGTGTTCCCTATTTATTTAATATGTACAAAGTATTTTTTCATAATTATATAAATAAAACAAATTTAACAAGAACTCATAACTAAAAATTAATCCTGGCTTTGCTCTGTGCGTGCAATTATTTATGTGTTTGAAACAGAAGTAAAATAGGTTTAATGTGGCTTCATGTTTTTTCCCTTTTTGTTCAATAATAAAAAATAGTCAAATTACATTTAACTAGATATTGGCTTATAAATAAAATACATATTGAATATATAACAGAAGAATAATAAAGGTTTGTTGAATGTAATGACAAAAGTAGAAAGAAAAAAAAACGTTAGGAGTAGTAGCTTAAACTTAAGAGCACTAGGGTATATCTATCTTTCTTTAAATTAAAAGGATTGGGAAATACAGAAATCCCAAAATGGGTAAGCCTGTTAGTATATATGCCTCTAAAAGAAGGCCGGATTTGCCGCTCCTCTCTCTCTTCTTAAAAAATTCCCAATTCTTCTTCGCGCTCTCTCTCTCTTCTTAAAAAATTTTCAATTCTCAGCAGAAATCCATTTTAGAGGCTACTTGGACATGGAAGGTCAGAAGAAACTCGCAAGAATAAACAAAATATGCATACAAAACCAAAAGCGGACTAAACACTTCTCCGATCTAAATGGTAAAAACTTATATTGCCACGCTTAGTTTTGATGTATTTAACATTTTTCGTGTTATAAATTAATCATGTTATCACAGATATGGTATTTCATATCTCTAAGCCAGATTTTTCGGCCAAGCAACTAATGTTATGGGCCAGATTTTTCGGCCTAACAACTAACGAGGGAATCCCAAATTTATTGTCTCTCTTTTGTAAAATTTTCCATATTTAATATTAAAATAATACTAAAATATGATATTTCATATCTCTAAGCCAGATTTTTCGGCCTAGGGTATCAAATTTTCTCTAAGAAGAAATATGACGGCATTTGACTATATTAACAATATATCAAGTAACAAGATGAGTTGGAATTTAAAGGTACGAATAGTGAGATTGTGGCATGTTCTAGACCGCGATAAATCAGACAATACCGTCTCCCTTAAATTAATTATTCAAGATGAAAAGGTGTATTCTTTTTTAGTTGCATTTATTTTTTCAACCAATTTGCCTACAATCTCCATCTTCTGCTTTGTACTACGAAAAAGTGAAAAAATAAACTACCAAGGTTTTGTGTATTGAAAAAGTGAACTATCTTCGGGCCAACTTATCTGAGCTTTATCTTCAGTTACAGAGATGTTTATTCCAGTGAAAATTTGATGACATTGAAACTTGAAAACTGCTGTTACTGATATGAAATACAATATTTTAGTATCTAAACCCGTTCTTATTCGAAAGGTCCATTAGTTTTGGTTGTATCTATTTTGGTTGTATCTATCTGCTTAGAAAGTGTATATCGATATGAACTTTAGTTTTCTTTCTATATCATGTGCTAGATATACTCAATGACAACACTATACAACTAAGTATTTGCTTGACTCAATATTAATTATGAATTATTTGTTTTTAGGGCGATTGAATTCATGCGACTGTTGGTCGGTCTTTTATACGTATGCTCAAACCAAAGATAAAAGAATTGAGTTTGTATTTTATGAAGAACTTTATGGTTGGACCAAATTATATGAAACTTAAATACTCGCGGCATAAATTCAAGTTGGCATTTACTCATAAGACGATTTAAGAGGAATCAAATGATCATCTTTTTGGTATGAGTATCTTCGACTTAAGACCTTATGAGTATTTGTTAAACAAAATTGATGTTGAAGAGAGTGAACTCTTCGGTAAGTATTCCATTCGCAGTTCTTTTATTTGAATGTCTTATCAGCTTTGTCCTGATCATTTTTTTTAAAACTATTATAGATGTCATTGGAGAGGTTGTAAGTTATGGTGAAGTAGAATCACATAACCAAGGTGATAAGACCAACACTTTTATGAATATGGTACTTGAAGCTCATGAGTAAGATTGCGTCTATGAATTTACTTTTTTATATATTTTAACATGATTACTTATCGGTGTCTGATTAAGTTGCTATATAAATTACACAGGAGGAATAATATCTCGACAATGTTTTGGGGAGAATTCGTAGACCAGATCTTGCCACATTTATCCAGCCTTTTGGAGGTAAAACAGTTGTTCTTGGTGGCGACTTCAGACAAATTTTGCCTGTTATTGCAAAAGGATCTAGGCAAGATATTGTTAATGCTACTCTTAATTCTTCGTATTTGTGGACCACTGTGAAGTCTTAAATCTAACAAAGAATATGAGATTGCATAGAGATCAGTTAGATGACATTTGGATGAGTTAAGAAATTTTTCTGAATGGATTTTGGAAATCGGTGATGGAAGGATTGGGAGTTCCATTGATGACATTGAGAAGATCCAAATCCCTGATGATCTTCTCATAAGTAATTGTGATGATCCAATATCCGCAATTGTTGAAAGTACATATCCAGATTTCTTTAACCATTCCAGTGACATAGATTACCTCCAGCAAAAAGCAATTCTTGCTCCGACTCTTGATATGGTGGAATCACTCAATGAATATATGGTTTCACTCAATCATAGTCCTGAGAAGACATATTTGAGTTCTGATACCGTTTGTATGTCTGATCATTCTTTTTCAGCTTTGGAACACGTACATACACCAAAATTCCTAAATAGTATTAAATTTTTTGGAATTCCAAATCACTCTATCACTTTGAAGGTTGGTGTTCCTGTGATGTTGCTGAGAAATACAGACCAGTCATCAGGATTGTGTAATGACACGAGGTTGATCATCACAAGACTTGGAAATCGGATTATTGAGGCCAAGGTTTTATCTGGTAATGTGGCTGGACAAAAAGTGTTTATCCCGAGAATGACGTTGACACCATCAGACGCAAGAATACCTTTTAAGTTCCAGCGAAGACAATTTTCAATTGTTGTATCTTTTGCCATGACAATTAATAAAAGTCAAGGCCAGTCATTGTCTCATGTGAGATTATTTTTGAAGAAGCCAATATTTACTCATGGACAATTATATGTTGCTCTTTCACGCGTGACAAGTAGAAAAGGGTTGAAGATTTTAGTTTATGATGATAATGGCCAAATAACGAATGAAGCTAGAAATGTGGTGTATAAAGAAGCTTTTCGTAATTTAGTTTGAGATGAAGCTAGACATGGTGGAATTATCAGGTATTTACAATACATTTTTCTTATTTCTGTAATTGCTTTAGCTTTTGAGTAAATATTACTATTGATTATATTTTTACTGTATTGTAGTTGTAAATGAATTGTTAATAATCATATAAAATATGAGAATTTCCTATAATAAGTGAACCTGAGTACTAATCCAAAAAAGAAAAGAAAATAAACAAGTGCAGTCTAATTTTAGCTCTGGAATTAGTGAATGCCTCTGTGCGTCTTGGGTGACATAAAACATAACCATTTTAGGAGAAATAGGTTTCTTAGGAAGATATTCTGAATTATAAATTATAGGAAGACCGATTTAGTGTTTTTCTTGTACATGAGAACATATGGACAAACCATACAAAAGACAAGGAAGAAAGAGAGATCAGGTCCAGACTCTTTTCACTTTCAATTATGAACTCCATTGTGGCAGATAGAGTTCTTGCATTTGATTATCCTCTCGAAACGTCTACAGATGCCAAATACTACATTGGTATAAAATAGACATCAAAACAAGAAAGTTGAAACATATTGATATAGGACATAGCAAATTCTTGTCAGATTGTTATATCTTATTAGAGAGTATGGTTGGTATGAGAAGTCTTGACTAATCTCTGATCAAAAGATTCATAATGTCACTTTACTTGGACAATCAAATAGTCTCAATTCTGCAATTTGCTATAGAAATACCTCCACCTGTAAAAAGTGTAAATTTGAATAGTTCTTTAATGGTTCTGCTTTAGCTTTTTGGCAGTTTTGCCTACTTAGTTGCTAGATATGAGGTTATTTTGGAGAGTAAAGTTTATCAGAGAGTAAAGTTTCTTACCTTTTTTTTCTTTATTCCATTTAGCTAAAAGCTTTTTGTTCCTTATGCTTGAGATTGAAGCACATTTGTTATTGTTGTACTTTCAGTTTTGAACTTACTAAAAGATGCACATATATCACTTAGACAAAAGTTGAAAAGATCAAAGTATTTTTCCAAGTGAAAATGAAGGCCATGATTGTTATATCTTATGATATCTAATATGATTATCTTGCTACTGATGGAAAGCCTTCTAGCGACATGTGAAACTGAAAAACCAATTGGATAACTTCCTATGATGCATGTGCCCAAGAACTCCATGTTTTCTTGAAATGATATTTTCTTTTTGCTTCAGCATGTTGCTCTTTGCAGGTTTATATAATGATGATGAAAGTTTCCAAATAATGTTTGAACTTCGTATTCTTTATTTAATTGTTTACAAACAGCTATTGATATTCATTTTCTAGGTTCATGATTTTGGCTTCTTTCGCTAAGACCCTGGTGTCATACAATTCTTTAGTTATGAAGAGATTCCTCTTGCTCCTGATGCTGCCGCTGTAGGTGTAGAAATCAGGGTTGTTGGTAATGACAACGATGAGAAGGTATGAAGTCTTGACTAATCTCTGATCTAGCAGTTCATAATGTCACTTTACTTGGACAATCAAACAGTCCTAATTATGCAATTTGCTATAGAAATACCTCCACCTATGAAAAATGTAAATTTGAAAAGTCCTTTAGTGGTTCTGCTTTAGCTTTTTGACAGTTTCACCTACTTAGTTGCTAGATGTGAGGTTATTTTAGACTGGCACTTTTGTGAAATTGATGTATTGGAGAGTAAATTTTCTTACCTATTTTTTCTTTATTCCATTTAGCTAAAAGCTTTTGGTTCCTTATGCTTGGTATTGAAGCACATTTGTTATTGTTGTACTTTCAGTTTTGAACTTACTAAAAGATGCACATACATCACGTAGATAAAAGACTTGAAAAGATCAAAGTATTTTTCCAAGGAGATGAGAACAAAGCAGAAAGGACACAAGTGTGATAGAATATCAGCAGAAAAAACAGTTGAACTAATGCAGAAAAAGCCAGAAGTGTTATAAATATATTATATTATGGATGTTCATTTAGTACCCCGTTGTAAATAAGCTTCCTGAAGAAGCTTATCCATATGGGACTCCGTTGTAAATAAGTTTATCTATTTAGTACTCTATTGGAAATAAGCCTCCTGAAAAAGCTTATCCTTTCGGTATCCGTTTATGGATAAACATTACTTTCGGTAGAAGATTATTCATACTGAGTATAATAAGCTTATCCTTTCGATATTCCATTTATTGATAAATATTACTCCCGATAGAAGATTATCCATACTGGGTATAATAAGCTTATCATTTCGATACTCTGTTATGGATAAACATTACCCCCGATAGAAGATTATCCATACCAGATACAATGAGCTTATTATTTCAGTACTCCATTATGGATAAACATTACTCTCAGTAGAGGATTATCCGTATCTAGTATAGTAGCAGCTTACATAACAGCTTGCAGTAGCAGCTTACACATCAACTTCCTTTCTTCTATAAATAGAAGAGATTTCAGTTCATTATGTGCATCGGGTTGAATTCGAATAATATATCAGTTTCTCTCTATACTTGTCTTTACTTTACAGTCTTTATTTTATAACATGTTATCAGCACGAGACTTTGCCATCTCAAGCAAATACTTTGAAAGTATCTAAGGTATGAACTTTTTTTTTCTATATAATGTCAAATCTTTCTAAACTTGAATTTGTAGCCCTGGATATATTGGGCAAAAGCTACATATCTTGGGTGCTTGATGCTGAAATTTATCTTGATGCGATGAGTCTGGCAGACACCATCAAGGATAAAAATCAGGCATCAAACCAAGACCGTGCCAAAGCAATGATATTCCGACGCCATCACCTTGATGAAGGTCTGAAAATGAAATATCTCACTATTAAAGATCCAGTCATACTGTGGAATAGTTTGAAAGATAGATATGACCACCTGAAGATGGTCGTTCTTTCACAGGCACGTTATGATTGGACTCATCTAAGGCTACAAGATTTTAAATCTATAAGTGAATATAATTTTGCTATGTTCAGAATTATTTTCCAATTGCAATTATGTGGTGATAATATTATTGATCATGATACGTTGGAGAAAAACTTTCACCACTTTTCATGCCTCGAATATGCTCCTGCAGCAGCAATATCAAGAGATGGGATTTAAAAAGTATTCTGAACTTATCTCACATCTTCTTATAGCCGAGCAACATAATGGGCTATTAATGAAAAACCATGAAAATCGGCCTACTGGTTCTTGTCCATTCCCTGAAGTGAATGAGACGAACTTCCACCAAGCTAGACGTGGAAGAGGTCGTGGCCCCAGTCGGGGAAGAAATTTTAATCATGGTAATAATAATGCACCAAAGAAACCTCCTCACCACCAGCAGTGGAAAAGGAAGGAACAAAAATATGAAGCGGTGCAAACACCAAATGCAAAAAATGCATGCTATAGATGTGGAGGAAAAGAAAACTAGTCACGTACCTGCCATACGCCAAAGCATCTGATTGAGCTTTATCAAGCCTCCCTAAAGAAGACAGAGAAAAATGTTGAAGCAAATTTTATTTCTGAAGATAATTTAGACTTCATGCATTTGGATGTAGTTGATTACCTTGCACTCCCAGAAGGAGAAACAAGTCATGTAATCGGTGGTGAATATGTAAAAATATAAATATTTTAATTTTTGTTGTTTGTAATAGATAGTATGGTTATGTAATTGTTGTATATAAAGAAAAATTATGATTTGATAATTATGTTTACTATAATATATCTTATTTATGTCATTTTGAAGAATATGGATAGCATTATTAGATCAACATAAACTCTAGCAGAGTTTGCAAGAAATATACAACCACCAGAAGTGGTTATATTTTGTATATCTCATTGTAATTATATTTTATTAACCACCAGAAGTGGTATATGCCTATGATCACCAGAAGTGATAATTTAGGCTTTCTATGGTTACAATTGAAGATAAGCTACATAAATATTCTCTATATTAAATGCACGCCTCGATTTACTCCTGAAGTAGCAAATATTTTAAAAGAGAATGAGGCATCACAATTTGATGTGATTAATGCGCATTCAGATAATTATGTTTGATTTCCTGAAGGATGAGAACTTTTGATAATATTAATCCATTCCCTGAAGTGAATGTGAAAATATTAATAAATCTGATAAATATGAACGCGCTCTTAATGCGAATATATTACAATTCACCTCCAGAAGAGGTAATATAATTGAGAGAATATATACTCAATATTTCGTATTTTAAATTTGCTCCTGAAGAAGTAACACAATTGAATTGCCTCCTGAAGTAGGAAAATATTATGAAGAAGAGTTTTCTTGTGCTTAAACAATTGTTTTACATTGTTTATTTGATTGTGATTTTCTCTTATGATACCAGAAGTATATGAGAAATATTTGATAGTACAAAATGTATCAACAACTCCTGAAGAGTTAACTGTTTGCCTAGAAGACACATGACACCAGTAGTGTCTGATAAATATTAGATTGTGGATAATAAATGAAGGCTCTTGAAGAGTTTATATAAAAATATGTCATTCATATTATATGATTATGGTCAAAATATATGTTGTAGTAAACCTGAAGTTTACTGATACAAGTGGTTATCATATTGATACTACAAATGATTGGAAGATTGAAAATCTTTATGTTTTCACAATCATAGGGGGTAAAATAATATGTATGTGAGAAGTTACCCGCCTTATTCTTCAATTTGTATTACATCATGTATCATAGTAAATCAGAAGTTTACTAATGCAAAAGTTTATGCCATATTAAACTAGAAGTTTACTAAGAGATAGCACATGCCATGATAAACTTGAAGTTTTCATTTGTCATTTTTAAATGAGCTATTTGAGAATTATGATAAGCATATACTGAAGAACCAGAAGATTCTTCAAGAATTCTCTTGTGCTGCTTGTTCTCATAATATTATATCGGCTAAAGTTGGGACTAAGACCCCTACAACAACAACAACAACAACAACAATCCAGTATAATCCCACTTAGTGGGGTCTGGGGAGGGTAGTGTGTACGCAGACCTTACCCCTACCCTAGGGTAGAGAGACTGTTTCCAAAATAGACCCCCGGCATCCTTCCCTCCAAGAACTTCTCACCTTGCTCTTGGGGAGACTCGAACTCACAACCTCTCGGTTGGAAGTGGGGGTTGCTTACCATCAGAGCAACCCCTCTTGAATATATAAAAGGTGAATTTGGGCTCATTCACCTATCATGTGAACCACTTATAGATGCATATATAAGATGGTTACATGTATATTTATTGTCAACCTGCAGTTTGGCATTTGAGATTGCTTTTCTCAATTAAGAGCATAACTTTCAGATTATGAAATCAAGACAATTCATCTTGATAATGTTGGTTTATATCCAAGCTGGTTTAACATTGAATACCTCCTACTAATGGCTAAACTATTGCTTATGAGAACAAAGCTTTATGTGTTGGTCTAAGATATTCTAAATTACATACATCAACATTTGTATGCATCAGACCAACAATATATGTTAAAGACCTCCCCTAACAATTGATTTAGGATCAGAATCAAATATTTTTACTATCTTTTGGTGTGTGGTATATGATTAATTTCTCTACCACAATACACAAAGATATGTTTCTCAAAGAACAATGGGGATATATGTTAGTTTTTATAACATTTGGGGGATGGAATAAACAGCTGAAAAATATGTTATATAAATCAAATTATCATTAGTATGATCCTCACTCAGAAGATAATTCAAATCAAATGCCAGAAGCATTTGCTGATCCAAAGTTAAATATCATATTTCAGCTACAAATGCTCCTATTAAAATTAAAGTCCCTGAAGGATAGAGTGTATTATACGCATGAAGCGTGGTAGACCAATCGATTCCAAAGGTAACAATCCTTGAAAAATGATAGGAGCTAATGATCAAAATGATCATAATGAGGAGGAAATGAGCTCTAGAAAAGCCCACGACATAACATTTCATGAAACTCCAGAAGAAGTTCAGGTATCTGAAAATAAAGAAAGTGATGAGATCTCAACAAGTTATGTCGCTTAGGAACTAATACAAAATGATCGTCGACGATATATTTGATACGATATAGTGCACAATATTGTAAAAGATTGTGAGGATCGGAATAGTATTCCAGACACTTGAAGATGTCATACCATTTAGATACAAGTCATAACCTATATGACCTATTTGATTAAATCTATATGAAGATCCTTGAACGATTTAAAATGCCTGAAGCATATAATTCAAAGTCTTGAAAAATATACTCGATCAAATTATAAAGATCTTTGTACGGTTTAAAGCAACCTGTGCGCGTGTGGTATAATCACCTCAGTAAATATTTGCTGAAAGAAGATTACATAAATGATGTTATTTGTCCATGTGTTTTTATAAAGAAAATGTCATCATAATTTGTTATACTTGTTGTTTATGTTGATAACATAAATCTTGTTGGAACTCCAGAAGAGCTCCAAAAAGGCAATTGAATATCTTAAGAAAGAATTTGAGATGAAAGATCTTGGAAAAATAAAAAAATTATCTTTGGTCTGCAAATTGAATATTTAGCAGACGAGATCTTTATCCATCAATTTGCCTATGCAGAAAGGGTCATTAAATGCTTTTACATGGATAAAGCGCACCCATTAAGTACACCAATAGGTGTTCGATCACTTGAAGTGAATAAAGATCCGTTCCGACCTCCAGAAGAGGATGAAGAACTCCTTGGTCCTGAAATACTCTATCTTAGTGAAATTGTTATGCATTTATGTATCTTGCTAATGCTAAAAAATGTGGTGTAGATCGTATTGGTTATGCAGATACAAGATTAGAACGTGGAGACTCAAATATTTGAAACAAGGTTTTCATCAGGGGGAGTAAAATACGCGATGCACTCTTTTTTCCTTACTAAGGTTTTTTCCCATGGGGTTTTACTTATAAAGTTTTTAATGAGGCACCTAGCAATGTGTATTACTGAATATGTGTACTCTTTTTCCTTCACTAGGATTTTTTTTCCCGCGTGATTTTTCCTAGTAAGGTTTTAATGAGGCACATTATCTTTTAATGAACATCCAAGAGGGAGTGTTATAAACATATTATTATGGATATTCATTTAGTACTCCGTTGTAAATAAGCTTCCTGAAGAAGCTTATAGATATGGGACTCCGTCGTAAATATGTTTATCTATTTAGTACTCTATTGGAAATAAGACTTCTGAAGAAGCTTATCACTTCGGTACCCGATTATAGATAAATATTATCCCCGATAGAAGATTATCCATACATGGTATAATAAGTTTATCCTTTCGATACTCCGTTATGGATAAACATTACTCCAGGTAGAAGATTATCCATACGGGGTATAATAAACTTATCCTTTCGATATTCCGTTACGGATAAATATTACCCCCGGTAGAAGATTATCTATACCTGGTACAATGAGCTTATCCTTTCAGTACTCCGTTATGGATAAACATTACTCTCAGTAGAAGATTATCCATATCTGGTATAGTAGCAGCTTACACAGCAGCTTGCAGTGGCAGCTTGCACATCAGCTTCCTTTCTTCTATAAATAGAAGAGATTTCAGTTCATTATGTACATCAGTTTGAATTCGAATAATATATCAGTTTCTCTCTATACTTGTATTTACTTTACAGTCTTTATTTTATAACAAGAAGCTAATTATAGGAAGAGAAGATGTGAGAGGCAGATGAAAGCAGAAGAAGATACTGCTAGAAGAGAAGTGCAGGAGTAGTTTTAAATGGATGATTGACGTGGGATCATTTCACTTTCCACAATATAATACTAAATGATAGCTTCAGTTTATAAGACTTTGGTTTTGCAGTACCGTTCACTTATGTTTCTTAATAGAAAAAGTGATAGAGCATAAAATCATAATTATTTGTTTCCAGACTATGGAACCTCATCAAAAGTTGTAAAGAAATTAGAAAAATAAATTGTTCTTCAAATATAAGAGACCGTATCTGAATTCTCAAAAATATCAAACATAAGGACATCGATTGAAGTCACCCTTGTAAAATTAAAAAAAAAACAGGAATCAATACTCGAGCCTTTATGTCACGACCCCAACCCCCGGTCGTGATGGCACCCAACACACTGCTAGGCAAGCCTGACCAATAAACAACTTTAACCCATTTCTCATGCAGTTCATTACTAGCCATCACAATTAGTTTGCCAAATCATCATATTAGAAGTATGAAGTAAGAGTTAAACATGCGGACTTTCAAATAATAATCCTACTACATAGCCCATATAGATCCGGTGTCACAAGTCTGAGCCTCTAATATAGGTTTACCAATCTAATACATATCAGTCTAGTGAAATGCGGATAAAACAAAAGGATAGAAGGGAGAGATCAGGGCTGCGGACGCCATGCAGCTACCTCGATGCTCCCGGATATACGCTGCTCAACTGAAGAATCCTTACTCAACCTCATATGCACCTGGATCTGCACGCAAGGTGTAGGGAGTAATGTGAGTACTCCGACCCAGTGAGTAATAAACATAAATAATGGCTGAGAATAAGAAATCATGGAAGAACATAGAGTAATCTATAATCCTGCAGTTTAAAACAAGTAATATGGAAGCGATAGACCAATGTAATTGAAATATGAAAGATACTACAACAGATAAGCAGATAAGTGACAGTCAAATAAGGAAATGCAACACATAGTACGACACCCTACAGTACCCGCGGCGGCGTGCAGCCCGATCCCTTTATTTATGATTGACGGCGCTCACTAGGGGGTGTGCAGACTCCAGGAGGGGCCCCTTATGGCCCAAGCACAATATCAAGCCATCTCGTGGCATCAAATCTAGGCCCTCGACCTCATATCAATATCAGTATAACATTGCTACGGCGCGCAGCCCGATCCCATGGTATCCTCACATCTGGAACTTGGTCGTACTCAGTCCAGAAATCATATAAGCCCCTCGAGCATTAGTAAAACAGTAGTTCTCAGCCCGAAACATCATTTAATATATCATTTTAGTTTCAAAACCGGGTAAAAATTGGCTGAAAAATAGTGGAAAAACGATATGACTGAGTTCAAGTAGTAAGTCAAAACAGTGAGGAAATAATGATAAAACTCCCCGGAGGGTTCAAATAGTTGGCACGAAGCCCAAATGCGGCAATTAGTCCAAATAATGATGATAACAAATAAGCGTCAATCAAATACGCGGTAAAAGCATCACTCGGGACAGACCAAGTCACAATCCCCAATAGTAAACGACTCCACGCTCATCATCAAGCGTGTGTATCACCTCAATATAGCACTATGATGTGCAAATGCGGGGTTTCAAACCCTCAGGACATCATTTACATTCATTACTCACCTCGAACCGGCAAAAACTCTAGCTCGTGATGCCTTTGCCTCTCAAATCGGCCTCCTCGCGCGTTGAATCTGACCAAAACCAGAACGAATACATTACAATATGCTAAGGGAACATAACCCAAGCGAAAACAATCGAAAAATATCAAAAATCTCGAAATTAGCAAAACCCGAGCCCCGGGCCCACTTCTCGAAACTTAGAAATTTTCACATCATTAGATTCCTTATCACCCCACAAGTTCATACATACCAAAAGTTCTCAATTCCGACCTCACATGGTCCCTCAAATCCCAATTCAAAAGTTCAAAATCCCAAGCCCTAGTTCTTCCAATTTTAGCTTAAATTCCATGAATTTCTAGGTTAACTTCACAATAGAATCACGGTTTTGGTTCATAAAACTTACCTCCAATCAATTCTCCTTGAATACCTCTTCAATCTCCCTCAAAGATCTCTCAAAATGATCAACTATGGTGGAAAAATGGCTCAAAATCGTGGAGGAAATGTCTTATAAACTTTCTACCCAGTGCTGATATTCCTTCTTCGCAAACGCGGTCAACGTCTCGCGTCCGCGAAGCACAAACTTACGTTGACCAATTTTTGCCCTACGCGAACGCTTCACACCGATCGTGAACGCGATGCTTCTGCCTCCTACACCTCCGCGAACGCGACAACCTTATGCGAACGCGATGAACAAAATGCCTTGGACCCCAATTTGCTCTACGCGATCGCGAGTGCCTTCTCACGAACGCGATGCACTGCTTCCCATCCTTTCGCGAACGCGAGGCACCTCTCATGAACGTGAAGGCTTAATTCTGGTCTTCCTCAAATCCTTCTACGCGAACACGACATACCCCTCGCGAACGCGAAGGGTTATTTTCTGCAACACCTGAACTCCCAAAATCTGCAACTTTTCAACTTAGAAAATGGTCCGATTGACCACCCGAAACTCACCCGAGGCCCCCGGGACCTCAACCAAGAGCACAAACATGTCCTAAAACCTCATTCAAACTTGTTCCAATCATCAAAACACCTCAAACAACACCAAAACCATCAATTCTCATCGAATTCAAGCCTAAGTTTCTAAAACCTTCCGAAATACGCTTTTGATCAAAAACCCAACCAAACCACATCCAAATGACCTGAACTTTTGCACACACATCCCAAATCACATAACGAAGCCACAACAACTCTCGGAATTCCGTTCCGACCCTCGGATCAAAATCTCACCTATCAACCGAAAATCGCCAAAATACTAACTTCGCCAATTCAAGCCTAATTCTACACCAGACCTCCAAAATCACTTCTAATCACACTCCTAAGTCACAAATCACCTTCCAAAGCTAATCGAACCATCAGAACTCACATTCGAGCTCTCTAACTCATAAGTCAACATCCGGTTGACTTTTCTAACTTAAACCTTCTTAAAAGAGACTAAGTGTCTCATTTCTTACCAAAACCACGCCAAACGCAAACCAACCAACTCGACCACATAAAACACGGATAACAAAGCATAAAGAAGAAGAAATGGGGAAAACGGAGCGGTAACTCATGAGACGACTGGTCGGGTCGTCACATCCTTCCCAACTTAAACAAACGTTCATTCTCAAACGAGTCAAGAAACATACCTGAAGCCTCAAATAGGTGAGGATATCTGCTCCGCATCTCCCACTTGGTCTCCCAGGTAGCCTCCTCCACGGGCCAACCTCTCCACTGCACTTTCACTGAAGCTATATCTTTTGACCTCAACTTCCGAACCTGACGACCCAAAATAGCTACTGACTCCACATCAAAGGTCAAATCATCATCCAACTGAACTGTGCTGTAATCCAAAACATGCGACGGATCTCCAATATACTTCCGGAGCATAGAAATATGAAATACTGGATGCACACTCGATGGGTGGCAACGCAAGCTCATAAGACACCTCCCCAATCCTCTGGACCACCTCAAAAGGCCCAATGAATCGAGAACTCAATTTCCCCTTCTTCCCAAATCTTATAACACCCTTCATGGGCGAAACCTTCAACAAAACCTTCTCACCCACCATATAGGATACATCTCGAACCTTCCGGTCCACATAACTCTTCTGACGCGACTATGCTGTACGAAGTCTCTCCTGAATCACCTTCACCTTCTCTAAGGCATCCTGAACCAAATCGTCCCCAATAGCCTAGCCTCGCCGGGCTCGAACCAACCAATTGGAGATCTACACCGCCTCTCATACAAAGCCTCATACAGAGCCATCTGAATACACGACTGGTAGTTGTTGTTGTAGGCAAACTCTGCAAGCGGCAAAAACTCATCCCACGAACCTCCGAAATTAGTAACACACGCACGCAACATGTCCTCCAATATCTGAATAGTACGCTCGGACTGCCCGTCCATCTGAAGATGAAAATCTATGCTCAACTCCACCTGAGTACCTAACTCTCGCTGAACAGACTTCCAAAACTGGGAAGTAAACTGAGTACCCCTATCTGAGATGATGGAAACCGGAACACCATGCAACCGAACAATCTCCCGGATATATATCTCTGCTAACCGCTCCAAAGAATAAGTAGTACCCACAAGAATGAAGTGCGCGGACTTGGTCAGCCGATCCACAATCACCCAAATAACATCAAACTTTTTCAAAGTCCGAGGAAGTCCAACCACAAAGTCCATAGTGACCCTCTCCCACTTCCACTCGGGAATAACCATACGCTGAAGCAAGCCACCCGGTCTCTGATGCTCATATTTCACCTGCTGACAATTGAGACTTGAGCTACAAATCCCACAATATCTTTCTTCATTCTTCTCCACCAATAGTGTTGCCTCAAATCCTGATACATCTTCGCGGCACCCGAATGAATGGAATACCACGAGCTATGGGCCTCCTCCAGAATCAACTCTCTAAGCCCATCCACATTGGGCACGTAGATCCATCCCTACATACTCAACACACCATCATCACCGATGGCCACATCTCTGGCATCATCATGATGAACTCTATCCTTAAGGACAAGCAAATGCGGGTCATCATATTGGCGCTCTCTAATGCGGTCATATAAGGAAGACCGAGAAACCACACAAGCCAACACCCGACTGGGCTCCGAAATATCTAGTCTCACAAACCGATTGGCCAAGGCCTGAACGTCAAATGCAAGGGGTCTCTCCCCAACTGGAATATATGCCAAACTGCCCATACTCACTGCCTTTCGGCTCAAAGCATCGGCCACCACATTGGCCTTTCCCGGATGATACAATATAGTGATATCATAATCTTTAAGCAACTTCAACCACCTCCGTTGCCTCAAATTAAGATCCTTTTTCTTGAACAAATGCTGAAGACTGCGATGATCGGTGAATACCTTACAAGATACTCCATACAAGTAGTGCCTCCAAATCTTCAATGCATGAACTATGGCAGCCAACTCCAAATCATGAACAAGGTAGTTCTTCTCATGGGGCTTCAACTGACGAGAAGCATAAGCAATAACTCTATCTTCCTGCATCAATACACAACCAATCCCAACTCTCGAAACATCACAATATACGGTATATAAACCTGAAGCTGATGGTAAAACCAATACTGGAGTTGTGGTCAAAGCTGTCTTGAGCTTCTGAAATCTCTTCTCACACTCGTCCGACCATACAAATAGGGCACCCTTCTGAGTCAACTTGGTCAAGGGCGATGCAATAGATGAGAATCCCTGAACAAATCGAAGATAATAGCCTGCCAACCCAAGGAAGCTACGAATCTCTGTGGCTGAGGACGGCCTAGGCCAACTCTGAACCGCCTCTATCTTCTTCGGATCAACCCGAATACCCTCGCTCCCTGAAGCTGGTCAAATA
This sequence comes from Nicotiana tabacum, assembly GCF_000715075.1. Classification (NCBI taxonomy): domain Eukaryota; kingdom Viridiplantae; phylum Streptophyta; class Magnoliopsida; order Solanales; family Solanaceae; genus Nicotiana; species Nicotiana tabacum. Next base: position 91,187,303 of record NC_134099.1, on the reverse strand, counting down.
AATCCTCAATGTGAGGCAAAAGATACTTGTTCTTAATTGTTACCTTGTTCAATTGCCTGTAATCAATGCACATTCTCATTGTGTCATCCTTCTTCTTCACAAACAGAACTGGCGCACCCCACGGTGACACAGTAGGCCGAATGAACCCCTTATCTAGGAGTTCCTGAAGCTGCTCCTTTGATTTTTTCAACTCTGTTGATGCCATAAAATACAGCAGAATAGAAATGGGCTGAGTGCCCGACACCAGTTCAATACCAAAACCAATGTCCCTATCCGGTGGCATGCCCGATAGGTCTGCAGGAAACACATCGGGAAAATCCCTCACAACTGGGATAGAATCAATACTGGGAGTCTCAACTCCAACATCCCTCACAAACGCTAAATATGACAAACAACCCTTCCCAATCATACACTGGGCCTTCAATAAAGAGATCACTCTACTAGGAACATAATCAGTCACGCCACGCCACACCACTTGATCCGCGGTACACCCAGCATAGCTAAAGTGAATGTCTTAGCATGATAGTCTAGAATAACATGACACAGAGATAACCAATCCATGCCCAAAATAACATCAAAGTCCACCATGCTCAATAGAAATAGATCAACTCAGGTCTCCAGACCCCCAATAGTCATAACACATGAGCGGTACATACAGTCCACAACAATAGTATCGCCCACCGGGGTAGATACATGAACAAGTAAAGCAAGAAACTCACAGGGCATACCCAAATAATGAGCAAAATATGAGGACACATAAGAATAGGTGGAACCGGGATCAAATAATACAAAGGCATCTCTGTGGAAAACTGAAATAAAACCTGTAATGACAGCATCTGAAGCGATAACATCTGTCCTGCCTGGAATGGCATAGAAATGAGCCTGGCCACCGCTTGATCGACCTCCCCCTCTAGGGCGACCCCTGGTTGCCTGACATCTACCCCTAGTTGGTTGGGCGGGTGGTGAAGTAACTGGAGCAGAGGTCGAGGGCTGACCCCTCTACTGAAACTGACCATCACGAAGTCGAGGGCACTGCCTCCTCATATGTCCAAACTCTCCGCACTCATAACAACTACCCGGTGCTGGAGATGGGGACTGAAGGGAACCCCTCGCACCGGAGTAACTAGTAGATGCACTCCGTGTAGAAGAACCCTGAACTGATGGGGCACGAGATGAACTCTGAGCTGGGAGGGCGCTGAGTGAAGACTGGCCCTACTGAGACCCATGATGACCATGACCTGAAGATTCCCTATGATACTCTGGACGGGCCGACTGAGCAGGCCTGTAAAAATGACCTCTACCATGCTGGAACTGACCCCTCGAAGGAGCACCGCTGTAACTGCCCAATCCTCGAGGCCTCATGGCCTCTCTCTCCTCTCGCTCCCGACGGCGAACCTTCTCAATCTCACGAGCGATATCAACCACCTCCTCGAACGTAGCATTCAATACTCTCTCTCTAGTCATCAGAATACGGAGATGGTAGTTAAGGCCATCCACAAATCTCCTGATCCTCTCACGATCTGTCGGAATCATCCAAATGGCATGACGAGCCAACTCAGAAAACCTCATCTCATACTGGATCACGGTCATATCCCCCTGCGTTAACCACTCAAACTGCCTATGCAACTCCTCTCTGCGAGACTGCGGGACATACTTCTCCAAGAAGAGAGCGAAGAACTGCTGCCAAGAAAGGGGTGCTGCACCGACAAGCCTACGCCTCTCAAAATCCTCCCACCAAGAAAAGGCATCCCCCGAGAATTGAAAGGTGGTAAATCCCATACCACTAGACTCAAGAATCCCTGCTGTACGGAGTATCCGCTGACACTTTTCAAGAAAACCTTGGGTATCCTCTCCCTCAGCACCACCGAACGATGGAGGCTGGAGCCTACCAAACCTCTCAAGACGACGCTGATCATCATCCGGCTTAACTGGTACCACGAACTCCTGAACTGGTGCAACCGGCTGGGCTGGAGGTGCCTCCGGAGCCTGTAGTCCCTGCACTGCCTGCTTTGGTGTGCGAGCAGCGGGGGTCTGATTGCCTCCCCTGGACTATGAAGTAGCTGCTGCGGTAATGGCTGAAACTGCCTGAGCCAAGCCAGTGCAAACTGATAAGATCTGTGCCAAGGCCTCCTAGAAACCCGGAATCATGATGGGCACAATTGTTGCCTGAACTGGTGCTGCTGGAGCATCCGTAACTAGAGCCTGATCCGGAGCTAGGGTAGTTGGTGGATTTGCAGGTGCTACCCTCGCTACTCTGCCTCTGCCACAACCACAACCGCGCCCACGGCCTATGGTGGTCTCAGCTGGTGGCACGGTGGTCGTCCACCTCGTCCGGTAGCTCGCGTCCTCACCATCTGTGAGAGAATAGAATAATAGAAGTTTTAGTTCTCGAATCAACAAAGTTGCACGGCAAGAATTTCAAGAATGTGAAGTTTTTCCTAAAGGTTCTGCAGCCTCTCGAAGATAAATACAGATGTCTCCGTACCGATCCGCGAGACTCTACTAAACCGGCTCTTGACTTGCGATACCTATGTAACCTAGGCTCTGATACCAACTTGTCACGACCCCAACCCCCGGTCGTGATGGTGCCCAACACACTGCTAGGCAAGCCTGACCAATAAACAACCTTAACCCATTTCTCATGCAGTTTATTACTAGCCATTACAGTTAGTTTACCAAATCATCATATTAGAAGTCTAAAGTAAGAGTTAAACATGCGGACTTTCAAATAATAATCCTACTACATAGCCCATATAGATCCGATGTCACAAGTCTGAGCCTCTAATACAGGTTTACCAATCTAATACATATCAGTCTAGGGAAATGCAGATAAAACAAAAGGATAGAAGGGAGAGATCAGGGCTGCGGATGCCATGCAGCTACCTCGATGCTCCCGGATATACGCTGCTCAACTGAAGAATCCTCACTCAGCCTCAGATGCACCTGGATCTGCACGTAAGGTAATTGAAATATCAAAGATACTACAACAGATAAGCAGATAAGTGACAGTCAAATAAGGAAACGCAACACATAGTATGATACCCTACAGTACCCGCTGCGGCGTGCAGCCCAATCCCTTTATTAATCGTCGACGGCGCTCACTGGGGGTGTGCAGACTCCGGAAGGGGCCCTTTACGTCCCAAGCGCAATATCAAGTCATCTCATGGCATCAAATCTAGGCCCTCGGCCTCATATCAATATCAGTATAACACTGCTGCGGCGCGCAGCCCGATCCCATGGTATCCTCACATCTGGCCCTTGGGCGTACTTAGTCCAGAAATCATATAAGCCCCTTGGGCATTAGTAAAACAGTAGTTCTCAGCCCGAAACATCATTTAATATATCATTTTAGTTTCAAAATCAAGTAAAAAGTGGCTCAGTTGAAAAATAGTGGATAAACGATACGACTGAGTTCAAGTAGTAAGTCAAAATAGTGAGAAAATAATGATAAAACTCCCCGGAGGATTCAAATAGTTGGCACGAAGCCCAAATACGGCAATCAGTCCAAATAATAATGATAACAAATAAGCTTCAATCAAATACGCGGTAAAAGCATCACTCGGGACGGACCAAGTCACAATACCCAATAGTAAATGACCCCACGCTCATCATTAAGCGCGTGTATCACCTCAATATAGCACTACGATGTGCAAATCCGGAGTTTCAAACCCTCAGGACATCATTTACATTCATTACTCACCTCGAACCGGCAAAAACTCTAGCTCGCGATGCCTTTGCCTCTCAAATCGGCCTCCTCACGCGTCGAATCTGACCAAAACCAGAACGAATACGTCAAAATATGCTAAGGGAATATAAACCAAGCAAAAACAATCGAAAAATATCAAAAATCTCGAAATTAGCAAAACCCGAGCCCCGGGCCCACTTCCCGAAACTCAGAAATTTTTACATCATTAGATTCCGTATCACCTCACGAGTTCATACATACCAAAAGTTCTCAATTCCGACTTCAAATGGTCCCTCAAATCCCAATTCAAATGTTCAAAATCCCAAGCCCTAGTTCTTCCAATTTTAGCTTAAATTCCATGAATTTCTAGGTTAATTTCACAATAGAATCACGTTTTTGGTTCATAAAACTTACCTCCAATCAATTCCCCTTGAATCCCTCTTCAATCTCCCTCAAAGAGCTATCAAAATGATCAACTATGGTGGAAAAATGGCTCAAAATCGCGAAGGAAATGTATTATAAAATTTTTGCCCAGTTCTGATATTCCTTCTTCGCGAACGCGGTCAACGTCTCGCGTTCGCGAAGCACAAACTTACGTTGACCAATTTTTGCCCTACGCAAACGCGTCACACCAATCTCGAATGCGATGCTTCTGCCTCCTACACCTCCGCGAACGCGGCAACCTTACGCGAACGCGATGAACAAAATGCCTTGGACCCCAATTTGCTCTACGCGATCGCGAGTGCCTTTTCGCGAACGCGATGCACTGCTTCCCATCCTTTCGCGAACGCAAGGCACCTCTCGTGAACGCGAAGGCTTAATTCTGGTCTTCCTCAAATCCTTCTACGCGAATGCGACATACCCCTTGCGAACGCGAAGGATTATTTTCTGCAACACCTGAACTCCCAAAATCTGCAACTTTTCAACTTAGAAAATGGTCCGATTGACCACCCGAAACTCACCCGAGGCCCCCGAAACCTCAACCAAGAGCACCAACATGTCCTAAAACCTCATTCAAACTTGTTTCAATCATCAAAACACCTCAAACAATACCAAAACCATCAATTCTCATCGAATTCAAGCCTAAGTTTCTAAAAACTTCCGAAATACGCTTTTGATCAAAAAGATAACCAAACCACATCCAAATGACCTGAAATTTTACACACACATCCCAAATCATATAACGAAGCCACAGCAACTCTCGAAACTCCGTTCCGACCCTCGGATAAAAATCTCACTTATCAACCGAAAATCGCCAAAATACTAACTTCGCCAATTCAAGCCTAATTCTACACCGGACCTCCAAACTCACTTCCGATCACACTCCTAAGTCACAAATCACCTTCCGAAGCTAATCGAACCATCAGAACTCACATCCGAGCCCTCTAACTCATAAGTCAACATCCAGTTGACTTTTCCAACTTAAGCTTTCTTAAAAGAGACTAAGTGTCTCATTTCTTACCAAAACTACATCAAACACAAACCAACCAACTAGACCACATAAAACACGGATAACGGAGCGGTAACTCATGAGACGACTGGTCGGGTCGTCACACTTTAAGTCACAACATCAAGGTTTAGGACCTGGTAAAAAGGTTCCTAAAGTGCACGATTAGAAATCATGCTATTTTTGAGTTTGAGATGACTCCCTTTTAAATTAAGCAATCTTGACAATATTTTTGTATTTATGTAGTAAATTTAGTAATATACCATACTTTCATAGAATTCAAATGAGCAAATAATTAAGAGCAATATTATCATGCCAATATATGTTTTTAACAATCCGCGCATCGCACGGGTACATATACTAGTATTTATATAAAGTTGGAGAAAAAAAGAGTGAGGTGGCATATCTCTTTGACCAGCTTTACCATTTATCTTTATTCTGATTTTTTGGGCTTTTTTCCTCCTTTTTATCTGAACGGATTAGCCCATTTCAATGGGTCATTTATATCTCATTATTGCTATCTTACTATTTCTTTGCGTATTAATGTGTTTTTTGTTCTTCTTTGTAACTTCCCAGGTCATTTATATATCATTATTGCTATCTTATTATTTCTTTGCTTATTAATGTGCCTTTTGTTCTTCTTTGTAACTTCCCATCTAACCTCTCCTTATTTTACGTTCTGGTTTTCATAACGGTCTATTGTAGTTACCTACATAAATGTCAAGAAATTTTTCTTGACTTATATAAGCGCATATTGCAACACATAAATTGCAAGATTCAAATCTTGGTGCATAGTTTTGCTCACTGCAAAATTAGAAAATTCTACTACCATCTCATGGTTTACCAAAAGGTTTTAGATCTTTGACAATGATTTTATAGTGTGTCAAAAAGTCGAGACTATTGAAGATCGACTATGCGAGCGAGGGTATGATGGCAAATAAGATTGATTCGGTTCCTTTTAAAGACAGTAATTATTTTGGTTGTTGTTGCTCCTATTGGTAATGGTGTCTCAGATGTTAGTCTTATGTGTGGCTGAAGAAGAAAAGAAAATGGAAGAGAAAGAAAAAAAAAACTCAAGAAGAGTTGGTTCCACAAGGCACAATGGATGTGATCATTGCGACCATAAGGAAAAATCTAGGAATCCAGGGTTGGTTAAATTTGAGAGGAGAGAGTGAAAGAGATGATGGATTTGCACATTAAAAAAGAAAAGTAAGAAAGAGTTAGGAAAATAGTTGGGATGTTTTTTTTCGTTGTTGGATATGTATTCATTAATTTTTCTTTTTTTATTTCATTTTATATTTCTATTCCTTTTAAGTTTTGAATTATGAGTCAAATTAAGAATTTTCCTTTTTTCATGGTTATTATCCATGTAATTGTTCTCCATGATTGACAATCTTGAATGAATCAACGACAATCGTGGCCCTTAGCAAATTTAAGGTAACGTTCTTTTCTGTGAACTCAAATGCTATGTTCATTTTTTTCCCTCTCTTTCTTTTGATTACTTTTCAATTAGTATCCGTACCCGCACGTCGCGCGAAGAATATTAAATATAATTTCATAAAAAAAATATTATTAGAGATATACGGTATACGAAGGAGCATGCAAATACTAATATTTTTTGAACATATAAATGCACCGTATATTCATAAATTGAATTGATACATACTTATCCGTTATTAAAAACAAATATTAAGAAAGAAAATAAAATATTAAATTATTGGTCATACTCAAATTCTAAGACATATGTATTAGCACTATTTAAGAAAGGCGATAGATAGCGCCTACTTAAGATAGCTTGATGAGACTTAAGATTGCTCGATGAGACCTCTGTTATCAAGGGATTTGAAATTAGACAGCCACTAATTAATTAGTGGAAGGAAATATTTTAATTAGCTGCAATATAAATTAGGCAACTACTTAATTAGCAATACCATCCAATAGGTGAAATACATTATAATTACACGAGGTACACAGGTGTAAAATCACGTATTACAAATCTTTTGGGATTGTCTCTACCTTATATTCTACATGATAGATAAAACCAAATTCTCAGAAAAATAAAATATTTTTTTATGGAAATTTCACATATTTATCAGACGATAATTTATAACTAAAAGTTAGGGATGCTCTCTTCTTGATGCAAACTTCAGTTGACTTCACGATAACTAATAGTTCTCTTTTGCATAAAATTAATGACAATAACTCAATGGTATATGTTTCTTTCAATTAACTGCAGAAACCTACATTATAGGGGACTGAAGTAGTGAAGTACTAATCTTTCAACGTTAATATCATAGAAATTTGTAAGATTTTTCTGAATATTTTCTTTTGTTGAGCTACTCTTGTGATTTTCTTTGTGTCTTTTTTTTTTTTTTTTACAAATTTAAAGGCGCTGAAGGATCAAATTGTTGCATAACATTTTCAGGTAAGAGAATATTTACAAATGAATACTAAACTATATGAATTCGTGGGTAGAAAAAATTAGACTCCTGCACATTCATGAAGTTTACATATCAATACATGAAAAACCTTTTCAACGAAGGAAAATAAAGAAGATTAGTAGAACCTTCAAGCAATTAAAAAGTAATGGCGTGTAGATAAAATGGACTATATAAGCTTATGAGAGCAAGTCGTCACGAAAATAAACTTGCATTTACAATCAGCATTTTATGGACCATAAGAGCATAAGTTTTATACATAGATGTCAATGGCACAAACGTGAAGCACACGCTTAAACCAAAATAACTGTACCACCATTATTCGCTGGAAAGAGAAACATCAAAGTCAAACTAAGACGTCTAAACGCCTGTAAAGTCCTTTGGATATATGAATGTATAAAAAAACTCATTTGAATAGTTTTTTAGATCCTGTTGTTATTCAAAAGGATATGCCACAACCAGCATAACTTAAAGTACCACCCCACATGATCAAACAGTGGCCCATTGAAATGATAACAAATAGTTTTTAGGTTCCTAATAATAGCAATTAGTAAAAAGCTTATTCTTAGGCAAAGAAGGGGAGGGTATAATAAGAAGATGTAATTACTTATGTAACTGAAGAATTATCACCAGTAACTCGAGCTAAAACTACGTACTAATTCCTTGTTATAATATAATTATCATACAGGTCAACACATTTCATTCAAAAAAATACAAGGTATCATTGTATTATTAAACTCCGAAAGTCGACTATCTTGATTCTATTTATTCTCATGCATAATTCAATCATGATATCTTAAGATGTAAAATGTAGAATATTATATATTAGAATTTCATTAATTAACCTTTAAGTATGAATTGGTTAAATTTTGAGCAGCAACCTCCTTTTCTTTACAAAGCCTAAGATCATGCAGCAGTTTCTGCGCAATATTCGACTTCTGACATTTTTTCTAAATGTAGAACTGAATTTTTGGACTAAGTTTCTACAAAAAAGGTGCAAAATCAATAAAAGCAAATATATATCAAAGAAGAATATTCTTATATTGTGTTGCAGGTCAATTGCTAGTAGATTAATGAGGTATAAGAATGTAATCTATGAAGTTGTTATGTCACTTTGGTGAGAAGGGCTTTTTAGTGTTAGGTAAGTTGGAAAGTTTGAAAAAAAGCTATAACATTTGAGGTTGATTTTTTTCCCTTTGTATTCATAGTTTACAGTCACAAAATAGAAGCAACTATAAGTCTATATAAATAATCATAACATCATCAACTTTTGAGTATCCAAAATAACATATCTTCAATTGTGGAGCTGCACTTTCATCAAAAAGTGTATCGTCCAATTTCAAATCTTTGATGCGCAGACACTTGAAATTTGAAGAAGAATAAGATCCCTTAAATTAAAAAGATGGTATTTAGGATAAAAATTTATAAAGATTAGTCCATGTCTAAGATATATCTTAAAAATAACATGCATTCACAATCTTTTGGTTTTGTTTGTAGAATCTTGTAAGTTTCTCACCATGTTGTGACAGTATTGGATTCCTAAAATAAAATTCTAGAAGAGGTTTCTAGTCTGAAATGAAAATAACTAAAAACCACAATGAGAGAAGTATTGCAGATAGGGAATCAATGCTTTTAAAAATAGGAAAGCTGGCATTTTAATATAATAGAATTGTGACAAAGTGCCTCCATTACCATTTCATTATCGTCCATAATGGTAGTAGATGTGAAAATTGACTACTAACAAAATAAAGATATTTAAATCTACCTCATTCTCACTGAACCTTTCCGCATAGCAGATGCGCACAAACAGTTTTCCCCCATCTGCATATTCCATAAGAATAGCAAGATGAGTGGGAATTATTATCACCTGTATTTCACAAAGAAAATGAACATTAGTTAGGGTAGCAATTCCTTAGTTTTTTGTTGCCATTGTCAAAATATACTAACATAAATATACAAGGGCCATAAAAATAAACAACATATAACCTCACAAAATTGCCTTGTTGAAGTGAATTACGTTTGATTGTCGAAGCGATTTATGATTAATGATCTCTCTTGCTATATTCTTACTACTCTAAAACATCTCTACTTTATAGAATATTATATATACAACACAATAGTTAGACAATGAGTAAAAGAAACTTAAATTAAATGTAATTTTTTTAAAAATAAATTCAATATTTGACGATAAACGATTGCAATAATACAAATGTTATGCCAGCTCTCAATGTATTTCATATCCACAGAGCTCTGTCTCCATATGCCTCATGAGTCTCTCCACACCAAATTAGCAAAGTATCTTATTCAAATAGCAATGAATAGGAGCACCAACAATTTAGATATCAGTAACAATAATATTAATAAGTTTGACGGCATAAACTTAGCCAATAACCACTGCATTGGGAATAAAAACTTACATGATTCATCAAAAACTCCTCTTTAAAATGCTTGTATTGAGACCTTTTTTTAGCCAACTCCGTTAGATATAGCGTGTTCTCCATTGGCAAATAGCCCAACAATAGCTGCAAAAAATACATGTAATTAGGAGGAAGAGTCATCCAAACTAAAATTTTCTCTAGCAACAAAGTATTTGGATGGGAAATTGCACCACTTATATAGTCCGACACATTCTACATAAATAATTGTCGGTAATATATACATCTATCACTAACTATAGTTAAGGAGTAGTATGTATTCTGACATCAATCCATCCTTGATAAACTAATATAATCTGGTATAAACATCGGGTGTGAGTAAGTTTTAGGAGTAGTATGTATTCTGACTTCAATCCATCCTTGATAAACTAATATAATCTGGTATAAACATCGGGTGTGAGTAAATTTTTTCTCTTTTTCGTTCTATTATCTGCTTTGGTTAGCTCAAAGGTGGTCTCTAGTATGCACTTAACATAGTTTAGGTATGTTACATTAGCTAGAAAAGTAATCTGGATCTTTTTGCTCTTCAACAACTGAAATGTTGGAGAATTTACAGCTAAGGCTTGTTACACTTTAGGCGCATACACACACCAAAAGTAGTTTTGTGGAACTCTCATGTTATTATTACTTTTTGTAGTAAGTCTAATGTGCATAACATAAGTTATGTCTGAGATAAGAGATGTTCTAAGAAGTATTCGTCTTTCTTAATTCATATGTTAAAGTTAGTTGAACATGTTTTCTGAAAAAAGTCAATCACCATAGTTGCTGCCAAATCAACCATGAAAATCCGACAAAAAACGCAGCGAAAATCTCCAAAAAAAATAGTCCAAAAAAGTCGCATAAACCCCATAAAAACCACCTCTAAAGCCACCATAACTGCTGCAACAAACCAGCCATGAATTACTTCTAAACCTCCATTAAAATGACCCTTAAACCCCATCAAACCACCACAAGAATGACCCCAGATTAGCCATGTAAAAAATTACCTGAAAACTCCATAAAACCAGTTCACAAAGCAGTATAAACTCCTTTATTAACACCAAAAACTCCTCCTATAAATTTGCTTCTTAACAACTGCAACACTTTTGTAGCTTTTGAACACAATATGTATTAACTTATTGAAGTTTCATGGATAGTTCCTCTGATGATTATTGTCAGAAAATAGCAAGCAGAACTAATAGGGAAAGGAATAGAATTTGATTTCGCATTCTAGGAGCAGACAATATCAGTCCTGCTATAGTGCAAATATATAGAACCTTATTAATTACACGCAACTACTTAAAAAGAATCTCCTAACTATGAGTTTACGACTATAGAAGTATCTCGTATAAATTTTAGCTTCACCAACACATTCATTCAACATTCGATTAGTTCAAATAACTAACAGGTTGCATAAAAAATTAACTGAAAGAGTCAACTAAGTACTAATTTAAGAATCAGCTTTTAAAATATGAATGTAGATCAATATTTACGTAGGAATTAGTGCATAATTGTGAATCCAACTTTCAGAAACAGAAAGTTAAATACGTATACTATACATAATCGTTTATGTAAAATTGGAATGATTGAAGCAATTTCGTAGACCCTTGAAGTTATGGGGAATATACGAAATATCATATCCGTCTTAGCAAGTACTTCAACAATACTGGAAAAAAAATATTGATTTTTCTGTATTTTTTCTTCATCCTAATAACATACTCCTTAGAAAGGTAGATTCATATATATCATATTGCTGATAAATTTCATATACATACAAATTGGAATACAACTGTGAATCCTACTTTCAGAAACAGAAAGAGAAATATTGGTAGCATGCATACTCGTTTCATTAGTACAATTTCATATATTTGAAGATTGTGAAAAATTTATCCATTAAAGTAGCATAGAAGAGGACTACATATAATCGTTTCATTAGTACAATTTTATGTACTTGAGGATTGTGAAAAAGTTATCCATTAAAGCACCAGAGAAAGGATTCACATAAAAACTATGTGAAAGTAGAATGTTATCTATGCATTGGGTAAAATCTAACTCTGTAGAATATGGTATTTCAAGCTTGAAACGATTCGGATTTTTCACATTTGAACGACTCCAACTCAGATTCAATTGCACCAATACTTGAAATTTGTGTGGTTGTAGCCATACTTGCAAAGTTATTGTAGTACTGAGCGGAGAAAATAGGGATTGAAAAAAGAAGTTAACATATGAAATCACATAAATCGTGGGTGATCCTCCGACTGTTTGAGTTAATTTAGAATTATTGTTGAACCCCACGTTTGGGAAGATGATGAGTCGTGGGTTATCCTCACGACTATTCTTTGTAAAAAAAAGGCCAATTCCAGGAAGTATTTATATTTTCTTAATATAATTGCCGAGTTGAATAAGTAAATAAAATAACTGTCATACGTGAGAAGTATCCATTTTTGTCAATATATCTTTCTGTGCCTTTTCAAAAGAGAAATATTTTAAATTTTCTTAATTTTCAAGTCTTGTAAATAAATAAAATAATTGCCCTAAATAAAATAACTGCCCAATATGGCAGGCAGTATCAATCTTTTTTTGTGAATTCGTAAGGTTGAATCTTTTTTGCCTATTTTTAGTTTCAAATAATTTTAAACTCCTACTTTATTGGAGATGTGTCCCAAAAAAAATAACACTTGTTTAATTGTGATTATGCCACTTGGCATCATTGCATGCTTTTGCTTCTCCTTTTATATATAATAGTATTAGTACCCGCACGATGTGCGGATAATATTATGATCCTAGTAAATTCTATAATTAAAAAGAACAAATTATATGAATAACTATTGACATTTACTTAAATATTATAACCCCCCATATATAGTCAGTGATACAAACAAATAAAAATACAATATGATTCAAAAATAAATACTCATTACCTTTCAATTTACATAAAATATTTTCTTATTAGTTTGTTCCAAAAGAATGACATACTTCTGTATTTGAAAATAATTTAGCTTTAAATTTTTTATTTTATCCATTTTACCTATAATGAGAAGTTCTTACACCCATACAAATATCATGACCCCACAAAACTGTTACAACCATAAGTTTCAAAAGTCTTCTTTTTCGTTCTTAAACTGCGTGCCAAGTCAAACTATCTCATCTATATTGAAACTGATTGAAGTCATACTATATAGAGTAATAACTAATAAAAATACATTTAGTAATAACTTAATTTAAATTATAAAAATATATTATATTATTATCTATGTCACACCTCCTTTTTACCTACACCCCGTAAAGGGCATAAATACAAGGGAGTTTCTACAATTAAAGGACAATCGAAACGGGATCGTTTATTTATTAAAAATCAGAGTCGCCACTTGGGATAATTTAGGGTGTCCCAAGTCACCGGTTTAAAATCCCAAATCGAGGAAAGTTGACTCTATTTACGGTCTGTGAACACAGAAATCCGGGAAAGGAACTCTGTTAACCCGGGAGAAGGTGTTAGGCATTTCCGAGTTCTGTGGTTCTAGAACGGTCGCTTTGATTATACTTGGCTTACTAAATTGTTTACTTACTTATTTTGGAACCTATGTGCTTTCACCTCTTAACCGCTTTTAAATTAAGAAAATTATCTTAAAACGGGTCACGTGTACGTGTACCCATTTTTGGCACGTCAAAAATCATGTCACGCAAACGTGTCCATAATTAATAACGCTTTTATTATTATTGAGAAAGTTTAGCCGAAGTTACGCGAACGTATACTCCGATTTATTCTTAAAGAAATCATAACCGTGTCACTCGAACGTGTCCACAACCACGATAGTATTTTAAACGGCCCTAAAAGTTTCTCTACGAGTATTTAACTTTGTGAAGGCCATACAAATTCAGCAAAACGGTATGCCTGGTTACTAAGGATTCGAGTTATTGAAGTGAGGATCGTGCCTATTGCCTGTGCGGGTATCATTTTCATTGGCTTTCAGGACTTTGGACCGCGCCTATTGCGAATGAGATTGGCAGCAGCGGTCAAATGAGAACTGGGCTCAACACGGTCCAAGGAATGGACTGCACGCACCCACTCAGAAATGGGCTATAAGTCCAGGCCCAAGTGGGCTGCAGCGTGCTATATGTGTCAGTGACACAACACTGATGGAGAGATCTGGGCTCCAGACTAAGCCCAAAAATAGAAGAGATCCAAATGCCATAGCCCAACGCCAATACTCAGAATCATATACCTTTAAGCATTTCCACAAGATAAAACAACAAGAGGCAAAGAACTAGACTAATATGACAATTATCAAGTTTAAAAATGAGACCCTATATCTATTTGAAAGCCTTTGTGAATTTATTCATGAGTCAAGTAAGGCTAGGTAACAAACTGAAGTACTGAGCTTATTCAAAAAAAAAATTACTGGATGGGCAGCAGAATACAAACCAGATTTGTTGAGGAAGAACAAATAAAAGAACTAATTGGAGGGATGCTTAAACACTACTTAAGAAAAACATCTCCAAAGTTTAATGAACTTCAGCTAAATCAGGCCAAACGAGAGTCCAAACATCATTCAAAAGAAAAACCACATATTCAGGCCTTGTAACGAAATACCAGACTAACACATGAACGAAATATATAGAGTAAATATAAAAATAAGGGAAAAATACAACACATCTGAACAATTACTCGACAGTAGAAAGCTAGCTTTTGCCATTTCACTTCAATTGGGTCACATGGCTCACATTTGCACTTCATATGTTAATCGAGAGTCGATACATACCTGGGAATAAAGAGAAACAACAGAAGAGAAGAAATCAGTAGCCAGCAACAGCAGAGAAGAAATGGAACAGTGATAGAGTCAGCCAATTAAACCCAGGGAATTCAAGATGAAACCCAAACTATACAGTACTCCACACGACCAAACTCAAACCCAGCTTTCAAACCCAAAATGAGGTGCAAAAGTCCCAAAAACCAATTTCAGTCAAACAAAAACCCAGCAGAAATCAAACCCAAACTTTAAGACTCGAACTCAATCCATTTCAACCCCAAATAAAGCAACATTGCCTCAGGAATTAAAAACCTCAAAGCAGGAAGTTCAACAGAACAGTGTGTTTTTCAAAAAAAAATTACTGTTTGTGATTTTTCTCAGCTTTTCTTCTTTTAAGTTCTTGGGTTTGCCTTGAAAGGCAAGAAATGATGCCTTTATAGGCAAGAAAACAGGGCAGCCTTAAGAGTTCAGTTTTTTATTTTAGTTCTTTTCAAATTTTCCTTTTAGCTTAGGAGCCCTTATCCAATTTTCCTTTTTGTTTAACTACCCCTGGTTCGAATTTCAATTGGTTAGGCAGTCCCCCTCCCCAGTTTCCTAGAAGCTTCCCAATTCTGTTACTCATAGATTCCCTTCCCCAATTTCCCAAACTACACCTCGAGCCATGGTTATTTACTCTAGGAAACCAACCTAGTAGAACCCCTGTTGATACTTAGACAGACTGAATGGGCCACGGGTCAAGTTGGCCCAACTGTTCAGCCCCAAATGAATCAAAATAGACCCAAAAACCCAACCCTCAATATCAAAGATCTACTCGGCCCAACTAGCAATTATCTGACTACCAAATAACACAGAACAATTATACTTTAGCCTAAATGGTTTACTAACTAAACTTAACCAAACTAACAATTTGACAACTAACCTAACAAGACTCCGACTACCCATGCATGAATGAATAGATTCCGGAACAAATGAAGAATGATTCGAGAAAAGGAGAAGAAACAGAAAATTTGAAAACAAATGAGGGACAGATTAAACCAAAAGAAAGAAAGAAGAAAGAATACCTGAGAAAAGTTCGAAAAATAAAAGGGAAGCCTGGGTCTTCATATCCTCGGATTTTTTGGCCAAATCTGAGGTTAATCGTTTGCTCTTACGAAGAACACATGAATAAACTCATATTCGGCACGAAATTTTGCCAAAACTTGACTTGGGATTTCTGGGGTTCGTTTCTGATCTAAGATTCGAGGAGCTGGGGCAACATTCGAGGGAAACGGAGTGGGGATTCGGAACGAGGGGGTCAGGGTGGTTTGGTGGTGTGATTTTGGTGGCGTTTGGAGGTGGCGCCGCCACCGGAGGCTGGGGATTTGGGGGCGACTCAGCTAGGGTTTCGGGGTGTTTATGGTGGGGGTGTTGAGCAGAATGGGTTCTGAGGGTGGGGAAGGTTTCGGACACTTAAATACTCCCAGGGCTTTAGTTTTGAGTCGTTCGATCAAGGGGAGATCAACGGCTCAGATCAATACTTATTGAAACGACGTCGTTTCATTTAGGGAGGAGCCGGACCAGGTTAGGGTGGTTTGGGCCAGGTATTGGGTAGTTTTCGTTTGGGCTGGGGAAATTTGGATTGATTTTGGCCCAGATTTAGATTTCCTCTCATTTCTTTCTTTTCATTTTCAATTTCAAAATTCTTTTCTTTTCAAAATTAAAATAAAACCTAAATTAATTAATAATAATTTTTAAACTAAATTAACATACCCAATTAGATTAATCACTCATCATGGTATTTAAAATAATTAATTAAATCCTAATTTTAAAGCAAAATTATACAATTCAAAATTAAAAAGTAAAAATGCAAAATGAATTATTTTTTGTGATTTTCATTTTTATAAACAAACTAATTTACTAATTAATCTAAAAATATAAAATTAAATCCTAAATGCAGATGCAACATATTTTTTATTTTTCATGAATTAAATAAAATAAACGTGCACAGACAAATACAAATAATTAACAGAAAATGCCACAAAATCCAACAAAATTGCAAATATTGAAAAAATTATTTTGTTTTGAATTTGTTGGAGTAATACATATAGGGAAAAAATCACGTGCTCACAGCTGCCCCTCTTTGCCCGAAAACACGAAGAGTTTTCGTGCAAAGATAAGTGAGAGGATACAAGGGATTTTTGCCCGTTTGAATACTCCGTGGGAAGCATTTTTGAAAGATTTGACCGCACCCTGCTTCCGAGATTGCCTACATATCCTTGGCTAAAAAGGAATCAGGTCAATGTAGTTCAGGAATGTCTGGTAGCTGGGACTACCATGGAGCTGTGATTTCACCGTTGCTACTACTGCTGCTGCTCACTGAACCCCTTATTACACCATGTCAAAAATAAAAGAAGCTAGACTAGACTATGATCTATGCATTACAAAATCCTATCTACATCTTCAACTTGCTTTTGTGTTTCTTGTTGCCTTGTTGTCTTGTATTCTCTTGGTAAAATTCCTTTGTCGTCGTCTTGAATTGTAAACTGAGATGCTTCCCTTTCTCCAGGCGGGCTCCTGACTGCTGCATTTAAAAGTATTCCCTACTCTCCAGGCGGGCTCCTGACTTTTAACTTGAAATGTATTCCCTTGTTCTCCAGGCGGGCTCCTGACTACTGCGTTCGAAAGTATTCCCTGCGCTCCAAGCGGGCTCCTGACTTCAGCAAAATAGACAAAAACAAAGAGAATTTTCTGTCCCAGTTTGGTGGCTGGGCCCATGTGTAAGTGTAGAACGAATCACATTACCGAATATCAATAAGAATTTCGAAAAGCCAAAACTTGAATTGTACTCCCTTGTTCTCCAGGCGGGCTCCTGACTGCTGAACTTGAAACTATTCCCTGCTCTCCAGGCGGGCTCCTGAGTGCTAAACTTGAAAGTATTCCCTGCTCTCCAGGCAAGTTCCTGACTTCAAAAATAGACAAAATAAAAGTTTGAACGCTAAAACTTAAATTGTACTCCCTTGTTCTCCAGGCGGGCTCCTGACTGCTACACTTGAAAGCATTCCCTGCTCTTCAGGCGGGCTCCTGACTGCTGCATTTGAAAGTATTCCCTGCTCTCCAGGCGGGCTCCTGACTTCAAAATAGACAAAACAAAGAAAATTTTCCTGCCCCAGTTTGGTGGCTGGGCACAGATGTAAATGTTAAACTGAATCCTATTAACCAATATTACTAAGGATTTAAAAGCTAAGTGTCATTGTGCAGGGGGGCCCTGACAACTCTTTTACAACCCATATCCATACGCGTTAGTTCATGCCATATATTAGTTAACATAAATCCAAGAAGGAATTACCTTTGAGATGATAAGAAGTTAATCTTATTGGTCTTAAGTGATACAAGGGTGTATAAGGGTGATTAACAAGTATTAGAAGTTAAACGAATCAAGGTTGTTGTAACTCGTATTTTCAGGTAAACCTAGAGGTTCTTAATACACTCAAGAGGTCATGTATTAAGGTATTTGAATCATATAATATTTGTATCATAAGTCTTGAAGTCAACCGATTTGTGAAACAAAAGTCGACAAACGTTGTCGCAACTTAGGTTCATACTTTTACTTAAACATTAGGTCAAATGTTTCTAAGATTTTCTCCCAATTTACAAGTAATTACGGGGTGATTTACCCACAAAATAAAAGATCTATGAGTCTAGTTTCCAACTCATTAAACCGTTTGTCAATACGATCTCGGAGTATAGAGATATTCATATTTTCGCAAGCCTGCGCAGATTGGTAGATGACAAGTAGGTGCATCACCTATTGCCAAAATGATAGGACAAAATTAAAAGACCTAAGTCGGACAAGAGAGGAATTTTAAGGGGTTATGAACTCATTTATTTCATCCATATTTCAGACCCTCAAAACCAAAGTTAACCCCTGCAACTCCTCCCCAAAAATCCCACACAAACCCTAATCGATTTTCTCTCTCTTTCAAGTTCTATTTGAAGGTAAAACCTAGAGTTTGAAGAACCAAGGGAAGGGCTGAGTTATCCAACAAGTAAGGTAAGTTACTGCCATCTTTCATACATTTTTCTCTGCTGTGAATTCTTGGTAATTCGTTCTATACATGTAAGAACTCACCGGACGATGATCGGAAGTCGTGAGTTCGAGTTATTCACTTGTAGCGGACTATTTTGTGGACTGTTTTGTGTAGCTATTGGGCTGCGTGTTTTACTACTATTTTGTGGAGTTTTGGAGGTGGAAGGGTGTGGATAAATACCATATATACGTAGGGTTGTGGGCTGATAGTTATTCGTAACATTTCCGGGTTGTTTGACACGACAACAATGGTCGTCGTATGTATGATGTAATTAGGTTGTACATGGACTATTTTGGGAGACTCAATATGTTTATTATTGATGTTGTTTGGGCTGTTTGGTGATTGTTTTGAATGGTGTGAAGTCATATATATAGGGGAGATGTTGTTCGTTTCAACGTAAAATAGGTTGTGGCCGATACATAATAGTTATGACGCTTAAATGATAACGATAGTATCATTTCTCTTATTGTAGACTAAGGAGTTGTGACAATTGCATAGCTTGCGATTGGGGCAGTATATACAAGGTATGTGAGGCTATCCCTTTCCTTCTTTTTCACGACTCCGATTGTACATAATGTAATGAACGAGCTTCCAAAGATACTTTACTCTTAGAAGCTAGCAGTACTTACATTGCTTTCCCTCTTATGGAACGATTGATGTTAATGTTGCTTCTCTTATTCTTATGTTATCAATGTTGTCGGTACTTCCTGATTCTTAAAAGGTTCATAGTGAAGAGTTAGTCCTAATGACGTGTACAGAGGATACCGACCTTACGTCACTCCGAAAGGTTTAGAATGTGATTCCATGAGTCGAGCATGCATTATATTTATGTATCTATTTTACTCTACCGAGCCGCGCTATAGTCGGCCGGGCACGGCACCTATTGTTTAACCACTGATCAGTTGGGTTTTACCGAGCTCCACGTGGCCGGGTACGATTCTACCGAGCCTTATGATGGTCGGGTATGTTTTTACCGAGCCTATTATGGCCGGGTACGATATGATGATGATGATGCCCACAGAGGCGTATGTTTTAAAAGTTTATGTATACATACATATGTATCATGCATTGCATGTTAGTAGCCCTCAGAGGTACTCAGATGTTCCAGGTTGTATATTCTTTATCCCTGCTTACATTACTGTTCGTATTTATGGTTCCCTACCTTACATACTCAGTACTTTATTCGTACTGACGTACTTTTGTTTGCGGATGTTGCATGTCGTGTTGCAGGTCCTGATAGACAGGCAGGTGCAGCTCCCCCACCACAGTAGGCTGTCCAGTTCAGCGGTGATTGGCGAGATCCCTTCTCCGGACTTGCCGCGGTCTTGGTATGCATTTTTTGTTATAGACATTATGGGTATGTCGGGGCCCTGTTCCGGCTATGTTGCAGCACTTAGGTTCCTTTAGAGGCTCATAGACAGGTGTCGACTCATGTATAGTTTGGTATGCCTTGTCGGCTGGTTTTTGTTGTATAGTCTTTCATGGTAGCGTGGTAGCTCGTACCATATATATATAGTTTCTTGATTGTCTGGTCATCCCATGTTATGTATTTGCATGCCATCATATTTTATGGTTGGTTGTCCATGATCCATGTATACCATTTATATTGATCTCGTCAGTCCTAAAAGATAATAAAGAAGGTTAGATGAAAGTTACGTTGGTGCTCGGCAAGTATGGTCGGGTGCTAGTCACGGCCCTCCAATTTGGGTCGTGACAAACTTGGTATCAGAGCAAGTCTGTACTAGGGATTGTCTATAAGCCGTGTCTAGTAGAGTCTTGATTATGGATGTGTAGCGCGCCACATTTATAATCAGGAGGCTACATGACATCTAGGATTGTTACCTTCTTCCTGAATCTAGATCGTGCGTAGAGTTGAATCGTAAGTGTTCGTCTCTAATATTCACCTTGTTTTTTTTCAGCGATGCCTTCGACTAGGAAGCAAACAATTAGTAGACGGCTTGATATAGCTGTGGGAGAGGGTACCAGTCAGGTGCCCCAAGCCAGAGCAGGCCAAAGTGAGGCTCAGAGTGAGATGTCGTCTCATTCCTCATCTACCCCATATCCTCCAGAGGATATTAGGAGGCACCCAGCACCTCCAGTTCCTCCGTCTGGCTATACAGACCAGGATATGCGGAGTGCTTTACAGTTATTGACTAGCTTAGTATCTGCTCAGGCTCAGAGGTAGAATATAGGTGCTTCTGATAAACCAGTTAGTACGAGAGTTTGTGATTTTATTAATTTAGATCCTCCAGTGTTTACCGGATCATACCCCAAGGAGGACCCGCAGACTTTTATTGACCAGGTTCATCGTACATTGCGGGTTATGCATGTTAGTGATACAGAGGCAGTAGAGTTCGCTTCTTATCGGCTACGGGATTTAGCGGTTTTCTGGTATGATAGTTGGGAGAGATCCAGGGGTCCGAACGCTCCTCTAGCTATGTGAAAGGAATTTTCTAAGGCCTTTCTTCGTCACTACTTGCCAACTGAGATACGACGAGCTAGAGCTGATAAGTTCTTGAACCTTAGACAAGGTAATATGAGTGTGCAAGAGTACAGTATGCAGTTCGATTCTTTAGCAAGGTATGCTCCTTATATGGTGGCCGAGATGAGTGATAGGGTGCATTTGTTCGTGAACGGATTGGGACCACATCTGATAAATGAGTGCACGATAGCCTCCTTGGTGGAGGGCATGGATATTTCCCGTATTCATGCTTATGCCCAAACCCTAGAGGATCATAAGCGCCAGCAAAGGGCAGATAGGGAGAAGGATAGGGGCCAGCATAAGAGGGCGAGATTTGCAAGGTATTCTAATGACTTCAAAGGCAGCGTCAGGCCCCAGTCTTCGAGGAGTTCGGCGCCACCTGTATCTAGTGCTCCTCCATAGTTTTAAAGGCCTCGATATGATTGATTTACCCATTCTGGTCCAAGTCAGAGTTCGCAGGCATTAATCTCGCAACATCACAGGGATACTAGTCAGACGAGACCCACAACACCACGTTGTGATCATTGCGACAAGGCCCACTTTGGACTGTGCCGTCGAGGTTCTGATGCATGTTATTCTTGCGGACAGCCTGGCCATATGATGCGGGATTGTCCTAACAGGGGAGGTGATGGTATGGATCAGCTGACTTGATCTGTGTCTGCTTCTTCCTCATTAGTTCGACCTCTAGCACGGGGTTTTCAGCAGTCGGCAGGTCCTGGTAGAGGTAGAGGTGCAGTGCCGAGTTCGAGTGGTGGTCAAAATCGAACCTATGCTCTAGTAGGTCGACAGTATCTCGAGTCATCTCCAGATGTTGTTACAGGTATATTATCTGTGTTTTCTTATGATGCATATGCACTGATTGATCCGGGATCTACATTATCATATGTTACACCCTTTGTGGCTAATAAGTTTGGCATTGAACCTGAATTCATAAGTAAACCCCTTGTGGTATCTACTCCGATAGGAGATTCTGTGATTGCTAGAAGGGTATATAGAGGTTGCACTGTGATGATTTGTAGTCGTCAAACCTTGACAAATTTATTTGAGTTAGAAATGGTTGATTTTGATGTGATAATGGGAATGGACTAGTTGGCCTCATGTTATGCAAATGTTGACTGTCATACGAATATGGTTAGGCTTCAATTTCCTGGTGAACCCATTATTGAATGGAAAGGGAATATTGCTACACCAAAAGGTAGGTTTATTTCCTATCTTAAGGCAAGGAAAATGATCTCAAAAGGTTACATGTATCATTTCGTTCGCGTTAGGGATGCAGAGGCGAAACCACCTACTTTACAATCAATCCCCGTGGTTAACGAATTCCCAGATGTTTTCCCAGATGAACTCCCAGGCCTTCCTCCTAAAAGGGAGATTGAGTTTAGCATTGATGTGTTGCCTGACACTCAACCGATCTCTATCCCTCCATACAGAATGGCCCCGGCAGAGTTGCGAGAGTTGAAGGTGCAGTTGAAGGACTTGCTGGATAAGGGCTTCATTAGACCTAGCACTTCACCTTGGGGTGCACCAGTCCTATTCGTGCGGAAGAAAGATGGGTCGTTACGGATGTGTATCGACTATCGACAGTTGAATAAGTTTACTATAAAGAACAAGTATCCACTTCCAAGAATTGATGACCTGTTTGACCAACTCCAGGGTGCCAAGTATTTCTCCAAGATTGATTTACGTTCAGGGTATCATCAGGTGAGGGTTAAGGAGAAGGATATTCCAAAGACGGCCTTCCGGACAAGATACAGGCACTTTGAGTTCTTGGTGATGTCGTTCGGGCTAACAAATGCCCCAGCAGCTTTTATGGATCTCATGAATACTATATTTAGGCCCTATCTTGATGTGTTCGTGATTGTATTCATTGATGACATTCTAGTATATTCTCGTTCGGAGGCAGAACATGCGGGCCACTTGCGGATAGTATTACAGACGCTTCAGGATCGTAAGTTATATGCTAAGCTCTCCAAATGTGAATTTTGGCTGAACTCAGTAGCGTTCCTTGGCCATGTGATATTTGACGAGGGTATCAGTGTTGACACTCAGAAGATCGATACAGTAAAGAATTGGCCAAGACCTACAACACCATCAGAAGTCCACAGCTTCCTAGGGCTAGCAGGATATTATAGGCGGTTTGTAGAAGGGTTTTCCTCTATATCATCACCATTGACTAAGTTAACACAGAAAGCTACCAAGTTCTAGTGGTCTGACACTTGTGAGCGTAGTTTTTAGGAGCTGAAGAATCGATTGACATCCGCACCAGTGCTCACTCTCCCTGAAGGAACAGAAGGTTATGTGGTATATTGCGATGCCTCAGGTATAGGTTTGGGGTGCATATTGATGCAGCATAGGAAGGTGATTGCTTATGCATCAAGACAATTGAAGAAGCATGAAAAGAATTATCCAACCCATGATTTGGAATTGGCTGCAGTAATATATGCTTTGAAGATATGGTGGCACTACTTATACGGCGTCCATGTTGACATCTACACAGATCACAAGAGTTTACAATACATTTTCAAGCAGAAAGAGTTGAATTTGAGGCAGCGTAGGTGGCTTGAATTACTGAAAGACTACGACGTCGAGATATTGTATCATCCTGGTAAAGCCAATGTTGTGGCAGACTCTCTCAGCCGTAAATCAATGGGAAGCTTAGTACATATTGAGGCAGGTAGATAAGGGTTGACTAAAGAGCTTCATCAGCTAGCCAATATGAGAATCAGATTGTTAGACTCTGATGACGGAGGTGTTACTGTACAGAATACATCAGAATCATATTTGGTAGCCGAGGTAAAAGCACGGCAAAATGAAGATCCTATCTTAGTACGATTAAGAGAGAGAATTCAGTAGTGTAAAAGTATGGCTTTTGAGATCGGAAGAGATGGGGCACTGAGATACCAGGGCCGATTATGTGTGCCTAATGTGGTAGGGTTGCGAGAGAATATTATGAATGAGATTCATCAATCCCGATATTCCATCCATCCCGGCTCGACAAAGATGTATCATGATGTTAAGGAGCAGTATTGGTGGGATAACATGAAGAAGTCTATTGCAGAATTTGCAGTCCAGTGTCCCAATTGTCAACAAGTAAAGATAGAACATCAGAAACACGGTGGATTGCTTCAGAATATAGAGATTCTGACCTGGAAATAGGAGGTGATTAATATGGATTTCATTATTGGATTACCTCGCTCTTATCATAAGTTTGACTCCATCTGGGTGATAATTGATCGACTTACAAAATGTGCCCATTTTCTGCTAGTTAAGACAACTTACACAGCTGAAGATTATGCGAAGTTGTATATCAAGGAGATTGTTAGGCTTCATGGTGTGCCGGTATCTATTATATCAGACCGAGGAGCTCAATTTATAGCTAACTTTTGGAGGTCTTTTCAGAAAGGTTTAGGCACACAAGTGAATCTCAGCACTGCATTTCATTCGCAGACTAACGGACAGGCTGAACGTACCATTCAGACACTGGAAGATATGCTACGAGCATGTGTTCTAGATTTTAAGGGGAATTGGGATGACCATATTCCACTCATAGAATTCGCCTACAATAATAGCTACCATTCCAGTATTAAAATGGCCCCATATGAGGCACTATACAGGAGGAGATGATCACCAGTTGGATGGTTCGAAGTCGGTGAAGCAGAATTATATAGGCCAGATTTGATTCACCAAGCTATTGAGAAGGTGAAAGTGATACATGAGTGATTGAGGACGGCACAAAGCAGGAAAAAATTTTATTCTGATGTCCGACGTTGTGATCTGGAGTTTGAAGTTGGTGATTGGGTTTTCCTGAGGATCTCACCAATGAAGGGTATTATGTGTTTTGGGAAGAAAGGTAAGCTGAGTCCAAGGTATATCGGGCCGTATAAAATTTTCGACGGATTGGACAGGTTGCTTATGAGTTAGAATTGCCATCCAAATTGGAATTTGTCCACCCGGTATTCCATGTATCTATGTTGAGGAAATGTATTGGAGACCCTTCTCGAGTCGTCCCTATCAAAGATTTACAAGTTACAGAGGACCTACCATATGAAAAAGTGGCAGTGGCTATATTAGATCGACAAGTCCGCAAGCTAAGAAAAAGGTGTAGCTTCCGTCAAAGTATTGTGGAGGAACAAGAATTTGGAAGAAATGACATGGGAAGTAGAAGAGGAGATGAAGTTTAAATACCCGTACCTATTCCATAATGAAGATAACAAGGATGCTGGTGGAACACATGATACATTGGAAGGTGAAATGGCTCTATGAGGTAAGCAATAACTTGAGAATACTATTCCTTAATACAAAATGGCGATATGCAGATAATGTACATGTCCATAATGCTTTGCATACTCTTGTAAGGCCATACGTTGAGTTAACCGCTTGCAAGTTTGTCCTCTATTTATGGGAGAAACTTGACCGGAATCCACGATGATTTAAACTCCCCATGAACCCTTACATTCGAGGACGAATGTTCCTAAGGGGGAAGGGTGTTACAACCCATATCCACACACGTTAGTTCATGCCATATATTAGTTAACATAAATCCAAGAAGGAATTACCTTTGAGATGATAAGAAGTTAATCCTATTGGTCTTAAGTGATACAAGGATGATTAACAAGTATTAGAAATTAAATGAATCAAGGATGTTATAACTCGTATTTTCAGGTAAACCTAGAGGTTCTTAATACACTCAAGAGGTCATGTATTAAGGTATTTGAATCATATAATATCCGTATCATAAGTCTTGAAGTCAACCGAGTTGTGAAACAAAAGTCGACAAACGTTGTCGCAACTTAGGTTCATACTTTTACTTAAACATTAGGTCAAATGTTTCTAAGCTTTTCTCCCAATTTACAAGGAATTAAGAGGTGATATACCCACCAAATTAAATATATATGAGTCTAGTTTCCAACTCATTAAACCGTTTGTCAATACGATTTTGGAGTATAGATATATTCATATTTTCGCAAGCCTGCACAGATTGGTAGATGACAAGTAGGTGCATCGCCTACTTGCCAAAATGATAGGACAAAACTAAAACACCTAAGTCGGCCAAGAGAGGACTTTTAAGAGGTTATGAACTCCGTTATTTCATCCATATTTCATACCCTCAAAACCAAAGTTAACCCCTGCAACTCCTTCCCAAAAATCCCACACAAACCCTAATCGATTTTCCCTCTCTTTCAAGTTCTATTTGAATGTAAAACCTAGAGTTGGAAGAACAAAGGGAAGGGCTGAGTTATCCAAAAAGTAAGGTAAGTTACTGCCATCTTTCATACATTTTTCTCTGTGGTGAATTCATGGTAATTCGTTCTATACATGTAAGAACTTACGGGACGGTGATCGGAAGCTGTGAGTTCGAGTTATTCACTTGTAGCGGACTGTTTTGTGGACAGTTTTGTGTTGCTATTGGGCTGCGTGTTTTACTACTATTTTGTGGATTTTTGGAGGTGGAAGGGTGTGGATAAATACCATATATATGTAGGGTTGTGGGCTGATAGTTATTCGTAACATTTCCGGGTCGTTTGACACGACTACGGTGGTCGTCGTATGTATGATGTAATTAGGTTGTGCGTGGACTATTTTGGGAGGCTCAATATGTTTATTATTGATGTTATTTGGGCTGTTTGGTGATTGTTTTGAATGGTGTAAAGTCATATATATAGGGGAGGTGTTGTCCGTTTCAACGTAAAATAGGTTGTGGTCGATACATAATAGTTATGACGCTTAAATGATAACGATAGTATCGTTTCTCTTATTGTAGACTAAGGAGTTGTGACAATTGCATAGCTTGCGATTGGGGCAGTATATACAAGGTATGTGAGGCTATATCTTTCCTTCTTTTTCACGACTCCGATTGTACATAATGTAATGAACGAGCTTCCAAAGATACTCTACTCTTAGAAGCTAGCAGTACTTACATTGCTTTCCCTCTTATGGAACGATTGATGTTAATGTTGCTTCTCTTATTATTATGTTATCAATGTTATTGGTACTTCCTGATTCTTATAAGGTTCATAGTGAAGAGTTAGTCCTAATGACGTGTACAGAGGATACCGACCTTACGTCACTCCGAAAGGTTTAGAATGTGATTTCATGAGTCGAGCATGCATTATTTATATGTATCTATTTTACTCTACCGAGCCGCGCTATAGTCGTCCGGGTACGGCACCTATTGTACAACCACTGATCAGTTGGGTTTTACCGAGCTCCACGTGGTCGGGTACGATTCTACCGAGCCTTATGATGGCCGGGTACGTTTTTACTGAGCCTATTATGGTCGGGTACGATATGATGATGATGATGCCCACAGAGGCGTATGTTTTAAAAGTTTATGTATACATACATATGTATCATGCATTGCATGTCAGTAGCCCTCAGAGGTACTCAGATGTTCCAGGTTGCACATTCTCTATCCCTGCTTACATTAATGTTCATATTTATGGTTCCCTGCCTTACATACTCAGTACTTTATTCGTACTGACGTCCTTTTGTTTGTGGATGTTGTATGTCATGTTGTAGGTCCTTATAGACAGGCAGGTGTAGCTCCCCCACCACAGTAGGCTGTCCAGTTCAGCGGTGATTGGTGAGATCCCTTCTCCGGACTTATCGCGGTCTTGGTATGCATTTTTTGTTATAGACATTATGGGTATGTCGGGGCCCTGTTCCGGCTATGTTACAGCACTTAGGTTCCTTTAGAGGCTCATAGACAGGTGTCGAATCATGTATAGTTTGGTATGCCTTGTCGACTAATTTTTGTTGTATAGTCTTTCATGGTAGCGTGGTAGCTCGTACCATATATATATAGTTTCTTGATTGTCTGGTCATCCCATGTTATGTATGTTCATGCCATCATATTTTATGGTTGGTTGTCCATGATCCATGTCTACCATTTATATTGATCTCGTCAGCCCTAAAAGATAATAAAGAAGGTTAGATGAAATGTACGTTGGTGCTCGGCAAGTATGGTCGGGTGCTAGTATCCAGGAGGGTCCTGAAATTCCTAGTTAAACGATAATTAAAAATCTAAGTTATATCTTCTAAAGTGTGACTTCTGCTAAATCTTGCTATCTAAGAGAATCTTTAAACTGCTCCCCATTATCCATGAGGGTCCTGAAAATCAAAAGTCAAGTTTTATCTTAAGAGTGACAACTTTCATAGCTGAATTATACTACCCTACAGCAGAACTTACGCTAAATATTATTATCTAATCGAAATCTTAAAGCTAAGTCCCATTATTCAGGAGGGTCCTGGAAACTCCTAATTGAATCCTATCTCGAACATGCAAACTTCTAAGCCAACTTATTCATTTGGGATACATTTATGCTAGATTATGCTATTTCTGAACTTTAAACTAGGTCCCATTTTCCAGGAGGGTCCTGAAAGTTTACAGTCAAACATGTTTTGATGCTTGCTCTTTCCCCTGCAGAGAGTTCCTCCAAAGCAAACGAATTTTCTGCCCCTATTTCAATCAAAGAAAAATTTGTCAGCTTAAAGTGGTGGTTAGCTGATGGCATTCTTGCTGAAGATCTCTCCACTGCATTTTTTTGTTCTGAATGGCTTTCCCGAACTGGCCTTGAACCGCTTTAACTTTCTGACTGACTTTCAAATCCCATGGCCTTTGACGAACCGAGTGTTCTATACCCATGTTGTTGTTTCAAACCTCTGACCCTTTGATCTGAACCTTTGCATCTCCCATAACATACCAAATCATTCCACCGGTTCAACTTCTGGTGATTTCCCGTATCCCACCTTACATCATGCTGTCTTTAGTATGCTCTGACCACATTGTGATTTGCAATTTGGAAGTTGGTAGTGAGCTTTGAAACTCTTTTCCACTTACTTGGGACAAGACTGACATAAAAACCTATTAGACAAATAAACCCAAAAGAAAATGAAATGTAATGACTTTGCGGGTTAAGGATAAGAAGAATCCAAAACCAGATAACTGCTACAAAGGGAAAAAGAAAAAAAAGCTTATCTGAGTGGAACAGCTGTTACCGAGGATCATGACATGCATTTCGGATTAATCGGCCCAACCTGTCCAACCAATCAACTTTCAGTCGCCATACTATGTTGCCTCAGAATTTTCATGATCTGATTACTTTACCCAAACCTTGACCTTGTTCATCTGGCGGTCCTTGAAAGGTTTTCACCAGCAGACCTCTCTCACTCGTCCATCCGTCAACTTACTTTCGCCTTAAAGTGCCCGTGAGGGTTTTCACTAATAAGACTCTCTCATTTTATTTCTCTCAACTCCCGTCGCCTTACAGTGCCTGTGAAGGTTTTCACCAATAAGACTCTCTCATTTTATTTCTCTCAACTCTCGTCGCCTTACGGTGCCTATGAAGGTTTTCACTAATAAGACTCTCTCATTTTATTTTTCCTGCTTGAACCAGAGTGTTGCTCCTGATATGAATTACCTTTACCTGCTCGACTTGGCATTCCTCAAAGACTGATCAGAAGGTCTTTCTTTGGACTGTAATGTGGGCTTTTGGACAGGGTTAGAAAGAAAGGGTATAAAAGGCTCAAAACACTTCAAATGGGTTAAAGTTACAACTTTCAGAATCAGGTTTTTCACAACAACCACGACTTCTGCCCCAGTTTCTTGCTTGGGGCCCTCGGATGTTTGTTTGATGAGACCGAATCGTGAGGCTGCCTACGTATCCTTAACAGGAATCAGGTTGAACGTAGTTCATGTCATAGAAATTACTTTGTTGTTGTGATTTTCTTTTCTCTTTCTTTTCTTTCTCTTTTTGCTTTCTTTTTTCTCTTTTTGTTGTTTTTTTTTCTCTTTTTCTTTTCATTCCTTTCTTTCTCTTCGCTTTTTTTCTCTTTTTTTATTTCTTTTCTTCAATTTTCATTTTTCTCCTCTCCCTTTCGTTCTTTTCTTTTCTCCTTTTCCTTTACTTATCTTTCACGCTTGTGCTTCTGATCTTTGCTACTGATTCAGAAGGAGGGGTAAGAAAGAAAATAAATAAGGCTCAAAAGGGGTGACGAGGGATAAAGTGTTTAGATAGCAGAACAAAACGCCTTCGTCATTTCAATCTTCAAAATATGTCAAATACAAACAAGTACAATCAAACAAAGGAATCATACATAGTATCTCTTGACTGCATCGGAATTGATAGCCATTTCCACGCATTTCCCTTCCACATCTGTCAAATATAGCGCGTCATTGGACAATACCCTAGTTACGACAAATGGCCCCTGCCAGTTTGGGGCAAACTTTCCTTTTGCTTCAGCCTGATGAGGCAAGATACGTCTCAACACTAACTGACCCACTTCGAACTTCCGTGGATGTACCTTCTTCTTATATGCTCTCGCCATTCTCTGTTGGTATAATTGGCCGTGACATACTGCTGCCAATCTCTTTTCATCAATCAGACTTAATTGCTCCAAGCGGGTTTTGACCCATTCAACGTCATCAATTTCTGCCTCAACGACAATCCGAAGGGATGGGATTTCAATTTCTGTGGGTATTACTGCCTCCGTTCCATACACCAACAAATAAGGAGTGGCCCCTACTGAAGTGAGAACAGTAGTGCGATAACCCAATAATGCGAAAGGTAACTTCTCATGCCATTGTCTGGACCCTTCTACCATTTTCCAAAGTATCTTCTTTATGTTCTTATTGGCTGCCTCGACTGCTCCATTCGCTTTGGGGCAATATGGGGTGGAATTACGATGTATGATCTTAAACTACTGACAGGTCTCCGTCATCAGGTGACTGTTGAGATTAGCACCATTGTCCGTGATGATTACCTTCGGAATCCTAAATCAACAGATGATATTTGAATGCACAAAACCGACCACTGCTTTCTTGGACACAGATTTGAAAGTTTTCGCTTCAACCCACTTGGTGAAATAATCGATGGCTACCAGAATAAATCTATGTCTGTTTGATGTTGCTGGCTCGATTAGCCCAATGAAATCTATGCCCCAAGCAACAAAGGGTCATGGTGCCGATATTGTATGCAATTCAGATGGTGGGGAATGAATCAAATCTCCGTGCACCTGGCATTGATGACATTTGCGCACAAAACTGATGCAATCTCGCTCCATAGTGAGCCAGTAATAACCTGCTCGGAGAATCTTCTTTGCTAGAACGTACCCACTCAAATGCGGTCCATAAACTCTGGAGTGTACCTCAGTCATGATAACTGTGGCCTGTCTGGCATCTATGCATCTGAGCAATCCCAGATCTGGAGTTCTTTTATACAATACCCCTCCACTGAAGAAAAATTCACTTGCCAATCGTCGAATTGTTCTTTTCTGATCACTTGTGTCCTATACCGGATATACCCCCATCCTGATGTACTCTTTGATATCGTGGAACCATGGCTCCCCATCAAGTTCTTCTTCCACTATATTACAGGAAGCATGCTGATCACGGACCTGAATTTGCAAAGGGTCCACATAAGCCTTATCTGGATGATGTAACATTGATGCCAGAGTAGCCAAAGCATCGGCGACTTCATTATGTATCCTTGGGATATGCCTGAATTCTATTGACTGAAATTGTTGACAAAGATCATGCAAACATTGTCTGTACAGTATGAGTTTCAAATCTCGTGTTTCCCATTCTCCCTGAATTTGGTGCACCAGGAGGCCCGAGTCACCCAAGACCAAGACTTCCTGGACACCCATATCCACAGCTAACCTCAAACCCAGAATGCATGCCTTGTACTCAGCCATGTTGTTAGTGCAATAAAAACGAAGCTGAGCCGTAACAGGGTAGTGCTGCCCTGTTTCAGAAATAAGCACTGCTCCTATCCCCACGCCTTTCTTGTTTGCAGCCCCATCAAAGAAAAGTTTCCATCCCAGCTTCTCAACTTGCTCCAACTCATCAATGTACATCACCTTTTCGTTAGGGAAATAAGATTTCAAAGGTTCGTAATCTTCGTCAACCGGGTTCTCGGCCAAATGGTCCGCCAAGGCCTGTGCTTTCATTGCGGTTCGAGTTACGTAGACAATGTTGAACTCTGTGAGCAGGATCTGCCACTTTGAAAGCCTCCCTGTGGGCATAGGCTTCTGAAAGATATACTTCAATGGATCCAAGCGAGATATGAGGTAAGTAGTATAAGAGGACAAATAATGTTTCAACTTCTGGGCTACCCAAGTTAGGGCGCAACACGTCCTCTCAAGATGAGTATACTTAACCTCGTACGGCGTGAATTTCTTGCTGAGGTAATAGATGGCATGCTCCTTCCTACCAGTGATATCGTGTTGACCCAATACACAGCCGAATGAATTGTCCAAAACCGTCAAATATAGAATCAAAGGTCGCCCTGATTCTAGCGGGACCAACACGGGTGGATTTGACAAATACCCCTTTATCTTATCAAATGCCTCCTGACATTCATTTGTCCATTTGACCGCAGCGTCTTTCTTTAATAGTTTGAAGATAGGCTCGCAAGTTGTCGTGAGCTGAGTGATGAACCTGCTGATATAATTCAATCTCCCCAACAAACTCATCACCTCAGTCTTGTTCCTCGGAGGTGGCAATTCCTGGATGGCCTTGACTTTTGATGGATCTAGTTCAATGCCCCGGCGGCTGACTACGAACCCCAACAACTTTCCAGATGGCACCCCAAAAGCATACTTTGTAGGATTAAGCTTGAGATTGTACCTGTGAAGCCTTCGGAAGAACTTCTTCAGATCCCTGACATGGTCAGACTGCTTTCTAGACTTCACAATCACATCATCCACGTACACCTCGATTTCTTGGTGTATCATATCATGGAATATTGTTGTCATTTCCCTCATGTAGGTTGCCCCAGCATTCTTCAAGCCAAATGGCATGACCCGATAGCAGTACGTTCCCCACGGCGTGATGAATGTTGTCTTTTCTGCATCTTCCTCGTCCATTAAGATTTGATGATAACCCGTATAACAATCCACAAAAGAACCAATCTCATGTTTGGCGCAATTATCAATCAAGATATGGATGTTCGGCAATGAGAAATTGTCTTTTGGACTCGCCTTGTTGAGATCCCGATAATCGACACACACCCTGGTCTTGTCATCCTTCTTCGGCACAGGCACAACATTGGCTAACCAGGTGGGATACCGGATGACCCGAATGACTTTGGCATCGAACTGCTTGGTGACCTCTTCCTTGATCTTTACACTCATATCCGTTTTGAACTTTCTCAGCTTTTGTTTGACAGGAGGGAATGCCGGGTCAGTGGGAAACTTGTGAACCACTAAATTAGTGCTTAGACCTGGTATGTCGTCATAGGACCATGAAAAAACATCTTTGTATTCAAACAGTGCTTTAAGTATCTCCTCCCTGAGTTGAGGTTCCAGATGTACACTTATTTTAGTCTCACGGATATTATCTTGGTCCCCTAGATTAACTGTTTCTATACCGTTCAAATTAGGTTTGGTATTTTCCTCAAAATGACTTAGTTCCTTACTAATTCTTTATAGGCCTCATCATCATCAAATTCCAACTCGTCATCACACTCGATTTCTTGTATTATTATTTCAGATTTAGATTGGTTTTTAAAACTGGGCCGAAGATTCCTCATGCATGTCATGTCATTGATATCAGCATAAAAAGAACTGTACAAAAGAAGAAACAAAAATAAAATTAGAAGAAATGAAGGAAAAGGAACAATTGCATTTCATTGAATATAAAGATAACAGGGTTTTAACACATCCAACTGGACGGAACATAATATCTGAATTACAGACCCTGGAATAATCTAGACAACTAAAGAAAATCAAAACCCACTACCAAGACTCCCTCCGGGTAGGAAGAGGAGTAGCTTCCCAGTTGCTGACTTTTGCACGTGGTTCCACGAATTGCACATTTGCCCTGCTGGACCCTTCCCCAGCCTGAACCATGTTAACCTCGGCGAATAACCTCTCAAACCCTTTCTCCAAGTCTCCATCGGCACCAATCAGTGGTCCAGGAACCTTTGACAGCAGTTGTTTTCTGATACCCGGCCTGACGAATGATCTAGACAGATGCGGGATTGGCTTTGGCAATGTCCATGCTTTCTGTTTCATTTTTCTAGCTCTTCTCGCATCTGCAACGGTAGGCTTGAACCCTAGACCAAAAGTATCCTGATTCTTTAGAAGAGAAACTGGCTGCACAATACCTTGCAGAGATGCACCCAAACCCTTGCCCGGTACGAAACCATTTTGTAATATTTCAACAGCTACCATAACTGATGCAACAGCCATCTTTAGAGTTGGAGCGCACTTTCCTTCCGAAATTTTCTCTACCGATACTGTGTCAAAAACCTGATAAACCCATGGTCCCTTGCCATCGTCAACCTCTATGAACGGAACAATGGCACCATTGGGCACACACAAATTATCTTTGCCATGTACAATAATTTCCTGTCGATCCCATTCAAACTTGACCATTTGATGTAGAGTAGATGGGACTGCTTTGGAATCATGGATCCAGGGTCGTCCCAACAGCAGATTGTACGAAACAGCCACATCGAGCACCTGGAATTCCATAGTAAATTCAACTGGCCCTATTGTGAGCTCAAGCACTATGTCCCCGACTGAATCTTTCCCTCCACCGTCGAATCCCCGAACGCAAATACTGTTCTTGTGAATTCTTTCATCCTCCACTTGCAGCTTGTTCAATGTGGAGAGAGGACAAATGTTCGCGCTAGACCCATTGTCAACCAGTACCCGAGTAACCACGGAATCTTCGCATGTCATCGTTATATAGAGGGCTCTATTGTGCTCAGTACCCTCCACAGGCAACTCATCATTAGAAAAAGTGACTCTGTTTACCTCAAATATGTTGTTAGCTATCTTTTCCAAGTGGTTTACTGAGATTTTGTCAGGAACGTGAGCCTCGTTCAAGATCTTCATCAAAGCTCGATGGTGCTCGTCGGAATGGATCAATAATGACAATAATGAAATCTGAACCGGTGTTTTCCTCAACTGCTCCACAATGGAATAGTCTTGCGCTTTCATTTTTCTCAAGAACTCCTCTACTTCTTCCTCAATCACCGCTTTCTTCACCAACACTAGATTATCTTTTGAGGTCTTAGCTTTTCTCAACTCTTCGGGGGTAAAGCATCTCCCCAATCGAGTCAAATCATGAGTCTCACACACTTCTTCTTTAACCTCTTTCCCTTTGTAAGTCACAGTCACTCGTTCATAATTCCATGGGACTTCCTTGCTGTCAACTATCGGTAATTAAGTTACCGGTTTGATAATGACAGGATCTGTGGGGGCGCCCTTCACAATTACCATGGGCTTATTCATCACTCCCGGCACGACCATTTTTGTTTTTTCATGTTTTCCTACAACGTCACTTGAGGACCCCCTCTTGACCTCCACAGATGGTTCATTATTTGCCCTGTTCAACTTGACCATAGACTTCTCACTGGTTGACTCTTCAAATGGCCTGGCTTTACTAGCCCGAATCATTATGACGGTCTGTGAAGGCTTCTTAGGCTCCCCTCCCTTATGCACTATCTCAATCATATTTGTTTCATGATGGGCTGGCAAGGGATTCTGATTGATATTGGGCGCCTCCGGAGCTTGGACCTCAATCTGATTGGTGTCAATGAGTTCTTGAATGACCGTTTTCAATTTCCAGCATTTCTCTGTGTCATGTCCCGGGGCCCCTGAACAATACTCATAACTCACCGAGCGGTCAAGATTTCTGGGAGGGGGATTCGGCAATTTAGCCTCGATCGGATTCAACATACCCAATTGTCTCAGTCTATGGAATAGACTAGCGTATGATCTCCCAATGGAGTGAAAGTCTTTTGCTTCTGCAACCTCTCATTTTTAAAGGCTTGGTTGGGTCAAAAACCCGTTCCAGGAGGATTTCTGTAGGCTTTTGGGGGTGGGTAGTTATTTTGTGGAGTTTGGTATGGGTTTTGTGGAGTTGGTGCATGCCATTATGAGTGAGCGGGCGGCTGGGTATAGGTTTGTGCATGATGGACAGAAATATAGGGATCTGGTGGTGGGTAATAGTGTTGTGGTGGGTTACATGGAGTGTGGGGGTAAGTTTGGAGATAGGGTCGCGGCTGGTTGTAGTAACGGGGAAGGTTCCTGGATCCAGCCCAAGCTCCCAACTCAATTGTCGCAACGTCCTCCTTCTTCTTTTTCCCGAGCACACCCCCAGTACCATTTTGAATGGCCTGAGTGGTCGCCTTGATTGCTGAATAACTCATGATCTTGTTGGACTTGAGTCCCTCTTCAACCATGCCTCCCATTTTCACGACTTCATTAAAGGACTTACCTACTGCTGACACCAAGTGACCGAAATAAGTGGGTTCCAAAGCCTGCAAGAAATAATCAACCATCTCACTTTCTTTCATCGGAGGGTCAACCCTTGCTGCTTGCTCTCTCCAACAGAATCCATATTCCCTAAAGCTCTCACCGGGCTTCTTCTCAAGCTTTGTCAACGACAGACGATCTGGGATAATTTCGAGGTTGTACTGAAAATGGCAGGCAAAGGCCTGGGCCAAATCATCCCATGTGTACCACCTATTGTGAACTTGTCTGGTATACCATTCTAAAGCCAATCCACTTAAACTTTGGCTGAAATATACCATCAACAATTCATCTCTTCCACCTGCTCCTCTCATTTTGCTACAAAATCCTCTTAAGTGTGCTACCGGGTCACCATGCCCATCGTACAAATCAAACTTGGGCATTTTGAACCCTGTTGGCAACTGAACATCTGGGAACAGACATAAATCCTTATAAGCTACACTCACTTGACCTCCCATCCCCCTCATATCTCGGAATGACTGTTCTAAGCTTTTGACCTTTCTGATCATCTCTTCATGCTCGAGATTTTTGGGCGGTTTCTCGGTCTCTGTCGGGATATCAAGATGAGGGGTGTAAGGATATGATTCTGGAACTTTGAAGGTGGGTTCAGGGGGATAGTACTGGTTGTCGTGAGTTTGGAATAGGGGTCACTGGAAGATCGGTGTAATGTAGCAGGTGGAGGTGCCACAAAAACAGGTGTAATTGGTGGGGAAGGGTATGGGACTTGTTTGGGTGGTGGAGCTTGAGAAGTATGGGAAGTGGCACCATGGCATTGTTGGTAGAGGGGAAAGGCTGGATATGAGTTCACAGTGGGAGGCTCCGGAGGTTGGGCTGATGTTGGGATATAAGCGGGGTTGGCGGGATAAACCGGTGGTGGATGCCCTTTCGCCCAGGCTTGGTACATTTCAGCCATCTGTTGCTTTAGCTTATACATTTCTTCCCTCATCGCATTAACGTCCATTTCTTCCACCTCTTTCTATGGGTCGACAATACTTATTTCCGGTTCCTGGTTGGCCATATTCAGCCTGTCTTTCGATCGAGTGTTGTATGAGTGAGTTGCCAGAATGCCGATCAACTAACCACCTGCCTGGACTTAATACATCAAACAACAACCTTGTTAGCGATTAGGCTTTGACAAATTGGTAACCGCACATTGGGCATGAATGCACCTAAATAGTCAACCGTCTCTATTATGTATTTGATCGGTTGCATGCGTCATTCCGGCCTTTTCTTACTTTCGATTGCAAACCTCCCCCTGTACTTTCTTTTTCTTTTCCTTCCTTTCGTTCTCTCTTTGTTTTTATTCTCTCTCGATTTTTATTTTCTCTCTTTTCTTTCTTGTTTTTTCGCTCTTTCTTTCTCTCTTTTATTTGGTTACGGTCGAATCCTATGGAGATTGCCTACGTATCATGACCCCGCATGAATCAGACCAAGCGTAGTTCTTGGGGATAAGTGCGAAGTAAAACATTTTGGGATTTTCAGTTTTCATATATATATATAAAAACGCTATTACAAAGACTGAAACTAACAGACTCGAAAGAAACTAACAGACTCGAGATACAAACTAAAAAACAAACAACCCACATACTCGGATAACAAAAATACAGACTCCAAAACAACTGGCAAACTTTAACGGAAAGAAAATACAGACTCAAGAAATCACGAATACATCAATGCCTCAATTGTCCCCGGGACTCGCGGGGCATCATTCGGCCTTGCTGCGGGCCGACTCGCTAAATCCCCCTGAAGTTGGTAGAGATCTTCCATTACCCGACGAACAAAAGTCATCACAGTAGCGAAGAACATAGATCTCGTCATATCCTCACAGCTACAACACTTCATTGCGATATAGTTGGCGACCCTCTTGACTCGCTCTCTTATGACGCCCTTCTCTTGCAACAAACACCCAATTTGTTCGGTTCTGGCTTCCAAAGTTTGTTTGGCTACCTGGTTCTGCTCTTGGAATTGTTGCAAGTTCCTTTCTAGCCGTGCCATTAATCCGTAACAATGTTCTCTTTCAGCCTTCAAATTTTTGGCTTGTTTAGCCATTTCACCCTCGAGGTTGCCAATTGCCTTTTCCCAACCCGTGACCCCTCTTTCATATCTTTCTTTCATCTGTTGAATGAAAGTTGCACGCCCTTCGATGCTTTTAGAAAACCTTGCCCGTGCTTTTGCTAGTTCAGACTCAGATTTCTGCAGGTCATCTTCATAGTCACGTACCTTTTGAGTGAGGTTGTAAATGAGCCTCTCATCTTTCCTGCTTCGGCCTGGGTTCTCGGCTTCAATTTTCAACTGTCGAACCTGAGCTCTGAGGGCTTCATTTTCTCGCACCAATCTTCTCCTTTCACCTTCGGCCTCTTGTGCCTGCAAATCATTGTTGAAGGTGACATTTCTCAATTCTTCTCGTAGACCATGGATGATGGCCTTATATTCCTTTTCCTTCTCCCCCCAAGCTAACCTCTCTTGAATTTTATCATCAAAGGCTTGAACATGAGGCCTTTTGGAGGGCCTCTCGGGCTCTGGCTCATTGTTTACATAAGACATTTTCTCAAACCAAGCAGCATAATTTGGATTTACTTCCCCCTTGGCGATGTATGGTACCTGGGTGCCATTTTTTAGATACCGGCAGCTACTCCAATCCTGCTGAACTACAGCCTCAGGCAATGCAGCTTCTGGATGTAACTCTATGACCTGGGTGCTTAGATCTTCATCTTCAGGCACAATCTGATAACTTCCCAATTGCCTCAAGACCCTCTGCGGTGCATATGGCTGAATACTCCTTATGCCCATTATCCTCAGGTATCCTTTGGTAGCAGTCATATAGATGGCCTCTGTCCTCGGAAGCCATCATATAGTCCACTCGACCTGACTTGCGTCAAGAACTTTCAAATGAGAAACCCATGCTTCAAATCCTTCTGGTGTGTTGTAATCTTTTACCCTCTCCTCATAACTAATGATGAAGTTATTTGGGCTCGAACCGTAACTCATGAATTTGGGATGATTGCGAAGGTGCTCGATCAACCACATTTGCAGAATGATGTTGCAACTCTCAAAAAAATTGAGCCCCTACTTTGCATAAAGTCAATGCGCGATAGATATCTGCTAGCACCAACGAGGCAAGTGTATGATCTTCCTTGGTAGTGAAGATTTGTGCAATTCTAGCCATACGAATATCCACCGTTCCTTTCTCATTTGGAAAAACCATGATCCCCAAGAATGCCACAATAAATGCGAACCGACGATGAATTTGCCAAAGGCCCTTGTTTTGTTTGTTACTCAAACCCTTTTCATGTGTTTCTAAACCAACAGAATGACCGAACCTGAAGTATAATAAATGGAAAGCACAACACTCGTTGCTCACACGTTCCTTATTCGTTTGTTTACTAATATTCAGGAGGTCAAAGAACCTGTGCACCGATGGAGCCCTTGGAAATATAAGTTGTTGCTTCCTCAAATCCCGTCCGAATTCAATGTACCCGGCTATCTCCTCCAAAGTAGGGGTGATCTCAAAATCCGAGAAACGAAAGACATTGTGGACATGATCCCAGAAAGTTACCAAAGCTTTGATCAGATCTTCCCATGGTTTGATTTCAAAGATGTCTATAAGAGCACCCAAGTGCTTTTTCACCCATTTCTGACCATCTTCGTCTAGATCATTCCACCATATACGCAAGTGTAGCCGAGCCTGTTCCCTGACCACTTCTGGCGGTTCTTGGATGGTATTCATTTGTTCCTGCGGAAGATTAAGGTTTAGGGTTGACTCGAGTTGACCCTTTTGTAAACAGTATTTTGAAGAAGAAAAGAAGAAAAAGAGAAAATAAAAGAAGAAAAGAACCATAATCTCTTCCCCTATATTCCAACTTTAGCCAAATGGCTGTTTTTGCAAATGCAGCCCTTTTCCAATTTCACGCGAATTTTGAGGCCGGGGGAATTATTTTATGACCCCTCACAAACTTGTCCATTCTTTTACGAAAATAGCCTTTCGACAACTGAAAAATACTCTGAGGCTACCTCGGCAAGAACGGTTTAAGACATAGCCGAAGCTGGATCGGTTTATTTTGACCAAAAATCAAGATTGCATTCACTCGACCATCGATTCTCTTTTCTTATTTTTCTTTTCTCTTTTTTTTTCAAAAATAAGGCTGAACCTTATGTAGGTTGCCTACGTATCCCACATCCGGTGAGAATCAGACCTGCGTAGTTCGGTCAGTTTTGACACATTTGAAAGAACACAATGTTTGACTTTTTTGAAATAACTCTTTTTGAAAAGTTTTGGGCATAGTTTTAGGACGCTTTTCAAATACCGGGATGTTTAGAACCGAGTTTTATTTCCTTCCATATATCACTCTCGGTTTTCCTTCTTTTTTCGCTTTATTTTCCCTGGCCGGTCAGCATGCAAGCCAAAATAAATGTTCACATAGCACGTAGAATGCATCAGGATGGTCTATTATTTCAGGCATACCTGTCCTAGATGGACCCAACCCCTGTGTTGAGTCCCCTAAGTCAAATGCACATGATGCAATCAAATGTTCTTACTAGTGATCCGGCATAAGGCTGTATTTTTCTAGGTTTAAATCCTGGGATTTTGGTCTATACTTGGGGTACCCGAGCGGACAACTGGGGTTGAGGAGGGGTGACGTACCGGGAGCACTGAAGTCTACCGGCCTTGTTGCTTGCCCAGCCTCGTTCTATTTGGTATAATTTCTACAGATAAAGCGGGCTATGCGAACGTATGCACCATTTTCAGAAGACTCAGATGGGTGGCATAAGAAGACAGTTATATACAATCCAGATAATATTAAAGCGGTAAACAGATAGCATTTAGCACAAAAGATTCACAGAATACAGTAATATTAACAATAAATAAAGCCAAGTAAAAATCATGTTAACAAGCTTGAATTCTTGAACCCTGAACCAGAGATTCTGGGTTCGATCCCCAGCAGAGTCGCCAGAGCTGTCACACCTCCTTTTTACCTACACCCCGTAAAGGGCATAAATACAAGGGAATTTCTCCAATTAAAGGACAATCTAAACGGGATCGTTTATTTATTAAAAATCAGAGTCGCCACTTGGGATAATTTAGGGTGTCCCAAGTCACCGGTTTAAAATCCCAAATCAAGAAAAGTTGACTCTATTTAAGGTCTGCGAACAGAGAAATCCGGGTAAGGAATTCTGTTAACCCGGGAGAAGGTGTTAGGCATTCCCGAGTTCCGTGGTTCTAGCACGGTCGCTTTGATTATACTTGGCTTACTAAATTGTTTACTTACTCATTTTGGAACCTATGTGCTTTCACCTCTTAACCGCTTTTAAATTAAGAAAATTATCTTGAAACGGGTCACGCGTACGTGTACCCATTTTTGGCACGTCAAAAATCATGTCACGCGAACGTGTCCACAATTAATAACGCTTTTATTATTATTGAGAAAGTTTAGCCGAAGTTACGTGAACGTATACTCCGATTTATTCTTAAAGAAATCATAACTGTGTCACGCGAACGTGTCCACAACCACGATAGTATTTTAAACGGCCCTAAAGGTTTCTTTACGAGTATTCAACTTTGTGAAGGCCATACAAATTCAGCTAAACGACATGCCTGGTTACTAAGGATTCGAGTTATTGAAGTGAGGATCGTGCCTATTGCCTGTGCGGGTATCATTTTCATTGGCTTTTAGGCCTTTGGACTGCGCCTATTGTGAACGAGATTGGCAGCAGTGGTCAAATGAGAACTGGGCTCAACCCGGTCTAAGGAATGGACTGCACGCACCCACTCAGAAATGGGCTATAAGTCCAGGCCCAAGTGGGCTACAACGTGCTATATGTGTTAGTGACACAGCACTGATGGAGAGATCTGGGCTCCAGACTAAGCCCAAAGATAGAAGAGATCCAAATGCCATAGCCCAACGCCAATACTTAGAATCATATGCCTTTAAGCATTTCCACAAGATAAAACAACAAGAGGCAAAGAACTAGACTAATCTGACAATTATCAAGTTTAAAAATTAGACCCTATATCTATTTGAAAGCCTTTGTGAATTTATTCATGAGTCAAGTAAGGCTAGGTAACAAACTGAAGTACTGAGCTTATTCAAAAAAAATTACTGGATGGGCAGTAGAATACAAACCAGATTTGCTGAGGAAGAACAAATAAAAGAACTAATTTGAGGGATGATTAAACACTACTAAAGAAAAACATCTCCAAAGTTTAACGAACTTCAGCTAAATCAGGCCAAACGAGAGTCCAAACATCATTCAAAAGAAAAACCACATATTCAGGCCTTGTAACGAAATACTATACTAACACATGAACGAACTATACAGAGTAAATATAAACACAGGGACAAAATACAACACATCTGAACAATTACTCGACAGTAGAAAACTAGCTTTTGCCATTTCACTTCAATTTGGTCACATGGCTCACATTTGCACTTCATATGTTAATCGAGAGTCGATACATAACTGGGAATAAAGAGAAACAACAGAAGAGAAGAAATCAATAGCCAGCAACAGTAGAGAAGCAATGGAACAGTGATAGAGTCAGCCAATTAAACCCAGGGAATTCAAGCTGAAACCCAAACTATACAGTCTCCACACGACCAAACTCAAACCCAGCTTTCAAACCCAAAATGAGGTGCAAAAGTCCCAAAAACCAATTTCAGTTGAACAAAAACCCAGCAGAAATCAAACCCAAACTTTAAGACTCGAACTCAATCCATTTCAACCCCAAATAAAGCAACATTGCCTCAGGAATTGAAAGCCTCAAAGCAGGAAGTTCAATGGAACAGTGTGTTTTTCAAAAAAAAATTACTGTTTGTGATTATTCTCAGCTTTTCTTCTTTTCAGCTCTTGGGTCTGCCTTGAAAGGCAAGAAATGATGCCTTTATAGGCAAGAAATCAGGGCAGCCTTAAGGGTTCAGTTTTTTATTTTAGTCCTTTTCAAATTTTCCTTTTAGCTTAGGAGCCCTTATCCAATTTTCCTTTTTGTTTAACTACCCCTGGTTCGAATTTCAATTGGTTAGGCAGTCCCCCTCCCCAACTTCCTAGAAGCTTCCCAATTCTGTTACTCATAGATTCCCTTCCCCAATTTCCCAAACTACCCCTCGAGCCATGGTTATTTACTCTAGGAAACCAACCTAGCAGATCCCCTGTTGATACTTAGACAGACTGAATGGGCCACGGGTCAATTTGGCCCAACTGTTCAACCCCAAATGAACCAGAATAGACCCAAAAACCCAACCCTCAATATCAAAGATCTACTCGGCCCAACTAGCAATTATCTGACTACCAAATAACACAGAACAATTAAACTTTAGCCTAAATGATTTACTAACTAAACTTAACCAAACTAACAATTTGACAACTAACCTAACAAGACTCCGACTACCTATGCATGAATGAATTGATTCCGGAACAAATGAAGAATGATTCGAGAAGAGGAGAAGAAACAGAAAATTTGAAAACAAACAAGGGACAGATTAAACCAAAAGAAAGAAAGAAGAAAAAATACCTAAGAAAAGTTCGAAAAATAAAAGGGAAGCCTGGGTCTTCAGATCCTCGGATTTTCCGGCCAAATCTGAGGTTAATCGTGTGCTCTTACGAAGAACACACGAATAAACTCAGATTCGGCATGAAATTTTGCCAAAACTTGACTTGGGATTTCTGGGGTTCGTTTCTAATCTAAGATTCAGGAGTTGGGGCAACATTCGAGGGAAACGGAGTGGGGATTCGGAATGAGAGGGACAGGGTGGTT
The DNA here is from genome assembly GCF_000715075.1 of Nicotiana tabacum. Lineage (NCBI taxonomy): Eukaryota > Viridiplantae > Streptophyta > Magnoliopsida > Solanales > Solanaceae > Nicotiana > Nicotiana tabacum. The sequence goes on along the minus strand of NC_134099.1, from coordinate 91,143,005 downwards.
CGGTGGTGTGATTTTGGTGGCGTTTGGAGGTGGCGCCGCCACCGGAGGCCGGGGATTTGGGGGCGGCTCAGCTAGGGTTTCGGGGTGTTTCCGGTGGGGGTGTTGAGCAGAAGGGGTTCTGAGGGGGGAAAGGTTTCGGACACTTAAATACTCCCAGGGCTTCAATTCTGAGCCGTTCGATCAAGGGGAGATCAACGGCTCAGATCAATACTTATTGAAACGACGTCGTTTCGTTTGGGGGGAGACGGACCGGGTTAGGGTGGTTTGGGCTGGGTATTGGGTAGTTTTCGTTTGGGCTGGAGAAATTTGGATTGATTTTGGCCCAGATTTAGATTTCCTCTCATTTCTTTCTTTTCATTTTCAATTTCAAAATTCTTTTCTTTTCAAAATTAAAATAAAACCTAAATTAATTAATAATAATTTTTAAACTAAATTAACCTACCCAATTAGATTAATCACTCATCATGTTATTTACAATAATTAATTAAATCCTAATTTTAAAGCAAAATTATACAATTCAAAATTAAAAAGTAAAAGTGCAAAATGAATTATTTTTTGTGATTTTCATTTTTATAAACAAACTAATTTACTAATTAATCTAAAAATATAAAATTAAATCCTAAATGCAGATGCAACATATTTTGTATTTTTCATGAATTAAATAAAATAAACGTGCACAGACAAATGCAAATAATTAACAGAAAATGCCACGAAATCCAACAAAATTACAAATACTGAAAGAAATTATTTTATTTTGAATTTGTTAGAGTAATACATATAGGGCAAAAATCACGTGCTCACAATCTCGATATAATAACTTCTCTCATCAACATCAACTTCTACCAACCTAAAATTACACAATGACAATTAATATATAAATACATGATAATTTATTAACAACCATTATATTCTAACTTTTGAGAGTTACCAACTTATAAAATAGTTGGTTCGTAATTTGCTCAATAATTTTGCTAGTTACCTCAATTTTAACCACACAATTAAAGTCACTTTATTTTTAACAATTTAAATGATACCTTTAGGATATAGTTAAGATTAATATATTATAATTAAATAAATATTAACCCACTTTAAATATTTTTCTTCTACCATGCACATGTACTAAAAAAAAGATGGGTTCTTACATGTAATTCTTAATTAAATGAATCTTACTTTATGATTTTTGCAATTCACTTTATTTTGTGTAAATATCAATCCCAAATCTATATAAGAATTTAAATTATATTTAAAATTTTCTAATTTGTTTCTCGGAATTATGTCAATTGTTTATATTTTTTTTAGTTTTATCTATTATAACGGTTTTAAATACGTGTATCTTATTTATATAGTATAATTTAGCTCATTATTATTTTTAAAACTTTTCATTATTATTTTAAAATTATCTCTTCTCAAAGATCAAATAATTCTTATCATTATGTATACATCTACTACTTAAATTATTTAATTATATATTTTTCTTCTTTTTCTGATTCTTTGTTCATGTTATTGCATTACCCATAACTTAGAGTTGTTCATATTATTGCCCACAACTCCCATTAATAGATGAATTTAGTTTATCTTTTTCATGTAATAAAAATTATATTCACTATTTTTTATTCTACTGCTCAAATTAATATTTAAATTTATCAATAATATTTTTGAGTAACATTTATTTATTATCTTTATTTGATATTTTAGCGGATTGGAGTACTACATACTAGTAGTATGTAGTGATAATACCTCTATATTTATCTTTATAATGAGTTAAGATAGGGGTGTTATTTTTATCTTTCAATTCAATTTTTTTTGTGGTATGACCCTTATTAATTAAGATAGGGTAGTTGGTTATATCATTATAAGATTATTATTCTTTCTTTCCATTCAGATTCAAAATAATCGTATTTACTATCTTTCCATTTAAATTAAAAAAATTATGTTTTAATTTTAAATTAAATTAAATATTATTATAAATATTATCCTAAGTTGTCAAATAATTTTATAGTAGTGTGCCACTGCCCACTTAACTTAGCCACAATGCAAATTATTCCTTTAATATGTATAATATATATAAATATAAATATAGATTGATTTCAACATTGAGTTTATTGATTGGTGAAGAAAATGCTCTATCACATAAGCAAATTTTCCTTTATTAATCACCATATAAGTTGATGATTCAATTTATATTTTCTGTCTTCTGTTATCACTACTAATATAATATAAATCTTAATTTCATATTTGTTATACTTAAATTTGTTGAATTAACGTCTTAGGCACACGGAGAAGTGAACATTGTTGATCGCCTAAGGTATTTACGAAAGTTAAGTTTTGATCCAACAATTTAGTAATTATGAATATGGGTTCGAACCTAGATTTTTGTAGTCTTATTTCTAATAACAAATACGTTTTTGTTTTTTTTGTTGTTTCTGTTGTGAACTCAAATTTCAAAAAACTCTTTCTCATTATTTAGAACAATTCGCCTTACTCGTTGAGCCTCTCGTTTGAATTGGAACATTTATGTGTTGATTAGCTTTCCTAGTTAATTAATCAATCAATTCAATTTTAACTTTCTTTCCATTCAGATTCAAAAGAATCTTATTTGCTATCTTTCTATTTAAATTAAAGAAATATTATCTTTCAATTTAAATTAAATACTATAATAAATATTTTCCTAAATTGCCAAGTGGCTTTATATTAGCTTGCCACTTGGCTTAACCACAATGCAAACTTTCTTGCTTTAATATATATATAGATAGATTAAGTTACCAAAATTTAAAATACAAGGAAGTGATCAAGTTGAAAGTACAACGACTCAAAATTGATTCCTTTACTAAGCTAAGGGATTAACGCCATTCCTTTATATTTAAGAATAAATATTAGCCACAAGAAATAATTTACATCATTATTTTTCATCAGTTTTTATCTTTTGTTTTTAGTTTAAATGTGACGATCCGACCCATCGTCTCGTGAGTTACCGCCCCGTTTTCTCTATTTCCTATTTCTTTATGCTTCATTATCAGTGTTGGGTGCGAATGAGTTGATTTGGATTGGTTTTAGTAGGAAATGAGACACTTAGTCTCTTTAAGGAAGGTTTGTTTTGAAAAAGTCAACCGGACGTTGACTTATGTGTTAGAGGGATCGGATTTCAATCCCGATAATTCGGTTAGCTTCGAGGGATGATTTGTGACATAGGAGTGTGATCGGAAGTAATTTTGGAGGTCCGGTGTAGAATTAGGCTTGAATTGGCGAAGTTAGTATTTTGGCAAATTCCGGTTGATAGGTGAGATTTTGATCCGAGAGTCGGAATGGAATTCCGAGAGTTTCTGTAGCTTCGTTAGGTGATTTGGGATATGTGTGCAAAATTTCAGGTCATTCGGACGTGGTTTGGTCGGGTTTTTGATCGAAAGTGTATTTCGGAAGTTTTTAGAAAATTAGGCTTGAATTCGATGAGTTTTGGGTAATTTGATATTGTTTGAGGTGTTTTGATGATTGTAAGAGGTTTGAATAATGTTATGAATTATGTTGGCACGTTTGGTCGGGGTCCCATGAGGCTCGGATAAGTTTTGGAAGAGTTTTTGGAAGAGTTTTGACGTTTGAGCATAAGCATGTAATGATCCAAAGGTCCATTTTTAGTTCTAGAGATTGAAATTTTATTTCGAGATTTCCAGAATTTAAATAATGAATTATATGAGTGATCTGGAAAGTTTGGTCTAATTTCATCAAGTCGCGATTGGGTTTTTGACACGAAACATGAGTTAATTGTTTAACGAGCGAAATGGATATCGCACTGAGCAAACGAGCTCCGAATTGAGTTTCAATTGAAGTACTATGTTCGTATCATTATTTGTGACTCATAGGAACAAGAATCATCGAATTCCGAGTTCGTATGATGGAGTTAGAGCCATTTTAGTAAAAAGAAAAGTGCTGCAATTTCTTTGGCTGCTGCTGTATTTTTTTAGCAGCGTGAACAGTAACCGCGCGTGAACAGTGACCACACGCATGAATAGTGACCACGCGGGTGAACAGTAATAGTGCGGGTGAACAGTACTTCCAAAAAATTTGAGTTTACAAAACAAATCATCCGCGATTTTGGGTCATTTTTCCTGCATGGTTGATCATTTTGAGAGCTTCTTGGTGGAGATTAAAGAGGGATTCAAGGGGGAACGACTTGAGGTAAGTTTCTTGGACTTAGAACTCATTTTTATTGTGAATTCCACCTAGAGATTCATGAAATATAAGCCTACAAATCAAGAACTAGGGCTTGAATTTTGAAACCAAACAATTAGGATTTGATGGGTCGTTTGAACTCAGATTTGGGAGTTCTTGGTATGTATAGACTCGTGGCGAGACAAGGAATCCGGTGATGTTAATTTTCTGATTTTTCGAGATGTGGGCCCGGGGCTCAGATTTTGTCAAATTCGTGAATTTTGATATTTTTCGATTGCTTTCGATTGAGTATTGTCTCTTTAGCATAATGCGACATATTCGTTGTGATTTTGGGAAGATTCGTCGCACGAGGAGGGTAATTTGAGAGGCAAGGGCATAGCGAGCTAGACTTTGACCGTCTTGAGGTGAGTAATTGATGTAAATGATGTCCTGAGGATTTGAAACCCCGGAATTTCACATCGTAACGCTATATTGAGGTGACTTGCACGCCGGATAACGGGCGTGGGGTAGAGCACCGTTGGGGATTGTGACTTGGTCCGTCCCGAGAGATGTTTTTACCGTGTTTTCTACTTGAACTAAATTGAGAATCATCCTTACTTGGATTTAATTGTTACATTTGGGCTTCTTGCCAATTATTTGAATCCTTCAGGGATTGATATCACTGCTTTCGCATATTTTGCATATCATTTGACCTCAGTCCAAGGTTTTAAATACTGTTTTGCAAACTCAGCCATCTTTCTAAGATTTGAAAACTTAAATGATATTTCGGGCTGAGAACTACTGTTTTACAAATTCCCAAGGGGCTTATGATGATTTCTGGACTGAGCATGGATCGGGTTGCGCACCGCAGCAGTGTTATATTGATATTGAGGCCGAGAGCCTGGTTGATTACATTGATATTGAGGTCGAGATCCTGGTTGATTACATTGATATAGAGGCTGAGAGCCTGGGTGATTATACTGAGATTGATATGAGGCCGAGGGCCTAGATTTGATGTCACGAGATGGCTTGATATTGCGCTTGGGCTGTAGGAACCCCTCCAGAGTCTGCACACACCCCCAGTGAGCGTCGTCGACGATAAATAAATGGATGGCTCGGGCTGCACACCGTAGTGGGTACTAGAGTGTACCATCATATGCATTGCATTGCACTCATGCATTTGTTTTTATCTGTTATACATGTCTCAGTATTTGGTACTCTGACTTAATTGACTTGTTGCTTCACTATTTGTTGTTCTAAACTGCCAGTTATAGTTTACTTTGTATTTTTCCATGATTTCTTATTCTCAACCTTTATTTATGTTTATTACTCACTGGGTCGGAGTACTCACATTACTCCCTGCACCTTGCGTGCAGATCCAGGTACACCACAGGCTAAGTGAGGAATTGTTTAGCTGAGCAGGCAGTATCCGGGAGTATTGAGGTAGTTGCATGGCGTTCGCAGCCTTGATCTCTCCCCTCTATCTCTATCTTTTATTCCGTATTTTTCCTAGACAGACTTGTAATAGGTGGATATTCTGTATTAGAGGCTCATATACGTGACACCGGATTCTGTTGGGCTATGGTGTGATATTTTAATTGAACTTCCGCAGATTTTATTATTAATTATACACTTGAATGAAATGACTTAATAAATTCTCTGTGATATTTATCTATAATCTGAATAAGAATTTGAGATAATGTTGTTGAATGGTCGGGCTTGCCTAGCAGCGTGTTGGGCGCTATCATGACCGGGGTTGGGGTCGTGACATTAAATATGCTAATTTATATGGGTTGTTAAATATTTAAACTGAAATATTTGGTCGTAAATTTTCAGTCAAAAAGATATTAAAAGTATCATAAAGAGATGGTAGAATCATGAACGATGTTTGATTAGTATTTTTTCTTTGTTGAAAATATGACACTAATTAGCTATATCATAAAGAGGAGACTTCAATGCCGCGTCACTTCTCTTGAGACGATATATATATATATATATATATATATATATATATATATATATATATATATATATATATATAAAGAGAGAGAATATTAGGATTTGCAACTGCTATGATTCATATAAGGGGTGGTGGGCATTTAAAATTGGTAAGAATAATAACTAACAAGAGAAAGAAGATGATTTTTGAAAATTTACGTAACATAAGGAGGAGAAGCAAATGGTTTATTTGTCTGGTTGAAAGTGAAAAATAATGGAAGGAAGGAATGAAATAAAAAAACAGAAAAAGTATAAAGAAATTGTACCATGAAACTTGAAAGAGGGAGAAGAGCAACAATTTATAAAAAGAATGAGAAAGGAAAGAAAGAAAACAAGGGGGAAAAGGAAAGGAAAAAAGAGGAGAAAATAAGTAAAATTGAATATCCCTACCATTTGTTTTTCCTGTCAGATAATTAGAAGTTTTGGATTGCTACATGTTACGATTAGAACATGAGGGGAAAAAGGGATAGGGATACAATAGAAAAGAAACAAAAAGAAATAAAGAAAAGGAAAAAAGAAAAAGAAAAGGACAAGTGTTAGAAATTAGGGAATTTGAGACGAGATACATTCAATTGAATTATATTCATATTTTTATTTCTTACCCCCCCCCCCCCCCTTTTTTTTAAGTAATATCAACCTTATGAAACATAAGTAATAATAATTCATACTAAATAACAATATAATAAGGATATCGTGGAGTAAGAAGAAAAGGCGAATAACATTTCACAATTGCATCTTTAAGATTTCTAAATTAATATTTGTTCATTTTTCTGTTATTCTTTTATTCTTTCTTTATATTCACAAATATTCAGTTGTTTTCATATTTAACCCGAAATGTTTCTCATATATGTTTTCTATCATAGGATTTTAGGACTGCGCAAAGGGCAGACATGTATACTAGTTCTATAAAATAGGTGAATTCCCTCTTTGGACAAAATCAAACGGGCCTAAACAACATGTCAAACATACAAAAGAAAAGCAAAAACCACAATGTTAAAAGAATGAAATAAATGGATAATAGCAAAAAATTACAAATAAATTTCTGACAAAATTGTAAACTCGCTATTTTAAGAATCAAGCTTGGCCAATAAGACGATGCCTTGTCATTGTGCTAAAGTTGGAGGTGACTTATCGTTTTTTGATAAAGTGTTGTCCATGCCAACTTCGCGAATCCCGACTATACCACTACAACCCGCTGACTCACACCAGTACAGGGACCGGATAACTCTGTCCACCAAAACTTAAGCAAATGGAAAGAAGTCACCTAGTTGGAGGGGACTCATCGTCTGGAGGCACAGACAAACCAAAATCAATATTTGGATACACACCACGAGGTTGTTCTCGAGGTTGTATAGAGAACAACTGGCTTGAATCACCAACCACGTCTGCCCACCCATAGTGAGGTTCATCCCTTGAATAACAAGAAAGTCATTTTACTTTGATGTATCTCGCGACATAAAGGAAAACAAGCAAATATAGCTTCATAATTCAAAACAATAGCTCATAAAGGGAAGTTTTACTGCATATGAGTGAGTCTCACTTACTCATAATACGTTTCTTCATCTACAACCATGTCCCAGCTTTCGCCTGTTGTGCTCTTGCCAAATTTGTGCACTTTGCTGATTCATTAAGAAAAAATAGGCATAACTTGAGTCATTTTTATATTATATCATTTGGTTTTAAAGGAGGAAAACATATCGAGGAAGTGAACTTGCAACTTGCAAGATATCATAGAACATAACGAAATATTAGATTTATAGTCATGAAATACCCATTTCCAAAGTGCTCCTCTCCCCATGTCCTTGACCACCCTGGATAATTAGAAGGAAAAAGTATTAGGTTAAGTGTCACATTAATTGTTCAAGAAATGACAATTAATTTGCCCCTAAATCTGAATATAGCTAGCATCTTTAAAATTATAAATTCAGGAAATCCTTGACATCAGAACTTACAGACGTAGAAACTGATATATTTTGGATGGGTTCCCTTCTAGCTTAAACAATCACTTATTGTAGGAAATTAAGTTGTGCAAGACCATTTCATAAAATGTTAACATGTTTAAAGAAAATAAGTATACGACAATCACAAGCTGATGTTTGTTGATCTTCGCCCTAGATTTCCAATATATACATACCCTTATCTCCACAAGTAATTCTGGTTAGCTTTTCAATCATTTTCTTGTTCTGATTAGACTTTTCAATCTTTTCTTACATCTACTTGAGCTGCAGTACACATTCTTGTGAAATAGATAACTATCACGTTCTTTTTATTTACTTATGAGGTGGGTGTATTCCATTTTGTAGCTGAAGTTTCATTTTAACAAAAGCTTCTGGTTATTGGGTTTTTGTTTCAACATCATAGTCCGTTCCGATAAGTCAAAGGTAAATGTCAACACCCTAGTACTTTAAGGAGACAAAAAATGTGCAATCCAAGTTGACAACCAATAAAAAACAAGATAGGACCTACTTTCACTGCTGGGTGATGCATGCCAAGTCTCCCCTTGTCGTGAACCAATGCCGCCAAAAAATTTCTCCTCCCATTTATCTCCCCATTTCGTTCCCAGTTCAGTTTCTGCCCACTTGTCCGTCCTGAGAAAAGGAGTAATAAAATTCTGTAAGCAATAAAAACCCCTTTTTTCAGTGCCTCGGAACATGGAGCAAGCTTGAAGAAAGTTCTCAACCATTTCACAAGGTGAATAGGTCATAAAATAAACAGTTAAGCACGTTATCATCTTATAATGCCATATCATTAACCTAATTGTACTATTACTGAAGGTTAATATCTCAGCTTTCACATTCAAATATTGTCGAATGAAATTATAAAATAAGTTGAACTTCCTATCGGGATGGTTGTTTATAAAAAAAGTTAAAAGTTTTTAGAAGTTTGTATTTAGATGTTGCCTCTTAAAAATGAAAGATTACCCAATGAAGGGTATCTTGAAAGTACCTAAAATACAAATATTTACTTGACCCATTAAATAGAGTATCGTATAACCTATTAGATTGAAAAAACCGGAAGAAAAAATGTTTGATGACAAAATGAAGTGAATAAATACAGGTGTTTTTTTCCCAAACACAGTTCAAAAGTTTCAATTGCATGTAGATCCTACTTGAGAGGGCCCCCCTCAGTTGAGGGGATACCAGCATGACCAATTTTTATTTCATCCCCCTATCAAATTCTGGAACTTGAGTTTGTTTTCCCCATTAACACATATGTTAGCATAAGAGATATTCATCATACAAAGTATCCATGTGACACAGGATGTAAGTTGTTCAAGGCAAAAACAGACTCTAGGATTTTCAACCAACTGTGCAAATGATTAGCAGGTCAAAGCAGTTAGCACTTAGCAATGCTTAGATGAAAAGTCGACGTTTACCAATCGAGGAGTCTGGAACCCAAAATGAGTAATGGCAAATGAAAAATAAGACGACCTTTTTATTATAAGGGAAAAATAAGATACCATTTAAGGACAGATCCTCTTCCATCATATTGCTCTCCCCATTTCTCCCACCATGACTGTTCATTTAGTCTACCATACTTGTGGGCCCCTTTCTCTGTCCAACCCTTTGCGTCATATTTTTCCGACCTGCAACAGAGTAATGTGCTCTAACAACATAATTGCAGGTAGTTTCATTGTTCATAACAGCATGATTATGAATCTTCCATTTCTCAAGTCTTACCAATTCTCATACCACCCGGCGTTCTCTGTGCCTGATTTTGCTTGTTTTTGTGCACTCCTTTCTATCCTAGCTAGATTGCTGCAGTAAAAACATGCAGCATTATATATTTATAATGGCTTTGTCAAAGCATAAAATCCAGTTATGTTACACCACAACGTAACCAGGAGAATTCAGCAGCTTATGAGATCACAGAAAGTTGGATAACATATATACAACCTCCACTCGTCTTGGTGAAGAACTTCCTGCCATGTTTCCAACCACGAATCTCCTTCAGCATTTTTTCCAGATTTTTCTGCACCTGCCAATCATCAAATAAAACGAAAAATGGATAAATCATGATTTCCCGGAAGAATAAAGTGAAAATTGTTTGACTTCAAAATAATACTCAAATCAATGCTTAAAACGGATACGACATAGAGAACTTGGCCAAGTGAAGTAAACTGATACAACAACAAAAAATTAGCATTACCTAGTTCTTTGTAACCAGTCCAGTCGCTTTTTTCCCACCACTGTCAAGGAGATCAAGAAATCCAATTAAATGCATCCACCTGGGATGATACTAGATAAGGTTATAAAATAATGTCAACAAATTACTATTGCAATCAGCAATGATCTAGCATCATACTATATGCTTACAAACTTGTAAATAGGACTAACTAGAAAAGCCGCAAAGGATATTCCTAGATGCAGATCACTAGCTTTTCTCCAAGTACCCGTTAGTTCTTTAACTCTGAGGGTAAACCTTAGCTTAACAGAAAAGCTCAATAATCTGCAAGCATCCCCAGGATCTAACCAGAATATGCACTGCTTCCCAAGTTCAAGTGTTCAAACATTTTGGTCTCTCATATGTACATATATCAAGTTTTGCCACAAAAAATAATTTGTCAACAGTCATTGAGGCACTATTTTTTTTTTTAAATGGATCTTTGATGATAGACTCGAGAATTTACACAGTTGAACACTCAGTCAATTTAAAATGTGCTACATATAAATGCTTGGCAAAGTATTTCCATGAAACATGTTGGCTGACTATAGTTCTTCAGCATAATCTTATAGAAACATGACTATAAGGACATATGTACCGTTTCTTTCCATTCTGAGGTACCATCATGGCTCTGCCCACCCATCCTTGTCCATCGGCATCGGTATCCATTGTCACCAATATCTTCTCCACTCTTCCGATACCAAGTACTGCCATCTTCATTAGTCCCAGATTCATTGACATTCTCGTTCTGCAGGTTGATGCCCCAATCTTTCTCGTTAGCGATACCGGTGTCTGGAGAAGGAAGCAGAAGTTAGAAAATTATGATCAAGTGCCACTAAGACCCTTGCATAATTAGAGTAGGCGACTGAATTTTGGAAAAATCTTATGAATGCCAAGAAGGTTGGAATCATTAATACCTCGTTTTGGTGGAGAGTCATGGGACTGAGGGCCTGAATTTCTTGGGGTGCAGCGTGGAAAGAATTGTTCTTGCTTTGAAGCAAATCGCGATCTACAGAGTAAAAGTCTATTATGAACGGACAAAAAAAAAAGCAAACATCTGTTTGCAATCAATCATAGCAAGACGAGTCAATTTGAGGCTAAACAATTGATTAAATTTGTTGTTACATATATTTAATTATTAGAATGTAATACAACCTTAGTTTATTCTATTTTGCAGACTAAATGACCCCACAGAAATTTGAAATTTGACTCAACTTAGGTTGCTTTCTACTACTCGAGCTTGGTTGAAAAAACTCTAGCAAAGTGTGGGAGCAGAGGCATTGTCAAGCTACAAACCTAAGCTGAGCTCGACTTAGATATTAATTTATTAATGATTAACCAAGCCTGATCTCGTTGAATAGTTTAGATAACATGATTTTTAGTTTGCACTATATATTTATCAAAAACAAAAACTTATGAACACAACTCATATGCTACAAGCTACATTGATTGTAAATCATTAACAATGATAAACAAGTAGAAGGTTTTGCTCCTACGGGAGTGATCTAGCAGTAGAAAATCCCTAAGAGAAGATAGTAGGTAAATCTTACCATCTGCCCATGTCTTCTTGAGAGAATAACTCAATAACTATGCTAGTGAGCTAGTAGGTATCTGGTGTAGAAATCGAGATGGGCACAAGCCGACATGGATGACAACATTACAGGAAAAAAAAAGTCTGAATTTCAACTAAACTATGTTCTTGGCCAATTTAATTGACTGACTCCTTTACATCCTCATGTGAGGAAGGTTGTAACTCCTATTACATGCATTGCCATAGTGCATTGTTAATGAAATAATTTTACATTGCCTATAAAAGAAAAAAGAGCCTATGTACTAGTACGCTTTAAATGACTGGAAAGTGCAAACAACCCACCTCAAGCTGAAAAGAATAACAAAACTCTAGGTTATTTCATTCACTAATCTCTTTTAAAGTTTATTTAAGTGAAAATTACTATTTACAAAATTTAACAGATAAATCTTTTTTTTTTCCTTCAAAATTCCTCGAACATGGCAAAGTCTAAAACAGCTTATTATCTTAGTAAGACTAGGCTTAATTATTTTACTCGTTCCCAGGTTAGCAAAAATCAAATCAAATTGATGACAAATGTACAACCATTTTAAAAGCAAAATAAGGTTTAGTTTGCACTGTCCCAAATGGAAAACCTTTACCCTCCATTAAACTTTTGCTCTAGAATCACTCCGCAGTTAGTATTGAGCTTCAACCTAAGGGTAAAGTTGGGACCTTTTATCGAAAAATTTGGGTAAAGTTCACATTTCATTTTAAAGCTCTGTCAATGGTAAACGTAAATACAAGATAACGGTATCAATGGACTAAAAGTTGGAAAAATTGCAAAATTGACCAATTTGGGATAGTACACTGACAAATTTGGACCTTTTCTAAGTAAAAGAGTAAAGTTTGAAGGAAAAACTCACTGTGGAGACGCAAAGGGCATAGTAGAAGAAGAAGCCTGGACTTTTACACCATAACTATGACTAATCTTCTTCCGCTGCAACTTTACAACTCCAATTCTAACATCGAGTCTTTTGAGCTTAAGACCGAATGGCGCCGTTAATCTGTGGGAAGGCGCCGCCATTGCAATTTCTCTTTACGAAAATGCCATCGATAAACGTAGAATGAAGGTGAAAGAGGAAGTTTAGGGAGTGAAGTGTATGAAGTTCAAAGTTTAGGGGGGAAGAAGAGAGTTGGAGTGAAAATGGGAAGACTGAGATTTTGAGGAGAGAAATTCGGGGAGAGAATCTTTGTGTTTAAAGGATTGATCTGAAAATTGGTGACGGTGAGCCTGTAAAATGGCCTTATGGATTGCTGCTAAAAGGAGTATTTTAATTTAATTTATATATTCGTAAACACGAGGCCAAGAGTGGGTCCATAGGCTTTGGCTTTTGTTTCCATTTTGCCAAACTAGATTTGCCACGTGTCACTTGGTGAATCTGACGTGGGCCCTTTTCTCGAAGTACATCCAAATGGCAAATCTTTTAAGGTTTGTGTTTATTACATTTAAGCATACCAAATTACCATTTCTATACCATAATTCAAATTAGGGATATAATTAAGGGTTCATTTATATTAGGCATAATTATAGGACTGTATCTTCCCACTTTCTCTTTCCTTTCATCTCAACTGTTCACAACACACACACAACTCACGATGCTCCTATGCTTCCTCTCGTTGATCATCCCCAACTGCCCACCACCGTCGAAGAATATCATATTTTCAGATTCACAAGAAAATTTTAAATTCTTTGATCGAACCGCTTGAATTCCCACTGGAAATAATAATGGCAGAGAGTTCGAAATTCTTTGACCTCTCTCTTTTTTTGGGGGCAGTGGTTGAAGGTTACTGGTTAACACAGTCGATTGAAACTCGAAGAAGAAGAAGAAGAAGACATATTTCCAGAATTTGTAGATATTTTGTAGTCAAATTGTAGTCAAATTAGAAAAATTGTAGATAAATTGTAGACTGTTTTTTGCAGAAGATTTTGTAGAAGCTTTAGTCGTTTTGGATTTGTGAAAACAGAAAATAATGCATCTACAATCAGAATACAAATAATCTATAATTTATCTACAAGATATCTACAAAATAGATACACTGAATTTTAATATCCAAATTCTCATTTCAATTGTAGAATAATTGGCATTTTCGACATAATTGTAGAAGATTTGTAGAAGTTTTAGTCTTCCCAATCTACAATTCATCTACAATTTATCTACAATATATCTACAATTCTACAATTTAACTACAATTTATCTACAATTTCTGGAAATACGTCTTCTTCTTCTTCTTCTTCGAGTTTCAATCTAAAATTTAGTCAAAACCAAGTCTAATCTTCACCAAAACCCCTCAAAATTGAGATATAAACTCCTAAACATATTCCAAATTATTTACAACAACACCCAATCCAAACAAATAATGATTTTTGAAAACCCAAATTTGAATTCAAAGCTTTCAAGCCTTTTAATGGCTATCAATGGTGGAAAATATATGGAAGAACAGATGAAGATGAAGATGAAGATGAAGATGAAGATGAAGAACAGAAATCTCCTTTCCGTTTGATTACTAGAGCTTCAGTAGCTTGCGTTTTTTGAGAATTGTAGTTGAGTGAGAGAAGAGAGATCTCTTTCCGTTGAGGAAGGAGAGAATTACGCAGCAATTCGAATTTAATGTTGACAGAATCACACGCAGATCTAGTGCCTTCATTTTAGCGCGTTTTTTATGGCAAAATCTACCTATTTTTGGATTGGTATATAATTTGTAGTAAAAGTGTGGACTACACGGGTAAATAATAAATTATGAACATTTTTGGTAATAAGGTTTGATATATGGTATAGATAGGTAAAAATCTCATCTTTTAATTACTCAATTGAATGTAATAGGAATATTATTCTATTTGCAATCATGATCTTTAGAAGAATAAAGAACGCAAATCTTCTAAATTAAATAAGTGATCAATTTTTTTTTTGGTAATTTAGTCATACTAGGTATTTTTGTATAGAATTTAGTATTTTCTTAATGTACATGGCAAAAATAAATTGATCACTTATTGTGGACCGAAGGAGTAATAATAGTCAACCTCCATTTTAATGCCACTGGGAGCTACTCACACAAATTATTCATTCCTGTAGCAGGAAATAGGAAAATAATGAGATCGAATTAGATTCTTTAAAATACAACTTTTCAAAAATATATATCCTTTTGTTTTCATTTAGTTGTCAGGGTAAGCTTTTACATGTTCTTTAAGAAAATATTATTAGAAAGTGTAATTTGACTGATTTATTTCTTATTAATTTTTTAATCTCTGATCGTATTAATTTATTTTTAATAAATATGTGAATTTATGTGTCTTTTATTCTAGATCAATCAACGCTAAGGATAAAATTAAAACAATGTAATTCATTATTAATTTTTAAAATAATACTGAAGTATTTAGGAATAATTATTTCAATAAACAGAACAACTAAAGGAGCATTCAAGGAATAATACCACACAACAACAATTTGTTGCGATGATATGGCAAAAGATACATGCTGACGATGAAAACCCAAACTCGCACGTGATATTTTATGGTGAAAGCAAGGCCACATGTACATATAAAAAGAGGACAAAGAATAAAAAGTTTTCACAAAACAACACTTTTGAACTACAAGTAGTAGTAGATAATCAAATCAAATATGGTATGTCGTGTGTGTCTGGATAAGCTCAAAATTATTCGTTTGCAAAACATTCGGCAGGCAGAGTTAAGGGGCGAACAAATTTTCAAACCCCACAAACCTAGATTTAAGTCAAAATCGCGGACGTGGCGATAGACTCGCACAAAATCATATGGTTGTCGACTTGGCGTGGCCAAATCTAAGAATTGGCCCAATTGGTTTTTAGAATCATGATTATGTCACGCGAACGTGTACACAATCACGATAAAACATAAGAACTATTAAGGGAATTTTTCATAAAGCACCATCTTTTAAGTCTAATTAGCCATTTATAGATACCCTTTGCTATATTACGTGTTATAGATACCTTTTATGTTTTTATACAATGTATTTTATGTATTTAAGCTGTTGTATTCATTAATACAACCAAAAAAATAGGCGTAAAAACTGGAATTCCAGCTAAGTTTGACATGTATTTAGTTGTATTCAAGCGGCATTAACGTTAAATACAGAAGGTTAAACTGGTTAAAAACGAAAGGAAATCAAATCACATGATATTCTCCTAATTTAACTCCACGAACTAAGGAAATCAAATCACATGATATTCTCCTAATTTAACTCCACGAACTAAGGAAATCAAATCACATGATATTCTCCTAATTTAACTCAACGAACTAAAACGATCCCTCATTAGTCTGTATTTGAAAGATACATAATAAAGATTATAGCTGAATAAAGAGAAATACATATGAATAATACAGTTGAGTAGAACTGTATACAGTTGAATACAACAAAATACAACTTAATTCATCTGAATAAAACACTTGAATACAACAAAATACAACTGAATACAGCTGAATAAAACTCTTTAATGCAACAAAATACAACTAACTTCTGCTGAATAAAATAGTTAAATACAACTGATTAAAACTGAATACAAGAGAATACGCATAACTTTTTAATACATCTAAAATATATAAATTAATGCTACTGAATACATGTGAATACAGCTGAAATATACATTCGAATACAACTGAATACAAATAGGCGATTTGGGCGATCTAGAGAGAGAAGCAGCCTGATGGCTTCGCCGCCCGGTAGTCAGCTATTAATTCCGGCTGGTCAGCCCCTTAACACATCTGCCCAACCTCCTACAACAACTACAAACAATCCCCAGCCCTCAAATCCCACAAACGAAGCCATGAATTACGCAAAAGCTGTGAACCCTACTTCAACGACCACTGCCAAGCAGAATCGAGCCGCTACAGTTGAACCAATTGCTCTTCGTCTATCAAAATCAACGAATTAAACTTACCCTAGGCGATTATAATGGAGTGATAATGGAGGAGAACTAGAGAATTTGGGTGGGAGGAGAGGTATGAATCGTGGGTTGAGGGAGAAAGAGTAAAGTGCATGCAAAAAGAGAGAGAACGTGGTTAGTCAATTTTACTATGATTATGTGAGAGAAAAGACTAAAAAGGAGAGAGAAAAATATTATTTAGCATATATGGTGCCTTAAATGTAGGATGTAACTATAATTAGATATTTGGCTATAAAGTATAAAAGGTATCTATAGGATGTAATATTTTAAAATGGTATTTATTTAAAATAAATAGGGTACTAAGGTTTTCTATAGGGTGTAAAAATTCCTAAAACTAATAGTATCAAATTATAGCCCATCGGATAAAACCAACACACTCATTAAATGTCGTTCGTCTTTTTTACCCTTTTAAAATAAAGTTCACATTGGACAAAATAGTCATTAGATTATTCTCCTAATATTTAAAAATAATTATTTAATTATTTTTCTAATATATAGAAGCATTTACTTAATTAGGAGTATTCATTTAATTATTTTCCTTATATTAGGATTTACTTTTTTTAATTCTAGAATTCCTGTACTTTTCAATCCAAACTAGGAAAGTTTCATCCACTTTGTAAGGTTTTGTTTTATTAATAAAATTTTTAAACTTTTAACTCCACTCAGATTAGGAGTACTATATTAAGGAGAAAAAAATATTTTAAAAAAGGATTGAAAGGAAACATGTGAAAGATCTCATGCATGTCAACAACGATGGGATTTTGTTCTTATTTTCAGCTTTTGTTTCACTCACTTAATTATTGTAGTGTTTGTACAATTCGTATAGCTTAATTATTGTAGTGTCTGTACAATTCGTATAGCATTAAAAAACATCCAATTAAGAATTTAAATAATATTTTAATTTATTGACTTCAAAATATTAGACACAGTGGCGTACGCAAAAAATTTCGTAAGCGGTGTCACATTTTTTTATAAGTAGACAAAGAAGTGAATAAATAAATAGTTACTATAGTAACCTCATAATTAAAAAAGGCACAAAATCCAAAACATTACTATAAGTCTATAACTGTCTACCTTTTTTTGAAATATATCAATAATAGTCTTATGAAACACTACTAAATATGTCTTTTTTCTAGAATTATTTGATTATACTTATTGTCAATTTTATTAACAAGTGAATTCTAGTTCAACTGTTCTTGTTGTTCCTTAATTTTATGATAGGTCAATGGTTCAAGTCTCAGTAATACAAACTATTTTTGAATAAATAATGTCTCGAAAATGATAAAAACATAAAGTATGCCATCAAACAGATTCGAGCTCTTGACGTCAAGATCACATTAGTAGCACTTAATCACCAGACCAGTGACACTTCTTTGTTTAAGCGGTGTCACCTATTTCTTTTTATATAAATAATCTGGTTTTGCCTATGCTTATACATGTACATTTAATGAATCTTTCCGATGAAGCGGTGTCCCGACACCGCTTCCAATAAGGTGGCTCTGCCCCTATTAGACATCAATAATAATAAAACAAGGATTGAAATAACTCTTAAAATAGTATTTCTATATATGACACAAGAATAAATGTTATTTTTACTAAAAGTAATAATAGTAATAATGTATTAATAAATACATGTAGAATATATAAATAATGTATTTGGTATTCTGTTTTATTTTTTAGAATGTATCATGCATAATTAGGTGAATGACAGATAAAACAAATGAATTACAAATATTATAATTCTGTGATTCCACAAAGGTGTTTGTTGAACAAGTTTTATTCCAAAAACATCTAGTACTGTACTATAAATTAAAATAATTATTTAACTTTTTAATATTTAAAACTTTAAAATTATCAAAAATTTTATTAAAATTTTCTATTTGAATTAAGTAGGACTCCTAATATCAGAAATTTAAAATTGAATAAGATTTTGCTTGCGTTGTAATATCTATCTATTTATCTATACTATATTAAAACACAAAGGCTTTCATTTAATTTTATTTTATAATTCAGGGCAGATAAATTTAATATTTATATAATTTTTAAGAATTTTATATTCATTGATATGGATACACACGCTACGCGCGTACCCTATGACTAGTACTATATTAAAAGCACGAAGACCCTTAGCGAAATGTCGTTTGCCTTTTTTGTCCTTTAAAAATAGAGTTCATATTAGACAAAATAGTAATTTAAATATTTTCCTAATATGAAAGAATAGCCATTTAATTATTTTCCTAATAGATGGGACATTAAAATCAACTATAGTCTTGATTATTAAATTTTTCTATATTTGAATTATGTAGAGAATTAAATTTTTATTTAATATAATTTTTTTTAATTTAAAGCCCATTAATATTAAAAGTTGTAGTAAACTATAATATTTTTTTATCATTCAAAACTTAGAGATTAAAAATACGTACTTGTGCTACCTTTTTTCCGTCGGATTAGCCCTACTTTTGAAGCTACTAAAAGAAGGCACACGTAAGCTATACATATAACACAAAAATAAAATACTCATTATATTTGGCAAAATTAAAAGCAACATCAAATTATTAATAAAAGTTAAAGAACAATAGTTATAATTTATTTTTCGGTAATTGAATTTTCTCTTGAATATTTAAATGATATATTAGCTAATTTATTTTTTGGCCAAGTTTGTCTAAGTATTTATTTTTACATGCTATACGTAAAACGAAGGAGTCAATTTTAAAATTGAGTTTGAAATATTTGCTTTCGTTTCTTTCAACTATTTTTGGCCTATTTTCCTTCTAATGTCTTTTATAACATGACATATTTTAGGTATTTAGATTTTTAACATACATTACCACAGTAAAATTAGGAGTATAAATTTTCATCATACATTAATAATTTTATAATGTTAATAAATAAATTTATAGGAATAACTGAATATATAGAAGATTAATTTTATCTCATTTCTAAAGATCAATATTCAGTTTAGGTAAATAAATATGCAACATGAACCATGGAATAGGTTAAAATTCAAGCGTGAGTTGAAAGAGTAGTAATCCATGTTTTTATCATTTTTGGAAGTGCAAATACTTTTATTTTGTACTCATGTAAAGACAGTGTGTTACTATATTTAGTATTTAATATCTAATGTCGTTGAATTTTGTTTCATTATAAAAATAAAAATAAGAGAGGTAAGCGTAATTTTCAACCACAATAGAAGTTTGTGTTATAAATAGAAGAGAAATTTTCATAAAGCACTACCTTTTAGTTGTAATTAGCTACGGATTGTAGATATGTTTTCTGTTTGTTATAAGATGTATTTAAGTTGCAAAAATAAGCGTGAATCAGGGAAGTCCAGCTAATCAGTTGTTGTATTCGACTGTATTCATGGCGTGAAACATGGGATTACAGCTGGATAGATTATTGTATTCGACTGTATTCACGGCGTGAAACAGGGGATTACACTGTTTTTAAACGGAGGTGAATCAATTAACATAATAGACTCCTAATATAACTCAACAAACTCAATTATAACACACAAATTTTGTATTTTTAGTTATAAAAAAGATTCCCAGCCGAAAAATACACATAATACAGTGGAATACATTGAAATACAATAAAAAAAAGATAGTGAATACAATAAAATACATGAAATACAGCGAGATACATTGAATTACAATGAAAAAAAGACAATGAATACAATAAAATACATGAAAATACAGCGTGATACGTTGAAAATACATTGAAATATATTAACAAAAAATCAAGTTGCTCAGCCCCAAACTCTGTCATCTTTGTTCAAGAACAAACCCTAATTTCTGGCGAATTCGCCGTCGAGCAAAAACCCTGAATCTCACTGTTCCCACGCATCAAAATTATAAATTCAACATCAAAATTATAGGAAGAAGAAATTGCTAAGTTTTTCGCCGACGATTTTTCGATGACCCATCGGATCGTAAAAGTCATCCTTTCGTTTCTATCTGGAATCTTCTTCATTGCATTGCCTTTTTTATTTTACCACACTACTGAATCTCATCTGCCCTTCTACTTCTGCTCTTTCATCACTCTTCCCTTCCCTCTTTCATTCCAAGAAAAGCCTTAATTTTTTGATCTGGGTATTTTTATCCGTCTCCAGTGGTATCGTTTGACATGGGAGGTTTTGAAGGAAATATTCTCTTTAATAAGCAAACATGTTGTTTTTTACTAAGCTAGATGTGGATGAGAGAAATTTTGAGATTGAGCATCGTGTTTTTAGGGAATGGGGAAGAGAATGACATGTATCAAAGTAGAGAGAGAAAAAAAATAATGTAACTGAATAGCGTATTTAGTGGCTTAGGGGTAGGAGGTAACCAAAATTAGATATTTTGCTATAAACATTAAAAGGTATCTATAGAATATAATTTTTTAAATGGTATTTATTTAAAATAAATAAGATGTTAACCTTTGCTATAGGAGGTAAAAATTCCTAAATAGAACTGCTTTCTTTAATGCTTAAAATAAATAATTAAATAATTAAATTAGCTAAGTAGCAAAAGAATGCAATTCAATTTTCCCCAAAAAATATCGTATAAGTAAAAATATTTTTGAAATGGAAAAAACTCCTAGGATACATATATTTGTTCCATAAGAAGTGCATTAACAGTGAAAAATAAAAAATTAAGTAAAATCAGTTATTGTATAATATTAAAAGTCAAATCGGTAAAAATGCAAATTTGAAACAATAAAGATGAAAACGTAGAAGCTAAATTATATTCTATATGAGTTGCCAATAATAATTATTAATTTTTTTAAACATTCCTACAAAGTCAAAATCATGATGAGACCATGGAACATTGTTTGTGAACTGTCGCTTTACAAAGGAAGTATGACTGAGAATCCTTCATTGGATGCAAAGACAGGATGTTGTGAAAGATAACTCGGACCAACATATGCAATGGGTGACAAAATGGGCTAAGGGCAGGACATAGAGAGCTCAACTCTACAGGATGGTATATGCTGAGATAACTCATGTTATTTGGATTGAAAGGAACCTGAGCCTATTTGAAAAGAGAAGCAGAGGAGCTGATAGTATTGCACGAGAAGTAGCCTATTTTAACGTGAAAGCCACCACTGGGATTAGTAGTTTGGTATAACATTTCATGTTTTCATAGAAATAGTTATGTAGGTTTTTGGAACTTGTAAGATTATAGCTGCTGAGGCATACGCAAGCTATGGATATGTAAAACTTTACTGGTGATTAATAAAATTATTAGTTACCCAAAAAAAAATATTCCTACAAATTGAACTCCCTGTATATTTTTAATGCATTTAATTGTTTGTTGTAATATATTAATTTAAAATTAATCATTCTTAAATTTTAGTCATATCTACCTTTTTTTCTAAGAGCTATTGGGCAAATTTATCATTTCCAAATCTCAAAAAGACCAAGAGCTTATATTTTTATATTTGTGTTATTTGCCAAAATCTTTGATGTATTGTGGTAAGTATTTTTGTGTTACCTTTCTTTCCCCCGATATTAGATACAAAAATAATAACAATTTTTATAAGATACACATAATTTTAAGGACTTCTATGATGCATAATTTCTTTTTTTATTGAACTAGCTAAAGTGTAATTAATTCTATCAATTTTAGGAACTCACTTTTTTTTTTGTATCTCAAACACTTCTGTTTGCTATTTATTTTAGTTTTTTAAGACGGTATATTTATTGATATAGGAAACACGTGCAAAAGCGCGTATCCTAAGACTAGTATGTGTATAAAAGACGATATGTTACATTTATTAATTTTGATAAAAATATCAAAAATATTTTTGTAACAAGAACATCATGCTTTGATATTTGAACATTTTCACAAAGCCTCACACACATTGCTCTCTCTTGGTTGTTGCCTACGGATCCGGAAACTTTTCATGTGGCTCCGAGCTGTATTTCTTTTTCTTTTGGATTAAAAAAAATTGTCAAACTCAAATCCAAAATTATTAGAGAGACTTTGGGTTTGAAAACTAATCCAATTAGTTTGGAGTTTGGTTTCGGGTTGATTTAAAAAAGATTGGGTTGATGAATGTGAAGCATATAAGATTGACAAAATTAAAAGTGATAATATTTGCAGATGGTGCAAGTAATAAATATAAACGGGGCATTTGTATTTATACCCGTTTTTTGTGTCACATTTTAACTTGTGCCTGCTTTGCAAAAAAAGTTGCAAGCGTACCCACTTTTTCGCATAACTTCAGCACACGAGGCTGAAGTAGCAAAAGCAATCACGCAAAACTTCAGCATTCTAGTAGTCGGGCCTGAAATTCAGCTCTAGAACTGAAGTTTTTGCGTTGTAAATGGAAAACTTCAGCTCTAGAGCTGAAGTTTTTGTGTTGTAACTAGAGCTGAAGTTTCTTGGACTGTTTATCACAAGTAAATCTTTTTATTCAGAATCTGCAATGTCGAGGATTAATCTTCATACAACAAATATTTGATAATTTGGCTCTGCTCTTTATTTAGCAGTTTTGGCGGTCATTTATACAATAACAATTACTTAGAAGCAATATTCGGTACGGTTTGCTCCAGAAAATTTCAGATACAGACCCAACCAAACACTTCAAGCAATGGATAAAGGATTTAATTGAATAAAGTATAATATCTTCCATGTTACTATCCAACAAAACATATTGCATTTTCTGGAAAAAAAATTGCAACTTTTCCTGTTACTATCACATAAACTAAGTTCTAGCCACTGAATCTTGATCTACAGGCTGAAGTTCAAATCTAAGAAGGTTGAAGCTCGCCAGTTACAAACAAAAACTTTAGCTCTAGAGCTGAAGTTCCCCAGTTATAAAACAAAAACTTCAGCTCTAGAGCTGAAGTTCCCCAGTTACAAAAACAAAAACTTCAGCCCCAGTTACAAAACAAAAACTCGCCAGTTACAAACAAAAACTTCAGCTCTAGAACTGAAGTTTTTTGTGTTGTAACTGGGAAACTTCAGCTCTATAGCTGAAGTTTTTTAGAGTTCCAATATGGGTATCCTTAAATATTCCTTCTCTATCAAACTTGATAAAGCGCAGCAACACATAGGAAGCAACCCTTTGCAAATTGAACGACGATGCTTGCTTGCCTTATTAAAATTGATGTTGCATACAAGTCAGATCTGTTATATATGAAATTATTATTCGTATTATCGCTATATTATTTTTTTAACAAAATTATCCACTTATTAAAGTATTACAAAGCGTCAAAAGCAGTTGAAAAGTATGTTTCAAAAGGAAATAATAAAGTCAAATGATCAGGTCCTTTACCTTTGGTCAATTCATGTAACTACCAGACAGTTTGTAAACGTTTGTGGTTGTTTGCAAGAAGAAAGCGAAAGAAAATGAAGGAAGAGAAGGAGGGGGAGAAAGGGGCTCAAGTTGTTTAAAAAGTGGGTATAAATTAAAAGTTTTTAAAAAAAATGGGTATAGGTTAAATGGGGACGACCAAATAAGGCGTCCGGTGCCATTTTTACATATAAACTGAGTAAGGTTGCTTGAATTGTTCCTGGCATCTCTCTACATCAACCAAATAGTACAATTTAACGTTTCAGTGTAAATACATAGCCAATCCACAACTATATTTTATACTAATACCTCACTTTAACTTCGTTAATTAGAATTTTTAAGAAATGTAAGTGGCTAGAGCCATGCTCACTCCGCCTGATTTACCCTGAATGTGATTGATAAGTACATAAATAAGACTAAACAGAACTCAAACTCAAACTCAAACCTGTCTAAGAAAAGATAAACTCACTACTGTTCCTTTTTATCGAAGAACAATTAAGGCAGGTTATATTTTAACTCTCTCTCTCTCTCTCTCTCTCTCTCTCTCTCTCTCTCTCTCTCTCTCTCTCTCTCTCTCTCTCTCTATCTATGCAATAAAGTTAGCAAGTCAATTAGCAATTAACATTCCCGTCTATGTATACAGATTGTTTGAAGTACAACTTTGAACATATGCCGGTAAAAATGTTCTTGGGGAGCTCCATCTCAGTGGCTGGAGTTTCTTCACGAGTTTAAGCATCATGGATCATAGGCCTCCAAAGCTACTACAATTTCAAGCTCCTGGCCGCAAGTAAGCTCATCAATATCCTATAACTCTTACCAGAATATTTCAAATCAATTCAATCCACGTTGCTGTGTCAGCAAGGCTTCAGCCACAGAATTTGTTCAGACCAAAAAGGCATTCAAAATTGAACACGTTGAAGATAGGTTAACG
Organism: Nicotiana tabacum; assembly: GCF_000715075.1. Classification (NCBI taxonomy): domain Eukaryota; kingdom Viridiplantae; phylum Streptophyta; class Magnoliopsida; order Solanales; family Solanaceae; genus Nicotiana; species Nicotiana tabacum. The sequence goes on along the minus strand of NC_134099.1, from coordinate 91,118,004 downwards.
CCCAAAGGACTCTTTTATAGTAGGGTGTCTTATATACAAGCAAAACCTCTTGAACAGCGATCTTTGATCCTTTCTCAATCTGAAAGCAACTCATCCAATTCAGTTTCCTCAGACGTGAAAGGGTCATAATCAGTACTTGTTTCATTGGACAAAGCTTCAACTTGGGATCTACTAAGTGAAACTTCACCTGGAGGGCTATCCACATCATCTTCATCCTCGGGATCAGACATTTCTGGCTCATAGTCTATATTTTCATCGTGAACTGCCTCAACATCTTTCTTCGCATCATCACTGTCTTTTTTCTTAGCTAGATTGCCTTTACCAATTTTTTTACGACCCCAGTCCATTTTTGATTCAGCCTCAGAATCCTCACATATACACGCTGATGGATTTTCATGAAACTCACCCCTCCCTGGCCTCACCTCCTTGGGCTCCCCCAGGAATCCTCTTTGAAATGTATGAACTTTAGCTGCGAATTCCTCCCATGTCATGTTATTTTTGTTTAAGAACACACGATATAGTTTCTTAGCATTTGGTCGAATGGTAGGCTTATGACCAAAATATCTCCTGTATCAAAAAGAAATATTAGCCAGAATCTAAGTAAAATTTCCAAAACAAACTGAAATGCCCGAAAGGGAAGCAGCATACCTTCGTCCTGCCAAAATTTTTGCCATGTTTCCATTGTTATTGGTGACAAATACATCACTTTCATCACAAACTATGAAGTCAAGAGCAGCCATTCTAGAAGAAAATGCAGAAAATGGTTCCAACTCTTCCTTGCTGGCAATAGTGTCCTTGGAGTAGAAGTTTGGAAACAGGGCCTTTAACGGAGCCAACGTCTCTTCACCTCCATATACTTCACCAGATGCTACATAAATATGAACATCTTTCCCATATCCAAGTGCTCTTAGCATCAAGCCAACTTCTTCAGGAGTTAGAGGGCATCTTCCTTGCCTCCTTGCCCTATCCGGATTGCTGTTCTGCACATGTATCAAAAAAGAGTTTACACACACTTCAGTCCTTTGAGTATATTATCATATTGTGTGGAAGAAAAGTAAAAAGTGCCTCCATTAACCTAAAAGCATATTCATAAAGCACCCTATCAACAACAAAAAAAAAACCTCATAAAAGCAATTCTCTCTCTCTCTCTCTCTCGGTGTGTGTGTGTATTCACATTTCTTTACTGCTTCGCTGAAGCTAACATATATGTATGTACACACATATATAAGACAGAGAGAGGGAGAGGAGAGGGAGAGGGAGAGGGAGAGAGCCATATCTAGGACTCACAAAGATGACAGTAAATCCAGTTTATTTCCCAGATTATCTAGTGTTACTTTTATTCTCTTTTTGATAGATCATTCACCTTGTATTATCAAAATTAAAAATCTGAATAAATACAGAATAGTTCAACGCATGAGTGGAACAAACAATCAAATCTTTAAAGTACATTGCCATGATGATTCAATATGAGGAAATGACCAAAAAACTGATACTCTTGGGGTCTCACATGTAAAGTTTTCCACCTCCGCCGTATCTTTCCCAGTTCAGTCCTCTCCTTATCCCCTCCACCATAGTAGCATCCCGAGAACGCAAGCATATCAGGTTCAAACCTGTTAACAATACACTATAAGAAAACTTTTCCTTCTATAGAATTCCCAAACTGCATCAAATCATTTCCTCCCATCATCCAAAATTTAATGTATCAGCAGAAAAAGAAATACATCAGGCAAACAATAAGCTTTTCGTAAAAAATAATGTAGAGCTTGTTATCATGGTAATTCTTAGCCAGTCATCTCATACGTGATGGACAAATTGTTCAAGAACCAAATTCTTCTAACTAAATCATCATAAGTTAAAAAACCAAATATAACATTTCCTTTCAGCCTAGGTGCATCCGTGAACATTGAATGTTATTAGGCAAACTCTTTAGCTTACTGAAAGGATAATAGCTACAAATAGCATAGCACTATGAGAAACACATGAAATACAACGCACTATGAGAAATGCTCAGGACATTATATTGATTCTGCACTTGAAGGACATTACTAGTGGTAGCCATAAGGAAATGGAGGATGACAATAGGAAAAGACAGACAGAAATACGAAACAGAAAATCAAAAAATCGAGATGGATCATATGACTAACCTTAGGTGAAGGGCAATATAATGCTTGCTACTCCGCCTCATACGCTGGATCAATTTCTCACCCATTTCGAGGATAGGGTCAGAAAACTTCAGGGCATGATAATTGACTCTGCATCTAAGCTTTTGCAAATCTGTATCCAGCTTATTTGCAAGTCGATAGTCAAACTTGCTGATCTGTACAGCCTGTCACAAGAAGCAGACTGCTTATACAGGTCTAAGATATCAACAATAAACAACACTAATAGACAGCATACAGAAAGGAGCAACCCCCTTTCCCCTGCAAGCAATGGTAAGCTAGATAATTTCTGATTTTTGAAATTGAGGACTGATGTTCCTATTGACTGTACAGGCAATTGTAATTCTTCTGGGTTAAGACCCTTAAATAAACGTATTAGGGTTATTGAAGCCTTGGGGCCTAGTTCTCTTGAAAAACAATTTTCAACCAAGATTGATAAATTTGACTCAATAAAGCAAAAAAAAATTCCTCGATCTCCCACCTAAAAGAGTTATAACAAAATTTGGATATTTGAAAGATGTTTTCTGATGGAAAGCTTTCCTCATGCATCCAGCGGGTAGTAACCCCTCTTAGCATCCTAACCAGTAACCAGCTGTACAAAGTAGTGAACTTGGACATAACATAACATAGCAATTCTTCTCCTAAGTTTTTAGCATCAATTGAGTTTACTATTCATAACCAAGCTAATTCATGATTCATCAAAAACTTCTAAAATTTTTGTTTTCATGTGAATCAGTGATCACTTTCCAAAGTATCAATAGAATTTTGCAAGAAGTTTCAGGAAGTACACAAGTATCTAGTGCCTCAGCCCCTTAGTCCAGTAGTTTTAGAAGTTCAGTTACATCAACGGAAAAGGATGCGCAAATTTTCAAAATTTTAAAGGTTTCATAGCCAGACTGTTGAGGTTGAATGTAAAAACTCCAAAATAGCTGGACTGCTGAGATTGAATGTAAATACTCCAAAAAAGTAACAAGCAGTGACCCAAAATACAGTATAGAATTAACAAACGTGTGTTTCTTAGATATGTTTTTATTCATCCAAAAATTACAAAGAAATATAAGTGATGTGAAAACTCACATGTTTTTTCATGAGTACAGGCAATACACGATTTATATAGCATCTCTCATTGCACTTTCTAGGAACACGCATTCTATATGGCGTCCATATCTGTCCTCTTCTAAGCGGAAGGTCTTTTAAAATTGAAACATCTGTTGTTAGATGTTTTATAAACCGATCAACATCAAATATGTCAGAGAAATCACTGCAAGAGAAAAGTAGAGCATTTCACTTTCACAGTAATATGCCGGATCATTAGCATATTAAATGTACATATACAGTAAGTTCAGAGATGGTTAGAGAAACCAATATGCAAGAAAATACTGAATGATTCTTCTAATACTCACCTAGAATCTTTCCAGAAAGACGTCTTGTCCAACTTTGGAACAACAAGAGTAGCATTTAAAATGCGAGCAGCAACAACGGCATCAGTTATCTGCCATAAAGATGGTTAACTATTGAAGGTTCCACACTTTCCACATTTTTGTAGTTTGGTTCCAGCAGAAAGCTAAAGTACACAGGTGGTAATAGAAAGGGGTGCTAATTCAAAGGGTCATATATTAGAAAAGGCATAGATGTTTGTCGTTGTTCAAGGATTTATCAGAATCATGTTACATAGAGAGGAGACGATTGCTCAATTTATTAGTATCTCAAACCATAGACTCATCAGGCACGAATACAGATAATTCTTGTAGGGAGTATTTGACAACCTGTATTTAGCATGAACTGGTAATTCATAAGTGTGTCTTCTGTAGCCAATATAACATAAAAGTGCAAATACCTATAGCTCACTTATCAAATCCCAAAGCATGATTGTGCACACATACTTGCTATCACTGAATATGAAATTTGTATGGGTAATTCATGACCATCACTTCTCTGTCACATCAAATTAGGTGCATCTTGAGGTGTAAAGAATCAGTAATCAATCAATCAATCAATAAACTATGCTTCAATCCAGTATTAGTTGCGGTCAGTTTTATAAATCAAGGATATCTTGCAAAAACTGAATATTACAACAATAATGATATGAAAGAAAGTTAAGAACTGCATGCATAATTCAGCAACACTTGAGCAATCATTAGATATTGTGTCCCATCAGCTGCATAAAGCTTCTCGACCTACTGGTATAGAGCACCTCATAATACATGGGCATCGTTCACTGTGAAATCTGATGCCTTAAATTGTGACTGTGTTGCATGTACTTAAAACAATACCAACAACTAAGCCACAGTACTTAATTAGTTTGGTTGGCTACATAATCTTCTATACCTCCAGCTTCATTTGGGCCTCTTTATTCCAATACTCAGTAATTTGTTCTTTCAAGACAATTAGGGATGCTTCAACCCAGGTTCCAATGTAGCAGGTATCTAGAAAAGCACATCCAAGGCATTCATTATGATGATATCCATTATAAATTGATTAGTTTCACAATCGCGAACATAACGGAATCTTATTCCTTTATTCAAGCTTGCATGTACATTAACTATGTAAAGGACAAAGACAAGTTCATTTGAACTGCACTATGAAACTTGACAACCACTGTAACAATTATCTTAATCATACTAGTGCTAGAACAAAAAAAGAGTTCCTTGATCAAAATCCCGTTCCTTGTTAGTCAACAAAATAAAACATAAATCAGACTCAATCCGAAAAGCCAGTCCAGAATCATTTTCTTACCCCAGTTCTTTGTTGGTTAAGACCTCCACTGGTCACAATCAACAAGAATCGATTTGGACGTGTGATGGCTTGGGCTTCTGCAATTTGAAAGAGTACAAATACTTAATGAGATTTCAAATACCAAATTTAGCTTCATATAATAATTCCTTTAGATTTAAGTTATATACACAGACAGTGCAATGAATTTTTTACATCATGTATTATATAACCTATTATAACAGGTTACTTACCTTTATTCTAAGTTATCAATATGCCATTAAATTGAGTTACCTGCAATTACTTTTTAAATGACATGATTGTTCAAATATTTTTTACACTGTAAGTGCATAAAATTTAAATTCATTCCTTCATTGCTACGTAAACCTACTAGTATAACAAGCTGATTACTTTCTTCCAAAAAATGAAAGCTATAAACAAACTAAATTTACGTACTTGCAAATTTACTGCTGGCATTACTGCATCCATAGAAGAACTTCGAATTTCTCGAACTCCAGAGATCACGATTATTAACTCCTCCACTGATCTAGATCTCAACAACCAATAAACAACATTTAGAAACCTTAGATCCAATCAAATAAAAACTTTACAAATAAACACAATAAAATTCAGATTAAATCCTAACCTCAACACGAAATGGAGAAACTCCAATCTCATTACCACTACCTTTGCTTCCCTACAAATAAAAAACATCGCAATTAAATTAATACTGGCTGTACTTTATCGTATATGAATCAATCATATCAATCAATTAACTAAGCCTCAATACAAAACTAGTAGGAATCAGCTACATGATTTGAACGTTATAAAATTAATATGCAGCTACTAATTAGGTAAATAAATAGCATTTGATCGTGAGCATGATTTGATAATGTACCAAGGAAAGATCATCATGACGACGGGAGCGGCGGAGGTGATTATCATCATTAGGAGACGGCGCGAGGATTAAGATGAAGAGGAATATGACGAGGAGAAAGGTGGAAGCAGCGTAAATGATGGGGATTATAAACCGCCGCGCACGGCTGTGATGCTGGTTGCGCCGCCGTGGGATCGCCATACGGCGGCGGTTGTGATAGGAAGCTTTGAGTAGACTCCTCTTCCTGCAGTCACCCCGTTAGCGGAGCAAGAGGAGAGGGTTTAGGGGTATTATAGGGAATACAGATTTGTTATTCTTTCTTCTTTGAGGAGAGAGGATTTTTCTGTTGGGGTTTTAGCCCATAACGATTAACGACAAGGATTGCATTGTAGGAAACACTGCTATTGTCTGTTTTTTAGCTTTTGGACTGATGAATTATTTATATAACACCGTTTACAGACAATTGAAAAGAAACCGGAAAAAGCTAAAAGAAAATGAAAAAGAGAGGATTGTGTTTCTGATTTTTAGATCTTTGAATTGTTCGTTACTTGAGAAGGTACACTTGGGGTAGAAATAATGACCTTCGGCATTTGAGATATAGAATCCTGTTCCTTTTATATTAAAAATTGCACAATTTAACTTTCCGTAAATAAAATAAAAAGGATAGCCGGTGCCCTAAGCTCCCATTATGCGTGGAGTCCGGAAAAAGGCCGGACCATAAGTGTCTATTAACAATATAATTATGGACAAAATTTAACTGAAAAAACATACAAATTATCCAAGTCATGCGAGCAAAAAGATCTATTCATTGGTCAGAAAAGCAAAATAATAAGAATTGCCATGATTAATAGCCTAGAAATTTCTTCCTCTATTCTTACCTGCACATATCAAAGAAATTCAATTTAATATGGTTAAGTGATTTAATAAAGTAAAAATATATATTAAATAATCATGATTATGTGATAGAAATGTATGCGGAACCACAATACCAATTTCGTATAAATATCCGGGTGCGAGTAAATTTTTAATCCCTTTTCATGGTAATTGCTCTATGTCTCCACCTCATGGTTAAAAGTGGAGGAATTGGACTATTACAACAACTCTAACTCGTTTTTTTTTATATCCACATTCAAATTAGAGAGAAGTAATAGTAAAATAGAAGAGAACCGTTGAATTTTAGTTTGTAGATTGGATCTGTGATTAAATTATGAAAGCTCATCAGCTATTGTTTTCCACTTGAAGTCATTTTCTAATAAATTCAAGATCTCTTTGCATATTAAATTACAATTTGCACCTGTAAATGTTTGTTGATGCAGACTAACAGATGGAGCTGTGATGAAGTAGCTGAGTATTACGCGCCTTCCTGATGCCCGTATCAAACTTTTAGAGTTACGGGGCAATGTCAAGAAAACAGCGTGCACGAGGAAATTGAACGAAAACTTGCTTGTATTAAAAGAGAAACGAATACAAGAGGCTAATGTGGTGCCGGGGGAGACACCAATACAGAGATTTGAATTCGTCTGGTTGGCTACCAATATTCAATATAGGCAAGAGAACTGTACAAGAGCAAGCTTAAATAGCTCCTTATTACTTACTACCAGCTAACGTCTAACGACAGGCGGATGCCGGATGGAGGATTTAAGTTCTATGGATTCATTATATCTTTAAAATTATGGGTTCAAACTAAGGGTATCTAATGGGTGGGCCGGGCCGGGTTTGGTAGGGAAAATTTTGAACCGTACGGGTTTGGAACCGGGCCGGTTGCGGGTTAGGGGTTACCGGGCTTAATGAGTTCGAGTTCATCCGGGTAAAAAAATGAACCGTAAGGGTTACGGGTACAAGGGGCCGGGCCGGGTTAATATTTTGTATTTTGTATTTTTTATAACTATTGTAATTTATATTAATATAAAGTAAAAATATAAAGAATACAATGAAGATGTAAAAAAATTGCATTTATAAATTGCAAGTGCTACATTTATTTCAAAATTCAAACATACCAATTGAAAGAGTAAATTACATTTAACAAGTAAATTAACGAAAAAAGAGTAAATTCAAAGGTTTTTGCAGTGCCTTAGACTCTAAAACCTTGAAAGAAATAATAATAATTGAAATCTAGCCTTTAAACCGGGCCGGGCCAGTTAACCGGTTCTACAGGGATTTTGGTTGATCGGGTTTAACCGGTCCGGTTAATTGGATAAATTAAAGTGAACGGACCAACCCCCCTAACCCCAGTAACCCAGCCCTAAGTACCGGGCCGGGCCGAGTTTCAACCGGTCTGGGGCGGGGCGGGTTTCATGCCCGTCCCGGGTCAACCCGGCCCATTTGACACCTATAGTTCAACCCTACTATTTGTTAGAATTTAAGTGAATATTTACACTTCAAGTTACGCTCTGCGTCGAAAGTTCTGGGTTTAGTTGAACCAGAGTTGTAACTCTACATCCGCCACTGCGTCTAAAAGCAAAGGCTGTTTTCTTCTGAACCATGGTTTCACATCAGTGATTAATATGCAAACAAAAGGATTTGCCAAAAGTGCAGACACAAGATGAGGTAAATATATCAGAGATAAGGATGTAAACAGCTTTTAGACACACAAAATAGTAGCAACAATTTTTAAAAGTACTTGGATCTTGGTATATAGAGCAATATAACCAAACAAAAACATATTTCATATCCACAGAAACTAAAAACCTAATCCAACTTGCCAGAGGCAACTTCTGTTGCTCAGTTGCTCTCCACTTCAAAAACATTCTGTCAGCAGCCGCAAGTAACGTCGTGTGCTAAAAGCTTGCCTCTAAAAGAAAAGAAGCAGGTGGGCATTTTGCAACAAAGCCATATTTAGAGATGCTATACTTTCTATGCACACCAGCAAGCTTCCCAGTTGCAGCATTCTGATGGAAAGAAACCATCAGTCTTGAGCACTCCCTGTTATAGAAAAGAAAACAGACCACAACACTCAGAGGGCTCTCTTTGTGTGTTCGATAAAAACAATTCATTGATTCAAACAAAGAAAAGTAGATAATGCTTACAAAAGCTGATCTCGAGTATAGTGGCTATACTTCTCACAAGTTTTACTCCACTCGTTAAGCACACCTAGAGTACATTGGGCTGTAAATATTGCTGCAGCAGCTAGCATTGAAGGTGGGAACCTAAGCATTTCATACTCAACGAGGCATAGTTCAGTCATGAAAAAAGACAGGAGCTCCACCTGATCCAAGAAATGCCAGTAGTTAGTCATGATTCAGAATGGTTGTCATTTATTTAAGCAATTTTCTAGTACTACATAAGTTCATTTAATCAAATTTCTGACTAACCTTCTTATCAGACTGAGCAGCTTTAAGAAATCGCATCATAAACACATATGCTGTAGGCACTGGTAGGTTGAACTGTAAGGTATTGATCATCAACTTCTCCTGCAGAGAGCACTCAATCAAAGTCAAAGGTCACGCTAGAAAAACATTAGCAAGACATCATTAAGTTTTACTTGAATTGGAGCGGCAGAAACATAATTTAAGGTAAAGCATTAAATTTTGATCTGTAACTTACCATCTCAAGCACCTCTTTTCTGGTGTAAGCCTTATCAGAGATCAAAATAAGATCCTCAACGACAGGAACTGAAACTTCTTCATACTTGCAGGCTAGAAGCATAGCTGTTACCCCAACAAGCTGGAGTTTTTTCCTAATCACTTGTTGGACTGCTAAGAATCTATCGATAAGATTTACGGTCAAATACAAAGTCTCTTCCATCAGATCAAACTTGTAATGTACCTACATATTTGATTGGACATTAGTGAGGCCGGAAATCATTGTGTTACTTCATGGAATTCAGAGAAACTGTGGATCATTGTTTTTATACCTCAATCAGCCAGTCAATGAGAATAGCTCTCATCCTCTCATTAATATCAAATTGTTGTTCCATATAATTTGGAGGGGCACAGCTAGAACTCTGAAATGATATACGAATTCATAAAAGTGACTCCATCAAACAAAAAGCTAGAAAGTTATACAAATTTTATCTCATTCATTGACTCTTAAAGGAGATATCAATAATCTGAATGACGGAAATCAGATGAAGAACCTATATTATAACTTAGATAAAAAGTCCATATCCATACAAATTAAATAAATCAATTAAGCTCCTACGAAAGGTGCAGGGGGTGTAAATAATTGCTGACCTCGGTCTTCTTGTAGTAAGCATGCATGTCATCAATGTACTCCGCTACTGCAAGTGGGTTCTTTTTATCAGCACTATCTATGTCCACAATTAGTGTCTCTTCTACATCTTCCATCTCCATCTCAGCGTCCTACATAAGAATACAGAATAAATTGCGACGCCAGAGATCATCCAGACTAAAGATACTGATCAAATTAATTACCATCCGATCAATTTCCTCCATCATTGCTTCTGTATGTTGCACAAACATTGGCACAGGATCATAGTCGCTTGTGGCCTTGTAATCTTCTGCATCAATAATGATGCAGTCTTCTGATTCATTTTTAGCAGGTGCTGTTTGGACTGGCTGCTTTGTTACCTGTGGAAGATAACAACATCAACATCTCCGCTATAACATAATCTAGGATGGCACTTGTTGAAAACTGTACCTCAACCGTTGGTTGCTGCTGCTTGGTAGCCATTTGTGCAGCAAATTTCCTGAAGCAGCAAGAATCCCCCATACTATTAAAAAAGAAACCAGGCCAATGATAAAGTACTTAACACAATAAGAACTATCTTAACCAACAGAATTAATGTCAGACCTTGTGATTGGTCGATGAATTGGAATGGGAGGATTCTTAACACCATTCGCGCTCTTGCTAAAAGAATTGGAAAGATCAAAATACTTAATGAAATTGAGAGAAACGGACATCTCGGAACTCAAAACATTAAAGAGTTTAATCAGTTCTTACTCAGTGATGCCATTTCTCTTGTGTACTTTACAAGGGTATGCTGGAGCTTCAACTATATTCCCATTTATTGTGCTTAGAGCCCTTCTATTAGGCCCCATTGTCACCTTTCCTCCTCCAGCCCCTAATCCCCCTAATAACAAAACCATAGTTTTCCCATCTCTTAAATTTGGATTCGTAATAATCAAGCTAGGATACATACATTAAACTAATCATGATCTTAACTATACAATCAATCAATCAACTAGACATCAATCGCAAACCAGATTAAATCGACTATATATGATTCTAAGTATTCAAAACCATAGATTTTCCATTTCATAAAATTTGTATTGATAATAATCAAGCAAGGATACATACATTAAACTAATCATGATTTTAACTATACAATCAATCAACTAAGACCTCAATCGACAAACCAGATTAAATCGGCTATACATGATTTTGACTAATCAAAATTCAAAAAATTTACCTTGAACATTTGAAGCCATTATAACACCTTGGCAATTCTCGTTTGATCCAACCATCTTGAACCTAATTGACGATTGAACAAACCACATTAAACCCCCCAAAATTATTTTTAAAAAATGGTCAGAATTTAAAGGGTCACAATCAAGAATCAAGCTAAAGAAAAGATCCAGATCATAAACCAAAAACACCAACCTGCAAAATCAAAGATCCTTTACACTAATCCTCAAAAAGGTCCAATCTTTAGTGAAAATAACCCTAATGTTCCACAAAGAAAAGAGAGAGAGAGACTATTAACAAAACCCCATGAAATAATTCAATGGAGTGAAAAATAAATCTTGAAAAAAAGTTTCTCTCTCTCTTTCTTTCTTTCTTTACAGATTATTCTTGGTGTTATATCTCTGAGTTATTTGAAGATATAGAATCAGAAGGGAAATTATGGGCGGCCTTCTATTTTTGTTTTAATATTTTGAAAATAACGGCTAGTAGATTTATAGCCGTAAGATGAAAGGTCGTGTATGTTCCGAGCTTGGACTTAACGGTTACCCTTGATTCCTCATTCAAAATTCTTATTAAAGGCATTTTATGATGCGCTGGCTTGGCCTTTTTTTTCCCTTTTAAAAAAATCTCTCTTGAGATCCTCGATCAGTCAATGTTTGTAGATAGATTACTATACTACTGTGATTTCACTCTTCTTTAGGCAAAAAAATTATCTTTTCTCCTTTCTGTGCATTTGGATCGAATATCCGAAATCCAAACCGATCTGCTCAATTTCGAATTTCGAATTTCGGATTTCGGATATTTGGATCAGATTCGGATTTGATTTATTAAAATTTTGGATTTTTGGATTGGATTCGGATTTGTATAGATTGAACCCGATCGGAAATCCGAATTTATTAGGGGAAGTATAAATACTAATTTTATTTTTAGGTTAGGTCTTAATTCTTATTTCATTCTCGTTCTTTTCTCACAGCCCGACTCAGACTCAGACTCTAACTGGTCATCGCTTCTTCCGTCTCTTGACCGATCTGCTCCTGCTCGTCGCTTTTCAAACCTGTCCTACATGAAAAGGTCATCAAGATAATGCTGCTTCTAAACAATTCAATATACAAATAAAGGGGAACACTATGAACAAGTTGTACTGTTCCAGCCTTTTCAATTCTTGTTGAATTATTAACTATGTGTATATGGATTAGGACTGATGTTCAAGAACTATGTTCCCAAGAATTAGAACTATGGAGATGAAAAAGAACTATGTGGATTAGGACTAATGTTCACAAGAATTAGAACTATGTTGAACTGTTGTTTATGTTAATTTTGTTCTATTATGAACTGTTGAATCCGATCCGAAAATCCGATCACCAAACCGATCCGAAATTATGCAATCCGAAATTTCAATTCGAAATGTGCTAAATCGGATTCGATCCATGCACAACCCTACTTTCAGTTTTTTCTTTACTTTTGAAGACTATGGAATGCTTTCTCTTTTATACGGGTATTGGTTAATATGAAAATTATTTGAAGTTGAAACGTGGCTGGTGAATGTGATTATAACAAGATAACTGTCTAAACTATCAAAATATCTTGTCAAGTATACGAAAGACCTAGAGATATAAACATTATGTCGGAGAGAACATTTAATTACATTATTACCTTACTAGCATTTACAAAATAATGTGATTGAGTTGCTTGTGTTTATGATTAGAAAAGAAAGTAATCCAAATTTAAATTATGTATGTGTACTCTATATAAGCAAATGAAAGACATAATAAATGGCAAAACCAATGATAAGGGTGATTCCGAGCTCGATGAAGAACCTGCCCTTTCCAAACTTGCACTTATGAACAACTTAAGAACAAAAATAAGAACTTTGAACAACAACGAGAATTGAAATAAATTGCTTTGATATGCGTGTTACAATGTGTCACATGAATAATAAGCTTTCCCTTCATATAATATGGGAATTTTACCCTAAGTACAATTCTAAGAAAGGTAAAAATCTTTTGTTCACCAATCACTGATTTTTCGCCGATACGAACCGAGATTCACGTCGTGATATCCAGTAGGGCACGAACATCACAACCCTTTGTTAGTCGTGTGCAGTCGTTTGGTAATGCTCTTCGAAGTCTTAATCCTTGAACTAAACTCGGAGGACATGAGCCCAATATCCCCGATGGTAGGTGTTTTGCCCGAGCCCCAATACGAGGGGATCCTCGCTCTGACTTTGATTCACTATAGTGACGTTTCTGCTCCGTTTGAATTACCAAAAAACCGAGGTGTTCAGTGAGCCCGGTTTTACCCGTATACAGCTAGTCCCCTTGTTTCTCAGAGAGTAGGCTTGCCGAAATGATGGAAAAACGATAGATGATTCTAATTGCTTCCTTCGTGCATTACGAAGAGGGAGCTGAAACGTCCCATCAATCGCGATGTTCTGACTTTGGACAAGTGTCGCTCACCGGCAGGTTGCCTCCGAATGCGAAGCGTCAGCTATTTCCCTGTAAAAGCTTACTCCTTTTGTCCTTTTTCTACTTTTCGACCAAATCACTTCCTTCGAGCTTTCCTCTCATCAAACCTTCATATCTTTATCCTTGTTCTTCAATTTTTGTAGCAATCTTCAAACTTCTGCCTAGATTTTTTTCAACTCTTCATACCCTGTTCTTTATTTTCAAAACCCGTAAAAACTTTGCGTTCATTTCTCAAATTTTCAAACACTCCCCCCAGATAACAATGGCCAAAACATCGAAAATCATTCCTCAATCAGTTGCCTCTTTATCTTCTCAACCGGTCGTTGGTACTGAAGCGGTTGCCCCCGAAGTGGTCGTCCTTGAAACGGCTTCCCTCATTATGGTTGCTAACAAATCGGTCGCTGAGCCTCCTTTGAAAACGTTCATTCCTGGGGGCTACTCGATTGCCGATAACTTTAAGGTTGAGAAACCTTCACGCAAATAGGACAGGGTGAAGGGGTCTCGAGGTACATATGTTCCGTGACTGAGGATGTTCTTCCCATAGTTCGTAAAAACTGCAATTGGGAAGGCAATGACGTAGTAGTCCCCGGGCCCGAGGATGCCGTTATTACCCATGTGGAGGGGTACTTAAGTATTTACACTTATCCCTTTACGATGGGTCCCGCATACCTGATCGTTCTGGAGTTCTATAAGAGGTACGGGGTGTGCCTCGGAAAAATTCATCCATCAGTGTGAAGGATCGTGATCCTCCTCCACTACTTTATGAATAAAACCGCATCTCGTTATTTCACGATCGACCACCTGCTTTGATTATACAGTCCTCGGATGTTCCGAGGGGAACTGATCAAGCTTACTCGTCGGGCCAACAAAAAATTGATCAGATCGACCAGCTTTGAAAAGAGATGGATGAGATCCAAGTCACAGCCAACAGGTGGAGGAACAAGATGGATATGCTGGCCTCGGAGAAAGAAACCGCTCTCGTAAAGCTTTCTTCAGTAGAGGTTCAGCTCCAGGTAGTGCAGGAGAAAGCTGATAAATAGGCTAAGCTTAGTGAAGATCTCCAAGCACAACTGAGCTCGGTCGTCGTGAAATGGATTTCTCCCGGACAAGAGCTCGACGCAGTGAAGTACCAATTGGAGATGACTTCTGCTGATGCCGAGGAGATGGTGACCCAATACAAGGCCGATATTGAGGCATCCGAGGTCCGCCTGAAGACCACTACCGAATACGTGAGGTGACTGTCTCGTAGGGAGACCCTCAAAGAGATTCATGCTCGAGGCTTTGATCTATCTGCCAAGATCGAGGAGGCCAAAAGACTTGAGCTCGAGGCCAAGAGATTAGTCGAACCCAAAGGTGAAGAGGGCTGTGATGACCAGATAGGTCATCTTATGTTTTTTAACCTAATTCTGCACTTCGAAACTTTAAATATATCATTTTATTCCTCCTTAATTAGCATACACAACCCGAACATGTTTCCGGAAAGCTTTTATGTTAAAAGCTGAGAAAAACATGAAAATTTTCTTTGAAATCCATTGGAGTTGACTTCGGTTAACTCTTTGAGAAAATGGACTTGAATTTGTATTTTGACGGTCCCGGTGGGTCCGTATCGTGATTTGGGACTTGGATGTATTCTTGGAATCAAATTCAGAAGTCCCTAGCCTGAGATATCGGACTTTGTTGAAATTTGAAAGTTAAAGGCTTAATGAATTTGAAATGTTTGACCATTAGTTGACTTTTGGATATTGGGTCCGTATTTTAGTTCTTGAACTCGGTATAGCTCTAATACCATATTTATGACTTGTTTGTAAAATTTGGTGAGAAACTAAGTTAGTTTGACGTGATTCAGACGTCCGATTGTAAAAATAGAAGTTTCAAAGTTTTCTTGAAAATATCGTTTGATTTGGTGCTCAATTTGTAATTCTAGGTGTTATTTTGGTAATTTGATCGTGAGAGCAAGTTCGTACGATGTTTTTAGATGCGTGTGCACTTTTGGTTTAGAGCCCTGAGGGCTCAGGTGAGTTTCGGATAGGCTACAGAGTGAAATTGGACTTAGAAATGTTGCTGGTATTTCCAGTTCTGGTACAGGCCTTTGATATCGCATTTGCAAGATCAGGCATCGCATTTGCGACCTCTGAGGGTTTCGAATTTGCGAGCTACTCATCGTATTTGCGAAGAGCAGTTGGGCCACCTTATGTTTGCATTTGCGATATGTACTTTGCATTTGCAATGGGGACTGGGGGGATTCTTCGCATTTGTGATCATGGGGTCGCATTTGCGATTAGGCCAGTCCCCAATTGCAAACTATTCTTCGCATTTGCGAAGGAAGCAAAAATGTAGAGGGCTTCGCATTTGCGATGTTTTCTTCGCATTTACGGGGTTCACATTTGCGAATCCCAGGTCGCAAATGCGACATCTGCAACTGATCAAAAATGGGACTTAAACGAGATTTTTGGTTCATTCTTCAAAATTTCAAACTCAAGAACCCTAGAGGCGATTTTTCAAAGAACTTTACTTCCCCAAATCATTGGTAAGTGATTCTAAACTAGTTTATTTCAATCTTTCACTACTTTTCCTAAGATTTCAATCTAAAATCTAGAGTTTTCATGGTGGAAACTAGGGGTACCCTTTTGGTAGAATTAGGAATTTTTGAAAAATAGGGATTTAGACCTCAAATTGAGGTTGGATTCCAAAACAACTTATATAACCGGGCTCGGGGATGAATGGGTACTCAAATTTTGGTCCAAATTTCGGGTTTGGACCAAGCGGGCCCGGGTGTTGACTTTTTCAATAATGACCTAAATTGTGTTCTTTACATTCGTGGGTAGTTCCTAAGGCTTAATTTGAATTGTTTGGTTGGTAAATTACTAGATTCTATTGGTTCAGAGGCTTGTTTGAAATGCAAAGCGGTGGTTGAGCTTTGAGTTTGGTCTTTGGAGCGAGGTAAGTATCGTGGTTAACCTTGACTTGAGTGATTAGAACTTATTTGTCTATTTGCTACATGTTTAGTTGTTGGGTACAATGTATATGTGAGGTGACGGGTACTTATGCGTAGTTGTCAAGTTATAATATGCGGGTGAAACTTGTTCTTTGAAATTGTTGCCTTCCTTGATCATATTATCCATGCGTAGATTAGTTAATTGTTAAATTGATCATTCTTATCATGTTTATGTGCTTTGGTGATAATTGATTATTGATTCCGAGTTGAGATTGGTATTGTGGAACCGTTGTTGAAGTAAGGCTTATACTTGTTGATCCTATCTCCTTGTTTTTACTTGTTCATTATTATGTGGTAAGGGAAAGTGTTAATACACGAAGGGTGATGCCATGTCGTATATGAGTGTTAATGCACGAAGGGTGATGTCGTGCTATATTATGAGTGTTAATGCATGAAAGGTGATGTCGTGCCATATTGAGAGTGTTAATGCACGAAGGGTGATGTCGTGCCACATTATGAGAGTTAATGCACGAAGGGTGATGCCGTGTTGTTTCTGTTGATTTATATTGTGCGGTTGAGAGTGAAAACATGAAGGGCGATGCCGTGTATTTTGCCTTATTGTGTTGAATTACTTTCACTGGTCAAAAGCATATTGATTGTCCTGGTTATCATTTCTGTTGAAACTCTCATATCTTGTACCCCTTTTAGAATGTCCCTCTCCCGATATTACTTGTCTAGCTCTTAGTTGTTGTTATTTGGTACATATACTGTTATCTACATAGGTTTATTATGTAGGTGTCTTGTCATAGACTCGTTACTACTTCGTCGAGGTTAGGCTCGACACTTACCAATATATGGGGTTGGTTGTACTGATACTATACACTGCACTTCTGTGCAGATTTTGGCACCAGCCCTAGCTGATCGTGAGGTTAGCAGCTGGACTTGCTCATCAGGAGACCCAAGGTAGATCTGCTGGTGTCCGCAGACCCTGGAGTCTCTTCGTAGTCTTATTATTTTACTATTTCTTTTCTTTCAGAACAGTGTATTTCTTTCAGACTCTGTTTGTAGTAAATCATAGTAGCTCGTGAGTTGTCACTCCAGATCCTAAATGTATCAAATATTATAGGGTATATGTCATTCCGCAAATCAGTTTTAGCTTCTATTTAGCTTAATTATTTTTGTTGTTAAAATTGACTAAAGTTGACTTAAGAATCCTCTAAGTTGGCTAGCCTAGTAAGTGAAATGTTAGGCACTATCACGGTCCTGAAGGTGGGAATTCTGGATCGTGACAAGGGCTCCGAAGGTTCTGAGTACTCCGAAGGCCTTAACAGTTCCGGTGATGACTTGGGCTCTGGTGAAGATCAGGCATGAATGCCTTAGGTTTTTTAAGTTTTTGTGTACGTACTTTTTGTTTATTTTGAGGCCGTTTTTGTTGGGCTTATGTAAAGATATTCCAGAATATATATAATTCTCCCCTTTGACAACTTCAACTATTTTATTATCTTTTCATAATTTTCATTTTCACAAATATTTCTAATGCCTTAGCATAAGATCTAATGTAATAACAAGTCATTTGTTTTTCGGAGGTTCAAACAGAACCCGACCTTGATACAATTTTTATTTGCTCGAAGCTTTGGAAACTCAGAGTGACCGAGAGTTTTCAAAAATGCTTAAGTATTCTTAGATGACGCTTTTGCCGAGGGTAACCTTTTGGCAGTTTTTGAATTTTTATTGAAGTACTTGTGTATTGATTTATTCGGACGTCTCCGAACGATTTTTAGGGTGGCCATATCCTTTTAGGTTTGGGCACTGCCTAATAGGTTTTGTGCCTCCGTGTTTCGATAACTCGAGCCACCCGAACTTGTCTCTGACGGTAGTCCCCGAGTGGGGGTAGTCTTTTGGGCTCGGATAGAGGTGGCCCTTGGGATCGATACTCTCCGAATAAGAGTATCCCTTAGACTCGAATGTGGGTAGCCCTTGGGATTGATAGTCCCCGAACAGGGATAGCCCTTAGGCTCAATGCTTTAAAAGGTAGAAATATGTAATAGCAAGGTGGGAACTTTCTTTCATTTCTATGTGTAAAGTACATGATTGAAAGCGTGCAAAGCTAGGATTGCAGCTACGGTGGGATACGCGGGCACGATTCATTTGCCGTGTGGACCTTACAATTAATCTTAACCACCGAGCCTAAACTGTTTACTTATAAAGTTCCCTCTTATCTTGCTAAGAAGTCCAAATCAATGGTGATGGCCCCCAGTATTCGAGGTCGATCTTGTGAGGGCTCGGATATTGTTGATGCCACTTGACTCCGATTAAAAATCGGTCTTCAATTCTAAGTTAGCACAATTTATTGTTGCCTCGTAAAAACCTTGTCGGAAAATCCATTTAGGACAAAACCGATTCAAGGAAAAAAGAGTACAACGTGTGCTTTCAGACCTAATAGTCACACTCCCCTTTAATTGGTTCCTGCAAGTGTTAGTCTGGTTCACAATATTATAAAAAGGTGAATGAGATCGTACCTTAGCAATAGTACCGTTTCAAGTGAGTCATGTTCCAATTATTCAGTAACTGTGCACCATTTCCCGCTTCAAGTTTGTATGAACCTTTGCCGGTAATCCCGACGACTCGATATGGTCCTTTCTAATTTAGTCCCAACTTTCCTTTGTTTGGGTTCCGGGTATGCAGTGTTACCCTTTCTTAATACTAGGTCTCCGATATTGAAGTTTCAGAGGTTGGCTCTTTGGTTGTAGTACCTTTCGATCCGCTGCTTCTGGGCGACCAACCGGACTAGGTCGACATCATGCCTCTCATCCAATAGTTCTAGGCTCTTGCTCATGACTTCACCATTTGATTCTTCGATCGCATATCGGAACCTGAGACTCGGTTCCCTCACTTCGACTGGTATTAGAGCTTCAGCACCGTAGACCAACAAAAATGGGGTGAGCCCAGTGCTAGATTTTGAGGTTGTACGGTATGCCCACAAGACTTCGTGCAAAATTTCCTTCCATTTTCCTTTGGCATCGATCAACCTTTTCTTCAGGTATTGAAGTATGTTCTTGTTTGTAGATTCCGCCTATCCGTTTCCACCGGGGTGGTAGGGTGTGGATCGAATCTTTTTGATCTTGTGGTCTTCGAAAACTTGCTTACCTTGCCGCCGATGAACTGCTTCCCGTTATCATACACGATCTTGGCCGGTATCCCGAATTGGCATATTATGTGATCCCAAATAAAATTGATGACTTCTTTATTCGGATTTTCTCGAATGCTTGAGCTTCGACCTATTTAGAAAAATAGCCAATCATAAACAATATCCAGGAGCCCATGGTTGGGGACCGACAATGTCCATTCCCCATTTTATGAACGGCCAAAGTGACAAGAATGAGTGTAGTAGTTCTCTGGGTTGATGGATCATCGGAGCATGTCTTCGATAGCCCTTGCATTTTCGTACAAAGTCCCTTGGGTTTTTTGAATAAAGAACTACTTTTATTTTATCAGTTAAATAATGCATTTGTTTTTTTGAATAAATATAGTTTGAATACGGTCTTCAATGGAATAAACATAATTATATAAAAAGCCGACAATATTGGGGATCTCCGAACCCAATTGAGCAATTCTGCATAACTGCAAATTGCGTAGACCTGAGACCATATTCACTCTTTTGTTTATTTGTCATAATGTCCGTCACATTACAACAACAATAATAAATTTAGTATAATTCTGTAAGTGGGGTCTAGGGTAGAGTGTACGTAGACCTTATCCCTACCTTGAAGGTAGAGAAGTTGTTTCTGGTAGACCTCCGACTCACTGTCTCTCACATTATTTGTTATACTATGATGTGGTGATAACATCATTTTAAAAAAGTGCTTGTGGGAAATAATGACAAAGTTGACATTAAAATATGGCGTGAAACGGTTTTTTTTCTTCTTCAAAATATTATTTTGATGATATTATTTTTAATATTGATTTAAAGAAGATTGATCTTACTACTTATATGCAACCATCATTCCTTGGCACGGGAACATTGCACATTACACATCTCATATGATCTAGCTTTCATCGGCTACTTCTTGAAGAGCATTTCGATTCCATAATTATCTTTTTTTTTTTCTTTTGAAAAATGCATAGTGAAAAGGGACTAAGGGAGCAATGTAGTCAGTTCAGCGAAATTATTGCAGAAATGACACAGGTAGCCACTCGAAAGGGCTGCTATTTAGGAATTAGCCTGTGTGTCCTAAATTTCAGTTTAATTTTTCAGGACAAAAATGTTTTGAAGTTATGATTTTTAGTTTAAAATTTCAGGACAAAATAAGTATTGGCTAATCTTTAAATAGCATCCTTAAGAATGGTTATTTGTGCACTTGCCCCAAAAAAAATTCAAAGTAATTTATCACTTATTCTACAAAGGGGCCAGTGAAATGCTCGAGTATTGGGAAAAAGGTCAGATTTATCCTTCTACATTAGTAAATTATCCACGTTTATCCCTAGTTCTACTATTCGTCCAAATATATCCCTATCGTTAAGAAAGTAGTCAAAAATGTCCCAACCTTAATGGCTATCATTGTGGCAAAGGACCCTCTCAATAAAAAATTCCACATCATTAAATAGAAATTGTGGACTCTATGTGTATCCAAAAATAAATTAGAAATGAAATAGAAAAAAGTAAGAAAAAATAAAAGGAAACGATAAAGAAACTTAGAAAAAAAGTAAAAGATCTATTCGTGTGGTTGGATGTTTTCGAGCCCAGTCGTGTTTTAGCTTGTACGGTCGCTCGGTCTTCATTGTTTGAGCGCATCAGGGAGAGGCAGTATGATGGCTCTCATTTGCTTGTTCTTAGGTATACAATGCGACACGGTGATGCCAAGCAGGTTACGGTAGGAGATGATGGAGTTTTGAGGATGCAGGGTCGTGTATGTGTGCCTAATGTGGACGGACTACGGGAGTTGATTCTAGAAGAGGCCCACAGTTCCCGGTATTCTATTCATCCGGGCGCTGCCAAGATGTATCAGGACTTGCGGCAACATTATTGGTAGAGGAGAATGAATAAAGATATAGTGACATATGTGGCTTGGTGTCTAAATTGTCACCACGTAAAGTACGAGCATCAGAGACCTGGTAGTTTGCTTCAGAAGATAAAGATTCCTGAGTGGAAGTAGGAGCGTATCACTATGGATTTCGTTGTTGGACTCCTACGGACTCATAGGAAGTTCGATGCAGTTTGGGTTATTGTGGATAGACTGACCAAGTCAGCGCATTTCATCCCTGTAGCATTTACCTATTCTTCAGAGCGGTTGGCAGATATTTATATCCGCGAGATCGTTCGTCTTCATGGTGTGCCCGTGTCTATTATTTCTGATCGAGGTACATAGTTTACCTCGCATTTCTCGAGGGCAGTGTAGTGTGAGTTGGGCATGCAGGTTGAGCTGAGCACAACATTTCATCCTTAGATGGACGGACAGTCCGAGCGCACTATTCAAATATTAGAGGATATGCTCTGCGCTTGTGTTATTGACTTCAGAGGCTCATGGGACCATTTCTTGCCGCTAGGGAGTTTGCCTGCAACGACAACTATCAGTTGAGCATCCAGATAGCTCCCTATTAGGCATTATGTGGTAGACGGTGTCAATCGCCAATTGGATGGTTTGAGCCGGGGGAGGCTCAGTTATTGGGTTTAGATTTTGTACAAGATATGTTAGATAAGGTTAAGATCATTCAGGATAGACTTCTCGCCGGTCAGTCTAGGCAGAAGAGTTATGCCGATGGTAATGTCCGTGATGTTGCATTCACGGTCGGAGAGAGAGTGTTGCTTCGGGTATCACCCATGAAGAGTCTAATAAGGTTTGGAAAGAAGGTCAAGTTGAGCCCTAAGAACATCGGGCCTTTTGAGATTCTTGAACGAGTGGGAGAGGTGTCTTACAGACTTGCGTTGCCACCTGGTTTATCAGCGGTCCATCCATTGTTCCATGTGTCCATGCTTCGGAAGTATCACGGTGATCCATACCACGTGTTAGACTTCAGCACTGTCCAGCCGGACAAGTATTTGACC
Organism: Nicotiana tabacum; assembly: GCF_000715075.1. Lineage (NCBI taxonomy): Eukaryota > Viridiplantae > Streptophyta > Magnoliopsida > Solanales > Solanaceae > Nicotiana > Nicotiana tabacum. The sequence continues at coordinate 91,095,446 of NC_134099.1, read as the reverse complement.
TATGAGGTGGAGCTGACAGCTATTCTAGACCGACAGACTCGCCAGTTGAGATCGAAGAGTTATCCTTCAGTTTGAGTGTAGTCGAGAGGTCAGCCCGTTGAGGCAGCTACCTGGGAGTCCGAGTCCGATATACGGAGTAGATATCCCCACCTTTTTTTCCAGCTCAAGTACTTTTCTATGTCTGTTCGAGGACGAACGGTTATTTTAAAGGTGGAGAATGTGATGACCAGGTAGGTCATCTTATGATTTAAAATCAAATTCTATGTTCCGAGCCCTTTAAAACCTTATTTTACCCCTCCTCGATTTACGTGCATAGTTCGGGCGTGTTTTCGAAAAGTTTTTGTGTTGAAAGTTGATAAAAATATGGATTTTTGCTTAAAAACTTTATTTGAGTTGATTTCGGTCAATATTTTTGGTAAACGGACCCGGATTCGTGTTTTAACAATCCTGGTGGGTCAGTATCGAAATATAGGACTTGGGCATATGCCCGGAATCAGATTCGGAGGTCCCTAGCTCGAGTTATGAATTTTTGATAAAAATTGAAAGTGTGAAAATTTAATGGTTTTTAAGAAATTATTAATGTTTGATTTTGTTGGTATCGGGTCCGTATTTTGGTTTTGGAGCCCAGTGCAGGTTCATTATAATATTTAAGACTTGTACGTAAAATTTGGTGAGAAACAGAGTTGGTTTGACGTGATTCGGACGTCCGGTTGTGAAAATAGAAATTTCAAAGTGTTCTTTAGAATTTCATTTGATTTGATGCTAAATTCGTGATTTTATGTGTTATTTTGGTGATTTGATCACACGAGCAAGTTTGTATGATGTTTAAGACTTGTGTGTATGTTTGGTTTGGAGCCCCGATGACTCGGGTGATTTTTGGATAGGCTATAGAGTGTTTGGAACTTAGGAATCATAGCTGGTGTTCTTCAGGTCTATAGACTTCGCATTTGCGAAGAAATTATTGCATTGCGAGTAGTGGGCGGGAAGGGCTGTCACACCTCCTTTTTCACCTACACCCCGGAAAAGGGTATATGTAAAGGGAGTTTTTCTAATTAAAGGACAATCGAAATGAGATTTATTTTAAGAAATTTAGAGTCGCCACTTGGGAGATTTATGGTGTCCCAAGTCACCGATTGAATCCCGAATCGAGGAAAATATGACTCTGTTTAACAGTCAGTGAACCAGAAATCTGAGTAAGGAATTCTGTTAACCCGGGAGAAGGTGTTAGGCATTCCCGGATTCCGTGGTTCTAGCACGGTCGCTCAACTGTCATAATCAGGTTATTTATCTGATTTTAATACATGTTGAACCTATGTGCCAATTTTAGCTTTCGACCGCTTTTATTCAATTATTTTTAGAGAAAGTTGAACGTCGTTTAAAACGTTTCTTTGGATCGCATCACATGAAATGCACCCGCAATCCTGAACACATTTTATTCAACGTTTTTGGGATTTGATTTGGGTCACATGAAATGCACACCCGAGTTTAAGAAGGTAAATTATTAAAGCGCACCTAAAGTGACTAATGCGTTATTATCTTTGGGGAGGGCTGTGAAATTCGCTAAACGGCCCATCTCGAATTCTAAGTATTTTATTATAGACATTTAAGAGGACCCCGCAATTTATGCATTTTGTTTAGCAGAGCTCGCCTCATTTATTATTTAAAGGCCAACCTAAAGCAAACTACAATTTTCTACTTAGTTTCTCTCTAATAATAAAAGAAAAGCCCTAATTAATTAGTATTGTTGAAGAACTAATATACTTACGTCCTTGACTTTTATTCAAAAATTCAGTAATTCCCTTGGGCTTCAAGCTCAGCCCAGTAAGAATAAGACATAGTCAAAACTCAAGTTGGGCTTCGGACAGACTTCATTCAGGCCCAACTGTGAGCACGTGATTTTTGTTGCACGAAAACTACTCCAAAAGAAATCAAAAATAAAACAAATTTCATCTGTATACAATTTTTGAGAATTGGCGTGATATTTTGGTAATTATTTTGTCCGTAAATGTTTACCCTTGTTATAGTTAATTGAAAAATACAAAAATACATGTTGCATGCATATTTAGGATTTAATCATGCATTTAGGAATTAGTTAAACCATCATTTAGCTCTAAAAGGAAAATCAAAAAATATATAAATATATATACCTTTTTATTCTATTTTTTGTCTTTGAGTGATTTTATTTTAAGGTTTTAATTTATGTGTTAATTGTTGTAAGTGTTAATTAATATTTGTGTAGTTTTATTTTTAATTTTACAATTTAATTAGGAATTGTGTTTAAATTAGAAAATTAAAAGAAGAAAAAGAAGTTGAAAAAAATGAAAAAATTCGGATTGGACCAAACAAATCAGGCCCAAATCGATACATAGACCTAGTCCAAATCAACCTGGTCTCACAGATGGTGAAACGACGCCGTATTGGCATCCCCATTCCGAACCATTGATTGATTCAAATGAACGGCCCAGATTAGACCATTCACTTACCCAAACGACGCCGTATAGGGCTATATGATCTCAACCGTTAACCCAATCCTATCCAACGGCCTCAAACCATCCCCAGATGCCCGACCCATTTAACCCCGGACCAACCGGATCTCCTTTTAAGTGGAACGACACCGTTTTACACTAGCCAAGGGATCCTGGCCATTGATCACTTTCTATCCAACGGCCAGGATCAATTCTTCTAAGCCGTATATAAGCCTAACCCCTTTACCCTGCCCCCCTATCCAAACACCCCCCCTTCCGTCGTCTCTCTCAGAGACGAACCAAACATCCCGTTTCAAACCCTAGCCGCCACCCCTCACTCTCGCCGTAAACCCGACAACCACGACGCTGATGACCACCAAAATAACACCCCTGATACACCCAACCACCCTGAACACGAATCCGTTAGCATCTTGCCTCGAATCATTCCCTATCGTCTCGAATCTTTATTTGAAGGTTCGAGCAAAACCCCCATCTATACCAACCAACCCCAGATTCACACCGGTCACTACCCTGGCTTCACTCGTGATCAAACCAAGCTTGGTTTGGTTCGAATCTAGGTAGAGACCCTCAAGCCCCAAATCAGACCGTATAAACCCTAGAACTCAAAGCCTTGGGGATCCGTCCAGTTTAAACAAATGATGGGGATCTAATAGACCTTAATCGAGGTGTTCTCAGTTGAGAACACTTCGATTAAAGTCCGTTCGACCTCAAATGATCGAGTTTGGTTCAAGCCTGGGTCGTTTTGTTTGTGAGCTTCCAAGGTAAGTTTCTCTTTCCCTTCTGTTCTTGTTTGAATGCTGTTTTTGTTTGTTAGCATGTTTAGTTAATTTGTTGATTTTTCTGTTATTTTCTTTCAATTCTCGTCGTCTTCATAAGACCTTTTATTTGGTCGACTCTTCTTCTGACCATTGTTAAATACGTGTGATAAGATACGTATTCGATTTGATTAATATCATCGAGTGGTAATTCATGTAGGTTCCCTATTTTGTGCAAAGCTGCTGAAATCATTTGGTGCCCTGTTTAGTCTTATTTGTTTATGGATTGATTGTTCTATGATATAGCTAGTATTGTCGATTGGATAAATGTCGTCGATTAGTTTTACAGGTTTGAATGCTAGAATAATCTGATTCATACTGCTTCACATTTTTGATCGAATCATTGTTTGAATTTAGTTGTGAATTGGTTATAGTTGTAGTACATTAGAGAGCAGTTAGCAATCAACTGTTAGGGCAGTAGTTCAGATTCCCAGAGGGGTATTTTGGGATGTCAGAATCCTGAAAATTGTTCAATTTTAATGGTATGTCAGTATAATACTAATATACCACTAAACTAATGAATAAAATAGGGATCAATGGTGGGAGTGATAATGTGTTAAGTGCCTTTATTGGCTGGAAATCAGAAATAACATGGGCTTTTAATAAAGAAGTGAAGATCTGACACCATTTTTTAAAAAAGGGGGGGGGGGGCTGAATAAAAGGGGAAATCAGAATATCATGGGCTGAATGATAAAAGGGGATTAAGGAGTGCACATGGGAAAGAATATACAGGCTGAAAAAGCTAAAGCTGGAATAAAAAAAAAGGGGCTGACTGGTCTTTTAAAACACACTTCTTGGTTATAAATAAGAGGCTGAGGACAGATTGAGAGAGGACTGGATTTTGATTTTTAGGAGTTGAGTACTAGAAAAAAAAATAGATTTGGGGAGTTGAAATAGGCTGAAAGTTGAGCTAATTTTCCAGAACTAAAAGAGTAGTTTGAGAGATAAAAGAGGTTTCTGTTACACTGTTGAACATCAGGACTGTAGCTGGTACTGTTTTATTAGTCTTTATGAGGTTTTTCACTGTTTCTGTTGGAGTTCTGTTAATACTCAAATCTGCACTGGTTATTTGTTACTATTAACACTGGTTGTTGCTGCTTGGTTTTCTGAAGTTACTACTGGGTTTTCTTAAGTTGCTACTGGGTCTTAGTCTTTTATTGGGCTATCTCTGTCACTGTTACTGGTTTGTGGCTGTTCTGTTAACTGTGTTGCTGTGTTGTTGCATACTGCTCTGCTGATCATCACCCTCTTCTTCTTTTATTTCAATACCAGGTACGCTTTCCAATAGACTATGATGTAGCTGGGAGGTGTACAAGTGAAATGAAATGCTCATGGGAATTAATGTATCATGTGGAGTACCTATAGTTTAACCAATTATGTGATAAATATTTGTATAAGTTTCATTTTTGTAATTCGATAAGGATGCATGATGTACTCTTTTACTTAATTGGGACTATTTGTTTTTTTAGCTTTAGTGGTAGTCGTCAGTTGCAGATCCAGTTGTAGTTGGTTATGTAGTTTGTGGAATGAACAAATAGTTAATGGATTAGTTGTTTAGATTTCATCTCTAATTGGTTTGGGTATTTAAGGCAGACTTTAATAGGTTCGTGTTTAATTCCATTAGTCTCAATCACATACAAATGATAGTTCAAATCAACTTGGAGAATGGTTGGTCTGCTTTAGCATTTTTGTCAACCTCGTATGCATATTATAATTTCAGCTTTAGTAGTTCATTTATAGAATAAGGCACGAAACAATCTTCCATTTTTCGAGTTCGAGTGCATTTTTTTTGTTAGCCTCTAGTGTAAACCTAATAACCAATAAGAGGCCCGAACTCGCTAAGCATGTAAATCCATTAAGACTTTTTCTTCTTTCGTATTTAGAGACGAACTTAATAGAGAAAATGCAGTCACTTTAGGATTATCCTTTTAAAATAAATGAGACGAGCCTCGCTAAATAAACTGCGGGGCCCTCAATAAATGTACATTTTAACTACTTAGACTTCGGGAGGAGCCGTTTAGCAAACTTCACGGCCGTCCCCAGAAATAAGAACGCGATAGGCTCTTTAGGCGCGTGTTTAATAATTTCACCTTCTTAAATTTGGGTGTGCATTTCATGCAACCCAAATCCAAATCCCAAAGCGTCGAATCAAATGTGTTCAGGATTGCGGGTTCATTTCATGCGACGCAATCCAAAGATATATCTCAGACGACGTTCAATTTTCTTTAATAAATAAATAAAAGTGGTTAAAAGTTAAAATTAGCACATAAGTTACAACATGTATTAAAATCAAGTAAATAAGCTGAACATGACAGTTGAGCGACCGTGCTAGAACCACGAAACTCGGGAATGCCTAACACCTTCTCCCGGGTTAACAGAATTCCGTATCCGGATTTCTGGTTCGCAGACTGTTAAACAGAGTCATCCTTTTCCTCGATTCGGGATTCAACCGATGACTTGAGACACCATAAATCTCCCAAGTGGCGACTCTGAATCTTAATAACAAATCCCGTTTTGATTGTCCTTTAATTGGAAAAACTGCTTCTCACCCCTCGCGGGGCGGTAAAAAGGAGGTGTGACAGCTCTGGCGACTCTGCTGGGGACCTCCAACCCAGAACGTTTTGTTCAGGGTTCAGAATTCGAGCTTGGAATAATTGTTGTATTTGGCTTTGTTTGATTTTGTTACACGATAAGTGCCTAATGTGCTTATTGATTGCCTTTTACCGCTTTGATATTATGTGAACTGTATATAAACTGTGCTGAAACCCATCTCCTCTCTGAGTCTTCTGAATCATGAAGAAGGGTGTACTTTGTACGACTTCTTTTCTGTATAGTGTCAAATCTCAATTTAGAACGAGGTTTGGATAAGTTGCAAAGCCGGCGAAGCTTCTGTATTCCCGGATTGCTGCCTCCCCCTCGGCTCGAGCTATCCGCTTGGGTAAGCCAGGTCTATAACAAACACCCAGGTTTTGAACCTAGAATAACTCAACTTCATGCCGGATCCCTAGTAGGAACGCTTACCTGCATCATGTGCATGTTGACTCAGGGGACTCAACACAGGGGTTGGGTCCGTCTAGGGCTAGCAACCTGAAAGGAAAAGACCGTCCTGATGCATCCTATTTGTTTTCTGTGCATTTATTTGCTCGGGCTTGCATGTTGACCAGCTTCTGAATCTTGGGAATGCTGGAAATTTAAACAAACAAAAAAAGAAGAAAAAAGGGTCTATCATCTTTAGTTGGTCTGGTCTGCAAAAATGGAAAATGAAAATATATTTTGTTCTCTTATGGGAAAAGAAAAAGAGTCTTGATTTTTGTTTCAAAATAGTTTATTTGCCAACGGAAGCGAAAATATGTTGTTTTTAAAAGTAGTTTTTAAATAGTTTGTTTAATTTGGCGAACTACACCGGTTTGATTCTCACCGGATGTGAGATACGTAGGCAGCCCGAATCGGGTCCAACCTCCCCTTTTGCTAAAATAACCAAAATATGTCAAATGTTAATTTTATCATAAAGAAGTTGGGTGACGCTGTTTTGTCAAAACATAGCCGAATGTTCCCGAAAGGGACCCCGGAAGGCTGAATTTGCACAAACGGCCAATTTTGTGATTTTTTTGACCGGTAGACCTACACAGCCTTAAAATCTTCATTCCCGAAGTGCTGAAAGGCCGTATCTGAAAACCGAGTCCTTCATCTTCAAAATTGAAAATGGAATATAGATAGTTTTGTTTTGAGTCGAATAAAAGTTTTTCCTTCTTTAATCACCTTAATAAATGTGCAGGATGAGCACAAATCAAAATGAACCGTTCTCAGTCTTTAGCAAGGTCCCTCTACAACTCCACATGTGGTGGAATGATCTGAAAGACGATAGTAAAGAGATAGTGGGAAGAATTTTGGGAGGTTTTGTCAATCTGTTGAATATCAAGCCGAGGACAGATATCCTCGAGGCTCTAATACCGTTCTGGGACCCAACCCGCAATGTATTCCGTTTTGTTGACTTTGAACTTTCACCTACACTAGAGGAAGTCGCAGGATATGCGGGATTGAATGGGAAATTGAGGGGACAATACTTGCTTTCACCAAGACCAGTATCTCCGTACGGGTTTTTAGATTTGCTAAACATTAGTCGGAAGGTTCAAAATGATGATTTGTCGAGAGGATGCTGCACTCTCCAATTCTTATATCAATGGTATGGTACTCCGCAGGGTTTTGAAGAGCCGAACCTCGGACTAACTCATGCTGGGATTAGGAACAAGTGGGAGGCGAGACGTACTTTGGCATTCATAACAGCATTCCTGGGGATCGTGGTTTGTCCCCGCAAAGATAAGAAAATAGAGATAGGCCTTGTAGGGATGGCTGATGTTGCAATCAAAAAAACTAACAATACTGTTGTCCCTTTGGTTTTGTCCGAAATCTACCGAGCCTTAACTATATGCCGAGAAGGAGGCAATTTCTTCCAGGGATGCAATCTGTTACTCCAGCTGTGGATGCAAGAACACCTCTGTCACCGAGTAGGATACATGAATCACGGGTTGACCGAAAAAAACTATATCAGTGGTTTTGAGAAACGGATGACAGGAGATTTATTCCCCGAAGGTGTCGAAGCGTGGCTTGCACGATTAAGGTCAATAACAGCTGACCAAATTGAATGGGCATTTGGATGGTTGCCTGATACTGAGGTAATATACATGGCGGCCGAGGAATGTCATATTCTTTTGATGGGAGTTCGTAGTATCCAACCATATGCTCCTCATCGGGTATTGCGCCAGCTAGGAAGATTTCAGGTAATTCCCACTGATGAGGATCTAAGCAAGCATGCCATTGAGTTGAGCCCAAGAGTCGTATTCCCCGAAGGAAAAATTAGAAAGCTGTGGCACGAATGTAGATTCCTTGAGCCCGAGACTATGGTTCGAGAACTGGCTAAGGGTGAGGTAGACCCAAAGTACAATGCTTGGTTCGGGAGAAGGTTCCATATTCGTCAGAGACCTGCTAAAAGAGCTCATGTCCAATAATTTACGGATGATTCGCAGGAACAGTGGGGTTGGTTGGCGAGAGAAGAAGGTTACCGGGCTGAAATCGGGAAGCTGAAGCGACAAGTTGAAAGGCTTAAATTTGAGAACAGCGTGCAAGTTACCTCGGAGCAGGGTGAAAAGAATAAATTAACCAAAGAAAACCAGGCACTGAAAGCCCGAATTCGCCAAGTCAGTAAGAGTAACAACGACCGACAGAAACGTCGCTCCGATGAAAGGTTGATAGCAGAGTTGAGAAATCATGTCAGCAAAAGCCGAGAGGACTTGGAGAGATCCGAGGCTTGCATAGCAAGAACACGGGTCAGATGGGCAAAAGGTACAATGGCACGGAGAAAGCATCTACAACAAGTCATAAGGGATTCTGAAATAAGCATTGGACTATTAAGAGAAACAAACTCCACTCTTCAAGAGCGGGTCTTTAAACAAGCCCGAGATGCCTGGGCAGACAGAAGGCGTTGTTATTATTTAATGGCCAGAATGGAAGAACAAATGGAGAGGTTTCAGGATCGACTCACCGACAATGCTCAAGTACTGGGACTAAAGAACCGACGAATAGAGCAACTGTTCGGGGAAAGGGATAACATCCGGGGTAGGATTGATGAGATTGGGCACTACATCTACATGAGATGTCTAGCATGTGAGCAAATACCTCGAGATACACTTCTTGCCTCCATCATGGGCTACGTCCACCGGATCATGAATGAGTTGAAGAGCTTGCAAAGGGGTCTTACACCAAAGCCCGCGGAAAGGCCGAACGATGCCTTACGGGCACCTAAATTGAAATCTTTAATGTATCCCTAGTTCGAGTCTTGTTTGTTGACTTTATGGGTCCGTTATCTTCCCATATGTTGTTTTTTCATCGAGTCAGGTTAAGAATTTTGGAATCTGTATTTTGCTGTTCTTTGTTTAAAATAAGTAGCTTGTAATAGCAAATTTTGGTGATGAATTGAATGATTCCAAAAGAATTTTATGTCTTTACTTTGTGGCAGAACTACGCCCGGTCTGATTCACGCGGGGACGTGATACGTAGGCAATCCACATAAGATTCGACCACCACTAAAAAAAAAAATAATAGAGAGGAAAGCGGAGGGTTCCCAAAATACTTTAAAGGCACAAATAAAGCAAGCCGGGATGACGCATGCGGTTGGAGCAAAAACATGTTAGAAATGGTTAACTGCTTAGGAACATTGCATCCTTAACGTGCAATTACCAAATCTGTTAAACTCTAACGCTAACAAGTTTGCTGTTTTCCAAAAATACCAGACAGTTAGTTGTTAAAGCGTTCTGGAATCACATCATTATCAAACCAGATCCAAAGGACCTATACCAATAATCATGACTACTTTAGAAAATAGTGTCGAGGAAGAAAGGCCAGTAAGCCAGTTGCTGAAAGAGGCAATGGAGAAGATAGAGAGGATCGGATTGGAAATGAACGCGATGCAGTTAGCCTTGCCTAAAGTACAAAAGAGCCATGAACCACCCGTTACTCCTACAGTAGGGCATATGCCGGAATACCCTCACCATGGCCCTTCAACAAGCCTCCCGAATCACCACTATTATCAGGGGAGAAGCCCCTATGATTCCCAAGCTCCATCACCCCATCAACATTTCCCACCACCAAATGTTCCCGTTTTTATGGGACCCACACCAGCCACGCTGCAAAGAGCAACTAGTGAGCCGTTGTTTCAGGCTCACGATGCGCAATACTATCCCCCTGAACCCACATTCAATGCACCAGAACCCCATACCTATAATCCCCACTTGGAGGTCCCAGCAGAGATTGAAAATCTGGCTAGGGTTCCAGAGCAGGATGAGGTAATGAGGAAGTTCAAAAGCCTGGAGCAATCCTTCAGGAGCATGCACAGATTGGGCAACCAGGTCAGCGTGGCCTACAAGGATCTATGCCCTTTCCCGTACGTCCAACTCCCAGCAGGGTTCAAGATGCCCAAGTTTGACTTATACGAAGGGCACAGTGATCCTATGGCACATTTACGGGGCTTTTGTAGCAAAATGAGAGGAGCAGGCGGCAAAGATGAGCTACTGATAGCTTACTTTGGTCAAAGCTTAAGTGGATCGGCATTGGAATGGTATACCAGACAAGATCCCAGCAGTGGTACACTTGGGATGACCTAGCACAGGCTTTCGCAGGTCACTTCCAATACAATCTCGAGATAGTCCTTGACCGTCTCACATTACTGAGGACCGGAAAGAATCCTGGGGAGAGCTTTCGTGAATTCGGTTTTCGCTGGAGAGAACAGGCAGCCAGGGTTGATCCTCCCATGAGAGAGGGGGAAATGGTGGACTACTTCCTGCAAACGCTGGATCCAACTTACTTTGGTCACTTGGTGATGACGGTTGGAAAATCCTTCAATGAAGTAGTAAAAATAGGGGTTATGATAGAGGAGGAACTGAGGTCCGATAAAATCTTGAATTACTCGGCGCTTAAGACAACAACTCAGGCTATCCAGAGCGGCTCGGGAGGTGCGTTGGGGAGGAAAAAGAAAGAAGAAGTTGCCACGGTTGAGGCAGGCAGTTGGTCCAGGTCCGGCAAACGATACTACAACCAACCAAGACCCCACAATCCCAACTATCCATATTCCCTATACAGCCCACCACAACACTACTATCCGCCTCAAGAACCACACTTCTCCGTGCACCAAGCCCAAACATACACTCAGCCTCCGATTCGCCCACAATGGCGCGCGCTGGTTCCCCAAAATGCCTATCCTCCACCAAGGGCCTACAGGAACCCTCCAGGGGTAGATTTCCGAGGAAATCAAGATTCTAGAAATGAAAGGCTACAGAGATAGAGAGCCTTTACTGAGTTGGGAGAAACCTATACCGCCTTGTTCCACAAGTTGAGGCAATTAGGTTTATTGAGTCCTGTCGAGCCTAGGTTGCCAAACCCCCCACCCCAAAATGTGGACCGATCGATAAGCTGCGAGTACTGCTCAGGAATGCTAGGGCATGATACCGAAAAATGTTGGAGGTTGAAGCGTGCAATACAAGATCTCATTGACGCCAACAAGATCGAGGTCCAGACGCCGGAGGCTCCCAACATCAACCAGAACACATTGCCAGCGCACCACGAAGCTCACATGATCGAGCTTGTGCACAAAGGAGGGGAGCCAAAGAAACCCCCACAGACAGTGATGATGATCCGTGCCACTCCAAAAGAAAAATCGACCGGTGGGAAAGAAGGGGTACAGTTGAAGGGGAAAGATGTCAAGCCAGTGATGATATTAGGGAAGAATCCATCCACCACAACGAAGAAACCAGAGCGAGCCAAATTGGTAGTATCGGGAGCATCATCTGCACCCGTAGTTGTTGTGAAAGGGGTCTGCAGGGAACCGGTCATCATAAAGCCGGTAGTCCAATTGCTAGTGATTGATATCAAGGCCGTGCCTTGGAAGTATGAAAAGGCAGTGGTAATGTACAAGGGAAAGCAAGTGGAGGAGGATAGTTGTGAGGCGCAGGGACTGACTCGATCAGGACGGTGTTTTACTCCATTGGAGTTGATAAGGTCCAACCTAGCAGTAACAAAGAAACCTGTGTCAGAAGAAGAGGTGGAGGAATTCCTGAAAGAGATGAAAGTGCAGGATTACTCCGTTGTCGAACAATTGAGGAAAACACCGGCCCATATTTCGTTGTTATGACTATTGATCCGTTCTGACGAGCATCGCCGGGCCTTGATGAAAATACTAAATGAAGCTCATGTGCCCAATGAAATTTCAGTGAACCACCTTGCAACGATTGCCAACAAAATTTTTGAGGTAAACAGGGTAACGTTCTCTGATGACGATTTGCGCAGAACATAATAAAGCTCTCTACTTGACTGTCCAATGTAAAGATTCAGCAGTTACTCGGGCGTTGGTGGATAACAGTTCAAGTGCTAATATTTGTCCATTATCCACACTGAACCAGTTGAAGATTGACCATGATAGAATCCACAAGAACAACGTTTGCGTCCGAGGATTTGATGGAAGTGGAACAGACACCGTGGGGGATATTGTACTCGAGTTGACCATCGGCCCGGTCAAGTTTACTATGGAGTTCCAGGTATTGGATGCTGCGGTATATTATAACCTTTTGTTGGGACGACCGTGGATCCACGTGGCCAAAGCAGTACCATCCACATTGCATCAAATGGTCAAGTTTGAATGGGACAGACAAGATGTCGTGCTGTATGGGGAAGACACTGCGTGCACCATGGGATGTGCCATTCATAGAAACGGGTGACGACAAAGGGCCTTGGGTGTACCAGGTTTTTGACGGGGTTTTAGTGGATAAAATTTCTGAAGGCGAAGACCTCCCACTCCCCAAGATAGCTCCCGCAACCGTCATGATGATTTCAGAGATGTTAGGTAATAGGTTTGTGCCGGGAAAAGGTCTGGGGGCTGAACTTCAGGGGATTGTTCAACCTGTCTCCTTGCCCAAGAATTTAGAGACCTTTGGACTGGGGTTCAAACCTACTGCTGCAGATGTAAAGCGAGCACGAAAAATGAAGAAGAAAGTTTGGGCTCTTCCCAAACCAATTCCGCGTCTTTCCAGATCCTTTGTTAGAGCAAGTGCAATGGGGTCACCGGTCCTAAAAATTCTCAGACCATTGATTGGGATGGACGGGGATTTGAATCAGAGCTTCGAAAGGCTGTTCGCTGATGTCAATATGATAGAAGTTGGAGAGGGCTCCAGCAGAGCAGACATACAGTTTGTGGGACCTAAGGCCAATACCAACAATTGGACGGCTACTCCTCTTCCTACCCGGGGGGAGTCCTGGTAGTAGGCTTTGATTTTTCTTTCTTGTTTTTTGGATTATTCCAGGGTGTAATCCAAATCTCATTTTATTTTGTAAAGTGTAAACCCTGTTATCCCGTATTTTTAATAAAAGTTTCTCTTCTTATCTTGTTTTAATTTTGTTTTATTCTTTTCTCTTTCTGAACAGTTCTCTTTTTACTGGTTCTAATGACATGGCATGCACAACGGATCTTTGACCTAGTCTAAAAAATCAATCTGACTCTGACTTAATTGTGCAAGAGATCGATTATGATGATGAGTCCGAATACGACGAGGATGAAGCCTTCGAAGAAATAAACAGAGAATTGTGCCAGTTCGAAGAGAAACCCAAGCCTAATCTGAATGACACCGAAGCTGTCAATTTAGGGGATGCAGACGATGTCAGGGAAACCAAAATCAGCATCCACATCGAGTCAGACATCAAGGAGGAATTAATCAAAGCCCTCATTGAGTTCAAAGATGTTTTTGCGTTGTCATATGATGACATGCCAAGATTAAGCACCGATCTAGTGGTTCACAAATTGCCCACTGACCCGGCATACCTTCCTGTCAAGCAAAAATTGAGGAAGTTTAAGACGGATATGAGTGTGAAGATCAAAGAAGAAGTGACCAAGCAGCTGCAGGCAGGTTGAAGCTAAAACTTTCAGGTCGGTAACCAAGAGGGCAGTGGTGGATTTTGTTCACTCCCATATCATTTGTAGATTTGGGGTCCCAAAAGTGATCATCACAGATAATGGTGCAAATCTTAACAGCAATTTGATGAGAGAGGTATGATTGCACACCGCAATTCCACCCCATATCTTTCCAAGGCGAATGGAGTAGTTGAAGCAACCAATAAGAACATCAAGAAGATACTGAGGAAGATGGTGGAAGGATCTAGACAATGGCATGAGAAATTACCATTTGCATTGTTGGGTTATCGCACTACAGTTCGGACTTCAGTAGGCGAAACTCCTTATTTATTGGTATACGGAACTGAAGTAGTGATACCAGCAGAGGTCGAAATTCCATCCCTCCGGATTGTCGCTGAAGCCGGGATTGACGATGATGAATAGGTCAAAGCTCGACTGGAGCAGTTGAACTTAATAGATGAAAAAAGATTGGCAGCTGTGTGTCATGGCCAGTTGTATCAGAAGAGAATGGCAAGAGCATACAATAAGAAGGTGCGCCTCAGAAAATTCGAAGTAGGGAAGCAAGTATTGAAACGAATCCTCCCACATCAGGTCGAAGCAAAAGGCAAGTTCGCCCCAAATTGGCAAGGGCCTTATATTGTGACCAAAGTGTTATCCAACGGCGCTTTATGTCTCACAGATGTCGAAGGAAGATGCATCGACATGGCTATCAATTCTGATGCAGTCAAGAGATATTATGCGTAATTTCTTTGATTATGATAGTTATTTGTTCGTTTGTTTGTACTTGGTACTTATTGGATAATGAAATGACGGAGGCAATTCTTTCTTCTATCCAAACACTTTTAACCTTTGCTTCCCCCTTTGAGCCTTATTTATTCTTTCATACCCCTCTTTTGGAGTCACTAATGAAAAAAAAATGAAACAAGAGAAAAGTCACAAGAAAAACAAAGGAATCGAGTGAACTACGTTCGACTTGATTCCTCCAAGAGGATACGTAGGCGCTTCACGACTCGGTCGCAATGTGACAAAATGTCACGAAAAATCAAAAGTCCCCCAAGCAAGAAAACTAGGGCAGAAGTTATGTTTTTTTTAAAAAAAAAAATTGGAAAAAAAAGAGAAAAAAAAGGTTTGATCCCAAGAGTTGTAATATCTTACCCATCAAATTATTCCTTGATAACCTTTTCTTTTCTTTACCCACACAAAACCCACATCTTATGTCCAAAAAGACCTCCCGATCGTTATCTAAGAGGCGCCAAGTCAGGCAGATGAAAGCCAAGGGTAATACACTGGTCCTCGACCGGACGAGGGCCATAAGCTGAAGAAATTGATAGGCAAAAGAATGCCCAGTAGAGAGAATCTTATCGATAACACTCTGACCCCCAACTGAAAAAATAAAATGAGAGAGTCTTATCGGTGAAAACCTTCATAGGCACCATAAGGCGATGAGAGCTGAGAGAAAGGAGAGAGTCTTATTAGTGAAAACTCCTCGAAGGGCACTATGAGGCGACAAGATGAGATCGGCAGAAAGAATCCGCATATGGCAAAAGTTAGGCACCTGTTTATTCCCGGCAAATGAGGCCATCAAGAAGATTGATTGATACAAATAGACTGGGTCGATTAATCCGGAATGCACGACATGATCGTGGGGACTAGTCATACCGTCCAGATAAGTTCTTTCCTTTTCTTTTCCCCCAGCATTTATTCAGAAAGATTTTTTCTCTTTTTCTATCTTTTCATTTCTTTGTCTAAAAGACTTTTTCTAGAAATTTGTTTTTGAGAAGGAATTTTCAGAGTTTACTACCAGTTGCCATATTGGTACAAAGCGGAAGGTGAAGGGGACAGGCTAAAGACAGGGCAATAAGACAAAAGGCGTTTGTTGCAAGACCAAGTGACAAACTGGCCTAGAAAGTTAAGGGAAACATGGAAAAAAGCTGGAAAGCAACGGTTGAGGAACTTATGGACCAAGTTCCAAGAGGATCCCCAGCAGAACTTCGATGAATCACTGACCAAGTTCCAGGGTGGTTGGACAACACAGAAAGGGGGAATGAGAAAGAGAGAATTCATCCGCAGTAAAATAACCCCAACAGTCTTATCCTCAATAACGTTAACCCCGGATGATAACATTTTGTCCCCTGCAGTATTGAGGGAAAATAAAACTTTTTAAGGGAGTAGTTTTGGAGTTGAAAAATACTCCTCCAGTGTGTTTTGAAACAAAAAAACGGGGAAGGGATAAATGGAAAAACCATCCCCAGCAGAAATAGCAAGTAACGTTATCCCCAACCAGTTTTGGGAGCGCAGAGCAAGGGAAAGGGAAAGAAAAACCATCCCCCAGCAGGAGTGACACGATCACTCACCGTGTTTTAAACTAACATGATTTTCTTTGATTTCTGCAGGAAAATAAAGGTTGATGATGGTAGAAAGACACGCTACAAGGAAGGTCACCAAAACTGGGGCAGAAAATTTTCTGCCGTTGTCAAATATTTTCTCGGAGGAATGAGGAAACAAATTCAAATACTTTCATGTTTTTTAGATAAATAGGCGCCCACCTGTATAACAAGAGGAATACTTTTCATGTTTTTAGATAAATAGGCGCCCACCTGCATAACAAGAGGAATACTTTTCATGTTTTTAGATAAATAGGCGTCCACCTGCATAACAAGAGGAATACTTTTCATATTTTTAGATAAATAGGCGCCCACCTGCATAACAAGAGGAATAATTTTCATGTTTTTTAGATTAATAGTCGCCCACCTGTATAACAAGAGGAATGCTTTTCATGTTTTTAGATAAATAGGCGCCCACCTGCATAACAAGAGGAATGCTGGCGCCACCTGCATAACAAGAAGAATGCTTTTCATGCTTTTAGATAAATATGCGCCCACCTGCATAACAAGAGGAATACTTTTCATGCTTTTAGATAAATAGGCGCCCACCTGTATAACAAGAGTAATACTTTTCATGTTTTTAGATAAATAGGCGCCCACCTGTATAACAAGAGGAATACTTTTCATGCTTTTAGATAAATAGGCGCTCACCTGTATAACAAGAGGAATACTTTTCATGTTTTTAGATAATAGGCGCCCACCTGTATAACAAGAGGAATACTTTTCATGTTTTTAGATAAATAGGCGCCCACCTGTATAACAAGAGGAATACTTTTCATGTTTCTAAATAAATAGGCGCCCACCTGTATAACAAGGGAATACATTTCATGTCTTTACCAATTAGGCACCCACCTGTATAACGAGGGCATATTTTTCAGTCTTTACATTTCAGGTCTTGAAATCCGTAACCCACCAGAAAGCAGAAGGTTACAACAAGAGGTCCCGGCGCATATTCAAGAACACGATCCAAAAGGAAGATAAGACAAATCGCGAGAGAAGAGGCCTTTGAACATCAAATTATTCCTAGCATAACAAATCTGATGAAGAAAGTCGTATCCCCAGAGGAACTGCCTAAAAACTTAATGAAGGAAGCCATATCCTTAGCTGACCGAACAAGACAGTGAGAACTGGTATTCAGAAAAGCAAAAGGCCAGCGCCATCCCCAAGTCTACGAAAAGGAAAAGCGGCGGAAGATACACAAGTCGACAAAAAAGCAAAGCAACAAAAACAAGTTGAAGATAGATAAGATCTTATGATTCATAGTCTAGCATAACTTCTTGTTTTCTTTTGACACGGTGTAACAAGGAGATCGGTAAGGTAGTGGTAATAGCACACTACAGCAGTAACAGTAGAACCACAGTTCCCCGGTAGCCCCAGCTACCAAGATTTCCCGAACTACATTAACCTGATTCCCCTTTAGCCAGGGATATGTAGGAAACCTTTGAAGCAAAGGTTCAGTTAAATCTTTTCAAAAAAATGCTTCACACGGAGTATTCCAACGGGCAAAAATCGCTCGTATCCGCTCACTTTATCTTTGTACGAAAACTCTTTGTGTTTTCGGACAAAGAGGGGCAGCTGTGAGCACGTGATTTTTGCTGCACGAAAACTACTCCAAAAGAAATCAAAAATAAAACAAATTTCATCTGTGTATAATTTTTGAGAATTGGCGTGACATTTTGGTAATTATTTTGTCCGTAAATATTTACCCTTGTTATAGTTAATTGAAAAATACAAAAATACATGTTGCATGCATATTTAGGATTTAATCATGCATTTAGGAATTAGTTAAACCATCATTTAGCTCTAAAAGGAAAATCAAAAAATATATAAATATATATACCTTTTTATTCTATTTTTTGTCTTTGAGTGATTTTATTTTAAGGTTTTAATTTGTGTGTTAATTGTTGTAAGTGTTAATTAATATTTGTGTAGTTTTATTTTTAATTTTACAATTTAATTAGGAATTGTGTTTAAATTAGAAAATTAAAAGAAGAAAAAGAAGTTGAAAAAAATGAAAAAATTCGGATTGGACCAAACAAATCAGGCCCATATCGATACATAGTCCCAGTCCAAATCAACCCGGTCTCACAGACGGTGAAACGACGCCGTATTGGCATCCCTATTCCGAACCATTGATTGATTCAAATGAACGGCCCAGATCAGACCATTGACTTACCCAAACTGTATAGGGCTATCTGATCTCAACCGTTAACCCAATCCCATCCAACGGCCTCAAACCATCCCCAGATGCCCGACCCATTTAACCCCGGACCAACCCGATCTCCTTTAAAGTGGAACGACACCGTTTTACACTAGCCAAGGGATCCTGGCCATTGATCACTTTATATCCAACGGCTATGATCAATTCTTCTAAGCTGTATATAAGCCTAACCCTTTTACCCTACCCCCTATCAGAACACCCCCCCTTCCGTCGTCTCTCTCAGAGACGAACCAAACATCCCGTTTCAAACCCTAGCCGTCACCCATCACTCTCGCCGTAAACCCGGCAACCACGACACCGATGACCACCAAAATAACACCCCTGATACACCTAACCACCCTGAACACGAATCCGTTAGCATCTTGCCTCGAATCATTCCCCATCGTCTCGAATCTTCGTTTGAAGGTTCGAGCAAAACCCCGATCTACACCAACCAACCCCAGATTCACACCGGTCACTACCCTGGCTTCACTCGTGACCAAACCAAGCTTGGTTTGGTTCGAATCTAGGTAGAGACCCTCAATCCCCAAATCAGACCGTATAAACCGTAGAACTCAAAGCCTTGGGGATCCGTCCAGTTTAAACAAAGGATGGGGATCTAATAGACCTTAATCGAGGTGTTCTCAGTTGAGAACACTTCGATTAAAGTCCGTTCGACCTCAAATGATCGAGTTTGGTTCAAGCCTGGGTTGTTTTGTTTGTGAGCTTCCAAGATAAGTTTCTCTTTCCCTTCTGTTCTTGTTTGAATGCTGTTTTTGTTTGTTAGCATATTTAGTTAATTTGTTGATTTTTCTGTTATTTTCTTTCAATTCTCGTCGTCTTCATAAGACCTTTTATTTGGTCGAATCTTCTTCTGACCATTGTTAAATACGTGTGATAAGATACGTATTCGATTTGATTAATATCATCGAGTGGTAATTCATGTAGGTTCCCTGTTTTGTGCAAAGCTGCTGAAATCATTTGGTGCCCTGTTTAGTCTTATTTGTTTATGGATTGATTGTTCTATGATATAGCTAGTATTGTCGATTGGATGAATGTCGTCGATTAGTTTTACAGGTTTGAATGTTAGAATAATCTGATTCATACTGCTTCACATTTTTGATCGAATCATTGTTTGAATTTAGTTGTGAATTGGTTATAGCTGTAGTACATTAGAGAGCAGTTAGCAATCAGCTGTTAGGGCAGTAGTTCAGATTCCCAGAGGGGTATTTTGGGATGTCAGAAGCCTGAAAATTGTTCAATTTTAATGGTATGTCAGTATAATACTAATATACCACTAAACTAATGAATAAAATAGGGATCAATGGTGGGAGTGATAATGTGTTAAGTGCCTTTATTGGTTGGAAATCAGAAATAGCATGGGCTTTTAATAACGAAGTGAAGAGCTGACACCATTTTTTAAAAAAGGGGGGGGGGGGCTGAATAAAAGGGGAAATCAGAATATCATGGGCTGAATGATAAAAGGGGATTAAGGAGTGCACATGGGAAAGAATATACAGGCTGAAAAAGCTAAAGCTGGAATAAAAAAATGGGGGCTGACTGGTCTTTTAAAACACACTTCTTGGTTATAAATAAGAGGTTGAGGACAGATTGAGAGAGGAGTGGATTTTGATTTTTAGGAGTTGAGTACTAGAAAAAAAACCAGATTTGGGGAGTTGAAATAGGCTGAAAGTTGAGCTAATTTTGCAGAACTAAAAGAGTAGTTTGAGAGATAAAAGAGGTTTCTTCTGTTACACTGTTGAACAGCAGGACTGTAGCTGGTACTGTTTTATTGGTCTTTCTGAGGTTTTTCACTGTTTCTGTTGGAGTTCTGTTAATACTCAAATCTGCACTGGTTATTTGTTACTATTAACACTGGTTGTTGCTGCTTGGTTTTCTGAAGTTACTACTGGGTTTTCTTAAGTTGCTACTGGTCTTAGTCTTTTATTGGGCTATCTCTATCACTGTTACTGGTCTGTGGCTGTTCTGTTAACTGTGTTGCTGTGTTGTTGCATACTGCTCTGTTGATCATCACCCTCTTCTTCTTTTATTTCAATACCAGGTACGCTTTCCAATAGACTATGATGTAGCTGGGAGGTGTACAAGTGAAATGAAATGCTTATGGGAATTAATGTATCATGTGGTGTACCTATAGTTTAACCAATTATGTGATAAATATTTGTATAAGTTTTATTTTTGTAATTCGATAAGGATGCATGATGTACTCTTTCACTTAATTGGGACTGTTTGTTTTTTTAGCTATAGTGGTAGTCGTCAGTTGCAGATCCAGTTGTAGTTGGTTATGTAGTTTGTAGAATGAACAAATAGTTAATGGATTAGTTGTTTAGATTTCATCTCTAATTGGTTTGGGTATTTAAGGCATACTTTAATAGGTTCGTATTTAATTCCATTAGTCTCAATCACATACAAATGATAGTTCAAGTCAACTTAGAGAATGGTTGGTCTGCTTTAGCGTTTTTGTCAACCTCGTATGCATATTATAATTTCAACTTTAGTAGTTTATTTATAGAATAAGGCACGAAACAATCTTCCATTTTTCGAGTTCGAGTGCATTTTTTTTGTTAGCCTCTAGTGTGAACCTAATAACCAATAAGAGGCCCGAACTCGCTAAGCATGTAAATCCATTTAGACTTTTTCTTCTTTCGTATTTAGAGACGAACTTAATAGAGAAAATGTAGTCACTTTAGGATTATCCTTTTAAAATAAATGAAATGAGCCTCGCTAAATAAACTGCAGGGCCCTCAATAAATGTACATTTTAACTACTTAGACTTCGGGAGGAGCCGTTTAGCAAACTTCACGGCCGTCCCCAGAAATAAGAACGCGATAGGCTCTTTAGGCGCGTGTTTAATAATTTCACCTTCTTAAATTCGGGTGTGCATTTCATGCAACCAAAATCCAAATCCCAAAGCGTTGAATCAAATGTGTTCAGGATTGCAGGTTCATTTCATGCGGCGCAATCCAAAGACATATCTCAGACGACGTTCAATTTTCTTTAATAAATTAAATAAAAGTGGTTAAAAGTTAAAATTAGCACATAAGTTACAACATGTATTAAAATCAAGTAAATAAGCTGAACATGACAGTTGAGCGACCGTGCTAGAACCACGGAACTCGGGAATGCCTAACACCTTCTCCCGATTTAACATAATTCCGTATCCGGATTTCTGGTTCGCGGACTGTTAAACAGAGTCATTCTTTTCCTTGATTCGGGATTCAACCGATGACTTGGGACACCATAAATCTCCCAAGTGGCGACTCTGAATCTTAATAACAAATCCCATTTTGATTGTCCTTTAATTGGAAAAACTCCTTCTTACCCCTCGCTGGGCGGTAAAAAGGAGGTGTGACACCAACCTTGACATTCAGGCTTATTAACTTGCAAATGATGGAGCTATTCCACATTTATTCAAATCAACACTTGACATACTCATATGTTCATCTCAATAAAATTCAAAACAGCTAGACGTCTAAACCGACTGGATTGGATTTATATTCTAAAATTCAGATTTTTCTTATCTATTTACCTACTAGTGAACTTCTGGATATTACTAAAGGCAAAACAAACTGGAAAATGTGAATTCAATTTTAACAAAAATAGTCATGAATATAAACCTCAGATGAGCAGGCTAAGCAACTTACTTACGAGATTTTACTTACACTAACACGAACAGGTTAATAGCTTAACTTCACACTTTATTCACATCTAATCATCATACAGCTAAACTAAACTACTTAATGAAACGCAGATGTTGATATGAGTAACTAATCTACTGATCTTAGCTACTACAATACAAAGTTGTTTGAGACGTCTCTTCAGCTTGAAATTAAAATTAATGTGGATATCATACGCTGATCTCAAAATCAATTGCAACACCCAAACTATTTCTGATTTTTTTTAAAACAAAACCGTTAAACTAAAGCAAGTTCTAAGCTATACTAAGGCTACAACTGGATAACCACAAATTAACAGTCCCAAACAGTACAATTAGGTACAAATTATGCAGTCCGAGTTTCATTTGAATATAAATCCAATTAGACTACACTACACAGTTACATATCATTAATATCTACTTAACTACAGATGTATAGTCGTCCAAACATGCATAATCCAGTAAACAAATGTCTGAGTACTTTCATTTCATGTTCATCTCAAAGCTACATCAATTTGAGTTCAAGTGTGCACCTGGAAATGAAAGAAGGAAGCAGAAAAATGAGGTATCAGCATTAACCAACAGCAGCAGTAGTATTCAACACCCGAAAATGAACAAGCGGACTAATTTTGAAACCAAGGGATGTGATACGATAGTCAGACCCTAATTTCAGTCTTAGTGAATCAGCAGACCCCAAACCAGACTCAACTTAAACCCTTTTTATTATCAGCTAACCAGGAACTGCTTCCATACTAGAAGAAAACTTCAGAAAATACCAAATGACTCAATGAAACAATGTATTTTTCTGAAATTTTGCAATCGTTTTTTTTTCTGTATCTATTTCTGTGTATCTCTCTTCCTATATCTCTCTTAGAATCCCTTTCATGTTTTCTTAGCTCTCTGCCCCTGTATATCCTGTGTATCCAGAGTGTATATCGAGTGTATACCGCTCTCTCCGCCCCCTTCTTTTTTTTTTCCTCCCCGAATTTCCTAGCCTTCTACCCTCTTTGAATGTTCTCCCCCTCTGACCATGATTTTCAGCCCTTAAATGGGCATTAAGTTAGTGCCATTTCCATTACCCATTCCCATTTTTCAATTATCTACACTAGCTTAGTGCTTTTATTTAATTTAGTAGTGCATTTTCTAGACCCTACCATTGTAGAAGCTTCCTAAAGTTAGGTAAACATTACCCTTATTGAACAACCCCTAAACCAAATTATTCTACCAAATTAACTTAATTATCTCTGAATAATAATTACCACACCTAATTAAATACCAAATTAAAATAAAATTCGAAATTAAACAATAAAAATGCAAAATATATTTTTTTGTGATATTTTCAATTTTGTAAAGCAGATAAATTACTAACTGATTTAAAAATGCAAAAATTAAATCCTAGATGCGAATGCAACATATTTTTTGTATTTTCAAGATTATGTAAAGATAAAAAATAAGGTACTATTTTTGTATATTTTTATTTAAATTTATGAAAGATACGTAAGCTAAAATATTTTTTGTAATCTTTCATTTTTATGACGAAAATAAAGTAAAGAAGTCAAAAATAGTTGAAATAGTTATATTAGGCCTACATTAAATATTTACATGCTAAAATATAAAATTTTTTAGGTAAGGTCAAAAATCACATGTCTACAACTGCCCCTCTTTGACTGAAAATACGAAGTATTTTCAGACAAAGAACGACTAGACATGTTTTTTGACCCGACCCTTTTATTGAGGAGACAAAAAAGCTAAGAGGAAGGAGAATGTGACTGAGCCCTAGTATCTGAGCTGCCTATATATCCTTGGCTATAAAGGAATCAGGTCACATGTAGTTCAGAAAGTTTCGGTAGCTGGGACTACCATGAAGCTGTTGTTTTACTGTTATTGCTGTTGCTGCTGCTGCTGCTGATACTGCCTACTGACCTCCTTATTACACCATGACAAAAATGAAGAAGCTAGACTAAGCTATAATCTATGCATTACAAAGATTTATTTCCAAACTTGTTCTTGTGACTGATGTTGCCTTGTTGCTTTGTGCTTCCTCCGCTGTTTCTTTACTTCTGGCTCGACTTGTGGTCTTCCTTCTGATTTCTGCTGGGGATTTTTGTTGTAACCCTCCGCTTTACTGACTTCAAACTTCAATGTATTCCTCTGTTATATGGGCGGGCTCCCAACTTCAAAACTTGAAAAATGTAAAGACTGAAATGTATTCCCTGCTCTCCAGGCGGGCTCCTGGCTGCTAAACTTGAACTGCTTCTCCCTGTTCTCCAAGCGGGTACCTGATTGCTAGACTTGAAATGTATTCCTTGCTCTCCAGGCGGTCTCCTGACTGCTAACTTGAAATGTATTCCCTGCTCTTCAGGCGGGCTCCTGAATTCAATCAAAATAGACGAAAACAAAGGAAATTTTTTCTGCCCCAGTTTGGGTATCTGGGAACATATGTAAGTGTAAAACGAATCAAATTACCAAATATCAATAAGAACTTGAAAACTAAAACTTGAATTGTACTCCCTTGTTCTCTAGGCGAGCTCCTGACTGCTGAACTTGAATGTATTCCCTGCTCTCCAGGCGGGCTCCTGACTGCTAACTTGAAATGTATTCCCTGCTCTCTAGGCGGGCTCCTGACTGCTGTGCTTGAAAGTATTCCTTGCTCTCCAGGAGGGCTCCTGAATTCAATGAAACAGATAAAATAAAGAAAACTTTCTGCCCCCGTTTGGAGGTTGGGCACATATGTGAGTGTTAAACTGAATCATATTACCAAATATTACTAAGAATTCGAAAGCTAGGTCCCATTATCCAGGGGGTCCTGGCAATTCTTACCTAAACGATAATTTTAAATCTAAGTTATATCTTCTAAAGGTGTGACTTCCACTAAATCTTGTTTTCTCAGAGGGTCTTAAAGCTATCCCATTATCCAGGAGGGTCCTGAAAACTCCTAATTGAATCATATCTTAAACATGCAAACATTGAAACCAACTTATATTCCTTTGGGATACATTTATGCTAACTTATGCTACTCATGATTGTTTTGAATTTTAACTAAGCCACATTTTCCAGGAGGGTCCTGAAAATCAAAAAGAATCAAACCTGTTTGGTGACTGCCTTTCTCTACGGAGGGTTTCTCTGAAACAACCAAAATTTCCTGTCCCTGTTTCAATCAAAGAAAAATCTTGTCAGTTTAAAATGTGCTGGTTGGTTTGTGGCCTTGACTTTGAGGGCGATTGCTCCTTCACTTCCCATGATAACTGATTTCCACTCGAGGACCTTGCTTGCTCATGGACTAACCACTTTCTCAGTCATCCTTATCACAGAAAATACCCCTTCTCCGTTCAGACCCAATTCCCTTTATCTGTTGCATTGCTCATGAACTGACATTTACCAACCTTTGTGTTTCACCGAAAATACCTTTGATTTGTTCACCTAACACCCTCCATCTTGTTGTATTGTTCTTGGATTGATATGTACCAAACCTTTGTATTTCACATGAATCCCAAAGCACGTCAATTACCGTCCACTCAATGTGCATGTTGTTCTTTCCTGACTTAACCCACTGGCATTGGCCTTGAGGTCTATTGCTCCTTCACTTGCCATGACAACTTTGATTTCTTCTTGGAAGACCTCGTTTGTCACTCGTTAAACACTTTCTTTGTTGATCTCATCACAGAGAATACCTTTGACCCATTCACCCAACATCCTCTATCTGTTGTACTGTTCACGAGTTGAAATATACCAAACCTTTGTATTTCTCATGGACCCCAAAGCATGTTGATTGCTACCAACTCAGTGCGCTTGTTGTTCTTTCCTAACTTATGCCACCTTGATGTGCTGGCTAGATCCCATTTTGTGCAATTGGCAAGCTGACGGCAAATTTTGAAGTCATTTCTCACTTGTTCTGACCAAACCGACTCAGAAAGAGGAAGTAAACAAGACAAAAGGAACATAGTAAAGAACAAAGGAAAAAAATGATTCCTAACAAGAAAACTACAAAGTAGAAACCTATCAGATGTGAATACCAACTCTAATGACCATGACATGCACCTGTGGCCTATTCTGTTGAGCAAGTCTGATGTTCAACTCCTGTTACACCCCTAAACCGTAAAACTGGGTTTCAATGCTCTGATTATCCAATCTGATTCACAATCCTTATTCGACATGTGGTGCCCGAAGGGTTTTCACTATCAAGCCTCTCTCATTTTTGATTCTTTCTCTCCACTTACTGTCGCCTTACGGTGCCCGCGAGGGTTTTCACCAATAAGACTCTCTCATTTTCATTGTTTTTCTGCTTGGACCAGAGTGTTGCCCCTGATATGAATTACCTCTCCTTGCTTGACTTGGTATTCCTCGAAGACTGATCGGAAGGTCTTTCTTTGGACCGTAACGTGGACTTTTGGATGGGGTTAGAAAGAAAGGGTATCAAAAGGCTCAAAACAACTCATCATGGGTTCAAATTTACAACTTTGGGAACCAGATTCCTTACAACAACCACAATTTTTGCCCTAGTTTCTTGCTTGGAGACTTTTGGATTTTTATTTTGATGAGACCGAACCGTGAGGCTGCCTACGTATCCTTAAAAGGAATCAGGTCGAACGTAGTTCATGTCATAGGAATTACTTTGTTGTTGTGATTTTCTCTTTTCTCTTTCTTTTCTTTCTCTTTTTTTCTTTCTTTTTCTCTTTTTTGCTTTCTTTTTCTCTTTTTGTTGTTTTTTTTTTCATTTTTCTTCTCTCCCTTTTTGTTCTTTTCTTTTCTCCTTTTCCTTTACTTATCTTTCACGCTTGTGTTTCTGATCTTTGCTACTGATTCCGAAAGAGGGGTATGAAAGAAAATAAACAAGGCTCAAAGGGGTAACGAAGGGTAAGGTGTTTAGATAGCAGAACAAAATGCCTTCGTCATTCCCATCTTCAAAACATGCCAAGTACAAACAACACAATTAAACAAACCAAGGAAAATATTCGTAACATCTTTTGATTGCGCCAGCCTTGATGACCATATCCACACATTCGCCTTCTACATCTGTTAAGTACGAAACACCATTGGACAACACCCTCATTATGATGAACGGCCCCTACCAATTTGGGGCAAAATTGCTTTTAACTTCAACCTGATGCGGCAGGATGCGTTTCAACAGTATTTCTTTTTGTTCTACCTGCCCCAGTTTCACAATTCGGGCTTGAAGTGATCTCAAAATGCCTTTACTTTTTTCAAATGTCCCTATCATCTTCAAATTGTTTCATTGCTTCATGACTAAACTAACTTTTTAAGATCAGGCTGAGAATTACGGGTGCATGTCATGTCACTAGAGTCAATAGGAAAAGAACTATAAAAAGAAAAGAGAACGAAACAAAAATGACTAAAAATAACAGAGAACAGAAAGTTGCATTAGACAGATGGTGAAAGGGTTTGAACAACAAAACAAGCAAACTAAACTGGGGTTACAAACCTAGAAAAAACCTAGACAACACTAGACGGGCTACTATGACTAAACAAACTAGGCAAAATAAAATGATAGAAGGGTTTGAGTCACCAGACAATATCCGGGTTACAACCCTGAAATAACCCGGACAATAGAAATGACAACAAAATAAACCACCAAAACTCCTCCCCGGCTAACCAAGAAAAGAGCATCTTTCGAATTGCCAAGCTCGGCATCTTAGCCACTGAATTTTCGTATCAACATTACTAGGACCTTCACAAACTTCCATTACATTGTTCTTAACAAATTGCTTTTGGGTTCCCTTTGCTGGCTCGTTCTTAAGATCAACCTCTGATAGCACTGAAAACTTTGCAGCGCGTGGACCTTCGAGGATCTCAGAAGAATTTTCATATTCCTTTTCAAAACAAATCATACTCACCATATGCGTCTCATTACGAGAAGGCGATGGACTTTGGTTAGTGTCTGCTACATCTGGATTTTGCACGACAATGTCACCTGCATCAATAAGCTTCTGAATTGCTTTCTTTAGATTCCAACACTTCTCTATATCATATCCCGGGGCATTTGAGCAATATGCGCACCTTTGAAAAAAATCAAACTTCTTTGACAGAGGGTTTGGCATTTTTATATGAATCGGCTTCAACATGTCCAATTGCTTCAACTTTTGGAACAAAATGACATATGACTCTCCAATAGGTGTGAAAGCCTTTTCTTTTTTCAGCAACCTCTCATTCTTAAATGCTTGATTGGGCCGAAAACCTGATCCAGGGGGTTTTCGATAGGCTCGTGGGGGTGGATAGACATTTTGTGGAGCTGGGTACTGAGAGAGTGATGTACGATTTTGGGAGTTCTGTGGAGAGAAGTGGCATTGGGGAGGATCATCTGGTGCATCAAGATATCCCCGGGGATGATATCGAGGCTAGAAGTGTTGATCGGGAAAGCCCATCGGATCATATTTTCGGTTTCTCTTGCTTACACCCGAGCTTACTGGGATGTTCTGAATGTCTTTCGAACAACTCATGATTTTACCTGATTTGATTCCCTCTTCTACCATCTCCCCCATTTTTAAGACATCATTGAAAGGCTTTCCCAAGGCCGGGATCAAATGACTGAAGTAGGTGGGCCCCTGGGATTTTAGGAAGAGCTCAACCATTTCTTTTTCACCGATCGGGGTATTGACTCGAGCAGCCTGCTCCCTGCACATGATTCCAAATTCTCTAAAGCTTTCCTCCGGCTTCTTTTCCATTATGGATAGGGAGGAGCGGTCTGGGGTAACGCCCGATCTGTATTGAAAGTATCGAACAAAATCTTGAGTCATGTCACCCAATGTAGGCCAATTACCATCATCTTAACGATTATGCCATTCCAAAGCTGCCCCAGTCAGGCTCCCACTGAAGTACGCCATCAACAAATCATCTTTCTCGCCAACACTTCTCATTTTACTGCAATAATCCCTCAAATGGGCTACTGGATCTTCACACCCATCATACAAGTTAAACTTTGGCACTTTAAACCCCGCGGGCAGGCGAACGTCAGGGAACACAGACAGTTCTTTGTAGGACATGCTGCACTGATCTCCCCTTCCTTGTTTGTTCTTCGAGGATTGTTATATGCCTATCAGTCTCCTGGGTATACCCTCTTTCCTTTCTCTTCCTATGAACCTTTCATTTTCAACATGCAACTTATACCGAGGGCTCTGTTTGTATGAGTTGGGAACTTTGTGGGCAACCTCTGAGGGGTAATATCGGGCATCGTGAGCTTTGAGTGGGTGCTTATTGTTGGGGATGGTGGAAAAGACAGGAGGACAATTTTTAGGAAAGGTAATTGGAAGATGAGTGACGGAGCTACTAGGGTGGTTGGGAAAGCCATGGTAAGCGGGTGAATCTGGAGAGTATGGGGGATCATTTGGCACTGTGACCGGTGTTTGGGTAAGGGTAGCATTTAGGAAGCTAGTTGGTGGCGGGGGTGGTGCCCTCCCAGTCATCCAGGCCTGATACATGTCCGTCATGTGTTGTCTTAACATCCTCACAACTTTCAACCAACCCCTTATCTTGTTCAACCAACTGCTTTTGGGCACCGGTATCAACCAACTCAGTTCTGTTGTTGTCTGCCATTGCCTTTTGACTTTGTGTTGTGGAGAAGAGTTACCACTTTAAAAACCACAAACCAACTACCCTTCTGGTATGAATATAACAAAATGAGTCTATCACGTTAGCGTTAGGTCATTTAACAACGAAAAATCACATTGCGTGCAATGCACTTAGCCACAATTAACAGTTCGAGAATGTTTCGAGGGTCATAAGGTCACTTGGCATCATCCCAATTTGTTCATTTCAACCTCCTTTTTATTTGCTTTTCTAGCACTTGCTTGATCATTTTCCTTCCTTTTTTTTCCTAATTATCACTCTTTTCTTTCCTCTCATTTCTCACGTCCCATAATTTCACCCTTTTTTCTTTTCTTTTTTCCCCTTTTTTCCTTCTTTTTTTCTTTTTTAAAAAAAATAAAATGATTCGATCGAACCCTATGTAGGTTGCCTACGTATCATGACGCCGCATGAATCAGATCTTTGCGTAGTTCTGGAAGATCGGAAATAAAGCAAACAAACTGACATTTTTTTTACCATAATGACTACTCTGATGAGAAAAAGAACTAAAAGAATTTGAATTTTCTAAACTGAATGTTCTATAACCTATTCCAAACTCAAGCTTAACGAACACATATTTTTTCTCTCTTTTGGAAACAAATACTCTATGGGAATTATTAAGGGAAAATCGTAGAAGAGAAAAATATTTTTTTTTTGATTCTTTTTTTAGGAAGAAAATCTAAAGAATAAACCACAGAAAAATATTTTGAATTTTCATTTGATATCTTGACGCAAGATTTCGAAACAAGCAAAAAAAATATATTTTTGATTTCAATTTTGATTGCCTAAAAGAGAAACTCCGAAAATAAATCAAATGTAAAGTATGTTGTCTTTTTTCTCTTCTATGTACAATATCCTAATAATTTTTTTTTTCCACTAATTTCCCAAAGAAACTTCTCAAAAGAAAATCTTTTTAGATTTTGAATTAACACCTTAAATAAAGCTTTTAAAGAAGTACTAAAAGAAAATTCTCTTTTTGTTTTGGAATTTTGGTCCTAATATACTTAAAGGAAACATAAAAACAATTCATTTTAAGTCCTAGATATTGATTGCCTAAAGGAAAAACAACCTTAAAATTTTTTCTTTTTCCCATTTCTAGAATTAGTAATCTAAAGAAAACTTATAACAGAAATATAAAATGCAATATCTCTTTTTTTCTGGATTGTTGAGTTACAACACATGTTTTTCAAATATAAAGAAGAAAATATAATAACAAAAGACTTGACATTATTGTACAAAACTAGAAAGTAAAAGACAGACATAAAATGAAGAACAAACTCAAAACATAAAAATAAAACAAATCTCCTTAAGCAACTCCTGATTGAGCGATCCTGACTGGATGGTCACGGGGTGTCTGTCATGCTCAAACTCTGGTAAATAAATCCACACCTGTATGAGAAAACTTTAAACCAACACTATGTGAGACAATAACACTCAATACTGGACACATGCAAGACATGATTGAGGCTAGTTTTGCAAAATGACTTATTTGGACAAAAGGTGGCTAGAAGTGCAAAATTTGGCTAAGACCACGCAAAGTCAAGAACCTAAGATTTACTAGGAAGACCGGACCCTATGTGGGTTGCCTACGTATCTCGTCCCGAGAGACGAGAATCAGGTTCGCGTAGTTCGGGCAGAGAAACTAGCTATTTTTGAAAACAAGATTCTTTTTCATTTGTTCCTTTTATAACAAACAAACAAACTATTTTTCTTCTCCGTTTTTGAAAACAAGACAAACTAAAATAAAAGACTCTTTTTCACGCATTTTTGCTTTTTGAGTAAAAAAAATAATTTTAAAAACATAAAATATTTTCTTTTTATTTTCTCAAAATTTCGGCAGAGTTTCGACAGTATTTGGGCATTGGTTTTATTCTAAAAATAGGTAATTAACCCTCTACACTGTTATTTCCTCTCTCTCCTTTTTCTTTTTCTCAAATTTCTGATATTCCCGATATTCAGAAGCCGGTCAGCATGCAAGTCTGAACAAATAAATGCACAGAAAATAAGTAGGATGCATCAGGATGATCTTTTTCATTTCAGGTTGCTTATCCTAGACGGACCCAACCCCTGTGTTGAGTCCCCTAAGTCAAATGCACATGATGCAAATAAGCATTCCTACTAGGGATCCGACATGAGGTTTTGTTATACTAGGTTTATCCTGAATGTTTGTTCTAGACCTGTCTTACTCGAGCGGATAACTCGAGCCGAGGGGGGGCAGCGTACCGGGAATACAGAAGCTTCGCCGGCTTTGCAACTTGTCCGAACCTCGTTCTAAATTTGGGATATGACTCTAACAGAAAAGAAGTCACACGAAGTGCACACTTCTTTATGATTTAGAAGACTCAGAGAGAAGAGGGATTTCACAACAGTTTATATACAGTTCACGGAATATCAAAGCGGTAAAAGCAATCAATAAGCACATTAGGCCCAAATCATGTAACAAAATCTGATAGTGGATAAAGCCAACTATAATAATTATTCTAAGCTCGAATTCTTGAACCCTGAACCAGAGATTCTGGGTTCTTTCCCCAGCAGAGTCGCCAGAGCTGTCACACCTCCTTTTTCACCTACATCCCGGAAAAGGGTATATCTAAAGGGAGTTTTTCTAATTAAAGGACAATCGAAATGGGATTTATTTTAAGAAATTCAGAGTCGCCACTTGGGAGATTTATGGTGTCCCAAGTCACCGATTGAATCCCGAATCGAGGAAAATATGACTCTGTTTAACAATCCGCGAACCAGAAATCCGAGTAAGGAATTCTGTTAACCCAGGAGAAGGTGTTAGGCATTCCCGGATTCCGTGGTTCTAGCACGGTCGCTCAACTGTCATATTCAGCTTATTTATCTGATTTTAATACGTGTTGAACCTATGCGCCATTTTAGCTTTCGACCGCTTTTATTCAATTATTTTTAGAGAAAGTTGAACGTCGTTTAAAACGTGTCTTTGGATCGCGTCACATGAAATGCACCCACAATCCTGAACACATTTTATTCAACGTTTTTGGGATTTGATTTGGGTCACATGAAATGCACACCCGAGTTTAAGAAGGTAAATTATTAAAAGCGCACCTAAAGTGACTAATGCGTTATTATCTTTGGGGAGGGCTGTGAAATTCACTAAATGGCCCATCTCGAATTCTAAGTATTTTATTATAGACATTTAAGAGGACCCCGCAATTTATGCATTTTGTTTAGCAGGGCTCGCCTCATTTATTATTTAAAGGCCAACCTAAAGCAAACTACAATTTTCTACTTAGTTTGTCTCTAATAATAAAAGAAAAAGCCCTAATTAATTAGTATTGTTCAAGAACTAATATACTTACGTCCTTGACTTTTATTCGATATTTCAGTAATTCCCTTGGGCTTCAAGCTCAGCCCAGTAAGAATAAGACACAGTCAAAACTCAAGTTGGGCTTCGGACAGACTTCATTCAGGCCGAACCTTGACATTCAGGCTTATTAACTTGCAAATGATGGAGCTATTTCACATTTATTCAAATCAACACTTGACATACTCATATGCTCATCTCAATAAAATTCAAAACAGCTAGACGTCTAAACCGACTGGATTGGATTTATATTCTAAAATTCAGATTTTTCTTATCTATTTACCTACTAGTGAACTTCTGGATATTACTAAAGGCAAAACAAACTGGGAAACATGAATTCAATTTTAACAAAAATAGTCATGAATATAAACCTCAGATGAGCAGGCTAAGCAACTTACTTACGATATTTTACTTACACTAACACGAACAGGTTAATAGCTTAATTTCACACTTTATTCACATCTAATCATCATACAGCTAAACTAAACTACTTAATGAAACGCAGATGTTGATATGAGTAACTAATCTACTGATCTTAGCTACTGCAATACAAAGTTGTTTGAGACGTCTCTTC
Organism: Nicotiana tabacum; assembly: GCF_000715075.1. Classification (NCBI taxonomy): domain Eukaryota; kingdom Viridiplantae; phylum Streptophyta; class Magnoliopsida; order Solanales; family Solanaceae; genus Nicotiana; species Nicotiana tabacum. Next base: position 91,061,958 of record NC_134099.1, on the reverse strand, counting down.
AGCTTGAAATTAAAATTAATGTGGATATCATACGCTGATCTCAAAATCAATTGCAACACCCAAACTATTTTTGATTTTTTTTAAAACAAAACCGTTAAACTAAAGCAAGTTCTAAGCTATACTAAGGCTACAACTGGATAACCACAAATTAACAGTCCCAAACAGTTCAATTAGGTACAAATTACGCAGTCCGAGTTTCATGTGAATATAAATCCAATTAGACTACACTACACAGTTACATATCATTAGTATCTACTTAACTACAGATGTATAGCCGTCCAAACATGCATCATCCAGTAAACAAATGTCTGAGTACTTTCATTTCTTGTTCATCTCAAAGCTACATCAATTTGAGTTCAAGTGTGCACCTGGAAATGAAAGAAGGAAGAAGAAAAATGAGGTATCAGCAGTAACCAACAGCAGCAGTAGTATTCAACACCCGAAAATGAACAAGCGGACTAATTTTGAAACCAAGGGATGTGATACGATAGTCAGACCCTAATTTCAGTCTTAGTGAATCAGCAGACCCCAAACCAGACTCGACTTAAACCCTTTTTATTATCAGCTAACCAGGAATTGCTTCCATACTAGAAGAAAACTTCAGAAAATACCAAATGACTCAATGAAACAGTGTATTTTTCTGAAATTCTGCAATCGTTTTTGATTTTTTTTCTGTATCTATTTCTGTGTATCTCTCTTCCTATATCTCTCTTAGAATCCCTTTCAAGTTTTCTTAGCTCTCTGCCCCTGTATATCCAGTGTATCCAGAGTGTATATCGAGTGTATACCGCTCTCTCCGCCCCCTTCTTTTTTTTTCCTCCCCGAATTTCCTAGCCTTCTACCCTCTTTGAATGTTCTCCCCCTCTGACCATGATTTTCAGCCCTTAAATGGGCATTAAGTTAGTGCCATTTCCATTACCCATTCCCATTTTTCAATTATCTACACTAGCTTAGTGCTTTTATTTAATTTAGTAGTGCATTTCCTAGACCCTACCATTGTAGAAGCTTCCTAAAGTTAGTTAAACATTACCCTTATTGAACAACCCCTAAACCAAATTATTCTACCAAATTAACTTAATTATCTCTGAATAATAATTACCACACCTAATTAAATACCAAATTAAAATAAAATTCGAAATTAAACAATAAAAATGCAAAATATATTTTTTTGTGATATTTTCAATTTTGTAAAGCAGATAAATTACTAACTGATTTAAAAATGCAAAAATTAAATCCTAGATGCGAATGCAACATATTTTTTGTATTTTCAAGATTATGTAAAGATAAAAAATAAGGTACTATTTTTGTATATTTTTATTTAAATTTATGAAAGATACGTAAGCTAAAATATTTTTTGTAATCTTTCATTTTTATGACGAAAATAAAGTAAAGAAGTCAAAAATAGTTGAAATAGTTATATTAGGCCTACATTAAATATTTACATGCTAAAATATAAATTTTTTAGGTAAGGTCAAAAATCACATGTCTACAACTGCCCCTCTTTGACTGAAAATACGAAGTATTTTCAGACAAAGAACGACTAGACATGTTTTTTGACCCGACCCTTTTATTGAGGAGACAAAAAAGCTAAGAGGAAGGAGAATGTGACCGAGCCCTGGTATCTGAGCTGCCTATATATCCTTGGCTATAAAGGAATCAGGTCACCTGTAGTTCAGAAAGTTTCGGTAGCTGGGACTACCATGAAACTGTTGTTTTACTGTTATTGCTGTTGCTGCTGCTGATACTGCCTACTGACCTCCTTATTACACCATGACAAAAATGAAGAAGCTAGACTAAGCTATAATCTATGCATTACAAAGATCTATTTCCAAACTTGATCTTGTGACTGATGTTGCCTTGTTGCTTTGTGCTTCCTCCGCTGTTTCTTTACTTCTGGCTCGACTTGTGGTCTTCCTTCTGATTTCTGCTGGGGATTTTTGTTGTAACCCTCCGCTTTACTGACTTCAAACTTCAATGTATTCCTCTGTTATATGGGCGGGCTCCCAACTTCAAAACTTGAAAAATGTAAAGACTGAAATGTATTCCCTGCTCTCCAGGCGGGCTCCTGGCTGCTAAACTTGAACTGCTTCTCCCTGTTCTCCAAGCGGGTACCTGATTGCTAGACTTGAAATGTATTCCTTGCTCTCCAGGCGGTCTCCTGACTGCTAACTTGAAATGTATTCCCTGCTCTTCAGGCGGGCTCCTGAATTCAACCAAAATAGACGAAAACAAAGGAAATTTTTTCTGCCCCAGTTTGGGTATCTGGGAACATATGTAAGTGTAAAACGAATCAAATTACCAAATATCAATAAGAACTTGAAAACTAAAACTTGAATTGTACTCCCATGTTCTCTAGGCGAGCTCCTGACTGCTGAACTTGAATGTATTCCCTGCTCTCCAGGCGGGCTCCTGACTGCTAACTTGAAATGTATTCCCTGCTCTCTAGGCGGGCTCTTGACTGCTGTGCTTGAAAGTATTCCCTGCTCTCCAGGAGGGCTCCTGACTTCAATGAAACAGATAAAATAAAGAAAACTTTCTGCCCCCGTTTGGAGGTTGGGCACATATGTGAGTGTTAAACTGAATCATATTACCAAATATTACTAAGAATTCGAAAGCTAGGTCCCATTATCCAGGGGGTCCTGACAATTCTTACCTAAACGACAATTTTAAATCTAAGTTATATCTTCTAAAGGTGTGACTTCCGCTAAATCTTGTTTTCTAAGAGGGTCTTAAAGCTATCCCGTTATCCAGGAGGGTCCTGAAAACTCCTAATTGAATCCTATCTTAAACATGCAAACATTGAAACCAACTTATATTCCTTTGGGATACATTTATGCTAACTTATGCTACTCATGATTGTTTTGAATTTTAACTAAGCCACATTTTCCAGGAGGGTCCTGAAAATCAAAAAGAATCAAACCTGTTTGGTGACTGCCTTTCTCTACGGAGGGTTTCTCTGAAACAACCAAAATTTCCTGCCCCTGTTTCAATCAAAGAAAAATCTTGTCAGTTTAAAATGTGGTGGTTGGTTTGTGGCCTTGACTTTGAGGGCGATTGCTCCTTCACTTCCCATGATAACTGATTTCCACTCGAGGACCTTGATTGCTCATGGACTAACCACTTTCTCAGTCATCCTTATCACAGAAGATACCCCTTCTCCGTTCAGACCCAATTCCCTTTATCTGTTGCATTGCTCATGAACTGACATTTACCAACCTTTGTGTTTCACCGAAAATACCTTTGATTCGTTCACCTAACACCCTCCATCTTGTTGTATTGTTCTTGGATTGATATGTACCAAACCTTTGTATTTCACATGAATCCCAAAGCACGTCAATTACCGTCCACTCAATGTGCATGTTGTTCTTTCCTGACTTAACCCACTGGCATTGGCCTTGAGGTCTATTGCTCCTTCACTTGCCATGACAACTTTGATTTTTGCTTAGAAGACCTCGTTTGTCACTTGTTAAACACTTTCTTTGTTGATCTCATCACAGAGAATACCTTTGACCCGTTCACCCAACATCCTCTATCTGTTGTACTGTTCACGAGTTGAAATATACCAAACCTTTGTATTTCTCATGGACCCCAAAGCATGTTGATTGCTACCAACTCAGTGTGCTTGTTGTTCTTTCCTAACTTATGCCACCTTGATGTGCTGGCCAGATCCCATTTTGTGCAATTGGCAAGCTGGCGGCAAATTTTGAAGTCATTTCTCACTTGTTCTGACCAAACCGACTCAGAAAGAGGAAGTAAACAAGACAAAAGGAACATAGTAAAGAACAAAGGAAAGAAATGATTCCTAACAAGAAAACTACAAAGTAGAAACCTATCAGATGTGAATACCAACTCTAATGACCATGACATGCACCTGTGGCCTATTCTGTTGAGCAAGTCTGATGTTCAACTCCTGTTACATCCCTAAACCGTAAAACTGGGTTTCAATGCTCTGATTATCCAATCTGATTCACAATCCTTATTCGACCTGTGGTGCCCGAAGGGTTTTCACCATCAAGCCTCTCTCATTTTTGATTCTTTCTCTCCACTTACTGTCGCCTTACGGTGCCCGCGATGGTTTTCACCAATAAGACTCTCTCATTTTCATTGTTTTTCTGCTTGGACCAGAGTGTTGCCCCTGATATGAATTACCTCTCCTTGCTTGACTTGGCATTCCTCGAAGACTGATCGGAAGGTCTTTCTTTGGACCGTAACGTGGGCTTTTGGATGGGGTTAGAAAGAAAGGGTATCAAAAGGCTCAAAACAACTCATCATGGGTTCAAATTTACAACTTTGGGAACCAGATTCCTTACAACAACCACAATTTTTGCCCTAGTTTCTTGCTTGAAGACTTTTGGATTTTTATTTTGATGAGACCGAACCGTGAGGCTGCCTACGTATCCTTAAAAGGAATCAGGTCGAACGTAGTTCATGTCATGAGAATTACTTTGTTGTTGTGATTTTCTCTTTTCTCTTTCTTTTCTTTCTCTTTTTTTCTTTCTTTTTCTCTTTTTTGCTTTCTTTTTCTCTTTTTGTTGTTTTTTTCTTCTTTTTTTTTTCTTATCATTCTTTTCGTTCTTTTTTTTTCTTTTTTTTTTATTTTCATTTTTCTTCTCTCCCTTTTTGTTCTTTTCTTTTCTCCTTTTCCTTTACTTATCTTTCACGCTTGTGTTTCTGATCTTTGCTACTGATTCCGAAAGAGGGGTATGAAAGAAAATAAACAAGGCTCAAAGGGGTAACGAAAGGTAAGGTGTTTAGATAGTAGAACAAAATGCCTTCGTCATTCCCATCTTCAAAACATGCTAAGTACAAACAACACAATTAAACAAACCAAGGAAAATATTCGTAATATCTTTTGATTGCGCCAGCCTTGATGACCATATCCACACATTCGCCTTCTACATCTGTAAAGTACGAAGCACCATTGGACAACACTCTCATTATGATGAACGGCCCCTACCAATTTGGGGCAAACTTGCTTTTAATTTCAACCTGATGCGGCAGGATGCGTTTCAACAGTATTTCTTTTTGTTCTACCTGCCCCAGTTTCACAATTCGGGCTTGAAGTGATCTCAAAATGCCTTTACTTTTTTCAAATGTCCCTATCATCTTCAAATTGTTTCATTGCTTCATGACTAAACTAACTTTTTAAGACCAGGCTGAGAATTACGCGTGCATGTCATGTCACTAGAGTCAATAGGAAAAGAACTATAAAAAGAAAAGAGAACGAAACAAAAATGACTAAAAATAACAGAGAACAGAAAGTTGCATTAGACAGATGGTGAAAGGGTTTGAACAACAAAACAAGCAAACTAAACTGGGGTTACAAACCTAGAAAAAACCTAGACAACACTAGACGGGCTACTATGACTAAACAAACTAGGCAAAATAAAATGATAGAAGGGTTTGAGTCACCAGACAATATCCGGATTACAACCCTGAAATAACACGGACAATAGAAATGACAACAAAATAAACCACCAAAACTCCTCCCCGGCTAACCAAGAAAAGAGCATCTTTCGAATTGCCAAGCTCGGCATCTTAGCCACTGAATTTTCCTATCAACATTACTAGGACCTTCACAAACTTCCATCACATTGTTCTTAACAAATTGCTTTTGGGTTCCCTTTGCTGGCTCATTCTTAAGATCAACCTCTGATAGCACTGAAAACTTTGCAGCGCGTGGACCTTCGAGGATCTCAAAAGAATTTTCATATTCCTTTTCAAAACAAATCATACTCACCATATGTGTCTCATTACGAGCAGGCGATGTACTTTGGTTAGTGTCTGCTGCATCTGGATTTTGCACGACAATGTCACCTGCATCAATAAGCTTCTGAATTGCTTTCTTTAGATTCCAACACTTCTCTATGTCATACCCCGAGGCATTTGAGCAATATGCGCACCTTTGAGAAAAATCAAACTTCTTTGACAGAGGGTTTGGCATTTTTATATGAATCGGCTTCAACATGTCCAATTGCTTCAACTTTTGGAACAAAATGACATATGATTTTCCAATAGGTGTGAAAGCCTTTTCTTTTTTCAGCAACCTCTCATTATTAAATGCTTGATTGGGCCGAAAACCTGATCCAGGGGGTTTTCGATAGGCTCGTGGGGGTGGATAGACATTTTGTGGAGCTGGGTACTGAGAGAGTGATGTACGATTTTGGGAGTTCTGTGGAGAGAAGTGGCATTGGGGAGGATCATCTGGTGCATCAGGATATCCCCGGGGATGATATCGAGGCTGGAAGTGTTGATCGGGAAAGCCCATCGGATCATCTTTTCGGTTTCTCTTTCTTCCACCCGAGCTTACTGGGATGTTCTGAATGTCTTTCGAACAGCTCATGATTTTACCTTATTTGATTCCCTCTTCTACCATCTCCCCCATTTTTAACACATCATTGAAAGGCTTTCCCAAGGCCGGGATCAAATGACTGAAGTAGGTGGGCCCCTGGGCTTTTAGGAAGAGCTCAACCATTTCTTTTTCACCGATCGGGGATATTGACTCGAGCAGCTTGCTCCCTCCATCTGAGCCCAAACTCCCTAAAGCTTTCCTCCGGCTTCTTTTCCATTTTAGATAGGGAGGAGCGGTCTGGGGTAACACCCGATCTGTATTGAAAGTATCGAACAAAATCTTGAGCCATGTCACCCAATGTAGGCCAATTACCAACATCTTGACGATTATGCCATTCCAAAGCTGCCCCAGTCAGGCTCCCACTGAAGTACGCCATCAACAAATCATCTTTCTCGCCAACACTTCTCATTTTACTGCAATAATCCCTCAAATGGGCTACTGGATCTTCACACCCATCATACAAGTTAAACTTTGGCACTTTAAACCCCGCGGGTAGGCGAACGTCAGGGGACACAGACAGTTCTTTGTAGGACATGCTGCACTGATCTTCCCTTCCTTGTTTGTTCTTCGAGGATTGTTATATGCCTATCAGTCTCCTGGGTATCCCCTCTTTCCTTTCTCTTCCTATGAACCTTTCATTTTCAACATGCAACTTATACCGAGGGATCTGTTTGTATGAGTTGGGAACTTTGTGGGCAACCTCGAGGGGTAATATCGGGCATCGTGAGCTTTGAGTGGGTGCTTATTGTTGGGGATGGTGGAAAAGACGGGAGGGCAATTTTTAGGAAAGGTAATTGGAAGATGAGTGACGGAGCATCTTTCGAATGGTTGTTGAAGCCATGGTAAGCGGGTGAATCTGGAGAGTATGGGGGATCATTTGGCATTGTGACCGGTGTTTGGGTAAGGGTAGCATTTAGGAAGCTAGTTGGTGGCGGGGGTGGTGCCCTCCCAGTCATCCAGGCCTGATACATGTCCGTCATGTGTTGTCTTAACATCCTCACAACTATCAACCAACCCCTTATCTTGTTCAACCAACTGCTTTTGGGCACCGGTATCAACCAATTCAGTTCTGTTGTTGTCTGCCATTGCCTTTTGACTTTGTGTTGTGGAGAAGAGTTACCACTTTAAAAACCACAAACCAACCACCCTTCTGGTATGAATATAACAAAATGAGGCCATCACGTTAGCGTTAGGTCATTTAACAACGAAAAATCACATTGCGTGCAATGCACTTAGCCACAATTAACGGTTCTAGAATGTTTCGAGGGTCATAAGGTCACTTGGCATTATCCCAATTTGTTCATTTCAACCTCCCTTTTCTTTGCTTTTCTAGCACTTGCTTGATCATTTTCCTTCCTTTTTTTTCCTAATTATCACTCTTTTCTTTCCTCTCATTTCTCACGTCCCATAATTTCACCCTTTTTCTTTTCTTTTTTCCCCTTTTTTCCCTTCTTTTTTTCTTTTTTAAAAAAAAATAAATAAAATGATTCGATCGAACCCTATGTAGGTTGCCTACGTATCATGACGCCGCATGAATCAGATCTTTGCGTAGTTCTGGAAGATCGGGAATAAAGTAAACAAACTGACATTTTTTTTACCTTAATGACTACTCTGATGAGAAAAAGAACTAAAAGAATTTGAATTTTCTAAACTGAATGTTCTATAACCTATTCCAAACTCAAGTGTAACGAACACATATTTTCTCTCTTTTGGAAACAAATACTCTATGAGAATTATTAAGGGAAAATCGTAGAAGAGAAAAATATTTTTTTTTGATTCTTTTTTTTTAGGAAGAAAATCTAAAGAATAAACCACAGAAAAATATTTTGAATTTTCATTTGATATCTTGACGCAAGATTTCGAAACAAGCAAAAAAAAATATATTTTTGATTTCAATTTTGATTGCCTAAAAGTGAAACTCCGAAAATAAATCAAAGGTAAAGTATGTTGTCTTTTTTCTCTTCTATGTACAATATCCTAATAATTTTTTTTTTATTTTTCACTAATTTCCCAAAGAAACTTCTCAAAAGAAAATCTTTTTAGATTTTGAATTAACACCTTAAATAAAGCTTTTAAAGAAGTACTAAAAGAAAATTCTCTTTTTGTTTTGGAATTTTGGTCCTAATATACTTAAGAAACATAAAAACAATTCATTTTAAGTCCTAGATATTGATTGCCTAAAGGAAAAACAACCTAAAATTTTTTTCTTTTTCCCATTTCTAGAATTAGTAATCTAAAGAAAACTTATAACGGAAATATAAAATGCGATATCTCTTTTTTTCTGGATTTTTGAGTTACAACACATGTTTTTCAAATATAAAGAAGAAAATATAATAACAAAAGACTTGACATTATTGTACAAAACTAGAAAGTAAAAGACAGACATAAAATGAAGAACGGACTCAAAACATAAAAATAAAACAAATCTCCTTAAGCAACTCCTGATTGAGCGATCCTGACTGGATGGTCACGGGGTGTCTGTCATGCTCAAACTCCGGTAAATAAATCCACACCTGTATGAGAAAACTTTAAACCAACACTATGTGAGACAATAACACTTCCTACTGGACACATGCAAGACATCATTGAGGCTATTTTTGCAAAATGACTTATTTGGCCAAAAGGTGGCTAGAAGTACAAAATTTGGCTAAGACCCCGCAAAGTCAAGAACCTAAGATTTACTAGGAAGACCGGACCCTATGTGGGTTGCCTACGTATCCCGTCCCGAGAGACGAGAATCAGGTTCACGTAGTTCGGGCAGAGAAACTAGCTATTTTTGAAAACAAGATTCTTTTTCCTTTGTTCCTTTTATAACAAACAAACAAACTATTTTTCTTCTCCGTTTTTGAAAACAAGACAAACTAAAATAAAAGACTCTTTTTCACGCATTTTTGCTTTTTGAGTAAAAAAAATAATTTTAAAAACATAAAATATTTTCTTTTTATTTTCTCAAAATTTCGGCAGAGTTTCGACAGTATTTGGGCATTGGTTTTATTCTAAAAATAGGTAATTAACCCTCTACACTGTTATTTCCTCTCTCTCCTTTTTCTTTTTCTCAAATTTCTGATATTCCCGAGATTCAGAAACCGGTCAGCATGCAAGTCCGAACAAATAAATGCACAGAAAACAAGTAGGATGCATCAGGATGATCTTTTCCATTTCCTACTAGGGATCCGACATGAAGTTGAGTTATTCTAGGTTCAGATGCTGGGTGTTTGTTCTAGACCTGGCTTACCCGAGCGAACAGCTCGAGCCGAGGGGGTGCAGTGTATCGGGAATACAGAAGCTTCACCGGCTTTGCAACTTGTCCGAACCTCGTTCTAAATTTGGGATATGACTTTAACAGAAAAGAAGTCACACGAAGTGCACACTTCTTCATGATTTAGAAGACTCAGAGAGAAGAGGGATTTCGCAACAGTTTATATACAGTTCACGGAATATCAAAGCGATAAAAGCAATCAATTAGCACATTAGGCCCAAATCATGTAACAAAATCAGATAATGGATAAAGCCAACTATAACAATTATTCTAAGCTCGAATTCTTGAACCCTGAACCAGAGATTCTGGGTTCTTTCCCCAGCAGAGTCGCCAGAGCTGTCACACCTCCTTTTTCACCTACACCCCGGAAAAAGGTATATGTAAAGGGAGTTTTTCTAATTAAAGGACAATCGAAATGGGATTTATTTTAAGAAATTCAGAGTCGCCACTTGGAAGATTTATGGTGTCCCAAGTCACCGATTGAATCCCGAATCGAGGAAAATATGACTCTGTTTAACAGTCCGCGAACCAGAAATCCGAGTAAGGAATTCTGTTAACCCGGTAGAAGGTGTTAGGCATTCCCGGATTCCATGGTTCTAGCATGGTCGCTCAACTATCATATTCAGCTTATTTATCTGATTTTAACACATGTTGAACCTATGTGCCAATTTTAGCTTTCGACCGCTTTTATTCAATTATTTTTAGAGAAAGTTGAACGTCGTTTAAAACGTGTTTTTGGATCGCGTCACATGAAATACACCCGCAATCCTGAACACATTTTATTCAACGTTTTTGGGATTTGATTTGGGTCACATGAAATGCACACCCGAGTTTAAGAAGGTAAATTATTAAAAGCGCACCTAAAGTGACTAATGCGTTATTATCTTTGGGGAGGGCTGTGAAATTCACTAAATGGCCTATCTCGAATTCTAAGTATTTTATTATAGACATTTAAGAGGACCCGCAATTTATGCATTTTTTTTAGCAGGGCTCGCCTCATTTATTATTTAAAGGCCAACCTAAAGCAAACTACAATTTTCTACTTAGTTTGTCTCTAATAATAAAAGAAAAAGCCCTAATTAATTAGTATTGTTCAAGAACTAATATACTTACGTCCTTGACTTTTATTCGAAATTTCAGTAATTCCCTTGGGCTTCAAGCTCAGCCCAGTAAGAATAAGACACAGTCAAAACTCAAGTTGGGCTTCGGACAGACTTCATTCAGGCCCAACCTTGACATTCAGGCTTATTAATTTGCAAATGATGGAGCTATTTCACATTTATTCAAATCAACACTTGACATACTCATATGCTCATCTCAATAAAATTCAAAATAGATAGACGTCTAAACCGACTGGATTGGATTTATATTCTAAAATTTAGATTTTTCTTATCTATTTACCTACTAGTGAACTTCTGGATATTACTAAAGGCAAAACAAACTGGGAAACGTGAATTGAATTTTAACAAAAATAGTCATGAATATAAACCTCAGATGAGCAGGCTAAGCAACTTAATTACGAGATTTTACTTACACTAACACGAACAGGTTAATAGCCTAACTTCACACTTTATTCACATCTAATCATCATACAGCTAAACTAAACTACTTAATGAAATGCAGATGTTGATATGAGTAACTAATCTACTGATCTTAGCTATTGCAATACAAAGTTGTTTGAGACGTCTCTTCAGCTTGAAATTAAAATTAATGTGGATATCATACGCTGATCTCAAAATCAATTGCAACACCCAAACTATTTCTGATTTTTTTTAAAACAAAACCGTTAAACTAAAGCAAGTTCTAAGCTATACTAAGGCTACAACTGGATAACCACAAATTAACAGTCCCAAACAGTACAATTAGGTACAAATTATGCAGTCCGAGTTTCATGTGAATATAAATCCAATTAGACTACACTACACAGTTACATATCATTAATATCTACTTAACTACAGATGTATAGTCGTCCAAACATGCATCATCCAGTAAACAAATGTCTGAGTACTTTCATTTCATGTTCATCTCAAAGCTACATCAATTTGAGTTCAAGTGTGCACCTGGAAATGAAAGAAGGAAGCAGAAAAATGAGGTATCAGCATTAACCAACATCAACAGTAGTATTCAACACCAGAAAATGAACCAGCAGACTAATTTTGAAACCAAGGGATGTGATACGATAGTCAGACCCTAATTTCAGTCTTAGTGAATCAGCAGACCCCAAACCAGACTCGACTTAAACCCTTTTTATTATCAGCTAACCAGGAATTGCTTCCATACTAGAAGAAAACTTCAGAAAATACCAAATGACTCAATGAAACAGTGTATTTTTCTGAAATTCTGCAATCGTTTTTGATTTTTTTTTCTGTATCTATTTCTGTGTATCTCTCTTCCTATATCTCTCTTAGAATCCCTTTCAAGTTTTCTTAGCTCTCTGCCCCTGTATATCCAGTGTATCCAGAGTGTATATCGAGTGTATACCGCTCTCTCCGCCCCCTTCTTTTTTTTTCCTCCCCGAATTTCCTAGCCTTCTACCCTCTTTGAATGTTCTCCCCCTCTGACCATGATTTTCAGCCCTTAAATGGGCATTAAGTTAGTGCCATTTCCATTACCCATTCCCATTTTTCAATTATCTACACTAGCTTAGTGCTTTTATTTAATTTAGTAGTGCATTTCCTAGACCCTACCATTGTAGAAGCTTCCTAAAGTTAGTTAAACATTACCCTTATTGAACAACCCCTAAACCAAATTATTCTACCAAATTAACTTAATTATCTCTGAATAATAATTACCACACCTAATTAAATACCAAATTAAAATAAAATTCGAAATTAAACAATAAAAATGCAAAATACATTTTTTGTGATATTTTCAATTTTTTAAAGTAGATAAATTACTAACTGATTTAAAAATGCAAAAATTAAATCCTAGATGCGAATGCAACATATTTTTTTGTATTTTCAAGATTATGTAAAGATAAAAAAATAAGGTACTATTTTTGTATATTTTTATTTAAATTTATGAAAGATACGTAAGCTAAAATATTTTTTGTAATCTTTCATTTTTATGACGAAAATAAAGTAAAGAAGTCAAAAATAGTTGAAATAGCTATATTAGGCCTACATTAAATATTTACATGCTAAAATATAAAAATCTTGGGTAAGGTCAAAAATCACATGTCTACAAGGGCCAACTTCTCAATTGTGAAACATTGATCGCATTTGCGATCCTGGCAGTTCGCATTTGCGGACCATGGGTCGCTTTTGCGACGTTAGCAGGCTCAGGTAAATCTTCGCATTTGCAAAGAGAAGTTCACATTTGCAGGGTTCGCAAAAGCAAATGCGATACCTTCAACTGGTCAAAATGATTTCGGACGAGATTTTTCATTCATTCTTCAAATTTTCAAAACCTAAAACACAAGAGGCGATTTTCCAAAGACCATTTCTTCCCCAAAACATTAGTAGGTGATTGTTGATACCCAATTTTTTCCTATGTATTTCTTTTACATGTAAATACTTTCAAATATCATATACATACATATAAAAGTATGCCCAAGTGCTTTAGTAATTTTCCAATTTTTTAAAAAGATTTTTAAACTGATTTATTGCTCAATAATTATTCCCAAAATTATCACTTTGGTGAATAACTTATTTTATTCTCATATTTATACCAAAATATAGGTAGGTTACTTTTCATATATTTTTACAAATTAATTTGGTATTTTAAAAGCTAAATTGCATATAATTGCAATTTTAGTCTGCTTTAAGATTTAATAGCATTTTATAATTATGAAACTGGTTCCAATATTTTTTAATTAATATTTATATACTATTAACGGATCTAGTGCTTTTAATTTGCTTTCAAAATTATTTTTTACTATTTTTATAAAATAAAAAGGGAAAACTGGCTATTTAAATTTTGGCCTCATTTCGTTTCAATTGTAGCCCCATTACATTTCGATTTTAGCCTAAAATTGACCCAATTTCAAACTCAAATTCGGACCAACCCAATTACCACTCTAACCCGACCCCGCACATATTCAACCGACCCAGCCCATAACCCTTTTTAATCCCGGTCGTTGATCATTTAGATCAACGGCCACCGTTGTTTCTTACCTTTTTTAATCCAAACGACCTTAAACCCTACCTCATTCTTTCAGAGACGCTGCCTTTGAACCCCTTATTTCTCTCAACTCACTCTCAACTCACCTCAAACCCTAGCCGCCGCCGCTCACTGAAACCCTAATCCATGGCTTCTCAGGCTCATCGGAGGCCTATACCAGCCTCTCATGGCTTCTACGTGCTCGTTTCTGAGGTCCTATGACCAGATCTTGAAAGGTTTCGACCAAGCCTTTTCTTGATGACTGTTCTCCGGTCGTCTTCAACCTTTGTCCGGCCAGCCATGGCTATCCGAGTTCGACCTTCGACTCTCCTGCTTAGATCGATGGTTTTCAAAGCCTTCCTCATCACCTGGGTTTCTTACGAAACCCTAATCTCTAAGGTTCCTCCGATTCTATTTCAGATCTTCTCCGAATCTATGTGTGTTTTGAACTTGCTAAGCATTTTTTCTCGAAGTTTCTTTAATTTTGCTTTCAAAACTCTTTATTCTTCAACTAGGGTTTCATGTTAAGTTATTTCGAATCTCTTCTCTGATTCTCGACATGTTTTGCTGTGTTTTGCTTGTGTTGTTTTTCTATTTGAGTTATCATGTTGAAAACCCTAATTTTTGGAATTTTGTTTGAGTTTCTTAGTCTATTTGTTTGTATTAGCTTGATTTACCTTGTTTACACCTGATTAGCGTTGAAAACCCTAATTTTTGGGGTTTATTTGAGATTCTGAATTCGTTTGTTTGTTTCACTTGTTTATCACCTCTAAACTCAACTAATTTTCGAAAACCCTAGTTCTTTGGGGCCTATTCGAGTCCCTTGAGTTTATTCGTGCAATTCGTCTGTCTGAAGTTGCTCAGCCTGATTCTTTTTGTTTCAGCATCTCTCTTCCTTATGTGATTCCTTTTTGTTCTGAGTTCCGACTATCTGTCAAACTCGACTGTGTTTTCAGAAAGGTTTTTACTTGATTCTTCACATGCTTCTGATCTTTTCCTCTACTACTAAGTCACTAAAACCTGACCTACGTGACTATCATGCTATGAATGCTTGCTCTATGCTATTACTGTATGCTATTCCTTCTCGCCATAGCTTGGCCTCACATGTTTATTACTTGTGCACTTCATTTATATACTGAGTCCCTTCTGTGATTGATTTTCAAACTCGTGATTGATTTTCAAAACTTTTCCTTATGAAATTATGATTTTTTTACTTGCCCGTTAAGGGTTAATTGATTCTCTCTCTTTGTTTCGCCTTATCAGATCCTTTCCAAAATAAGTACATTCCTGTATTTAGACTTAATCCCTTACTTTATGGTTTTACTGCTCCTTTTATGGTAGCAATCATTCTGCTTACAAATTGATCTTCTTTCCTTATATTAATCCTGTTAGTGTCTGTTTGAGCAGTAATCCCTTGATTAAAGGGGAATACCTGTGTTAATTGATTCTAACTGTGTTTATTTCCATGTTTGTGTTGAAACCTTATTTGTTACCTTATTCTCTACTCGTTTTCAAAACTATAAATACCTGTACCTCTTCTCTTTCAAAAAACAAGTTCGAACACACAACATAAGTCACCACTTCTTCTCTCAAATACACTTAGGTTTTCTAAAAAAAGGCATTCGAGTTTTCTCTGAACTCATAAGCTCTCTTCTCTGATTGTGTTTTGGCTGCAAGTATCCTGCTTTTCGTTGTGCTTACTTTTCTGCAACTGGTATGTCTCTTCTTGTTTAAATTCTGCCCCATCTCTTATGTATTTATGCTTCAGTCTTTTCTTTGTTTATTTTACTGCTTTCTGCAAGCTTGTTATTCCTGCTCCTATATGAATCCCCATCCCTAAACTCTTTGTCTGCTGAGTTATGGTTCAGAAAACATGACAACCCTTGACATTGTTGTTCATGTATATGGACTGGACTCCCTGAGTCCTAAACTCTTTCAATTCCCATTCCTTTTCCTCTTATATGTATTCTGAGCTTGGGACCTTGGTCTGGCAGTGTCCTAATCACTGCCCAGACCATAGTCTGACCTTTAATAGGTATGTGCTCTTATTTGTTGGCTGAACAGGCTTGGTCAGGGGTATGCCAGCCTACCTTATGGCTAGGCATGGCCACCATCCTGCCATGGCATTCCCCAACTCCCTCTCTTGCACTTACACTCATTCTTAGAACCTAAGTTCTGCCCCTCTCTTGTGATCCTTGCTTTGGGATCTATGAGCTCCCTCTGAACTTGGACACCTGAGGGCTGGCTCTTCCACACTGCACTGTAACTCTTTCTAATTAACATCTTGGGTGTAAGCACTGCCTGGAGTTCCTGAAACTCCTTGGATCTCTGAAACACCCTAGATAAGAGAAGGCTTTGGAAATCTGGATCTCGGAAGTGGTTCAATCTCATATTGTTAGATACTAAGTCTGAATTAGGCTGCTCGAATATAGCTGTAATTTCTGATGTATTTTTTATTTCTGTCTTATTTTTTACTGGTCTGTAATAATTTGTATAAACTCATGGGATTTTAGTGAAAATGGGAGGGGGGTTACTTTTCATGCACAAAAGGGTAGAAAACATGTCTATAGGTTTAATTTCTACACTGCGCAATTTCACACGTAGAGACCATGCCTATAGGATTTAACTTCTAAACTTTCTGCAACTATGCATATAGGTACCGTGCTCATAGGGGTTTACATTTCTGCACATAATGATACCATTAGGCAAACTGTAGGCTTAATTATAAAGTTGCATATAGATACCATGTTTGTAAGACTCCTGTTAAAAAGTGTTAAAATCAGTTAACGTATAGAAAATATGCCTATAGGAACTTCGAATCGGAACTGTCTCATTTGTTCAAAATAGCACCAACCGTTTAAATTAATATATACTTTGGTAAAACTGGTAGTCTTCTGTGATTTTCTGAACCTCGTAAGTTAACAAACATTTTCTAAACCAAACTGGCATTTTCTGAAACTCACTTTTTTCTGATAAGGTTCGTGAAACTCTTTTTTTTTCCAACTAGTCTGCATGTCTTCTGAAGCTCCTTTCTTTTCCTTTAAATCTTTTTCAAAATAGTACATTCTTTTTCTGAAACTCGTTTCACTCTGATAAAAAAACTGGTAACTCTTCATAACCAGTTCGCTTTTCGATATCGTTAGTTCTATCCAACACATAGCTGAAAGTAGACTAGTCTTTAAGAACTGCATTCGAGCGAGCCTAATGCGGACTTCCTATCTAAAAGTATATGTTGAACCAGTCCGCTTATCACTTTAATTTTAAAGACCAAACCAGTACATGCAAGACATGCTAAACTCTATGGCTTATCTGACTTAAGGAGGTTTACTTGAGCCTTACTTGCTTATCTGCTTCCCCTTTTACTTGCATTATGTGTTTTTATTGACGCCTAGTGTTTTGTCCTTTGAAAGCTCTCAAAAGGCCCCAAATCCCTTTCCCTTTAGGATTAGTAGTCCTAAATGCCTCCGGGACTGATAGGATTGGGACAGGTACTAGCATGCAATACGTAACGAAACTTTCCGCGCTTTAATACCTTAACGAGGTGGGATGGGTAGAATATGGATATGATGATCGGTGCGCTAATATCACGTGCGACCCCTCTTCTGAGGAGTGATTGCTGGATATTGCATTGATGTGATCCATATTATTTGTAAACCTAGGAACCCTCGCCTCTTTACTTGTTAATTTTTAAGTTTTCTTTTAAATTAATTTTCCAAACTCTCTACTCCTTCAACTCTTAAACTTGTTTGCAAAACTATGTGAAAAAATCCTTTTCTTTTCTACTTGTCTGCTTAAAGTCACAATTGTAGCATGGCCGGGAACCACACCAGTGGATCTTGAGGGGTGCCTAACACTTTCCCCTCGAGATAATTTCTAGCCCTTACCCAACCTCTGGTTCTTCATCTCAATTTTTTCTTAAAGTGTCCTAATGCACTATAATCATTAGGTGGCGACTCTTCAACTTCTAAACCCAATTCTCGAAAGGGAATAGAGTTGTCCTCCCAAATGTCGTATACCCGATTTCGACCCGTAGAAAAAGGGGGCGTCGACAGTGATTCTAACTCATTTTCTTTCAATCTTTCATTACATTTCATAAATCTTCAACCTAAAATCTAAAGTTTTCGCAGTGGAATTGGGAATTTTTGGGTTGAAATTAGGGATTTGATAACTTGAGGATTTAGACCTCAAATTGAGGTTGGGTTTCAAAATCAATTACATATCAGGGCTCAGGGATGAATGGGTAATCGGGTTTTGGTCCGAATTTTGGGTTTGGATCAAGCTGGCCCGGGTGTTGACTTTTGTTGACTTTTTCAATAATGGCCTAAATTGAATTCTTATCGATCATGGGTGATTCCTAAGGCTTATTTTAAAACGTTTGGTTCGTAATTTGCTAGATATTGTTGGTTCAGAGGCGTGTTTGAAAGGCAAAGTTGTGATTGAGCTTTGAGTGGCCTTTGAAGCAAGGTAAGTGTTATGTTTAACCTTGACTTGAGGGAATTAGGAACCCTCGAACTTTGTGTTATGTGAATTCCATGTGAGCGGCGTATATGCAAGGTGACGAGTGCTTATACACCGCTGAATTATCTGTTTTCCCTGATTTATCCCTTTTCCTTAATTGTTTTCCCTCATATCTTAATTGTTACATCCTCTAAATGCTTTCCATGCTTAATTACTACATGTTAATTAATATTTTATTCTGTTAACCATGTTAGCTCTTTTCATAGTTCCCCTAATCCCTATTATTTGCTTAATTTAACTTGTTTATACTTTCTAACTGTAAATTGTTGGTTTGGTCTCGTTGTATAGTATTATTTGTGTAGATTCTATATTGAACAAGGTTCCTTTTCTTGCTTCAGTTTGGTATTTATTTATCATAAAGGCCATGTGATTTAGCCTGTTGATTTGATTGTATACTTTGATTATTTGGCACTGATATAGTAGGATCAGATTGCATGCCGCAATATGTATAATAAAGGAGGATTGATATAGTGGAATAAGGGTGAATACGTATGTACATTGGGATCGGGTTGCACGTCACAGCAGGTGGAATAAGGGTGGATTGATACGGTGAAATAAGGGTAAATTATGATATTGATATTGATATATAGTGGGATCGGGTTGCGCGCCCCGATATATATTATTTATTGTTGTTGATGTTGTTACGGTGAAATAAGGGAGGATTCTGTGTTGTTTGGTGGGATCGAGTTGCGCGCCGCAACAACCTATATGTTTCTATTTCTTGAGCTGCGTTATTTTTTGGTATTTTTATTTGAGCCGGTAGAGGTTGGTAATTTTGGATGACACTGGTTTATTTTCGAGGTCGTGGTTATCATTTCCTGTTGGCTGTTTAATTCTGTACCGTATTTCAATTATTCTGTCATTATTATAGATTGCGGGTTATATTGTATAAGCCCTGCCTTAGCCTCGTCACTACCTCGTCGAGGTTAGGCTTGGCACTTACCAGTACATGGGGTTGGTTGTACTGATACTGCAATCTGCACTTTTTGTGTGGATTTTGGAGCTGGTCACAGCATCGGTTACTAGCGAGCTCAGATTGGACATTTGCAGAGACTTGAGGTACGGTTGTTCAGCGCCCGCAGCTCCTGGAGTCCCGATCATCTTTTCTTTTAGCTGTACAACTTCATTTAGACAACTTTGTACTTATTTCAAACCTTTATGTTTATTAATTTAGAAGCTCGTGCACTTGTGACACCATGTTCAGGGAATTATAATAGATGTTGGCTGTTTAGCTTCCGCATTTGTACTTAGAACATATATGTTATTTCGGTTCGTTATTAATGTTATCGTTTAAGCTGCTAAAAGAAGTAAATTATTCTAACATTGTCTTGCCTAGCAAGTAAAATGTTAGACGCCATTACGATCCCGATGGTGAAAATTTCGGGTCGTGACAATCCTTCCATCCCCCTCTTTCTTCACCTCGTCAGAATATTTTAGCCAAAAAAGTATCCTTTTTTTCATCCAATTTTTATTTCTCAAGCTTTCACTTTCCTCTTTATTTCTTTTCTCTGTTCATAAACTATCCCTTCCAATATCTCTCTCAATATTCAAATGGCTCTCAATCCTTAAAATTCTATTAAGAGCATTGTTCTAGATAGCTAATTTTCCTCGGCGAAGTTTTTTATTTCAAGCCAAAGATTTTTTTATTTATTAATAATTACTATATTTTTTGTTTTTGAAAAAGATTGTTCCGTCGAGATTTTACTAGTTTTGATATGCTCAAGCAGTGAAAAAAAATTCGAGCGAAAAAAGATTTTCCCATCGGGTGGAATTTTAAAGAGAAATATGAGGTCACTGGTAAATGGGTTTTTATGGAGATTTCTTTCTTTTGGATCGAGATCTTATTCTATTTATGGAAAAAGGAGTGATACTGGCCAGTTATGACCAGTAAAGAGGAGCGAGAGATGAGAGAAAAGAGGTGATTTATTGATGAGTGACTGGAAGTATTTATAGAGATGGTTTCTAGTAAAGCTTTTTGGTGGATATTCTCGATGAGTGATTGCTGATGACTTCTGAGGTGGAGAGAAGGTGAGTATTTTCTTGGTGGAAGACCTAGAGTGGTGGTTCGAACAGTGACAACTAATGATGAAAATTTATGAAATAATTTTGTGGAGCTGGAAAAGAACCTTGAATTTGCAGCAATGGTGGTATGTTAGCCGAGAAGGAGAAGACTAATTTTAGTGGGTTTATTTATTCATTTTTACAGATGAAAAATAAATACTGACATGGAGTCCACCGTGTCATTTTAGTTGCTGGGTCATGCACATTCGTTAGAGTTAAGGATGATTTTGCCTACTTTCTTAACGATAGGGATACATTTTGACGATAGTAGAACTACGGATAAACATGGATAATTTTCTAAAGTAGAGGGATAAATCTGATCTTTTTCCCTATAAATAACTGGGGCTAAAATCCATTGTTGAAGGGGGCTGGTTGCTTCACTATATGGATATTTCTAGGGATAGAATTTGCTCTCCATACATTGCAGCGTCACAACTCTATATTTATTGAGTTTATGTCCTATGTATTGACGGTATAAAAAATGTTTAAACAATCAGATCATTTATAAGTATATTTTTTAATAAATATTAATTAAATAGTAACTAATTAGCTATTACATTTATATTTATTAATAGGGTATAAAAATTATTAAACCATCAATTATTATATATAATTTAAATCCATACAAAAAAAATGCGCTTACGGAACTTTAGAGGTAGCAAATGTGCGGGGTTGGGCTGAAATTGAGCGGGTCAAAATGAGCTAAACTAATAAATGAGTTACTGCCTAACCCTACCCAAATGTTACTTGGACTAAAATGGGTTGGATCAAGATGGACTAAACAAGCAGTTATATCCTAACCCGCCCAACTTGACCCATTATTTTTACTATATGAATATCCTTTTATTTTTTCTTGTAAGACAACAAATGCCATGACAAATCTATACTTTCTTCATATCTGTTCTCTTTTATTTTAAATTTTCTTTTTGTAAGACATCATCAAAGTTCTTTCTGTATCTGAAATCACAACTTTTTCAAATATAGTAGTATTGAGCTTATTAATTATTATCATTGATAAAAAAATGGAAATCTTAGAGAATCATTTAATTTGCATGGTAAATTTTTAAGAATAATACTAATTCAATCTCCAACTGAATTTTCATTTCCAATTGTATTTGATTTTAAGTCAAACCAATATTTTACTCTTTAAGGATGAAACATCTCAAAGATAATAATCATATGAGATATAATTTTTCACTTTTAAAATTAAATTAATCCGATTTATTTTTAGATATTCGAAAGAGTATGATTTATTTGATTTAAAAATATATAAAAGAACAAACAAAATAATTCTATTTCATCGTGAGATTATAAATTAAAGTCCACCTTTCTGGATAAGGAATTACTCCTTTTATTTAATTGAACATCGGTGGAGGTTCACATATGTCCAGCTTTAAGAGACAATCTTAGGCACTCACATGGGTCATTGTTGGGCGCTATCGTGTAAAAATAGCACGGGCTAGTCAGTTTTTGGACTAGTCATTGAAAAATAGCGAGCATTTGCAAAGTTATTGAAAAATAGCCACTATTTTGCTGCAACACGGAAAGTTCCAGCATAATATATTGGAGATCGATGTGCCTGTGTATGAACATTCCAGCATATTAGGCTGGAACTCCAACATGCGGAAAGTTCCAGTATATTATACTGGAGATTGGCTCTAATTTCCACTATATTCAGTATATTATGCTGGACCGGTATATTATACTGGAGTTTCAGTATATTATGCTGGAGTATTTTTTCAAATTTTGAACAGTGTTTTCGTTCAGATTTATCTTTACATGAAAAATGGCTAAATTTCGATTACTTTTGAAATTGTGACTATTTTTGAATGACCACTTGTAAATCTGGCTATTTTTGAATTTCTCCCCAATATCGTGGGTCAATTTGGGCTAGTGATTTTTCATAGGTTACTTTGGGCATAGCCCAAATCAGCCCATAAACAAAATCACTCTTGCCCAAACCTATTAATACTTGGACGGGTTGGGCAGGTTACATGGGCTTGGGTCAATTTTGCCACCCTAGGGAACTTAACGGACTACCGAATGTAATGTAACGAACTTTCAAAATCACAGCACTTCCAAATCCGCAAAATCCGTTTAGTGTCTTCTCCTCCTCCAACATTGAACCGAAAATCCCACTGCAACTTTTTTTCTTCAGACTGAACATTAATTGAGCAAAAGAGAAATCAAAGCCTTAACTTCATAGAAAGGTTAGGGTTAGGGCTTTGATTTCGTTATTTCAAACAGATCAACACTGATTAGTTTTGGACCCTAATTATAGGCTCACACAAATCTAGACCTTGTATATGTGTTAAAAAATTTACAAAATAACTATAGATGTTTGTATGTGAATCCAGTTATTATTGCATAATATTAACTTGAGATTGTTGTAGAAACCCGTTAACTTCAAATCCTGGATTAGCGTCTGCCCGCTCCCCCTAGTGTAATTTTTGGATGTTTGATTTGGAGGCATAATTAAATGGCGAAGGCACGAGAGCACGAGCATGAAGAAGCGGTTACAGTGGAGGAAGAATTTGGATCGAGCTGCCAAACAAGTCCTCAAGACAAAAGAGAATTGGTTCGCGAACTTATTGGTGTGATTCAAACTGTAGGATCCTATGAAGAGTATAGGAAGTCACAGAGAGAGGAGTGTCATAACCTTGTTGAAAGATTGAAGCTTTTATTGCCTCTTTTGGTAGAGATTAGGGATTTTGATGGACAGATCCCTGAATCGGGTATCGAATGTTTGATGAAATTGAAGAAGGCATTCTCTTCTGCCAAAAAATTGTTAAAAACTTGCTATTGTGGCAGCAAAATTTACCTGGTAATAATTAACCCCCTTTTTTTCCAATTAATTATATCATCATTATATTAAAATCAACTCCGTTTTTGGGAGTGTTATGAATTGGGTGAATTTATTTGTTTTAGTTACATTTATGCAGGCCTTAGAAAGTGAAGCTGTTATGGGAAGATTTCATTCTGTGTATGAAAGATTAAGTCAGGCTCTGGAGGGCATGCCTTATGATGAACTTGGAATCTCAGATGAAGAGAAAGAACAGGTACATACCTGATATATACAATTTAAATCATGAATCATTTTTGTGCCGCTGTTTATACATGCTCGAGCTAAATCATTTTTGCGCGCTGCTTATACATACTTGAGCACAGCTGATGTATAATGTTAGATAGTGTATTTGGAGACCAGAGTATTGTATTTTCTGATTAGATTTTTCAGACATAACATTTTGCCCCGAAAAAAAACAGAAAACAAATTGTGTCTAACATTACACATAGTGAGGAGGTAATATCAGCTTGAGATGAGCTTAAATGGATCGACATGGACAGTGAGGATTCATATAACGTCACCCAAATTGTTGAGCTTTAGTTTTAGTTTGGCATACATATTTGCAAGAATGAAACTAAAATAGGGTCTAACATTTTCAAGGAAATGAATATTTTAGTACAAATGCATCTATATAATGTGCTCAAATGTGCAAAAAGGTTTACCTAGTTAACATGTTTTCAGGTGGAGTTACTGAGAGTGCAATTTAGAAGAGCTAAGACGCGAAATGATACTCAAGACATGGAACTCGCCATGGATCTGATTGTTGCACTGTCCACTAATTATGACAGGAACGTAGATAGCGCTAGCATAGACAGACTAGGACACAGGCTAGGTTTGCATACTGTTAAGGAACTAAGGGCAGAAACAATATCAGTACGAAAAGTGATTAGAGAAAGAAAAGGTCGCCATGCAGAAGGGACGCAAAAAATCATAGATCTTCTAAACAAATTCAGACGGTTTGCAGGGCTTGAAGAAACTGAAGCATTGGTGCCTAAAGATCACGAGAAATCGACTTCTTTGGCAATTCCAAATGAATTTCTCTGTCCAATCACATTAGAGATTATGACAGATCCAGTTATTGTCTCAACCGGGCAGGTGAGTTCACCACTTCCAAGATGAGATTTTTCTGTTCAAGCTCCCATACCTCAAAAGACAAAAAACTAGAATAGAATAAATACACAGAAGTTAAGTGTAAGATATGATAAGAGGCTGTTTTCATGTAATCTTCATCTGTTTGAAAATTCTCAAGTTAATCCCTATGTGTATTAGCAATTGAGTTGCTGAGATAAGTGGTAATAACTGTTTGTTTTTTCCATAATTTCATTTATTGTAGACATATGAAAGAGAGAACATACAGCAGTTGCTGGATTCCAATTGCCGAACATGTCCGAAAACGGGACAAAGCTTGGATCACTTGTCATTTACCCAAAATTTTGCTTTAAAGAACTTAATCCAGCAATGGTGTGAGAAGAACAATTTTCAACTTCCTAAAAAGCAGCCACCTCCAAAACCGGAGAGTCCCTCTGTTGAAAGTGAAGGAAAGTTTTTGTCCTTGATTCAAGATCTATCCTCTTGTCATTTAGAAGTTCAGAGAAAGGCTGTTACAGAAATCAGAATGCTTTCAAAAGAAAATCCAGAAAATAGAAGATCAATACTAGATAGTGGAGGAATCCCACCACTTGTGCAGCTACTGTCCTATCCAGATTCAAGAGTTCAGGAACATGCAGTGACGACGCTTTTGAACTTATCGATTGATGTAACAAATAAGAGACTTATATCTGAAGAAAAACCTATTCCAGCCATAATTGAGATACTGAAGAATGGAAATCTTGGTGCTAAAGAGAACTCTGCAGCAGCATTGTTTAGCTTATCTATGCTGGATGAAAACAAAGAAGCTATAGGTTCATTTAACGGCATCCCACCATTGATAGATTTGTTAAGAAATGGGACAATCAGAGGTAAGAAGGATGCGATAACTGCACTCTTCAATCTGTGTTTTAATGAGCAGAATGTGAGCTTGGCGACTGAAGCTGGGATTGTAGCACCGTTGTTTCAATTATTGGAGAAAAAAACTTAGACATGGTTGATGAGGCCCTGTCTATACAGTTACTTCTTGCAACACATCAAGATGGAAGGCAAGAAATGGGAAAACTTTCTTTCATTGAAACACTAGTTAATCTGATCAGAGATGGCACTCCAAAGAACAAGGAATGTGCAGTGGCTATGCTTCATAGGTTAAGCATACATAATTCAAATCTTATGCTCGCGGCACTTCAGTATGGTGTGTATGAGCATTTAGTGGAGATAGCTGATAGTGGGACAGATAGGGGCCAAAGAAATGCTAAATCTTTGCTGCAGCTTATGAGTAAAGCAGAGCAGATTCCTTGACAATCCAAGTCAAAATGTATCTGTAAGATGCAACCATGTAATCTACCACATACTACAACAACTACCCAGCTGAATCCCACAAGTGGGGTCTGGGGAGGATAGTGTGTACGCAGACCTTACCCCTATTCCGGAGGAATAGAGATGCTGTTTCCGATAGACCATCGGCTCAAGAAAATGAGTAATCTACCACATACTAGTGATTAGCTTTACTTGCATACTTTTGTAAGAAATCAAGTTTTTTCTTTTCCCCATCTTGGGTAGTTTAGGATAGTGAATTCTGTTTAGTTTATGTTAATGCATGATCTCTTTTCCTATTAGTTTGAGTGCCAATGAAGAAAAGTTTGATTGATCTTCACCCACATTTTAGTGCATCATTGAGAGAGAACATGGGGAATGTTGCGGAAACCGAATGTATATAGTGTGAATGAGTCACAACTACTATACCAAAATTATGGCAGCCCCTAAATAATAAATAAGATAATAAGACAACAATAAAAAAGAACACCAGAATTTACGAGGTTCGGCCAATTTTGCCTACTTCCTCAGACACAACCAATATTTTATTCTACTCTAAAAATACAAGTGAAATAATACTAAAGAGAGAGAAGATACAAATGCCTTAAGAAGATGAGAAGGCAAATGAGAGGTGTGTTTTTAAATCCTAAACATTAGGCCTCCTTTTATAGGGAAAAATTCCCAACCAAAATTGTCAAATTCCCGATGTGAGACTTTTGACATCTTCAACAAATCTCCACCTTGGCAAAATTCCACATCTTCAATTTTCTCTCAATAACAAATTTTGGTTGTGTCTTCATCTTCAATCTTCAGTGTTCAACAATTTTGATCAAATCCAAACAATGTTGAAACTTGACCGCAGTCACCACTTTTGTCAGCATATCAGCAGGATTCTCTGTAGTATGAAGTTTCTTCACCGTGACTCCTCCTTCTTCTATGATTTCTCGTACGAAATGATACCGAACATCAATGTGCTTCGTCCTTGCATGATAAACTTGGTTTTTCGTTAATTTAATAGCACTTTGACTATCACAAAAAATTGTGATACTTTTTTGTCCAATACCAAGCTCTTTTAGCAACCCTGAAGCCAAATTGCCTCCTTTACAGTCTCTGTAATAACTATGTACTCTGCCTCTGTTGTAGACAAAGCAACTGTTGACTGCAAAGTAGACTTTCAACTAACTGGTGCCTTTGCAAAAGTAAACACATAACCAGTAGTTGATCTTCATTTGTCCAGATCACCCGCAAAATCTGAGTCACAATATTCAACCACCGACTGATTGCCTTCCTGCTAAAAAACTAACCCAACATCTACAGTATTATGAATAAACCGTAGAATACATTTCACAGCTTGCCAATGCTCTTTTCCTGGATTATGCATATATCTGCTAATATCTCCAACAGCTTGTGAAATGTCAGGTCTCGTACAAACCATTGCATACATCAAGCTACCAACAACATTTGCGTATGGTACCCTTGACATATACTCCCGTTCAACTTCATCTTTTGGTGACATAGTAGTACTTAGCTTAAAATGGGGAGCGAATGGAGTACTAACTGGCTTAGTCTTCTCATGTAGTACTCTCTTCAAATATTCTTTCTGAGATAAACATAGTTTCTTTGAACGTTTATCTCTTATTATCTCCATTTCAAGAATTTTCTTTGCCTCACCCAGATCCTTCATCTCGAACTCCTTCTTCAGTTGAATCTTCAACTTATCAATTTATTTCGAATTCTTGGAAGCTATCAACATATCATCAACATATAGGAGAAGATATACAAAAGAGCCATCTTTAAGCTTGCGCAAATACATACAATGATCATATTTACTTTTCTTATACCCTTGCCGCAACATAAACTTGTCAAATCGCTTGTACGATTGTTTAGAAGATTGTTTCAATCCGTACAACGATTTTTCAAGTTTGCATACCATATTTTCTTTTCCAGCAACTTTGAATATGTAATGACCCAAAAGGTCATCACTTGTTTTAGAAATAAATTCTACATTACGAGGCCTTAAAACCCTCTTTTAGCATCACCTCGATTTACGTGCACAGTCCTGACGTGTAGCCGGAAAGTCATTATGTGATAATCTGTGAAAAATAATGAATTTTGAGTTTAAAATGAATTAAGTTGGCTTCGGTCAACATTTTAGGTAAACGGGCCCGCACTCATAATTTGATGGTCCTGTAGGGTTTGTAGGAAAATATGGTACTTGGTTGTATGCCCGAAATCGAATTTCGAGGTCCCAAGCCTGAGAAATGAATTTTTAAAAGAAATTATTTTGCTGAATTAATTATGAAGTAAAGAAGAGAATTTATGTTTGAAACCATTGGTATCGGGCCCGTATTTTGGTTCTGGAGCCCGGTACAGGTCTTATATGTGATTTAAGATGAGTCTGTGAAATTTGGTAAGAAACGGACTTGAAACGATGTGAATCGGACCGTATTTGAGAAAATTGAAAAATTTGAAGTTCTTAGGAAATTTCATGATTTTGATGCTAAATTCATAGTTGTCGATGTTATTTTAGTGATTTGAATGCACGAGCGAGTCTGTATGATGTTTTTAGGTTGGTGTGCATGTTTGGTTTGGAGCCCGAGGGCTCGGGTGAGTTTTGGATAGGCCGCGGAATAGAATTGGACTTGGGAAAATTGCAGGTTTTCAGCTGGTATGATCAGGTCTGCAGGCTTCGCAAATGCGAAGAATGGTCTTTCGCAAATGCGATGATGACCGGAAAGCTGAGTGGGTCGCAAATGCGACATTCACTTCACAAATACGAAAGTCTCAATTTTCTAAAGGGTTCGCAATTGTGAAGCCTGGTCGCAATTGCGGCATCAGAGACCTGTAAATTCACACTTAGACGCATTTCAACCATTTTTCATATCTTCTCAAAACATAAACTCCCTAGGGAGATTTTTCAAAGGCAACTTCTTCTCCAAATCGATTGTAAGTAATTTCTAACTAGTTTTCTTCAATCTTTAACATCTTTTCACATGATTTCAACTCAAAATTAATGATTTTCATGGGGGAAATTGGGTGTTTTGGGTAGAACCTAGGTTTTTCAAAAATTGAGAACTTGGACCTCGATTTGAGGTCCGATTTCAAAACAAATTACATATTTGGGTTCGTGGGGGAATGGGTAATCGGGTTTTGGTTCGAACCTCGGGTTTTGACCATGTGGGCCCGGGGTCGATTTTTGACTTTTTGGGAAAACTTTAGAAAATCTATTTTCATGCATTGGAATCGATTCATTTAGCATTAATTAATACAATTAAGTAACTTGTGGCTAGATACGAGCGAATTGGTGGTGGAATCAAGGGGTAAAGCGATAGTTGAGACTTGAATTGTGTTCGTGGCATCGAGGTAAGTGTTTGGTCTAACCTTAGCTTGAGGGATTAGGAGTCGTGTCTTATTTTCTACGTGTTAACTGTGGAGTATGACGTATAGGTATGGCGACAAGTATCTATACGTCGGTGTCAAGCATGCCCGTGAGTCTTTTATTGTAATTTTTATGACTCCGTTGTGGTTTATTGTGCTTCATATGAGGATTATCATTATTGTTCCCTTGCCGGGATGTTTGTTTGATATTATTGTTCCCTTGCCGAGATGTTTTTTGATATTATTGTTCCCTTGCCGGGATGTTGTTATATTGCTATTGTTCCCTTGCCGGGATTCTTTTATGATTGGTGTTGATAGATGAAATGGGAGCGGGTGGCACGCCTGCAATGGTAATATATGAAATGGGAGCGGGTTGCATGCCTGCAACGGTAATATATGAAATGGGAGCGGGTTGCACGCCTGCAACAGTAATATATGACGCCTGCAACGGTAATAGATGAAATGGGAGCGGGTTGCACGCCTGCAATGATATCATATGAAATGGGATCAGGTTGCAGGCCTGCAACGGTATTACATGTGTACCTGTCCTTCTACTTCCTTATCTTTGCTGGTAATTGATTTATGGCATTCCTTATATTTCCCTACTATCGTTCTGTTGTTACCTATTACTCCCCGCAGCGTGTTTCCCCCGCCCAATTTTAGTTGTAATTATCTGCTTTTATTTCCATTGTATATGATTTAACTGCACAGGTTTATTTGGCAGTCTGGTCCTAGCCTCATCACTATTTCACCGAGGTTAGGCTAGACACTTACCAGCATATAGGGTTGGTTGTGCTAATACTACACGCTGCACTGTGTGCAGATACTGATACCGGAGCATTTGGACTGCAGTGAGGGTGCTGTATTCAGTCCACACAGGCGACCCGAGGTAGTCCTACAGACGTCCACGGGCCTTGGCGTCTCCTCCTATCTTTTCTCTTATGTTTTTACTTATTCAGAGACAGACGTATGTATTTCATTCAGACTTTGTTTGTAGTGTTCTTAGACAGTCCGTGACTTGTGACACCAAATTCTAAGTAGTCTTGTACTTCAGATTATATAGCAGTGTTTGGTTGGAATATTAAGTTTCGGCTTCCGCATTTCCGATTGATTAATCTTATTCCGTTGTTTAATGACTTAGTATTTTACATTGTTTAATATGTTTAAATAAAAAGGGAGATAAATTAGCAATATTCGGCTTGCCTAACTTCCACGAGTAGGCGCCATCGCGACTCCCGAGGGCGGGAAATTCGGGTCGTGACAAGTTGGTATCAGAGCTCTAGGTTACATAGGTCTCACAATTCATGGACAAGCTTAGTAGAGTCTGAGGGATCGGTACAGAGACGTCTGTATTTATCCCCCAGAGGCGACGGAGTTAGGAAAAGTTTCACTTCTATTCTTCTTTGTCGTGTGGTTTTGTTCTCTCACTATTAAATTGAAACCTCTACTATTGTCCTTTCGCGAATAGCGAAATCACGTACTGCTTTTTCGGCCGAGCAGCAACATAGACCGGTGATAGATCAACTACGTCTTCGGAGGCTTTGTGGAGGTTGGATAGGTTTTACCAAGCTCTTCACTACCACTTTCAGCGGTGCATCTTCTGAATATCCCCAAGATTATTTAGACAACTGTCATGAGGTTCTAAGGAACATGGGGATAGTGGAGACCAATGGGGTCGACTTTGCTATTTTTTGCTTATCTGGATCCGCCAAGACTTGGTGGAGAGATTATTGTTTGGCTAGACTAGTTGGGTCACCAGCTTTGACTTGGGATCAGTTTTCTCAACTATTTCTGGAGAAGGTTCTTCCTATCACTCAGAGGGAGATCTATCGGAGGCGGTTTGAGCGTCTCCAGCAGGGTTCTATGACTATTACTCAGTACGAGACCAGGTTTATTAATTTGGCCCGTCATGCTCTTCTTATATTTCCCATCGAGAGAGAGAGGAAGAGAGGGTGAGGAGGTTCATTGAGGGACTTATCCAACCTATTCGACTTCAGATGGCCAAGGAGATGGGGAGTGAGATTTATTTTAGGAGGCGGCCAATGTGTCCAAGAGAGTTGAGATGGTTCTATCGCATGGAGGTGGTCAGGGTTCTGACAAGAGGCCTCGTCATTCAGGCAGATTTAGTGGTGCCTCGTCTGGAGGCAAGTATTCGTATGGTAGAGGCCATCCTCCTATGCCTTTTCAGTTAGCACTTCAGGCTTCTCACGGTGCTTCAGGTGGCCATGGTTCTCATATGCAGTATTCTGATTAACAGTCCTATAGTGCACCACCAGCTCCTATCAGTGCACCGCCACTTCAGAGTTTTTAGGGTCTTCAGCCCCAGCAGCCGAGGGCTTGTTTTACCTATGGCGACACGAGGCTCATTGCTAGATATTATCCTCAGGCATCAAGCAGTTCTCAGCATTCGGGTTCTTGTGCCATGGGTCAGGAACCGAATGTTCCATAGCCCGCCCATCTAGCTAGGGGTGGGGGTAGAGGAGCTATAGGTGAAGGTAGAGGCGTTAGAGGTGGAGCTCAGGCTACTAGAGGTGGAGGCCAGCCAGCTGTAGGCCGTCCCCGATATGTAGTCCAGAGTGGTGGGGCTCAACCCCGATGTTATGCTCTTCCAGCTAGGCCTGAGGCTGAGGCTTCCGATGCAGTTATCACAAGTACTATTCTGGTTTGTAGTAGAGATGCTTCAGTCCTATTTGATCCAGGTTCTACATACTCCTATGTGTCATCTTATTTTGCACCGTATCTGGTCATGCCCAGTGATTCCTTGAGTGCTCTTATTTATGTGTCTACACCGGTGGGTGATTCTATTGTAGTAGATTGTGTTCATCGCTCTTGTGTAGTTGTGATTGGGGTCTTGAGACCCGAGTAGACTTATTACTGCTGGACATGGTTGATTTTGATGTCATACTGGGGATGAACTGGTTATCACCTTACCACGCTATCTTGGACTGTCATGCCAAGACTGTGACCTTAGCCTTGCCGGGTTTACCTCGTTTAGAGTGGAGAGGGACTCCTGGTCATTCTACTCGCAATGTCATCTCTTATGTGAAGGCTCAGTTTATGGTCGAGAAGGGGTGTTTAACCTATTTGGCATATGTTCGCGATTCTAGTGTTGAGGTTCCTTCTATTGATTCTATGCCTGTTGTTCGTGAGTTCCCTGAGGTATTCCCTTCAAACCTGCCGGGTATGCCACCCGACATGGATATTGACTTCTGCATTGATTTGGCTCCGGGCACTCAACCCATTTCTATTCCGCCGTATCGTATGGCCCCGCTTGAGTTGAAAGAGTTGAAGGAGCAGTTGCAAGACTTGCTTGAAAAAGGTTTTATTAGACCTAGTATTTCTCCTTGGGGTGCGCCGATGTTGTTTGTTAAGAAGAAGGACGGATCGATGAGAATGTTTATTGATTACCGGCAGTTGAACAAGGTTACAATCAAGAATAAGTATCCATTGCCGAGGATTGATGATTTGTTTGATCAGCTTCAGGGTGCTAAGGTATTTTTGAAGATTGACTTGAGATCTGGCTACCATCAGTTGAGGATTAGGGCATCCGATGTCCCTAAGATAGCTTTTCGCACTCGATACGGGCATTATGAGTTCTTGGTGATGTCATTCGGGTTGACAAATGCCCCAACATCTTTTATGGATTTGATGAACCAAGTGTTCAGCCCTTACTTGGATTCGTTCGTGATAGTCTTCATTGATGATATTTTGATCTATTCCCACAGCGGGGAGGAGCACGAGCAACATCTTAGAGTGGTTCTTCAGACTTTGAGGGGTAGTCAGTAGTATGCCAAGTTTTCGAAGTGTGAGTTCTGGTTGAGTTCAGTTGCATTCCTGGGTCATGTGGTATCAATGAAGGGTATTCAGGTTGATTCGAAGAAGATTGAGGTAGTTAAGAACTGGCCTAGACCAATATTAGCTACAGAGATCCATAGTTTCTTGGGGTTGGCAGGCTATTATTGTCGGTTTGTGGAGGGGATTTTGTCTATTGCAGCCCCGATGACCAGGTTGACCCAGAAAGGGGCCCAGTTCAGATGGTCAGATGAGTGTGAGGCAAGCTTTTGGAAGCTCAAGACAGCTCTGACTACGGCACCGATGTTGGTTTTGCCCATAAGTTTAGGGCCTTATACAGTTTATTGTGATGCATCTCGTATTGGACTTGGTGCGGTGTTGATGCAGGATGGCAAGGTCATTGCCTATGCTTCACAGCAGTTGAAGATTCATGAGAAGAACTATCTGGTTCATTATTTGGAGTTAGCAGCCATCGTTCACGTGTAAAAGATTATCTGTATGACGTGGCATGTGAGGTGTTCACAGATCACAAGAGTATGCAGTATTTGTTCAAGCAAAAGGAGCTAAATTTGAGGCAGAGAAGGTGGTTGGAGCTATTAAAGGACTATGATATCACCATCTTATATCATTCGGGAAAGGCCAATGTGGTGGCCGATGCTTTGAGTAGAAAGTCAGCTAGTATGGGCAGTCTTGCTTATATTCCAGTCGGGGAGAGACCGCTTGCTTTGGATGTTCAGGCTTTGGCCAATCAGTTCGTGAGGTTGGACGTTTCTGAGCCCAGTTGTGTGTTAGCTTGCACAGTCGCTCGTTCTTCTTTATTGGAGCGTATCCGATATCCGCAGTATGATGATCCCCATCTGTGTGTCCTTAGAGACATGATGCAGCACGGAGGTGTCAAGTAGGTTACTTTAGGAGATGATGGAGTTCTGAGATTGCATGGTCGAGTTTGTGCCTAATGTGGATGGACTCCGAGAGTTGATTTTAGAGGAGGCCCATAGTTCCTGGTACTCTATTCATCCGGGCACCGCGAAGATATATCAGGATTTGCGGTAGCATTATTGGTGGAGAAGAATGAAGAAGGATATCATTGCATATGTGGCTCGGTATTTGAATTGTCAGTAGGTTAAGTACGAGCATTAGAGGCCCGTGGTTTGTTCCAGAAGATCGAGATTCCTGAGTGGAAGTGGTAGCATATCACTATGGACTTCGTTGTTGGATTCCCACGGACTCAAAGGAAATTCGATGTAGTGTGGGTTATTGTTGATAGGCTGACCAAGTCAGCACATTTCATTCCTGTGGTAGTCTCCTATTCATCCGAGAGGTTAGCTGAGATCTATATCCGGAAGATTGTTTGTCTTTATGGTGTGCCCGTGTATATCATTTTGGACCAAGGTACGTAGTTTACCTCACATTTATGGAGGGCAGTTCACCGAGAGTTGGGCACACAGGTTGAGTTGAGCATAGCGTTCCATCCTCAGACGGACATGCAGTTCGACTTTAGCAGAGTTTGCCTACAACAACCGCTACCAGTCGAGTATTCAGATGGCTCCTTATGAGGCTTTGTATGGTAGGAGGTGTCGGTCGCCGGTTGGATGGTTCATGTCAGAGGAGGCTCGATTGTTGGGTACGGATCTAGTTCAGGATGCCTTGGACAAGGTCAGGATTATTCAAGATAGGCTTCGTACAACTCAGTCTAGGCAAAAGAGTTATGCCGACCGTAAGGTCCGTGATTTGGCTTTCATGGTCGGTGAGCGGGTATTGCTTCGAATGATGCCTATGAAGGGCGTGATGAGATTTGGGAAGAAAGGGAAGCTTAGCCTTAGGTTCATTGTCCCGTTTGAGATCCTTTATCGAGTGGGAGAGGTGGCTTACAGACTTGCGTTGCCGCCGAGCTTATCAGTCGTGCATCCAGTGTTTCATATGTCCATGCTTCGGAAGTATCACGATGATCCATCCTACATGTTAGATTTGAGCACTGTCTAGTTGGACAAGGACTTGTCTTATGAGGATAAACCGGTAACTATTCTAGACCGGCAGGTTTGTTAGTTGAGATCAAAGAGTTTTCCTTTTGTTCGTGTTCAGTGGAGAGGTCAGCCTACTGAGGCATCGACCTAGGAGTCTGAGTCCGACATGCGGAGCCGTTATCCCCATCTCTTCCCCGACTCAGGTACTTCCTTCTTCTATCCGTTCGAGGACGAATAGTTGTTTTAAAGGTAGAGAATGTGATGACCCAAAAGGTCATCACTTATTTTAGAAATAAATTCTGTGTTCCGAGGCCTTAAAAACCTTTTTCAGCATCACCTCGATTTGCGTGTGTAGTCTATACGCGCAGCCGAAAAGCCATTATGTGAAAATCTGTGAAACAATAATGAATTTTGACTTTAAAATGAACTAAGTTGACTTCGGTCAATATTTTGGGTAAACGGGCCCGGACCCGTGATTTGACGGTCCCGGAAGCTCCGTAGGAAATTATGGGACTTGGGCGTATGCCCGAAATCAAATTTCGAGGACCCAAGCCCAAGAAATGAATTTTTGAAAGAAATTATTTTGCTGAATTAATTATGAAGTAAATAAGAGAATTTAAGTTTGAAACCAATGGTATCAGACCCATATTTTGGTTTCGGAGCCCGGTACAGGTCTTATATGTAATTTATGATGACTCTATGAAATTTGGTAAGAAACGGACTTGAAACGACGTGAACCAGACTGTATTTGAGAAATGGAAAATTTGAAGTTCTTATGAAATTTCAAGATTTTGATACTAAATTCATAGTTGTCGATGTTATTTTGGTGATTTGAATGCACGAGTGAGTCCGTATGATGTTTTTAGGTTGGTGTGCATGTTTGGTTTGGAGCCCGAGGGCTCGAGTGAGTTTTGGATAGGCCGCGGAGTAGAATTGGACTTGGGAAAGTTGCAGGTTTTCAGCTGGTATGATCAGGTTTGCAGTCTGGCTCACAAATGCGAGCTCGCAAATGCGACAGACCTTCGCAAATGCGAAGAATGGACTTGGCAGCCCGAGTCGCAAATGCGACTGTTTTCTCGCAAATGCGATTTCGCATTTGCGAATAGTCTCTCGTAAATGTGATGATGACCGAAAAGCTGAGTGGGTCGTAAATGCGACATGTAACGACCCGGCCGGTCGTTTTGAGCTTTTGCACTTTGCTCTCCAATTCTCGGGAATGACTTGCCCTGTGTGATGTGCTATGACTTATGTAAATCGTTAGTTTTAGTTTTCAGAGTAATCAGAACGAATTTAGAAGAAAACAGTTCTCAGTTGAAGCTTGAAATTTGAAAGGTTTGACCAAGATTTGACTTGTTTGTATATGATCTTGGATCGGAATTTTTATGATTTGGTACGTTAGGTGATTTGTGACTTAGGAGTGCGATCAGAATGGATTTTGGAGCTGTAGAGAAGATTTACGCTTGAATTGGCGAAATTGAGATTTCGGAGTTTTCCTGGTTGATAGGTGAGATTTTGATATAGAGGTCGGACGAGATTTGATAGACTTTTTGATCGAAAGAATAATTTAAGAGTTCTTGGAGTTCTTAGGCTTGAATCCTATGTTAAATTGGTGATTTGATGTTGTTGTGAGCGTTCCGATGTTTTGAACAAGTTTGAACGATGTCATGGGATGTGTTGGTACAATTAGTTTGAAGTTTCGGGAGTTCCGGGTAGGTTCCGGGATGTTTTAGGCCAAATCATAGCTGTAGCAGGTCCAAAGGGATTGCAGGCCTCGGAACTCACCCGCATGGTCCGCACAAAAAGAAGTGCGGCCGTGGTATGTGCTGTGCGGACCGCACAAAAAGAAGTGTGGCTGTGGTAGATGCTGTGCGGCCGCGGAGGGGAACTTTTCACTGGTCCTACATCGGAAGCTCATATCTTTTGATCTACAAGGAAATTTGAGACGATTCAAAAATGAAAGTTGTAGCCCTTCGTGTCTGTTTCCATAACGATAAAGATATCGCAATTTGGACATCTGTAGCGAAAGTTATGGCCAAAATACTAAAGCTTGTCATTGTAGAGGAAAGCTGTGCGGCCGCGGTCATTTTTGTGCGGACCGCACTGGTTTTGTGCAGACCGCGATCGATTTTGTGCGGTCCGCGGAGGTGGAGATCTGTGCGGTTCTCTATAAATATGAGGTTTTGGGTTTTATTTGATATTTTGACCTACAGAGCTCGGATTTTGGAAATGTTTCAAAGGTTTTTCAAGAAATTCATCGGGGTAAGTGATTCTAACTCAGATTTGGCTAGAGTATATGAATCTATCATTGAATTCATCATTTAATTCGTGATTTTGGATGGAATTTGGGAAGAAAATTTGTGGAATCTTCCAAAAATATAAAATGATGATTTGAAGGGCCAAATGGTACTAGAATTGGATAATTTTTGTGTGGTTATACTCATGAGAGTATAAGGGTTCTAGTTTTGTAAATTTTGTCAAATTCCAAGATGTGGGCCCGGGGGTCGGGTTTGACCAAATTCTGGAATTTTGTGGTAATTCGATTGTTTTCGCTTGGGCTTTGTTCCCTTAGCATATTGTTATGTATTCGTTCTGATTTTGGATAGATTCGACGCGCGTGGAGGCCAATTCAAGGGGAAAAGGCATTACGAGCTAGAGAATTAGCCGGTTCGAGGTGAGTAATGATTGTAAATGATGCCCTGAGGGTTTAAAACCCCGGATTGCACATCGTAGTGCTATATTGAGGTGAGACACGTGCTTGATAATGAGCGTGGGGTCGTCTACTATTGAGGATTGTGACTTGGTCCGTCCGGATTGATAATTTTACCGCGTATTTGACTAAAACTTGTTTGTTATCATCATGGTTTGGGCGGATTGCCATATTTGGGCTTCGTGACAACTATTTGAACCCTCCGGGGATTTTTATCACTATTTCCTCACTGTATTGATTTATTACCTGAACTCAGTCCTGTTGTTTTCCACGGTTTTACAACTCATCCACTCTTCATCAGTTTTGAGACTTAAATGATATTTCTAAATGATGTTTTGGGCGGAGCACTACTGTTTTACAAATGCCTGAGGGGCTTGTGATGATTTTTTGACTGAGTGCGGCCGAGGGCCAGATGTGAGGATACACTAAGTGATATGAGGCCGAGGGCCTGAGATACTTTATATGCCACGAGGTGGCTTGTGTGATGTGAGGCCGAGTGCCGAGTGATGTGAGGCCGAGTGCCGAGAGATAATGCCACGAGGTGGCTTGATACAACGCTTGGGCCGTAACGGGCCCCTCCGGAGTCTGCACACCCACAGTGAGCGCGGGTACCCATCATGATCTGAGAGTAAGCCCGAGGGGTTGATATTGTACTGAGAGTGAGACCGAGGGACTGATATTATACTGAGAGTGAGCCCGAGGGGCTGATACTGTTTTGAGTGATTGATACTGTGCCCGAGGGGTGGATTTCTACTTGTTATTTACCTGCCAAACTACCTGTTTATTTGTTTAAAAAGGGATTTAACTTGATTTCTTCACGGATTTACTGATTTAAGTGATTTTACTGCTTTGATATAGAATTGCCATGTGCCTTTAGGTGTTTTCAT
Source organism: Nicotiana tabacum (assembly GCF_000715075.1). Classification (NCBI taxonomy): domain Eukaryota; kingdom Viridiplantae; phylum Streptophyta; class Magnoliopsida; order Solanales; family Solanaceae; genus Nicotiana; species Nicotiana tabacum. Next base: position 91,023,691 of record NC_134099.1, on the reverse strand, counting down.
GCTTTCAGCCATTATTTATATTTGTTACTCACTGAGTTGGAGTACTCACTTTACTCCCTACACCCCTGTGTGCAGATTCAGGCATAGCAAATCCCGCTCCTGAGTGCTGATCTTCCTAGTCCAAGTGGTGTTTCGGAGACTACAAGGTAGTTGTTGGCGTCCGCAGCCCCCGTGCCTCCCTTTATCTTATTAATTATATGTTTTTCAAACTATTGTACCATACATCGTACCTAGTAGACTCGTATCAGGATCATTAGTTGCTCATGACTTGTGACACCCCGATTAGGGTTGTGTCGGGTTGGATTTCCGCTTTGTTATCTCTATTTCTGCTATTTGTGCTATTAAATCATGTTTGAATCATTCTTATGTTGTTTAACTGCTTAAAAGGACGAATTGGGTTAGACTGGCTAGCCTTGTCTTCACGAGAGGCGCCATCACGATCGGGTTTGGGGTTAGGGTCGTGGCAAGTTGGTATTAGAGCCTATGTTACATAGGTCTCACGAGTCATGAGCAGGTTTAGTAGAGTCTCGCGGATCGATACGGAGACGTCTATATTTATCCTCAAGAGGCTGCAGAACCTTTAGGAAAACTTCACATTTTTGAATTCTAATCGTGCGTCCTTGATTCAACTTGAAAAGTAACTCTTGAATTCCTTCCACGTGTTCGTATGCGCGCATGAGCGCTTAGTATCAGATGTGCCTCGATGGCTTGTGATTCCCTGATCTAGGGGCGAGATGTGATCTCTGTGAGTTGATGTTGGGCCAATTTGGAAGACTTGAGGCCGGATCTTTGCCTATAGCTTGAGGACCGAGGTGTTGATTTTGTGAGCAAGTATTTTTGAACGTATATGTTCGGTATTGTCCCTACTAGTGGAAGTGACGGCTGGATAACTTTGTGATGAGTATGTTGGTACTGCGAGGTGTATCCACATGATTTGGAAGCAACGAGAAGGTCTGCTAGAGGATAGAATAACTATTAGGTTCTTGAATTCTATCTTGATTCGAGGTATAGCCCCGAGTTGTGGGCGTGTGAAGGATCTTTTCATGTTTCCCGATTGTGAGTGAAGTAAATTTCATATTGCGGTATGAGTTCAGACTCAGGAAGACTAAGTGATTGCGTACAGTTTATGACGGTCGAAGGTATATAGAAATGTTAGTTAGAGGCAAAGTAGGTGGGTTGTCTCCTGCGAAATGTTCCGAGGTTGTACGATCCTTATGTGTCTGTTAGGAGATCTCATTTGCGAGTGAAGGATATGTGTTGCAATTTAAATTGAGTCGCTTAGAGAGTGGGTGTAACTGTTGCGAGAGTGGAATGCGAGATTTTCAAAAGAGTTAAAATTCTAGATGATCTGTATTTTCACAAGCTTACAAAAGATTTGAGTTTAATCTCACAATGGTATCATGACATCAATAAAGTATAATCGTTATGAGTTATTGAGTGTGTGCTGATCTATGGCTTCGAGCCAAGTGGGGGAGCCTGCTATTGATTAGGAAACTGCACGGTTAGGTGCTATGTTGGTTCCAGTTTGAGGCGTGCTGGTGAATCAGTTGTGGCTTGGGAAATTGAGACCGAGGATGGCTCGAATAAAGGAAAATTTTGACGAAGATTATATTATGCTTCATATGTGTGTGAGAATCACGGGATATCTTGAGTTGTTATTGGCAAGAATACTCGGTGCATAGAGAATGAAGTTGCTTGGTTGTATTTGGATGAGGTTACATTCTGCGGTGTTGGAGTGCCAATGAGGCACGGGTTGTTCGGTTCATTTGATCAGAATAATTGCAGTTTGAATAGAGTAAATGACTCTCGAGAATGGTTCTAATGTGTTCAAGATTCTACATGTAGCAATTGGGTATTTTAAAGTTGTATATGTGTTTAGGAACTGAGTTTTCATTTGGAAGATGTCAAGACTTGTGGTACTTTCTACATTAACTATGGGATTCTACATATCAGTATTAGGAAGGTAATGGTTCCAGATTCGCAGGAGGTCCCTTCGGGGTAGGTATTTTGAACGTGGTGCTTTTGAAAACATTTAAGAGAGTACTCAATGGCTTATGAGCCTTAGACAGTGTGGTTTCATGCTTGGGCCTCGCGTGGTGAGTCTGGGTTGAGGAATTGTGGTGTTGTAGCAAGAATAAGTGTCAAGCTAACGGTAGATCAGAGGGAAACTCGAATAGATGGGATAGCGTGGTAGTAGGCCAGATCGGTGTGGTAAGGATATGATTAGTTCCTTCGGTGTTTTCGAGGTAACGAGTCTCTGCAGGTGTTTCGCGATAATTCTTTTGGGTTTAGTGACATGCGTATCTCGGTTGAGTTAAAAGGATTCAGTCCTGCTGAGTTAGTGTTGTGAAAAAGGAATTCGGGGAGTTCTAGATGATTTCCACCATAGTTAGAGAGGTATATTTTTTCTATTGGCGTGAGGAGCATGGGATGTATAGTGGTTCTCTTCTAGATGGGATCAATAGGGAGTTCTTGGCTAGTGGAATGCATAGTTGCTTGTGGTTCGGAAGGGATATGAAGTTCTCATGGTTATCCTAGGATGGTACGGGTTATGTAGTATGTTGTGAAAGACTGAGAATCGCGTGTGTAAGGTTGCAGTTTAGTTTTGAAAAGAAGGTCACAACTCTTAGGCGGCGGGCAGTTTCAGATAATTAGAGGAACGAGCTTCAGATAATTAGAGAAAGGGTCTTCGAATGATTAAGGAAAGGGTATTGCTAATTTGGGGTGATTTGACGAGGGCATATGTTTCAGAAAGGGCAATGTGATTAAGTTGATGATACTTTGGTAGTATTGCGGCATTTTCTGGTTAGAATGACTGCTGATACTCGAGTTTGCTTGGTGGAACAGAGGAATTCTAGATTATCTCTTGTAGAATGATTGGGTATTTGAGGTGTGGTATGCATTCAGACGGCGGAATTGGAACCAGATATGTTGATTCATGGGCCATATAGAGTTGGAGACGAGAAGTTCTCATAGTTAGGCTATGTGGAGGTTGTGAATCGTGTGTATCAGCACTGTTTAGTGACTATCAGGATTTGGATACCCGAGCGGATCTTTTGTTGCTTGGTATGTTAGATTTTGGATGTGATATTGGGTTCAGACTGGTTGTCTCTGTGTTGTGTCATTCTGTACTATTGCACTAAGGCGACGTTGTTGGCTATGCCGGAAATGCCACGGATTGAGTGGCGAGGTCCGTAGGATTATGCCCTAGTAGAGTGGTTTTATATTTCGAAGGCCCAACGGACGGCTGGGAAGGATTGTTTTTCTTATTTGGGCTTTTGTGATGGATGTCAGTGTAGAGGCTCCTACCATTGATTTAGTTCCGGTGGTAAGGGATTTTTCGGATATGTTTCTTGTGGCCGAGCATGTCGTCGGGCAAGGTTGTTGATTTCGGTTTTGATTTGATGCCGGGCACTGTATCGTATGGCACCGACAGAGTTAAAGGAGTTGAAAAGCAACTCCAGGATTTTTGTGATAAGGAGCTCATTGGCAGGCCAATGTGGATGCGTGTTCTAATTTGAGCCAGCTTGGTTGGCTCCGAATTGTATTGTTGAGGGGTGTGTTGATTCGATTGTTATTGAGCTTATTAGTAATCTGGGGAGATCCATGAGTTACCTTTCTATGTTGCGAGATGTTATGATTTGTTGGTTATAGGTACATATGGTGCGGTTCTATTAGGGTTTCATAGTGGAAGTCGAGCGGGAAGAGTGATTGGGTGTTGCTCGGTGAATAACATATCGGTTATATCCTTTCGGGTTATTCTGGTGTATGTTATTTGCTTCACAGTGGGTATGATGATTTGCTTTGGTTCCTGACATCAAATTGTGCGTGGTTGTCGATTTCGAGCAATGTGACTAAGGTGGCTCATGTGGAGCAATATTGGATAGGATCGCACATTGCAGCAAAGTTATGTGGAGGTACGACCTTGCAGGTTAGATTCGTGTGTTCTGTTCCTATGATGTGAGACGGGTTCTCAGTCTTGTGTTGTGGTGGTACTAGTGAACTTGAAGTTCAACTCTTTCATTTGAGTCATTTTCATGATTTGAGCATGTTCGGACTGTTGCATATTGATGCGTGTATTGTGCAAGTTGTGGCTTATGTCTGTATGGATGTGTCATGTCACCAGAGTAATGTGTTGGATTAGAGGAGATCGTTGGGGATCATTAATAAATACGAACAGATGCGATTTCAGCATGTTGGAAGGATAGTAACGAGCTTTGGTTAGGAAATTTGCTGTGGTATTTGCCAAGGAAGGAGTGGCTTCATGAATGGTTGATATGGGAAATGGTTATAGCTTACCACATGTCTTAGTGATCATTAGCAGTATATGAATGTGTTGGGATGAGACTTTAGGTGATAAGAGTTTTTCTATTGGTATGCGGATGTTGTGTACGGCTGCTATGGTTAGAAGTTATCACTGCAAGTGTTGAGTTATGTGGTATATCATGTGATTGCACCGGAGATAGCATATATGGTTTGTTACAGCTTGTTCGGACTCATTCACAGTATAAATGTGAGATTCTAATAGTGTTGATGATTTTAGAAGAGGAAATGTGGTTCTATTGTTTATAAACTAGGATGTATTGTGAAATTTCAGTTATATTGTGTTATCGAACCTATGTGAGATAGGGTGACGTGGCATCACCCCCGGGTATGTGCATGGTGAGGTTATTCAGCAATTGGTTGGCTTTTGGAACAACTCTGGGCACGTTCGAGGACGAACGTATGTTTAAGTGTGGGAGGATGTAACGACCCGACCAGTCGTTTTGAGCTTTGGCACTTGGCTCGCCAGTTCTCGGGCATGACTTGCCTCGTGTGATGTGTTATGACATATGTAAATCGTTGATTTTGGTTTTCAGAGTAATCGGAACGAATTTGAAAAAAAACAGTTCTCAGTTGAAGCTTGAAATTTGAAAGGTTTGACCAAGATTTGACTTGTTTGTATATGATCTCGGATCGGAATTTTTATGATTTGGTTAGCTACGTTAGGTGATTTGTGACTTAGGAGCGCGATTAGAATGGGTTTTGGAGTTGTAGAGAAGATTTACGCTTGAATTGGCGAAATTGAGATTTCGGAGTTTTCTCGGTTGATAGGTGAGATTTTGATATAGAGGTCGGACGAGATTTGATATACTTTTTGATCGAAAACATAATTTAAGAGTTTTTGGAGTTCTTAGGCTTGAATCCTATGTTAAATTGGTGATTTGATGTTGTTGTGAGCGTTCCGAAGTTTTGAACAAGTTTGAACAATGTCATGGGATGTGTTGGTACAATTGGTTTGAAGTTCCGGGTAGGTTCCGTGATGTTTTAGGCCAAAATCATAGCTGTAGCAGGTCCAAAGGGGTTGCAGGCCTCGGAACTCACCCGCGCGGTCCGCACAAAAAGAAGTGCGGCCGCGGTATGTGCTGTGCGGACCGCACAAAAAGAAGTGCGGCCGCGGTAGATGCTGTGCGGCCGCGGTGGGGAACCTTTCACTGGTCCTACTTCGGAAGCTCATATCGTTTGACCTACAAGGAATTTTCAGATGATTCAAAAACAAAAGTTGTAGCCCTTCGTGTCTAGTTTGCAGAAAGAAAGATATTGCAATTTGGACATCTGTAGCGAAAGTTATGGCGAAAATACTAAAGCCTGTCACTGTAGAGGAAAGCTGTGCGGCGGCGGTTGTTTTTGTACGGACCGCGGTCGATTTTGTGCGGTCCGCGGAGGTGGAGATCTGTGGGGTTCTCTATAAATACGAGGTTTTGGGTTTTATTTGATATTTTGACCTATAGAGCTCAGATTTTGGCGATTTTTCGAAGGTTTTTCAAGAAATTCATTGGGGTAAGTGATTCTAACTCAGATTTGGCTAGAGTACATGAATCTATCATTGAATTCATCATTTAATTCGTGATTTGGGAAGAAAATTTGTGGAATCTTTCAAAAATATAAAATGATGATTTGAAGGACCAAATGGTACCGAAATTGGATAATTTTCGTATGGTTAGACTCGTGAGAGTATAAGGATTCTAGTTTTGTGAATTTTGTCAAATACCGAGATGTGGTCCCGAGGGTCGATTTTGACCAAATTCTGAAATTTTATGGTAATTCCATTGTTTTCTCTTGGGCTTTGTTCCTTTAGCATATTGTGACGTATTCGTTCTGATTTTGGATAGATTCGACGCGCGTGGAGGCCGATTCGAGGGGCAAGGGCGTCACGAGCTAGGGAATTAGCCGGTTCGAGGTGAGTAATGATTGTAAATGATGCCTTGAGGGTTTGAAACCCTAAATTGCACATCGTAGTGCTATATTGAGGTGAGACACGCGCTTGATGATGAGCGTGGGGTCGTTTACTATTGGGGATTGTGACTTGGTCCGTCCCGATTGATGATTTTACCGTGTATTTGACTGAAACTTGTTTGTTATCATCATGGTTTTGGCTGATTGCCATACTTGGGCTTCGTGCCAACTATTTGAACCCTCCAGGGATTTTTATCACTATTTCCTTACTGTATTGATTTATTACATGAACTCAGTCCTGTTGTTTTCCATGGTTTTACAACTCAGCCACTCTTACTCCGTTTTGAGACTAAATTGATATTTCTAAATGATGTTTTGGGCTAAGCACTACTATTTTACAAATGCCCTAGGGGCTTGTGATGATTTTCTGACTGAGTGCGGCCGAGGGCCAGATGTGAGGATGCACTGAGTGATATGAGGCCGAGGGCCTGAGATACTTTATATGCCACGGGGTGGCTTGAGTGATGTGAGGTCGAGTGTCGAGTGATGTGAGGCCGAGTGCCGAGAGATGATGCCACGAAGTGGCTTGATATAGCGCTTGGGCCGTAAGGGGCCCCTCCGGAGTTTGCACACCTACAGTGAGCGCGAGTACCCTTCATGATCTGACAGTGAGCCCGTGGGCTGATATTGTACTGAGAGTGAGCCCGAGGGGCTGATACTATTCGAGTGATTGATACTGTGCCCGAGGGCAGATTTCTACTTGTTATTTACCTGCCAAACTACATGTTTTACTGATTTAAAAAGGGATTTAACTTGATTTCTTCACGGATTTACTGCTTTAAGTGATTTTACTACTTTGATATAGAATTGCCTTGTGCCTTTACATGTTTTCATTCTTTCAGTCATTATTTATATTTTTTACTCACTGAGTTGGAGTACTCACTTTACTCTCTGCACCCCTGTGTGTAGATTAAGGCATAGCAGATCCCGCTCCTAAGTGCTGGTCCTCCTAGTCCAGGAGGTGTTTCGGGGACTACGAAGTAGCTGTTGGCGTCCGCAGCCCCTGTGCCTCTCTTTATCTTATTAATTCTATGTTTTTCAAACTATAGTACCAGACATCGTACCTTGTAGACCCATATCAGGATCATTAGTTGCTCATGACTTGTGACACCATGGTTAGGGCTGTGTAGGGTTGGATTTCCGCTTTGATATCTCTATTTCCGCTATTTGTGCTATTAAATCATGTTTGAATCATTCTTATGCTGTTTAACTGCTTAAAAGGACGAATTGGGTTAGACTGGCTGGCCTTGTCTTCACGAGAGGTGCCATCACGACCGGGTTCGGGGTTAGGGTCGTGACATGACATTTGCTCCACAAATGCGAAAGTCCCAATTTTCTAAAGGGTTTGCAATTGCAAACCCTGGTCGCAATTGCGACATCAGAGACCTGTAAATTCACACTTAGACGCATTTTCAACCATTTTTCATATCTTCTCAAAACATAAACTCCCTAGGGCGATTTTTCAAAGGCAACTTCTTCTCTAAATCGATTGTAAGTGATTTCTAACTAGTTTTCTTCAATCTTTAACATCTTTTCACATGATTTCAACTCAAAATGAATGACTTTCATGGGGGAAATTGGGTGTTTTGGGTAGAACTTAGGTTTTTCAAAAATTGGGGATTTGGACCTCTATTTGAGGTCCGATTTCAAAACAAATCACATATTTGGGTTCGTGGGGGAATGGGCAATCGGGTTTTGGTTTGGACCTCGGGTTTTGACCATGTGGGTTCGAGGTCAAGTTTTGACTTTTTGGGAAAACTTTAGAAAATCTATTTTCATGCATTGGAATCAATTCATTTGGTTTTTATTAATGTAATTAAGTAACTTGTGGCTAGATACGAGCGAATTGGTGGTGGAATCAAGGGGTAAAGCGATAGTTGAGACTTGAATTATGTTCGTGGCATCGAGGTAAGTGTTTGGTCTAACCTTAGCTTGAGGGATTAGGAGTCATGTCTTATTTGCTACGTATTAACTATGGAGTACGACGTATAGGCATGGTGACGAGTATCTATACGTGGGTGTCAAGCATGCCCGTGAGTCTTGTACTATAATTTTTATGACTCCGTTGTGGTTTATTGTGCTTCATATGAGGATTATCGTTATTGTTCCCTTGCCGGGATGTTATTATCATTCTTGTTCCCTTGCCAGAATGTTATTGTCATATTATTGTTCCCTTGTCGAGATGTTTGTTTGATATTATTATTTCTTTGCCGGTGTCATGCCCCAAAACTGAGGGGCGCGACCGGCGCTCAACCGAGCAAGCCCGATTGTGAAAGCCTATTAGGTTTCGTTCTACCCAAAAATTAATCCATGAATAAAGGGGAGATGAACTCCATTAATCATACCTTATAAATATTTCATTAACAACTTTTATTTTATTTCCATTAGTAGTTTCAACCATAATGCCCAAAATATTATACTTTTTATAGATATGATAATGAAAACATATTTTCCAATACCAGTACTTCTAATTTAATTCCAATACCCGACACCACCCACAACCTGTCAACGGAGTCTCTAAATACAACTGAAGAGAAATATGAAAATGCCGGCAATAAGGCTCCGGCTATACCTCAATATACAAGTACATGATGAATAGATGATACAGGACCCCTAAATGAAGTGGGGCTCACCAAATCGGCTGAAAAGAGGATGCGCCACTAGCTGTGACCAACACTGCCTGCTATGGAACCACCTACATCCATTCAAAGATGTAGCGCCCCCGGCAAAAAGGACGTTAGTGCCATCGAATAGCACTAATATGTATAACTAAACACCATCTCAATAGAAAGAACTATCATACAAGAACAAAAGAAATCATAAACACCATATCAATAGAAAGAACTATCATACAAGAACAAAGAAATCATAAAGATTCAACAAAAGCTTCAAACAATCACCACATCATCAAATAAAAGGATTCACACAGCTTTCACAAAGTTTCTATAGCTTTGGGTCGGGGCATTTCATACTATTGCATCATCAATCACATTACCACCGCTTTCTTGAGCGAAGTCCGATCACGACCCGATCGACTAAGCTGCCTCATTTGAGACATATACCTCATTCATTATTTCATTTTCACTTTCCGAATTCAATATCAACATAATACCATCATGTGTATAGCATGACATCCGATCACGGCCTGATCGGCTAAGCCATCTTACCAAGACGTTACCCTTTTCCATTAATCATCTTACTTCAATCTTTATTTTACATATAACAATTCATAGGCACTTAGGGCCACAATTATTACATCATACTTGGCACTAGGCCACATTTCATCACTCACATTCCACATCACTTTCACTTTCAACATCAAACTTGCAAATTAAGATAACGGGCACATACAAGAGCAATTCAAGATGTAAGCATATAGAGAGATTCACATGGTTTGGCATAATAATCACAATTTAAACTTGACTTGAAATCTAGGCAATTTAGCATATAGTTCACAATCTTCACACACCCCCAATTTACCAGGAATAACACATTGAACACATTGAGACAGACCTTTCACATATATTCTTGCAACACCAAATCCTTTGAAATAACAAATACTACATAAATCAGATTCCGGACTTATAACATATGCGGGGACATCATGGGAGCTCAATTTCTAAGAAGAGGGGGTTTAACCAGACATACCTCAATGAGTTTTTTCTTAAGTTTCTACAATCCACCAACACCTCTAGCAATAACAATCTTTAAAGAGATAGCGGGAATCGATTAATAATTAGGAAGATTACCTATGGTGTAACTCTCTTAGGAATTTCATCAAACACCTAACATGTACTTCTACAAGGTCTGAAAATGGAAATTCCTTCTTCCCTCAGCCAATTTTAATAGGAACTACCCAAATTAGTTCTTTAATATCACATACTACAACTTAGTCCCAAATGCATGGCCTATTTCTAATCTCCACAACATATTTGAACCCTTAACCTTTCACATGAAATCCTGGAAGAAGGACTTACCCGGATGGAGGACAATCAAGTGGTCATCTTCCTTGATTCTTGAAAACTTGAGCAAGATTTGGGTGATTATGAAGCTAGGCTCCTTCTCTCTCTTCTTCTCTCTATATGCTCTCAACTCTCTCTAAAATAAGTAGAAAATGACCCCAAATGAAGCCCCAAAGCCTATATATTAAAATGGGGCCAGGTTATAAAAATAGAAAAAATAAGCCTCCAAAATCGGGTCTACGGTTGCATAATGGACCGCAAAATAAGAATGTGGGTCGCAAAATGCATCGCGGAACTTATACACTTATTTACCAAATTCAATTAATGCCCATCATGTTAATAGCACAAAAAAAATACTCCCTCCGTTTCAATTTATGTGAACCTATTTTCTTTTTGGTCCGTGCCAAAAAGAATGACCCCTTTCTTTATTTCACTACTAGAAATCCGGAAAAAAGCGACCAAAGTTGGTCGCTTACAGGTCAAAAAGCGTCCAAACTGGCTTGGTCGCTATTTTGCTGGTCCCTTTACCTTAGAGACCAAATATTTCGGGTTTTAAATATAGAGACCAACTTTGGTCGCTTTAATATTTTAATAATATAAATTTAGCGACCAAAATTGGTCTATATTTAAATTACATTTTTTTATTTATTATTAATCAAAATATAGTGACAAACTTTGGTTTGTAAACCAAATATTATATTTTAAAAGCTGGAAAATAGCGATCAAAGTTGGTCGCTTTTTTTTAACTTTTTTTAAACATAAGCGACCAAAATTGGTCGCTAATTGCAAGAATTTAATTATTTTTTAAACATAAGCGACCAAAATTGGTCGGTATTTTCCAGAAATTATTTTTTTTAATAGAATAACGACCAAATTTGGTCGCTTTTTAAGAAATCTGGGTTAATTAGCGACCAACCTTGGCCGCTATTGCCCAGAAAATACTTTTTTTTAATAACAAAAGTGACCAAAGTTGGTCGCTTTTTTGGGTATAATTTTGGTAGAAACTGCCTGTTTTGGCAGCTACACCACCTGTTAGCATACCAAATTCCCTATTACAAGCAATAACAACAACAATACCAACAACAACAACAACAACAACAACACAACAACAACAACAACAACAACAACATTAAAACCAACAAAGTATAAAGTTCAATAAAACTAACACATTAAGTTAATAAAACTAAGTTAATGCTTATTACAAGCCCATTCAAAAACTGGTTATATTGTCTAGTTCAAAGTATATAAAGTACTCAAGGAGTGTTCTTTCAGCATCCTAGTCCGAAAGTTGGATTGCCTCGCCCGACTCATTAGGTGGCTGACTGCGTATGAATTCCTACATGTCAGCTGTGTAGCGAACCTATAAAAAAATTACATTGAATTAGTATTTCAAAATTTATATAAAAGTAAATCAAAATACTTAATGAAAAGTAAAAAACTTACATGTATAGTCGAGGATCGGCCCTCGACCCACCTTTCTAGATCATTCTCTTTCTTCTTCTTTACAATACGAGTCTCATTGAATAACTCATCTTGCTTCATTGGCATCATAAAGCTGTCTAGTGGCTTTGGTGATTATCCTTGTAGTACTATTACTCGAGATGAACTTGGATACAGAGAATAACTTGGATACAGTACCTGGCAGGGTGTGTCTTTGATCAATTGTTGTTCTCATTAGCGACAATAATGATGAGAAGGCAATGGCATGTGTTTCAAATAGTGATGGTGTAGGTAGGAATTTAACATTTCCTAAGCAGATAAAAGAAGAGGTTATAGAGGAATTCTCTACTTCATTTTCCAAGAGGAAAAGAAGTTTAATTGAGAGTGACAAGGTTGATGATAATGGAAAGTTGTCCGTTGCTCGTGGCAGTTCACATAAAACGGGAATCATAAGACTCTGTGATAACAAAGACGAAAGGAAGTTTTATTCTCAACTTTCTTCCAAGTTTGATCCGTACAAGCTTAATGGGATTGGTGATTGTTTGGGCCATCACTTATTTTAAAATGAAACTTCCATGTTCTAAGGCCTTGAAAACCTCATTTAGAGTCACCTCGATTTGCGTGCACAGTCCGGGCGCGTAGCCGGAAAGCTTAAATATGATAATCTGTGAAAAATGATAAGTTTTGATTATAAAATGAGCTAATTTGACTTCGGTCAACATTTTGGGTAAACGGACCCGGACCCGTGATTCGATGGTCTCGGAGGGTCTATAAGAAAATATGGGACTTGGGCGTATGCCTGGAATCCAATTCCGAGGTCCCAAGCCCGAGAAATGAATTTTTTAAAGGAAATCATTTTCTGGAAATTTTAAAGAAATTTGAAATGGAATTTGATTAGAACGTGATGGTATCGGGCCCGTATTTTGCTTTCGACGCCCGGTACAGGCCTCATATATGAATATTTTTGTGGAATTTGGTGAAAAACAGATGTCATATGACGTGATTCTGACTTAAATTGCAAAATTTATGTTTAAAGAAGTTTTGGAGAAAATTTCATTGATCTCGAGATTTAATTTGATGTTCATGAGGTTATTTTGATGATTTGATTATACGAGTAAGTCCATATGATGTTTTTGAGTTAGTATGACATTTGGTTTGGAGCCCCGAGAGCTCGAGTGAGTTTCGGGATGTTTGTACAATTAGGAAAAAGTTGCAGATTCAGAGAAGTTGCAGGTCTCCGAAGCCAGGTCTTGCGGTCCGCGGTGGAAGATTCGCGACCACGGTGGGATTTCTGCGGTCCGCGGTGAGCAAGGCCAATTATTCGCGACCGCGCTTAATTTCTTGCGGTCCGCGGTGGAGCTCTGCGGTCGTAGTCCTTTTTATGCGGTCCGCGGAGAGGGTCTGAGAGGGGTATAAATAGACGAGATTTTCAGTTATTTTGCACTTTCAAAAACCCCAAAAACATAAGAGGCAATTTTTCAAACAATCTTTCTTCTCCAAATCAATTGTAAGTTATTTTTAACTAGTTTTCTTCAATCATTAACATCTTTTAACATGATTTCAACTTCAAATCAATTATTTTCATGGGGGAAATTGGGTGTTTTGGGTAGAACCTAGGTTTTTTAAATATTAGGGATTTGGACCTCGATTTGAGGTCCGATTTCAAAACAAATTACATATTTGAGCTCGTGGGGGAATGGGTAATCGAGTTTTGGTTCAAACCTCGGGTTTTGACCATGTGAGCCCGAGGGAGATTTTGACTTTTTTGGGTAAAACTTTGGAAAACTCATTTTCATGCATTTGAAATTGATTCATTTAGCGTTTATTGATGTAATTAAGTAAATTGTGACTAGATACGAGCGAATTGGTGGTGGAACCAAGGGGCAAAGCTATAATTGGAACTTGAGTTGTGTTCGAGGCATCGAGGTAAGTGTTTGGTCTAATCTTAGCTTGAGGGATTAGGAGTTGTGTCCTATTTGCTATTTGCTTCTTGTCGAGTACGATGTATAGGCATGGTGACGAGTATCTATACGTTGGTGTCAAGCATGACCGTGAGTCTTATATTGTGATTTTACTTATTTCGTGTATTATTCATGTCTTGGTGAAGATTTCTTATTGTTGTATAAAGTTTGTGGAAAGAATTGTGACCTATGAACATTGAGGAATGTTGGCTCAAGTTGTATAGTGAAATTGTGAAAGTATAAGTGACAATTGAACTTTTAGAGCATTGGCTCAAGTTAGGAAATGAATTGTGAAAGTATAAGCGATAATCAAACCTCTAGAGCATTGGCTCGAGTTGTGAAGCGAATTGTGAAGTAAAATTGAGAAAGAGAAGAAATCATTATGTTGTCACCCTTGCCGGGCTATTGTTGATTTATTTGTTGTTCCCTTGTCGGGATTTAATTATTTAACTGTTGTTCCCTTGCCGAGATCTCTATTACTATTTTGTTTATTCCCTTGCCCCTTTGCTTGTGATTGTTGTTTGGGTGAGGAAGAGAGTTAAAGCACGAAGGGTGATGCAGTGCATTATTTGTTATTGTAAGAAAAGAGTGTAAAGCACGAAGGGTGATGCCGTACCATTCCGTGCCGATTCTATTGATTATATGGCGATGAAAGAGAGTAAAAGCATGAAGGGTGATGCCGTGAACATTTTGATTATATGATTGTTTTAGTGAGGACGAGAGTAAAATCACGAAGGGTGATGTCGTGCACATCTTTATTATTTAACTGCTTTGGTGAGGCTGGGAGTAAAAGCACGAAGGGTGATGCCGTGCAATTGTTGATTTCTGCTTCCTTGTTGATATTTTAGTTATGTTGTTTCTTTCCTTACTTGATGCCTTTCTATTCGGAATTATTGTCTTCCCCACAACATGTTTCCCCCTCCCACATTGACCGGTTATTTCTGTATTTCTTTTCCGCTGTATATATATATATGAATTGCACAGGTTTATTTGGTGGTCTGGTCCTAGGCTCGTCACTACTTCGCCGAGGTTCGGCTAGACACTTACCAGCACATGGGGTCGGTTGAGCTGATCCTACACTCTGCACTATGTGCAGATCCAGGAGCATCTTTCAGACAGTAGTTGGAGTGCTTCCTTCAGTCCACCCGGAGACCTAAGGTAGATTGCAGGTGTCCGCAGGCCCTGGCGTCTCCCTCTATCTCTATTTCCTGTTTCTTTTTCATTGTTCAAAAACAGTGTATTGTATTTCTTCAGACCTTGTATGCGGTGACTCTTAGACAGTCTGTGACATTGTGACACTAGATTTTGGGTATTTGAGATTTTAAAAGTTGTAATAGATGTAACCTTAAGATATATACTTGTTGACTTCCGCTTAGTTATTTAAAATTTCGCTTTTATCATATTATCGACTGGTGCTTGGTAAAAAGAAGCAAAAATGAAAGCGTAGCAAGTAGTTAAGGTTTGGCTTGCCTAGCTCCCATTAATAGGCGCCATCACGACTCCCGAGGGTGTGAAATTCGGGTCGTGACAAGTTGATATCAGAGCTCTAGGTTACATAGGTCTCACAGTTCCTAGACAAGCTTAGTAGAGTCTGAGGGATCAGTATGGAGACGTCTGTATTTATCCCTCAGGGGCTACAGAGTTAGGAAAAAACTGTACATTCATTCTTTCCTGTCATGCGATTTTGTTTCTCAATGCTAATTGAACTTTTACTCTGTTCTTTCGTAGATGGAGAGAACACACACTTCCTCATCCTCTACTCAACAGCCCAAGCCCCCAGCAGCAGTTCCCACGAGGGGCAGAGGGCGAGGCCGAGGCCGTGTTAGAGGGCGAGGCCGAGGCCGTGTTAGAGGCCGAGGTAGGGGCAGATCTCGGCCCCGAGCAGCAGCCCCAGTGACGGAGCCTCAGGTTGATTTTGATGAGAAGGTTCTGTCTCCAGCAGTTTCGGTGATCCCAGCTCAGGTCCCAGAGGGATTTATTGCTACCCCAGTTCTTCAGGATGCTCTGGTCCGATTAGTGGGCCTCATGGAGAGTGTCACCTGGGTAGGCTTGCTTCCTGTAGCACCAGCCATCTCTTAGGCTGAAGGAGGGTCTCAGACTCCTGCTACTCGCACTCCGGAGCAGGTATCTCCTCAGATTCAGACTCCAGCGGTTCAGCCAGTTAGAGCAGTACAACCGGGTGTAGTAGCTTAGACCGGTGATGGAGCGTCTATGTTCGCCGATGCTTTGTAGAGACTGGATAGGTTCACCAAGCTCTTCACTTCTACTTTCAGCGGTGCATCTACTGAGTATCCCCAGGATTATCTAGACAGCTGCCATGAGGTTCTCAGGAACATGGGTATTGTTGAGACCAATAGGGTCGATTTTGCTACATTTCGCTTGTTTGGATCCGCTAAGACTTGGTCGAGAGATTATTGCTTAGTGAGACCAGCCAGATCGCCAGCCTTGACTTGGGAGCAGTTTACAGTGTTATTCCTGGAGAAGTTTCTCCCCGTTACTCAGAGAGAGGCCTATTAGAGGCAGTTTGAGCGCCTCCAGAAGGGTTCTATGACTGTTACCCAGTATGAGACCAGGTTCATCGACCTAGCTAGCCATGCTCTCATCATACTCCCTACCGAGAGAGAGAGAGAGAGGGTGAGGAGGCTTATTGACGGTCTTATTCAGCCGATTCATCTTCAGATGGCTAGAGAGGCTGGGAGTGAGATTACTTTTCAGGAGGCGGCCAATGTGGCCCGTAGAGTTGAGATGGTTCTGTCACAGGGAGGCGGACATGGGTCAGATAAGAGGCCACGTCATTCAGGCCGATTCAGTGGTATCTCATCCGGAGGTTGAGATTCGTATGGTAGAGGCTATCCTCCTAGGCCCTTTCAGTTAGCGTTCCAGGTTTCTCATGGTACTTCAGGTGGCCGTGGTCCCTAGTTGCAGTATTTCGATCAGCAGTCCTACAGTGTACTACCTGCTCCTATCAGTGTACCGCCGCTTTAGAGTTTTCGGGGTGGTCATTCAGGTCGTTAGGGCCAATAGTCTCAGTAGCCGAGGGCTTGTTACATGTGTGGTGATCCGGGTCACATTGCCAGGTTTTGCCCTCGAGCACCGAGTAACTCTCAGCATCAGGGTTCTCGTGCTATGGTACAAGCACTAGGTGTTCCACAGCCCGCCCAGCCAGCTAGAGGTGGGGGTAGAGGTGCTAGAGGTGGAGGTAGAGGTACTAGAGGTAAAGCTCAGGCCGCTAGAGGTGGAGGCCAGCCAGTTGCAGGCCGTCCCAGAGATGTAGTTCAGGGTGGTAGGGCCCAACCCCGATGTTACGCCCTTCCAGACAGGATCGAGGCTAAGGCTTCAGATGCAGTCATTATAGGTACTATTCTAGTTTGTGATAGAGATGCTTCAGTGTTATTTGATCCAGGGTCTACCGACTCGTATGTGTCATCTTATTTTGTAATGTATCTAGTCATGCCTAGTGATTCATTGAGTATTCCTGTTTATGTGTCTACACAAGTGGGTGATTCTATTGTGGAAGATCGAGTCTATCGCTCTTGTATTGTGGTGATTGGGGGTCTTGAGACCCGTATGGATTTGTTGCTTCTAGACATGGTCGATTTCGATGTTATATTGGGGATGGACTGGTTTTCACCTTACCACGCTATCTTGGACTGTCATGCCAAAACTATGACCTTAGCCTTACCGGATTTGCCCCGTTTATAGTGGAGAGGGACTCCTGGTCATTCTACCCGTAGTGTCATCTCGTATGTGAAGGCTCGGCATATGGTTGAGAAGGGGTGTTTGGCCTATTTGGCATATGTTCGTGATTCTAGTGCTGAGGTCCCTTCTATTGATTCTGTGCCCGTTGTTTGAGAGTTTCCTAATGTTTTCCCTTTAGACCTTCCGGGTATGCCACCCGACAGGGATATTGACTTTTGCATTGATTTGGATCAGGGCACTCAGCCCATTTCTATCCCGCCGTATCGTATGGCCCCGCCGGAGTTGAAAGACTTGAAGGAACAGTTGCAAGACTTGCTTGAGAAGGGTTTCGTTAGACCCAGTGTTTCGCCTTGGGGTGTGCCAGTGTTGTTTGTTAAGAAGAAGGACGGATTGATGAGAATGTGTATTGATTACCGGCAGTTGAACAAAGTTACAATCAAGAATAAGTATCCATTACCGAGGATCGATGATTTGTTTGATCAGCTTCAGGGTGCCAAGGTGTTTTCAAAGATTGATTTGAGATCTGGCTACCATCAGTTGAGGATTAGGGCATCCGATGTCCCTAAGACAGCTTTCCGCACTCGGTACATGCATTATGAGTTCCTAGTCATGTCATTTGGGTTGACCAATGCCCCAACAACTTTTAAGGATTTGATGAACCGAGTGTTCAGACCTTATTTAGACTCGTTCGTGATAGTTTTCATTGATGATATTCTGATATATTCCCACAGTCGGGAGGAGCACGAGCATCATCTTAGAGTGGTTCTTCAAACCTTGAGGGATAGTTAGTTATATGCTAAATTCTCGAAGTGTGAGTTCTGGTTGAGTTTAGTTGTATTCTTGGGTCATATTGTGTCACAGAGGGTATTCAGGTTGATCCGAAGAAGATTGAGGCAGTCAGGAACTGGTCTAGACCAATATCAGCTATAGAGATTCAGAGTTTCTTAGGATTGGCAGGATACTAGCATCGGTTCGTGGAGGGATTCTCATCTATCACAGCCTCGATGACCAAGTTGACATAGAAGGGTGCCCAGTTCAGATGGTCGGATGAGTGTGAGGCGAGCTTTTAGAAGCTCAAGACAGCTCTGACTACAGCACCGGTGTTGGTTTTGCCCACAGGTTCAGGGCCTTATATAGTTTATTATGATGCTTCCCGTATTGGGCTTGGTGCAGTGTTGATGCAAGATGGCAAGTTCATTACCTATGCTTTGCAGCAGTTGAAGATTCATGAGAAGAACTATCTAGTTCATGATTTAGAATTAGCAACCATAGTTCACGCATTGAAGATTTGAAGGCATTATCTGTATGGCGTGGCATGTGAGGTGTTCATGGATCACAAGAGTCTTCAGTATTTGTTCAAGCAAAAGGAGCTGAATTTGAGGCAGAGGAGGTGGTTAGAGTTGTTGAAGGATTATGATATCACTATCTTATATCACCCGGGAAAGGCCAATGTGGTGGTCGATGCCTTGAGTAGGAAGTCAGCCAGTATGGGCAGTCTTGCTTATATTCCGGTCGGTGAGAGACCGCTTGCTTTGGACGTTCAGGCTTTGGCCAATCAGTTTGTGAGGTTGGACATTTTTTAGCCTAGTCGAGTATTAGCTTGCACGGTCGCTCGTTCTTCTTTATTGGAGCGTATCCGTGATAGGCAGTATGATGATCCCCATTTGTGTGTCCTTAGAGACAGGTGCAGCGCGGAGGTGCCAAGCAGGTTACCTTAGATGATGATGGAGTTTTGAGATTACATGGTCGAGTTTGTGTGCCTAATGTGGATGGGCTCCGAGAGTTGATTTTAGAGGAGGCCTATAGCTCCTGGTACTCTATTCATCCGGGCGCCGCGAAGATGTATTAGGAGTTGCGGCAGCATTATTGGTGGCGGAGAATGAAGAAGGATATCATTGCATATGTAGCTCGGTGTTTGAATTGTCAGCAGGATAAGTACGAGCATCATAGGCCTGGTGGTTTATTTCAGAGGATTGAGCTTCCCGAGTGAAAGTGGGAGCGGATCACTATGGATTTCATTGTTGGACTCCCGTAGACTCGGTGGAAGTTCGACTCAGTATGGGTTATTATTGATAGGCTGACAAAGTCAGTGCATTTATTTCATATGGCAGTCTCCTATTCATCCGAGAGGTTAGCTGAGATCTATATCCAGGAGATTGTTCGTCTTCATGGTATGCCTATATCTATCATTTCGGACCAAGGTACGCAGTTTACCTCGCGTTTCTGGAGAGCAGTTCAGCGAGAGTTGGGCACCCAGGTTGAGTTGAGTACAACATTTCATCCTCAGACGGACGGGCAATTCGAGCGGACTATTCAGATTTTGGAGGATATGCTTCGAGCTTGTGTCATTGACTTTGGAGGCTCGTGGGATCAGTTTTTGCCTTTAGCAGAGTTTGCCTACAACAACAGTTACCAGTCGAGTATCCAAATGGCTCCTTATGATGCTTTATATGGTAGGCGGTGTCGATCTCCGGTTGGATGGTTTGAGTCGGGAGAGCCTCGATTGTTGGGTATGGATCTAGTTCAGGAGGCTTTGAACAAGGTCAAGATTATTCAGGATAGGCTTCGTACAACTTAGTCCAGGCAAAAGAGTTATGTAGACCGCAAGTTTCGAGATGTGGTTTTTATGGTTGGAGAGCGGTTATTACTCCGAGTGTCGCTTATGAAGGGCGTGATGAGATTTGGGAAGAAGGGCAAGCTTAGACCTAGGTTCATCGGTCCGTTTGAGATTCTTGATTGAGTGGGAGAAGTGGCTTATAGACTTGCGTTGCCGCCGATCTTATCAACCGTGCATCTAGTGTTTCATGTGTCCATGCTCCTAAAATATCACGGCGATCCATCCCACGTGTTAGATTTCAGCACTGTCCAGTTGGACAAGGACTTGTCTTATGAGGAGGAGTCGATAGCTATTCTAGACCGGCAGGTTTGTCAGTTGAGGTCGAAGAGTTTTCCTTCTGTTCGTGTTCAGTGGGGAGGTCAGCCTCCTAAGACATCGACCTAGGAGTCCGAGTCCGATATGTGGAGCCGTTATCCCCATCTTTTCCCCGACTCAGGTACTTCCTTCTTCTGTCCGTTCGAGGACGAACGATTGTTTTAGAGGTGGAGAATGTGATGACCCAAAAGGTCATCACTTGTTTTAAAACGAAACTTTCATGTTCTGAGGCCTTGAAAACCTTATTTAGAGTCATCTCAATTTGCGTGCGTAGTCCGGGAGCGTAGCCAGAAAGCTTAAATATGATAATCTGAGAAAAATGATAAGTTTTGATTATAAAATGAGCTAATTTGACTTCGGTCAACGTTTTGGGTAAACGGACCCGAACCCATGATTCGACGATCCCGGAGGGTCCGTAGGAAAATATGGGACTTGGGCGTATGCCCGGAATCGAATTCCGAGGTCCCAAGCCCGAGAAATGAATTTTTTAAAGGAAATTATTTTCTGGAATTGTTAAAGAAATTTGAAATGGAATTTGATTAGAATGTGACAGTATCAGGCCCGTATTTTGGTTCCGGCGCCCAGTACATGCCTTATATATGATTTAAGACATTTATGTGGAATTTCGTGAAAACGGATGTCATATGACGTGATTCGGACTTAAATTGCAAAATTTATGTTTAAAGAAGTTTTGGAGAAAATTTCATTGATCTCAAGATTTAATTTGATGTTCATGAGGTTATTTTGATGATTTGATTACACGAGTAAGTCCATATGATGTTTTTGAGTTAGTATAACATTTGGTTTAGATCCCCGGGGCTTGGGTGAGTTTCGGGATGTTTTTACACTTAGGAAAAAGTTGCAGATTTAGAGAACTTGCAGGTCTCTGAAGCCAGGTCTCGCGGTCCGCGGTGGAAGCTTCCCGGCCACGGTGGGGACTCCGCAACGGCAGTGGGATTTGTGCGGTCCGTGGTGAGCAAGGCCAAGACTTCGCGGCCGCACTCGATTTCTTGCGGTCCACAGTGGAGCTCCGCGGTCGCAGTCCTTTTTATGCGGTCCGCAGAGAGGGTTTGAAAGGGGTATAAATAGATGAGATTTTCAGTTATTTTGCACTTTCAAAAATCCCAAAAACATAAGAGGCAATTTTTTCAACAACCTTTCTTCTCCAAATCAATTGTAAGTCATTTTAACTAGTTTTCTTCAATCATTAACATCTTTTAACATGATTTCAACTTCAAATCAATTATTTTCATTGGGGAAATTGAGTGTTTTGGGTAGAACCTAGGTTTTTCAAAAATTGGAGATTTGGACCTCAATTTGAGATCCGATTTCAAAACAAATTACATATTTGAGCTCGTGGGGGAATGGGTAATCATGTTTTGGTTCAAACC
Source organism: Nicotiana tabacum (assembly GCF_000715075.1). NCBI lineage: Eukaryota > Viridiplantae > Streptophyta > Magnoliopsida > Solanales > Solanaceae > Nicotiana > Nicotiana tabacum. Next base: position 91,002,030 of record NC_134099.1, on the reverse strand, counting down.
TCGGGTTTTGACCGTGTGGGCTCGGGGGCAATTTTGACTTTTTTGGGTAAAACTTTGGAAAACTCATTTTCATGCATTCGAAATTGATTCATTTAGCGTTTATTGATGTAATTAAGTAAATTGTGACTAGATACGAGCGAATTGGCGATAGAACCAAGGGGTAAAGCTATAATTGAAACTTGAGTTGTGTTCGAGGCATCGAGGTAAGTGTTTGGTCTAACCTTAGCTTGAGGGATTAGGAGTTGTGTCCTATTTGCTATTTTCTTCTTGTCAAGTACGACATATAGGCATGGTGACGAGTATCTATACGTTGGTGTCAAGCATGACCGTGAGTCTTATATTGTGATTTTAATGATTTCGTTGTATTATTCATGCCTTGGTGAAGATTCCAATTGTTGTATAAAGTTTGTGGAAAGATTTGTGACATGTGAACATTGAGGAATGTTGGCTCAAGTTGTATAGTGAAATTGTGAAAGTATAGGTGACAATTGAACTTTTAGAGCATTGGCTCAAGTTATGAAATGAATTGTGAAAGTATACGTGATAATCGAACCTCTAGAGCAGTGGCTCGAGTTGTGAAGTAAAATTGAGAAAGAGAAGAGATCATTATGTTGTCACCCTTGTCGGGCTATTGTTGATTTATTTGTTGTTTCTTGCCGGGATTTAATTGTTTAACTGTAGTTCCCTTGCCGAAATCTCTATTACTATTTTGTTTATTCCCTTGCCCCTTTGCTTGTGATTGTTGTTTGGGTGAGGAAGAGAGTTAAAGCACGAAGGGTGATGCAGTGCATTATTTGTTATTGTAAGAAAAGAGTGTAAAGCACGAAGGGTGATGCCGTGCCGCATGACGTACCATTCCTGTGACGACCCGACCCGTCATCTCATGAGATACTGTCTCGTTCGTCCCATTTTCTGTTTCCTCATGTTTCATTATTGGTATTGGACGCATTAGAATTTATTTGGAGCGATTTTGATAAGAAATGAGATATTTAGTCTCTTTTAAGAAGGTTTAAGTTGGAAAAGTCAACCGGACGTTGACTTATGAGTTAGAAGGCTCGGATGTGAATTTCGACAATTCGGTCAGTTCTGGGAGGTGATTTGTGACTTAGGAGCAGGACCATAAGTAATTTTGGAGGTCCGGTGTTGAATTAGGCTTGAATTGGCGAAGTTAGTATTTTGGCGAATTCCGGTTGATAGGTGAGATTTTGATCGGGGTATCGGAATGAAATTACGAGTGTTGTTGTAGCTTCATTGTATCATTTGGGATATGTGTGCAAAATTTCAGGTCATTTGGACATCGTTTGGTTGGGTTTTTGATCGAATGTGTGTTTTAGAAGTTTTAAAAGAACTTAGGCTTGAATTCGATAAAATTTGATGATTTTGGCGTTAGTTGAGGTGTTTTGACGATTGGAGCAAGTTTGGATAATGTTTTAAGACATGTTGGTGCTTTTAGTTGAGGTCTCGGGGGCCTCGGGTGTATTTCGGAAGGTTAACGGACCGATATAGGCACGAAAAAATAAAGCTGCAGCATTTTTTTACAGCACTGTGAACAGTAGTTATGAACAGTGCCCATGAACAGTACCCCGTAACAGCATCCGTGAATATTGCCGTGAACAGTACCGTAATAGTATCCGTGAATAGTGTCATGAACAGTATCCCGTAACAGTACCTGTAACAGTATCCGTGAACAGTACCCCGTGAACAGTAACACGGGTGAACAGTAACACGAGGTGAACAGTAACACGAGGTGAACAATAATTTCAAAAAATTCTGGGCAGAATGTTTACATTTCATTCGCGAAAAACACCCCATTTCTCCACCATTTTTAGTCATTTTGAGAGCTGTTGGACGGGGATTGAAGGGAGTTTCAACTAAGATCGATTAGAGATAAGTTTTATGAGTTAAATACATGATTTTATTGAAGAATCATCCTAGAAATCCATGAAAACATAGCCAAATTATAAGAAATTAGGGTTTGAGATTAAAATTCTAAATTTGGGATTTGAGGGGTCAAATGAACTCCGATTCTTGTGAATTTGGTATGTATAGACTCGTGGCAAGATAAGGAACATTTTGAAGCAAAAATTTCTGGATTTCAAGACGTGGGACCGGGGCTCGTGTTTTGCAAATTTCGTGATTTTTGATATTTTTCGAGTATTTTCGATTGGGTTATATTCCCTTAGCCTATTGTGATGTATTCGTTGTGGTTTTGCCAGATTCGACGCGCGAGGAGGTCGATACGAAAGGAAAGGGCATCGCGGAGTAGTATTTGGCCGGCTAGAGGTGAGTAATAGATGTAAATGATGTCCTGAGGATTTGAAACCCCGGAATTTCACATCGTAACGCTATATTGAGACTTGCACGCCGGATAACGGGCGTGGGGTAGAGCACCGTTGGGGATTGTGACTTGGTCCGTCCCGAGAGATATTTTACTACATTTTTGGTTGAGACGTATACTTTATTATTGTGAATTGGGCTTGTTGTCATGCTTGGGGCCTTGTGCCAACCTGTAGAACCCTTAGGGGATTTTTGACTGGTTTTCCTCACTTATTTTGTTAAAGAATTTATATTCTCAGTCATGTTTCCAATTGTAGGCTTCTTGCCAATTATTTGAATCCTTCAGGGATTGATATCACTGCTTTCGCATATTTTGCATATCATTTGACTTGAGTCCAAGGTTTTAAATACTGTTTTGCAAACTCAGCCATCTTTCTAAGATTTGAAAACTTAAATGATATTTCTAAATGATATTTCGGGCTGAGAACTACTATTTTACAAATGTCCAAAGGGCTTATGATGATTTCTGGACTGAGCATGGATCGGGCTGCGCGCCGCAGCAGTGTTATGTTGATATTGAGGCTGAGAGCCTGGTTGATTACATTGATATTGAGGCCGAGAGCCTGGTTGATTACATTGATATTGAGGCTGAGAGCCTGGGTGATTATACTGAGATTGATATGAGGCCGAGGGCCTAGATTTGATGCCACGAGATGACTTGATATTGCGCTTGGGCTGTAGGAGCCCCTCCGGAGTCTGTACACACCCCCAGTGAGCGCCGTCGATGATAAATAAATATGGATGGCTCGGGCTGCACGCCGCAGTGGGTACCAAAGGGTACCGTCATATGCATTGCATTGCACTCACGCATTTCATTGATACTGTTCTGAGATACTGAGCCCGATGGGCAGATTTCTATTTATTATTTTGATACTGAGCCCGAGGGGCAGATTTCTACTTATTATTTTAATACTGAGCCCGAGGGGCAGATTTCTACTTATTATTTTGATACTGAGCTCGAGGGGCAGATTTCTAGTTATTATTTTGATACTGAGCCCGAGGGGTAGATTTCTACTTGTTGTTTTGATATTGAGCCCGAGGGGCAGATTTCTACTCGTCATTTTACGACCAAATTACCTGTTTTACTGGTTTAAAAGACATTTCACATGATGTTTCACTGAATTGTTATTTTAAATGATTTCACTGCTTCTGTAGAGTGTTGTGTGCCTTAACGTGTTTTCTTACCTTCAATTATTATTTATATTTATTACTCACTGGGTCGGAGTACTCACATTACTCTCTGCACTATGTGTGCAGGTACAGGTATTCCTGAGGCATAGAGCGAGTTTTCTGCTGTTCAGTTTTCATTGGAGTTATCGAGGTAGCTGCATGGCGTTCGCAGACCCGTTTTCTCCCTTATTTTCTGTTATTTATGATATCTTCAGACTTTGTTCCTAATTCCATACTTTGTAGAATTTTAGTAAACTCTGTAGTAGCTCATGACTTGTGACACCCCGGTTAGGGCTGAGTTGGGTTGGATTTCCGTATTTTATCTATACTTTCCGCTATTGGATATTATTAAACCATGTTTATACTATAATTGTGTTAATTAATTGTCTTAAAAGGATGAATTGGGTTGAATGGCTGGCCTTGTCTTCATGAGAGGTGCCATCACGACCAGGTTCGGGAATTGGGTCGTGACAAGTTGGTATCAGAGCCTAGGTTAATTGGTCTCGCGAGTCATGAGCCGGTTTAGTAGAGTCTCGCGGATCTGTACGGAGACGTCTGTATTTATCCTTGAGAGGCTGCAGAACCTTTAGGAAAACTTCACATTCTTGAATTCTTATCGTGCGTCCTTGATTTAGCTTGAAAAGTAACTCTTACGATTCCTTCCACATGTTCGTATGCGCGAACGAGCATTCAGTATTCGATTTACCTTGATGGCTTGTAATTCCCCGATAGAAGGGAGAGACGTGATCTCGGTGAGTTTGATGTTAGGCCAGTTTGGAGGACTTGAGGCCGGATCTTGCCTATGGCTTGAGCACTGAGGTGCTGATTGTGCGAGCAAGTGTTTTGAACCTTTATGTTCGGTATTGTCCCTATTAGTGGGAATCATGGCTGGATAGCTACGTGAGGAGTATGATAGTACTGCGAGATGTATCTATATGACTTGGAAGTGACGAGGAAGGTCTACTGGATGATAGATGAACTATTGAGTGTATGATTTCCATTGTGATAGGATGTGTAGTCCCAAGTTATAGGTGAGTGAAGAATCTTTTTATGTCTCCTATTTAGAGTGAAGTAAATTTCATGTTACAGTATGAGTTTAGACTCAGGAAGATTAAGTGATTGTGTAATGTGTATGGCAGTGGAATGTATACAAAAAATATTAACTAAAGGTAAAGCTAGTGGATAATTGGCTTATGAGGGGAATCTATTTGTCATACTAGTTAGATAAGTCTGGGAGCTGAGATCGCTTCTGTAAATGTATTATGACGAAATCATTGAGTCAAGGAGACCACCTTGAGGGTCGAAAACATTAAAGAAAGAATATGTTCTTACTCGGTTGAATAGCCCAATAATGGAGGATTGAAAGGTATTTTCTATGTGTTATGATTCAAATAGGTGCAACGCATGTCCATGTATCAATTTTGATAATATAATACATGTAATATTGAGATTAATGTTGTTGATATACATTGTGATGCTTTGTCAAGTTGTGGACGTGTTGTTAGGATAGTTTTGGTGATTCTCTGGAAGGTGGATAGGCCCAATTACAAAGAAAACTCTGCCGAAATTTTTGAAAAATTTGGGACTTAGTAAAAAATTTTGTCGCCTAAAGAGTGGGCTTAACTGTTGTGTGAGTGAATGCAAAAATTGCAGAAGAGTTAAAATTTTCGATGATTCGTGTTTCCACAAGCTTATGAAGGAGTGAGTTTAATCTCACCATGGTATTACGGCAGCAATAGAGTATATGTGTTGTGATCTATGGCTTCGAGCAAAGTTGGGGAGCTTGCTATTGGTTAGCGGATTGTACGGTTATGTACTATGTTAGTTCCAATTTGATGCATGCTGGTGAATCAGTTCTGGTTGTGGAAATTAGGCCGAGAATGGCACGAGTGAAGGAAATTTTTTGACAAGATGTCATGAGCTCGGATGAGCAGGAGATAAGTTTCGATGTTTACGGTAAGCTGGAATTGTCTTCAGCGTCACCTAAGATCTGTGTTTTGTAAAAAGGGTTTTGCGTCCCGGTTAATGACTCTTGATCGCTCTTCAGCGTTAGTGTGATCGATGGTTTGGAGGTACGCTCCAGATATTGTTGTGGTAGGTTGTGGGAGTGTGTCCCACAGGAAGATTATATAAGTGTGGCATGTGATCACTTGATTTATTAAAGATGTAAACCAAGTATGAAGTTTGTGATGGTGTCGTTAAATTAAAGATTCATGCCTGGAGGGCACTTGGCATATTGGGTTGTGAACAGGGGAGGATTACCCCGATTGTGATGGTTGTTCTTGTGTGTTATGAGAAAAATGTGAGTTATTATGGACCTTTGAAAGGTTATCAGACTAGTTCAGTGTGATCAGAATCGGCTTGAAGTCGATGGATAGATTTAATGTGAATAATGGCTCTATATCAGGCCAGATGTGTGCATTTTAGTAACGCAGTTCTCATGGAGGAGTAGTTAGGTTGATGTTTCATTGTCAGATATTTCGCGTAGTGATACATTGCGCTGTGTGAGTTGTGAGACGACTTGAGAAATTGCTATGTGTTGAGAACCTATGTAGGAATGACGTTATATGAGCATCTTGGCTCTTGAAATTCAGATTGTACATCGCACCTCAGTTGTGCTTGAGTTTTGTAGCTTATAACACTATATGTCCCTCAGAGATATTATTATGCAGTTAGCATGCTTACGACTGATACTCGGTATTTTGTTGTAATGAGCAAATTTGGCTCGATGTGCATCTCCTTATGTGAGATCTATGTGTGGATCGGGTGGCACGCCGCCATGGGTATGTTATCTGGATCGGGTTGCACGCTGCAATAGTGTGATGTTGAGTATAGTTTTCTATATGCTATTTTGTATACTTTGCTTCCTGTTTTCTAAGGAAAGTCTGTATTAGTGTGTGAGATTGGTAATTCCTTCCAGAGTTTGTTTTCCTTTTGTACCGCGTTCGAATTGGTAGCTTATTGGCATATTGAGGCATCATATGCGACTTTTGATTATGTCTGGGGTGGCTTATTGCCTGAGTAGTTCGTACTGGGTGAGCGAGATCATTGAATTTGAGATTAGTGCAATCTGAGTATATGAAGTAAATTAAGGAGCTAAGACCATGATTTTGCTCAAATTGAGGTGATAGTTCTTGCCAGGAGTATAGAACCAACGAATCGTTGCCTCGACAGTGGTCATGAATTTATGCATACCTTATCCGTCATGTCAATATTGTAAGAGTTAGAACAATACCTATGTACATCATGCAGAACATGAGATGTGTAGAGATTTTCTTCTAGGTGATTAGAGAAAAAAACTTCAGATGATTAGGGCGAATGATCTTCGGATGATTGGGGAAATAGTATTGCTAATTGAAAGTGACTTGACGAGAGTATATGTCTCATAAAAAGGTAATGTTATTAAACTAATGATATTTCGGTAGTATTGCGGCATGTTCTTGTTGGGTCCGCTGATGGTACTGATGAGCTTGAGGTACGACTCTTTCGTTTGAGTAATTTTTCATGACTTGAGTATGTTCAGGCCGTTTCTTATTGGTGCGCGTATTATGAAAGTTGTGGCTTAGGCTTGTATTGAGGTGTCATATCACCAGAGTGGTGTGTTGGATTCGAGGTGATCATTAGGGTCATTGATGAATACGAACAAATTTGATTTCAGCATATTTGATGGGTAAATATTGAGGTTCGGTTTTAAAAAAAATGTTACTATAATTGCTAGAGGAGAAATGGCCTCATGAATGGTTGATTTGAGCAATGGTTATGATTTATTGCGTGTTTCAATTATCATTGGCAGTATATGAGAGTGTTGGAATGAGACATTGGCTAATAAGAGATTTCTATCGGTATTTGGTTGTTGTGGGCAGCTGCTATGAATGGAAGTTATTGCTGCATTTGTTTGAGTTATTGGTATATCATACAATTGCACCTAAGGTTGCAGGCATGGTCTATTATAGCTGGTTCAAACTTATTCTGAATGTAGGTGTGAGGTTCTGATCTTGTGTATGATTCCGAAAAGGTGAAATGTGGCTCTATGATTTATGGGCTAGACTAGATCGTGTGATCTTAGTTACAACGCATTATCGGACCCATGTGAGATAGGGTGACGTGGGATCATCCCCGGGTTTATGCTTGATAAGGTCATTCAGCTTTTGGTTGGCTTCTAGGACAACTCTGGTACGCTCGAGGACGAGCGTTTGTTTAAGTTGGGGAGAATGTGACGACCCGACCCGTCGTCTCATGAGTTACTGTCTCGTTCGTCCCATTTTCTGCTTCCTCATGTTTCATTATCGGTATTGGGTGCATTACAATTTATTTGGAGCGATTTTGATAAGAAATGAGACATTTAGTCTCTTTTAAGAAGGTTTAAGTTGAAAAAGTCAACCGGACGTTGACTTGTGAGTTAGAGGGATCGGATGTGAATTTCGACGGTTCAGTTAGTTCCGGGAGGTGATTTGTGACTTAGGAGCAGGACCGGAAGTAATTTTGGAGGTCCGGTGTTGAATTAGGCTTGAATTGGCGAAGTTAGTATTTTGGCGAATTCTGGTTGATAGGTGAGATTTTGATTCAGATATTGGAATGAAATTCCGAGAGTTGCTGTAGCTTCATTGTGTTATTTGGGATATGTGTGCAAAATTTTAGGTCATTCGGACATTGTTTGGTCGGGTTTTTGATCGAATGTGTGTTTTAGAAGTTTTAAAAGAACTTAGGCTTGAATTCGATATAATTTGATGATTTTGGCGTTAGTTGAGGTGTTTTGACGATTGGAGCAAGTTTGGATAATGTTTTAAGACATGTTGGTGCTTTTAGTTGAGGTCTCGGGGGCCTCGGGTGTATTTCGGAAGGTTAACGGATCGATTTAGGCACGAAAAAAATAAAGTTGTTGCATTTTACACAACACTGTGAACAGTAGTTATGAACAGTGCCCATGAACAATCCCCATGAACAGTGCCCCCGTAACAGTATCCGTGAATAGTGCCGTGAATAGTACCCCGTAATAGTATCCGTGAACAGTGCTGTGAACAGTACCCCGTAATAGTATCCGTGAACAGTACCCGTAACAGTACCCGTAACAGTACCCCGTGAACCGTAACACGGGGTAAACAATAATTCCGAAAAATTTTGGGCTTGTTTACATTTCATTCGCGAAAAACACCCAATTTCTCCATCATTTTTAGTCATTTTGAGAGCTTTTGGACGAGGATTGAAGGGAGTTTCAACTAAGATCGATTGGAGGTAAGTTTTATGAGTTAAATACATGATTTTATTGAAGAATCATCCTAGAAATCCATGAAAACATAGCCAAATTATAAGAAATTAGGGCTTGAGATTGAAATTCTAAATTTGGGATTTGAGGGGTCAAATGGACTCCGATTCTTGTGAATTTGGTATGTATAGACTCGTGGCGAGATAAGGAACATTTTGATGTAAAAATTTCTGGATTTCAAAATGTGGGCCCGGGGCTCGGGTTTTGCAAATTTCGTGATTTTTGATATTTTTCGAGTCTTTTCGATTGGGTTATATTCCCTTAGCCTATTGTGATGTATTCGTTGTGGTTTTGGCCAGATTTGACGCGCGAGGAGGTCGATACGAAAGGAAAGGGCATCGCGGAGTAGTATTTGGCCGGCTAGAGGTGAGTAATAGATGTAAATGATGTCCTGAGGGTTTGAAACCCCGGAATTTCACATCGTAATGCTATATTGAGGTGACTTGCACGCCGGATAACGGGCGTGGGGTAGAGCAGCGTTGGAGATTGTGACTTGGTCCATCCCGAGAGATATTTTACTACATTTTTGGTTGAGACGTATACTTTATTATTGTGAATTGAGCTTGTTGCCATGCTTGGGGCCTTGTGCCGACCTGTAGAACCCTTAGGGGATTTTTGACTGGTTTTCATCACTTATTTTATTAAAGAATTTATATCCTCAGTCATGTTTCCAATTGTAGGCTTCTTGCCAATTATTTGAATCCTTCAAGGATTGATATCACTGCTTTCGCATATTTTGCATATCATTTGACCTCGGTCCAAGGTTTTAAATACCGTTTTGCAAACTCAGCCATCTTTCTAAGATTTGAAAACTTAAATGATATTTCGGGCTGAGAACTACTGTTTTACAAATGCCCAAGGGGCTTATGATGATTTCTGGACTGAGCATGGATCGGGCTGCGCGCTGCAGCAGTGTTATATTGATATTGAGGCCGAGAGACTGGTTGATTACATTGATATTGAGGCCGAGAGCCTGGTTGATTACATTGATATTGAGGCTGAGAGCCTGGGTGATTATACTGAGATTAATATGAGGCTGAGGGCCTAGATTTGATGCCATGAGATGGATTGATATTGCGCTTGGGCTGTAGGAGCCCCTCCGGAGTCTGTACACACCCCCAGTGAGCGCCGTCGACGATAAATAAATATGGATGGCTCGGGCTGCACGCCGCAGTGGGTACCAGAGGGTACCGTCATATGCATTGCATTGCACTCATGCATTTATTCTTTATCTGCATTATCTGCCATAATAATTATGTGCTCTTATTTCATTGACTGGTTGCTTTATACTGTTCTAAGCCTGAGGGGCTGATACTGTTCTGAGATACTGAGCCCGAGGGGCAGATTTCTACTTATTATTTTGATACTGAGCCCGAGGGGCAGATTTCTACTTATTATTTTGATACTGAGCCCGAGGGGCAGATTTCTAATTATTATTTTGATACTGAGCCCGAGGGGCAGATTTCTACTTATTATTTTGATACTGAGCTCGAGGGGCAGATTTCTAGTTATTATTTTGATACTGAGCCCGAGGGGCAGATTTCTACTTGTTATTTTGATATTGAGCCCGAGGGGCAGATTTCTACTCGTCATTTTATGGCCAAATTACCTGTTTCACTGAATTGTTATTTTAAATGATTTCACTGCTTTTGTATAGAATGTTGTGTGCCTTAACGTGTTTTCTTACCTTCAGTCATTATTTATATTTATTACTCACTGGGTCGGAGTACTCACATTACTCTCTGCACCATGTGTGCAGGTACAGGTATTCCTGAGTCATAGAGCGAGTTTTCTGCTGTTCAGTTTTCATCGGAGTTATCGAGGTAGCTGCATGGCGTTCGCAGACCCGTTTTCTCCCTTATTTTCTGTTATTTATGATATCTTTAGACTTTGTTCCTAATTCCATACTTTGTAGAATTTTAGTAAACTCTGTAGTAGCTCATGACTTGTGACACCCCGGTTAGGGCTGAGTTGGGTTGGATTTCCGTATTTTATCTGTACTTTCCACTATTGGATATTATTAAACCATGTTTATACTATAATTGTGTTAATTAATTGTCTTAAAAGGTTGAATTGGGTTGAGTGGCTGGCCTTCTCTTCATGAAAGGCGCCATCACGACCAAAAGGGTGATTATATGGCGAGTAAAGAGAGTAAAAACATAAAGGGTGATGCCGTGCACATTTTGATTATATGATTGTTTTGGTGAGGACGAGAGTAAAAGCACGAAGGTGATATCGTGCACATCTTTATTATTTAACTGCTTTGGTGAGGCTGGGAGTAAAAGCATGAAGGGTGTGCCGTGCAATTGTTGATTTCTGCTTCCTTGGTGATATTTTAATTATATTGTTTCTTTCCTTACTTGATGTCTTTCTATTCGAAATTATTGTCTTCCCCACAACATGTTTCCCCCTCCCACATTGACCGGTTATTTCTGTATTTCTATTCCGCTGTATATATATATGAACTGCACAGGTTTATTTGGTGTTCTGGTCCTAGCCTCGTCACTACTTCGTCGAGGTTAGGCTAGACACTTACCAGCACATGGGGTCGGTTGTGCTGATACTACACTCTGCACTGTGTACAGATCCAAGAGTAGTTTTCGGACAGTAGTTGGAGTGCTTCCTTCAGTCCACCCGGAGACCCAAGGTAGACTGCAGGCGTCCGCAGGCCCTGACTTCTCCCTCTATCTCTATTTCTTGTTTCTTTTTCTTTGTTCAGAAACAATGTATTGTATTTCTTCAGACCTTGTATGTAGTGACTCTTAGACAGTCTGTGACACTGTGATACCAGGTTTTGGGTATTTGAGGTTCTAAAAGTTGTAATAGACGTAACCTTAAGATATATACTTGTTGACTTTCACTTATTTATTTAAAATTCCGCTTTTATCATATTATCGACTGGTGCTTGTTAAAAAGAAGCCAAAATAAAAGCATAGCAAGTAGTTAAGGTTTGGCTTGCCTAGCTCCCATTAGTAGGCGCCATCACGACCCCAAGGGTTGGAAATCCGAGTCGTGACAGTGATATTTCTTCGGATTCAGACAATGATTTGAGTGAAAAAAGTATGGAAATGATAATCAAAAGATTTAAGGGTAAAACGTTTTTCTTGGAAGAGATGGATGCTAAACTCTGCATGAACGTGATATGTGCACTTTATAGGCAGCAAATTTCTCCAAACTTCTCTTCCTCAGAGAAGCGTTTTACCTTTAATTCTTCTGATTAGAATTTCCATACTTTTGTCACTCAAATCATTATCTGAATCCGAAGAAATATCACCAATCCCATTAAGATTTTACGGATCAGACTTGGAAGAAAGTTGAGAATAAAACTTCCTTTCGTCTTTATCAACACAAAGTCTTATGATCCCCGTTTTATGTGAACTGCCATGAGCAGCGGACAACTTTCCATTACCATCAACCTTGTCACTCTCAATTAAACTTCTTTTTCTCTTGGAACATAAAGTAGAGAATTCCTCTATAACCTCTTCGTTTATCTGCATAGGAAATGTTAAATTCCTACCTACACCATCACTGTTTGAAACCTATGCCATTGCCTTCTCATCATCATTGTCGCTAATGAGAACAACAATTAAAGACCCACTCTGTCAGGTACTGTATCTAAGTTATTCTTGGTGGAAGTTCCATTGCATGTCTAATAAAGTCATCAACCCCTTCTACAAAATCCTCCCACAATCCTAAATTTCAATTTATATCCACAAAATTTCAATTCATATCCCTAAGGTTCAATTCATACACAAAAATTTTAATTCATATCCTAAAGGTTCAATTCATATCCTAACGATTCAACTCATATCCACAAAAGTTCAATTCATATTCTAAAATTTTAATTTATAAACTAAAATTTCAATACATAAGCTAAAAGTCCAATTCATATCCTAAAAATTCAATTCATACACAAAAAATTCAATTCATATCCTAAAGGTCCAATCATATCCACAAAAGTTCAATTCATATCCTAAAATTTCAATTTATAAACTAAAATTCCAATACATAAACTAAAAGTCCAATTCATATCCTAAAGGTTCAATTCATATCCTAAAGGTTCAACTCATATCTACAAAAGTTCAATTCATATCCTAAAATTTCAATTTATAAACTAAAATTTTAATACATAAACTAAAATTTCAATTCATATCCTAAAGGTTCAACTCATATCCACAAAAGTTCAATTCATATCCTAAAATTTCAATTTATAAATTAAATTGTAATACATAAACTAAAAGTCCAATTCATATCCTAAAAGCTCAATTCATTTCCTAAAAGTTCAATTCATACACAAAAATTTCAATTCATATCCTAAAGGTTCAATTCATATCCTAAAGGTTCAATTCATACACAAAAATTTCAATCCATATCCTAAAGGTTCAATTCATATCCTAAAGGTTCAACTCATATCCACAAAAGTTCAATTCATATCCTAAGATTTTAATTTATAAACTAAAATTTTAATACATAAACTAAAAGTCCAATTCATATCCTAAAGGCTCAATTCATATCCTAAAAGTTCCATTCATACACAAAAATTTCAATTCGTATCCTAAAGGTTCAATTTATATCCTAAAGGTCTAACTCATATCCACAAAAGTTCAATTCATATCCTAAAATTCCAATACATAAACTAAAATTCCAATACATAAACTAAAAGTTCAATTCATATCCTAAAGGTTCAATTCATATCCTAAAGGTTCAATGTAACGACCCGACCGGTCGTTTTGAGCTCTGATGCGTCATTCAGTAGTTTGAGGACATGAGCGGCTTCATCTCAGGTATATTGACTTGTGTGTACGGTCAGAATTAAAATTCAAGAAGTTTGGAGTCAACTCTAAATGGAATTCTCATTTTGAAAGCTTAAAATTGAAGAAATGAACTAGGATTAGAATTTTGAGTAAACGACCTTGGAATTGAGATCTGAAAGTTCCAGCATGTTCGTATGATGATTTCGGACTTGGGCGTGTGTCCGGATTTGGTTTTGGATAACCCGTGAGCATTTCGGCGTATATTGTGGAAGTTAGTATTTTAGAAGAATTTCATAAATTTGGGTTGGAAGGCATTTCAGAGTTATAGATGTGTGTTTGGGATTTCCGAGTCTGGGAATAGCTCCGTATGGTGATTCTGGAGTTGGGAGCGCGATCGGAAGTGAATTCGGATGTCCGGAGATCATTTTGAAGTCATTTGGCTAAATATAGAAATTTGAAGATTTTTGAGAAAATTCGACCGGAAGTGGAAATTTTGATATCGGGGTCGGAATGCGATTCCGAAAGTTGGTGCAAGTCCGTTATGTCGAATATGACTTGTGTGCAAAATTTGAAGTCATTCGGACTAGTTTTGGTAAGGTTTGAGACACTTAGTCTCTTTTAAGGAAGCTTAAGTTGGAAAAGTCAACCGGATATTGACTTATGTGTTAGAGGACTCGAAATGTGAATTTTATGGTTCGGATAGCTTCTTTAGGTAATTTGGGACTTAGGAGTGTGTCCGGAATATTTTTGCGATGACCGGTGTAGAATTAAGCTTGAATTGGCGAAGTTAGTATTTTGGCGAATTCCGGTTGATAGGTGAGATTTTGATCCGGGAGTCGGAATGGAATTCCGAGAATTTATGTAGCTTTGTTATGTCATTTGTGATGTGTGTGCAAAATTTCAGGTCATTCGGACATCGTTTGGTCGGGTTTTTGATCGAAAGTGTATTTTCGGAAGTTTTTGGAAACTTAGGCTTGAATTCGATGATGATTTGATGTTTTGATGTTATTTTGGGTGTTTCGAAGGTTGGGACAAGTTTGAATGATATTGTGGGACATGTTGATATAATTGGTTAAGGTCCCGAGGGCCTCGGGTGGATTTCGGAAGGTTAACGGAATGAAATTCGGACAAAAAAGAAAAGGAAAAGCTGCAGAAATTTCTGCTGCAATTTTCTGATTCGGGCAGCCTACTTTAGAAGCTCATATCTCGGGATATATAAAGATTTATATGGTGTACAACCTATCAAATTAAAGATCTTCGAGTCTAGTTTCTAAATCTTCAATCCGTTTATCATTTGGATACTTATACAAGACGTTATGGGTGTTTAAACAGAAGGTGTCCGACAAGGAAAATTTTTAATAGGATGTACAACTTGTATAGCACAAGTGCAAGGTACAACTCGACGAAGCACGGTCAGATTCTTTTAAACACGGATTTGGCTTATTTCTTTCATTTCTTTCATTTGGCTTGGATTATTTTGGAGAGAATTTCAAGGGGGATTTCATCAAGCATCAAAGGTGAGTTGTTTCTACTTATTTTCAAGTTAAATACATGGATTAGAGCTGAAAACTCAAGTAAATTATGGACAAAAATGGTGGTTTAGGGCTTGAAACTTAAGAGAATTAAATGGTGATTTGAGGGTTCAAATGAACTCCGATTTTTGTGAATTTGGTATGTATAGACTCGTGGTGAGATAAGGGTCATATTGATGTAAAAATTTCTGAATTTTGAGACGTGGGCCCGGGGCTCGGGTTTTGCTAATTTCGGGATTTTTGACATTTTTCGAGTCTTTTCGATTGGGTTATATTTCCTTAGCCTATTGTAACGTATTTGTTGTGGTTTTGACTAGATTCGACGCGCGAAGAGGTCGATTCAAGAGGAAAGGGCATTGCGGACTAGTCTACGGCCGGTTAGAGGTGAGTAATAGATGTAAATATTGTTCTGAGGGTTTGAAACCCCGGACTTTCACATCGTAACGCTATATTGAGTCGTGACACGCACTCCATGGCGAGTGCGGGGTCGGATACTATTGGGGATTGTGACTTGGTCCATCCCGTGTGATGTTTATACTATACTGGTGATTGATACACATACTTCATTGATATTACTGGGCTTGATGCCATGTTTAGGGCCTTGTGCCGATTTGTAAAATCCTTAGAGGATTGATATTACTGCTTAGCATGATTTGCATATCATTTAATTTCAGTCCAAGGTTTTAAATGTTGTTTTGCAAACTCAGCCATAATTCTAAGTGTTGAAAACTTAAATGATATTTTTAAATGTATTCCGGGCTGGGAACTTCTGTTTTGTAAATGCCCAAGGGGCTTATTATATTATTTTCTGGACTGATTATAAAGTGACTTGAAACAATGGTAACAATGACACTGTATGATATACTTGAAACAGTGGTAACAATGACACTGTGTGATATACTTGAAACAGTGGTAATAATGACACTGTGTGATATACTTGAAATAGTGGTAACAATGACACTGGATGATATACTTGAACAGTGGTAACAATGGCACTGTATGATATAAATTGGTCAGGTAACAATGGCTGACCGGTCAGGTAACAATGACTGACCAAGATATTGCGCTTGGGCTGTAGGAGCCCCTCCGGAGTCTGTACACACCCCCAGTGAGCGCCGTCGATGATAAATAAATATGGATGGCTCGGGCTGCACGCCGCAGTGGGTACTGGAATGTACCATCATATGCATTGCATTGCATTCATGCATTTGTTCATTATTTGTCGTTGTGATATTTCTGGAGATATTTATCTGCTTTTGCTGGTGCTATCTGATCCTTGAGTGTTGGGGCCCGAGTGGCTGACCAGGAACGAAGATATTGCCCGAGGGGCGGGTTTCTGTGCATAGTGACACCGATGGCTGGAATTATTTTGCAACTGTTAAAAAGATTATTTTCAAAAGAGGTTTAAAACTGAGTCAGATATTTTATAAAGGATTTTCATGGAATTACTGTTTTCAAAAATGGTTGTACCGTCTTAGATAGCATGATGAAGTGTTCTTACGTGATTTATTATCGCTCAGTTATTATTTACTCTTATTACCACTGAGTTGGAAGTACTCACTTTACTCCCTGCACTTCGCGTGCAGTTGCAGGTACTGTTCACCCGGTAGTGGGTTATTAGCGAACTGAAGGTATACTATTGTAGCTGAGCAAGGTGACCGTCAGCGTTCACGACACCGTATTTCTTCATTGATTCTAAATTCCATTCTGTATATTGCTGGTCTTGTATTAGTATTTAGATCTTTAGATGCTCGTGGCTTGTGACACCCCGATTTCGGGCTGAGTCGGGATGGTTTCCATTATTCTATCATGTTTACTTCGCACTTGTGATTATATTATCTGCAAATTAGACTTATTCCTGCTAAGTAATTATAAAGAGATGTATTGTTTTGTTGTTGGCTGGCCTTGTCCTCACGAGAGGCGCCATCACGACCGGGTTGGAATTTTGGGGTCGTGACATTCAACTCATATCCACAAAAGTTCAATTCATATCCTAAAATTTCAATTTATAAACTAAAATTCCAATTCATATCCTAAAGGCTCAATTCATATCCTAAAAGTTCAATTCATACACAAAAATTTCAATTCATATCCTAAAGGTTCAATTCATATCCTAAAGGTCCAACTCATATCCACAAAAGTTCAATTCATATCCTAAAATTTCAATTTTTAAACTAAAATTCCAATACATAAATTAAAAGTCTAATTCATATCCTAAAGGCTCAATTCATATCCTAAAAGTTCAATTCATACACAAAAATTTCAATTCATATCATAAACCCTAGATTCTAACTAAACTATCAAGACAATACAAAGTATAATTCAAATCTAACTAAACTAAATTCAACAATAATTAAACTAATTAGTTAATAAAATTAATTAACAAAGCTAACTAAAACAAGACCTAAACCCTAATCCTCAATAAAATACAATGTTTAAAGAATTTAAACACTAATTCATATCCTTAAATACAATATTGAAATAATTGAAACAAAAACTAGAAATAACAAAGATTCAAGGTTATAATTCAAACCTATGTTTTTTTTAGGTGGAGAAGGAGAGAAAGGGGCAGCGGCGGCAGCGGCGGTGGCTCACCCAAATCAATTTCCCCTGGCAATTTACATAAGAACCGCGAAGCATGAATTTAGCAGTATATGGGAAAATGAGGTTGTGCTTATTCAAAATGACCGGTCGGGTCGTTACAAAATTTTGGGGAAGAAAATAAGAGAAATGGAGGGGGGAACCCGTTTTTGAGTCTGGTTTTAGAAAAAGCGACCAACATTGGTCGCTATTTTTGGTAGGTAATTAAGTTTTGACCGTTTGACCAAAATAGCGACCAACGTTGGTCGCTATTTCTAAAAAAAATTAAATATTTTTTTCTTTTTTGGATTTTAAATAGATTTAATTGCGAGCTTTGAGATGAAAATTTGCAGCCACGTCCGTGCTATAGTGATGTTCCCATACACACTTGCTTTGTATTTGAAAAGTTAAATATTATATGGAAATATCATAAATATAAATAATTATACTGCTTAAAAGAACATTTATACCTTAAATTCATTGAAAATTTGCTCCTTCAACGAGAATGGGAATTCACTCCAAGACGCATAAGGGCCATCATAAAGCTTTCTGGTTGCTTTGGTGATTATCCTCGTAGTAATATTACTCGGGATGAACCTACAATTTAATAAAAAAACACATTAATATCTTAGTAAAAATTGTACTAAACAATATATATAAAAACACACACACACATACACACACACAGACACTTCACTGTAATACTATAACATTTATATAACTTGTTATAGTATATGTTAGTGTGTGTATATATATAACACACACACTCCGTGCTACTTTAACTACATATATAGCATGTTATAGTACATGATACTGTATTCATTATTTGTATTATAACAGAGTTAATGAATTATATTCATTCATCACTAGGTTATAAGTCAATGAATCAATTATAACATATTAATTGATATAAGTCTAGACGTTTTGTTTTTAATATATATATATACATGCATCTGAGTAGGTTATAAGTCGATGAATCAATTTACAAGTGTATCAATACCTAAAAGAACCCGGCCCTGTGTTCCGAGCGCTTCATGTTCTTATATATATATATATATATAGACACACACACACACACACACATACACTTCACTGTAATACTATAACGTATATATAACTTGTTATAATATATGTTAGTGTGTGTATATATATAACACACACACTTCGTGCTACTTTAACTACATATATAGCATGTTATAGTACATGATACTGTATTCATTATTTGTATTATAACAGAGTTAATGAATTATATTCATTCATCACTAGGTTATAAGTCAATGAATCAATTATAACATATTAATTGATATAAGTCTAGACGTTTTGTTTTTAATATATATATATATATATATATATATATATATATTTATTTTTAATATATATACATGCATCTAAGTAGGTTATAAGTCGATGAATCAATTTACAAGTGTATCAATACCTAAAAGAACCCGGCCCTGTGTTCCGAGCGCTTCATGTTCTTATATATATATATATATATATATATATAGACACACACACACACACACACATACACTTCACTGTAATACTATAACGTATATATAACTTGTTATAATATATGTTAGTGTGTGTATATATATAACACACACACTTCGTGCTACTTTAACTACATATATAGCATGTTATAGTACATGATATTGTATTCATTATTTGTATTGTAACAGAGTTAATGAATTACATTCATTCATCACTAGGTTATAAGTCGATGAATCAATTATAACAGATTAATTGACATAAGTCGAGATGTTTTGTTTTTAATATTCAACGATACATTTGAGTAGGTTATAAGTCGATGAATCAATTTACATACATAAATACATACATATATATATATATATACATACATAAATACATACATTAATTGATATAAGTCTAGACGTTTTGTTTTAATATTCAACGATACATCTAAGTAGGTTATAAGTCGATGATTCAATTCACATATACGTTGTACTACTTTAACTACATATATAGCATGTTAGAGTATATTTTAGTGTATTCATCCCTTGTATTACAAAAAATGTTAACGAATTATATTTATATTATTTAGATAGTAAATACAAAAGTGATTTTTAATTTTGACCAATGTTGACCTGAAAAGAGACCAACTTTGGTCGCTAATTATCCAGAAATTAAAATTAGCGTCCAAAGTTGGTCGCTAATTATCCAGAAAATTAAAATTAGCGACCAAAATTGGTCGCTAAATTTAAATCATATTTATTTATATTTTATATAATATTTAAAATAATAATATAATTGTTAAACGTTAGAACTGGGTCCAGATTAGCGACCAAAGTTGGTCTCTATCTGCTTCCCCTTTAGTAAGCGACCAACTTTGGTCGCTAACTTTGAATTATATTTATTTATATTTTATAATTTTTTAAATAATAATATAATTATTAAAATTTTATAACTGGGTCCCAGATTAACGACCAAAGTTGGTCTCTATCTGCTTCCCCTTTCGTGAGCGACCAACTTTGGTCGCTAATTTTAAATTATATTTATTTATATTTTATAATTTTTAAAATAATAATACAATTATTAAAATTTTATAAGTGGGTCCCACTTTAGCGACCAAAGTTGGTTGCTAATTTCAGTATATCTTTGACCAAGCAAGTCTGACCAGTCCGATCAATATTTTGACCAAATTATCGACCAAAAAGCGACCAACATTGGTCTCTAATGTATTTAGAATAATTATTTAACTATTTTCTCTAATTTAGCGACCAACTTTGGTTGCTTTTCTTGACAGACCAATTTTGGTCGCCAAATTTTGGTCGCTTTTTTCCAGATTTCTAGTATTGTTTGGAAACAATTTACCTTTATGCAATGATTTATAGCCACACAAAATATATGTGCCTCATTTTACACCACAAGTTCAAAAGTCTTCTCTCTTTTCTTAAACTCCGTGCTCAGTTAAATGGGTTCACATAAATTGAAACGAAGGGAGTATTATAATTAGCCTACATGGCATCACGAAATCCTAATTAACTTAGCGTAATTTTCCGGGGCCTTACATTCTCTTCCGCTTAGGATCATTCATCCTCGAATGAGAGGTAGAGCCCGCCCCAAACACCTAACATAACATATCTCTTTTCTAACCTACCTCAAGTCCCTAAATTTTGACTAACTCCCAAATTTTTCAGAAATTTCGGCAGCATCTCCTTTGTAACTAGGTCTATCCACCTGCTAGAGAACCACCAAAACATCCTAACAACTCATCCACAACTCAATAAAGCACGACAATGTATATTTCCATAACACTAATCTTACCATTACAAGCGCTACATTATCAAAATGATACCTAAACATGGACTGCACATTTTCAAATCATAATACCTATAAGGTACTTTTCAAATCGAAACTATTTGTTACATATTCATGGAAGCAATCTACACCCCCAAACTTACCTAACAGGGATGACAAGTAGATACCCTTCATAGGCCAACTATCCATTACCTCCACCTTCAGTAATTTCCACTGAAATGATGCACAAGGGATTTCCAACTACATTCTTAGATATAAACATATGAAAACACATAATACATGGAGAATAACGAAGGAGAAACATCATACTCATAGCACGGACTAATGTGAACTACACTTATTTCACATTCATTATCAATTCACATAACTTCTTCAGGGGGAAAATATTGAGAATAACCCATTCACTCTCATAAACTCTAAATCTCTACGCGAACACCCATGCTAAACCTTTGATGACCTTCAACAATTACTCTAAGATGTGCTATCATTAACTGACCATGAAAACTTACCAATCGAATATATGTGATCATACGGGGATGCTTCCTCCTTGACATGTTTGAACCTTCAATACCCAATAAATTTAATACAATGAGGAGCAACGGAGTTCAAGATCGGGCTGAAATTATTCAAGAATCGATTAATGTACTGAGTAGAGTATTTCACGAGGTTATATGCTAAGAGACACGAAGATTACTACTAACCATACTGACATGGTTAATCATTGTGACGACATCAATTATTAGACAAATGAGGCATGGGGGTAACTTGTACATGGGCAATAGGAATCATTAAGGAGGAATATTCAAGTACGTGACCCAGTCGTCTCCTGGAGTGCAGGGAAAGTCAGTTCATCAAGAATGAGAATACTCTGGCACCTTGAATGCGATATGGGTTTCAAAATACATAAAGTTGAATTATACTCCTAACGTTAACTGACATAAGGAATCTATGCCACAAGCCCATGAGGATGAAAAGAAGTTGAACACTTATGAGATTATCATATTGCAAACAGCCTAACCTTTCCTGATAATTGACCCTATATGAGAGAACTAAAGATACGACAACTTGTCTTCCAAATCAATATGCTCATGATATGTGCAAAAATCTGAAGGCATCTAATCTCAACCTTTCACGAGTGAAACTACACAGCTAGGACATCCTACCATAGGGGTGAAATTATGTATTGGTTAGAGGGGCTCTAATGGTTAACATGATGCTCTGGAGAGAAAGACAAATAACACTCCTATCCACCCAGGGAGGTGGAATAACAAGGGTAGCAAACTCCCCGCACATGACAATGACATAGTCAATGATTCTAGAAGTCGAGTGTGTAAAGACAACCAAACTCAATGAGACAGTATAAAATAATCATGGAATGTTTGCAGATGTTCATGGTGAGTTCTCCATGGATTTTGACTTGAGAGATACCCAGATGCTAATGAAAGACAGAAAAACATGAGAAACATGCGTTGTGCTATGATAACCCCCAAAGGTGCGCTTTGTCTTGACGGAGAGCCTAGTTAGGGTCCTTATGAGAAAGGAAGTGTTACAATGACACGTAGAAGGATATAATCTCTCATAGTTATTGAACAATTGTTTGGAAACTAGCACAATGAATTCACTAAGGAACACAATTAACACATGTTTTGGAGGTGTAAAGAGAAAATAAACATTTGTTATGAGCTGGACATGCTTCTGCTATATTAACTCCCAACTGCAATACACGACCACGCCACGAGCAACCACAATACTAGGAACAAAGTGAGCTACTTACTGCGGGATGTCCCAAATGGACATGAAAGTTATACTAAGATGGCGCACAAGATCTTCCTTTGACGGGGATGTGAGGATCTCAATTTTCAGAGAGACTTTATGCACATGGTGACCATTTCGATTGACATGCACTCATGTGATAGGTGTTAAGGTATTCTCTTATGTTACTAGACAGTGAGAAGCTTTCATGATGATACTCGCAAGAGAGTAGAGTGACTGTTCAAACCATATAAGCCATATACATAACTGAGTAAAAGGGTGACTCGAGAAGGATCACAACATTGGGATGCTTTACATGGAACTTGACACAATATAGGTAAACTTTACGACGGTGCATGCATAGGCACAAATGAGTAAACGTTATCCATAAAAAGATTTTGTAACAAATTCATCGGATGTATCCCCTATTGAGAATTTAGGAAAGAAAGTGGGAAATATTAATCCTAGAGTTATAACTCCATTCAAGGACGTATTTATAGAACTTAATTCCATAAGAGGGTTTAAATAAGAGAATTGTGATCAGGAGGTTTCATGAATACTACGTCTCGTTCAAAGAGTAGGTGCATGCAATGTTTTGTGTTGTTCATAATGATGTACTAGGGAATGACATACTTGGTGACTTTAGGTTGATAGGGCAATAACTTAATCGATGCCCCTCGACTCCACATCCCTAACGTACATTGGTAACATACTAATATACTACATTATCTGGTGGTACAGTAACATTAATAGGAACAACGGTACTCCCCTTAGCAACAAGTTCTGCCATCCCTCCATGGCTAGATACATTCTCCTAACAGACGCTTGGGCAATCTCCCTCAGATTCAATGGTGGGGTCATTCCCTCCTTAATGCTTCAAACTCGTGGATTATAGTATCGAGATTACTCATCTGGAGAATAAGACATAGCGGAGAAATTAGCTCCCTATCTTGGGTTCTACCGCACAACCTGGAGTATCAAAGAAGGGTGAAATTCCTAAATGTCCGAATAGCCTCTAACTTACAGATGTGGTCGACAACATACCAATAAGAAGGATTCTACTAGACACGGCTCCGAGACATCCTAGGACACTATAAAACCTTAGGCTCTGATACCAAGTTTGTCACACCCCAAACTGAGGGGCGGGACCGGCGCTCAACCGAGCAAGAATATTAGGTTTCATTCTACCAAAAAATTAATCCATGAAAAAAGAGGAGATGAACTCCATTAATCATACCTTGTAAATATTTTATTAACAACTTTCATTTTATTTCCATTAGCAGTTTCAACCATAATGTCCAAAATATTACAGTTCTTATAGATATGATAATGAAAACATATTTGCCAATACCAATACTTCTAATTTAATTCCAATACCCGACACCACCCACAACCTGTCTACGGAGCCTCTAAATACAACTGAAGAGAAATATGAAAATGCAGGCAACAAGGCTCCGACTATACCTCAATATACAAGTACATGATGAACAGATGATATAGGTCCCCAAAATGAAGTGGGGCTCACCAAGTCGGCTGAAAAGAGGATGCGCCACTAGCTGCGACCAACACTGCCTGCTATGGAACCACCTACATCTATTCAAAGATGTAGCGCCCCCAGCAAAAGGGACGTTAGTGCCGTCGAATAGCAGTAGTATGTATAACTAAACATCATCTCAATAGAAAGAACTATCATACAAGAACAAAAGAAATCATAAATACCATATAAATAGAAAGAACTATCATACAAGAACAAAGAAATCATAAAGACTCAACAAAAGCTTCAAACAATCACCACATCATCAAATAAAAGAAATCACACAACTTTCACGAAGTTTCTATAGCTTTGGGTCGGGGCATTTCATACTATTGCATCATCAATCACATTACCACCGCTTTCTTGAGCGGAGTCCGATCACGGCCCGATCGGCTAAACTGCCTCATTTGAGACATATACCTCATTCATTATTTCATTTTCACTTTTTCGATTTAATATCAACACAATACCATCATGTGTGTAGCATAGCGTCCGATCACGGCTTGATCGGCTAAGTCGTCTTACCAAGACGTTACCCTTTTCCATTAATCATCTTACTTCAACCTTTATTTCACATATAACAATTCATAGGCACTTAGGGCCACAATTATCACATCATACTTGGCACTATGCCACATTTCATAACTCACATTCCACATCACTTTCACTTTCAACATAAACTTGCAAATTAAGATAATTGGCACATAAAAGAGCAATTCAAGTTGTAAGTATGAGCACGTGATTTTTGCCCTACATAAAATACTCCTATAAAATCAAAGAAAATAGAGTTTTTCTTAATTATTTGCCCTTTTTAGGAATTTTTGTAGATTTTTATTAATTGTTTGCATTTTTCCTGGACGTTTAATTTTTATTTTAATCGTGAAAAAAATACCAAAATATCATGCATTGCATTTTTTGTTTTTATATTTTTTTAGATTTAACCAGTAATTATTTATTTTATAAAATTAAAAATCACAAAAATTGCTTTATTTTTACACTTTTTCCTTTTATTGATTTTTTCTCTCTTTTGCTTTAGGATTAAGTAGCTTTTATAATTTTTCTAATTAGTTAATTAGCTTAATTTCACATTTTTGGATAATCTAGGATTTTTATTTTAGGATTTTTAAAAATCAAGGAAAAGAAAATGAAAAAAAAAATTGATTTAGTCGTCCTACCCCAAAGTTAATTAGTCCAAATTCATGACCCAGATCCTTTCAGACCCAAAAATATTGAGCCCATACCCTTTCCCCATTTGATCTAACCTAATTCCTACCCCTATATTATAATGTTAACTCCTAAAATAAAGGGCTAGAGAGAAAAAAATCCACCAGAAGCGGAAACCTCACCCCACAGACACGAACGGTGCATCAGAAATGGCCTTTTAAAGTGGTTTTTTTCCTGAAATTTCAGAACCAATAATTGATTTGATCATCTTAAATCTCTGATTCCACAAACTCAAGAGGCAGAACCCTTTCCTCAACCTTCGTTTCCATTTCCATTGATTCTGTGCAAATAATAACAAGTACTATAGCTAGAAAAGAGGTGCAGAAAATCTCGAGATTTTGGCTACAAAAGCTGATAATGAAATCTTGCTACCATGAATTGCTGTTGTTGTTGTTGTCACGCTGAGCTTCATCTTCACTCTTTTATCCATTATTAGGCATTTTAAGCAATGCGTGATTTCTAGGTGCGTTTCTTCCGTTTTATATTTTAATCTTTGAAAAGCAATGAAGCTTCAAGCCCACTGTTATGCTTTTGTTTGGTTTAGTCTTCGATCTTATTAACTGGCCATAAACTGAATTACTTGAAATATTTGAATAGATCTCCTGTAATGGATCGGATGTGGTTGCTTTATTGAATGCCTATGTTTGTATCGTTTATTTTCTTCAAAAACCGGTAGTATGCAATTTTAAGCTTGGCTTCAAGAGACATGAGCTGCAAATCGGCTCTATAAAATTTATTTTCTGTGAGTTGTCTATGTGAATCACTAAGTGGGTTATTTTAATTAGTTAAGGCTTGATGATACAGCTTTGTGATTCGATAATAGCAATATTTTGTTTGTTGTAAATCGTGAATCAGTGTAGGAAGTTAAATATTCAAGGTCATCATCATTTATTTATTTTTTTCTTTCTTTAGCAATTGGACTCCATAAATGAAGTCTTTGGCTAATTTTGAGAATGACCGTGTGTATACATGTTATACAATTCATATGTGATTGTATGATTGTTGATTTCTATTTGTTGAAATTGGTTATTAGTTAATTCTTTTTCTTAGAATAATAATTATACATAGATAGGCTCAGATTTGAGAAGGTTTCCTACATGCTGCCATGCCAAATAAAATCTCAAATGTATGGCCCTCATTTAATTAATTTTAATTCTTAGAAATCGAGGCATGCCATTTAGTGGAATTTTCCATGGTCCTCGCAAATTTGAAAGCGCGTAGTTGTTGTAGGCGCATTCTTTTAATAATTTACTTTCTTAAACTCGGGTGCGCATTTATGTGACACAAATCCAAATCTCAATGATGTTAAAATATGTCAAAGACCACGGGTGCATTTATGTGACGTGGTTCAAGATGTGTTTTAATAGCGTCGCAATCTTCCTAAAAATGAATAAAAGAGGTTAAGGTTGAAAATGCACATAGGTTTGAACATGTACTAAAATCAGATAATTAAGCCGAATATAACAGTTGAGCGACCATGCTAGAACCACGGAACTCAGGAGTGCCTAACACCTTCTCCCGGGTTAACAGAATTTCTTACCCAGATTTCTGTGTTCGCGGACTGTTAAACAGAGTCAATCTTTTTCTCGATTCGGGATTCTAAATCGGTGACTTGGGACACCATAAATCTCCCAAGTGGCGACTCTGAATCTTTTAATAAATAATCCTGTTTCGATTGTCACTTTAAGTTAGAAAAAACTCCTTTACACATCCTTCCGAAGGTGTAGGTAAAAAAGGAGGTGTGACAGCTCTAGCGACTCTACTGGGGACCGAACTCAGAATCTCCGGTTCAGGGTTCAAGAATTCAAGCATAAAATGAATTGTTATATTTGGCTTTATTTGATTCTGTTACATGTTTGGGCCTAATGTTCTAAGTGATGTTTTTTGCCGCTTTGATATTATCTGAATTGTATATAAATTGCTACGAAAACCCTTCTCTTCTCATCTTCGGGGATGTGCTCGTTGGTCGAGACTCCCTATTCTGTTAGTGTCATACCTTGAAATAAGAAAGAGGCTCGGACAAGTTACTAAGCCGGATGACCTTTTGGTTCCCGGTACGTAGCCCCCTCCTCGGCTCGAGTTGTCCGCTCGGGTACACAGTCTAGCACACATACCCAGGTTTTTGAACCTAGAATAACTCAGCCTCATGCCGGATCCCTAGTAGGCACGTTTGTTTGCATCATGTGCATTTGACTTTGGGGACTCAACACAGGGGTGGGGTCCGTCTAGAACATGTGTACCCAAAAGAACAGACCATCTTGATGCATCATATGTGCTACATGTTGCATTTCTTCAAGGGTAAAAAGGTCATTTGGCGGACCAATGATAATTGAGGGCGAATGAAAAAAAAAAGGAAAAAAGAGAGAGGCTGAAGTGTGAGGATGAAGCGAGTAGGACTCAATTATATTTTTGTTACATTTTATTAAGAAAAAAGAGCATGGAAACTTCAAAAAGATTTTGCACTTTTTATTATTTTTCTAAAAAAAAAAATCGAAAAAAAAAAGAAAATAAAATCCAAAAAGATTTATATGTTTCATCATTTTTCGAAAAAAAAAGAAAAAAAATGTGTTTTCTATATGTCAGTTGTTTTTTTTAATTTATTCTCGCCCGTATCCAATCGGCCCGAACTACGCAAACCTGGTTCTCGTCTTTCGGGGTGTGATACGTAGGCAACCCACATAGGGTCCGGTCTTCCTAGTAAATCTTAGGTTCTGGGCTTTGCGGGGTCATAGCCAAATTTTGCACTTCTAGCCACCTTTTGGCCAAATAAGCCATTTTGCAAAAATAGCCTCAATCATGTCTTGCATGTGTCTTAGGGAATGTTATTGTCTCACATAGTGCTAGTTTAAGTTTTCTCATACAGGTGTGGATCTACTTACTGGAGTTTGAGCATGACAGATACCCCAGGATCACTGCATTCAGGAGCTGCTCGAGGAGCCATTTTATGTTTTTGAGTCAATTGTTTTTGTTTTATTTTCTAGTCCTGTATAGTAGTATTTAGTTTTTTAGGTGATGTTAGAGTTTGTAATAGTCAGGTTAGTTTGCCGAGTCTTTTGTTATTGTATTTCTTATTTTGTATGTGGAAATGTGTTATAAGTTGAAAATCCAGAAAAAAAAAGAAATTTTGCGTTTTTGTTATAAGAAATAAAAAAAATTCCTTTGAGATTGGTTTTCCTTTAGGCAACTAATATCTAGGACTTAAAATGAATTGTTTTTGTATTTCCTCTACTATATTAGGACCAAATTTCAAAAAAATAATTCCCTTTTAGTACCTTTTAAAAGTTTCCTCTAAGGCATTAATCTCAAAAATCCAAAAAGATTTTCTTTTGAGGTTCTTCTTTGGGAAATTAATGAAAAATGAAAAAAAATATTCTTTTATTTTCCCAAGAACTTTAGGATATTGTACATAGATGAAAAAAGAACATACTTTATCTTTTGTTTAAAGTTTCTTCCTTTAGGCAATCAAATTGAAATCCAAAAACATGTTGTTTTATCTTTTTCATTGCTTGTTTCAAAATCCTGCATAAGAATATCAAATGAAAATTCAAAATATTTTTCTGTGGTTTATTCTTTCGATCTTCTTCCTAAAAAAAGGAATCAAAAAATATATATTTTTTTCTCTTCTAGGGTTTTTCCTTAATAATTTCCCATAGAGTGTTTGTTGCAAGAAAGAAAAAAAAAAGCAAAACATATATGCTCGTTAAGCTTGAGTTTGCAATACGTTATAGAACATTAAGTCTAGAAAATTAAAAAAAAAATTGCTTCTTTTATTCCTCTTTTCTTATAAGAATAGTCCTTAAGGTAAAAAGAAGAGAATGTTAGTTTGTTTCCTTTATTCTCGATCTGCCCGGACTACGCAAAGTTCTGATTCATGCGGTGTCATGATATGTAGGCAACCTACATAGGGTTCGATCGAATCATTTTTTTTTATTTTTCAAAAGAAAAGGAAAAAAAAGAGAGAAAAAAAAGAAAAAAGATGGTGAAATTATGGGAGGTGAGAAATAAGAAGGAAGAAAAGAGCGACAATCAGAAAGAAAAGGGGAAAGAAAATGAGCGAGCTATGAAGTGCGAGGAAAGAAAAGAAAAGAGAAGATTCAAATGGAAAGATTGGGATGATGTCAAGTGACCTTATGACCCTCGAAGTCATTCTAGAACCATTAATTGTTGCTAGGTGCATTGCACGCAATGTGATATTTCTGGTGTTAAATGCCCTAACGCTAACGGGATGACCCCATTTTGTTCCTTTTGATATCTTCATAGCAGAAAGGTGGTTGGTTTGTGGTCCTCGAAGTAGTAACTCCTCTCCACAACATAAAGTCAAAAGGCAATGGCAAAACTAAGTTGGTTGATACAGGTACCCAAAAGCAATTGGTTGAACAGGACAATGGGTTGGTTGAAGAGGTGAGGATGTTAAGACAACACATGGCGGACATGTATCAGGCCTGGATGACTGGGAAGGCACCACCCCCGCCACCACCTAGATTCCTAAATTCTACCCTTACCTAAACACCGGTCACAGTGCCAGATGATCTCCCATACTCTCCAGATCCACCCGTTTATCATGGCTTTCCCAACCACCCTAGTAGCTCCATCCCTCATCTTCCAATTACCTTTCCCAAAAATTGCCCTCCGGTCTTATCCACCATCCCAAACAATGAACACCCACTCAAAGCTGATGATGCCCAATATTACCCCTCAGAGGTTGCCCACAAGATTCCCAACTCATACAAGCAGGGTCCGCGGGATGGGCCTCATGTTGTAAATGAAGAGTTCACAGGAAGAAAAGGGCGAGATGGGATACCCAGGAGGCTGAAAGGCATAGAACAATCCTTAAAGAACAAACAAGGAAGGGGAGACCAGGGTAGCATGGCTTACAAAGAACTGTCTGTGTCCCCTGACGCTCGCCTGCCCGCAGGATTCAAAGTGCCAAGATTTAACTTGTATGATGGGTGTGGAGATCCGGTAGCCCATTTGAGGGATTATTGCAGTAAAATGAGAAGTGTTGGTGAGAAAAATGATTTGTTGATGGCGTACTTCAGTGAGAGCCTAACCGAGGCAGCTTTGGAATGACATAATCGTCAAGAAGTTGGTAAGTGGCCTACATTGGGGGACATGGCTCAAGATTTTGTTCAATACTTTCAATACAGATCAGGTGTTACCCCAAGCCACTACTCCCTATCTAAAATGCAAAAGAAGCCGGAGGAAAGCTTTAGGGAGTTTGGGCTCAGATGGAGGGAGCAAGCTGCTCGAGTCAATACCCCGATTGGTGAAGAAGAATGGTTGAGCTTTTCCTATAAGCTCAGGGGCCCACCTAC
This sequence comes from Nicotiana tabacum, assembly GCF_000715075.1. Lineage (NCBI taxonomy): Eukaryota > Viridiplantae > Streptophyta > Magnoliopsida > Solanales > Solanaceae > Nicotiana > Nicotiana tabacum. The sequence goes on along the minus strand of NC_134099.1, from coordinate 90,971,290 downwards.
TTCAGTCATTTGATCCCGGCCTTGGGGAAGCCTTTCAATGAAGTGTTAAAAATGGGGGAGCTAGTAGAAGAGGGAATCAAGCCAGGCAAAATCATGAGTTGTTCGAAAAACATTCAGAACATCCTAGTAAGCTTAGGTGGAAGAAAGAGAAACAGAAAAGATGATCCAATGGGCTTTCCCGATCAACACTTCTAGCCTCGACATCGTCCCCGTGGATATCCTTATGCACCAGATGATCCTCCCCAATACCACTTCTCTCCACAGAACTCCCAAAGTCCTACATCACTATCCCAATACCCAGCTCCACAAAATGCCTATCTACCCCCACGAGCCTATCGAAAACCCCCTGGATCAGGTTTCCGGCCCAGTCAAGCCTCTAAGAACGAGAGGTTACAGAAGAAGAAAACATTCACTCCATTGGGAGTGTTATATGCAGTCTATTCCAGAGGCTAAGGAAATTGGACATTTTGAAGCCGACATAGATAAAAATGTCAGACCCTCTTCCAAAGAAGTTTGATTTTTCTCAAAGGTGCGCCTATTTCTCAGATGCCCCGGGGCATGACATAGAGAAGTGTTGGAATCTGAAGAATGTGATTCAGAAGCTTATTGATGCAGGCGACATTGTCGTGCAAAATCCAGATGCAGCAGACACTAGCCAAAGTCCATCGCCTGTGCATAATGAGCTGCATATGGTGGGTATGGTTTATTTTGAAAAGGAATGTGAGAATTCTTCTGGGAGCCTCGGAGGTCCACGTGCTACTAAGCTTTCAGCGCTATCAGAGGTTGATCCTAAGAACGAGTAGGCAAAGGGAACCCAAAGGCAATTTATTAAGAACAATGTGATGGAGACGTGTGAAGGTCCTAGTATTGTTGATGCAGAAGTCAGTGACTAAGATGTTGAGTTTGATGATTGGAAAGACGCTCTTTTCTTGGTTAGCCAGGGAGGAGTTTTTGGTGGTTTATTTTGTTGTCATTTCTGCTGTCCGGGTTATTTCAAGGTTGTAATCCGGATATTGTCTTGTGACTCAAACCTTTCTATCCTTTTATTTTGCCTAGTTTGTTTAGTCATAGTAACCTATTTAGCGTTGTCTAGGTTTGTTCTAGGTTCGTAACCCTAGTTTAGTTTGTTTGTTTTGTTGTCCAAACCCTTTCACCATCTGTCTAATGCAATTTTTCTATTTTCTGTGATTTCTAGTCATTTTCGGTTAGTTCTCTTTTCTTTTATAGTTCTTTTCCTGTTGACTCTAGTAACATGACCTGCATGCTTAATTCTCAGTTTGGTCTTAAAAAATTAGTTTCGTCACGAAGCAACGAAACAATGTTGAAGATGTAGGGACATTGGAGGGAAATAAGTGAAGGCATTTTGAGATCACTTCAAGACCGAATTGTATGAAACTGGGGTAGATAGAACATAAAAATACACTATTGAAATGCATCATGCTGCATCGGGTGAAGATAACGGCAAGTTTTCCCCAAATTTGTAGGGGGCCGTTCGTGGTAATGAGAGTGAGAGTGTTGTCCAATGGTTCTTTATATGTAACAGATGTAGAAAGCGAATGTGTGGATATGGTCATCAAGTCTGGCGCAATCAAAAGATGTTACGAATGTTTTTCTTGGTTTGTTTAATTGTGTTGTTTGTACTTGGCATGTTTTGAAGATTGGAATGAAGGCATTTTATTCTACTATCTAAACACCTTATCCTTCGTTACCCCTTTGAGCCTTGTTTATTTTCTTTCATACCCCTCTTTCGGAATCAGTAGCAAAGATCAGAAACACAAGCGTGAAAGATAAGTAAAGGAAAAAGGAGAAAAGAAAAGAACGAAAAGGGAGAGAAGAAAAATGAAAATCAAAAAAAAAGGAAAAAAAGAGAAAGAAAAGAATGAAAAGAAAAAAAAAAGAAAGAAGAAAAACTACAAAAAGAGAAAAAGAAAGCAAAAAAAGAGAAAGAAAAGAAAGAGAAAAGAGAAAATCACAACAACAGAGTAATTCCTATGTCATGAATTACATTCGACCTGATTCCTTTTAAGGATACGTAGGCAGCCTCACGGTTCGGTCTCATCAAAGTAAAAATCCAAAAGTCCCCAAGCAAGAATTGGGGCAGAAGTTGTGGTTGTTGTAAGAAATCTAATTCCGAAAGTTGTAATTTTGAACCCATGTGAATTGTTTTGAGCCTTTGATATCCTTTCTTTCTAACCCTTTCCAAAAGCCCACGTTACGGTCCAAAGAAAGACCTTCTGATCAGTCTTCGAGAGATGCTAAGTCAAGTAAGGAGAGGTAATTCATATCAGGGGTAACACTCTGGTCAAAATAGAAAAATAATGAAAATGAGTGAGTCTTATTGGTGAAAACTCGCACGAGCACCGTAAGGCGACAGGAGCTGAGAGAAGTCAAAAATGAGAGAGTCTTATTGGGGAAAACCCTCGCGGGCACCGTAAGGTGACAGAAAGCTGAGAGAAATAAAAAATGAGAGAGTCTTATTGGTAAAAACCTTCGCGGGCACCTTGAGGCGACGATAAGTTGAGAGAAAGAACAAATGAGAGAGGCTTGATGGTGAAAACTCTCCGGGCACTACAAGTCGAACAAGGGTTGTGAATCAGATTGGATAATCGGAGTATTGAAGCCCAGTTTCACGGTTTAAAGGTACAACAAGATTCGAACATCAGGCTTACTTGACAGAATAGGGCATAGGTGCATGTCATGGTCATTAGAGTTGGTATCCACATCTGATAAGTTTCTACATTGTAGTTTTCTTGTTAGGAATCATCTCTTTCCTTTGTCCTTTACTTTGTTCCTTTTGTCTTGTTCACTTCCTCTTTCCTGAGTCTGTGCGGTTAGAACAAGTGAGAAATGACTTCAAAATTTGCCACCAACTGTCCAATTGCACAAAACGGGGTCTGGCTAACACGTCAAAATGTCATAAGTCAGAAAAGAACAACAAGCGCATTGAGCTAGTAATAATCAACATGCTTTGGGATCCTTGTGAAATACAAAGGCTTGGTACATATCAATTCATGAACAATGCAACAAGATGGAGGATGTTAGGTGAACGAATCAAAGGTATTTTCGGTGAAACACAAAGGTTTGGTACATATCAATTCATGGACAATGCAACAGATGGAGGGTGTTAGGCGAATAGATTAATGGTATTTTTTGTGATAAGATTGACAGAGAAAGTGGTTAACCAATAACAAGCAAGGTCTTCCAAGCAGAAATCAAAGTTATCATGGCAAGTGAAGGAGCAATAGACCTCAAGGCCAATGCTAGTGGGTTAAGTCAGGAAAGAACAACATACACATTGAGTGGACGGTAAGTGACGTGCTTTGGGATTCATGTGAGACACAAAGGTTGGTAAATGTTAGTTCATGAGTAATGCAACAGATAGAGGGTATTGGGTCTAAACTGAGAAGAGTTATTTTCTATGATAAGGATAACAGAGAAAGTGATTAGCCAAGGAACAAGCAAGATCTTCGAGTGGAAATCAGTTATCATGAGAAGTGAAGGAGCAACCGCCCTCAAAGTCAAGGCCACAAACCAACTACCGCATTTTAAACTGATAAGATTTTTCTTTGATTTGACACAGGGGCAGAAAATTTCGTTTGTTTCGAAGAAACCCTCCGCAAGGAAAAGCAAGCACCAGACAGGTTTGACCGTAAACTCTCAGGACCTTCCTGGAAAATGTGGCCTAGTTTAAAATTCAAAACAATTATGAGTAGCATAATCTAGCATAAATGTACCACAAAGGAATATAAGTTGGTTTTGAAGTTTGTATATTTAAGATAGGATTCAATTAGGAGTTTTCAGGACCCTCCTGTAAAATGGGACCTAGTTTAAAAATCGAAACAATCATAAGTAGCATAAATGTACCCCAAGGAATATAAGTTGGTTGCAAAGTTTGCATGTTTAAGATAGGATGTAATTAGGAGTTTTCAGGACCCTCCTGGATAATGGGGAGTAGTTTAAAGACCCTCTTAGATAACAAGATTTAGCAGAAGTCGCACCTTTAGAAGATATAACTTAGATTTAAAATTATCGTTTATGTAAGAATTGTCAGGACCTCCCTGGATAATGGGACCTAGCTTTCAAATTCTTAGTAATATTTGGTAATATGATTCAGTTTAGCACTCACATATGTGCCCAGCCACCAAACTGGGGCAGAAAATTTTCTTTGTTTTTTGTCTATTTCGTTGAAGTCAGGAGCCTGCCTAGAAAGCAGAGAATACATTTCAAGTCAGCAGTCAGGAGCCCGCCTGGAGAGCAGGGAATACATTTCAAGTCGGCGGTCAGGAGCCCACCTAGAGAGCAGGGAATACATTTCAAGTCAGCACTCAGGAGCCCGCCTGGAGAGCAGGGAATACATTTCAGTTCAGCAGTCAGGAGCCTGCCTGGAGAGCAGGGAATACATTTCAGTTCAGCAGTCAGGAGCCCGCCTAGGAGCAGGGAATACATTCAAGTTTAGCAGTCAGGAGCCCTCCTGGAGAGCAGGGAATACATTTCAAGTCAGCAGTCAGGAGCCCGCCTGAAGAGCAGGGAATGCATTTCAAGTCAGCAATCAGGGAGCCCGCCTGGAGAACAAGGGAGTACAATTCAAGTTTTAGCTTTCAAGTTCTTATTGATATTTGGTAATATGATCCGTTTTACACTTGCATGTGTGCCCAGATACCCAAACGGGGGCAGAAAATTTTCTTTGTTTTGTCTATTTTGTTGAAGTCAGGAGCCCGCCTGGAGAGCAGGGAATACATTTCAAGTTCAGCAGTCAGGAGCCCACCTGGAGAGCAGGAAATACATTTCAAGTTCAGCAATCAGGAGCCCGCCTGGAGAGCAGGGAATACATTTCAAGTCAGCAGTCAGGAGCCCGCCTGGAAAGCAGGGAATACATTCAAGCTTAGCAATCAGGAGCCCGCTTGGAAAGCATGGGAAAATAATTCAAGTTCAGCAGTCAGGCGCCCACTTGGAGAGCAAGGGAATACAGTTCGAGTTCAACAATCAGGTGTCCACCTGGAGAAAAGGAAAAATATCTCAGATTACAATTCAAGTCGGCAACAAAGGGATTTCGCTGGGAGAATACAATTCAACAAGGCAACAAGAACCACAAGAGAAAGTTTGAAGATATAGATAGGATTTTTGTAATGCATAGATCATAGTCTAGTCTAGCTTCTTTTTATTTTGACATGGTGTAATAAGGAGTTCAGTAAGCAGTAGCAGCAATAACAACAACAGTGAAATCACAGCTTCATGGTAGTCCAAGCTACCAAAACTTCTCGAACTACACTGACCTGATTCCTTTATAGCCAAGGATGTGTAGGCAACCTCGGAAGCAAGGTGCGGTCAAATCTTTTAAAAATATTTCCCACAGAATATTCAAACGGGCAAAAATCGCTCGTATCCGCTCACTTTATCTTTGCACGAATTATGTTTCTGAGCAAAGAGGGGCAGCAGTGAGCACGTGATTTTTGCCATACATGAAATACTCCTATAAAATCAAAGAAAATAGAGTTTTTCTTAATTATTTGCCATTTTTAGGAATTTTTGTAGATTTTTATTAATTGTTTGCATTTTTTCTGCACGTTTAATTTTTATTTTAATCATGAAAAAATACCAAAATATCATGCATTGCATTTAGGATTTGTTTTTATATTTTTAGAATTAACCAGTAATTATTTGTTTTATAAAATTAAAAATCACAAAAATTGCTTCAGTTTTACACTTTTTCCTTTTATTGATTTTTTTTCTCTTTTACTTTAGGATTGAGTAGCTTTTATAATTTTTCTAATTAGTTAATTAGCTTAATTTCACATTTTTGGATAATTTAAGATTTTTATTTTAGGATTTTTAAAAATCAAGGAAAAGAAAATGAAAAAAAAAGATTTTTGATTTAGTCGTCCTACCCCAACAGACGCTTGGGCAATCTCCCTCAGATTCAATGGTGGGGTCATTCCCTCCTTAATGCTTCAAACTCGTGGATTATAGTATCGAGATTACTCATCTGGAGAATAAGACATAGCGGAGAAATTAGCTCCCTATCTTGGGTTCTACCGCACAACCTGGAGTATCAAAGAAGGGTGAAATTCCTAAATGTCCGAATAGCCTCTAACTTATAGATGTGGTCGACAACATACCAATAAGAAGGATTCTACTAGACACGGCTCCGAGACATCCTAGGACACTATAAAACTTTAGGCTCTGATACCAAGTTTGTCACACCCCAAAACTGAGGGGCGGGACCGGCGCTCAACCGAGCAAGCCGACTGAGCAAGCCTATTAGGTTTCATTCTACCCAAAAATTAATCCATGAATAAAGAGGAGATGAACTCCATTAATCATACCTTGTAAATATTTCATTAACAACTTTCATTTTATTTCCATTAGCAGTTTCAACCATAATGTCCAAAATATTACAGTTCTTATAGATATGATAATGAAAACATATTTGCCAATACCAATACTTCTAATTTAATTCCAATACCTGACACCACCCACAACCTGTCTACGGAGCCTCTAAATACAACTGAAGAGAAATATGAAAATGCCGGCAACAAGGCTCCGGCTATACCTCAATATACAAGACATGATGAACAGATGATATAGGTCCCCGAAATAAAGTGGGGATCACCAAGTTGGCTGAAAAGAGGATGCGCCACTAGCTGCAACCAACACTGCCTGCTATGGAACCACCTACATCCATTCAAAGATGTAGCGCCCCCGGCAAAAGGGACGTTAGTGTCGTCGAATAGCACAAGTATGTATAACTAAACACCATCTCAATAGAAAGAACTATCATACAAGAACAAAAGAAATCATAAACACCATATCAATAGAAAGAACTATCATACAAGAACAAAGAAATCATAAAAATTCAACAAAAGCTTCAAACAATCACCACATCATCAAATAAAAGGAATCACACAACTTTCACGAAGTTTCTATAGCTTTGGGTCGGGGCATTTCATATTATTGCATCATCAATCATATTACCACCGCTTTCTTGATCGGAGTCCGATCACGGCCCGATCGGCTAAATTGCCTCATTTGAGACATATACTTCATTCATTATTTCATTTTCACTTTTCGGATTTAATATCAACACAATACCATCATGTGTGTAGCATAGCGTCCGATCACGGCCTGATCGGCTAAGCCGTCTTACCAAGACGTTACCCTTTTCCATTAATCATCTTATTTCAATCTTTATTTCGCATATAACAATTCATAGGCACTTAGGGCCACAATTATCACATCATATTTGGCACTATGCCACATTTCATAACTCACATTCCACATCACTTTCACTTTCAACATCAAACTTGCAAATTAAGATAATTGGCACATAAAAGAGCAATTCAAATTGTAAGTGTGAGCACGTGATTTTTGCCCTACATGAAATACTCCTATAAAATCAAAGAAAATAGAGTTTTTCTTAATTATTTGCCATTTTTAGGAATTTTTGTAGATTTTTATTAATTATTTGCATTTTTCCTGGACGTTTAATTTTTATTTTAATCGTGAAAAAAATATCAAAATATCATGCATTGAATTTTTTGTTTTTATATTTTTAGAATTTACCAGTAATTATTTATTTTATAAAATTAAAAATCACAAAAATTGCTTCATTTTTACACTTTTTCCTTTTATAGATTTTTTTCTCTTTTGCTTTAGGATTAAGTAGCTTTTATAATTTTTCTAATTAGTTAATTAGCTTAATTTCACATCTTTGGATAATCTAGGATTTTTATTTTAGGATTTTTAAAAATCAAGGAAAAGAAAATGAAAAAAAATTGATTTAGTCGTCCTACCCCAAAGTTAATTAGTCTAAATTCATGACCCAGATCCTTTCAGGCCCAAAAATATTGAGCCCATACCCTTTTCCCATTTGAAACCTAATTCCTACCCCTATATTATAATGTTAATTCCTAAAATAAAGGGCTAGAGAGAAAAAATCCACCAGAAGCGGAAACCTCACCCACAGACACGAACGTCGCATCAGAAATGGCCTTTTAGAGTGGGTTTTTTCCTGAAATTTCAGAACCAATAATTGATTTGATCATCTTAAATCTCTGATTCCACAAACTCAAGAGGCAGAACCCTTTCCTCAACCTTCGTTTCCATTTCCATTGATTCTGTGCAAATAATAACAAGTACTATAGCTAGAAAAGAGGTGCAGAAAATCTCGAGATTTTGGCTACAAAAGCTGATAATGAAATCTTGCTACCATGAATTGTTGTTGTTGTTGTTGTCACGCTGAGCTTCATCTTCACTCTTTTATCCATTATTCGGCATTTTAAGCAATTCGTGATTTCTAGGTGCGTTTCTTTCGTTTTATATTTAAATCTTTGAAAAGCAATGAAGCTTCAAGCCCACTGTTATGCTTTTGTTTGGTTTAGTCTTCGATCTTATTAACTGGCCATAGACTGAATTACTTGAAATATTTGAATAGATTTCCTGTAATGGATCGGATGTGGTTGCTTTATTGAATGCCTATGTTTGTATCATTTATTTTCTTCAAAAACCGGTAGTATGCAATTTTAAGCTTGGCTTCAAGAAACATGAGCTGCAAATCGGCTCTATAAAATTTATTTTCTGTGAGTTGTCTATGTGAATCACTAAGTGGGTTATTTTAATTAGTTAAGGCTTGGTGATACAGCTTTGTGATTCGATAATAGCAATATTTTGTTTGTTGTAAATCGTGAATCAGTGGAGGAAGTTAAATATTCAAGGCCATCATCATTTATTTATTTATTTTCTTTCTTTAGCAATTGGACTCCATAAATGAAGTCTTTGGCTAATTCTGAGAATGACCGTGTGTATACATGTTATACAATTCATATGTGATTGTATGATTGTTGATTTCTATTTGTTGAAATTGGTTATTAGTTAATTCTTTTTCTTAGAATAATAATTATACATAGATAGGCTCAGATTTGAGAACGTTTCCTACATGCTACCATGCCAAATAAAATCTCAAATGTATGGCCCTCATTTAATTAATTTTAATTCTTAGAAATCGAGGCATGCCATTTAGTTAAATTTTCCATGGCCCTCGCAAATTTGAAAGCGCGTAGTTGTTGTAGGCGCATTCTTTTAATAATTTACTTTCTTAAACTCGCGTGCGCATTTATATGACCCAAATCCAAATCTCAATGATGTTAAAGTATGTCAAAGACCATGGGTGCATTTATGTGACGTGGTTCAAGACGTGTTTTAATAACGTTGCAATCTTCCTAAAAATGAATAAAAGTGGTTAAGGTTGAAAATGCACATAGGTTTGAACATGTACTAAAATCAGGTAATTAAGCCGAATATAATAGTTGAGCGACCGTGCTAGAACCACGGAACTCGGGAGTGCCTAACACCTTCTCCCGAGTTAACAGAATTCCTTACCCGGATTTCTGTGTTCGCGGACTGTTAAACAGAGTCAATCATTTCCTCGATTCAAGATTCTAAACCGGTGACTTGGGACACCATAAATCTCCCAAGTGCCGACTCTGAATCTTTTAATAAATAATTCCATTTCGATTGTCACTTTAAGTTGGAAAAAACTCCTTTACACATCCTTCCAGGGTGTAGGTAAAAAGGAAGGTGTGACAGCTCTAGCGACTCTGCTGGGGACCGAAACCAGAATCTCTGGTTCAGGGTTCAAGAATTCGAGCTTAAAATGAATTGTTATATTTGGCTTTATTTGATTCTGTTACATGTTTGGGCCTAATGTGCTAAGTGATGCTTTTTGCCGCTTTGATATTATCTGAACTGTATATAAACTGCTACGAAAACCCTTCTTTTCTCATCTTCGGGGATGTGCTCGTTGGTCGAGACTCCCTATTCTGTTAGTGTCATACCTTGAAATAAGAAAGTGGCTCGGACAAGTTACTAAGCCGGATGGCCTTTTGGTTCCCGGTACGTAGCCCCCTCCTCGGCTCGAGTTGTCCGCTCGGGTACACAGTCTAGCACACATACCCAGGTTTTTGAACCTAGAATAACTCAGCCTCATGCCGGATCCCTAGTAGACACGTTTGTTTGCATCATGTGCATTTGACTTTGGGGACTCAACACAGGGACAGTAAGCACAGAGAGAGATTCACATGATTAGGCATAATAATCACAATTTAAACTTGACTTGAAATCTAGGCAATTTAGCATATAGTTCACATTCTTCACACATCCCCAATTTACCAAGAATAGCACATTGAACACATTGAGACACACCTTTCATATATATTCTTGCAACACCAAATCCTTTGAAATAACAAATACTACATAAATCAGATTCCGGACTTACAACATATGCGGGGACATCATGGGAGCTCAATTTCTAAGAAGAAGGGGGTTTTAGCCATACATACCTCAAAGAGCTTTTCCTTAAGTTTCTACAATCCACCAACACCTCTAGCAATAACAATCTATAAAGAGATAGCGGGAATCGATTAATAATTAGGAAGATTACCCATGGTATAACTCTCCTAGGAATTTCATCAAACACCTAACATGTGAAGTAGTCTACAAGGTCTGAAAATAGAAATTCCTTCCTCCCTCAACCAATTTTAATAGGAACTACTCAAATTAGTTCTTTAATATCACATACTACAACTTTGTCCCACATGCATGGCCTATTTCTAATCCCCACTGTCACAATTCCTTTTCATACCCCCGAAAGGGGTATAAGGGAGTTTTTTCCAATTTAAGTGACAATCGAAACAGGATTATATATATATATATTAGATTCAGAGTCGCCACTTGGGATAATTTATGGTGTCCCAAGTCACCGATTTAAATCCCGAATCGAGGAAAGATTGCCTCTGTTTTACAGTCCGCGAAACACAGAAATTCGGGTAAGAAATTTTGTTAACCCGGGAGAAGGTGCTAGGCATTCCCGAGTTCCGTGGTTTTAGCACGGTCGCTCAATTGTTATTATTGGCCTATTATCTGATTTTAATACACTATTAAACCTATGTGCATTTTTACTTTAAAACTGCTTTTATTTATTATTTTTTAGGAAAATTCAACGTTATTTAAAACATACCTTGAACCACACCACATGAAATGCACCCGTGGCCCAGGACACATTTTATTTAACGTTGTTGAGAATTGGAGTTGGGTCACATGAAATGCACACCCGAGTTTAGGAAAGTAATTTTTATACTAGCGCGCCTAAAGCAACTACGCACTTTTAGATTTGCGAGGGCCATGGAAAGTTTGCTAATGACACACCTCGATTTCTAAAGAATTCAAATTAATTGAGGGCCATGAGTTTTGAGATTTTATTTGGCATGACACGCCTCAAATTATTCTATCAAAAGGATTTCTAAATTTAGTTTTGAGGGCTATAATTATTGGTGTTATTTAATATGGCACACCTCAACTAGCAATTCTTTACAATCTCGGAACAAATTTCCACTAGTGATCAATTCCTTTCACTTGGAGTAACTGCAAAGCAAAGCTACCAAACGAACCTTCCCAACTCGACAAGAATTTTGGACGCTCATTTAAAGTAAAACCTCCTTTACAAACACTCATGAGTAATTAAAATCAACTCAAGACCTGTTAGTGGTGTGCAAAAGAATATTGCTAAAAGATTCTGGCACTTAGTCTTCGTAATCTTCAGCATGTTCTAATAAATAATTTGCAGCTAGTTCTTCATTGCGATCACAAGCTAAAAAGGCCTCAATGACAAGAGCTCGATCAAAACCCATGTAGAATAGAACGTAGTTTAACTAGACAACCAACTACGGATCTCGACAACTTAATATCAAAAGAAAGAATTCATTTATGTTATTATCTTATACCAAACACCGAACAATCACAAAAAATTCAAATCTTCCACAAATCAAATCGATTCAAACACTAGATAATCACAAATAAATATCATAATCTTGACAAATTAAACTCATCAGAAACAAAATGCTACTACTGCTCCTAGTACCTCAGACAAGCACCAGGATTTGCTTTAAGCGACAGTTGTAGGAGATTTCACGCTAAGTAATTGAAACAACAAAATATTTATGGACTCTGGTTGTTGAGATTATGATCAGATTTGTGGAAAACTGATTATAAATAGTGAATGCATGAAGATATAATTTCAAGCTTTCTGTTGAGGCATTCCATCGAACAACCAGAAACTATATACACAACAATGAAACAATATACAAACACAGCCAACAAGATAAGAGGATATGACCTTTATTTGAGCTTGTCCACTTTCAAGTCTTACAACAAAGTTGTTTACAGCAACATGGCATCGGCGTAATAGCAAAATTGAGAACCGGCGCTTCGACTGGAACTCGACGACCCTGACCGGGAACCTCACCCAAACAGAATCAACCTCGACCTCGACTGTGAATTGAAAAAAATACTCAACTAAACCAGAAAAGTGTGAGGAGTCACAATGTTGTTGAAATCACACGATGAAGACGAGCTTGTAAATGTGAATTTCTCTATTTGCTTGTCAATGAATGAAGCAATTGAGTGTTTTAATCTCCCCTGCCGATTCTGCTATGTCTTCCCGTCCTCCTCTGTTTTTCGTTTTATTCTTCTGGTTCTGATTTGCTCCAGAGATGCTAGCATGTGTAAGTCTTAGCTATGGAGGGAAGGGATAAGGTTTTTCGCTGGTTTCCAATTGGAGAAGAAGAAGCAAAACGAAGGGGTGGTTCCAAGGAGATCAGAAATCAGGGAGGGGGGTCACTTATATGCTGAAGCGGCGCTTCAGATCTTTTTTCAATTAGATCCCCTTTAGGCATTTTTGGTTAGCTCCTTTTTATAGGTTTAGGGTTTTAGGGTTGTGAGCACGTGATTTTTGCTTCACGGAAATTACTCCAAAAGAAATCGAAAATAAAACAAGTTACCTTCGGGTACAATTTTGAGAATTTGCGTGACATTTTTGATAATCATTTTTGTCCGTAAATGTTTACTTTTTTGTAGTTAATCGCGAAATATAAAATAAATATATTACATGCTTATTTAGGATTTAATTGTATATTTAGGAATTAATTAAATCATAGTTTGGTTTTTAAAGAAAAATCGCAAAAGTATGCTTTTCGTCTTATGTTTTGTTGCCATGGTGTGATTTTACCTATTTAAATATTTTAATATGTGTGTGATAATTGTGTTAAGTGTTAATTAATATGTGTTTAGTTTTAATTTAATTAGGTATTGTGTTTTAAATTAGAAAATAAAAGAAAAGAGTGCAAATTGGTCTAAAAATCGGATTGGGCCAGTTTCTTTAGGAAAATTCGAGGCCCAAAAGCACCAAAACCAGCCCAAGGCAGCCGGTCCAAGGGACCCATCTCCCAGGCCACCAAATGACGTAGTTTGATACCAAAACTACGTCGTTTCAAGAACAACCCATCTCAGCCGTTCAAACCAAGTTGATCTGACGGTCCTCGTCCCATCTCCCTTACCCGCTACCTGACCCGACCCATTCCACCCAAAGACCAACCCGGTCTCACTTAACCAAACGATGTCGTTTTCTTTAAGTGAGAGATCCAGGCCGTTGATCTCAACTGATCTAACGGCTATGATCAAACGACCACCCCGGTATATAATCCCCCATCTCTCACCCCACACCCCCCATAACCAAACCCCCCCCCTTTCGTCTTCATCGTCTCAGGGACTGAACCAGACGATCCCCACGAAACCCTAGCGCCGCCCCCTTACCCCATCGCCTGAAACCCGGCGGCATCAACGCCGCCGGTCACCAAATTAACACCCCTAGTGCACCTTGACCCCCTGAACACGAATCTACAAACCGTTTGGCTCGAATCAACCTACATCGTCTCGAATCTTCATTTGAAGATTCGAGCCAAACCTCAACCTACACCAACCGACCCCAAATTCACACCAGTTACTCCCCTGACCTCCCTCATACCCTAATCCACGGTGGTTCCGTTTGAATCTAGGTAGAACCCTTCGAGCCCCAAATCGGCCTGTATGAACCCTAAAACTCAAAACCATGAGGGTCTGTCCAATTAAAAGAGGAGTTGGGGGTCTAATAGACCTTAATCGAGGTGTTCTTAGTTGAGAACACTTCGATTGAAGTCCGTTCGACCTCAAAGAAGTGAAGTCCAGTTCGAGCCTGGGTCATCCTTGTTTTTAAGCTTCCGAGGTAATTTTTCCTTTCCTTCTGTTCTGTTAGTGATTCTATTCGTATCTCTTTACATGTTTAGTTTAGTTTATGTGAGTTTTCTATTTTTTTTAATCAATTAATTCTGTTTGTCTTCATAAGACCCTTTATTTGGTCGATTCTTCTATTTGTTTGTTAATTGTACCTATTGTGAGTTCCGTGTTCAACCTATTTAGAGTCGTCGAATAGCTAGTTCATATAGTTTCCCTGTTATGTCTAAAGTCACTGAAGCCATTTGGTAACCTATTTTGTCTAGCTTGTTTATCGATTGTTTGTTATCTGTTAGAGCTCGTATAGTCGATTAAATAAATGTCGTTAACTAAAATTATCTGAAAACTAGAGAAGCATGAGTTTGCTCATGTCAGTGTAATTACTTGCATGTTTCTCTTGTCTGTGCTAAGACCTGATTGATACTGCCTCATTCCTTAGCTTGCATTATCAACTCCATGTTGATCAGTTGGTTTTTGAGTTGGTCAGGATTGGTTCCCAATATGACCAACTCATGCCATTTGATTAACACCCCTTATGTGTTATGACTTGTTTGAGCCTAAGCTGAGAATTGGATATAGCTGTAGTAATCTAATAGTTCAACCTGAAATCAGTGTTAAGTGTAAGTTTATATAGGTTGTAACTTCAGACTTCTAAACTTAGGGTAATACAGTAATAATCAGTGGATTCAGGGGTAATTTGGGGTGTCAAAGTTTGAAAAATGGCTAGTGCTAGTGGACTGCCAGTGAGTATGGTTTGAAATACTAGAATAATCTATAGTGCAAATACACCACTGGCTGACATCTTTAAAGATGGAAGTCAGGTGTAAGATGAGTTTAATAATAAAAAGCTGAAATGCACATGGAAATGTTAGTGGAACCTGCTGTACAGTAGGATAGGCACTACATTTTTGAATTTCAGAAGATTTAAAAATAATAACTCTATACCTAGACAACTTTAAGTGGGATGACAGATTAGGATTTATGGTTACACCAGGGTAGCCTGTCAAAAGGAAGGGGCTTCTTCTTTCTAATAGCATATATAGACATAGATAGAGGAGAGGACAAACATAGATAGAGGAGAGGACAGACATAGATAGAGGAGAGGAAGGAAAAGAAAAACAGAAATAGACATAGAGAGATACACAGAATACACAAGGATATAGAGATACACAAGCTAAAAAGACTGAAAAACATAAGAGAATAAAGAGTGAGCGAGAGTTGAGTTGGAAGAAGTAGATAGAGTCACATAGCATCGAAGAGAGGCTTTGAAAATAGTTGATAGCGAAAGCAACAAAACACTACTTCAGTGAGTTCTGGTTTAGTGTCAAGTCCCAGTAGCTGACATTGGTCTGCTCGACTAATTTCAATTTGTTGGAACCTATTGGCTATCTATTGGTCCAGTTTTGGTTTAAATTCAAGTTCAGTTGAGTCTGTTTGGGTTGTTTAGTTGCTGTCGGGTTTCATAAATCACTTCGAGCCTCCTTTAAGTATATTTCTAGGGTATTTGGTGCTGTTGGAACTGCTGCCTTTGCTATTGCCTGTGTATTGTTGCTGCTTTGCTGACTTCTTTTCTCTTCAATTGTAAACGTTTCCAGGTACACACTTCTGAAACTATGGGTTGATGTAAGCTTGAATTGGAAGTTGAGTTGAAATAAACAAAGAATGAAACATTCACATGCTTTCACAATATCTGTGTTTAAGATGTAGCAATAGGATAAAATGATTCAATTAGTTCGTATTTGTTTGGGCTTATTCTAATCGTATTTGTTTTGTATAAATTGGGGCGTACTCGAACCAATGTGGACTGTTAAGTAGTATGCTGTTATATTGATTAGATGTATACCATGTGTTTAGCAATTTAGTTTAACTTAGCTGACGATGATGGTATAACGCATAATCTAATAGGTGTCTGTATGTACCCTGTCGGACCTTTGGACTGTTTAAATTTGTTATGGCCCGGTTCAGTTTGATTTTAAGAAATATGTATCTCACATAAATTTTCATATTGTGTTAGTTAATACCAACTGATTAGCGATATACGTCAACTCTCTTGTTGGATTCCTTGCTTCAATACAGTCTCAATAACGTAGAGTAGTAATTAATACTCGCATTGGCCCGCCATTTAAACAAAGCGGCTATTAATAGAATCAGTAGTTTTACATTTTTGGGAGCACGAATCATTGTAACAAGTTAAGAGCATTAATCTAATAAGCATGAATTTAGCAAGAAGGTTTAGCGTTTAGATCTAATAGATTTTCGGATAAGCATTAATAATTAAGGGTAATTTTAGTTTTAAATAGTCCCAGGTAATTATTGGTTTGTGGAGTTAGCCCAGTTCTAGGATAATTAATCTTATTCGAATGTATCATCTTGTCAACCTCGATCTTGCTTAAAATTTCAATCTTTGTAATATTCTTTTCCATTAACACTTGTATTGATCTAGCCATTAATATGTCACGTTTCTTTAGCATGCAATGAACTAGGATTTTTTTTCCTTTTTTTAGAGACGAGTTTAATAGAAATGTAGTCATTTTAGGATATCCTTAAAATAAATGAATTGTGCCTCGCCCAATAAAACGCACAAACTGCGGGCCCTCATAAATGTACATATTAAAAATACTTAGAATTTGGGATGAGCCGTTTAGCGAATTTCACGGCCTTCCTCAAAGATAATAATGCTTTATACTCTTTAGACGCGCTTTTAATTAAATTACACTCTTAAATTCGGGTGCGCATTTATGTGACCCAAATCCAAATCTCAACGGAGTCGAAACGTATTAACGACCACGGGTGCATTTATTGTGACGTGGTCCGAGATGCATTTTCACGACGTTGCAATTCTATTTAAAAATATTAATAAAAACGGTTTAAACTTAATAAAAGCACACAAGTTATAACATGTATTAAAATCAGATATTTAGCCATTATAACAATTTAAGCGACCGTGCTAGAACCACCGGATCCGTGGGTGCCTAACACCTTCCCTCGGGTCAACAGAATTCCTTACTTAGAATTTCTGGTTCGCAGACTTCATTTGGAAAGTCGAAAATTTCCTTGATTTGGGATTCAAGATAAACCGGTGACTTGGGACACCAAAAGCCAAACCTTTCCCAAGTGGCGACTCTGAAATAAATAAATAATCCCATTTCGAATATTGTCACTTAAATTGGAAAAACTCCCTCGCGCATTTACCCTTCGGGGTAGGCGTGCAAAAAGGAGGTGTGACAGCTCTGGTGACTCTGCTGAGGATTTTTACAAGGGGAGACTTCTGTGGGGATTTGCCGGATTTTTTCTTCTTTTTTTTCTTATTTTTTCTTTTTTGTTCTACTTCGAAAACAATCATCATCATGATCTCGCCAAACCCGAGGGACCTCCCTAGCATAACCCAGGGACCTCTTTCCCTTTTCCGGCATAACCCGATGACTTCCCCGGCATAACTCGAGGACTCTTTCCCTTTTTCGGCATAACCCGAGGACTCTTTTCCTTTTCTGGCATAACCCGATGACTTCCCCGGCATAACCCGTGGACCTTTCCCCTTTTCTCTAGCATAACCCGATCAGTTCTCCGGCATAATCTGGCAATCCTCCCAGTTTAGGGCTCCAATCCCTGAGTTGAGCGATTTGCCTTTTGTAAACATCAAGGCTCCAATCCCTGAGTTACGCCTTTCAGACATGAGGTTCCCGATTCCCTCATCAATTCTGTAGATTTATGACATTTAACTCACGAAATTTTCCCAGCAAAACTGGGGCAGAAAATTTCGTTCGTTTGTTTGTTTTGTTGCCTGAGCAGGTTTTACCTCGAGGCACATGGATCGAGATGACCTACGGAGTGAGTCTCAATCCGGAATGAAGAAAGGAAGGAAAGAACGAAAAGAAGATGAGCCCAAATACTGAAGCAAACAAAGTGTGGACCACTCAAAATCTGGTCGAAATCACGAGCTCCGCCGATCCTATCTTACTCAATGCTGCAGAAATAAACAAGCGCCTACAACTTGCGAGCATCAAGATTCAGATCGAAGTCTACAAGCAGAATCAGCTAAGACTCAAGATCAAGTTTCAAGAGAATTGTAGATAGGAATCTTGTAACTCATAGTTTGATAGGCATAGCTAGTTCAGTTTCAATTTTTCCTTTTGGTGTAATAAGGACGTTCAGCAAGCAGCATCAGCAGCAACCACGTCGGTAACAGCAAAGACACAGCTCCCGGTAGTCCCAGCTACCGAAACTTCCCGAACTACATTGACCTGATTCCTGTTTAGCCCAGGATATGTAGGAAACCTCTGAAGCAAAGGTTCGGTCAAATGCTTTCAAGAAATGTTTCACACGGAGTACCCAACGATCAAAAATCGCTCATACCCGCTCACTTTGTCTTTGCACGAAAACTCTTTGTGTTTTCGGGCAAAGAGGGGAAGCTGTGTGCACGTGATTTTTGCTTCACGGAAATTATGTATGGGCCTAGGAATTATGGGCTTGAGAATTATGGGTTAGGTCTAAAAATTAGGCCTAAAAATGAGTTGCTCGAGCCCAAGTTTTATTCTTTCCCCGCGAACGAGATTAAAAATTTTACCTCATTTATTAATTAATCTTACTTAAGTAAAATAACTATTAAAATAAGACTAACCATTAAAATAAAACTATTTTTGGTATTTTCAAGATTAAAAACGACTACAAAAATTAATGAAACTATTTTTTGTAATTTTCATTTTCTTGTAATAAAATAAAGTAGAAGAGTAAAAATTAGTTGAAATAACTCTATTGGTCCTAAATTAAATATTTACATGCTAAAATATAAAAAATCTTAGGGAGGGTCAAAAATCACATGTCTACAGTTGCCCCTCTTTGACTGGAAACGCGAAGAGTTTTTGGACAAAGAACGACTAGACAAGTTTTTTGACCCGACCCTTATTTAAGGAAACCAAAACTAAGAGAAAAAGGGAATGTGACCGAGCCCTGGTATCTGAGCTGCCTACATATCCTTGGCTGTAAAGGAATCAGGCAACGTGTAGTTCAGAGGTGAGTGAGATGATGGAGTATACCGAGGTGGAGAGCCGATCGAGGTGCCGTTCCATCAATGTTCCGGTTCGTGGTCCTGATGTTACATCAAAAATCAAAACATGAAAAAGACTAGCTAAGCCTATCAACTACGAGTTACAAGATTTCTATTTATAAGTCTTCTGAAGCTTGTCTTGAGTCTTGAATGGTTCTTCATGCAAGACTTTGGATTTGAACCTTGACACTTGCTAGTTGCAAGTGCTAGTTCATCCTTCTTCAGCTTTTTGGATCAAAACCAGGCATGCAGTGCTTGTGACCTCAGCCATGTCTTGAGCAACCCACATCTTTCATCAACTTCTGCATTTGGATTAACTTCTTACCTTTCTCTTTTTTTCTTTATGGTGACTAACTTCTGTTGATCATCTCAGACTCTTAACTCGCATTCTTGCCGCGAGCTTCTTTTGTTGCTGATTTGAATTGTATCCTGAAGTGAATTCTCTTATTTTCCAGGTGGGCGCCTGATCGCTGAACTTGAACTGTCTTCCTTTGACCACTGTTTCCTTCCCTTTGTTCTCCGGGTGAGCTCCTGATTTCAAGCATTTGAATTATCTTCCTTTCCTCCGAAACTTGCCTTGTTCTCCCTTTGTTCTCCATGTGGGCTCCTAATTGCCGAACTTCCTTTGAACCTTGCTGCTTCCCTTTATTCTCCAGGCAGGCTCCTGATTGCTATCTTCCTTTGAACATTGTTACTTCCCTTCGTTCTATAGGTGGGCTCCTGATTACCAACACTTGTGCTGCTTTTCCTCGAAACTTGAACTGTTTCCCTTTATTCTTCAGGTGGGCTCCTGATTGCTGAACTCCATTGATCCTCACTGCTTCCCTTCGTTCTCCAGGTGGGCACCTGATTGCTGTCTTCCTTTGAACATTGTTTCTTCCCTTCGTTCTCCAGGTATGCTCTTGATTACCAACACTTGTGCTGCTTTTCCTTGAAACTTGAACTGCTTCCCTTGCTCTCCAGAGGGGTTCCCGATTTCATCAAAACAAACAAAGCAAATGAAATTTTCTGCCTCAGTTTGCACTAGGAAGATTTGTGAGTTGTTAGCAATATTATAAACCATTTATACTATTGATGCAATGATGAGAGTAAACTAGTGACTAGAGCAGGATGTGCATCTCCTATGAGTAAAACCAAAACTTTGACTAGCAAATGCGTCTGCTAAAAATAAAACCTGAATGAATCAAACTAGGAAGTGTGTCTCCTACGGGTAAAACTTGTATGAACCAAAACCAAAAAGTGCGTCTCCTAGGGGTGAAATCTCAATTTAGGAAGTGCGTCTCCTAAAACAAAATATAACTCGAAATACCCT
Organism: Nicotiana tabacum; assembly: GCF_000715075.1. Taxonomy (NCBI): domain Eukaryota; kingdom Viridiplantae; phylum Streptophyta; class Magnoliopsida; order Solanales; family Solanaceae; genus Nicotiana; species Nicotiana tabacum. The sequence continues at coordinate 90,950,837 of NC_134099.1, read as the reverse complement.
GACTAGGAAGTGCGTCTCCCAACGAGTAGAACTTAACTAACTCAAACTAGGAAGTGCGTCTCCTATGAATGAACTCTCAATTTAGGAAGTACGTCTCCTATGGGTGAAACTCAATTTAAGAAATGCGTCTCCTAGTGGTAAAATATCAATTTAGGAAGTGCGTCTCCTGAAAGTGTATCTTGAAAGACCCAGACTAGGAAGTGCGTCTCCTAGAGGTGAAACTCAATTTAGGAAATGCGTCTCCTAAAACAAAATATAGTCTGTAAGACCTAGACTAGGAAGTGCGTCTCCCATGGGTGAAACTTCAATGACTCAAACTAGGAAGTGCATTTCCTATGAATGAACTCTCAATTTAGGAAGTGCATCTCCTATAGGTGAAATCTCAATTTAGGAAGTGCGTCTCCTAAAACAAAATATAACTTGACAGACCCAGACTAGGAAGTGCGTCTCCTAGGGGTGAAACATCAATGACTCAAACTAGGAAGTGCGTCTCCTATGAATGAACTTAAATGAACCAAACTAGGAAGTGCGTCTCCTAGGGGAAGAATATCAACATAGGAAATACGTCTCCTGAAAGTGTATCCTGAAAAACCCAGACTAGGAAGTGCGTCTCCTAAGGGTATAACTTTAATGCTTAGAACCAGGAATTGTGTCTCCTAGGGAAAGCGCAATGTAGGAAGTGCGTCTCCTAAAACAAAAAGATAACCTGAAAAACCCATACTAGGAAGTGCGCTCCTAGGGGTAAAACTTCAATGGCTCAAACTAGGAAGTGCGTCTCCTATGAATGAATTTAAATGACCAAATCTAGGAAGTGCGTCTCCTAACAAGTATAATCTGAAAGATCCCTACTAGGAAGTGCGTCTCCTGACGGGTAAAATTTCAATGACTCCAACTAGGACGTGCGTCTCCTAGGGGTGAACTTAAATGCCCAGGACTAGGAAGTGTGTCTCCTAGGGGTGAAAACTTCAATGACTAAAACTCATATGATCCAAACTAGGAAGTGCGTCTCTTAAGGGTAAAATCTCAATTTTAGGAAGTGCATCTCCTACAACAAAATATAACTTGAAAACCCAGACTAGGAAATGCTTTTCCTAGTGATGATGTGTGATCTTCACAATAGCCTTTGCGTAAGCAGAATTGGGGCATTACACCTGAAAATTTCAACCTTCCAAGCTTTGATATGAACATAGCTTCCATCCATGTTTCAGACAAAGAAAACTTGTGAGTTTAAACATGGTGGTTGATTTGTGGACTTGACTTTGCGGAGATTGCTCATTCACTTGCCATGATAACTTTGATTTCACCTTGAAAGACATTGCTTGCTTATTGACTAACCAATTTCTCTATCACCCTTATCACAGAAATACCTTTGATCCGTTCACCCAACATCCTCTATCTATTGCATTGCTCATGAACTGACATTTACCAAACCTTTGTGTTTCACATGAATCCCAAAGCACGTCAATTGCCACCCACTCAGTGTGTATGTTGTTATTTCTTGACTTAAACCATTGGCCTTGGCCTTGAGGTCTATTGCTCCTTCACTTGCCATGATAACTTTGATTTCTGCTTGGAAGACCTTGCTTGTCGTTGGTTAACCACTTTCTCTGTCAACCTCATCACAGAGAATACCTTTGATCCGTTCACCCAACATCCTCTATCTGTTGCATTGTTCATGAATTGATATATACCAAACCTTTGTATTTCACATGAATCCCAAAGCATATTGATTGTTAACAACTCTGTGTGCACGTTGTTCTTTCCTAACTTATGCCACTTTGATGTGCTAGCCAAATTCCATTTTGTACAATTGGAAAGTTGGTAGCAAAGTTTGAAGTTATTTCTCACTTGTTTTAACCAAATAGACTCAAGAAGGGAAAGTAAACAAAACAAAAGGAACAAAGTAAGGACAATGGAAAGAGATGATTCCTAACAAGAAAACTAAACACTTATCAGATATGGATACCAACTCTAATGACCGTGACATACACCTTTGGATTAAATGGCCTAATCTTCCAAGCAAGTCCAATGTTCAACTCTTATTGTACCTTTTCGCCATGAAACTGGGCTTCAATGCTCTAATTATTCTATCTGATTCACGATCCCTGTTCGACTTGTGGTGCCCGAAGGGTTTTCACCATCAAGCATCTCTCATTTTGTTCCTTCTCTCAACTCACCATCGCCCTATGGTGCCTGTAAAGGTTTTCACCAATAAGACTCTCTCATTTTGTTCTTTTCTTCTTATTTCCTCTGATTCTGCAGATGACAAGGCATTAACCATAGTAAAAACATCATATACTCTTGGCATGTCTAAACTCAGCACTTTCAAAGATTATTTGGGAGGTCTTTTTTGGACTGTAATGTGGCTTTTGGACAGGATTAGAAAAAATGATATCATAAAGGCTCAAAGTGACTAAGACAACGGGGTTAATTTATTTACAACTTTTGGAATCCATTCTAAAAACTTTGCCCCAATTTCTAAAACAAGGGAATTTGATTTCTTCTCTCTTTTTTATGGAATTTCCCACTCTCGACTTCGTGGGATTATGAAATATTTTATTTGGTATGACCGAACCGTAAGGTTGCCCACGTATCTTGAGGTGACAAGAATCAGGTCAAACGTAGTTCACAAAGATACGTTTTGTTGTTGCTACTTTTCTTTTTCTTTTCTTTTCTTTTCTTTTCTTTTTTTTTCTATTTTTTTCCTTCTTTTTTTTCTTTTTCCTTCTTTTTCTTATTTTTTCCTTTTTCCCTTTTCTTTATCTCTATTTTTCTTCTCTTTTTTTTCTTTATCTCTATTTTTTTTTTTTTGAATATTCATTTTGGAATGAACTTCTAAAATAAACCTATGGGGACATGAAATTTTTTTCTTTTTTCGTATGACTCTAACTTGATTCCAAAAGAGGGAAGGTCAAAGAAATCAGTATCGGCTCAACAGGGTATCGAATGGTATAAGTGTTTCGGTAGCTAATCCCTGAAAATGCCAAGTACAACACATGCAACTTGATATGAAAAAGGAATAGCATGCACAACGTTTCTTTTAAAGCTTTGACATTGATATCAGTGATATGCTTTCCACTTTTTTAGTGCCTTGTCAAGTACAGAACCCTTGTTGGGTAATCCCCTCTTCACAATGGATATCCTCCGTCAATTCGGAGACAACTTTCTTGACTTTATCTTGTAACTTGAGATTCACTTGAACTCAAAGTTGTTTGCTTCAAACTGTCTGGGATGCACTCTCTTTTAACGAATTCTTGTCACCCCATTAGCTTTCCCAATTATTTGCCCCAGTTTCACACAGTTCGAGCTTCAAATGATCTCGAAATGTCTTTACTTATTTCTCTCAAATGTCCCTATCATTTTCACAATTATTTTATTGCTTCATGATTAAACTAACCTTTAAGACTAGGCCTAGAATTACGCATACAGGTCATGTCACCAGAACCAGCATGAAGAGAACTATAAAAGGAGAAGAGAACTAAATAGAAATGACTAAAAATAACAGAAAACAGAAAATTGTATTAGACAAACGATGAAGGGGTTTTAACAACAAAACAAGCACTAAACTGGGGTTACAACCCTGGAACAAACCTAAACAGCACTAAACGAGTTGCTACGACTAAATAAACCAGGCAAAATAAAAGGATAAGAAGGGTTTGAGCCACAAGACAATATCCGGATTACAACCCTGAAATAAACCGGACAACAAAAATGGCAACAAAATAAACTATCAATACTCCTCCCTGGCTAACCAAGAAAGGAGCATCTTTCCAATTACCAAGCTCAACATCTTAGCCACTGAATTCTGCATCAACAATACTAGGACCTTCATAAGTCTTTATCACATTGTTCTTAACAAATTATTTTTGGGTTCCCATTGCCGGCTTGTTCTTAAGATCAACCTCTAATAGCGTTGAAAGCTTTGCAGCGCGTGGACCTCCGAGGATCTCAGAAGAATTCCTATATTCCTTTTAAAAACAAATCATACTCACCATATGTGTCTCATTACGAACAGGCGATGGACTTTGGCTAGTGTCTGCTGCATCTGGATTTTGTACGACAATGTCACCTGCATCAATAAGCTTCTGAATTGTATTTTTCAGGTGCCAACACTTTTTTGTACTGTGATCCGAGACATCGGAGCAATATGCACACCTTTGAGAAAAATCAAACTTCTTTGGCAGAGGATTTGGCATTTTTATCTGAATCGGCTTCAACATGTCCAATTGTCTCAACCTTTAGAACAAACTGGCATATGATTCTCCAATAGGGGTGAAAGCCTTTTCTTTTTTCAGCAGTCTTTTCAGTTTGTATTCTGGCCTCGGTTAGAACCTTTTGCGGGCATGTGGCTGATATGCTTGAGGAGGCGGGTAAGACATTTGGGGAAGTGGTGCGGGCCATCGTGGGCCTCATGGGTGTGGAGCATATGGTGGTGCATTGTGGATAGGGAACTGGGAAAGTGATGTATGACTTTGGGGTTTACGTGGAGAGAAATAGCATTGGGGAGGATCATCTGGTGCACAAGGAGATCCATGGGGTCGATGTCGAGGCTGAAAGCGTTGAGCAAGAATGCCCAGCGGATCATCTTTTCTATTTATCTTTCTTCCACCCAAACTTACTGGGATGTTCTGAATGACTTCCGTAGTATCTTTCAATGCCGAATAACTCATGATTTTGCCTGACTTGATTCCATCTTCTACCATCTCCCCTATTTTTACCACATCATTGAAAGGTTTACCCAAGGTCAGAATCAAATGACTGAAGTAGGTGGGCCCCTGAGCTTGTAGGAAAAGCTTAACCATTTCTTCTTCACCAATAGGGGGGTTGACTCGAGCAGCTTGCTCCCTCCATCTGAGCCCAAACTCCCTAAAGCTTTCCTTTGGCTTATTTTCCATTTTAGAAAGGGAGGAGCGGTCTGGGGTAATGTCTATATTGTATTGAAAGTGTCGAACAAAATCTTGAGTCATGTCATCCCATGCATGCCACTTTTTGACATCTTGACGCGTATACCACTGCAAGGCTGCCCCGGTCAAGCTCTCACTGAAATACGCCATCAACAAATTACCTTTCCCGCCAACACTTCTCATTTCACTGCAGTAACCTCTCATATGTGCTACTAGATCTCCACGTCCATCATACAAATTAAGCTTTAGCGTTTTAGACCTTTTCAGCTTTCTGGATAGCTCATCTCGCCCTTCTTTTCCTGTGAACTTTTCGTTTTCAACATGAGGCTTATTCTGAAGGCTCTGATTGTACGAGTCAGGAACTTTGTGGGCAACCTCTGAGGGGTAATATTGGGCGTCATGAGCTTTGAGTGGGTGTTCATTGTTGGGGATAGTGGATATGATATGAGGGTAATTTTGGGGAAAGATAATTGGAGAACGAGTGATTGAGTTACTAGGGTGGTTGGGAAAGCTGTGATAAGTGGGAAAATATGGAGAGTATGGGGAATCATCTGGTACTATGACCGGATTTTGGGTAAGAGTAACATCTATGAAGGTAAGTGGTGGCGGGGGTGGTGCCTTCCCCGTCATCCAAGCCCGATACATGTCCGTCATGTGTTGTCTTAACCTCCTCACCTCTTTAACCAACCCAATGTCCTGTTCAACCAATTGCTTTTGGGCACCTGTATCAACCAACTCAATACTGTTGTCATCTGCCATTGCCTTTCAACTTTATGTTGTAGAGAAAAGTTACCACTTTAAGAACCATAAACCAACCACCTTTCTGCTCAATGAAGATAACAAAAGGAACAAAATGGGGACATCCTGTTAGCATTAGGGCATTTAACAACTAAAAATATCACTTTGTGTGCAATGCACCTAGCAACAATTAACGGTTCTAGAATGACTTCTAGGGTCACAAGGTCACTTGGCATCATCCCAATTTTGTTCATTTCAATCTTCTCTTTTATTTACTTTTCTAGCACTTGCTTGCTCATTTTCCTTCCTCTTTTTTCTAATTATCACTTTTTTATTTCCTCTCATTTCTCACATCCCCGAATTTCACCCTTTCTTTGTTTCCTTCTTTTTTCCTTTTTTCTTTTTTCTTTTTCTTTTAATAAATAAAAAAATAATTTGATCGAACCCTATGTAGATTGCCTACGTATTATGACGCCGCATGAATCAGATCTTTGCATAGTTCGGGAAGATCGAAAATAAAGTAAACAAACTCACATTCTTTTTTTTTCTTTTTTATCTTAATGACTACTCTTATAAGAAAAGAGAAATAAAAGAAGCAAATCTTTTTTTTAAAAATTTTCTAGACTTAATGTTCTATAACCTATTCCAAACTCAAGCTTAACGAGGATATATTTTTTTTGCTTCTTTTTCTTTTTGAAACAAACACTCTATGGGAAATTATTAAGGAAAAACCCTAGAAGAGAAAAAAAATTGATTCTTCTTTTTTTTTTAGGAAGAAAATCTAAAGAATAAACCACAGAAAACTATTTTGAATTTTCATTTGATATCTCTGAAGAAAAGATTTCGAAACAAGAAATGAAAAAGATAAAAAACTGTTTTTGAATTTGAATTTTTGATTACCTAAAGAAGACACTCTGAATTTAAACCAAAGAAAAAGTATGTTATTTTTTCTATGTACAATATCCTAAAGTTCTAATGAAAATAACAAAAGCTTTTTTTTCAATTTTCATCAATTTCCCAAAGAAGCAACTTCAATTTTGGATTTTTGGAGCTAAAATCTTAAAGAAAACTTTTAAAGAGGTACTAAAAGAAAATTCTCTTTTTTTTAACTTTTTGTCTTAATGTACTAAAAGAAAATATAAAAGCAATTTTTATTTTGAGTTATAGATATTAATTTCCTAAAATGAAACCACCTCAAACTTTTTTTTTAATTTCTAAGAGTAGTATTTCTAAAGAAAATTCTAACGGAAATATAAAAATGCAAAATATCTCTTTTTTGGATTTTTGATTTATAATACATTTTTCAAATACAAAATAAAAAACAATAACAAAAGACTCGACAAACTTAACTGGACTATGACAGACTCTAACATCAACTAAATGACTGAATACTACTATACAGGACAAGTAAGTAACATGGACAATAGACTCAAAAACATAAAAAGGCTCCTCAGGCAGCTCCTGAATGCAATGGTCAATAACTGTCATGCTCAAACTTCGGTAAGTAGATGCACACCTGTATGAGAAAACTGAAACCAACACTATGTGAGACAATAACATTCCCTACTAGACACATGCAAGACATGGTTGCGACTATTTTTCTAAAATTAACCTATGTGGCTAAAAGTGGCTAAAAATGCAAGTTTGGCTAAGACCCCACGAATCCAAGAACCTAAACTCACTAGGAAGGGTTGCCTACGTATCCCACCCCGAGAGACGAGAATCAGGTTCGCGTAGTTCGGGCAAACTGGATACGTGCGAGAATTAAAAAAATAACTAATTTAGAGAAAATATTTTTTGTCTTTGTTTTTGAAAAATGATGAAGCATGTAAACTCTTTTTGGATTTCTTTTCCCTTTCTTTTGATTTTTTTTTTCAGAAAATGATGGGAAAGTGCAAAATCTTTTTGGATTTTTCATGTTTTTTTTCTTTTTTAAAAATGTGAAAGAAAAAATAACTGGGTCTTACTTGCTTTATTTTACACTTCACACTCTTTTCTTTCTCATTTTCCCTCAACCCGCATTGGTCCGCCAAATGACCCATTTTACCCTTGAAGAATGCAACATATAGCACATATATGTATCAAGAGGGTCTTTTAATTTTGGGTACACCTGTCCTAGATGAACCCAACCCCTGTGTTGAGTCCCCAGAGTCAAATGCACGTGATGCAAATAAGCGTTCCTACTAGGGATCCAGCATGAGGCTGAGTTATTCTAAGTTCAAAATCTGGGTATGTTGTTCTAGACTTGTGTACCCGAGCGGACAACTCGAGCCGAGGGGGCGCTGCGTACCGGGAACCAAGAGGCCATCCAATTTTGTAACTTGTCCGGGCCTCTTCCTAATTTAAGGTATGACACTAACAGATGAAGAGTCACGCCAGCGTGCACATCCCCAAAGATGAGAAGAGAAGAGTTTCGTAGCAGTTTGTATACAATTCAAATAATATCAAATTGGTAAAAAGCATCATTTAGCACATTAGGCCCAAACATGTAATAAAACTAGATAATAAATAAAGCCAAATATAATAATTATTCTAAGCTCGAATTCTTGAACCCTGAACTAGAAGTTCTGGGTTCTTTTCCCCAGCAGAGTCGTCAGAGCTGTCACACTTTCTTTTTCTACCCCCGAAAGGGGTATAAGGGAGTTTTTTCCAATTTAAGTGACAATCGAAACGGGATTATTTATTTAAGATTAGATTCGTCACTTGGGATAATAGTCGCCACTTGGGATAAATTATGCTGTCCCAAGTCACCGATTTAAATCCCGAATCGAGAAAAGATTGACTCTGTTTTACAGTCCGCGAAACACAGAAATCCGGGTAAGGAATTCTGTTAACTCGGGAGAAGGGGTTAGGAATTCCCGAGTTCCGTGGTTTTAGCACGGTCTCTCAACTGTTATTATTGGCCTATTATCTGATTTTAATACACTTTTAAACATATGTGCATTTTTACATTAAAACTGTTTTTATTTATTATTTTTTAGGAAGATTCAACGTTATTTAAAACACGCCTTGAACCACGCCACATGAAATGCACCCGTGGCCCAGGACACATTTTAGTTAGCGTTGTTGAGAATTGGAGTTGGGTCACATGAAATGCACATCCGAGTTTAGGAAAGTAATTTTTAAACTAGCACGCCTAAAGCAACTACGCACTTTCAGATTTGCGATGGCCATGGAAAGTTTGCTAATGGCACACCTCGATTTCTAAAGGATTCAAATTAATTGAGGGCCATGAGTTTTGAGATTTTATTTGGCATGGAACGCCTCGAATTATTCTATCAAAAGGATTTCTAAATTTAGTTTTTGAGGGCCATAACTATTGGTGTTATCTAATATGGCACACCTTAACCAGCAATTCTTTACAGTCTAGGAACAAATTTCCACTAGTGATCAATTCCTTTCACTTGGAGTAACTGCAAAGCAAAGCTACCAAACGAACCTTCCCAACTCGATAAAATTTTGGACGCTCATTTAAAGTAAAACCTCCTTTACAAACCCTCATGAGTAATTAAAATCAACTCAAGACATGTTAGTGGTGTGCAAAAGAATATTGCTAAAAGATTCTGGCACTTAGTCTTCGTAATCTTCAGCATGTTCTAATAAATAATTTACAGCTAGTTCTTCATTGCGATCACAAGCTAAAAAGGCCTCAATGACAAGAGCTCGATCAAAACCCATACTTTAACTAGACAACCAACTACGGATCTCGACAACTTAATATCAAAAGAAAGAATTCATTTATGTTATTATCTTATACCAAACACCGAACAATCACAAAAGAGTCAAATCTTCCACAAATCAAATCGATTCAAACACTAGATAATCACAAATAAAGATCATAATCTTGACAAATTAAACTCATCAGAAACAAAATGCTACTACTGCCCGTAGTACCTCAGACAAGTACCAGGATTTGCTTTAAGCGACAGTTGTAGGAGATTTCACGCTAAGTAATTGAAACAACAAAATATTTATGGGCTCTGGTTGTTGAGATTACGGTAAGATTTGTAGAAAACTGAGTATAAATAGTGAATGCATGAAGATATAATTTCAAGCTTTCTGTTGAGGCATTCCATCGAACAACCAGAAACTATATACACAACAATGAAACAATATACAAACACAGCCAACAAGATAAGAGGATATGACCTTTATTTGAGCTTGTCCACTTTCAAGTCTTACAACAAAGTTGTTTACAGCAACATGGCATCGGCGTAATAGCAAAATTGAGAACCGGCGCTTCGACTGGAACTCGACGACCCTGACCGGGAACCTCACCCAAACAGAATCAACCTCAACCTCGACTGTGAATCGAAAAGAACACTCAACTAAACCAGAAAAGGGTGAGGAGTCACAGTGTTGTTGAAATCACACGATGAAGACGAGCTTGTGAATGTGAATTTCTCTATGTGCTCGTCAATGAATGAAGCAATTGAGTGTTTTAATCTCCCCTACCGATTCTGCTATGTCTTCCCGTCCTCCTCTGTTTTTCGTTTTATTCCTCCGGTTCTGATTTGGTCCAGAGATGATAGTGTGTGTAAGTCTTAGCCATGGAGGGAAGGGATAAGGTTTTTTGCTGGTTTCCAATTGGAGAAGAAGAAGCAGAACGAATGGGTGGTTCCAAGGAGATCAGAAATCAGGGAGGGGGGTCTTTTCTATGCTGAAGCGGCGCTTCAAATCTTTTTTCAATTAGATCCCCCTTAGGCATTTTAGGTTAGCTCCTTTTTATAGGTTTAGGGTTTTAGGGTTACATTTAGGTTAGGGGTATGAGCCTAAGAATTATGGGTTTGGGAATTATAGGTCAGGTCCAAAAATTAGGCCTAAAAATGGGTTGCTCGAGCCCAAGTTTTATTCTTTCCCCGCAAACGAGATTAAAAATACGATCTCATTTATTAATTAATCTTACTTAAGTAAAATAACTATTAAAATAAGACTGACCGTTAAAACAAAACTATTTTTGGTATTTTCAAGATTAAAAACGACTACAAAATATTAATGAAACTATTTTTTGTAATTTTCATTTTCTTGTAATAAAATAAAGTAGAAGAGTCAAAATTAGTTGAAATAACGTTATTAGGCCTAAATTAAATATTCACATGCTAAAATATAAAAAATCTTGGGGAGGGGCAAAAATCACATGTCTACACTCACAACATATTTGAACCCTTAACCTCTCACATGAAATTTTGGAAGAAGGACTTACCCGGATGGAGCACAATCAAGTAGTTATCTTCATTGATTCTTGAAAACTTGAGCAAGATTTGGGTGATTATGAAGCTAGGCTCCTTCTCTCTCTTCTTCTCTCTATATGTTCTCAACTCTCTCTAAAATTAGTAGAAAATGACCCCAAATGAAGTCCCAAAGCCTATATATTAAAATGGGGCCGGGTTATAAAAATAGGAAAAATAAGCCTCCGAAATCGAGTCTGCGGTCGCATAATGGACCGTTGTAACGACCCGATCGGTCATTTTGAGCTTTTGCACTTTGATCGCCAGTTCTCTCGGGCATGACTTTCCCCGTGTAGTGTATTATGACTTATGTAAATCGTTGGTGTTGGGTTTCAGGTTAATCGGAATGAATTTGGATGAACAGTTCTCAGTTGAAGCTTGAAATTTGAAAGGTTTGACCAAGATTTGACTTGTTTGTATTTGTTCTCGAATTTGAATTTTTATGGTTTGGTTAGCTCCGTTATGTGATTTGGGACTTATGAGCGTGATCGGAATGCATTTTGGAAGTCCGTGGAAGGTTTAGGCTTGAATTGGCGAAATTGAGATTTCAGCGTTTTCCGGTTGATAGGCGATATTTTGATATAGGGGTCGGAATGGAATTCCTAAAGTTGAAGTAGCTTCATTATGTCATTTGGGATATGTGTGCAAAAGTTTAGGTCATTCGGACGAGGTTTGATAGACTGTTTGATCGAATTTGGAATTTGGAAGTTTTGGAATTCTTAGGCTTGAATCCGAGGGTGATTCGATGTGTTATTTAATTTCAGCATTCCGAAAGCTGGGACAAGTTTAAATGATGTCATGGGGTGTGTTATCATGTTTGGTCGGGGTCCCATGAGGCTCGGATAAGTTTTGGAAGAGTTTTTGGAAGATTTTGCCGTTTTGAGCATAAGCATGTAATGATCCAAAGGTCCATTTTTAGTTCTAGAGATCGAAATTTGATTTCAAGACTTTCAAAATTTTGATAATGAATTATAGGACTAATTTGGAAAGTTTGGTCTAATTTCATCAAGTCGCGATTGGGGTTTCGACATGAAATATGAGTTAATTGTTTAACGAGCGAAATGGGTATTGAACTGAGCAAATGAGCTCCAAATTGAGTTTCGACTGAAGGGCTATGTTCGTATTATTATTTGTGACTCATAGGAACAAGAATCATCGAATTCCGAGTTCGTATGATGGAGTTAGAGCCTTTTTAGTGAAAAAAAAAAGCTGCTGCAATTTTCTGGGTAGTTTCTGCATTTTTCGCACGTGTGAACAGTAACCGCACCTGCGTGAACAGTATCTGTGTACAGTAACATGTACAGTATCCGTGTACATTACCCATGTACAGTACATATGAACAGTACCCCGTATACAGTACCCATGAATAGTACCCGTGAACAGTAAAATGCGTGAACAGTAACCACGAAAATTCTAGATAGAATGTTGAGTTCTTACCCATTTTCCATTTTTACCAAATTAGAGCTCGGGGAGAGACGATATTCGGGAGATTTTCAGAGAAAACAACGGGGTAAATGTTCTTAACTTAATTTTGGTTAGATTACCCGACTCTATTACTAGTTTTGGCATTTAATTGGTGATTTTAGTTGGGAAAATCTTGAAAACCCTCTTGGTTTAATTTGAAGATTTGAGGGTTGAGTTGATGTCGGATTTTAGTAAAATTGGTATGGTTGGACTCATGGTTGGATGATGTTTCATATTCCGTAATTTTTGTCGGGTTCCGAGACGTGGGCCCCAAGGGCGTATTTTGAGTGCAATTTCGGATTTTTAATGGAAAATGTAGAATTTCATATGGAATTAATTCCTATAATTTTTATTAACTGAATCAAATTATTGTGGCTAGATTCGAGGCATTCGGAGGTTGATTTGAGAGACCAAGGGCATCGCGAGCTAGAGGATTAGCCGGTTCGAGGTGAGTAATGATTGTAAATGATGTCTTGAGGGTTTGAAACCCCGGATTTGCACATCGTAGTACTATATTGAGGTGAGACACGCGCTAGATGATGAGCGTGGGGTCTTTTAATACCGGGGATTGTGACTTGGTCCATCCCGATTGATGATTTTACCGCATATTTGATTGAAATTCATTTGTTATCATCATGATTTGGGTTGATTGCCATACTTGGGTTTCGTGCCAATTATTTGAATCCTTTGGGAATTTTTATCACTATTTATTCACTATTTTGACTTATATTTAAACTCAGTCATGTTGATAATTATTGTTTTACAAACTCAGCCGCTTTTATACAAATTTGAAAACTCAAATGATATTTCTAAATGGTTTTTTGGGCTGAGAACTACTGTTTTACAAATGCCCGAGGGGCTTATGATGATTTCCGGACTGAGTGAGGCTGAGGGTCATATGTGAGGATATGCTGAGTGATATGAGGCCAAGGGCCTGAGATACTATTTATGCCACGAGGTGGCTTGAGTGATATGAGGTCGAGTGATATGAGGCCGAGGGCCTGAGATACTATTTATGTCACGAGGTGGCTTGAGTGATATGAGGCCGAGTGATATGAGGCCGAGGGCCTGAGATACTTTTTATGCCACGCGGTGGCTTGAGTGATGTGAGGATATGCTGAGTGATGATGCCACGAGGTGGCTTGATATAGCGCTTGGGCCGTAAGGGGCCCCTCTGGAGTCCGCACACCCATAGTGAGCGCGGATACCCATTGTTCTGAGTGACTGATACTATGCCCGAGGGCTGATATGAGTGATTATGAGGTAGCCCGAGGGGCTGATACTATTCTGAGAGTGAGCCCGAAGGGCTGTTACTATTCTGATATTGAGCCCGAGGGGCTGGCACTATTCTGATATTGAGCCCGAGGGCTAGTTCTGTTGATATTATACCTGAGGGGCGGTTTGTTGTACATGTTTTGCCCGAGGGGCTGTTTACATTTCTATCATTTTTGTTACTCACTTATAAACTACTTGTTTTACTTGTTGGAAAAAAAAGGGATTTTCACTTGATTTCTCACTGCTTTACTGTTTAAAGTGATTTTACTGCTTCAATATGGAATACCTTCTGTTTTTGCGTGATTTCTTGCCTTCAGTCTTTATTTATTATTATTACTCACTGAGTCAGAGTACTCATATTACTCTCTGCATCTTGTGTGCAGATTCAGATATGTTTTGGCTGATCGGAGGCAAAGTCATCAGGGTTTAGCAAGGTAGCTACCGGCGTTCGCAGCACTGATTTTCTCTCTCCTCATTTCATTAGTCTGTATTTGTACACTCCAGGCTTTTAGTTATATTTATACCCTAGTAGATGCTCGTGACTTGTGACACCCCGGTTAGGGCTGTGTCGGGTTGTGCTTCCGTTAATTATATCATTAAATTATATTTAAACTGTTTATTAATGTTTAACTATTTTTGAAAAGGCGATATGGGTTTGTTGGCTGGCCTTGTCTTCACGAGAGGCGCCATCACGACCGGAGCGAGGTTTGGGTCGTGACAACCGCAAAACAAGAATGTGGGTCGCAAAATGCATCGCGGAATTGGTGCCCAAAACTGGGCTACACTGGTCCAGTTTGCGACCAGATTTGCTGTCACAGATCAATTATGCGGACCGCATAATTGTTTTGCGATCGCAGAACTGACACATGATCGCATTTTTTCAGCTTTTGGTAATTTGACCATAACTTTGTATAGAAATGTCCAAATGACAAACGGTTTGAAGCGTTGGTAGACTCGAAGACCTTTCATATGATGGGTTGTTCATCATATAAAACCTTATATATATTTAGATATGCTCGTCTAAAGTATGGATTTGTGCAAACTCATTTGGAATTTTAACCCATTATAAAATTTTCTAACTTGGCTTTGACTTAGGCCTCCCATTAGACCCCACATTACTTATTATATGACTTATACATTTATTTACCAAATCCAATTGATGCCCATCATATTAATAGCACAAAAAAAATACTTTCTCCGTTTCAATTTATGTGAACCTATTTCCTTTTTGGTCCGTGCTAAAAAGAATGACCACTTTCCTTATTTGGAAACAATTTACCTTTATGCAATGGTTTATAGCCACACAAAATATATGTGCCTCATTTTATACCACAAGTTCAAAAATCTTCTCTCTTTTCTTAAACGCCATGCCCAGTCAAATGGGTTCACATAAATTGAAACGAAGTAAGTATTATAATTAGCCTACATGGCATCACGAAATCCTAATTTACTTAGATTAATTTTCCGGGGCCTTACATTCTCTCCCGCTTAGGATCATTCATCCTTTAATGAGAGGTAGAGCCCGCCCCAAACACATAACATAATATATCTCTTTCTAACCTACCTCAAGTCCCTAAATTTTGACTAACTCCCAAATTTTTCAGAAATTTCGGCAGCATCTCCTTTGTAACTAGGCCTATCCACCTGCCAGAGAACCACCAAAACATCCTAACAACTCATCCACAACTCGATAAAGCACCATAATGTATATTTCCATAACAGTAATCTTACCATTACAAGCGCTACATTATCAAAATGATACCTAAACATGGACTGCACATTTTCAAATCATAATACCTATAAGGTACTTTTCAAATCGAAACTAATTGTTACATATTCATGGAAGCAATATCCACCCTCAAACTTACCTAACATGGATGAAAAGTAGATACCCTTCATAGGCCAACTATCCATTACCTCCACCTTCAGTAATTTCCACCGAAATGATGCACAAGGGATTTCCAACTACATTCTTAGACATAGATATATGAAAACATAGAATACATGGAGAACAACGAGGGGGAAACATCATACTCATAGCACGGCCTAATGTGAACTACACTTATTTCACCTTCATTATCAATTCATGTAACTTCTTCAGGGGGAAAATATTGAGAATAACTCATTCATCCTCATAAACTCTAAATCTCTACGCGAACACCCATGTTACACCTTTGATGACCTTCAACAATTACTCTAAGATGTGCTATCATTAACTGACCATGAAAATTTACCAATCGAATATATGTGATCATACGGGGATGCTTCCTCCTTGACATGTTTGAACCTTCAATACCCAATAGATTTAATACAATGAGGAGCAACGGAGTTCAAGATCGGGCTGAAATTATTCAAGAATCTATTAATGTGTTGAGTAGAGTATTTCAAGAGGTTATATGCTAAGAGACACGAATATTACTACTAACAATACTAACATGGTTAATCATTGTGACGACATCAATTATTAGACAAATGAGGCATAAGGGTAACTTGTACATTGGCAATAGGAATCATTAAGGAGGAATATTCAAGTACATGACCTAGTCATCTCCTAGAGTGTAGGGAAAATCCGTTCATCAAGAATGAGAATACTCTGGCACCTTGAATGCGATATGGGTTTCAAAATACATGAAGTTGAATTACACTCCTAATGTTAACTAACACAAGGAATCTATGCCACAAGCCTATGACGATAAAAAGAAGTTGAACACTTATGAGATTATCATATTGCAAACAGCCTAACCTTTCCTGATAATTGACCCTATATGAGAGAACTAAAGATACGACAACTTGTCTTCAAAATCAATATGCTCATGATATGTGCAAAAATCTGAAGGCATCTAATCTCAACCTTTTACGAGTGAAACCACATAGCTAGGACATCCTACCATAGGGGTGAAATTATGTATTGGTTAGAGGGGTTCTAATGGTTAACATGATGCTTCGGGGAGAAAGACAAATAACACTCCTATCCACCTAGGGAGGTGGAATAACAAGGGTAGCAAAACTCCCCGCATATGACAATGACATAGTCAATGATTCTAGAAGCCGAGTGTGTAAAGTCAACCGAACCCAATGAGACAGTATAAAATAATCATGGAAGGTTTGCAGATGTTCATGATGAGTCCACCATGGATTTTGACTTGAGAAATACCCAGATGCTAATGAAAGATAGAAAAACATGAGAAACAGGCGTTGTGCTATGATAACCCCCAAAGGTGCACTTGATCTTGACGGAGAGCCTAGTAAGGGTCCTTATGAGAAAGGAAGTGTTACAATGACACATAGAAGGATATGCTCTCTCATAGTTATTGAACAAGTGTTTGGAAACTAGCACAATGAATTCACTAACTAAGGAACACAATTAACACATGTTGTGGAGGTGTAAAGAGAAAATAAACATTTATTATGAGCTAGACATGCTTCTGCTATATTAACTCCCAACTGCTATACACGATCACGCCACGAGCAACCACAATACTAGGAACAAGATGAGCTACTTACTACGGGATGTCCCAAGTTGACACGAAAGTTATACTAAGATGGCGACACAAGATCTTCCTATGACGGGGATGTGAGGATCTCAATTTTCAGAGAGACTTTATGCACATGGTGACCATTTCGATTGACATGCACTCATGTGATAGGTGTTAAGGTATGATCTTATGTTACTAGACAGTGAGAAGCTCTCATGATGATACTCGTAAGAGAGTAGAGTGACTGTTCAAACCATATAAGCCATATACACAAGGGAGTAAAAGAGTGACTCGAGAAGGATCACAACACTTGGATGCTTTACATGGAACTTGACACCACATAGGTAAACTTTACGACGGTGCATGCATAGGCACAAATGAGCAAACGTTGTCCATAAAAATATTTTATAACAAATTCATCGTATGTAGTCCCCTGTTGAGAATTTAGGAAAGAAAGTGGGAAGTATTAATCATAGAGTTATAACTCCATTCAAGGACGTATTTATAGAACTTAATTCCACAAGAGGGTTTAAATAAGAGAACTGTGATCAGGAGGCTTCATGAATACTACATCTCGTTCAAAGAGTAGGTGCATGCAATGTTTTGTGATTCAACATCTTGTTAAGACCATGTTTATGAGAACTCTTCACTATGGATGTAGATATACAACAAGTAGAAATTTTGTGTTGTTCATAATGATGTACTAGGGAGTGACTTACTTGGTGACTTTAGGTTGATAAGGAAATAACTTAATCGATGCCCCTCGACTCCACATCCCTAACGCACATTGGTAACATACTAATATACTACATTATCTGGTGGTGCAGTAACATTAATAGGAACAAGGGTACTCCCCTTAGCAACAAGTTCTACCAATCCCTCCATGGCTCGATATATTCTCCTAACAGACGCTTGGGCAATCTCCCTCTTGGTGGGGTCATTCCCTCCTTAATGCTTTAAACTCGTGGATTATAGTATCGAGATTACTCATCTGGAGAATAAGACATAGCGGGGAAATTAGCTCCCTATCTTGGGTTCTACCGCACGATTAGTAGTATTAAAGAAGGGTGAAATTCCTAAATGTTCGAATAGCCTCCAACTTATAGATGTGGTTGACAACACACCGATAAGAAGGACTCTACTAGACACGGCTCCGAGACATCCTAGGACACTTTAAAACCTTAGGCTCTGATACCAAGTTTGTCACGCCCCAAAACCGAGGGGCATGACTGGCGCTCAACCGAGCAACCCCGACTGAGCAAGCCTATTAGGTTTCATTCTACCTAAAAATTAATCCATGAATAAAGAGGAGATGAACTCCATTAATCATACCTTGTAAATATTTCATTAACAACTTCCATTTTATTTCCATTAGTAGTTTCAACCATAATGTCCAAAATATTACAGTTTTTATAGATATGATAATGAAAACATATTTGCCAATACCAATAGTTCTAATTTAATTCCAATACTCGACACCACCCACAACCTGTCTACGGAGCCTCTAAATACAACTGAAGAGAAATATGAAAATGCCGGCAACAAGGCTCCGACTATACCTCAATATACAAGTACATGATGAACAGATGATACATGACCCCGAAATGAAGTGGGGTTCACCAAGTCGGCTGAAAAGAGGATGCGCCACTAGCTGCGACCAACACTGCCTGCTATGAAACCACCTACATCCATTCAAAGATGCAGCGCCCCCAGCAAAAGGGACGTTAGTACCGTCGAATAGCACTAGTATGTATAAATAATCACCATCTCAATAGAAAGAACTATCATACAAGAACAAAAGAAATCATAAACACCATGTCTATAGAAAGAACTATCATACAATAACAAAGAAATTATAAAGATTCAACAAAAGTTTCAAACAATCACCACATCATCAAATAAAAGGAATCACATAGCTTTCACGAAGTTTCTATAGCTTTGGGTCGGGGCATTTCATACTATTGCATCATCAATCACATTACCACCGCTTTCTTGAGCGGAGTCCAATCACGGCCCGATCGGCTAAGCTACCTTATTTGAGACATATACCTCATTCATTATTTCATTTTCACTTTCCGGATTCAATATCAATACAATACCATCATGTGTGTAGCATGGCGTCCGATCACGGCCTGATCGACTAAGTCGTCTTACCAAGATGTTACCCTTTTCCATTAATCATCTTACTTCAATCTTCAATTCATATATAACAATTCATGGGCACTTAGGGCCACAATTATCACATCATACTTGGCACTAGGCCACATTTCATAACTCACATTCCACATCACTTTCACTTTTAACATCAAACTTGTAAATTAAGATAATGGGCACATACAAGAGCAATTCAAGTTGTAAGCACAGAGAGAGATTCACATGATTTGGCATAATAATCACAATTTAAACTTGACTTGAAATCTAGACAATTTATCATATAGTTCACATTCTTCACACATCCCCAATTTACCAAGAATAGCACATTGAACACATTGAGGCACACCTTTCACATATATTCTTGCAACACCAAATCCTTTGAAATATAAAGTACTACATAAATGAGATTCCGGACTTACAACATATGCGGGGACACGTACCATGGGAGCTCAATTTCTAAGAAGAAGGGGTTTTAGCCATACATACCTCAAAGAGCTTTTCCTTAAGTTTCTACAATCCACCAATACCTCTAGCAATAACAATTTATAAGGAGATAGCGGGAATCGATTAATAATTAGGAAGTTTACTCATGGTGTAACTCTCTTAGGAATTTCATTAAACACCTAACATGTGAAGTAGTCTACAAGGTCTGAAAATGGAAATTCCTTCCTCCCTCAACCAATTTTAATAGGAACTACCCAAATTAGTTCTTTAATATCACATACTACAACTTAGTCTCACATGCATGGCCTATTTCTAATCCCCACAACATATTTGAACCCTTAACCTCTCACATGAAATCTTGGAAGAAGGACTTACCCGGATGGAGGACAATCAAGTGGTTATCTTCCTTGATTCTTGAAAACTTGAGCAAGATTTGGGTGATTATGAATCTAGGCTCCTTCTATATCTTCTTATCTCTATATTATCTCAACTCTCTCTAAAATCAGAAGAAAATGACCCCAAATGAAGCCCCAAAGCCTATATATTAAAATGGGGTCAGGTTATAAAAATAGAAAAAATAAGCCTCTGAAATCGGGTATGCGGTCGCATAATGGACCGAAAAACAAGAATGTGGGTTGCAAAATGCATCGTGGAACTGGTGCCCAAAACTGGGCTACATTGGTCCAGTTTGCGACCAGATTTGCGGTCGCAGATCAATTATGCGGACCGTATAATGGTTTTGCGATCGCAGAACTGACACTGGATTGCATTTTTCCAGCCTTTGGTAATTTGACCATAACTTTGTGTAGGAATGTCCAAATGACGAACGGTTTGAAGCGTTGAAAACTAGACTCGAATACCTTTCATATGATAGGTTGTTCATCACATAAAACCATATATATATTTAGATATGCTCGTCCAAAGTGTGGACTTGTGCAAACTCATTTGGAATTTTAGACCATTTTAAAAGTTTCTAACTTGGCTTTGACTTAGGCCTCCCATTTGACCCCACATTACATATTATATGACTTATACACTTATTTACCAAATCCAATTGTTGCCCATCATGTTAATAGCACAAAAAATAAATAAATTATAATTAGCCTACATGGCACCACAAAATCCTAATTTACTTAGCAAAATTTTCCGGGGCCTTACAACCGCGATGTTTGTTGATATTATTGTTCCCTTGCCGGGATGTTGTTATATTGCTATTGTTCCCTTGCCGGGATTCTTTTATGATTGTTGTTGATAGATGAAATGGGAGCGGGTTGCACGCCTGCAACGGTAATATATGAAATGGGAGTGGGTTGCACGCCTGCAACGGTAGTATATGAAATGGGAGCGGGTTGCACGCCTGCAATGGTATTATATAAAATGGGATCGGGTTGCATGCCTACAATGGTATTACATGTGTACATGTCCTTCTATTTTCTTATCTTTGCTAGTAATTGATTTATGGCATTCCTTATATTTTCCTACTGTCGTTTTGTTGTTACATGTTACTCCCCGCAGCACGTTTCCCCCGCCCAACTTTAGTTGTAATTATCTGCTTCTATTTCTGCTATATATGATTTAACTGCACATATTTATTTGGTAGTTTGGTCCTAGCCTCATCACTACTTCGCCGAGGTTAGGCTAGGCACTAACCAGCACATGGGGTCGGTTGTGCTGATACTATACTCTGCACTGTGTACAGATACTGATACCGGAGCGATTGGACTGCAGTGAGGGTGTTGTCTTCAGTCCACACAGGCGACCCGAGGTAGTCCTGCAGACGTTCGCGGGCCTTGGCGTCTCCTCCTATCTTTTCTCTTCTATTTTTACTTATTCAGAGATAGACTTATGTATTTCATTCAGACTTTGTTTGTAGTGTTCTTAGACTGTCCGTGACTTGTGACACCAAATTCTGGGTAGTAAAAGACTTCAGATTATGTAGCAGTGTTTGGTTGGAATATTAAGTTTCGCCTTCCGCATTTCCGATTGTTTAATCTTATTCCGTTGTTTAACCACTTAGTATTTTACATTGTTTAATATGTTTAAATAAAAAGGGAGATAAATTTGCAATATTCGGCTTGCCTAGCTTCCACGAGTAGGCGCCATCACGACTCCCGAAGGCAGAAAATTCAGGTCATGACAGAGTCCTTCTGGCTGAGTCATGTAGATTTCCTCCTCTAAGTTTCCATGTAAAAATGCAGTTTTTACCTCCATCTGAACTAGTTCCAAATCCAACTGTGCTACCAAAGCCAACATAATTCTAATGGAGGAATGTTTTACTACTAGAGAAAATACTTCATTATAATCAATTCCCTTCTTTTAAGCATATCCTTTGGCCATCAATCTTGCTCTGATACCAATTGTTGCGGAAGCCGAATGTATATAGTGTGAATGAGTCACAACTACTATACCAAAATTATGGAAGCCACTAAATAATAAATAAGACAATAAGACAACAATAAAAAAGAATACCAGAATTTATGAGGTTCGGCCAATTTTGCCTACTTCCTCAAACACAACCAATATTTTATTCCACTCCAAAAATACAAAGAGAGAAGATACAAAGATCTTAAGAAGCTGAGAAAGCAAATGAGAGGTGTGTTTAATTCCTAAACATTAGACCTCCTTTTATAGAGAAAAATTCCCAACCAAAATTGTTAAATTCCCGATATGGGACTTTTGACATCTTCAACCGGGAACGCATAAAATTATTCTGAAATCACGTCACAAATCAAGTTTGAAAATCTTTAATTCGGATGTTTGCTCATTGTGAAGTATCTAACACAATATTGTGCACTACTCAAAGAATCAATTTATTTGTACAACTTTTGATAAGACTTCCCACCAGTTTCAGTCAATGAATGCCCTGTAAGTTAGATCAATTTCTTGGTATTAGAGGACCCATGCATGACAAGCACTACCATCACCACCAGCATCCAACCAAGTCTTGGGTGGAATTGTCCACAGTTCCTTTTTGAGACATTTTGATTGGAACCATCTTTTCTCAACAAGATAATATCCATACAAATAAAGGTCGTCGGTAAACCAATACAATGTTGAGTTATTCAACACTGGCCGATTATACCTTAGTTCCTAAATATCTCCACAAACTTCTGGCCATTCTGGATCTGGACGACTTAAATACAAAGAGGGATGGTCTTCAATGAGAAATTCATCGGTGTTTACATTGTAAAACAACAAACTATTCATACTGAACAGAAACAATATAATTCCCGTTCATTCACCTTCTTTTTCCACAGCATAGCAATTGGAATTTATAAAACCAGGAAAAGGACTGATATTGAATTCCAGCACTTTCCACTCTTTTGGAATCGAGGTCGTAAATTTCACCCCAGTAAAACTCTCTATCTGCGGATTCATTTCTTTTACGGCATCCTAATAAAACATACAACTTTCTACCAACCGAAGAAACAAAGGGTTCTGACCAAGCAAAATTCCTAGAAGAAGATATTGTGATTTTCCAGCCAGAAGTAGGATTTTTGGTGTTGAGTTTAAGCAAATTCCTAGAGTTTGAAAGCATGAATCCTCCAACAAAGTAGATATCTTCACCAATAATAGTCCAACCTCCTGCACGTTCGGTAGTAATCTGAGCAAAGGGAGAAAGTTGGATGGGCTCCGGGTCTGGCTGTATCGTCAAAGCATAACATGTTCGGCATTCAGTTTTAGGTTTATTAGTATCGATACGAGACTCTAACCATAACGACTCAATATCAAAGCGATACCACACATCTGCATCTTTTTTATAAATATAACCGTAAAATAGACAATTGGAGAAGCTTTCGTGGAGCTTAAAGCTTCTACTTCCTTTGCCATTGAAACTGCTCTAATAGTATATTCAGGTCTAAGGGTTCATTAGAATAACCCTAATAATTAAGCTAGGTTTAAATATGGGGTGGCTTTTTATTTTTGTATGTACTTTATTTTGAGTTATAAAATAATATCGGGCATAATCCACGGACTGGAAGGTGGGTTTTCACTGGTTTAAATCTAAGAAAGTTTTACACGATATGCTCTATGGAAACACCACTTAACACAATAAAAAAATGAATTTTTTACCTGGCAACCAATTAAGTTTTTTTTATCTATTTTTAACTTTATTAATACTATTGTATGCCCTAAAAATAGTTCTAATCACTACACAGTCCCATCGTTTTAAAGAATTGGATGTGGATCCAAAAACTAGCTGTAAATCTAAGTAATGCACAATCTCACTTTCTAAGGGATAACATTTTTACTATACAGCATACACGTTCTAGGTAAAATGGAACACTAACATACTTTTATATTGTATATCGAATACTTTTTGCACAATTTTATTTTGGATTCAGTGAATTCTCATAAATATTGTATGTGTGTTATAAATATTATTTTATTTATGATGAATATCTATATTTTAGAGAGATTTTAGGGTTTGTTACTTGGTGGCTAAGTCACTTTGTTTCTATAAATAGAGAAACTCTATTCTATTGTAAATCATCCCAAATCAATAAGATTTCTCTCTCTACTTTTCTCTGTAATACTCTTCTTCTCTTATAGTTTTATTACACGTTATCAACACGAGACTCCAACCAATTATGTAGAGGCTTTGGGATACATGCATGGTGCTCAACTTAATTATATATAATATTGAGCATAATGATTTTCAATTATTCTACGAA
Source organism: Nicotiana tabacum (assembly GCF_000715075.1). NCBI lineage: Eukaryota > Viridiplantae > Streptophyta > Magnoliopsida > Solanales > Solanaceae > Nicotiana > Nicotiana tabacum. Next base: position 90,926,478 of record NC_134099.1, on the reverse strand, counting down.
CTTCCCTCAGGAATAAATTCTGGATTTAAAGTAAGTATTTTACCATATTTTTCTCTTTTAAATTCTTGACATTCTATAATTTGATTTTAAATTTTACAAGCAAAGACAATAAAATTTTGATTATAACTCCAATGGAGTTTGTAAGAAATTATAACCACCCGAAATGGTAACATTGTTATGTTTTGCTATGATCAAATTCATGTATTATTGTGAGCACAACTGCACAAGAAGTGAAAACCCGTCCCATTGAATTTATTTCATTCTCATTCCACTAACGAAATATGATAGCAATATATTATAAGTTTGAAATAGATAAAATTATTACCGTAAATATATTAATGAATATAGACGTGGCAATAGACGAAATTATAATCGTCATCATTGCGGTAATGAGAACACTAAGAATTCAAAAAATAATCATTCACTATGTGAAAATAATATTTGTCATCAATTTAACATGAGATTTGTAAAGCACATATAGATGATTATGGTCCATTCATGATGTGAATGTGATAACATGTGATTTATTAATACATATTCATTCTTGAAAGAATATAAACGTACTAGTGGCAGTGAATATACCACGCTCACCTCTAGAAGGAGGTTTGAGAGGAAAGAAGAAAATATTGTCATTATTATGACATGAATGATAATATTTTGGCAATGTGATTATTAAAGGACAACAGTAATGCAATAAACATATCTTGCATATAATTTTGACCATGACCATAATGGTATAACTTTCTCTTTGAAAGAATTATTCACCATATAGATGTTGATGGATATGTGGCAGTACAAATTAATTGAAAGCTCGAGAAGAGCCAATTATACTATTTTGGAAAAATAAAATTAGTTATCACTAAGGTATTGTGTCGTAGTAAGTCTCAAAGAAACTTATTGAGTTTCTAAAGTATTCACGAAAGTGGTTGATTATATTGAGACTATAAATAAAGAAAAGATTTAATATCTTCTTTTACTACAACTTATAGGGGGTAATATGTATGTGAAAAGTTACTCACTTTATTCTCCAATTCGTACAACATAAATAAAAAAATGTCGTAATAAAGGAGAAGTTTATTGATATAAAATCTCATATCATAGTAAACTTGGAGTTTATTAATAATTGCACATGTCATGGTGTAAACCTGAAATTTATCAATATGGATAATTTATCCAGTTGGCATAATTGGTTTAGCCATATAATTTAAGTATGATGTGCAAAAAATAAAAGAGAATTCAAATGGGTAAATATTAAAGAACTAGAATGTTCTTTACGAATTCTCTTATGTTGCTTGTTCTCATTAACCAATAGACCAACTAAAATTGGGATTGAATCTCATGAATATGGAAATATCAAATGTGAATATGGGCCAATTCATCTGCCATGTATATTACATAAGATGCATCTATAAGATGGTAATATGTGCAATTATTATTAACCCACAACCGGGTATTTGCGAGGTAACTTTCTCAATAATTTTATTTAGAGCGTTATTTTCATATTTGCTATTCAAGACAGTTTATATTGATAAGTTATTTTACACCACAGCTGGTTTAGCAAAATGATTTATTGTGTGCCTCCACTTAATAGCTAAATTATTGCTTATAACAACAAAGTTATCTATATCAGTTTGATATATGTTATATACAAAAGTATATTACATTCTCTCCTCACAAGTGGTTCAGGGTCGGGAACCAAATAATTTCATCTTACTATTATTGACGTGCGGTGTAAATTTTGATTATACACCATAATGCACAAAGATGGGTCCCAAAATTGAGGAAGAAAGTTAGTTTTTCTAATATGAGGGGGAAATAAGATAAACAGTTGAGAAAAAGTTATGGGGAATGGACTATAATTTGTACATCTAGATCCTCGAATAAACAATATGAAAAAGTTACGCGAAATTTTGGTTGTTCAAATGGCACGCGAGACCAGATAATTCATCTGCAATATATTGTAAAGCATCCAGACGCATTTGCTGACCAAAGAAAATAACTATATTCTCACTGTAAATGCTCCTATTAGAATAAGTCTTAGAAGGACAAAATCTATAGTAGGCTTAAACCATATAGACAAATCGCTTTCAAATAAAATTCTTGATAAAGAAGATGAGCTCATAAGGAGGCAAGTGACCTAGAAGATCACATGACATAACACTTCATAAAGTCCCAGGAGAGGTTCAAGTACTTGAAAATATGAATGAAGAGATCTCTATATTATGTCTTTATGAAAAAAGGTGGTTGGAACCGATATAAAATGTTCGTCGATGGAGAGGTTCAGGTACTTGAAAATATGAATGAAGAGATCTCTATATCATGTATTTATGATAGCGCTAAATATATATGAGGATTTTAAGCCTGGAGGAACAATTCAAGTAGAATTGGTTTCATATGGAAAACATGTAGTTTTGGACTTGCATATCAAATACTTGAAAGTATAAAGTTAATGGTGTGTGCAATCACTTTTATCTATCTTATATGTCTAGCATGACATAAAAACATGATATGCATCTAAAGTCCATTCATATGGCTTATATGATTTAACTTATATAACAATCCCTGAAAGATTTAAATTGTTTAAATCATATTGAATTCTTGGTTATGGCACTGTTTTCCCTTATTCCTTCGTTGCTCCTTGACATGAATTCTTGATAGCAGTCCCGAAATCACTTGTTTGCTGAAAAAATTACAGCAACTGCTTGTACCATACTTTGAGCATTCTAATAACCTTCTAACTGGATTAGTGGACTTCCAGGTTATACACACAACATCGTCAATTTCATCCCCGGAAATATTTCTTATTGACCCTCAATATATCGTTTGTTAGTTCATGTTAGTTCAATTGATTTTACGATAGTCTAATTAACAATCAATTGCATCATGCTACCTTGCTAGAATGGTACTGTCAAGAAACCCCATATGAGTGTATCAATTACGAAAGGACAATGACGATAGAAATTAGAAAGCCCAAAATGACTAACGAAAATGGGACACCAACTTTAGACATAATAAAGGAAGACTACTTTTTGGATGCAAGAAATATTCAAAGAAGATAAATGGTTGTATTGTTAGGTGAATGGAGCCCATCACCCCCAATTGCTTAATAGTCAATTTGTTTGTAAAACTTTTGACAAGACTTCCCACAAATCCTAGTCAATGAATGCCCTGTGAGCTAGATCAATTTCTTGGAATTGGACCCATGCATGACAAGCACCATATCCACAAAGCAATCATGATAAGTTAATAGAAGAAACAAAGCATGAATGAGACACTTTTGGAGAGTAAACCACCAAACAAAAACAAAATTCCATATATTCCAATTCAACCACCAATTGAGATAAATTTATGTTAAACTCGCATCAGACCACCATTGCATTACGCAGATCAAAAGAAGGATCAACAAGTAATGTATGTAGTGACTCTACAGACACATTTAAAGAATCTCTGTCTTTAACTACGGCAAGGATTGCCACTGCCAATTTGCCACCACCTTTTTGAACAATCACTAGAAACTTTCCATTACAGAGGTCAACCAAAATTCGCTTTCTAGGATCATCACTATCATCCCTCCAAGTCTTGGGTGGAATTGTCCATAGTTCCTTTTTGAGACATTTTGATTTGAACCATCTTTTCTCAACAAGATCATATCCATACAAATAAAGGTCGTCGGTAAACCAATACAATGTTGAGTTATTCAACATTGGCAAATTACCCCTTAGTTCCTCAATACCTCCACAAACTTCTGGCCGTTCTGGATCTGGACGACTTAAATACAAAGAGGGATGGTTTTCAATGAGAAATTCATTGGTGTTTGCATTGTAAAACAACAAACAATTCATACTGAACAGAAACAATATAATTCTTGTCCCTTCACCATCTTTTTCCACAGCATGGCAATTGGAATCAATAAAATCAGGAAAAGTATTGATATCCAATTCCAGCACTTTCCACTCTTTCGAATCGAGGTCGTAAATTTCACCCCAGTAAAACTCTCTATCTGGGGATTTCTCCCTTTCATTAGGGCGTCCTAAAACATACAACTTTCTACCAATCGAAGCAACAAAGGGTGTTACCCAGCCAAAATTCCTAGAAGAAGATGTGATTTTCCAGCCAGAAGTAGGATTTTTGATGTTGAGTTTATGCAAATTCCTAGAGTTCCCTTCGCTTCTACGATATGACCCTTTTGAAACCATGAATCCTCCAACAAAGTAGATATCTTCACCAATGTCCAACTTCCTCCACGTTCGGTAGTCAACTGAGCAAAGGGAGAAAGTTGGATGGGCTCAGGGTCTGGCCGTATCGTCATAGCATAACAGGTACGGCATTCAGTTTTAGGTTTATGGGTGTCGACACGAGAGTGTAAACGCAACGATTCAATATCAATGCGATACCACACGGGAGTCAAACAATCGTACAAATAGAGCATTTGAGAATTTCTCGAAGCCTCTGCTTTCTTTGCCATTGAAACTGCTCTAATAGTATATTCAGGTCTAAGGGTTAATTGGAATAACCCTAATAATTAAGCTAGGTTTAATCACTACACAGTCCCATCGTTTATAGAATTGGATTTAGATCCAAAAAATTAGCTGTAAATCTAATTAATGCACAATCCCACTTTCTAAGGGATAAGATTTTGACTACACACGTTTTAGCTAAAATGGAACACTAACATACTTTTATACTATACGAGTATATTTACCGGTGCAATGCGAGGGGAAAGAGCACGAAAAGAGATAATAAAAAAGATGTATATTGCGGACAAAATTGAGCGATCACATTCAAAAAAATTTAAACCAAAAAATAAATAGATGAATTTCTTTGACTTGTTTATAAAAAATTGTGTGCAGGCTTACATTACATGCCATTTCTTTGTATCCATAAGTTAAATTGCTACTTGAATTGATAAACCCTCCATGATTGCATTAAATTTAATTTTTTTTTTTGTTTCTCTATTTGTTGTTGGCATAGCAAAGTTGCTTAATTAGGGTGGCTTCCACAAGTATCATCTGACTTGGAAGTGGCTGAAGTAATTCAAAAGTTACCGTGATTGTAGAAATTTGATCAATTGTGGTGATGTGGCTGGTGTTGCGGCTGGTTGCCGAACCTCAATTGCTTTCATTTGACTCCCGCCTAATATCCCGAAGCCAATCACTGATTCAAACTTCAAAATTAAAATTGTCAATAATTGCTTCAAAATTGCTATGTAAAAATCTTTTCATAATTTTGATATGGACTACTTATTGTTTCTTATGTACTTTTGACCTCGACGATATTTATCGTGCACTTCATTGGCATCACAGTTTTCTTGGCGCTGGAGCATGTTATGGTTTATATCTCAGGACATAGCTATATGTAATTTGAGAAAGAATCAGTCACAAAAGGAATTTCCAAGTAGCAACAGCTAGATCAAAGCATGCCCATTGAATAAACACTTGCATTAGTGCCACCAACTATCTTGACATATGTCCGAGCAAGATTAGCCTTAGATAAGGCAGGGACGAAACAAAATTTAAACTTTATGAGTGCACATTTTTAGTTTAAAACCAATTATATTTTAAAATTAGAGGTTCAGACTCATTACCCGATTATCTAAGGTTGCATCCACCTTTGAGGAAAAGAGTATAATGGACCTAACGGATCTAGAATATGTAGATGAACAAGTAAGGCAAGAGGAGTGACACTTGTTGAGTTGAGATACACGAAAAATAGAATGTACTTGAACCTCCTCAAGAAGAAGTAATGGCAACTTGCGCGCAATCCCTATAAACTTTAAGAACAATAGTATATGATTTTATATTGCAAATCTGCACATAGTGATAAAAGTTCATACAATTGTTATCCGATGAGTATTTATGCCGTTTTTGCTTCCGTATGCATATTCTTTTTTTTTCTTGAGAGTGTCTTCTCTTCTTTCATGTCAAATTGCATAGAAACTGAATTTTGGTGTGAGAAGTTGTAAAGCCTCCTGTACGCGGTAAAATCAGAGGACTTGATTTCTTGCTGTCAAGTCATTTCGGAAGAACGCCTCGAGACCCCGAGGACGGGAGGCCACGATCGAGTTCCCAACCTCGAGGCTCATCGAGGCCCGACTCAGAAAAAGCGAAGATCGAAGCCAGGACGAAGGGGGAAGCTCCCAAGGCGCACGGTTAGGCCGGACGAGGGCCGGCCTGTATAAAGCCTATACTGAGGCGTCGCGTCAAACCATCTCATCTCCATACTTTGTAATTAATCTCCACATACTAGCAACCGAGCTCCCCTCCTATATAAAGGGGACTTACACTACCTTGTAGGGGACTGATGTTGCTCTATTTCTCCACAAGTGCAATAATATCTCTCTCTCTCTCTCTCTCTCTCTCTCTCTCTCTCTCTCTCTTTCTTTCTAACCTGTTCGTTCTCACTGCCCCGAGGTTGCCTCGATATTCATCGCTTTCTTATTTATTCTTCATCATATAACTTAGTATTGGCCATAAAGAGCCTTGTTTAATTATATCTTCAACTGTTATCTCATCCCCGACCGTCCCCGATAGCTCGAGCTCGACCCCGACGTCGACCCCAAGGTTCCTCATCGACCAGACACACGTCCGGGTAGCAGGCCCTGCAATTCGATTATCATCCCGTTTTAGCTTGTATTTAATCTTTACACTCCATATTACTAGCATCAACTGCTCTAACAACTAGATTGGGAATAGATGACGTATTTTTAGAATCCCATTTATAAATTTAATTGTTGTTACTATTTTCACGGTAAACAGTTTGGCGCCCACCGTGGAGCTAAAAATAATAGTGATTATTTTCTTGCTAGTTTCATTACACAAACGCGCATTATCTTTCACACTTTTTCTTGTCCAAGATCTCTTGATTTCAGGTCAAAATGTCCGGCTTGGTAAGCAAAGTCGAGAACGACCACCCCGAAAATCATGGCAGAAATGGCGAGGCTATTCCAATGGCTGGCAGGACGCCGTAGAACCCCGATAACGCATCTGGACCAACTCCAGCGGACACAGATTCACAGGACGCACAGCAAGTAGAGGAAACTTCTCGCACAGACAGGAGCATTCAACATATCAACCAATAGGAAGCCCAACAAACCTCAGCTCGGGAAACACATGAAGTTAGCCTTCACGATATTTTTCAAATGTTCCAGGCACAACAGTTGGCTATCGCTCAGCTAGCCATTCGATGACTCCCAGCACGGCAGTGCCGAAAATAGCTCCCTGCGCCGAACGAATACCCGAAATACCAAGCAACGACAAATCGATAACGAAGATGCTCGGGGATCTCTCCAAAAGGATTGAGTCAGGTTCATGGAAGTTCATGCAATAGATCCCCCCAGCGACAGCGGTCCTGGAACCCGCTTCACGTAAATCCGGAATGCCGGAACTCCCCAGGCGCGACAGGACCTCGAATCCCGACGAGCGCACCACCGCTTACACTTGTGCAGAGAAAGGTAGTGATCTTCAAGATGATAAGTTCGAGCCCGTCTCGTTGAAGAAGTTCGGAGAAACACTCTCGAAAGAAACCATGATGTGGCACCACAGCCTAGCGCCCGATCTCACATACTCGCTTACCGTACCAGCAGATTCCTTCATAGAAGCATACGCCGATGCCATCGAAGAAGTAATGGAAGAGCCCAATACATCGGAGGCCGAACAAAGAGAGAATGAAACACCTCAGGAAGTCACGCCTCATTCCCTGATAGAACGAGTGAGATCATCCCCGATTTCGAATGACTGGTCAACACAGGTCTTTGCCCGGAGTTTAAACGAGGCATGCTCGATGACCCCAGGTCTTTTTAAATGAAGCTTAGTCTGATACCCAGCCGAGATTTGGCCGTATGCCCGTACCTGAAACCGGTCACGAATCAGGGCCATGGACAACCGTCTAGGAGCCTCTATGGGCCCGGTATACCCAAGCAGGCCCTCAGCGAAGAAACTAATGCTAAATAGGTGGAGATATCATCCATGCGCCGTGAATGGGAGGAATGCCACAAGATGCGACCTGCCTCACAATGGCAGGGAAATATTTCGAGGGTAACGTCCTCGAGGAACTTTCAGTAGAACCAGATCTGACGAGATGCAATCAGCAGAGCACGGTTTCAACATCGTTATACCAAATATCATGATCCCCATAAGCGAAAACAGGGATACTGAATGACTCATACCTGTTCGACCAAGACCCTTTCAAAAGAATCACAACCCGACACGGGAACCACAGGGGGTGCGCGTCCACGGGGTCAAAAATGACCCCCATCACGCAATGCCAATAGCTATGTTACTCAATAAAAGATGCCGCCGAGTACCATCGAGCGGCCATGTTTGATTGAGTCTAGCCCCAAGGAAGAAAGGCAACCAGGAAGGTTGAAGTGCATAATCCATGACATATTACCACGATAGTGAAGGAGCGACGACACCCTCCGAGGACTCATAAATTGGAAAGTGAGAATGTTCGCCATCAGAAAAAGACGGTTCCAGGGAAGTGTTCCAGAAAACAACCTTACATCCAGGGAAAAGGACATCGATACTTCGCCTCGGCATCACACTGACGTATTGGTGACCCTCTCCCTTATTTGATATATTTTCAAATAAAAAATGTGTTCATGAATTCAGGTGGTTCAATCACGTACAACAACAATGTCGAACCAAAGTCAATAGGGCGATCCGGGCTAACGGACCAAATCACTCCCGTATCCCGAATCCTTGGAGAATTCCTAATGACGAATCACCACAAAGACCATCATCGGCCCATATGAGCTCGGGCCAAGACGTCGAGCTCTATACCATCGAAGGAGGCACAAAGCACGAACGTATTATTTAGACGACCACCGGCACACCACCCGGTGGTGTATGATGCGTCGGCACACCACCCGAACGTATTGAAGAGTAAGTTCTTCACTGTATGACGCGTTGCTGGTATCAATGCCCCCACCCTCGGGAGGATCAAAGGTAAGCACACCACATCTTCATCCATGCCTGATAAAACACGGCGAAGGGCTGAACGGGCTCGCGCCCAAAAGGAATAGAAACATACCTAATCTCAAAACATCGCATATACGTCTCGCGGTAAGGAAGAACTGCTTTACTCCCTTGTTATTTTTTCGCTAACCTGTATGTAGACAACTGGCCAGGATATTTGGAGGTTCTAACTCTACCCGGAGACCCCTAGGCATTAAAAAGGGGGGAGCCGCGCTCTTTCTCCTCAGTCGGACTTCCGCCCCAAAGAGGGCCTTGTCAGCAAGATTATTAGCGGAGCAACATACCCCCGGAGGAGGATTCGATAAGGTCGCAGGCCTTCTTCTACAGTCCAACGACAAAGCAATAATCTGCTTCTAAGGGCACCGTCCCCTCGGGAGGACTGGGAAACGGCAGGCTAAACCCCAATCGGGAATTATGTACCGAATCAAATGATCCGAGAAGCCGCGCCCACGCGGGCCGAGCTCACGACAATGAAACAATGTATGTCTACACCAAGCAATAAAAAGATATCTTTTCAACATCTTATTCTCCAAGCAAGGATATCTCAATTATACCAACGACAGGGGCCTCTCCACCAAACGCGTCCCGAGATATTCAGAAACTTATCGTCAGCAATTCTGCACCCGCATGACCCCAAGGTCGGAACTACGGGCTCATAAAGCCCCTACGAGGCAACTCCGAGCTCACGAAAAGCGGTCTTCACGCTTAAACAAATTCGATGACTCGGAGACTATCAATCATCACCAATCGCCATGCGCTGGAAAATCCGAAATTGTAAGACCCCTAGCGGGCAGACTCAGCATAACCAGATCTACTCTACAAAAACTGTAAGACCTCAATAGGCATGACAAACTGTAAGACCTCAACAGGCATGAAAATTCCGATATTCAGGTTATACGTCGCATTTGTAAGAATCCCGAAAGGGCATACCCTCGGTGTAGACGCCTGAACTATCACTCGGAATCAAAAATGGCTACAGCCAAAAGCATATGACTACGGTCAAAATGGCTGATACAGCCAAACTAACGCGACTCGGGGACGCCCGACCATCGCTAAACAAAAATCGTAGGTCACTACTTCGAATATACTTCAGAAAGAACCGGTTAAAATAGGCTTCCCTCAACAGGAAAAAACGAACTTCGACCATGTCGGCTCCAAATCACAAGGCTTCGACCTACTCAACCTCAGAGCTATGAACCTTTCGAGGTGCTCGAAACATCGCCTATAACGACTTGAAATAGAGGTTCTTCGGAACTGACGACGGATCAAGCAAAAATCTTTCAAACGACCTTAACAAGAGAAAAACAAAGCCTACACAAAGCCCACGGGCAAAAATAATGTAAGAGCCACTATCGCCAGCTAAGCAAGCCACCGGGCCACATATTAAAAGGTCTCTACGACCAAACAGTGTAAGAGTCATTGTCACCAAATAAAAAGTTGACAACTTGAGGATTAAAATGAGCTCGAATCGTAACCCGATTCGGAGACCGGATCCAAAATAGTTAACTAAGAAAGCCTCCGAGTCACATATTAAAAGGTCTCTATGACCAAACAGCGTAAGAGCCATTGTCGCCATCTAAAAAATTGACAACTTAAGGGTCAATTCAAGCTCGAATCGCAACGCGACTCAGAGACTGGACCCGAAATAGTTAAACTACAATATGCCTATGGGCACGGCATAAATGCCATTATCGTCAGCCAAGTGAACCTCCGGGCCACCCACCTGTAAGGTCACTTCGACCCGAAGCACAAAAGGCCATCGCCATCCGCCCATGCAGGCAGAAAAGAACTTGAGGGTCAATTAAAGCTCGAATCGCAATGCGACTCGGAGACTGGACCTGAAATGGCTAAATTACAAATATGCCTAAGGGCACGGCATAAATGCCACTATCGCCAGACGAGTGAGCCTCCGGGCCACCCACCTGTATGGTCGCTTCGACCCGAAGCACAAAGGGCCATCGCCATCCGCCCATGCAGGCAAGAAAGAACTAAAGGGTCAATTAAAGCTCGAATCGCAATGCGGCTTGGAGATTGGACCCGAAATAACTAAACCACAATATGCCTAAGGGCACGGCATAAATGTCACCATCTCCAGCTCAGACAAACGCAAAACTCAAAGGTAAATTAAGCTTGAGTCGGTCCTCGACTCAGATACTGAACCTTAAGACGGTTAAAGAGTGCAAGCCTAAAGGCAAATCCGGGATCAAATCGACCCAATTTGAAACTCCAACGAGCAGAAATACAGAAGATACAAGTTGCGGGGTTTCCCCCTCTTATTGCTACATATTGACGATGAAACGCAACCTCAGCCTACGTCATATAATGAAAGCTATGAATATACACAACAAAGAAGGCAGGGAATGATCATTCCGCTTTTTTCCGGCATTTATAGCCCGGTGGTCTCCTCCTTATCGTCCTCCATATTGGACAGTAGGAACTTGGCATCGTACCCCTCTCCTCTGGCTTGCTCGATCTCCCCTGAGAGATTAAAGCCCCTGGTATGAATCTCCTAAAGGATTTCCCTCCGGGATCTACACCTCACATACTCCTTGCCATTATTGGCATGATCGAGGTTCTTCTACAATTCAGCTTTAGCAACGACAGCACTCCTCGAATAAACCATCATCTTCTGTCTCCGCCCTGGTATTATTCATCACAACCTCGGCCCGGACATTCACCACCTCGGTTTTCGCCCTTGAAAGCTCGGACGAGAGTATCATAATCTTCTTTGCCTGAGCAGAATCACTCGCACGGGCAGCCTGAATTTGTGCCTCAAGAGCGGAAGCCCCGACCTGAGACCCCTCTTTGGCCTCAGAATGGGCATCCACATGAGCCTGCGGCTCGATGAATTCACGTTTGGCTTTGCCGAACTCACCTCAGAGTTGTTCCAGCTCATCCGCCTTGTCCTTCAGCTAAAACAGCGAAATACCCGAGGGAAAAAAGTGAAGACAATCACCATCCGCCCGCACGGGCACAAAAGAACAAAGGGCAGGCAAGCTCAAATAAAGGCCTAACTCAGAGATCGAGCCTAAAACAGCTGGGCAACACGGAGAATCCCCAACACATTCTCGCAACAAGGATCACACATGAAAGCCCCCGGGCCTGCCTGATCAATTCCGGACCTACGAGGATCCCGCCAAACACCGAAACCAGCCTACCTGGTATAAATCAATAAAAGAAAAAAGGTATAGAAAAAATAAATCTTCAAGTTTCTTCTTATATTACATACGCAAAAAAAGGGGCGCATTCTCCATATACGGACATGCTCTACATATATCAAAAACAAAGCGACAAAATGGCAAAGTCTACGCTCTGCTCTAAAGGGCTACGGCTTGCCGGGTTCGCTCTTCGCCTCATCATCAAGAAGAGACCTCGCATCGCGCTCGTCCGCCTTTGCTCGAGCCAATTCCTCTGATAAAAGGAAGCCCCTCGCACCAATCTCCTCGAGTACTTCTCTTCAGGATCGGCAACGAACATATTCCTCGATCCTCTTCTCTTGGTCGAGGGCTCGCTTCAACTCGGCTTGAGCGTCCGCATCGTCTTTCATATGAATCGCCATATCCTAATCAGCCTTGGTTCGGCCTAGCGTCGCTCCATCCCGGGCATCAATTATTTCAGCCCTGATCTTCGAGAGATCAGATTCAAGTTTGCCGATCATATCCGCTTGAACTTTGGCATTATCACGAGTCAAGCGGAGTTGGGATTTGAAGGCAGGGACATTGGCCGAGGCTCCTGCCTCCTCTAAAGCTTGAGCTTGCACCCGAGCCCTTAGCTCGCCACAGGCAATTCTGACGTGGTCGACATCGCCCTTGAGGTACTCCAGGACCTCTGTCCTTTTTTGTAGCTAATATAACAAAAGGGGGGTTAACCTTGAGGTCCAACAGGATCAAAGCACGAGCTACAGGAAGTTACCTGCGCTGTCAAATAAGTTCTCATAATTCGAGCTCCGGTACGCCTCATATCGCCAATGCTGCAACTCAACTTCCTTCCCCTCGCTAAGGAACCTAAGGGATTCGTCCTCGCCCAGAATTTTCTGAAGCTTGGCCCGTTGACGGAGCAGTTCGAACATAATCCCATCACAGGCCTGCATAAGGAAAGTTCAATAAAGGGATGAGGACACGGAATACAGGGGATTTGCGCACAAACTTACCACAAAGTGAAGCCGACGAACTTCTTCGAAGTCGGAACACACTCCTATTGATCATGCCTCTTCGGCCCTGGGAGAACCGACCTCAGACACAATATGTTCACTTAAAGGAATTGCCAACCAGAAATCAGGTATTCTGGGAGCAGCAGACTCGGATGATGCCCTCTCCTCGGAAATACGAGCACGATCAGCACCACTAAAAGCTTCACCACACAGTGGATGTCGATCACCCTTATTGCCATCGTCCCTTGGCTCGAAGGCCGATGACTCTTTCCCCTCTTCGGAAGAGCATTGCCTATCCCAAGGAACCGCCTGATATCTACGAGAGGCAAATCCAGTACAAATAAAAGGGGAAAATGTTACTTCAAATATACGAAGGCCAAGGCAAAGGCAGTGTGTGCACATACCTTGGTATTTTGCTCCCCATCTGGCCCGAAATACAGCTCACCACCGACGCTCATCGTAGGACGAATGGGTCACCAGCCTTCGGACCCAGCTGAGCAGGTCAAGGACTTCGCTCAGCGTCCATGAAGTTGCTACAACAAGGGAGAAAATGTTATTACTCAACCGATTTTCGCTGTAGGGAAAATCTGAAAAAGCACCAGATGCTCCACTTACATGCATAATTCCACCCTTCGGGAAATGGCAAAAGCCCCACGGGGATAATGTCAACTGTCCGGACCCGGATATACTAATCGGCCCACTCTCGACCCCCGTCCTCTTCGTCATCACCTACAAAGGGTATGGACGAATGGCACCTCAAGGTTAGCAGGCCCTGGTGATGAAAGGGCCGGTATAGCCTGACGAGATGGTTAAGCGTAAATTCAAACCCAGCTTTCTCCGCAAAGAACCTCACCATCAGCACCACACGCCAAAATGACGGATGTATCTGCGCCAGAGTAACCCGATACTACAAGCAAAAATCAAGCACAACCCTGTCAAGGGAACCAAATGTGAAAGGATATAGATGCACGCTCAAGAATCCATCAGCAGAGTCCGTGATACTCTCGTTCAGGGGAAGCACCTGCAGCGCCACCCCCTCGCTCCATCCACAGTATTTCCTCACCATCTCCAGATGTTCCTCTCATATCAAATACTTCGTCTTCAGAGCGAACACCCTCGATTCCTAAGCGCCAGGAGCAACACTCCCCGTTCCCTTCCGGACCGACCCCGAAGTGGTTTTAATGACTATGGTAAAACTAACAGGTCAAGGCAAGGGCGTGCACCAACACTTTTTGCGCTTGAAGAAATGAAGTACCCTGTGCCAAAGCGGAAAAATGGCTATCTAAAAATAGTAAGGTCTTGCGAAAAAGTCGAAGCCGTCCTATATATAGGCAAGAAGCAGCGACGACTTGTCTACTCGGAGTGAGCCCCGATAAACCTATAGCCTCGATACAGATCGACGGGGTCATACCCGATCCCGAAAGCATCCTTTGATGAGGAGCCAAAGTTCGAGAAATTGTCCGCATTATCTCCAATCTCGAGAAAGTGCTCTACCCCGAGGATCCTCGCCAAGGAGAAGTCGGACTTCGGGATGCTTTCAATGCCATCACTCGACGCAAGGTAAATACCTGGTCTCGTGTTTCCCTCTTTCTAAAAAGAGGAATAAACACAGAAAGCTCCGATCACGAAAGCTCCACGGAGGACCGAGACAGCGCCTGAGTACAGGCAACTCCTCAGTAGAAGTCTATCCTATACGCTTTAAAAAAGGGCTATCTACATCAAGATCAAAAGGGACCCCCGGGTACCCGAAGCGGACCTTTATTTAGGATAACATTCCCGAAGGCCCCGGAATTTGACGCATTATCTCCATACTTCTCGGAGGGCCTCAGTAGTCCGGGCCTATCAGACCAATCCAGGATTGGTCCTAAGTACGACGATAGGTTTGAAAGAGAGCCATGTCGATCAGCAGAGAACGCTCGCGCCCAAGTTAGATATCGGCAGTCAACAAATAAAAGAAGGCATTCAAAGGGCCTCGAGGGGCATGAGAGCATACAAAAGTGAGGAAAGCAGAAGTTAGTAAAGTGTAATTTATTCATAAAAATTTGTGTACAAGCAACCCTCGAGGGATCATTACATACAATTACAAAAGCCTACAGAAGTCTACACCTAAAGCGGAGGAACGAAAGGATGTACATGTGATGAAACCCGGGCGCCTGGTCCACCCTCGAAGATCCATCTCCAATATCAGCATCCTCGAGCACCGCCCCCTCGAGCACGCATCCTCGAGGGTGATTCCTTCAACCTCCACCTCCTATAGGTTCCCAGCTCAATCCCCCGAGGGATTTTTGCGCCAGAGAAGATGAAGAAGAGGAAAAGGAGGGGATGCAGAGGAGGCAAAGAAAAGAGACATGGCCCGCCGAAGCCAAAGGTTGAAGATTCGGCGGGCCTCTGCCTCAACAGTCGGTCGTGCCTCTTTATCCCTTGGGAAAGAAAAAACCCTAGGGATGAAGTGCCATAACAGGCATGGGTAGGAGAGTGAGCAACGAAGCATAATCTGAACGGCTATCTACATAAGGGGGAAACCGACTCCCCGTCCATCATCACCTCGGGCAAATAGCAGTAGCCATAGTGAACGTGTTAACGGCCATAGCAGTAGCGGGACAGCATTGTTATGCTTAACGAAGGGAAACCCCGGCAGAAGGCCACAACGCAGTCTAAGGAAACTCCGCCAAACGGCCTTGAGGCCATGAGCCCCAAGCATAATGTTCAAAGGTAGAAGAAGATGTCAAGAGGGTATATGCGAGCAAGCCAACAAAGGCATTGGGATAAGAAAGACAACGCTAGAACATCCCCATTTATAGGGGCTATGAGCCTATGACGCGGTCGTCGAGGCCTTGGAAGATTGACCAACGGGCGCAGTTAATGCATCCTTAGAAAAATGAACCGAAGGCGGTACCTTCACCTTAGAGAGCGGGAATCAGGAGTGCATTGAATAAAGTCGAAAATGCATGAGCCCGTGGATTCCCCAGTCGCCGCAAAGCTCGCGCCAGGAGTCACATCATCGGAATGACGTCGCCGTAAGGAGCTCGAGGAGTCAAAATCATTTCCCATCACTTCGTTATGGAAAACGCGGAGACTATCTGTACGCAGCAAAATTAGAGGACTTGATTTCTTGCTGTCAAGTCATTTCAGAAGAACGCCTTGAGACCCCGAGGACGGTAGGCCATGACCGAGTTCCCAACCTCGAGGCTCGTTGAGGCCTGACTCAGAAAAAACAAAGATCGAAGCCAAGACGAAGGGGGAAGCTCCCAAGGCGCACGACTAGGCCTGACGGGGCCGGCCTATATAGAGCCTATGCTGAGGCGTCGTGTCAAACCATCCCATCTCCATACTTTGTAATTAATCTCCACATACTAGTAACCGAGCTCCCCTCATATATAAAGGGGACTTACACTACCTTGTAGGGGACTGATGTTGCTCCATTTCTCCACAAGTGCAATAATATCTCTCTCTTTTTCTCTCTAACTTGTTCGTTCTCACTGCCCCGAGGTTGCCTCGATATTCATCGCTTTCTTATTTGTTCTTCATCATATAACTTAGTATTGGCCATAAAGAGCCTTGTTTAATTATATCTTTAACTGTTATCCCATCCCCGACCATCCCCGATAGCTCGAGCACGACCCCAACATCGACCCCGAGGTTCCTCATCGACCAAACACACGTCCGGGTAGCAGGCCCTGCAGTTCGATTATTATCCCGTTTTAGCTTGTATTTAATCTTTACACTCCATATTACTAGCATCAACTTCTCTAACAACTAGCTCGGGAATAGATGACGTATTTTTAGAATCTCATTTATAAATTTAATTGTTGTTACCATTTTCACGGTAAACACCGCCTATTGAAGAAAGTGCATTTGATAATAAACTACGCCTATAGGGTATTTGTATGTTAAATAATATTTATTTTAATATAAGTTCTATAGAGAATTTTTGCATCTATTTTGTTAATATGCAATTTTTTGTTTTACATTTATTTAAATTTTTTCTATTTTTTATCTTTATTTTGGGTTTTTTGCATTTTAAGACTTTTTTTTAAACTTATCTTTATATGACGCTCGTGATATATGTGATGTAATACCATAAGGCATTCCCTACTATGTGATATTATGTAATTTTACAATTTTAAATTCCCACATAAAACCAAATGGATCAATATTGTTGAATGATTGTGTCATATTACCCCTTGAAAAAAATATAACATATAAAAGCCTAAGATATTCCCGAAAAGTCGAAAACTAAGTGATAAAGGGTTTGTGAAATCTTCTAAGATGTTAATGGGCAAAAGGATTTGGGCTGGTTGAATATATTTTCCGAAATAACCTAATCCTTTATTTGTAAGACCCACATAGAAATATGCCACTGATGTGAGTAACGCTAAAGTAACAGTAGTATTGTACATGAGGTTTGCTAATATATTTGCTTCCTTATCAACATCTACTGCCAAATAGAGTGTCACAACCTAAATCCCGCTTTAAGATCGTGATGACACCTAGTCTCTAAAACTAGGTAAGTCAATCACTTATCTAATTTAAAATCAATAAAGGCATGATATAATGAAACAAAATTTAACATAAATACGGAAATAAAAGTGATACATGCCAATACAACAAAAATACAACATACTCCCAAACCTAAGTGGTACAGAGTCATGAGCTCTAACTGAATACATAGAAACATCTCAAATACATTACTTTTCAGATAGAGAATTGATAGTGAAAATATAAGGAAAGGACTCCAAGGGACTGCGATGATCAAAACAACTCTACCTTGATCCTTGCGATCAAAGAAGCTCTCACTGCATGAGTCTGTTACCTCCAATAACTAGATTTGCACAAATGTGCAGAAAGTATAATATGAGTATACCACAATCGGTACCTAGTAATTATCAAAACTAACCTCGGTGAAGTAGTGATGAGGTCAAGTCATGTGATACTCACTAGACAAAATAATATGTGCAATAATCAAGATAGTTAAAAAAAATAACAGGAACAATAACAGTAACCTCATTAGAATAAATGATAACAACTCAAAATAAGTAGAGGATCAGTTTCAACAATAAAACATCAATACAAATGGCATCTCCTGCCCACATTATCGTCTCAACAACAGTAACCACCCGTATCACTCCGCCACGACAATAACATAATAGCCGCATATATCACTCTGCCCAGACAATAACACAATAGCCACCTGAATCACTCCGTCTAAACAATAACACAATAGTCACCCGAATCACTCAGCCAAGACAAAAATAAATAGTCATATGTATCACTCCGCCCGAACAATAACACAATAGCCACACTTATCACTCCGCCCTGACAATAATACAATAGCCACCCGTATTACTCCGCCCAAAAAATAATACAATAGCCACCTATATCATTCTACATGATCAATAATAGTGAAATGTGACCCTTATACTCCACACGTCAACCACCAACCACACAATATGCCTACATGTGCCACAATATCACAAAGACAATAGCTGAAGAGTTTCATCACAAATATGAGATCATAATTTATCAACAAGGTGCATACAGACATGAAAATGGTAAAATATGTTTTTTTTAACTAATAAGTATTACCACAACTAAAACATGTGTAATGATCTCGTTCACGTAACTACAAAGAGATAGAGTAGGATCCATACACAATTCATCTTCAAAATAAGGCACATTAATAGCCTAATGTCTATTCCGGTCACCAATCACACATACCACCCCTGTACACATTCGTCACCGCTAGTACACGTTGCTATCACATAACACAAATAAATGATTAAGCCACACAAGGTTAGGCAAGATACTTACCTCAAAACAAGCTAAATCAGTACTCTAAATATCCTTCTCGCGTGAGTTAACCTCCGGGTGGATCGAATCTAGCCAAAACCACTTAATAATATCAATAAAAGCCATATAAAATAAGCCCATTCAATTATGCAAAGTCAACCAAAAGATTCAATCCCCGGACAGCACCCCAGAACGCGATCAAACTTACAAATCCGGGACATCCATTAAAATATGAGTTCAACCATACCAATCTCGTAGAATATTAACCTATCGTTGTTCGATCGAGGTCGAACTTTTCTCTTTGGCGATGGCCCTTGGCCTTAAGGGTGTTATTTCGAACTTTTGTCGAAATATTAGCCCGTCATTGTTCGATCGGGGTCGAACTTTTCTCTTTGGTGATGGCCCTTGGCCTTAAGGGTGTTATTTCGAACTTTCGTCGAAATATTAACCCGTCGTTGTTCGATCGAGGTCGAACGTTTCTCTTTGGCAATGGCCCTTGGCTTTAAGGGTGTTATTTCGAACTTTCGTCGAAATATTAACCCATCGTTGTTCGATCGAGGTCGAACTCTTCTTTTTGGCGATGCCTCTTGGCGTTAAGGGTGTTATTTCTATATTTCGGTGAAATATTAACCTGTTGATATTCGATCGAGGTCGAACTCTTCTCTTTGGCGATGGCCCTTGGCCTTAAGTGTGTTATTTTGAACTTTCGTTGAAATATTAACCTGTCGTTAGTCCCGATTTTTTGGAGAGTTGGGTATCCTCTAGGGGAGTCCCAGTTTCGCTCAACCTCTGTGCTTCCCGGGTGAGTCCCTGTTCGCTTGATTTTATTTGCATCGGAGGGTGAAGTGTCAGAGAGCATAAAACGTTGTTGTTTTGCTCACACTCGTTTTGTGCACATATTGGGGTTTCCTTGTCTAACCTTTTCGCTTTCCGGTCTGGAGATGTCATTGGTGGGCTGGATGATGAATTATAATTTGACCTCGGGGATGTCCCCCTCGTCGACCTGGTCTCTGAGTCCCCCGGGAAGACCCTCTCAGGACAACTCTTAGGTGAGGGAGAGAGAGTGCAACTTAAGGGGCGTTATTTTCTAGAGGTTGGGTTGTCAAGTGGACGATATTTTGGTTGTTTTGTAGTAGTTTCCTATTCTTCAATTGAGATATTTCTTTGCTCGCTCGCCCGCGCGGCGCTTGCGTTCATGTTTGAGCAAACAACAGAAGGTGAGCCAAAATTATATTTTCCTTACCCCGATCCGATGAGTTGGTAAATGAGGGTAGATCTATAACATTGCTCGTTTTGCGTGGCGTTTCAATGGTTGATGGGGCGGTGGTTTCTGAATTCAGTAGCCGTGTTCAGCTCCCTTTCCCCTTCTTTTTTGTGGTTTTGCCCTACTCGAGTTGGGCTTGCTTTGGCTGGTTCATGGGCGGCCCGACGTGCGGGGGAGGATGTTGGTTGTACTTCTGCTTGCATATAGAATCATGATCTAGATTGGCATGTGAGGTTTACTTACCGCTCTTTTTGGTGGGTGATCATGTTTCTGGTTTTTTATCTAGAGGAGACTAGGAAATTTTTACTAAGAAATTCCCACAAACGGCGCCAAATTGTTTGACCAAAAGATACCAAAACCTTTTTGATTAAATCATTTTATGAAGATGATGAGGTCAATCTTAGTCAAGCATAATAAACTACAGATCTATAAATGAACCAAAAAATGATGAATAAGATAAAATAGGGGCAATCAATCTTGTTGATGTTTTTCCTTTCTTCTTTTATAATCCCGTGAGGATAATCAATTTACATGATATATGGAGATTGTTAATTTGCATCCCTTCTTAATAGAAAATTACAGAGGAGAGGAAAGAGTGAAAAAGCCCTCCTTTCTCTTGGTAGATTTCCCCATTATATATAGCCCTAGAGTCTTTGCCATATTTTTTGGTCGATGCGTCTTCAAACCACGACCGTTTTCATCGTTACCTGAGTAGTGTCCTTTAACTTGACGTATACCGTAGATACTTAGTTTGGAGTAGGTCGTGACACCTTTCACTATCCTGCCGCTTACGCGGGATCCCAGTTAGGTCAGACCTCAGTAATCAGATTTTGACCAATACATACAATAAGCAAACATTGCTTAATAATCAATTTGTTTGTAAAGCTTTTGACAAAACGTCCCACAAATTTCAGTCAATGAATGCCCTGTGAGCTAGATCAAATTTCTTGGAATTAGACGACCCATGCATGACAAGCACCATATCAACAAAACAATCATGATAATTTTAAGTTAATTCGAGGTAAGCTTATATTCGTAGAAGAGACAAAGCATGAATGAGACACTTTTGGAGAGTAAACCACCAAACAAAAACAAAATTCCATATATTCCAATTCAACCACCAGTTGAGATAAATTTATGTTTAACTTGCATCAGACCACCATTGCATTACACAGATCAAAAGAAGGGTCAGCAAGTAATGTATGTAGTGACTCTACAGACACAAATAGTTGGATTTCCCTGGTTTAAGCCTAAACTAGCAAAGACTTATATGCATCCCAACCCTAAGCAACTGCTTCTGGCCAAACTTGACAATAGTCTTTTTATTTGTTTTTGTTTTTGTTTTTGTAATTGTAATTAAACTATTAAATATATTTCATGTGACTTTTTTTTTTGGTATACAAATAGCCCAAGGTGATTATTAATAGGGAAATTCTCTAATTAGCCCAAGGAGAATAATAATCACCAGGGAAATTATCTAATTATCATATCCTTCAACGACCCATTGGTGAAATATATTTTATTTTAGAAGGAATTTACAATAAGGAGCCTGGTTTCTGGGGAATTTTTCTTCTTGTGGGTATTTTAGGTAGAAGGGAATTATTACAGGAAGAGGCTGATGGCTTCAGCTTTTAATGAAAGATGAGCAAAGGTATTAATTTTAACCCGCAATATAATGTGTAACATTACGATAGTGTTTTTCAGAGTGCAATACTCGAATGGTCACTTAACTATCCCAAATTATCCCCGAAAGTCATTTTTCTTTCATTTGTAATAACAAAGTAACTGAACTATACCTATAGCACTCAGAAGGTCACTCAACTAGATTTTTCAAATTTTGGATTGCAAAATACCTATTTACCCTCTAAATTATAAATATTTTTCTTTTTTAATATATTTTTTTAAAAGCCTTTTAATATTATGATTTTCCCTTTCTAATTTATATTATGGACTTACCTATAGAATAAATATTTTATTTATATATTTAAAAAATAAAAAGTATTAAGCATATATAATGCTGGAATAACAAAATAATGAGCATAGTAAAAAAATTAATTAGAATAATATGATCGTAATAATAATTTTAGGATTAACAAAAAAAATTCAAAAAATTATTTATACAATTTAGAAAGAAAGAAAATAAATGTTGTAAAATATATATTCCATGCACGTAATATAAAAATAATTATTTAAATAAAGATATTCTTATAATATACATTATATATTCTTGAAAATTATGCTCAATATTATTATTGTCACGACCTTTTGTTGTTAATACTAAAATTATTATTATGAATAAATTATTCTAATTAATTTTTTTTACTATGCTTATTATTTTTTTTTATTCTACATTATATATGCTTAAATATTTTTTATATTTTTTTTTAATTTATAAATAATGTTTATTTATTCTATAGGTAATTCCACAATATAAATTAAAATGAGAAAAATCATAATATTAAAAAGTTAAAAAAAAAAGATAAATATTTATAATTTAGAGGGTAAAACAGGTATTTGATAATCCAAAATTTGGAAAATCTCGTTGGGTGACCTTCTGAGTGCTATAGCTATAGTTCAGTGACTTTGTTATTACAAACGAAAGAAAAGTGACTTTAGGAGATAATTTGGGATGATTGAGTGACCATTTGAGTAATGGACTCTAGTTTTTCAGGTTTTGTTTAGCCAACGACTAAAACTATCCACTTTTACAAACATAAAGGATATATATTTTATGTTCAGTGGTATATATGAAGGAATAGAATTCTTCTAGCCGCATACTTAAGGAGTCCGGAATTAAAAAATTATTTTTTTTGACTCAAAATACATAAATAGGTGAAAAAAAACTTAGTGACCAAAATATATAAAACTCAGTTTCGAACCACGTTTTACATTAACGTCTTTTTGGGACGTTAAGGTAAAACGTGGTTCAAAACTGCGTTTTATTAAAACGCCTTTCGTAACCACGTTTTACCTATTTTGTGGGTCCACCAATAACTTTTCTGCGCTTAACTGAAATAACAATAATTCAAATATGTAAAACGCCCTTTTAAACTGCGTTTTACTTCCAAAAAATTTGACTCCCCTTCCCCAGATTGGGCATTGCCTTATTTAAAGGCATTAAGGGTTTTGAAAAAAATCAATCAGAAATACTCCATCTTCGTGATAAATTTTTCTTCTTGTTAAATTCTCAAGCTTTTTTCATAATGTCTAAAGAGCGAAAAGTAAGGGTTTCATTATATTGGTGGGGTTTGGGGGGTGAGGTTGTGGTGGCGAATAACTCAGTGAGTTATAGTTTTATCTCCATAATGTCATGTTAAGTTGCCACTTACAATGGAGTACGATAGACTGGTATCGTTGTTATGCAATAAAATGAGGTTGAGCAAACGTTCGGTGAATCTTAAAATAACCTGAAGATATCCGTATTTTTTTAATTAAACTTAGTTTTGAACCACGTTTTATATATTTTGGTCACTAAGTTTTTTTTTTCACTTTATGTATTTTGAGTAAAAAAAGACGATATTTCCAGGCTCGATATTTGGTCACCAAGTTTTTTTCCCACCTATTTATGTATTTTGAATGATTTTTATATAAACGCGCTTTTAAAGAGCGTTATGCCTTAACGTCCCAAATGGACGTTAAAGTATAGCGCTCTTTAAAAGCGCGTTTTATATAGATATATAACTATTTTTTTTTACACATATTTCTGTCACTTGTGTCCAAAAGAACCACAATTAGGTTCTGAACTCCATACTTAAAGGACTATTCAGGTTTTTTCCTCCGAGCTTAGAGAGCACAACCAAGGTATTGTGTAAATGGATATCACTAGAGTCTTGTCCTCTCTGATTTGTTGCTTCAGACATCTTCCTCCATCAATAAAAATTTGCCACAAAAAATAGAAGCAAATTGTACCCAAATCACTTTTTAATAACCCCGAACCCGATCGTGATGGCGCTTCTCGTGAAGACAAGGCTAGTCAATTGTACCCAAATCACTTTTCAAAACAGTTATTCAACATAGAAATAGTCTACACAGGATTGATAATGCTAAACAACGGAAAATATTGATAACAATGCGGAAATATACCCGACACAGCCCTAACCGGGGTGTCACAAGTTACGAGCATTTATAGCCATAATACAAGTTCTGCTAAAGTCATAACTACTACAAGTGTTTGAAAAGGAACAGAAATGATAGAGGAGTAGAGACACAGGGCTGCGGACGTCAACAGATACCTCGTAATCTCTGAAAGGCCCGCCTGGAACTGGAGGAAATTAGCACTCCGGAGCGGAACCAGCTACGCCTGAATCTGCATACAGGGGTGCAAGAAGTAAAGTGAGTACTCCAACTCAGTGAGTAACAAATGTAAATAACAACTGAGAGTAAGAAAATACGTAAAGCGCAAGGCAATCTATAATGAAGCAGTAAAAATCACTTAAAATCAGTAAAGCAGTAAAAATCAAGTAAAATCCTCTTTCAACCGGTAAACAAGTAATTGACAGATAATTAAGGTAAAGTAAACAAATATAAGTTCGCCCCTCGGGCATAGTATCAACAAATCCGCCCCTCGGCAATATCTCAAAACAATACTAGCCCATCGGGCTCAATCTCACATCACAATGGGTACCCGCGCTCATTGGGGTGTGCAGACTCATGGAGGGGTCCCATACGGCCCAAGTGCAATATCAAGTCATCTCGTGGCATCAAACTAGGCCCTCGGCCTCAAATCAGTATCAGTGTTTCCTCACAACATAGGCCCTCGGCCTTACTCAGTCAAAAATTATTTAAAATATCATTTAAGTCTTAAAACTGAGTAAACGTGGTTGAGTAGTAAACAGTGAAAAATAACGTGACTGAGTTCAAGTATAAGTCAAAACAGTGAGGAAATATCAATAAAAATTCCCGAAGGGTTCAAATAGTTGGCACTAGACCCAAATATGGCATTCAGCCCAAATAATGATGATAGCAAATAGTTTTCAATCAAATACGCGATAAAATCATCAACCGGGACGGACAAAGTCACAATCCCCAATAGTGCACGACCCCACGCTCGTCATCAAGCGTGTGCCTCACCTTAATATAGCACTACGATGTGCAATCCGGGGTTTCAAACTCACCTCGAACCGACTAAATCTCTAGTTTGCGATGCCTTTGCCCCTCGAATCGACCTCCACGCGCGTCGAATCTATCCAAAATCAGAATGAGAACATCAAAATATGCTAAGGGAACAAGACCCAAGCGAAAACAATCAATAAAGGGCACAAATCCCGAAATTACCAAAACCCGACCCCCGGGCCCACTTCTCGAAACTCGGAAATTTTCACTCCAATAGGTTCCTTATCGCCCCACGAGTTCATACATATCAGGAATACCAAAATTGGAGTTCAGATGACCCCTCAAATCCTCATTTTAAGGCCTCTTAAACGTAAGCCTTAATCCCCAATTTTTAGCCTTTTAATTCCTTTAATTACAGCCTTAATCCATGAAATTCTACCATAGAAATGTGTTTTAGGTCCAAAATCCTTACCTTAACGAAGTTCCCTAGAAATCCCTCTTCCAAATCGTCCAAAAGCTCTCAAGCCGAAGTCAAAAATGGTAGAATAACTCAATTTCGCGAAATGGAATAACTTATATGTTCTGCCAGACATTTTCGCATTAGCGACTCTCCAACCGCTTTTGCGGTACCGCATTTACTGTCTAGCATCTGCAAAAATTACTTAAGGGACCAGATTCCGCATCTGCGGTTCACGCGTCGCATCTGCGACTCCGCAGGTGCGGTCCATATACCGCATCTGCGGTCCCTGACTATTCTTCCCAAATTCGCTTCTGCGGTTCTCCTTCCGCACGTGCGGGCACCGCACCTGCAGTCCCCAAACCGCAGGTGCGAAAACACCAGAAGTAGCAATATCAGCTGCTGTAACAAGGTTCCAACCTCTTCGTTAACCATCCGAAATCACCCTGAGGCCCCCGGGACCTCACCCAGCACAAACTTATCCCAATACCTTATTGAAACTTGTTCCCATCATCAAAACACTTCAAACAACATCAGATCAACCAAAACACCTCGGATTTAAGCCTAAATTTCTAAAATCATCCGAAATATCGTTGTGGTGTACTCATGTTACTCTTTTGCACATGTTTTGTGTTCGGATCTAGGAATCCTGATGGCATCATGTTAGCCTGCCTATATGACACTTTTTAGGTGCATTTTTCCTTGAACCTTGTGTAAACACGGAATACCTCGTGCACCGTGCTGCCTTTTTAAAAAAAATGAAAATTCTGTGTGTTAGACCCCAAATAAAAGAATGGAGAAGGGTTAAAACTGCCCCTTGACTATTGGATTTAGTGCAAAAATGCCCTCTGTCTACCTATTGAGCCAAAAATATCCCTACCATTATCTTAATGGCTTAATTATGCTCTTATTACTAACAAACTTATTTAGAAAAAAATTAATTCACATGTCATTGTTCCATTGGAGTAAATATAAATCCTTACCAAAATTTTAAAAAAAACACCCATAACTTGGGTTTTCATTGGACCAGCTCCAAGAAAGGACCCTCCTCACTGGCCACCACCAACTCCTTCTTTCTTCTCCAATCTCTGCGAAATCGAATTAGAGGAGGATATAGTGAATTATTTTCTCAGAGCCATTTTATTCCCATTTGATTTCATTATTGAATTTACTCTCATTCAATTACTTCCTAAGTCAAGATCCGAAATTTTATTCCCATACCCGTTTTATTTCATTCCCAAAATCAATATTTTTTTGCTTAAATTGTTACGTTTTTTTGTTGTTGTGGTGACATAAATTCTTCCATTTGCTGAACTTAATTAAAAGAGGAAGAAGAAGTTATATTGTCTTTTAAGAATAAAATTTGGATTACAGGGTTTAAGATGGGTACGGGCCAATCAAAACCCAGGTTATGGTGTTTTTTTAAAGTTTAGTAAGGATTTATATTTTGCCAATGAGACAGTGACACGTGGATATTAATTAATTTTTTTCTAGATAAGTTCGTTAGACATAAGGGCATATTTTAGGCTCACTAGTATTAGTATCCGCGCGGATGCGTGGATACTAATCATGTCAAATATTTAAGTTACTTGGATTGTATGTAAATAATCTTAAAATTTACATATTCTCAGTAAATATAGATAATCATTGGATATTAACTACATGAAAAAAATTAACCATTTTTTCTATTTTTCTTTTTTGATATTATTCTTGCCGGTGTCATTGGATCCTAAATATAGTCAGGAAGCAAAATAATAACTCATATTTATGGCAAAACAGTCAAATGTTGAGACAATGAATGATTCTTTGGATAAAACATAACTCTTTTACTACTACTTGAACTCTTATTTGGTATGTTGATATCTCTTAAAAAAATATTTCTGTCTTAAAATTTCAGTTTCTAAAACATTATTTTTCAATAATAATTATTTTTATAATAATGTAATTAAAAATATTATTCTTAATTCAAAACTCATTTTAGTTGGCTATCTAAAAATATAAAAAATTCTTTAGCTAGTGAATTGTTTTTACTCCATTTTAATATTTGACATTAATCATGTTAAATATTTGAGTTATTTGAATTATATGTAAATAACCTTAACATTTAAACCTTCTAAATAATTATAGATAATCGCCAGATATTAATTAAGAAACACTACATGAAAAAAGACTAATATTTTCTCAATTTTCGTAGTGATAATTTTATTTTTGCACTATTTTCATAGGTGTCATTGGAACCTAAAAATAACCACAAAGTGAAATAATAACTCATATTTATGGTAAAGCACAAAGGTTGACACGATATAAACGATTCTTTGATTACAACGTGACTCTTATACTACGACTTGAACTCTTATTTGGTATGATTTTATCTTCAAAAAATTATATCTATTTTGAAATTTCAATTTCTAAAACTTTATATATATTATAATAATGATTATCTTTATAATGATGCAAGTGAAGATATTATTCTTAATTTAAAATTCACTTTAATCGGCTATCTAAAAATTTAAATGATTCTTTGGCTGGATTTATTTCAGTATGACTCCATTTTAAGTTTATCGATATATCTAGCCCCAAAATTTGAATTTTTAATACCCTATATATACAAAAATTTTGTTTTTTGAATCATTAAATGTTAAATTAGTTGATTGTTATTATAAAACATTGCATATATTGTCTTAAAATTGTCAAGTAGTTTATTTTTTGACACCATACTTGGCTCAACCTCAATGCAAACTACTCAAATTGCATTCCAAATCAAATTGGAATATCATATCAATTTGTCAGTAATAGTGATTTCTTAAAAACGACACATAATATAAATTAAAAAAAAATATTCGAAGATATCATTATCTTATAATCTATGTATTTGAGTTGAAAAAAATATATTTGAATCGATGAGATTAACTTTCAAATTTTTTATATTCTACAAAGATGAAACATAAGAAGAAATTTGTTGTCATCTTTTATTTTTCGTTTTTATATCTTTCTAACATTTTTTCAATATTTATTTTCTTTTATCTTATTTTTATGTCATTATTTCTTTTGTTACAAAAAAATAACTTATTTCACTATAAAAGGATAAATTTTAATAAAACTGTCTACATATGAACTTTAATTATATTTTTAGTCTTTGATTGAAATTATTTCATATTTTTTTGGCTTTATCTAATCAGCCTAAAAGTAGGTGCTCACTCGACCACTTAAATTAAAAAATAAAATGATTTTTAATTTATATATAATCCATATATAATATATGTATAATCGTGTGTTGTCGGTATATCATCTATTTATATTAGCTATAAAAAGTAAACAATAAATATGGCCGAATATTATATAAATATTCTATAAGATTTCAGTTTTTTAAGTTTATCCATGATATAACTTCTATAATAATAATTTTAAAACTCCCTACTAATGTTCAAAAATATCTTATCTTTTTATTATCTTTGAATTAAAAAAAGTAAAGAGATTTTTCGAAATAATTTGTTTACATTTTAAAAAAATATTTCACGTCATACCAATTTTTCTTTATATATACTCTTTGTTACACTTAAAAGTTGCTATAGAAACTATCAATTAAAAACCAATTTATCTCTTGTTGAGTTTGAAAAAAAAATCTTTCACATAATCTAATGATTCAAAACTAATATTCTTCAATGAAAAAAATATTATACCCTTGCAATATTGGCTTGACTACAGTTAAATGAAGGGGTTTCAGCTTATACCCTTCAATTCATTGAATGTGCTAAATTAAAATTAATGATAGCAATTGTATAGCCAACGTTTTGTTATTTGTTTGATCTCCATTATGCAAATTGATTCTTCAAACAAATATTCTTCAAGAAGACTTTGGGATGTTTCTTTCTCCAGCATGTATTTTTACTTTATTATATATGCAAGTAAACTTTTATTTGTTTTGTAAACTCTTTTTTGTTATTTAGATAAACATAGACGTGTACCCTATATATTATATTTATTTTACAAGAATTATGTTTTATTCAAATCTAGCTACAGTGTTTCAAAGAACTATACTTATAGGATTTTAAATGTGCAAGAGTTTTATGGTTATATGGAGTAGTTTTTTTTGCTAGAGGTGAAGTAGTATTTAAATAATTATAAATAAAAAAAAGTTCTTAACATGATTGCATATGATCATTAACCGAATGAACTATGATAACATGATAAAAAAGATAAATTTTATTTTTAATTTAAATTCGAATTTTAGAACTTTATCTATAAATTCAAAATTATCTTTTAATTCAAATTTCGTATATATATATATATATATATATATATTCTATCTTATATTTATATTTAATTAAAATAGTCAAATATATAATAAAGTTATCATATACTATTGATATTTATTAGTTTGCCACTTGGCTTAACCATAATGTCAATTATATATGGTAACTTTCTTGCTTTTAATATATATATATATATATATATATATATATATATATATATATATATATATATATATATATATATATATATTATAAAAGTATAAATAAAATATTGGATTACAAAAATAGCCCTAAAATATAACTATACTATTGGATATAATAGTAATATTGTTATTTTCCTTTTTGTTTTGAATTTAGTTTGATTTAGGAGAAAGAGTGTGTCTAGGAATTCTATTCAAATTGGTTTATGATTTCCAATTAACTTTTCCATTTTTAGTTTATGTAGCGTTTGAATCGTCCGTTATTAGGAGTAGCTTCAAAGGGTATAAAATACCGACTTTATGAGCGGACAAAGGAAAGAATGTAGGACAGGGAATTTAACTAAAGTTATAATAATGTCTCATTTATTTTCAAGAAGATAAAATACCTAGGATATTAGGACCGAGGATTTAAATTAAAGTTTTTTTAATGTTTAATTTTAATTTTAATGAAGATAAAAACCTAGGGTATTATCCGTGTTATTTATTTTCAAGGGAGAGAATGTACGAGTAGTCAAGAGGTAACTTGTGGTGGTATAACAATCATAGATAGAAGCAAAATATTGAGCGACAAAAATATATTAATTTTTAAATTACAATAATTCGGATGAAGACGAAATATACCTATTTGATTTTATCACATCTGTTACTATTAAATGAAGATTTTTTTCCTTTGAATAACATTGTAATTACAATCGATTTTCAGAGTTTCAAAGAAAACTTTTTTAAGTTGGGATTCAATTTTTTACTCCCACCGTCTCAAGTTACCTATCGTGTTTCTCTTATACACGCCTATTAAGAAACATTAATTAGGAGGAAGGTTGGACTATTTTATCCTTCTTTATGTTTTAAGATATAATCTCTCTTCATTGAATATTTATTCTATTTATGTGTTATCTCCATTTTCAAGAACAATTATTATTAAGAGTAAACTAAAAAATATATAATTTATTCTGTCGTGGACTTCTAAAATGCCAAAATAATATGAGACAACTATTTTAAGAAAATACGACAGGTAATTTGAGACAGAGGAAGTAACTTTAATTAACCAAAAATAGAAACTCTAAAAGTTTCAAAGCAAAACCTTATTTGAGTTAGGACTCATTTCCTTCTGTTAAGTAACAACTAATTAAAACTTAAATTTCCGAAGTCAAACTTTATTTCTGTTGGGGCTAACTTAAGCAACGAGTAACTAAAACTACTAAGTTCTAAAATAAAACCTTCTGGCGGTGGAATTAAAATACACAATTTCTTTCCTTTTTCTATTTGCGTTGTACTTCTTTCACTAGTCATATATTTATTTGCTTGATATAAATATTCAATACGACTAAGTTCTAATTTCATTTTATATTGGTATTTCATTACCAAATTACTTCATTATATTTTCTTATGTGTGTCTTCTCTTTGAATGCTAATATCCGGTACACCATCTTCTAAAACTGGCGCAAAATGAAATATCTTATCATGAAAATATTTCTCATAGTAATATTTTTCCTATCTAAAGTTTGCAATAGTTTTAGGGATTACACGTGCAAGACACGTGATATAGAGACTAGTATATATATAGAAAGATTGGGTGGACGAAGGATAATTTTGTACCAAGTCAAATAGTGTGGGGCCCTTTTCCGAAAAAGGAAAAAAGAAAAAAGACCTAAGTTTGGGGTATTCTACCCAGCGCGTTACCCCGCGTTCGCCGAAGTTGCAATTCACAAAGTCGGCTTTTCCCTGTTTTTTCCTACAATGTGCAATTGACGCAGTCTGCTTATTTCTCATTCGCTAAAACTCAAAAGTCCCCACCACGAGGACGGTGTTCAGTTCAGCCTCCTACTCAGTCTTTCTCTGTAGTCAGAATCAAACTTTGTCGGATCTTTCTTTGTTTCCCCCCGTCCTATAATCAATAAATCAGTCATGAAAGGAAAATGGAAATCACCTTTTTGGGTGCTATTGGTGTTGTACTGTCTACTTCTATCTCAGTCGTTTAAGGGATGTTTTTCTGCCTTTAGTCTGCCTCGTCCCTCTTGGAAGAAACAGTCCAAATTTGGTTCCTCTCTTGTTTTCCCTCTAGCTGGAAATGTGTATCCTAAAGGGTATTTTTCCGCTACTTTTTCAATTGAATTTTACTTTATGATGTTCTTGGATTACTAATGGTTGTCTGCTGTTTTTTTTTTT
This sequence comes from Nicotiana tabacum, assembly GCF_000715075.1. Lineage (NCBI taxonomy): Eukaryota > Viridiplantae > Streptophyta > Magnoliopsida > Solanales > Solanaceae > Nicotiana > Nicotiana tabacum. The sequence goes on along the minus strand of NC_134099.1, from coordinate 90,894,171 downwards.
CTGTGGTTTATTGAAAATTTCACAAATTCTTTAAAGGTTTTGTTATTTGATTTCTAGGAATTTATGATCTTTGTGTTTGGGTGTAACAAGTTTTCTCTATTGGTTTTTATTACTGAAATTTTTGCCATGTGTTATGCTTAGAATGTTGGTACGGGTTTTTCATCATATTCTTTGACTTTGATAGTCTTGTAATTTTTCGGCATTTTTAATTTCCTTGAAATTTATTGTACATTTCCTAGTTTTATGTACTTTAAGTCTTTAATCTAAACTTTGATGGTTGTCAAACAATGGAGATTTGTATAGTACTGTTTATACTGCTGAAGCTATAACTAGTTGATGGTAGTCAAACCATGGTATCATAAAGAGCTTTCTTTTCGCCATGTCCTCTGATTCCACTGGTAGTAGCAGTATCCTTCCTTCATTTCGTTATTCTCTCATTTTCCCTTTGTTCCATCCTCTTGCTTTTATTTGGTGTGCGAATGAAAGTCCCACATTGGTAGTTGTAAAGATTGTGAAACTACATACAAGGTGTAGGGATACTCTTAATGGTTTGAGGGCTTTCGGGGAGAACCATTACGTGTTTCGACCAAAGCGGACAGTACCACACTGTATTATCTGTGGGCTCACTTAGCCCAATAACTTTATTGACCATTTTCCCGACATGATTATTTTAGAGTTTTGGAGAAAATGAAGAAGAATTTGAATGAGGGATAGAAAGGGGAAGAAGGGAGATTAGGCTAGGCCCTAGGGAATGAGAACTTGAAGCTCCTGAAAGATGTATACGAATTATAATTGTTGTTTTGCCGTGATCCTATTAAGTTATTGGCGCAACTTTGTTCATTCTTACTTAGATCAACCAACAACTTTTATACGGGTTTGGGTGTTGTGGGACATCAAATTTTTGTTCACCAAGAGAATATTTGTTGTTAGTTTAAGTTTGAATTTCCTTATATATTGATGTCTGAAATTTGGTAAACTGCATGATTGGTTTCCTGTTCTCTCTCTTAAACCCGAATTATTCGTTTCATGTGCAGGTATTATCAGGTGACACTCAATGTTGGCCAACCCCCCAAACCTTACTTTCTTGATATAGACACTGGTAGTGATCTCACTTGGCTCCAGTGTGATGCACCTTGTGCCAAATGCACTCCGGTCAGTGACTCTTCTTTTTTCCTTCTACAAACTTAGCTCTTTTAAGTTACCCTGGTAAAAAACAGGGCTCCACGGTGCATAAAGCATTCCGTGTTCACGCAGGGTCCGGGGAAAGGCCGCACCCAAGGGTCATTAATTGTTGTGTTGTTTTAATATTTGATTGTTATGCAAGAGGTCACCAGTATCTTTCCTAATTTCTGCATATATCTATACCATCGCAGGCTCCTCACAGTCTGTACAAACCGAATAAAAATATTGTCAAGTGTAAGGATCCTGTATGTGCATCCCTTCACTTGACTGCAAACAATCACTGTCACACCCTTGACGAGCAATGCGACTATGAGGTTGAGTATGCAGATCATGGTTCGTCGTTGGGAGTTCTGGTCAAAGACGCATTTCCACTAAGATTCACCAATGGTACTACCGTTGCACCTCCACTAGTGTTTGGGTAAGAAACTTCTAGAGTACCTTTAGACTAACCTTTAAATTTGTTAACCAATAAACCAAATGCTGTTTCTTCAACTTTATTCCAGTACTGAAATTGTTATGCTTCTGATTCATGAGCTTGATTCCGCTTCTACAGTTGCGGGTACGATCAAGAAGTGCCAGCCTCTACTCGGGCACCTTTTACCGATGGAATTCTTGGTCTAGGAAATGGAAAATCAAGCGTTCTATCACAGCTGAGTAGCTTGGGTCTTATCCGGAATGTAGTAGGTCACTGTTTAAGCGGGCAAGGCGGAGGTTTTCTTTTCTTTGGAGATGATGTCCTCCCGTCTTCTGGGATTGTTTGGACACCTATTTTGCGTGCATCTTCAGAGTATGTTTTGTCTGTAGTTGGTTTTTGTATTTGGAAAATTTGACTTTGCGAGCAATGTGAATAAACTTTAGCGGATACTATGATTTCAGGAAACACTATTCTTTGGGACCTGCAGATCTCCTATTCAGTGGGCAGGCAACTGGAATAAAGGGTATACCAATAATTTTTGACAGCGGAAGTACTTACAGTTACTTTAATTCTGAAGCATACAAAATTCTAGTGTCTTCGGTAAGATAGAAAAACTCAATCCTAAATGTGTTTGCCTTTCACACTGGGGCTTATGATATTGCTGATTTCAGATTAAGAAAGATGTAAACACAAAGCAGCTGACCGATGCAGTGGACGACAAAAGCTTACCTGTCTGCTGGAAAGGCTCCAAAAGCTTCAAATCCATTCATGATGCCAAGAGCTTCTTCAAGCCATTAACTCTTAGTTTCACAAAAGCTAAAAATGTTCAGCTTCAACTGCCACCCGAGGCCTATCTTGTTCGAACTGTAAGTACCTTCTTAAATTGCTCCATGAGGCTTATATTGCGGTTGAAAAGTATAACTACTGATATTCGTTTCCTGTCAGGAGCATGGCAATATATGCTTAGGTATATTGGATGGTACCGACGTTGGAATAGGAAATTATAATATCATTGGAGGTATGAGAGAACGAGACATCTTTTTATACTGTTCAACCTTAGTGTTGAAAAATAGTGTCCCCTTTCAAAAATATAGGATTCATCTTACATTATCAAAGTTCAAAGTTCCTTCTCCATATTATAACTATTTTTTTCCTTTTCTTGATTTATGTATGCAGATGTTTCGATGGTAGACAAAATGGTGATCTACGACAACGAGAAGCAACAGATTGGTTGGGTTCCAGCAAACTGCAACAAGCTTCCATAGTCCTGGTAGGTATGACATGATACATTTCTTGCTTTTTACATTACTGCTGTCACCAGAATCCAATTTCTTCTTGTATTGACAGTATATATCATGGTTACAGTGAAGGTTTTGGCGACTCATATCCTACTGAAAAATACATGTTAATGTGTAATAGGAAGAAGTAGAGGCAAAAAGTATGTCACTATTGTGTGTAATGCGGCTTGCATGCCGATGTTTGCAATCGTGCAGAGGAGCAAATTTAATTGATTGGTCATACAGAAATTTCACTGTAATCATCCATACAACATATAATAGCAGTCAGTGTATATTCAGTTCATCTTCCAAACAGAGGCGGAGCCAGGATTTCAAGCTTATGGGTTCGGAATTCTAATCGTTTTAAGTTACTGGGTTCTAAATTAATAATTTATACATATTCAATGGATTTTTTAAGCCAAATACAGGGTTCGAACCAAAGCTACTGGGTTCGGCCGAACCCGCTGGCTACACTCTAGCTCCGCCCGTGTACCACGAGTATTGAGATTTATTAGTTTCCCTGAGATCTAAGTATTAATTGCAAAAAATGGGTTTACATCTGGTAGCCGTAAAAGTGTATAAAACTTGTATAATTTTTGTATATAACATACAAAATTTATATATATACAAAAAATATACAAATTTTATACATTTTTTCGGGTATTATATACAGTGTTATTTTTTCATCTATTCTATCTATTATCTATTCGAATGGTAAGACTTGGTAAAATATTGACAGACCAAAATGTTCTTTTTACCCTTCAATGTAACACTACTCCTATAACATGTTTTTTCAAGAAATGTAAATATGCATTCAACTATATATTAGTATTAGATATAAAAACTGTGCAACTGAATGAGCCAATTGCAGAATTAAAAAATGTAACTTTCAGCATACTCATAACTAGGGGTGTACATGGACCGGGTTGGTTCGGTTTTTATCAAAACCAAACCAAACCAACTATATCGGTTTGGATTGGTTCGGTTTTGTCGGGTTTTCGGGTTTTTTTGTTACATGAATATTATTTCAATCTTACTTTGTTAAAATTATAGATAAAGTTTTGATAAGTATGTTTAGTAAATATGGAAAAAATTTACAAACATATGATCTATTAAAATATTCTAATGGGAGAATTTTTTTTGTAACACATGATAGTTATTTTCTTAGTCGTCTAACAATAATTTTTTGTTAATTTTCGCTTTCAAGGTTAATACATGAGAGGATCCCAAATATTTCTACATTTTCTAAAGAAAATTCATTATAAAGTCTTAAAAATATAAATAAAATATATATATTTATATGTCGGTTTGGTTCGGGTTATTTTAATCAATACCAAACCAAGTCAAACCAAACTTAGTCGGATTTTTTAATCAGTTTGGTTTGATTTTCGGTTTGGTGCGATTTTCCGGTTCGTTTTGAACACCCCTACTCATAGCGATAAGAAAGGATGCTGACTGTTTGTACTTTAGTTTAACCAATAGATCAATTCTCTCAAAATTGTTCCTGCTAGTTTATTTTTGTTTACCTTTTTATTTTTATTTTTTTATTATGTAAACTAGTCTTAGGGTATGTGCTTTGCGCGTATACTCTATATACAATTTATTAATTTAAAAATCTTAAATATTCAAACTTTCTACATTGTTCAAATACGAAAAAAATTAATAAATTAAACTAAATTGATTCCAAAGTGCGAAAGAGTAAAAATAAATTAGTATGAAATATTATAGTTATGTTATACAACTCAAATAAGAAATAACTTTTAAGATTAAATTTTTATCGATTTTGGATCCCTATATTAGGAATTTTACATTGTTCAAATATGGATAAGAACTAAAATTTTAATTGGTTTCAAAGTTCTAAAATATTGCTCAAAAAATAATGTTATAATTTTTCTTTTAATGTAAACTTTACTTTAAAGAGCTTAAAAGTCAATTTTTTAAAATTTTCTATAGGTTTTTGGTGTAGACGTAGCATACCAGGTCTTATAGATAACTGGATGAACTTTGTGTCAAGCAATATATATTTAGGCCTTCTTTTGTCGTGTGTATGGGGACTTAATTCCTTTCTAGGTAGTATTACTCTTTTGCCTTTTAAATGGAAAATATTATTAATGTAAATCCTAGTCCATTTTGAGTCCTAAAGACTTTCTGTTTAGTTTAAAAAATGAAGGTTTAGGTAAACAAAATTTACTTGATTTCGAAGTTTTAACTATTCGGAAAATAATTAAAATGACTATTTTGTCTAATCTGAAATTTATTTTTAAAAAGTAAAAAAGGTAAACGATATTTCGTTAAAGGGTTTCTTGCTTTTAATATAGTATTAGTCTTTTATTTTTGGTTAAAGAAAAATATTATTAATCTCCAACCAACCAGTTATACATTCAATCAAACTGTACAAATTAGAGGAAAATTCTCCTATCTATCATTCCCTATCTTTATGTGCTATACAATGCCTCCATACATTTCCTATTATTTCTCCCCTCTTTCCTAATTTTTTGCATATTCAATCTGACTTTACATTCTTGTTGGATCTGTTTACATACCACAATTGAACTTAGTACTTTGCTATTTCCTATTGCATCGTTTCTAGCTTGCCATATTTTGTACATCAAAGCTGCCAAGATTACCATTATTAGCTTCCTACACATTTTACCTTTGACATTCCTTGTTAATCTTTTTCACAACCCATCAATGTCTGATACATTTGTCCTCAGCCCTAGCCATTCCATCTCGATTCTCAAATATTCCTTCGAGAAATAACACTCAAAGAACAGATGTTGAGTTGTTTTTATACTTTCTCCACACATTTCATATCTTGTCTCTGTACACTCCAATTTTTTCCAATCTTTCCCTTGTCAGCAGTCTTTTATGTACTGCCAACCAACTTATAAAGCTGTGTTTTGGAACATTTAATGAATTCCAAATCCATCTTGTCCACGGCCAATCATTCATCTCCCGTATCCTCCATTAGTATTCTTTTTGTATAGAATACCTCCCTCCTATTTGTTGCCATCCATTACCCAAATATCCTCCCTTGAACTTTTCCATTACACTGCAAATTCTCTTCCAATACCAGCTGCATTCATTCCCCAAATATAGTATTAGTCTTAGGATACTCTATATTCATAGGTGCATAATTTTAGAAAATATTCTCTCTATGATGTATATATCAAATACGAACTCTATTTTCAAATGGTAAAAGATTCATTTGATATTTTACTTTGGATTTTTATGTTGTTTAATCATTAGTATTATTGACTCTGGTTAACTGCTTTTCTCTCCGTCTCTCTTTTAAATTCTTAAATATTTTCTTAGTTATAGATTCAAGATTTTTAATGTTACTAAATCATGAGTTTTGTGTAACTTTGACGTTATGTTAGTTTTTATTAACAAATCTTCTTATTCCTTATTCTCTTTCTTGGGTTCGGGGAGGAATATACTTTTAAAGTTAAACTTTCCATTACCAGAATTAGGAAACGAACTAACTTATATCACCAAGCGTTAATAAAGGACATTCATAAGCACTGGAAATTAGGAGAGAAAGAAAATCCGAGTAATTTGTATAGATAGAGCAACTTTGTAAAGAAATGACTAAGTCATTTCTTTGATAGGTGGCAATTAAATAACAAAGGAAAGGACACTACATGTCTTGTGAATTATTACACAATTCAAAGATATTAAAGTTTGGCAAAAACCCAAAAACGTTAGCCTTCTTGTTCATGTCTTGAGGACATTAGTTTTCTTTAGCTATTTCAAAAAGTTTCATCAATCAGAACCTTAGGATTTTTACAATTCCAAAGGGCATTAGCATTTTACAATCCAAAGAACATTAGCTACTTCAAAGCTTTCAACAATTAAAACGTTAGAACAGTAATGATTCGAGCTCCTACAAAGAATATTAAACGGATTTTTCCCTACTTCAGGTATATTCAGTCTATCTCTTCTTTCTTTTGGCATGATCTATACGACACAAACGAAACGAGCAAATGCACAAATTCGATAAATGACTCTATTCATAAAAGTATTAGAGATATGTATGTTCTTGAATTTTCATGTGTCATAATATTCTATCATCTGTTCATGGGTCTTAGAAAAATACGAAAGTTGAAAAGAGTTTACTTTATGATATTACTCAAAGACAAAATGGTCTTATGACATTCCGAAAGGTTTTATTAACGTGCTTTTCATGCATTGCATTCATGTACATTGACCCATGACCAGATGACGTTATATACACGTATATATATATATATATATATATATATATATATATGGGATATGTGAAAGGTTATGGTATTATATACGCATCACCACTGGATCAACTGGTATACTTTGATGATTTTGCCCACAGTGGCCGAAATGATATGATGGGATGCCCTCAGAGGCTTGATGATGTTACGAATACATGTACGTATGCACGACATGATATTCATACACATATTCATGACACTATAAGTATTTCAGGATTTACAGAGTTATCTAGACTTACAGGTTGAGTCATTTACTCTATGTTTCTCCTATGTCTGTTATGTACTTATTTATGTGTCTTACATACTCGGTACATTAGTTGTACTGACGTCCCTTTTTGCCCGGGGACACTGCGTTTCATGCTTGCAGGTCCTGATAGACAGGCCGAGAGCCCCCCAAGTAGGTTATCAGCTCAGCAGAAGATGTTGGTGCATTCCATTTGCTTCGGAGTTGCTTGATTGGTTAGTATGATTTAAACGTATATTGTTTGGTATGGCGGGACTCTGTTCCGACCTTTATGAAAATTATGTATTCTTAGAGTCTTGTAGACAGATGTCATGTACGTAAAAGATTGTATGGCCTTGTCGGCCCATGTTCAGTACACGAGTGGCTATTTTGGTCTTATAGGTCGTACTTCATATGTATAAGTTTGTATTCCCTCATGCTTTACTCCGGTTCATTTACCTATGATAGAATGATATGAAAGATAAGTTACGTTGGTACTCGGTTGAGTAAGGTATCGGGTGCCCGTCGCGGCCCATCGGTTTGGGTCGTAACAAAAGTGGTATCAAAGCGGTTCTGTCCTAGGGAGTCTACAAGCCGTGTCTAGTAGAGTCTTGTTTATGGGTGTGTCGTACACCACACTTATAAGTAGGAGGCTATAGGACATTTAGGACTGTCACTCTTTCTTCTTACTCTAGATCGTGTGATAGAGCTCACTTATAAGAATTCAAATTCCGAAATTCTATTTTATTCGTAATAAGACGATACCTACATCCGGAAAGAAGGTTGGAAAGAGAGATAGTTGTGGAAGAGCTGAGTTAGAGGAATTCGATTTTTGTATGATGCCTATGATAAGTAAATGTTAGGTCTTTAGTAGATCATGGGTATACTGAAAGGTGTAAACTTCATGATAAGAAGGCTCAAGGAAAGAATGCCTATCCACCTTTATGGTGAAAGACAATGAGAGATTAAGAAGATAAATACAAGCTTCAACAAGCAAAAGAAGCAAGATGAAGAAGGGTACGGGGCGCCCAGTTAATGAAGATTAACAGTATTTATATTCGGGTAGAGGAACATAAGCTTTTTGAGTTATATTCAACAGTAACAAGAGGTATGTGCAATTGGTCACACCCATTTCAGTTATGCCCTGTGGGGGCTAACATATATAGTTAAGAGAAGGACGGGATATGAAGATCCAGCCGGGGTTAGGGTAACCCAAATTGGTGAATGGATTGCTTGTATCAGTTGACATTGCCGAAGGATATTGCAAATGTGCTAATAGATCTCCTTGTGTGACACCCAGATGGTGAACTCTAGAATATTACAATTAGATGTGAATACTAGCATGATAAAAAAAATTCAGATGATAGGCACTGAAAGCCTGGAAGGGATAAATATTACCTTAGGGTGACTCTCTGTGATGACCCAAAATGTCATCTTTAAATTAAATAATCATCTCAGTATTTTAAGACCTTGAAAAGTGCTATCAATAATTTCTCGACTTGCGTGCGCAGTCCGTATAATTTTCCGAAAGATTTTTATATGAAAATAAATTAAATTATGAATTAGAGCTTTAAAACTCAACAGAGTTGACTTTGGTCAACCTTTATAGCAAACAAACCCGGATCTGAGTTTTGACCATTTCGTAGTTCCATATCATGACTTGGGACTTGGTCATATGCCTGAAATCGAATTCAGAGTTCCCTAGATCAAACTATCGTCATTTAACGGAATATAGAAATCTAAGACTAAAGATTTTTTAAGTTTGACCGGAGATTTGACTTTTGAGCAAACGACCCCGAATTGGAACTTTGATGATTCTAATAGCTTCGTATGATAATTTCGGACTTAGGCGCATGTTCAGATTTGGATTTGGAAGTCTGTAGGATAATTAGACGCATTTTGGCAAAGTTGGAAAATAGAAGATTTTTGAAAAGTTTGACCGAGGATTGACTTTTTGATATCGGGGTCGGAATCCAGTTCTGAATTTTTTATAGCTTCGTTATGTCATTTATGAATTCTCTACAAAATTTGAAGTCAATTATATTTGATTTGATAGGTTTTTGCATCGAATATAGAAGTTGGACGTTCCTAGTTTCATTAGGCTTGAATTGGGGTGTGATTCGCGGTTTTAGCGTTATTTGATGTGATTTGAGGTTTCGACTAAGTTCGTATGATGTTTTAGGATTGGTTGAAGTATTTTGTTGAGGTCTCGAGGGCCTCGAGTGGATTTCGGAAGGTTAACGGATCGATTTAGACTTGAAGAAAAGCTGCTGCAGTTTTTTCACAGCAGCATGAACAGTAGCCGTGAACATTGCCCCCTGAGCATTAGCACGTGTAAACAGTGCCGTGAACATTAGCGTGAACAGTAACACGCATGAACAGTAACACGCGTGAACAATAATCCAAAAATTCTGGACAGTGTAAATGATGAGCAATTTGGTTTTCCTCATTTTTTGGACTTCCAAGCTCGGATTTTGGGCAATTTTGAGCGAGAAGTTACGGGAATTCTTGGGGTAAGTGTTCTGGACTCTCTTGTGATTATATTCCATGATTAAATCTTCATTTTTGGCTTTAGATTATTGATATTTGAAGAGAAATGGAGGAATTTTCTAAAATTCCATAAAAATGAATTTTCAAGATTTGAACATAAATTCGGAGTCGGATTTGAGTAAAATTAGTAGGGTTGGACTCGTAATTGAATGGGTTGTCGTATTTTGTCATATTCCGAGATGTGGGCCCCGCGGACGATTTTTGGGTTAATTTTGGATTTTGTTGGAAAATTAGTATTTTCATATGGAATTAATTCCTAGAATATGTATTGAATGAATCGAGTTAATTGTGACTAGATTCGAGACATTTGGAGGGCGATTTGAGCGGAAAAGGCATTGCGGAGTAAGATTTTGCTCGGATTGAGGTAAGTAACGGTTATAAATTTGGTTCTGAGGGTATGAAACCCCGGACATTGTGTCGTATGACTATTTTGGAGGTGACGCACGTGCTAGGTGACGGTCGTGTGGGCGTGCACCATAGGGATTGTGACTTGATCCGTCCCGCGGGACTGTGGAATCAATTGGCCTACTGTTTAATACATGTTCCCTCTGTTTTCATAGAAATTGATTGTACTTCATGTTAGAAATCATGTTTAGGCCTTATGTGATCACTTTGGAGACCTGAGAGGTCGTGTACTTGCTGAATTAGCTGCTAAATTACTGTTTGTACTCAGTCATAGCTTTTCTTGCTATTATGCCTTTGTCTCTTACTATTTATTGTTGACACATGATATTACTTATGTTTGGGCTGTTTATATGATTTCTGAGAGTCCGAGAGACTGGAGAGATTGATGACAGAGTAAGGCCAAGGGCTTAGTTGTTAGGTTATTGATATTATAGCACGTGAGTTGTCCGTGCAGCACGTGAGTTGCCCGTGCAGATGCAGATATTGATACTATAGCACGTGAGTTGTCCGTGCAACACGTGAGTTATCCGTGCGGATCCAGATATTGATACTATAGCACGTGAGTTATCCGTGCAACAGATATTGATACTATAGCACGTGAGTTGTCCGTGCAGCACGTGAGTTATCCGTGCAAATTATAGTGCTTAGGCTGAAGGAGCACCTCCGGAGTTTACACCCCCTAGTGAGCGCATGTATATGATAGCACGTGAGTTGTCCGTGCAGCACGTGAGTTGTCCGTGCAACACGTGAGTTATCCGTGCACTTTATAGCGCTTGGGCTGAAGGAGCCCCTTCGGAGTCTGTACACCCCCAGTGAGCGCAGATACCTATTGAGTATGATTATTGAGGGTTGAGAGCCGAGTGATTAAGCTGTTGAGATGAGCTGAGTGACTGTTGCCTTGAGAGGCCATAATTGTTTTCAGTTAATTGCTACACTTAGTTGCTATTTGTCCCTGTCGTACATATTTCTGGAATCTTTGATATCTGGTTTATTTGAGTACGCACTGATGAGACTTAAACTGTTAAATTGAAAGTATGACTACTCTTATTTGAAAGTTATTGAGATAACTGTATTTGCATAGCTCGTCACTACTTCTCAGTTCCTTATTTATTTCTGTTACTTACTGAGTTGGTGTACTCACGTTACCCCCTGTACCTCGTGTACAGATCCAGACACTTCTGGTCACGGCGGTTGCTGATTGAGGAGTCAGACTCAGGAGACTATTGAGGTAGCTACATAGCGTTCACTGGCCTTGACTCTCCTTTCCTTTCATGTTGTATTGTTCTGTATTTTCAGACAGTGTTTTATCAGTAGGATGTTGTTATCATTTAGATGCTCATGCACTCAGTGACACCGGGTTTTGGGGATAGATTGTTTAGTACTTTTAGAGTTATATTCTGTTTTAAAAGGTTTTATTTAATATTAACTACTTCCGCCTCTATTTTAAAAGTTCAACTGTGTTGAAATGTTGAGTTGAGGCTTGCCTAGTACAACTATAGGCGCCATCATGATGGGTGAGATTTTGGGTCGTGACACTCTCGTCCCTAGTAGAGCGAGCACGTTGAGCAACCTGAAGAGCCGATGAATGAAGCAAGGAAAGCTAAAAGCAAAGAATGTCGTGTTGAAGTTTTCACAAGAAAAGGGATATGCAGAAATATTAGCAGAGTAATGAGAAGAGAGATAAGGAAGCATTATGAATAATGTGTGATACATGGATGACGATGGTAGGAAAAAAGAAGAAGAAGAAGAAATGTCAGTATCACAGAGTCTAGTCAGGTGAATGAAGAGACGAGAGGTGACAGGCCTTAGGACAACAGAAGAGCATATGCCATAAAGTCATATCCTCATCTCAAGGAATAAGTTCGTGACTCTAACGTGATTACCAGAAGGGAGAATTAAACCCCGGTATAATAGAAATCAGTATGGGCTGGTGAAAAAGATAAACTAAACATGAATTAGGGACTGAGTGATTTGATACCAGTCGGCATCATGAGAATTTCAGATTGTTTTCCGGCGATAATAGAATGGAAAACAGAAGAAGATTCATGAGAAATTTAAAGAATGGTCATTCAGGAAGACGTTTCCCTAAGGCAAGCAATGTGAGCAAAGTTAAGCTTAAGCGACTGTATATGCCAGTTACACTAAATGTCACCATCGCGAGTGAGGAATTTTGTTATCCTTGGTACAAAAGGATTACCGTAAGTGAGTAAGGGTCATCGATGATGTGAAAGTACGCCAAATATGAAGAGGAAAAACATATATAGGCAGGTTGTCATAGCTCCAAGTCTTAGTACTCCCCTAAAGGGGGGAATATGGAATGACAAAGAAAAAATGCGATAAAAAGGAGAAAGGGATAAGATTGAACTTATCCAAATGTTACATATATGTTATGATTCCAGGACGTTATGTAAGCACGAAGTAAAAAAAAAGGAAGTAAGGGTTCCTGCCCGGGATATTATTGATAGATAAGGAGCCAACACGTGAGGTAAGTTAAGACAAGGAAATAACCCAAGAAATATTACGCAAAATATGGATATGAGAATGGGCCGACGAGTAATTAGTAGTTGGTTCAGGAAGAGCCTAGTCATGACTAGACAAGAAGTTACAGACAAATCAGTAGATCATGCAAGATAAATATAGTAAACCTCAACATGGAGAATTCAGCCTCGCAGTAATGTCATTATAATACTTGAGATATATTCAAATAGGAGTCGGGATAGTTAAAGGAACCGTGTGGGTGTTACAGGGATAAAAGAAAGTGCCACTGGGAAGGCAGTCAAAATGTCAGTTCAGAGCAACCCTACAAGTACAAGGGCATGAAGGTAAGCAACTACGGATAATTATAGGCAAGGAAGGACATCAAAAGGTCCGTAATAAGCTCACATCTTTACGAGGGTCAATGGTTCTCCCTAAGTACTACAACGAAAGACTAGCTGAGGAAATATGGAAGAAAGCTTCAACTTAAGCACAACAACCTAAAGAGGAAATGGTCGTGTAACAACAGTCTCACAACAACATTGTAAGCACTCCAAAGGAAAGTGGCACCTACCGTGGTTAATGAATGAGAAGTAAAATTAAAAGTAATATTCGAGATCATATGAGTTGCACGAAAACTCTGGCATGTGTGGGCACTAAGATGAGCTAAGTATGGACGCAACAGGGGGCCGAAAGACCAGGAAAAGTAATAGCTTACGTTGAAAGATATCTAAAATGGAACGAAAGAAATTATTCGATCAATGATCCATAGTTGGTTACGTTCTGAATGCACTTAAGGGTTCAGAGTTTTATACATGCAACATATACAGCTGTAGAAGATTCTGGTATACGTTAAAAGAAAGAATTGAGCCCAGGTCATAAACGAAAGATTAAATTATTAAAGGATTGTATCATGCATATTCCTTAGTGCCCATGAAAGGCTAAACAGAATAAATAATACCAGGAACCACAGATCGGAAGATAACTTAAGCCGACGTAAAGGCCAATCAAAAGAAGGAGGAAACTAAAGAGTTACACCACCCAAGTAAATCGGGAGTTTGATTATTGGACCCAGAAAAATAGAAACATCGTGATCAAGAACATTGCAGGATCTCCCTTAAAATCAGAGGTACGAGAGAGATAGTACAACAACCATAGTCTATAACGGCTCTATGATAAAGCCAGTTAAAAAAAAGTAACAGCCTCATATGAAGTCAGTATGAAGCTCCCGCCGGATTGTAGTATTATAATAGAGCTTCAAGTTGTGGTATGAATCATACCTATGTGGAAGGGAGGTTATGAAAGAAATAGAAGATATAATGCGAAATTTTAAGTAAGTAAGGTAAAGGTGAACAACGTACGAGATACTCAAATGCAGAAAGTTGTGAATAGTCCATACTTCGGATAGAAGGCTAGAAGCGCGGGGATCCAATAACCGGGAATGATATCGGCATCGTTAGTGGCATGTCTTCCAACCTATGGTTTCTAAGTACTGAGAAATCTAGTTAAGAGAGTAGAGAAGGGTTAGAGACGATATGATGTCTCACTTGACATTCTAGAATAACATAAGGAAATCTATGGTGCAAGCAATTTGAAGGAAAATTGCGAGTAGTATAAATGGATATGTATAGGTCGCAAGCTAAAGTATGGTAGAGCGACAAAGTTTTAAGAAAACATGAGTAAGGATAAGGAAAGACAAGTGAAAAGGTGACGAGAATGGATAAGTCCTCGGGATTAAGTTCATAAAAACAAGAGAGATAATGGTTTCTCTAAGTTATTGAAAGTTTAGTATAGCCTGAATGAACTCAAAGGAATCTAATATTAATAGCATTTAGAAAGAATGAAATGCTGACCTGGTCATAAAATGAGGGTGTAATTGTGACAGATAAAGGATGACGTTTGGTCCTTCATTGATTTGAAAAGAAGAAGAAGAAGAAGAATAGAAGGAGAAAAGATTTCACTGACAACACGAGATTAGGATACCCCCATAAGGTGAATCACATTGAGACACTATGAAATACGATTATGGAAATCACTTCAAATATTTCTCAATGCAACGTAAGCCCTAACAGCAATGTATTACGTAAGAAGTTTCAAGTCTTCAAGTGGAGGATTATAGATCAACATTGAGGTGAATCAACAATGGACAGATACAAGTTACAAAGTATGACATGAGATTACGCCATCTTTCTTAAGATGAACGGTAATGAAGGAGAATTAAAGGACTGAGATTTATGCCTAAAGGATAGACAACAAAAATAACTGGGAGTTTGGTAAGAATACCTCAGTAACGATAAATTGAAGTAAAATAATGGTATAGTATGACCCATGTAGATGCAGTAAAGCCATACGGATGGATAACCTGATCTATGAAATAAGATATAGCCATATTCACAAGTTCTACAAAGTATCGAGTGAAGAACTTCAGTACACCTATAGATGCCCAGAGAGACATCCTATTAAGCCTTGTATATGTTTACAAAGTAAGGCCTAGAGATTGACTAAAAGCTAAAAGGAAAAAGGAAAGATGAATCGCATAAGCACACTTACAAAGCCAGGGTCATACATGCCGCATGATAGGAGGTAGCAATAGTTGCGAGATTAGAAAGATTTTGACCACAAGTCATGACATGAGCAAGAAGATTAAAGGGGGGAATACCCTAGACTTTGGATTTATTCACAGAGAAACTGCTTAAATGGCAAGTAAGGGTGTTCATGGTTCGGTTTGAATTGGTTTTTCCCTAAAAAGAAACCAAACCAAGTAAGTCGATTTTTCAAATATTAGAACCAAACCAAACCAATAAAATCAGGTTTTTCTCGATTCGATTTATGTCGGGTTTTATCTGTTTTTCTTTTTTTTTCGGTTATTTGTCGGTTTTTTCTTAAATATAAGACATACACTAACAAACACATATTCCGGAGACCACATTTTCAACGTAACACTATCAAATCAATTGCCCTTTGAGAAATCTATTATTTACCAAGATATATTGATGATAATTGAATCAAATAGTAATGAATAATTTAAGGACTCAATTAAAAATATATTATTTTTAATACGAAATGGATTCTTACACTTAACAAAATAAAACTACCAATCAAACTAGAATGTAAAGGTAAAGAACTATACAAAAGTGCAAACTATTAACATTTACCATCAATTTTTTGAAACTTTGTATAAAAATATACATACATATATATATATAGATGTAATAATAAATTTAAAATAGCTACTCCTATAGTCGGTTTGGTTCGGATTTTTTTGGTTTTTTTTTTATTAAAACCAAAACCAAACCAAATTTGATCGGTTTTTAAAATTCAAAACCAAAACCAAACCAAACCAAAAAGTATCGGTTTTTTGGTCGGTTTGGTTTGGTTTTCGGTTTGGTTCAATTTTTCGGGTTTTTATGAACACCCCTAATGGCAAGGAGAGTATTAAGGTATTCACAAGAGCTATAAGTTATGAAAATGATAAGAGCATGAGTCAACATTCGAGGACGAATGTTCCAAAGGGGGGAATGATGTTACACCCTGCAATATTATGATGATGTTACGTCCTGCAGTATTATATTGCGATGATATTACGCCTTGCAGTATTGCATTACGATGATGTTACGCTTCACAGTATTAAGTTACGATGATGTTGCACCCTGTAGTATTGTACGTTGAATTTATCGTAAGGTAATTGGCATCAGTCCAAGGAAAAGATTATTGTAGATTATAAGTGATGAGTAAATTCGTGAAGGTGAGAGGGAAAGCAAATCGAAGAAAATAAATTTCGTTGAAATTTGGCATTTTGGGGATAAAATACGGCCCGAGCTAAAATATCCGATTTTTATGAACAAGTACCATACAAGGTAACATGGCCATGATAGTAAAGTATGTGAAAAATGAGTAATATTTTAAGTAAGTGGAAATAATTCTTAATTATATGGGTAATTGATTAATTACTGGGTAACGAGACATTATCTAATTAACTAATAAGTGGATAAAGTTTAATAAATTCCACCCCTCTAACGTGTCAGCTAGCCACATTGTAAAGAAATGACTAAGTCATTTCTTTGATAGGTGGCAATTAAATAACAAAGGAAAGGACACTATATGTTTTGTAAATTATTACACAATTCAAAGACATTAAAGTTTTGCAAAAACCCAAAAACGTTAGCCTTCTTGTTCATGTCTTGAAGACATTAGTTTTCTTTAGCTATTTCAAAAACTTCCATCAATCAGAACCTTAGGACTTTTCAATTCCAAAGGGCATTAGCATTTTACAATCCAAAGAATATTAGCTACTTCAAAGCTTTCAACAATTAAAACGTTAGAACAGTGACGATTCGAGCTCCTACAAAGAATATTATATGGATTTTTCCTACTCCAGATATGTTAAGGCTATCCCTTCTTTCTTTTGGCATGATCTATACGACACAAACGAAACGAGCAAATGCACAAATTCCATAAATGACTCTATTCATAGAAGTATTAGAGATATCTATGTTCTTGAATTTTCATGTGTCATAATATTCTATCATCTGTTCATGGGTCTCAAAAAAATACGAAAGGTGAAAAGAGTTTACTTTATGATATTACTCAAAGGCAAAATGGTCTTATGACATTCCGAAAGGTTTTATTAACGTACTTTTCATGCATTGCATTCATGTACATTGACCTATGACCAGATGACGTAATATACACGTATATATGTATGCATATATATGCATATGGGATATGAGAAATGTTATGACGTTATATACACACCACCACCTAGTCAGCTGGTATACGTTGATGAATTTGCCCACAATGGCCGAAATGATATGATGGGATGCCCTCAGAGGCTTGATGATGTTATGAATACATGTACCTATGCACGATATGACATTTATACGCATATGCATGACACTATAAGTATTTCATGATTTCAGAGTTATCCAGACTTGCAAGTTGAGTCATTTACTCTATGTTTCTTCCATGTCTGTCATGTACTTATTTATGTGCCTTACATACTCGGTACATTATTCGTACTTACATCCCTTTTTGCCTGGGGACGATGCGTTTCATGCCCGCAAGTCCCGATAGACAGGTCGAGAGCCCTCCAAGTAGGCTATCGGCTCAGTTGAAGATGTTGGTGCACTCAATTTGCTTCGGAGTTGCTTGATTGGTTAGTATGATTTAGACGTGTATTGTTTGGTATGGCGGTACTCTATTTCGACCTTTATGAAAATTATTTATTCTTAGAGGCTTGTAGACAAATGTCATGTACGTAAAAGATTGTATGGCCTTGTCGGCCCATGTTCAGTGCACGAGTGACTATGTTGGTCTTATAACCCGTACTTCATATGTATAAGTTTGTATTCCCTTATGCTTTACTCCGGTTCATTTACCTATGATAGAATGATATGAAAGATAAGTTATGTTGGTACTCGGTTGAGTAAGGTACCAGGTGCTCGTCACGAACCATAGGTTTGGGTCGTGATAAAAAATGCCCTTTGGGAGGTTCTGCGACCACACAATTCCATGTGTGGACCACACATTTCTTCAGTTGCAGGAAGGAGGATTCTACAGCCGCACATTTTTGGACTGCGGTTGCGAGGCAACCTCTGCGGCCGCAATTCTACAAGGCATCAGGACTTGGTCTTCTGTGCATTCTCTGAACTTGAAAATACTTCTTAGTGCAGACCCTATTTTGCGGCCGCACAATTCATGTGCAGTCCGCACATTGGTCAAAAGCCTATTGGATTCTTTAGCTTGGGTTGTGGCCGCAGATGTAATTTTGCGGTCCGCAATTTCTTCTACGGACCGCATATCTTTGCTTCTACGCTCTTTATTGCCTTGTGATTCGGAATACTCCTTTTGAGTTGGACTTTATCATGGGAGACCAAACTTCCAGCATTCCTGCAATTTGCACAATTTCATCAGTTTTGGGAACACAATTCATTACTTTCAGACTAAAACAAAATCAAAAAGACGTTAATAAGCAGTCAATATCACCACTTATCAACTCCCCCAAACTTAAGTCTTTTCTTGTCCTTAAGCAAATAAATTAGTTTCCAGCTCCTAAAGTTAAGGGTCATTTCAGTGAGTCAAAGGTGAGCCTTTCACACATCAGTTGGGACCAACAATTACCCACACTACTCATGCATTATCAACAAGGCGATAAGTTAAACATTCATGCACATATAGTTCTAATGTGATGTTTGAGCTTCAAGAATTGACTTTACTCATCAAGGACTCTTGTTCTATCATGTAGGCCATGGTGGACTCCAAATTCTTCCTTCTCTACTTTCCATTTGCCAAGCTCACTTTAAGAAGTTAGCACTTAATCCGAAGATTCATGAAAATTTCACTCATCTCTCTCAAGAGAATGTCACAAGTACGGCTTCAAGTAACATAGGCTTGCCTCTCATGTAGATCGCCACTATGTAAGCTCACTCAGTTTGAAATCAAGTAGGACTTCTTTCGGGATGTGATGAAGGCGTTTGGATTAGGGTAGGATACCGTATGGGTAAGTGGTTACACCTTTCCTTAAGCACTCCATCTTTCAATTCTCGACTCACACTTGCCAATTCTTAGAGACACTTTCTTTTCATTGGAGACTAGAGAGACTTAACATCACTGTCTCTTGTTCATTTCATTTGTTTTCTTTCTTTTTGATTTCTCAATGCTTGGGATCATTACCTCTTTTTGAATCCATTCAACCCTTCTACTTTCACTTTTTGCATTTTTCTTTTTGTTCTTTTCTTTTCTTGCCTTCTCTTCTCATAGAGATTATTTCATTTCTCTTTTTGTGACTTAATACCTTTTCAACTTCCTCATATCTCCCCAAACTTACATTTTTAGCTATTTGTTTCACTAGAGTTTTAAGGAAAGCTTGCATGCCAAGAGAGGGTCACGACAAAATGGGTAAATGCTTGTAACATGGTTACCAAATGAGAAAGGCTAGATGCTCAAAGGGGTTGACTAGAGATAACGACATTGGTTGGCAATAGACAGCTTGAAAGGGCTAAGAAGAGACTACAGTCATTTCTCAAACCAAGCAAGACTTAGAATTTCACCTTGAAACACATTTGGAGCAAATTCTAGACCCTCCGCACGGATACTTGGACTAGCAACAATTCATCTCACCCCTCACACAACTAGTTTGTAAAAGAGGATAGAGTCAAGTGCCCAAAATGACCACATTCAAGTTTAAAGATCACTATGGTCCAATTAAACCACTCGATGATTGCCAAAATCAACACAAGAGTCACAAAGTCACTAACTAGAGCTGTTTCTTTCAAAAACCTTGTCTCTAACCATAAGCACGTAGTTAAGTATGTTGGTGCCAATTGAAACATGGTTGACTCTTTGAGCATGACTTAATTAGGTCTTTTTATTCATTACTACTACTATTATTACCTAAACACAAAAACAGACTCATTCCCTTAAGAAGGTTGTCTCCATCATTGGGACGAGTCATCCGGTTCACACAAAAACTACTTTTGGAAAGAACCGTGACATTAAGAAAATCAAACGCTTACTATCTACTAAAACATAAAAAGAAGCTACATAACAAAACAAGAACTAAAATGGAAAAGAAAAAAGATACTAGTAAACAAAAACAAAGATAAAGAGGCTAATGAGCAAAACTACTAAAGATAGAATGAATATACATAACGAGAGAGAGAGAGAGAGAGAGAGAGAGGGAGAGAGAGAGAGAGGGAGAGAGAGAGAGAATATACATGCAAATAAGAAAAAAGATAATATTATCAAAATATTACAGGCCAATTGTATCAAAATGAAACAAATGTGTCAAATAAACTCCAACCCATGAATAAAAATAAGCATTGTCCCCAATGTTCAGCAAAATAAGAGTAAAAGAAGGAAAAAGGTGAATAAAACTCCATATGGCTCCTTGGACATCTCTGTGTCCCCAGCAGTGGCATCGCCCTTAGGATGACATCCTCAATAACGACGCCAAAAATTAATAACGTCCACGACACACCTCGATAAGAGATATGATACGATCCTATGCAATATAAATTACCCAACAGTGAGTCGCGTTTGAATCCAAAGAGAGTTATGAGGGGTGATAGGAGTATATATTTGAAGCAAGCGAATGGACTACCTAAATTTCACTTCCACAATAAATTTTTAATTTCTACTTCTACTATTACTCTAATGATTGCAAGCTAAGCAAAATAGACTGAGATGAATGTTTTTTTGGTGTTTTTTCAAATAGTTTAAACGCCTAGGTATGTGACCATAACTTAGGTGTTTGTCTAATGGGATAAAGACATTAAAGCTTGTTTTGTTAATTGGAATGTATTATAGCTCTTAAATCTACATTACCCACTCAATACCTCTCGTCCAGAGAGTGATTTTGCCCAATCTGGCTTTCTCAAGTCCAAATGGGTATCAGACAAAATAGTTGATCTGAGCTCAAGTCGGGTTCTTACTATCTCTAGTTTGAACCCTTTAATTAGGATAATCAATCTCTCAATTAATCCAATTCCTTGTTAGCCAAGTTATCCTAGATTAAGTCTCTCTTTCTCAAGTAGAGACTAAGTCAAAAAGACATGAATCAATATTTGCAACCATTAATTCTAAAATTGAAGCATGAACTAGGCTAAATAATCAACACCCAATCATAAAATAAGCATTAAATTACATACTCATAAGGTTTACACACTAGGGTTGGGTCACAATCATAGTAAAAATCTAGCTACTCATAGTGGGTATTGAAGAAAATAAAGAAGAAATACGAATTAAACTCATAATGAAAGATTAAAATGGTTAAATCTAATATTTAAACACTAAAATACTCTAAAACTTCCTGAAATGGTTAAAAGATTTAGCTACAATAGCTTTTAATGTTCAAACCTGAACTAAATTTGTGAAACTCGTCTATTTAGACTGGGCCAAAAATCACTAACAAAAATACCCCTCTGGAGGTTCTGCGACCGCAAATTCCATATGCGGTCCGCAGATTTCTTCATTTGGTAGGAAGGAGGATTCTACAGCCACACATTTCTGGACTGCGGCTGTGAGGAAACGTTTGCGGCCGCACAATTCTTATGCGGTCTGCACTTCTACAAGGCATCGGGACTTGGTCTTCTGCACATTTTATGAACTTAAAAAAACTTGTCAGTGCAGACCCTGTTTTGCATCCGCACAATTCATGTGCGGTCCGCACATTTGTTCTGCGACAGCAGAATTTTTTTTGCGGCCCGCACATTTTTGCTTTTGTGCCCTGTACTGACCCGATCAGTCGTTTTGAGCTCTAGTGCATCGTTTGATGGTTTGAGGCCACGAGCAATTTCACTTTAAGTATTATGACTTGTACGCATGGTCGGAATTAAATTTCGGAAAGTTCGGAGTTGATTTGGAAGGAAATTCTCATTTCGAAAGCTTAAATTTGGCAG
Organism: Nicotiana tabacum; assembly: GCF_000715075.1. Lineage (NCBI taxonomy): Eukaryota > Viridiplantae > Streptophyta > Magnoliopsida > Solanales > Solanaceae > Nicotiana > Nicotiana tabacum. The sequence goes on along the minus strand of NC_134099.1, from coordinate 90,871,996 downwards.
AATTGACTAAGATTGGAATTTTGAGAAACAACCTCGGAATCAGGATTTGAAGGTTCCAACAGATTCGTATGATGATTTTGGACTTGGGCGTATGTCCGAATCGGGTTTCGGATGACCCGGGAGCGTTTTGGCGCCTATTGTGGAAGTTAGCATTTTGGAAGAATTTCATAAGTTTGGGTTGAAGTGCATTTCAGAGTTATCGATGTCTGTTTGGGATTCCCTGTCTGGGAATAGCTCCATATGGTGATTCCGGTATTGGGAGCGCGATCGGAAGTGAATTTGGAGGTCCGTAGGTCATTTTGGAGTCATTTGGCGAACGTTAGAAATTTGGAGGTTTTTGAGAAGTTTGATCGGAAGTGGACTTTTTGATATCGGGGTCGGATTCTGATTTCGGAAGTTGGAGTAGGTTCGTAATGTCAAATATGACTTGTGTGCAAAGTTTAAGGTCAAACGAAGGTGATTTGATAGGTTCCAGCATTGAATGAAGATGTTCGAAGTTCTAAAGTTCTTCAAGTTTGAAATGGAGTGTGATTTGTGATTTTAGCATTGTTTGATGTGATTTAAGGCCTCGAGTAGGTCCGCGTTATGTTATGGGACTGGTTGATGTGATTGGACGGGGTCCCGGAGGCCTCGCGTGGATTCCGGATGGTTAACGAATCAATTTTGGAATTTGAAGAAGAAGTAAATCAGCTGCTTTCTGGTGTAACTGCACCTGCGAGACTTGGGCCGCAGGTGCGGAGCCGTAGAAGCGACCATGAGGGACGCAGATGCGGTGTTGGGCCAGAAGTGAAGAGACCGCAAATGCGGTCATAAAGCTGCAAAAGCGGGACCGTACTTGCGGTAGGTGAGGAGAAGCAGAAAGGGCAGCGTGGTGAGAAACCACAGGAGCGGTAGTGGGCCGCACCTGCGGAACTGCAGAAGCGGTCGAGTGACCGCAGATGCGGAAATGCTGGAGGCAGTGAGGTTTTTTAAATCGGGGGTTTTTGGCCCATTTTCTTCCATTTACTCTTGTTTGGTCAATTTTTGGAGAGCTTCAATTGGGGGTTTTCATCATCAATGGCAAGGTAAGCTATCCCCACCTATCTCGAGTTAAATACATTGATTATGTATAGATTTTAGCATGAAAATTGGTAGAACTTTTGGAGTTTGAGAAAAAAACCTAGAAGATTTGTGTTCTTGGATTTTGACCATGATTTTGGACATGAAATTGAGAGTAAATTATATATTTGAACTCGTGAGGTTATGGGTAAACTCTATCTTCGAAAAATTTCGTAATCCGGGCACGTGGGCCCGAGGGCGATTTTGTCAACTTTTCAAGTGGAGTCAGAAATTTATTTAAATTGACGTGCTACGTATTAGGGTATGATTTCATTGGTTTTCCCATTATTTGGCTAGTTTTGGGAGCATTGCCATCCATTTGAGTCATCGGAGAAGCGCGGAATGCCGGTTATGAAACTTCGAAGCGAGGTGAGTCTCCTTTCTAACCTTGTAAGAGGGAATTGTCCCCATATGTGAATTAATTAGATATGTGCTCCTATTTGTAGGGGATACGTACTCACGAGGTGATGAGAGTCCGTGCATAGCTAGTATTATGCTTAAGTCCGGGTAGTCTAGGGTCCAAAGGCATGTCTTACTTGAACTATTTGCAACCTTGTTTTCAATTTATGAATGCTTAAAACATATCGAACATGCAAATAAATTTTGTAAAAGGCTAGACATCATTTCTTGACTTTAAAAGAGAAACTTGCCTTTCTTGCATAATTGGTCCTTGATGAATTCTTGATTTGACCGCTTAAATGTGTTTATCTATTGTGGAACGGGCCGAACACCTCGGTAGATTGAATAGATGCATCTATGATTCGCGCCATTCGACCCACTAGCAGTGCACAGTTTAAATATTTGTTGGATCGGGTCGTACGACCTCGGCATGATTTGCACATGCTTGTATTGCTTGACTTGCAAATTTATAAATGAGGATATTGCCTCCCTGGATTGAGAATAAATGTATAAATGATGAAAACGAATTTGGAAATGTCCTATTAATAAAATAATTTTTTACTTGCTTCATTCTATTTAGTTACAACCATGTTTATAAAAAAAATCCTCTATTTACTATATTATCGGTATATTATTATTGGACCACTAGTAAGTGTCGAAGTCGATCTCTCGTCTCTACTTCTTCGAGATTAGACGGGATACTTACTGGGTACACGTTATTTTCCTACTCATGCTACACTTGCTGTGCATTTTATTGCACAGGCACATGTACGTCTAGTGGCCTTGTTAGGTGCAGCTACATGGTTGACACAGATACTTAGGTGAGCTGCATCTCTCGAGACGATCCGCAGCCAGCAGAGTCTCCTTTAGAGTATATTAGTTCTTTTCTGTCCAATTGTATTCCAGACAGTTATTGTATTTTGCTTTACTTCCTAGAAATTTTCTCATGTACTTGTGACACCAGGTGCTGGGATGTCTATGTGATTACTCAGTAATTTAAAAATTGTTAAAGGTATCACTATTTACTCAGTAAAATTTATTATTTATTGTTTAATGTATGAAAGGAATGATTTCAGAAATATTTAAAACGAGAAATTAATAGTTATTTGGTGTTGGCTTGCCTGACAGTGGTGTACAGTGCCATCATGACCCTTAGTGGATTTTGGGTCGTGACAACATGGTATCAGAGCACTAGGTTCCCTTAGGTCTCACGAGTCATGAGCGAGTCTAGTAGAGTCTTGCGGATCGGTACGGAGACGTCTGTACTTATCTTCGAGAGGCTATAGGACTGTTAAGAGCACTTCCCCTCTTGATTCCTCATCGTGAGATTTGATTCCTTGAGGCTTATGCCCTTGTTTTCTTTCCCATTCAATCTTATGTGATGCGAAGCGCTGGTTATAGATCGGGAAGTGAATAATTGTAATGGTACTACAGATGTGGTGCGGGGTGTTTCTCCCTGCATGGTTGTTTGGGCTATTGTCGTCGCCTTGCGGAAGGATATTCTGTCGTTTCAGCTCAGTAGCTATAATTCTGAGAGCTTTGAGGCTATGCACAGGTTGCTGTGATGCTTATGAACGGTTATCGCGCAAGATTGATGGGATGGTAGGATGCTTGCCTATGTGTCGGGGTAGTGAATGGCTTGAAAGGAGGTTTACTCAGAGCACGATTCAGTATTTTATTTACGGCGGAGGAAAAGCAATCAGACTATAAATGTTTAGGTTTGGGTTGGTAGAGTATCGAGACTTGGTGTTTTCAAGTATAGTGGAATATTCATCTACGGTGTGGTGTCATCGTCCTCGGTAGAATATGTTAAGTTTGCTGGTGTTATGATCTTCTACAAATCTCCTGTGGGGCGGGATATTGCGAGATAATATTGAAGAAAAGGCTATCGGAGATCGCGGTGTGCGGTAGTTCAGGATTGAATCGATGTTCTAATATCGACGGCTCGAGAAAGGATGATCTTCAAAAAGGTTTAAAGTTAGTAGCGATCTTTTGGTTCAAATGCCACGGAGAAAGATTTTGATCTAAGGCATCAGCTGAGCAACAAAGGATGAGGAAGAACATGTGAGAAGTGTCATGCCATGGTTAAACTTCTAGAAGGCCAGGTGTAAGAAGCGAAAGTCGAGTAGTTTCTTAAAGAAGTGAGTTTGCCTAAAGTGGGAGAGTGGCAGAGTAGCATATGGGTTCAGTGGCAGGATAACTACGCACCTTGAGGAAAAGTTTAGAGTGATTTTGGAATTTTAGTAGACGGTGATTGGGTCCACGAGCTTAATTTGAAATATTGGCTATTATAAGGCGAGAGATTAGATGCAACAGAAAGGAGTTGTTTGGTAAGAAGAAGGATACAATATGACTTTGGATTGGGAGGTGTCACGACCCGAATTTCACATCGTCGGGACCGTGATGGCGCCTAACATTGAACCCGCTAGGCAAGCCAACGTTACATATTAGTTTACCTTTTTCCTTTATTCTTTAACAATTTACTAGTTGATATAAGATAATCAACAGAACAAAAATGCGGAAGAACAAAATTTTACAATTTAACTTAATACAAATACGAAATCCATAATAAAACTCCACCCAGAATTGGTGTCACAATTTCACGGACTATCTACGAATACTATAAATAGTGGTCTGAACAAAGAAATACAAATCTCTCTCAGAAATAGATAAAATAGAAAAGAAGCATGATAGAAGGGGACACCAAAGCCTGCAGACGCCTGCAGGACTACCCAGAGTCTCCTCTGGACTGAAGGCAGCAACCTCGAACTACGATCTATATGATCCAGTATCGGGATCTGCACAAAAGTGCAGAGTGTGGCATTAGTACAACCGACCCTATGTACTGGTAAGTGCCGAGCCTAACCTCGGGAAGTAGTGACGAGGCTAGGACACGGTCAACATCATACACCTGTGCAGTTAAGCAATATCTAACAAAATAACAATAATAGAAGCTAATAGAAGTTTATGGGAAGGGGGAAACATGCTATGGGGGATACCAGAATAAGGAAACACAGAAATAACGGAAACAAAACAATTAAGGCACTTGAACTGATAACACCAAATAATCACAGTAACAGAAAAAACAAACGCACGACATCATGCTTCGTGCTTTTACTCTCAATCCTCACCATGCAATAAATAATGAAAATGTGCACGGCATCACCCTTCATGCTTTATCACTCTTCCTCACCATATGAATAACAGAATTTGTACGGCATCACCCTTCGGGCTTTATCTCTCTTCCTTACCATATGCATCAATATAAATGTAAATGTGCACGGCATCACCCTTTTTGCTTTATCACTCTTTCCTCACCATAGGCATAAGTATGAATGTGCACAACATAACCATTTGTGCTTTATCACTCTTTCCTCACCCAAACAGTAGAAACAATAACATCCTAGCAAGAGAATCAACAATAGAAACAAATACATCCCGGTAAGGGAGTCAGCTATAACCAATCTTGTTCTAACAGTTAACTTCACAAATCAAACCTCAGCTTGAGCCAATACTCAACAATGGTCAATTACCAAGAAAATACCATCAACATGGATGATCATCAAGTTAAGCATGAATAGTACATAATAAGGATCACAATAGTCAAAGTTTAAGACTCACGAGCATGCTCGACACCAACGTATAGATACTCGTCACCACACCTATACGTCATACACAACACCAACACGTAGCAAATAAGACACAACACCTATTCCCTCAAGCTAAGGTTAGGCCAAACACTTACCTCAATTCCACAACCACAAGTCAAGCCTCAAATATCGCTTTCCCTCCAGATTTCACCTCCAATTCACTTGTATTTAGTCATAATTAGCTTAATAACATCAATGAATTCTAAAGAACTCAAACCCAATGCTTAATTATAGTTCTCCCAACATTTTACCCAAAAGTCAAAAATCGACCCCGTGCTTGCTCGGAAATAACCCGAAGTCAGACTATAACCCGATTACCCATTCACCCCTGAGCCCAGATATGCAATTGGTTTTGGAATCCGATCTCAATTGAAGTCTAAATCCCCAAATTTCACCCAAAAACACCCAATTTCCCATGAAAATCCCTAGATTTTGTGATGAAATCTTGTAAAAAGATGAAGTAGATTGAAAGAAATGAGTTAAAAGTTGTTTACCTATGATTTGGGGAAGAACCTTTCTTTGGAAAATCGCCTATGGGAGCTTAGGGTTTGAAAACTTGAAAGAATGAGTAGAAATCCCGTCTAAGTTATAATTTATACAGTCACAGTTATCACATTTGAGATAACAGGTTTGCAAATGCGAACTTGCAAATGCGAAGCTTGCCCTGGGCTGCTAACTTCACAAATGCGAACTATTGTTTGAAATTGCAGTGACCACTGGAGTCACAATTGTGACACTGAACTTCGCAAATGCGAAGGTCCCCCTCCCTGCCCTCTGATCGCAATTGCGATGATCTTCGAAAATGAGATGCTCGCATTTGCGAGCTAGACTTCTCAAATGTGAAGTCTGCAGATCTGCAACACAACAGCTATTTCCTTTAAGTCTCAAAACAGTCCGTGGCCTATTCAAAACTCACCCGAGCCCTCGAGGGTCGAAACCAAACATACACACAAGTCCAAAAAAATCATACAGACTCGCTCATGCGATCAAATAATCAAAATAACATCAACAACTACGAGTTTAACATCAAAATCATTGAAATTCTCACGAACACCTAAAGTTACTATTTTCACAACCGAGGGTCCGATTTATATTAAATCAACTCTGATTCTTACCAAATTTCGCAGATTCGACTTAAGCATCATTTTGAACCTATACTGGGCTCCGGAACCAAAATACGGGCCCGATACCATCAAGATCACACACCATTTCATTTCCAAAAGTCTTTATATTTTCCAGCAAATAATTTTCTTTAAAAATTCTTTTCTCGGGCTAGGGACCTCATAATTCAATTTCGGGCATACGCCCAAGTCCCATATTTTTTTACGGACCCTCAAGGACCGTCAAATCACGGGTCCGGATCCGTTTACCTAAAATATTGACCGAAGTCAACTTAAATTTAATTTTAAAGGCAAAATTAGCATTTTCTCAAATTTTTACATAAAGGCTTTCCGTATATATGCCCAGACTTTGCACGCAAATCGAGGTGAGACAAAAGGAGGGTTTTAAGGCCTCGGAACACAGATTTGACTGTTAAAACAAGAGATAACCTTTTGGGTCATTACATTCTCCACCTCTAAAACAACCGTTCGTCCTCAAACGGACATAGAAAAGTACCTGAGTCGGTGAAAAAATGGAGATATCGGCTCTGGATATCGGACTCAGACTCCTAGGTAGCTGCTTTAATAGGCTGATCTCTCCACTGAATATGAATCGAAGGGTAACTCTTCGATCTCAACTAACAAACCTGCTGGTCTAGAATAGCTACCGGCTCATCCTCATCGGTCAAGTCCTTGTCCAACTAGACAATGCTGGAGTCTAACATGTGGGATGGATCGCCGTGATACTTCCATGGACACATGAAACACTGGATGCACTACTGATAGACCTGGCGGCAACGCAAGTCTGTAAGAAACCTCCCCCATTCAATCAAGGATCTCAAAAGGTCCGATAAATCTAGGGCTTAGCTTGCCCTTATTCCTAAATCTCATCACGGCCTTCATGGGCGACACCCAAAGCAACACTCGCTCTCCGACCATGAATGCCACATCACGAACCTTATGGTTGGCATAACTCTTTTGCCTTAACCGAGCTGTACGAAGCCTATCCTGAATGATTTTGACCTTGTCCAAGGCATCCTGTACCAAATTTGTACCCAACAGCCGAGCCTCTCCCGGCTCAAACCACCCAACGGGCGATCGACACCGCCTACCATATAATGCCTCATAGGGAGCCTTCTGGATGCTCGACTGGTAACTATTGTTGTAGGCAAACTTTGTTTCCAAAATTTGAATAGTACGCTCGGACTGTCCGTCCGTCTGGTGATGAAATACTATGCTCAACTCGACCCGTGTACCCAACTCACACTGAACTGCCCTCTAGAAATGTGAGGTAAACTACGTACCCTGGTCAGAAATAATAGACACGGGCACACCATGAAGGCGAACAATCTCTTGAATATAGATCTCAACTAACCTCTCTGAAGAATAAGAGACTAACACAGGAATGAAATGCGCTGACTTAGTCAGCCTATCCACAATAACCCATATTGCGTCGAACTTCCTCTAAGTCTGTAGGAGTCCAACAATGAAGTCCATTGTGATACTCTCCCTCTTCCACTCAGGAATCTTAATCTTCTGAAACAAACCACCAGGTCTCTAATGCTCGTACTTTACCTCTTGACAATTCAAACACCGAGCTACATATGCAACAATATCCTTCTTCATCCTCCTCCACCAATAATGTTGCCACAAGACCTGATACATCTTAGCGGCGCCCAGATGAATAGAATACCGGGAACTATGAGTCTCCTCTAGAATTAACTCACAAAGTCCATCCACATTAGGAACACAAACTCGACCCTGCATCGTCAAAACTCTGTCATCTCCAACTGTAAGCTTCTTGGCACCTCCGTGCTACACTGTGTCTCTAAGGACAAGTAAATGAGGATCATCATACTGCCGATCTCTAATTCGCTCAAATAATGAAGAACAAGTGACTGTGCAAGCCAGAACACGGCAGGGCTCAGAAACATCCAACCTCACAAACTGATTGGCTAACGCCTGAACATCCCAAGCAAGCGGTCTCTCACCGACTAGAATATGCGCAAGGTTGCCCATACTGGCTGACATCCTGCTCAATGTATCGGCCACTACATTGTCCTTCCCAAGATGATACAAGATGGTGATATCGTAGTTTTTCAATAGCTCCAACCACCTTCTCTACCTCAAATTGAGCTCCTTTTGCTTGAACAAATACTGCAAACTCTTGTAATTCATGAATGCCTCACATGGCACGCCATATAAGTAATGCCACCAAATTTTCAGCGTGTGAACAATGGTTGCTAGCTCCAAATCATGAACTGGATAATTCTTCTCGTGAATCTTCAACTGTCGCAAAGCATATACAATAACTTTTCCATTCTGCATCAACACCGTACCAAGTCCAATACGAGATGCATCACAATAAACTGTATATGGCCATGAACTTGTGGGCAACACCAACACCGGCACCGTAGTCAGAGTTGTCTTGAGCTTCTGAAAGCTTGCCTCACACTCGTCCGACCACCTGAACTGGGCACCCTTATGGGTCAACCTGGTCATCGGGGCTGCAATAGATGAAAACCCCTCCACAAACTGATAGTAATAGCCCGCCAAACCCAAGAAACTCCGGATCTCTGTAGCTGATGTGGGTATAGGCCAGTCCTTGACTACCGTAGTCTTTTTAGGATCCACCTGAATACCCTCTGCTGATATAACGTACCCAAGAATGCTACTGAACTCAACAAAAACTCACATTTTGAAAACTTAGCATACAACTGACTATCTCTTAGAGTTTGAAGAATGACTCGAAGATACTGCTCGTGCTCCTCCCGGCTATGGGAGTAGATCAAAATATCATCAATGAAGACAATCACGAAGGAATCCAAATAAGGCTTGAACACTCGGTTCATCAAATCCATGAAAGCTGCTGGGGCATTTGTCAATCCAAATGACATTACTAAAACTCATAATGCCAGTACAAAGTGTGAAAAGCTGTCTTAGGGACATCAGATGCCCTAATCCTCAACTGATGGTAGCTAGACCTCAAATCAATCTTCGAAAATACCTTGGCACCCTGAAGCTGATTAAACAAATCATCAATCCTCAGTAATGTATACTTGTTCTTGATGGTGACTTTGTTCAACTACCGGTAATCTATGCACATCCTCATCGATCCATCCTTCTTCTTAACAAACAACACCAGCGCACCCCAAGGCGAGACACTAGGTCTAATAAAGCCTTTATCAAGCAAATCTTGCAACTGTTCTTTCAATTCCACTGAGTGCCCGGAGCCAAATCAATGCAAAAGTCAATATCCCTGTCGGGTGGCATAACCGGTAGGTCTGCAGGAAATAACTCTGGAAACTCACGAACAACGAGCACATAATCCATAGAAGGAACCACAGCACTAGAATCACAAATATATGCCAAATAGGCCAAACATCCCTTATCAACCATACGTTGAGCCTTCATATATGAGATAAACCTGCTGGTATAATGACTAGGAGTCCCTCTCCACTCCAAACGAGGCTAACAATGCTAAGGTCATGGTCTTGGCATGACAGTCCAATATAGCATAATAAGGGGATAACCAATCCATCCCCAAAATGACATCGAAATCCACCATATCGAGAAGTAGGAGATCTACGCTCGTCTCATGACCCCCAATAACAACCACACACGAACGATAAACATGATCTACCACAATAGAATCACCCACCGGTGTAGACACATATACATGAGTACTCAAAGAATCATGAGGCACAACCAAATAAGGGGCAAAATAAGATGTCACATAAGAATATGTGGACCCCGGATCAAATAGAACTGAAGCATCTCCACTGCAAACTGAAACCGTACCTGTGATAACTGCATCGGAGGACTCAGACTCAGGTCTGGCTGGAATAGCATAACATCGGGGCTGGGCCCTACCACTCTAAACTACATCCCGAGGACGGTCTCCTACTGGCTGGACTCCACCTCTAGCTGCTTGACCTCCACCTCTAACGTCCTGTCCTCTACCTCTAGCACCTCAACCCCTACCTCTAGCTAGTTGAGCGGGCGGTGGAACACTCGGTGCTGGAACCATGGCACAAGAACCCTGGTGTTGAGAATTGCTTGATGCTCGAGGGCAAAATATAGCAATATGCCTCGTGTTGCCACAAGTATAACAAGACTTTGGCTGTTGAGACTACTGACCCTAAAACTGACCCTGACGGCCTGAGTAACCACCCTGAAAACTCTGGAGCAGAGGTGCACTGATAGGAGCTAGTGGTGCACTGTAGGGCAACTGATCAGAATACTGCATATGAGAACCACAGCCACCTGGAGCACCGTGAGAAACCTGAAGTGCTGAATGGAATGACCTAGGAGGATGGCCTCTACCAAAAGACCCTACCTCCAGATGAGGCACTGCTAAATCTACCGGAATGACGAGGTCTCTTGTTAGACCCCTGACCGCTCCCCTAAGCTAGAACCATCTCAACCCGTCTGGCCACATTGGCTGCATCCTAAAAAGAAATCTTGCTCCCTGTCTCCTTAGCCATCTGCAATCTAATAGGCTGAGCGAGTCCCTAAATAAACCTCCTCACCCTCTCTCTTGCGGAACCTGACAGACGAAAATCAGCAGTCGACCCATTGGTCTCCACTATCCCCATGTTCCGAAGAACTTCATGACAACTGTCTAAATAATCCTGGGGATCCTTAGAAAATGTACCGCCATAGGTAGTAGTGAAGAGCTTGGTGAACTTGTCCAATCTCCACAAGGAATCTGAAGACATAGCTGATCTATCACCGGTCTGAGCTACAACACCCGGTGGGACTACCCCAATTGGCTGAGCTGCTGGAGTCTGAGACTGGGGAAGGCATCTGCTCCGAAATACGAGTAGCAGGAGTCTGTGCTCCTCACCCAGCCTAAGAGATGACTGGTGCTACAAGAAGTATGCCTGCCTGAGTGACACTCTCCATAAGGCCCACTAGACGGACCAGAGCATCCTGGAGTACTAGGGTAGCAATAAACCCTCTAGGACCTGAGCTGGGCCCACCGGAATTATCTGGGCCGGAACCTCATCATCAAACTCTACTTGAGGCTTCGTCGCTGGTGCTGCTGCTCTGGGCTGAGCTCTGCCCCTACCTCGGCCTCTAGCATGACCTTAGCCTCATCCTCTGCCCCTCGTAGGAGCTATCGTTGGGGGCTCGGGCTGTTGATCAACTGATGAAGTAGTACGTGTTCTCGCCATCTGCGAAAGAACAGAGTAGAAGTTCAATTAGCATTAAGAAATCAACCGCACGACAGAGATGAATAGAAGTGTAATTGTTCCTAACTCTGTAGCTTCTGGGGATAAGCACAGACGTCTCCGTACCGATCTCTCGGACTCTACTAAGCTTGTCCATGAATTGTGAGACCTAAGCAACCTAGCGCTCTGATACCAGCTTGTCACGACCCGAATTTCCCACCACCGGGACCGTGATGCCGCCTAACATTGAACCCGCTAGGCAAGCCAATGTTACTGTTAGTTTACCTTTTTCATTTATTATTTAACAATTTACTAATTGATATAAGATAATCAGCAGAACAAAAATACGGAAGAACAGAATTTTACAATTTAACTTAATACAAATACGAAATCCATAATAAAACTCCACCCAAAACTAGTGTCATAATTTTACGGACTATCTACGAATACTACAAATAGTGGTATGAACAAAGAAATACAAATCTTTCTAAATAATACATAAAACAAAAAAGAAGCAGGATAGAAGGGAACACCAAGGCCTGCGGACGCCTGCAGGACTACCTCGGGTCTCTTCTGTACCGAAAGAAGCAACCTCGAACTATGGTCCGTATGGTCTAGTATCGGGATCTGCACAAAAGTGTAGAGTGTAGCATCAGTACAACTGGCCCTATCTACTAGTAAGTGCCTATAACGACCCAGCCGATCGTTTTAAGAAATTACGCCTCGATCCCCTATTAATTGCATTCTCCTTGTTTGTTTCTGCTATTGTGAGTTGCCGGGAAGGTTTATTTGGAGTTTCGGAGAGTTTTGGGACACTTAGTCCCTAAATGAGAGTTTAAGTTTTAAAATTTGGACCGTAGTCGGAGTAGTGTGAAGACGGCCTCGGAATGGAATTCTGTTGTTTCGTTAGCTCCGTTGGGTGAGTTCAGGCTTAGGGGCGTGTTGGGATTATGTTTTGCAGGACCGTAGCTTATTTAGGCTTGAAATGCCGAAAGTCAAATTTTTGAAGTTTCCGGTTCGATAGTGAGATTTTGATCTGAGGGTCGGAATGGAATTTCGGAAGTGGGAGTAGCTCCTTAGTGTTGAATGTGACGTGTGTGCAAAATTTCAGGTCATTCAGACGATGTTTGATAGACTTTTTGATCGAAAGCGTAATTTGAGAATTTTTGGAGTTCTTAGGCTTGAATCCATGATTAATTCGATGTTTCGATGTTGTTTTAGGTATTTTGAGGATTGGTATAAGTTTGGATTGTGGTAAATGGATGGTTCGTGCTTTTGGTTGAGGTCCCGAGGGCCTCGGGATGATTTCGGATGGTTAACGGGAAGTTTGGAGTTGAGGATTTGCAGCTGAAGCTGCTGAGTTTGCTATTATAACTGCACCTGTGGCTTGGAGACCACAGGTGGGAGCCCGCAGAAGCGAAACCATTGCCGTAGATGCGACCAAAAGGGAAGACAACTGAAACCATAGAAGCGGGAGGTGTGCCGCACTTGCGGGGCCGCAGATGCGAATTTTGGGTCGCAGGTGCGGAGAAAGAGACTTAAGTGAAAACTGAAGAATCGGTTCCCTTGAGCGCAGAAGCGGAAATTGACCGCAGGTGCGAAAAACCTGGGTCAGAAAGTATAAAAAGATTTCCTTCGCAAATTTGGGTTATTTTTCATAAATTTTCAACGGGAAGAAGTTTTGGGAGCAGTTTAAAGGGAGATTTTCAGAGGGATTCATTGAAGTAAGGTATTTGGTCATTAAGTTCGTTATTGTGGTGATTCTTATCATTGTAAGGATGAAATATGAAGTAAAATCAGTGGTAAATTGAGGGTTATGACTTGGTAAATTGGAGAGCTTTGAGTGGTGATTTGAGGGATCATTTGAGGTCCGATTTTGGTACTTTTGATATGACTGAACTCGTGAGAGTATGAATATTTTGAAAATATAAATTTTACCCGACTCCGAGATGTGGGCCCGAGGGGCATTTTGGTCATTTTTCTAATTTTGCGTATTAGCTTAGAATTAATTAGTGGAATCAGTTACTTGAAGTTATATTTACATTATGCAATTGATTTGAATAGATTTGAGCCATTTGGAGTCGAGTACTCGTGGCAAGAGCGTGGTTTCAGATTGATTTTTTGAGCCGGTTCGAGGTACGTGGCTTGTCTAACCTTGTGTGGGGGAAACTCCACTTAGGATTTGGTATTATTGATATTTGAAATGGCTTGTACGTGAGGTGATGAGTGCGTACTTGTGCTAATTGTTGAAAATCCTGTTTTCATTAAGTAACTTTACTGTGTTTTCTTTCCCTGTTTATACTACTTTCAATTTAAGCCTACTGTTAGCTTAGGGAAGCATGTCTAATTGACTTAGTTGCCTTACTTGCTTAAACTGCTTTAATTAAATTTTGCGTAACATGCTAGGTTAGAAATACCTGTTTAACCTTGGTATGATATTTGGATTGAATTGAATATTCTTCGTGTGTTGTTATGTATTTATTTTGGGACTATGGAATAGTATCCCGGGAGATCCCTCTGCATGTTTACTTTGGCACTATGGATTTGTATTCCGGTAGATCCCCCTGCATATTTACATTGGAATTATGGGAATGCACCCGGTAGATTCCCCCTGCACTGGATATTTACATTTGGGACTACGGATCAAGATTCCGGTAGATCCCCGCGCACTATGAGTTGGACTAGGGACGACACCTAGGAGATCCTCTGGATATTTACGTTTGGGGACTACATGACGGTATCTTGGGAGATCCCCGGTTGCTATTACTGTGTGGAATTACATTTTCTCTGTGTTTTTCCTTCTCTTTCTGTTGTACTTGTTATTGTTCTTATTATCTTGTGATACTTCATACTGTTAGCACCTAATTATATTATTTTATTTTATACTGTTATACCTGATATTTTCATCTAACCTTAGTAGGGCCCTGACTTTTCTCGTCACTACCCGACCGAGGTTAGGCTTGGCATTTACTGAGTACCGTTGTGGTGTACTCATGCCCTTTATGCGCATGTTTTTCATGTGCAGATCCAGGTACTTCGACTCAGTCCTACTACCCTTGAGGCGAGGCAATTCTCTAGAGACTTCTAGGTATATCTACTGCATTCGCAAACCGAGGAGTCCCTATTCCATTCTCCCTTATAATATCAGCCCTTCTGTATTTACTTTTGTTTAGACATTCTAGAGTTAGACACTTGTTGTTATTTAATAGCTTGTGATTTCATGAGATTTCAGGTTATGGGAAAAGTAGTTTCAGTCTGAGAGTTGAATTATATATGCCGAGCGGCATCTTAAACGCTTCATTTTGATATTTTTCTATAGTTTTGGCTAGTTTTACTATGTTGTTTTCTTTTTTTTTTCCCGCAATTTGTTAGGCTTACCTAGTAGTAGAGACTAGGTGCCATCACGACAGTTCACGGAGGACGAACTTGGGTCGTGACAAGTTGGTATCAGAGCACTAGGTTCATAGGAGTCATGAATCATAAGCCAGTTTATTAGAGTCTCGCGGATCGGTACGGAGACATCTGTACTTATATACGAGAGGCTATGTAAATGTTAGGAAAATTCCACTTCTTTTGACTTCCTTATCGTGTGAGATTCTTGACATCACCCATTCTAAACCTCTATCTTCCATTCTCTCACAGATGGTGAGGACACGTGATATCGGAGATGACCAGGCACCCGCACCCCCTACAAGAACCGTCAAAGGTCGGGGACAGGGTAGAGGTCGAGGACGCGCCCGTGGTGCAGCCAGAGTACCCACGCTATCTGCCATAGAGGAGCCACCAGAAGCTCCAGCTGGAGTCCAGGCACCTGATACGCCTACTGCCACTAATACTCAAGCACTTTAGGAGACATTAGCACAGTTCCTGAGCATCTTTGGTACATTAGTTTAGGCGGGGTTGATTCAGGTTGTACGAATACTTCACAGATTGGGGAGGGACCCAAACTCCTGTCGCCCCCACTCTAGAGCAACGAGTTCACATTGGTCGTGTTCTAGGTGTCATGGCGAAGCTGCCTATGGTCCCATTTCAGCAGGTGGAAAGGGTCGCTCGCTGGGTAGATGACAGGTGGGTCCAGGAGAGAAAGGATAAAATGAGGTCAGGAGAGAGATAGTATAGGGTGGCGAGGAGACCTCATAGACCGGAAAGATCCACTGGTCCTTATTTTGGAGGCAAGGTATGGCATGGTAGAGGTTTTGCGGGTCAGTCAATTCAGTTTGTGTTTCGGGCTTTGCATAGTGTTTAGGTGTTCAAGGGTCTCAGAGTACCCGTACCGCATAGTTCCCACAGCTACGTCAGTAACGAGGTTCTTTTGAGTGTGGTGACACATGCCATTTGGTGAGAGATTGCCCTAGACTAGGGAGGGGTGCACCTCCACAGACTTCTCAGTCACAACGTGCTCTAAAGAGTTCCTAAGTTATGATTTTAGCACCAGTTACTACCCCACCTGTCTAGTTAGCCAGAGGTGGAGGTTGGGGAGGTAGAGTTCCGCCCTAGAGGAGGAGGCCAGGCCAGATATTATGCCCTTCCTACCCGTATTGAGGATGTTGCCTCCGATTCTGTCCTCACAGGTATTGCCCTAGTCTGTCATAGAGATGCATTGGCTTTATTCGATTCAGGTTCCACCTATTCTTATGTGTCTTCCTATTTTGCCCCATATTTGGGTGTACCTCAGGATTATTTGAGTACCCCTATTTATGTTTCTACACTTGTGGGAGATTTTCTTGTTATGGACTGCGTTTATCGGTCGTGTGTGGTTGCTCTTAGTGGTTTTGAGACCAGAGCCGATTTATTATTGCTCAGCATGGTATATTTTGATGTTATCTTGGGCATGGACTGGTTGTCGCCCCATTATGCTATTCTTGATTGTCACGCCAAAATCGTGATGCTGGCTATGCCAGGTGTACCGCGAGTAGAGTGGAGGGGTACCTTAGATCATACTTCTAGTAGAGTTATTTATTCCTTAAGGCTCAACATATGGTTGAGAAGGGGTGTGACGCATATATAGCTTATGTGAAAGATGTCAGTATTGATACCCCTACAGTTGATTTAATCCAAGTAGTACGGGATTTTCCTGATGTGTTTCCAGCTGATCTTCCGGGCATGCTGCTCGATAGAGATATTGATTTTGGCATTGATCTGTTGCTGGACACTCAGCCTATTTCTATCCCTCTGTATCGTATGCCCCCTCCTAAGTTGAAGGATCAGTTACAGGAATTACTTGATAAGGGTTTTACTCGGCCCAGTGTGTCACCTTGGGGTGCTCCTATCTTATTTGTGAAGAAAAAGGATTGTTCTATGCATATGTGTATTGATTATTGCCGGTTGAATAAAGTTACAGTGAAGAACCGGTACCCTTTGCCTCGTATTGATGATCTGTTTGACTAGTTATTGGGTGCACGAGTGTTTCCTAAGATTAACTTGCGTTCAGGTTACCATCAGTTGAGCATTTGGGAGCCAGACATCCCGAAGACTGCTTTCAGGACTCGATATGGTCATTATGAGTTCCTTGTTATGTCATTTGGGCTGACCAATGCCCTAGCAGACTTCATGCATTTGATGCGCAGTGTATTCCGGCCATATCTTGACTCGTTCATCATTGTCTTTATTGATGATATTCTGGTATACTCCCGGAATCAGGAGGATCATGAGCAACACCCGAGGACAGTGCTTCAGACATTGAGGGAAAAGAAGTTATATGCAAAGTTCTCGAAATGTGAGTTTTGGTTGGATTCCATGGCATTTTTGGGGCCACTTGGCATCGAGTAAGGGAATACAAGTGGATCCGAAGAAAGTGGAAGCAGTGCAGAGTTGGCCCAGACCATCTTCAACTACAGAGATCTACAGTTTTCTTGGCTTGGCGGGTTATTACCGTCGATTTGTTGAGGGGTTTTCATCTATTACAGCCCCTATGACCAGGCTGACCCAGAAGGGTGCTCCGTTCTAGTGGACGGAAGAGTGTGAGGCGAGCTTTCAGAAGCTCAAGACAACTTTGACTACAACCCCAATTTTAATATTGCCTACAAGTTCGGGGTCTTATACTATCTATTGCGATGCCTCGAGGATTAGCCTTGGAGTGGTATTGATGCAGGACGGTAGTGTGATTGCCTACGCGTTGAGATAATTGAAAGTATATGAGAAGAATTATCCTGTCCATGATCTCGAGTTAGCTGCTATTGTTCATGCCTTGAAGATCTGGAGTCATTATTTGTATGATGTGCCTTGTGAGATTTATATTGATCACCGGAGTTTGCAGCATCTGTTCAAGTAGAAAGATCTTAATTTGCATCAGAGGAGGTGGTTAGAGCTGCTGAAGGACTATGATATCACTATTTTATATCACCCGGGCAGGGCCAATGTAGTGGCTAATGCTTTGAGTCGTCGGGCGGAGAGTTTGGGGAGTTTGACTTATTTACCAGCAGCGGAGAGGCCCATAGCGATGGATTTTCAGGCCTTAGCTATCCAGTTTGTGAGATTGGATCTTTCAGAGCCCAGTCGGGTTCTAGCTTGCGCGGTTTCCTGGTCTTCCTTATTCGATCGTATCAGAGAGCGTTAATTTGATGACCCTCATTTGCTTGTCCTCAAGGACAAGGTTCAACACAGTGATGCTAGAGATGTGACTATTGGTGATGATGGGGTTTTGAGGATGCAGAGTCGGATTTGTGTACCCAATGTTGATAGGCTTCGGGAGTTGATTCTAGAGGAGGCCCATAGTTCGTAGTATTCCATTCATCCGGGTGCCGCGAAGATGTACCAAGATTTGAGGTAGCACTATTGGTGGAGGCGGATGAAGAAATATATAGTTGGGTTTGTATCTCGGTGCCTCAATTGTCAACAGGTGAAGTATGGGCACAAGAGACTGGGTGGTTGCTTCAGCAGATAGAGATTCCGGAGTGGAAGTGGGAGCGGATCACCATAGACTTCATAGTTGGACTCCCACGGACTTTGAGGAAGTTCGTTGCCATTTGGGTGATTGTAGATCGGCTCACCAAGTCCGCACACTTCTTTCTTGTGTGTACTACCTATTCTTCAGAGCTGTTGGCAGAGATTTATATTTAGGAGATTGTTCGTCTACATGGTATTCCAGTTTCCATTATTTTAGATAGAAGCACTTAGTTCACATCACGGTTCTGGAGGGCCGTACAACATGAGTTGGGGACTCGTGTGGAGTTGAGTACAACATTTCACCCTTAGATGGACGGACAGTCCGAGTGCACCATTCAGATTCTTAAGGATATGCTCTATGCGTGTGTGATTGAATTTGGAGGGTATTGGGATAAGTTCTTGCCATTGGCAGAGTTTGCCTACAACAACAACTATCAGTCCAGCATTCAGATGTCACTATACGAGCCTTTATATTGTAGGCGGTGTAGATCCCTGGTGGGTTGGTTTGAGCCGGGTAAGGCTAGATTATTGGGCACATACTTGGTTCAGGATGCCTTAGAAAATGTTAAGATGATTCAGGATAGACTCCGTACAACTCACTCTATACAGAAGAGTTACGCGGACCGGAAGGGTCGTGATGTTTCCTATATGGTTGGAGAGCGGGTTCTGCTTCAAGTTTTGCCTATGAAGGGTGTTATGAGATTTGGGAAGAAAGGGAAGTTGAGTTCGAGGTCTATTGGTCCTTTTGAGATATTGAGGCATGTTGGGGATGTTTCTTATGAACTTGCCTTACCTTCCAGCCTGGCAGAAGTTCATCCGATATTTCATGTTTTGATGCTCCGGAGGTATCACGATGATCCGTCGCACGTGTTGGATTTCAGTTTAGTCCAGTTGGACAAGGATCTATCTTATGCTGAGGAGCCGATGGCAATATTGGACAGGCAGGTTCGGAAGTTGAGGTCATAGAACATTGTATCAGTGAAGGTTTAGTGGCGGGTTCAGCCGGTCGAGGAGGTGACCTGGGAGACCGAACAGGATATGCGCAACCGATACCCTCCTCTTTTCACTACTTCAGGTATGTCTCTATGCTCGTTTGAGGATGAACGAATGTTTAAGTGTAGGAGGATGTAACGACCCGGACAATCATTTTAAGAATTTACGCCCCGATCCCCTGTTAACTACATTCCCCGTGTTTGTTTCTGCTATTGTGAGTTGCCGGGAAGGTTTATTTGGAGTTTCGGAGAGTTTTGGGACAGTTAGTCCCTAAATGAGAGTTTAAGTTTTAGAATTTGGACCGTAGTCAGAGTAGTGTGAAGATGGCCTCAGAATGGAATTCCATTGATTTCGTTGATTCCATTAGCTCCGTTGGGTGATTTCGTGCTTAGGAGCGTGTTCGGATTGTGTTTTGGAGGTCCGTAACTTATTTAGGCTTGAAATGCTGAAAGTAGTGAAGTTTCCAGTTCGACAATGGGATTTTGATCTGAGGGTCGGAATGGAATTTCGGAAGTGGGAGTAGCTCCGTAGTGTTGAATGTGATCTGTGTGCAAAATTTCAGGTCATTCGGACGAGATTTGATAGACTTTTTGATCGAAAGCGTAATTTGAGAAATTTTGGAGTTATTAGGCTTGAATCCATGATTAATTCGATGTTGTTTTAGGTGTTTTGAGGATTGGTATAAGTTTGGATAGTGGTATATGACTGGTTTGTGATTTTGGTTGAGGTCCCGGGGGCCTCGGGATGATTTCGGATGGTTAACGAGAAGTTTCGAGTTGAGAATTTGCAGCTGAAGCTACTAAGTTTTCTGTCATAACTGCACCTGCGGCTTGGGGACCATAGATGCGAGACCACTGTCGCAGATGCGACCAAAAGTGAAGCCAGCTGAAACCGCAAAAGCGGGAGGTGTGCCGCACCTGCGAGACCGCAGATGCGGATTTTGGGTCACAAGTGCGGAGAAGGGGACTTAAGTGAAAATCGTAGAATCGGTTCCCTTGAGCGCAGAAGCGGTAGCGCAGAAGCGGAAATTGATCGCAAGTGCGAAAAACATAGGTCAGAAAGTATAAAAAGATTTCCTTCGTGAATTTGGATTATTTTTTATAAATTTTCAACGATAAGAAGCTTTGGGGAGCATTTTCAAGGAAGATTTTCAGAGGGATTCTTTGAGGTAAGGTATTTGGTCCTTAAGCTCGTTATTGTGGTGATTCTTATTATTGTAAGCATGAAATTTGAAGGAAAATTAGTGGTAAATTGAGGGTTAGGGCTTGGTTAATTGGAGAGTTTTGAGTGGTGATTTGAAGGACCATTTGAGGTCCGATTTTGGTACTTTTGGTATGACTGAACTCATGAGAGTATGAGGATTCTGAAAATGTAAATTTTACCCGATTCTGAGATGTGGGCCCAAGGGGCGTTATGGTTATTTTTCTAATTTCGCGTATTAGCTTAGAATTAATTAGTGGAATCAGTTACTTGAAGTTATATTTATATTATGCAATTGATTTGAATAGATTTGGGTCATTTAGAGTCGAGTACTCGTGGCAAGAGCGTGGTTTCGGGTTGATTTTTTGAGCCGGTTCGAGATAAGTGGCTTGTCTAACCTTGTGTGGGGGAAACTCCCCTTAGGATTTGGTATTATTGATAATTGAAATGCCTTGTACGTGAGGTAACGAGTGCGTACTTGTGCTAATTGTTGAAAATCTTGTTTTCATTATGTAACTATATTGTGTTTTCTTTTCTTGTTTATACTACTTTCAATTTAAGCCTACTGTTAGCTTAGGGAAGCATGTCTAATTGACTTAATTGCTTTACTTGCTCAAACTGCTTTAATTAAATTATGCGCAGCATGCTAGGTTAGAAATACCTGTTTAACCTTGGTATGAAATTTGGATTGAATTGAATATTCTTCGTGTGTTGCTGTGTGTTTATTTTGGGACTACGGGACGGTATCCCGGAGAGATCCCCCCTGCATGTTTACTTTGGGACTACAAATTTGTATTCCGGTAGATCCCCCTGCACATTTACATTGGAACTACGGGACTGCACCCGGTAGATTCCCCATGTACTGGATATTTACATTTGGGACTACGGATTGGGGTTCCGGTAGATCCCCGCGCACTATGAGTTAGACTATGGGACGACACCCGGGAGATCCACTGGATATTTACGTTTGGGGACTGTAGGACGGTATCTTGGGAGATCCCCGGTTGCTATTGCTGTGTGGAATTACATTTTCTCTGTGTTTTTCCTTCTTTATCCGTTGTACTTGTTGTTGTTCTTATTATCATGTGATACTTCATACTATTAGCACTTAATTATATCGTCATATTTTATACTGTTAAACCTTGTTTTTTCATCTAACCTCAGTAGGGCCCTGACTTTCCTCGTCAGTACCTGATCGAGGTTAAGCTTGGCACTTACTGAGTACCGCTGTGGTGCCCTTTCTGCGCATGTTTTTCATGTGCAGATCCAGGAACTTCGACTCAGTCCTACTACCCTTGAGGCGAGGCGATTCTCCAGAGACTTCGAGGTATATCTGCCGCATCCGCAGATCGAGGAGTCTCTTTTCCATTCTCCCTTATAATATCACCCCTTATGTATTTACTTTTGTTTAGACATTCTAGAGTTGGACACTTGTAGTTATTCAATAGCTTGTGATTTCATGAGATTCCGGGTTTTGGGAAATGAGGTTTTAGTGTGAGAGTAGAATTGTATATGCCGAGCGGCATCTTAAACCCTTCATTTTGATATTTTTCTATAGTTTTGGCTAGTTTTATTCTGTTTTTTTTTCCGCAATTTGTTAGGCTTACCTAGTCGTAAAGACTAGGTGCCGTCACGACAGTTCACAAAGGGCAAACTTGGGTCATGATAATGCCGAGCCTAACCTCGGCGAAGTAGTGACGAGGCTAGGACACGACCAACATCATAAACCTGTGAAGTTAAGCAATATCTAGCAGAATAACAATAATAAAATCTAACAAAAATTTACTGGAAGGGGGAAACATGCTATGGGGGATACCAGAATAAGGAAAAACAGAAATAATGGAAACAAAACAATTAAGGCACTTGAACCGATAACACCAAATAATCACAGTAACAGAAAAAACAAACGCACGACATCATGCTTCGTGCTTTTACTCTCAATCCTCACCATGCAATAAATAATAAAAATGTGCATGACATCACTCTTTGTGCTTTATTACTCTTCCTCACCATATGAATATTGGAATGTGCATGACATCACCTTTCATGCTTTATCTCTCTTCCTTACCATATGCATCAATATAAATGTAAACGTGCATAGCATCACCCTTCGTGCTTTATCACTCTTTCCTCACTATATGTATAAGTATGAATGTACACGGCATCATCCTTCGTGCTTTATCACTCTTTTCTCACCCAAATAGTAGAAACAATAATATCCCGGCAAGGGAATCAACAATAGAAACAAATACATCCCGGTAAGGGAGTCAGCTATAACCAATCTTGTTTCAAGAGTTAACTTCACAAATCAAATTTCAACTTGAGCCAATACTCTACAATGGTCAATTACCAAGAAAATACAATCAACATGGATAATCATCAAGTTAAGCATGAATAGTACATAATAAGGATCACAACAGTCACAGTTTAAGACCCACGGGCATGCTCGATATCAACACATAGATACTCATCACCACACCTATATGTCGTACATAACACCAACACGTAACAAATAAGACACAACACCTATTCCCTCAAGCTAAGGTTAGGCCAAACACTTACCTCAATTTCACAACCACAAATCAAGCCTCAAATATCATTTTCCCTCTAGATTTCACCTCTAATTCACTTGTATTTAGTCATAATTAGCTTAATAACATCAATGAATGCTAAAGAACTCAAACCCAATGCTTAATTATAGTTCTCCCAACATTTTCCCTAAAAGTCAAAAATCGACCCCAGGCCCGTTTGGTCAAAACCCGAAGTTTAGACCAAAACCTAATTACCCATTCACCCCCGAGCTCGGATATGCAATTGGTTTTGGAATCCTACCTCAATTAAGGTCTAAATCCCCAAATTTCAGCCAAAAACACCCAATTTCCCATGAAAATCCCTAGATTTTGTGATGAAATCTTGTAAAAAGATAAAGTAGATTGAAAGAAATGAGTTAAAAGTTGTTTACCTGTGATTTGGGGAAGAACTTTTCTTTGGTAAATCGCTTATGGGAGCTTAGGGTTTGAAAATTTGAAAGAATGAGTTGAAATCCCGTCTAAGTTATAATTTACACAATCGCAGTTATCACATTTGCGATAACAGGTTCGCAAATGCAAATGCGCAAATGCGACCAAAGCATCGCAAATGCGAAGCTTGGCCTGGGCTGCTGACTTCGCAAATGCGAATTATTATTGCGGTGACTGCTGGAGTCGAATTTGTGAGCCAGACTTCGCAAATGCGAAGTTTGCAGATCTAAAATACAACAACTATTTCCTTTAAGTCTCAAAATACTCTGTGGCCTATGCAAAACTCACCCGAGCACTCGGGGCTCCAAACAAAACATGCATACGTACTCTCTCGTGCGATCAAATCATCAAAATAACATCAACAACTATGAGTTTAGCATCAAAATCATTGAAATTCTCAAGAACACCTAAAGTTACTATTTTCACAACTGAGGGTCCGATTTATATCAAATCAACTCCGATTCTTACCAAATTTTACAGATTCTACTTAAACATCATTTTAAACCTATACCGAGTTCAGAACCAAAATATTGACCCGATACCATCAAGATCACACACCATATCATTTCCAAAAGTCTTTATAGTTTCCAGCAAATAATTTTGTTTAAAAATTCTTTTCTCGGGCTAGGGACCTCGGAATTCAATTCCGGGCATACGCCCAAGTCCCATATTTTTCTATGTTCCGGATCCGTTTACCCAAAATATTAACCGAAGTAAACTTAAATTTAATTTTAAAGGAAAAATTAGTATTTTTCTCAAATTTCACATAAAGGCTTTCCGGATATATCCCGGACTATGCACATAAATCGAATTGAGACAAAATGAGGTTTTTAAGGTCTCGGAACACAGGTATTGTCGCACATTTAGTTGATGTCCATCAGGAGCGAACAGACTTCTGTAGCTAGTGAATGAGCATGGGCTCAGGATGGTTATTAACGTCATAGTGATTGTACCCCGTGCTTCGACATTGGAAGATGTCGGCATGTAGATTCTACATATGGGTTATCTCCTATGAGCAGGTCAGCGGTCACATGGTTGGCGGAGCTTCTGCAAAGAATTCTATTGACTATCCAGTAAGAGGTCGAATATGTGAATGTTGCTAGAGATGCAGAGTGTTCATGAAATGCTATTGGAAGGATTTCAAGAAATTTGGCGGGTTGGTTGTGCAAGATTATGCCAACAATGAAGAAAGAATCTTGGTGGGTTCCAGAGTTGTGTAATAGTAGATTCAAGCTATGTGGGAGAGTCCCACCGCCTATGATTGGGTTACATGGTTATTTACTTACGAGTATTGCACCCCCTTTTTTCCCTTTTTGTGGGGAAGTCCGGGTTTAGACATTCACGGGGGAAAAACTCATTTCCTTTTGGGAATTGGGTATTTGAAGAGTCGCCACCTAATGGATTATGGTGCGTTAGGGCACCTAGAGCAATTAACTCATCTAACTAGTTTGCATTACCAAAGAGTAGGGTAAGAGCTCGAAATAACCTTGAGGGGAAGGTGTTAGGCACCCCTCACGGTCCACAACGGTGGGTCCCGACCAAACTTAAACTATGTGAATTAATCATTTTAACAAGTAAACCGTTTTAACACATATTTGCAAATAAAGGCATGTATTCTCATTCTAAGTATATGTATGATTCAGGTAATGGAAGCAAGGGAGAGGTTTGAACAACTTGCACATATATTTGTAAAGAAAAGGAAGTTTAAAAAATTTAAACACATAGGAATTGGGAAAGGGAAGTCCTAGGTTAATTAGCCTACATGATCACACCCATGCAATGCCCGGTAATCACTCCTCAATGAGGGGCTACACGTGACATTAGCGCGCAGTCATCATATCCTTTTACTACCCATTACACTCCCCTTAGTGGTTATAAGCGAGTTTAATTAACGACCTCTAAGCGTGCTGCTACCCGTCCCTTCCTTATTGTCCTAGAGGAATTTAGGACCACTAAATCTGGATAGTTCTAGACAACCTAAGATTTTTTAAAGGTAAAAATCTAGGCGATAAGAAAATAACATGTAGGACAAGAAAATAGGGACCAAACAATTAGAAGGCTCACATTTACCTCCGCATGTATATAGACAATCAAACAGCACGTCTAAAGCACAGATTTTCAAAAGAAGCTCAGAAATCCTTAGAACATGATATCTAGATGAACATCACAAAAACAGAACATGCAGTGTTTGTTTTTTAGGGAAGTGGCAGGAGCCTAACCAGTTTGCCTACTAGTTTTACAACTTGTTAAACCTGGATAATTTCATATATAGACAGAATTGGTTTCACAATTATTTAATGCCCTAAGGCTTGCCTAAGTGCGTATATGTAGTCACATTTCTGAAGAGACATTTTTGAAGTCCTTTATCCGATAGGCATGCTTTCTAGTGATAATAATTAACACAGCACTGAAGGCTATTAAAGAAACGGGTAGGATAATTGATTAAACTAATTCAGAACCTACAGGCGTTATTTCTATAATTAAAGCTAATTTTAGATCCTATATACATGATTTCTCATTACAACTGATTTTAGATCCTATAGGCATGATTTCTAATTAAAAATAATTTTAGATCTTATAGATATGGTGTCTAATCATGTAAAGTAAAGCAGGAAGAATTTATTTGAACCAAAGCAAAATCCTATAGGCATATTATCTAACAAAACACATTTGAATCGAAATGAACCTTATAGGCATGTTATCTACCCAACTTTACCCACAGTATACAACGACCCTCCCTTTTCACTAGTCACCCCAATATTGTTTACAATTAATTATTACAGAAGGATTGAATAAATTACATAAATATAAATACACATTAAGCTATAGGGAGCCTGAAGTAGGCCCAAAGTAATTTCCAAGCCTTGAGTAGTCTCAAATGCCCAAAGTTTCATAGCCAATTTCATGTCTAGGTGTATCAGAGTTCCCTAAGGACCTCAAGGATCCTGGGCAGTGCTCACACCCAGACCTTTCTCAAATAAGGACTAATTTATGTGCAGTGTGGAAGAGCCAGCCCTGATATGCTAGAGTTTAGAGAGATCTCAGGGACCTCTAAGCAGTACACATACTAGAGGGGCAGAACTTAATAACCTAAGAATAAGTGAGAGTGCTTGACATGATTTGAAAGAGTATTGGTAAACAGTATAAAGAAGGGCCTTAGGAGTGAAGAGATTTTCTGAAACCAGTACTAGTTAGGGTGGTAAAACAGTTTGAGAAAAGCATGAAAAACATTTTTTTGAAATCAGAATGCAAGTCACAAAACAAACAGCTTCAGAAACATTTTAGGACAAACAGATTCCACACATGGAGAGAGAGGGGTTAGGGACACATAGAATACACCCTAGTATATAAGCAAACAGATGTACAAACTTCTCAAGCAGTTGTAGGATTGACAAGTTAGTTACAAGGATTACAACAAAGATATGTTGAGAACACATAGATCTTGGACATGACCAATACACACAACTAGAATACTTTGAAGAGCTAGATGACTTAGCAGAAGTAAGGCAGAACATGCAAGAACTGGAATGGACCTGCGAGGCAAGTATTAACAAGTGTAGACATGCTAATCACACACTTACAAAAACAAAGTTTAGGCATGCTAGATAAGCAGTAGTCAGGCAAACAGGCTAGTCACATATGGAATAGGACAACGTAAGACATGTTAAACAAGATAGTAAACATGCAAGTAAAGAGGAGACATGCTAATTACATATTTGAATAAGGCAGTATTTGGCATGCTAGTTACACATTGAGCAATCATGATAATAAAATAATAAACAGGATCAGAAGTTACAACTAATGAACTGAACAACAAAGAAACACATAGTTTTGGAATTTGAATTGAATCGGGACATACCAGTTAAGGAGAGAATACAGAGTATAGAGTAGAGATGGTGCAAATAGCCAGCCTTGGCTTACAGCCGGCTAGGTTAGTGAGAATTGCAAGTAACAGAAGAGAATAGAGAGCTTTTGAGAGTGTGAGAGTATTGATGAACTAATGTTCGTGTCCAGAAGTGAAAATAAAGGAGAGTATATATAGCAGTTTATGAGTGGAGAAGAATAAGGTAAAGAAATCATAATTCAGTAATCAGGGAAATTACACAATCAATCACTCACGAAATTAGCATAGTCTTCCTTCAATTAAGAACAATTACCCAACGGTTAAAGGACAGAAGACACTTAAGGAAAGAAAATCAAATCAGACCTAAGTAAAGAGGTAAATAAATAGAAGTTTAATTAAGTAAATAATCATGAAGAATCACTAACATTACAGACAATAAGGTAATAAGAATAATTAGAGTCGTAAACAAGAGAATAAATCAAGAATCATCACATAATTTTCAACCAAGCAAAACACTGGTTTAAAGAGAGGGAAAATATCAGTTTTCCACAAATAGATGAGTAGGCTGAACAAAATTTCATAAACACACATGAATTAGACAAGAGATCTACTCACAAACCCTAGTAGAGATGAACAAGGGTAGAAGGCGCCAGATACTGAATTGGACTAAGGAAAATCATGAGAGTCAAAACACAGACCAAACAATGTTGCCAGTAACACGGGAAGATTCAGAATTGAAGCAAAAATATAAGAAATTAGGGATTATAGCATAAATCGATTAGGGTCCAAACAATATTAACAGGAATCAGTCAGTAACACTTACGAATCACGATTAAACACTCAAAAATCGGAAAGTCTTTAAAATAGTGAGTTTAGTGAACCCTAGTTTTTAGGAAAAGCGGAGAATCGATTAAAAATCATAAGACCTTCGTGAAAACATGTGAAATAGACTCGATTCATCTCAGATCTGGACAGATCTGAGAAGATCAAAGGATAAAATTAGGGTTTTTTTGGAAAAGCAACAGAGACATGTACAGACTTAGGGAACCACGGATCCAAGACGAAAAATGAGAAAGATCTTACTCAAGATCAGGCTAAATAGCCTGAAACCAGCAAGAAAACCCAAGGTGTAAACAGATCGCCGAGGTCCTTTGAGGATCTCTTCAAGGATCCAAAAATGGAGACGTCGTAGCAAACAGGAGGCCATTTGAGGCCTGAGGTGGTGAAGAACCATCATAGGAGCGCAGTAGGTGAGTGACCTTGTTTTGAGATTAGGGTTTAGGTTGAGAGCATTTGAGAGAGGAGAGGAACAGATGACGGTGGTGAGAGGAGAAGAAATGATTAGGGTTTGGGGGGTATAGGTTAGTTTAATTTCCGGGTAAGGGGAGATCTTGACCGTTGATCAAAATGATCAACGGCCAGGATCTAATTGCCTTTGGGCTTGGGTAAATTGGGTTAGGGATTTGGTCTGGTTTTTGGGTCCGAAAATTAGTATTTTCTAGGGGCTAGATTTTAAATACTCGATTAATTCAGTAAAATAATTTATATATGATAAAAATGTGATTTATGTGTGAAAATGTTTTAAAATACTTACTTAATATTATAAAAATATGAAAAGCCATTTTCTGCATGGATAATATAATTGTGCATATATATAGGCTATTATTGCAAAAATACATAATTCTAGCCTAAAAATGCAAATGTGATTGTAAAAATGCAATTAAAATATTTGAACACTTATATGAGAATAAATGATAAATTTAGATGATTAAATAATCATAAAATAATATGAGGGTTAATTATTGAATATTTATATAATTAAAAATGCAAAAATAAATTGATTTAAGGCCTTTAAAAATTATAGAAAAATTTGTAGAAATACTTGTGCATGTTTTTAAATGCATGTACAATATTTTGAAAGTATGTATGTATATTCAAAATATATGAGGGAAAAAATTGGGTATCAACAATGAGTATTCGGGTTATCGGTGTATTGGTGAGTTAATACAGCCATGGGGATAAAACATAGGTGGTAAGTTGAGAAAAGGAATTGATAAAGGTGAGTTGTAGTTGGCCTTATGGACTCATGTTTGGGCTTTGGGAAGATTCAGGATTTATGCTCCGCACAAAGGTGATTTACAAGGGAAGCGATTCAGTCGAGTGCTTCATTGAGATAGGTGTTCATGTGCTAGCAGAGCCTTGGAGTTGATTATATTCGAGACCAAGCCATAGTGGGTGACTCTCAACAACAGTCCTAGCAAATTCAAAGGTTAAAGATACGGTGCCTAAGGATTTCGAGCCCGCTGTATGGTTAAGAATCAAGCTTCTATAGCGGGTTATGATAAGAGGCAAGGAATGTTCTATGATATTTTCGACTTGCTGTGTAGCATTTGGAGGAAAGAGAGAATGACTTCGGATTGGTAAGGGAATTCTCGAAATGGGTGTATTAGTTGAGGATGCAAATATGCGTACAAGGAAGGTATGAGGTGGTTCGTGAGATTGGAGACAACATGGTCTCGTGATATAAGGCCACTCGGGCTGAGTGTGGACTAAGTGTGTTTTGTGTTGAATGGAGTTATTATTATTTCTAAGACAGTCAAGGATAAATTGGAATAAGTTAGATTAGTTAGCCATAGTTGAATTGGCATAGTGGTGGTAGTGATCAGTTCCTTCAGCGTGATTAATTTATGCATGTGATTCGTGACGGTACGTGTGAGGCTTGACGACCGTCGTAATTGATTTTATTAGGAAGTATTCAAGTATTATAGCATGTTATGTGTAGGAGGATCTCGGAAGGGTTATGGTGGTTCAGACCACTACTTGAGGATTTGTATATTCTGCGGTTATGAGAATTCACTCGTGTGCTGCTATGGTTCTCTTGAAATGAGTTAAGTAAATGGTTTTTGTATGATGAAGTGTATACCCTATTAGTGGTTTAGGAGTTATGATGAATTTCTTATACAGTTGCATATTGGCAAATTAAGTGCAGTGAGCGGTATGAAAATTGAAAGTGAGGAACCGAGGTTGCAGTTCGGCGTTTGCAAGGATGTCACGAGCTCGGATGAGCAGGAAAAAGGGACTTGAATGCTTAGAGTAAGCCAGTATGATCCTCAGCGTCTCATGAGATCGGTGTTTTGTGAAAAAGGCATTACAATATGGTTATGGATTCTTGATTTGCTTTACAGTGTTAGTGCGACTAGTGGTATGGATGTGAAGACTCGTTAGCTGGTGCGGAAAGTCGTGGGAGCGTATCTCACGGGAAGATTGTATAAGCGTGACAAGTAGTCACCTGCTTGACTAAAGATTTAAACCAAGTGTGAAGATTGTGGTAATGGCGCTAATTTGAGAATTTATGCCTGGAGGGCGCACGGTTCATTTGGTTGTGGAATGTGGGAGTTTGTTTTATTTGTGATGTTTGTTCTTGTGTGTTATGGGAATAAGGGGTTATAATGAAACCTTGAAAGGTTATTAGCCTAATATGGTGCAATCAGAATCGGCTCGAGGTTGGTGGATGGATTTAAATATGAATATGGGTTCTATATCAGTCCAGATGTGGTCATTTCAACATAACACTCCTTATGGATGAGTATTCGGACGTTGGATATCATTTCATTGTCGGCTATTTCACGTAATATTATATCATGCCATGTGAGTTATGGAACGGTTTGATAAATTTCTTATGTGTTGAGGTTCTGCGTAGCGATAGTGTTATGTGAGCAGGATGGCTCTTGAGATTCAGATCATATCAGTTGTGCTTGAGTTTTGTAGCGTATGGCGCTATATGTCTTCCCAGGGATGGTATTATGCGCTTAGCGTGCTTGTGGCCAATATCCGGTATTTAGTAGTAATGAGCAATTTAGCTCGGTGTGTATCTCCTTATGTGAGTTCTATGTGTGGATCGGGTGGTACGCCGCCACGAGTATGTTATTTTGATCAGGTTGCATGTCGCAATAGTATGATGTTGAGTGCAGTCCCTTATATTATATTCTATGTGTTTTGTTTCCATTTTCTGAGGAAGGTTCATGACACCCTCTCGGTTTTCTAATTAGTTTTGTGGGCTGAGTAGTCCCTTCTAGACTTTATTTTCCTTATGTATCATGTTCGAGTTGGTAGACTATTGGCACATTGTGGCATCATATAAGACATTTGGTCATGTCTGAAGTGGCTTATTACCTGAGCAGCTCGTACTGGGTAAGACGGGGTTATTGGATCTTGGATCAGTGTGATCGGATTATATGAAGTATATTAAAGAGCAAATACCATTATTTGGTTCAAAATAAGGTAATGGTTCTTGTCAGGAGTAAAGCCTCAATGATTTGTCGACTCGGTAGTTGGTTATGAATTTCTACATGACTCTTCCGTCATGGCGATATTGTAAGAGTTGGAACAAGACTTATATGTCATAGGGTGCATTGTGAGCATTAGATTTAGGAAATATCGACTATTGTGATTGTCGCGCCCCCTTTTTCTCGCGAAATCGGGCTTGTGACATTTGGGAGGACAACTCGTTCCCTCTTGGGAATTGGGTTTTGGAACTTGAAGAGTCGCCACCTAATGATTAAGTACATTAGGACACTAAGAAGGGTTTGAGTTTGAAGAACCAGAGTTCGGGTAAGGGCTAGAAATTATCTCGAGGGGAAGGTGTTAGGCACCCCTCAAGATCCACTAGTTTGGTTCCCGGCCATGTTACAATTGTGACTTCACATAATCAAACAAGCAATTAAGGGCTCAAATAGAGGGGCTTGCATATAATATGGCAAATAAATTGAAAACGTTTGAGGAACAACAAAGAGGCAGAAATTTATGAAAGATTTAAGCAATTCTAAAGAAAGCAGATAAGGACGGGTAAAGGGAGGGGGGGTCCTAGGTTTATGATTAATATGGATCACATCAATGCAATACCCGGCAATCACTCCTCAAAATAGGGGTTGCACGTGGTATTACCGCACCGGTCATCATATCCATATCTACCCTTTCCCGTCCCGTTAAGGTAATAAATGCGGAATAGTATCGTTACTTATTGCATGCTATTACCCGCCCCAATCCTATCAGTCCCGGAGGCATTTGGGACTACTAGTCCTAAAGGGAAGGGAGATTTGGTTTTCAGAGTTTTAAAAGGACAAAATTCTAGGGCGACAATCAAAACATATAAGGCAGGTATGGGGATAACACATAACAGTTTAAAGGGCTCAAACATGCCTCCTCATTTAAAGACAGATTGTTTAGCATGTCTTGCATGTACTAGTTATGGTCTGAAATCAAATTAAAGCGTGGGATAGGCTGATTCATCACATATTTTTCAGATGAGGAGTCCGAATTAGCCTTCCCTTGTTGTAATTTATCAAAGATTGATGCAGTTAATTAATTACCTAATCTTTTGCCTAAGTGAGACCTATAGACATGATATCTAACAGTGCTTGCTTTGATTTTAAAGAAAACTTACTGATTATAAAAAAACAAAGGTTCCGCAGATTTTAGACAACATTGCAACTGATTTTAAACTTGCAGATGACAAAAGTGAATCAGATTCAAAGGTTACTCCTATAGGCATGATTTCTAAGCGTTGTTGATTTTAAAATGATTATGAAAGTGCAAGCGTCCTATAGACATAGTATCTAGAATGCAATTGATTATTATTTAACCTACGACTGTTTGCCTAATGATAGATGTAAAATGTAGAATCCTATAAACAGGTTGTCTATATGATATGCGGAAGTGAAGAAAACCTATAGACATGATCTCTATATATGTAGAAGTGCGGAAAACCTATAGGCATAATTTATATATGAAATGCATAAGTGCAGAATCCTATACTCAGGATTTTTATATGAAATATAGAAGTGCAGAATCCTATAGTCAGGATCTCTATATGAAATGCAGAAGTAAAACAGGCTATGATTGCAGGAATAAATACCTAAGATCATGATGTCTACCCGTATGCATACATAAGTGACCCTCTCCTTTTCACTAGAACCCCATAAGTTATTACAATATATTACAGACCAGAATGAATTAAGAAAAAGGTGAAATTACATCAGAAATTAAGCTACAACCAAGGAGCCTAATTTAGACTCAAAGTCCAACAATATGAGGTGAACCAACTTCCAAGAACAGATTTCCAAAGCCTTCTCTTTTTTGGGATGTGTCAAAGTTCCCTAAGAGCCTCGAGTGGACTCCGGGCATTGCTTACAACCCAAATATATTGCATAATTAAGATAGTGCAGTGTGGAAATGTCAGCCCTCATATGTCCAAGTTCAGAGGGAACTCAAGGTCCCAAAGCAAGGCTCATAAGAGGGGGCAGAACTTAGAATCTAAGAATAAATGTAAGTGCATAGATGGGGAATTAGGGAGATCCATGGCAGGCTGGTGGTCATGCCCAGCAATCAGGAGTGCTGGCACACCCCTGACTAGCCTATTAACCACATTTTTAGAGTTGGGATCCATTGAGGATCAGGTTCAGACCTAAGCAGCAATTTGGATGCTGTCAGGCCGTGAACCTTAACTCAAACACATAGAAGGGAGTGGGGGTATAGGGAGTTCATAACAAACAACAGATGCAAAGAGAGAGTAGCATATTCAATACAGAACATGAACAACAAATAGACAAGAATGTAGCAACTGTAAAATAAACACTTAGGGATGGTGCTGAAATCGAAATTAAGGCATACCAGTTTCAGGGAAACAAATAAGTGAAAGCTGAAATCTTGTAAACCAAATTGCAAGCAATCAGTACAAAAGTTCTCAGAAGAGAGTAGAGTATTGAATGAGTATTGAAATTGAAAGGTGTGTGTGCAAAGTATGGAATTGGAAGTGTTGAACTGAAGGTTCAAGGTTGTCTAAGTGCAGAAGGGTCGTGCCCCTTTTATAGTGCAGAAAACAAGTAAGAAAGGTAAGGGAATAGTTTGCAATCAATCACACAGAATCTCCCTTCAGTTAAGGGATTCTGATTTTAAACGGG
Source organism: Nicotiana tabacum (assembly GCF_000715075.1). NCBI lineage: Eukaryota > Viridiplantae > Streptophyta > Magnoliopsida > Solanales > Solanaceae > Nicotiana > Nicotiana tabacum. The sequence continues at coordinate 90,837,671 of NC_134099.1, read as the reverse complement.
CAGAAGACAATTAAGGAAAGAATTGGATTAAAATCTTTTCCAAAGTAGCACAAGAAGGGCAAATACATAGAAACTATTTAAGGAAAGGGTTTGATATCAACACAGTTTGTGCAAATAAGGAAAGACAATCAATCAGCAGCCAGTAAAATCAGAAATTGAGTTTTGGTATGAATGAATCCAACCAGAAAAGGTGAACAAAGGTTTAATGAAAGAAAATCAGTAACAATCAATCGAACCTTATTAAAAAGGAATTCTGAATCAATCACAAATTGGCAAACCTTTTTTGAAGGAAGAATTCTTCATATATAAAGCATACAGACATGTCAAACAGGAAAGAACTGTCATGCTAATTAGAAAGATCTAGTGTAGAAAAGTTCAAAGTCATAAACAAAGAAATTCAAGTTCAGTACATAGACTCGAAACGAGTCTGAGAAAGCCCAGAGTTCCAAAGTAGAACCCTAGTCCGAACACCAGTTCAGAACTCGCCCAAAAACCCCAAATCCTAGGGTTTCCAACTAGAGTAAGATACAAAGAGGAGGAGGCAAGTAATTGAAACATGCTCAGGAATCTCTTTCAGAGACTTATGAGAAAAACAAGCAGATACAATAACAAGTTCAAGGCAAACATAGTGAAGAAACTGATTTGAAGCATAAAGACATATTTTAAAAAAAGCTCGGAACTTAACAGGTTCAGAGGAGAAAACAGGTAACATAGAACTTAAGAGAACAATAGATGAAACATGTTTAGAAAGAACTCAAACAAAGTCCAGAATAAGGCAAATAAGAACTAAGAGCTTAGTAGAAAATACAGTAAAGGGACACAGGGTTAAACAAACACATAAGATAAACGTGTGAAAGCATGACATAGAAACCAGTAAAAGAAAGAACAGAGCATAATAGAAGAATATGCATAATAAAGCAAACATAAGAACACGGGGGAGGATCATGCGAGGCATAAAAAGAAAACATAAGAACATAACATAGGCAGATACACACAAAGAAAAGAAGGAGAAGAAGAGTCAGAAAACATTTTGAAACTTTTTCAGAAACCCTAAATCGAAGAGAAACAAATTTTGAAAGAGAAGATTGGGGAAAACGTTTTAAAACTCCAGTAGAACACAGATATAGCATGGATCTAAGAAAATTCATAGAGAAAAACCTCGAATAGCTAGAGTTTCAGAGAAACTCTAGAAATGAGAAAGGCTTGGAAGAAGGTCCGATCTTGAGTCGGATGAGGTCAGAAAAGGCTTCTAGTACTTGAATATGCCGGAGCATGGCCGGAGAAGCCATAGAACTGTAGATCTGAGAGGGATCTGAAGGGAGCCATCAGAGTCGGGCCTCGAAGCTTCGAACAACCACGGTTTGATGGTGGAGGGGGTGAGTACAGGCCATCCATGGCCTGAGAAGCCATGGATTCCGGTGAAGTAATGGTTGAAAAGGGTGGAGGTCGACTAGGGTTCCGAAGAACCTTTGAGAGAGTTTGAGAGACGAAGGGATTCAAAGGAGGCTAGTTAGGTGAAAGTGATTAGGGTTAGGGGTGTTTGGGAAATTTAAAAGGTAAGGGGAAATTATGGTCGTTGATCAAAATGATCAACGGCCTGGATAAAATGGGAAATCAGGCGGGTTTTTTAATTGGGTCATGGGTCGGGTAAAAGATTAAATTGGGCCAATCCAGCCGAGGGTTAGGATTGGGTTAATTTGAGAGCTAAAATTAAAATGTAAATAGGTTGTAATTGAAATGGAATGAGGCTAAATGTTAAATGGCCAGTTTTTCCCTTTTATTTTATAAAAATGGTAAAAAATAATTTTAAAAGCATATTAAAAGTACTGAGCTAGTTAATAATACACAAATATTAATTTAAGAATAGTGGAACAAATTTTACAATTATGAAATGCTATTAATCTTAAAATAGGCTATAATTGCAATTGTATGCAATTTAGTCTTTTAAATACCAAATAAATTTGTAAAAATCTACAAAAATTATCTTAACTATATTTTGGTATAAATATGGGAATAAAATAAATTATTCACCAAAATTGATGATTTTGGGAATAATTATGGATTTAGTACTGCTAAAATGGATAGTAAATTGATTTAAAAAAACTCTTCAAAAGATCGGAAAAATACTAAAACACTTGGGTATACTTATGTATGCATGTTTATGCTATTTTGAAAGTATTTTTTGTATAAAAAATACATAGAAAAAAATTGGGTATCAACAGTTGCCTCTCTTTACCCGGGAAGGATAAAAAAGTTATCGGGTAAAGATATGATGACCAATTTTGACCGAATGAAACGATTTGAAGAATTTTGACCGAGCTCTAGTTCCTGGGCTGCCTACATATCCCTGGTCTTACAGGAATCAGGCCATATGTAATTCAGGATCCATTGGCGGAATATACCGATGGACATTTCGAAAAAACGGATGCGGTGTTTGGGTTGAGAAGGATGGTTAGAGTCTGATAGGCTGCGGGAACTAGGGCGAGATCGGCCCTGCTGAGATGGCCGTTGCTAGCCGGTTTACCTGCAAATGAGCATATATTGTGCATAAATTTAAATGTGATGCAAGTTCCCATTGGACCATGAATGCTGTCCTCGGACGGTTAGGATGACGTCCTCGGACCATGACGTCCTAGGCCATGAAGCATATGATAAAGGATTCGCAGGCTATGAAATGATGTTCTCGGGCTATGATAATGATGCCTCCGAACTATTATGCCTTTGAATAATGATATGCAAGAGATAAAATGCGGTCCTCAGGCCATGGCATGGCGTTCTCGGGCTATGCAAATGGTCCCTCCGAACAATGATGCCTTTGGACAATTTGGTGATCTTTCAGCCCATGAAATGCAGAAGGTGGCGATATTTAAGCCGATGCAAGACGTAAATAAAAGGTGGCGATATTTCAGCCGATGCAAGAGCGATATTTCAGCCATGCAGGATAGAGACAGGGCTTAGTCTCGGAAAGTAGAACAGTAGCCTTATGCAATACAGAGCAATACAGGATGGAGACAATGCTTAGTCTCAGAAGGCAGAAAGGTAGCCTTATGCAATGCAGGAAATGCAGATGGAGGTAGAGCTTAACCTCGGAAGGCAGAAAGGTAGCCTTATGCAATGCAGAGAAATGCAGATGGAGGTAGAGCTTAACCTCGAAAGGCAGAAAGGTAGCCTTATGCAATGTAGGAAATGCAGATGGAGGTAGAGCTTAACCTCGAAAGGCAGAAAGGTAGCCTTATGCAAAATGCAGGAAATGTAGATGGAGGTAGAGCTTAACCTCGAAAGGCAGAAAGGTAGCCTTATGCAATATAGAAAATGCAGATGGAGGTAGAGCTTAACCTCGAAAGGCAGAAAGGTAGCCTTATGCAATGCAGAGAAATGCAGATGGAGGTAGAGCTTAACCTCGGAAGGCAGAAAGGTAGCCTTATGCAATGCAGAGAAATGCAGATGGAGGTAGAGCTTAACCTCGGAAGGCAGAAAGGCAGCCTTATGAAATGCAGAGAAATGCAGATGGAGGTAGAGCTTAACCTCGGAAGGCAGAAAGGTAGCCTTATGTAGGGAGTAAAGGGGCAAAATGACGATAGAATTTTCTTAGCTGGTAGCGGATCGAGATATTGCGACTGCTGGGGATACTGTGTCTACTGGGAGCATTGTGTGCGGACATCAGCTGTGAGTAAGTGCAACGGTTCTGAGAGTTATATTCCTGAGCAATGTGAGTCTCATGAGTGTATAGTATATTTGATGATTTTGCAACTCAAGTGCCTGCATCCAAAGAAAAATCGTGAGTTTGTAAAGGGGAAAAAGTTAGTTCGTATCCCCGCTGGCTTTGCTTGACCTGCTCGGCTTTGATCTGATGATACTGTACGTATCATTGGGGTAGCATTGCTAAACAAGGCAATTTTAGTAATGAACATGCATGATTTAGTAAGGAAATGTGATAATAAATACATAATTAAGAATGGTTTTCTTTAGATGAACTGACGACGACGTGGTCCAAGATACTGCAACTTCTCTCACTCCGGAATTATGAGGGTCCTCCTCAAAATTCTGCCCCAGTTTACTGGGCTGGTGCTTCTAACGGCTACTTGCGTCGAATGGCTGAAATCACTTCAGAATTTTGAGGGTCATCCTCAAAATTCTGCCCCAGTTTCCAATTTCCAATTGCGGGGGAAAATGAAATTTTATTGAATTATGACCGAATCCATAGGGCTGCCTACATATCCCCTTTTAAACGGAAATCAAGTCAGGCGTAGTTTAAATTACATCATATGAGGAAAGCATAAAAGGCATACATAGTATCGCTTCACTGCTGCTGAATTGATCGGCTTCGGCCAAACTTCACCGTCCATTTCCGCAAGTATGAGGGCTCCTTCGGTTAGAACTAGATAAACCATGTGTGGACCCTTCCAGTTGGGAGAGAACTTTCCTTTGGCCTCCTCTTGATGTGGGAAAATCTTCTTTAACACCAGCTGCCCCGGTGTAAACTGTCTCGGCTTGACTCTTTTATTGAAGGCTCTGGACATTATGTTATGATAGAGATGACCGTGGCAAACTGCATTCATTCTCTTTCCATCTATAATATCTAGCTTCTCGTAGCGACTCTCTACCCATTCTGCATCGTCAAGTTCGGCTTCCTGTATGATTCTTAAGGAGGAAATTTCTACCTCGGCAGGAATGACTTCTTCTGTACCATAAACCAACATATAGGGAGTTGCCCCGGTTGATGTGCGGACTGTGGTGAGGTATCCCAACAAGGCAAATGCTAACTTCTCATGCCACTGCTTGTGATTTTCTATCATCTTCCTCAGTATCTTCTTGATATTCTTATTGGCGGCTTCTACAGCTCCGTTCATCTGAGGTCTGTAAGCTGTGGAATTCTTGTGTTTGATCTTGAAGGTTTCACACATGGCTTTCATTAGGTCTCTGTTGAGATTGGAACTATTATCAGTGATGATTGACTCCGGAATTCCGAACCGACAAACAATGTGGTCACGGACAAAATCTGCTACCCGTTTCTTAGTCACTACTTTGTACGATGCTGCTTCAACCCATTTGGTGAAATAATCAATTGCCACTAGAATGAACCTGTGCCCGTTTGATGCGGTAGGCTCGATAGGTTCGATAACATCCATTCCCCAAGCGGCGAATGGCCATGGCGAGCTTGTTGTAGTAAGCTCGTTTGGAGGTACCTTTATCATGTCTGCATGTATCTAAAAACGATGGCATTTTTGGACATACTGGATGTAGTCCGTCTCCATAGTCGTCCAAAAATAACTAGCTCGGAGTATCTTCTTAGCTAAGACAAAGTCGTTCATATGTGGACCGCAAGTCCCTGCATGAATTTCTTCCAATAGCCTGGATGCTTCCTTTGCGTCGACACACCTTAGTAACCCCAAATCAGGAGTCCTCCTATGCAGGATTCCTCCGCTATGAAAGAAGTTGTTAGATAGTCTCCGAAGTGTGCGTTTCTGAGTAGGATTTCCGAGTTTTGGATATTCCTCTTTCGTCAAATATTCCTTGATATCATGAAACCAAGGTTTTTCGTCTGCTTCTTCTTCTACATGAGTGCAGTAATGTAACGACCCTAACCGTCGTTTTCTGTATTTTCATCCCGTATTCCCCGTTAAATGCTTATTCATGTTTCAATATGTGTACTTGGTGAATTTGAGTCAATTCGGATCGAGTTTGGTATGAAATGGGACAATTAGCCTCTTTAAGGAAGAATTAGTTTGGAAAAGTCAACCGGACATTGACTTTTGAGTTAGAGGGCTCGGAATTGAATTCCGATGATTCGTTTAGTTTCGGGGGATGATTTAAGGCCTAGGAGCGCAATCGGAATTAATTTTGGAGGTCCGGTGAAGAAATTAGCTCATTTTGGCGAAGTTAGTGTTTTGGCGATTTCCGGTTGATAGGTGAAATTTTGATCCGACGGTCGGAATGGAATTCAGAGAATTTCTGTAGCTTCATTATGTCATTTTGGACTTGTGTGCAAAATTTGAAGTCAATCGGACGTGATTTGATAGGTTTCGGCATCAGAAATAGAAGTTGGAAATTCTAAAGTTCATAAAACTTGGATTGGAGGTTGATTCATGATTTTAGCGTTGTTTGATGTGATGTGAGGCCTCGATCAAGTCCGTAATGTATTTTGGGACTAGTTGGTATTATTGGTCGGGGTCCCGGGGGCCTCGGGTGTGTTTCGGATGCCCAACGGGTCATTTTTGGAAGATTTTTGCCGTTTTGAGCATAAATGTAATGATCTAAAGGTTCATTTTTAGTTCTAGAGATCCAAATTTGATTTCAAGACTTCCAGAATTTAAATCATGAATTATATGACTGATCTGGAAATTTTGGTTTAATTTCATCAAGTCGCGATTGGGTTTTTGACGTGAAATGTGAGTTAATTGTTTAACGAGCGAAATGGGTATTGAACTAGGAAAACGAGCTCCGAATTGAGTTTCAATTGAAGGGTTGTGTTCGTATTATTATTTGTGACTCATAGGAACAAGAATCATCTAATTCTGAGTTCGTATGATGGAGTTAGAGCCATTTTAGTGAAAAATGGCTGTGTTGCAAATTTCTTAAAAGCTGCTGTATTTTCTGCAGTAGTTAACAGTAACCGCGCGTGAACGGTAATCGCGCGAGTGAACAGTGAACAGTGACCTCATGCGCATGAACAGTGCCCCCGCGTGAACAGTACCAAAAATTTCTGGACAGATTTAGTGTCCAGCAGTCCGAGTTTGGTTATTTTTTTTGACTTCCAAACTCGGATTTTGGGCGATTATTAGCAAGAAATCTTCGGAAATCTTGATATAAGTCACTTGTGATTATTTCTACTCCATAATATTGAATTATCATCGAATAATCCGACTAGGTTACATGTTTTTGAGGAGTAAATTGAAGATTTAGGCCTAGGGATTTGAAAATAAGATTTGAAGATTTGAGGGGTCATTTGAACTCCGATTTTGGTAAATTTTATATGTACGGACTCGTGGCGAGACGAGAAATCCGGTGATGTGACTTTTGTAATTTTTCGAGAAGTGGGCCCGGGGCTCGGGTTTTGCGAATTTCATGAATTTCAATATTTTTCGAGTCTTTTCGATTGGGTTATATTCCCTTAGTCTATTGTAATGTATTCGTTGTGGTTTTGACCAGATTCGACACGCGAAGAGGTAAATTCGAGAGGCAAGGGCATAGCGGAGTAGACGTTGGACCGTCTTGAGGTGAGTAATGATTTTAAATGATGCACTGAGGGTTTGAAACCCCGGATTGCACATACTGCTATGTTGAGATGAGACACGCGTTGTATGACGAGCGCGGGGTCATTTACTATTGGGGATTGTGACTTGGTCCATCCCAGTTGATATTTTTACCGCGTAATTGATAAAGATTTATTGTTTTTCACTATGATTGGGCTTATTGCCATATTTGGGCTTCGTGCCAATTATCTGAAATCTTTTGTGAATTTACATCACTATTTTCCTCACGAATTGAAATATTATTTGAACTCAGTCCAATTGAATTATATTATTTTGTGAACTCAGCTACATTTATACTCAACTCGAGATTTAATGATATTTATAATGCTGTTGAGCTGAGCACTATTGTTTTACTGATGCCCAAGAGGCTTATGATTATTTTCTGGACTGATTGAGGCCGAGGGCCATACGTGAGGATATGTTGAGTGATGTGAGGAGGCTTTCAGGCCTCGAGTGTTATATGAGGAGGCTTTCAGGCCTCGTGTGTGATGTGTGAAGGCTTTCAGGCCTATTGATATTGGGAGTGGGCCCGAGAGGCCGTTGCTTGTGTGTGGTGAGTTGGGAGTGAGCCCGATGGGCTGATGTTGTGTGCTAGTGAGTTGGGAGTGAGCCCGAGGGGCTGATACTATACTGAGATTTACATATTGAGCCCGAGGGGCAAGCTTTTGATTTATCCTTACTGTGGAAATTATTTGTTTTTACTGTTTTAAAAGAAGAATTATCTGATACTCACTATTTTACTGTATAACTGATTTTACTGCTTGGGATAGCGCTATATTGTGCCGTTATGAGATTTCATATTTTCAGTCATTATTTATTTTTATTACTCACTGGGTCGGAGTACTCACATTACTCCCTGCACCATGTGTGAAGATACAGGCAGAGCTGAGTTCGCTCTTGAGCGCTGATTCTTTCCAGACCAGGCGGTGACTAGGAGTAACGAGGTACCTGTTAACGTTCGCAACCCCGTTTTCTCCCTTATCTTTGTTATTTATGATAATTCCAGACTTTGTAAAATATTAGTAAACTCTGAAGTAGCTCATGACTTGTGACACCCCGATTTCGGGCTGAGTTGGGAGGGGTTTCCTTGTTCTATCACGTTTATTTCTCATTTAAGATTATATTGCCCATGATTTAGACTTATTCCTGCTAAGTAATTATAAAGAGATGTACTATTTTGTTGGTTGGCTGGCCTTGTCCTCACGAGAGGCGCCATCACGACCGGGTTGAGATTTTGGGTCGTGACAAGTAGTAATTATAAAGAGATGTACTGTTTTGTTGATTGGCTGGCCTTGTCCTCACGAGAGGCGCCATCACAACCGGGTTGGGATTTTGGGTCGTGACAAGTTGGTATCAGAGCCTAGGTTACATAGGTCTCACGAGTCATGAGTAGGTTTAGCAGAATCTTGTGGATCGGTATGGAGACGTCTGTATTTATCCTCGAGAGGCTGCAACACCTTTAGGAAAAACTTCATATTCTTGAATTCTTATCGTGCGTCTTTGATTCAGCTTGAAAAAGTGACTCTTATAATTCCTTCCACGTGTTTGTATGCGCGAACGAGCGCTTAGTATTAGATGTGCCTTGATGGCTTGTGATTACCTGATCGAAGGGAGAGATGTGACCTCTGTGAGTTGATGTTGGGCCAGTCTGAAGGACTTGAGGACGGATCTTTGCCTATGGCTTGAGCACCGAGGTGCTAATTGTGCGAGCAAGTGTTTTGAACTTATATGTCTGGTATTGTCCCTATTAGTGGAAATGATGGTTGGATAGCTACGTGAGGAGTATGTTAGTACTGCGAGATATATCTATATGGCTTGGAAATAACGAGGAAAGGCTGCAGGATGATAGATGAACTATTAAGTGTTTGATTTTCATTGTGATTAGATTTGTAGCCCCGAATTATGGGCGCGTGGAGAATCTTTTCATGTCTCCTATTTGGAGTGAAGTGAATTTCATGTTACGGTATGAGTTTAGACTCAGAAAGATTAAGTGATTGTGTAATATGTATGACCGTGGAAGGTATACAAAAATGTTAATTGGAGGTGAAGCAGGTGGGTTATCTCCTGAGGAGTGTCCTAAGGTGGTGCGATCCTTATGTTGTCTATTAGAAGACCTCATTTACAAGTGAAGAATATGCATTGAAATCTAAATTGGGCCTCCTAAAGAGTGGGCTTAACTGTTGTGTGAGTGAATGCAAGAATTGCAGAAGAGTTAAAATTCTAGATGATTTGTGTTTCCACAAGCTTATGAAAGAGTGAGTTTAATCTCACTATGGTATTACGGCAGCAATAGAGTATATGCGTTGTGAATTATTGAGTGCGTTTTGATCTATGGCTTTGAGCCAAGTTGGGGAGTTTGCTATTAATTAAGTCGATTGCACGGTTATGTGCTATATTGGTTCCAGTTTGAGGCGTGTTGGTGAGTCAGTTGTGGCTTACGGAGATTTAAGGTCGATTAGGCGGTGGCCGGGCCCATTTTTATGCTATTCCAGGAAGGACATATGCTATTGCTTCAGATGATGTCATTATAGGAATTGTTCCAGTCTGCCACAGAGATGCCTTTGTTATTCGATCCCGGTTCCACCTATTCTTATGTGTCCTCATATTTTGCTCATTATTTGGGTACACCTCTGGAGTTTCTTTCTTTATTTGTTCATGTATCTACCCCAGTGTGCGATACTGTTGTTGTGGACCGTGTGTACCGGTCATGTGTTGTGATTATTGAGGGTCTGAAGACCCGAGTTGATCTATTGCTATTGAGCATGGTGGATTTTGATGTTATATTGGGCATGGATTGGTTATCTCTGTGTCATGTTATTCTAGACTGTCATGCTAAGACAATTACTTTGGCTATGCCAGGTGTACCGCAAATCGAGTGGCGTGGTACGACTGATTATGTTTCTAGCAGAGTAATTTCTTTCTTGAAAGCCCAGCGTATGGTTGGGAAAGGTTGTCTGTCATATCTAGTTTTTGTGTGAGATGTTGGAGCTGAGACCCCTAGTATTGATTCTGTCCCAGTTGTGAGGGATTTTTCTCAATGTATTTCTTGCAGACCTGTCGGGCATGACACCGGATAGAGATATTGATTTCGGTATCGACTTGGTGCCGGGCACTCAGCCCATTTCTATTCCACCGTACCGTATGGCACCAGCAGAGCTGAAAGAATTGAAGGAGCAGCTTCAGGAACTCCTAGATAAGGGGTTCATTCGGCCTAGTGTGTCACCTTGGGGTGCACCAGTCTTATTTGTGAAGAAGGACGATGGCACAATGAGAATGTGCATTGATTACAACCAATTGAATAAAGTAACAGTGAAGAACAAGTACCCTTTGCCTCGTATTGATAGCTTGATTATGTGCGAACAAATTTGAAAGTTTTCTTGATGGTTTTTACCATGGTTCGAGCCGGATATCTTACCGGTGCGCGGACCATATTGTATATTATGAACCCCTCCTAAATGGGAGAAAATAAAAGATTTCTCACTGCCGGAATGTAATTTTCCTATAGCCCGGAAATTGTAATGATATTCTTGCATTTGCAAAATGATGGCATAATAGATGTGGTATGTTATGCATGTTTAATATTTTCATGTACGAGGTGGCAGTTCATTCTTGAAGAAAAGGACATGAATTCTGGATAGAATAGTCAGTTTCAGATATTTAGATTGAATGTTTAACTGCTCGGTAAGGCCTGAGAAGGATGCACATTACATTCTGATTAACAGATGTCTATTGGCATTTCAACGCTCACTTGGTTGATCGACTACCAATATTTCGATCTTGTTATGTATTTAGAAATTTTTTGAAAATATTTATCTTGGGATGATCGTGCTTGAGGGATGTGTCAGTCATTTGGGTGCTGAGGTTGTGATCAGTTACAATGATTTATGTGATCTATGAATTTGGAGACGGGGAATTCTCAAAAATATACTATTTCGGGATTGTGGCATGTTGAGGAGAGTATTTTATCTAACTCATTGGATGCACTAGTCGAGCTAATTGATGGTGATAACTATACGCTGTGAGCGCAGATATATGTGAGGTTTGAACATGTGTGCAAGCACCAAGCCAATATTCGTGCTCGGAAGATACGTAGGCTATGATATGCTTAGAGTGGGATATTGAGCTTAAAGGTATAATGTTTCTCGTATTCGTAACTCTGTTAAGAACTATCTAGACTATACTTGAGATTTCCAAGATGCTAAATTCCAGAACAAACTTGGTAATTACTAATTCTGTTCTAACTTGCTGATTTGAGCTATGACAGCGCAGTTTGCTCATGACTACGATATAGAGTGTTATTTATGCCAGTCCAGGAGCATGAGAATCTTGTTTCACTTAGCATATACATGTGTATTTGCTGGATTACTTCTATATGATATGCTTGGATTGGAGGTTTGTGACCGTGCCAGGTGGATTATGTTATTGGCAATTAAGTTGCTCGTGAAGTTAATGTCAATGTGAGTTATAGAAGAGCCGGTTATTATTATTCTATTCATGTATCTTGGTTCCACTGTGATTGACGGGCTCATAGCATATCGTTGGGGTGGTACTTGTGGAACTTGCAAAGCGGCTCTCTTCTTTGAAGTATTTTCCCTTTCTGGGGTAACCGAATGGTGCAATGGTGAGGTTTACTGGTATGGCATTGTATTATGTACTTCTCCATGGGCATGATGATTCTCTTGTGGTACTAGACATCAAATTGCACTTGGTTGATATGGGAAATGGTTATGGCTTACCGCGTGATTTAGTCATCACTGGCAGCATATGAAAGTGTGAGATGAGACTTTAGTTGATAAAAGTTTTTCTATCGACATTCGGGTGTTGTGTGCAGCTGTTGTGATTAGGAGTTATCACTACAAACGTTTGAGTTATGTGGTCTGTCACACCTCCTTTTTCCGCACTCGCGAGGGCGCAAAGGAGTTTTTTCCAATTAAAGGACAATCGGAACGGGATTTGTTTATTTATTTCAGAGTCGCCACTTGGGAGATTTAGGGTGTCCCAAGTCACCAATTTCAATCCCGAATAGAGGAAAATAATGACTCCATATTACAGTCTGCGCACCAGAAATCCGGATAAGGAATTCTGTTAACCCGGGAGAAGGTGTTAGGCATTCCCGAGTTCCGTGGTTCTAGCACGGTCGCTCAACTGTTATATTCGGCTTGATTATCTGATTTTATACAAGTGTAAACTTATGTGCAGAATTTAACTTTTAACCGCTTTTATCATTATTATCATTTTTACAAGGAATTGCAACGTTGTGAAAATGTATCTCGAACCGCGTTATAATCAATGTACCCGTGGTCGTCGACACACTTTGACTCCGTTGAGATTTGGATTTGGGTCACATCAATGTGCACCCGAGTTTAAGGAAATTAAATTATTAAAGGCGCGCCTAAAGCGACTAGCATATCATTTACTTTGGGTAAGGCCGTGGAATTTTACTAAACGGTCCACCCCGAAATCTAAGCAATTTTTAAGGCAAATATTTATTGAGGGCCCCGCAATTTTGTATTTTTATTTGGCGAGGCTCATCTCATTCTATTTTAAAAGGAATTTGCGACGTCATGGACATGCATCTCGAACCACGTCACAATCAATGTACCCGTGATTAGAAACACATTTCGGATCCGTCGAGATTTGGATTTGGGTCACATAAATGCACACCCGAATTTAAGAAGGTAAAATTATTAAGTACGCGCTTAAAGAGGCTATCGAATTATTATTCCGGGAAGGTCGTGAGATTTGCTAAACGAGCCACCTTAGGGACTGAATGCTTCAACATATATATTTAACAAGGGCCCCGCAATTTGTGCGTTTTTCTTTATTTTTGTCGAGGCTCATCTCGTCCTTATTTTAAAAGGATATCCTATAGCAACTACGTTTCTTGTTGCGTTTGTCTCTACTAATTGAAAACAGTAGATAGCCCTAATTAATTACATGCTTGCAAGTTATCTATACAGAGTTCCGAGTGCTTGCACAAAATCAGAAACACGGCCACGTACACAGTCGGCTGAGCAAAAATTAAGGGCCCAAATCCAGCCCATGCATGATGGACAAGACCTGGGCCATTGTTCGTTCGATGCAGGCCTGCTTGGTCTGTTTCGACCCGGGCTCGACCTTCGTGAGGTTGAGATTGCAGCCTCCGCGTTCTTTGTCTTAAAACATGATTTACCAGTTATATGAAGCGGTTTATCAGAAAGGAAAGAACTTAATTAATAGAGTACGATTTTCATACTTGGCCTACATTAAAGGACATATTACAAAGTAAAACTAAGTCTGAGATACAACCTATTTCATTGGGAATATTTTCACCTATCAACATACATATGTAAACTATCATTCAGCTAATCTATATTGATATACACTGGGTATACATGCTACTTCTATTGTCAACACAGGAATGAAAATTATTATACAGTACATGATATCTAATGTAACAATCTATGTATGAAAGTCAACTTCAGGTCTTTTCTTTTTGTATTCATGCTCAATGTTCCAATTACATTTGACAATGCATTGGTTGTGTACCTGGTATAGAGGACAAAGAAGAAAGGAATGATCAGCTGGGCAGTATGCAATAAATACAGCAACAGCAGATACACAGCAACAACACAGCAACAAACCAACAACCACAAGTGTTTTCCACAGTCCGCAGACAACCAGCAACAGTTTCCAGAACAAATAAAATCAACAGATGGTCGAGCACCAAAAAAGTAATCCCAGAAAAGAGTAATGAAACAACAGAAGTAACAGAGTGTTCGATGCAGCAACACCAACAGTCCAACAATCACAAGCAGCTCAATCAGTGCAAACAACAGAACTTGGCCAAGACAGCTTGACCAATATGAACTCCTATGTAGCTTTCAGACAGTGTTTGGTTACAGTGTTTACTGGAAATTTCCTTATGTTTTCAGTTTTCTTTAAACTCACAAGACCTCTCTCAAGACTAAAATTTCCAGCCCCTTTTAAGTTCTAAAATGGCCTATTTATAAGCCAAACAACCAATGCAGTCAAGCTGCCTGGATTCTGCCAATTTGCAGACTGCCCGTACCCTTTAAACCCATGCCTAAGCATCTTTTGATGCCAGCCATTTGTTCCCCACGCCTGGCTTATTCTTTAATCAAGAGTTATGGGCTCATTTTAGTATTCATTTTAAACCCCATACTCTTGTGTCTTGTTCCCCATTGGTATTAGTTTAATCCCAAATTAGTACCCTACTTGTCAGCTCATTTAAACTAAGTTTTCTGTTCTTTTCAAACCCCAGACTACCCCTGTTAGCCCTTGATTATTACTGTCCTGCATCACTGCAACCTCAGGGCATTTTGAACTTCTGAAAGTTCAATTTCAGAACTGCCCTAGCCTGGTTCTTTTAATTGTTTGCAATGCAGTTACAAACTAGCATTCATAGATAATGTCCAACATTCAAATCACAATACAGGTCTGTTCAGTCAAGTGAGGTTGTACGCATTAGCATATCTGAACATTCAGTCGTAGGAAGTTAATCGATGACATTTATCAAGTCGACTATACTAATTATAACATGTAACAATCGGTCGTTCATATAAACAAACACATACAGGGACCTAAAGGGCTTCGGACAACTTTGGTCAATCACTGGGAACCTATATAAGTTATTTACGCGACGACTATCCTAATCGGACATGCTTATCACAGGATACATTCAAATCATACACGGAAAACAATCGACCAAATAAAGGTCTTTGACAGAGATGGAAGAAATTAAGAAAACTATCAGAAAATAACAAACAATCACAACAAAGCATGCTAACGACTTAATTAGCAGTTGAATAAAACAAAAAGGAAAAGAAAAACTTACCGAAAAATGTTTAAACCAAACTGACCCAAATCTGACTCAACTTTGACCATTTGAGGCCGAACAAACTTTAACCAGGGTGTTCTCACATGAGAACACCTTGGTTAAGGTCTATTAGACCTCAAACCCCTGTCAAGACTGGCCGGATTCCACAGGTTCATGTGTTCTAGGGTCTGGATTTTCAGATCTGGTTTTTAGAAGTTGTGGGTAGATTCGGACCAAACCAAGCTTGGTTTGGTCACGAGGGAAGTCATGGGAGTGTCTGGTACGAAGATGGTGAGGTTTGGTATAGATCGAGTTTTGTCTCGAATCTTCAAATCCAGATTCGAGACGATGGGGGGTGATTCGAGGTACATGGTTAGTGGATTCGTGTTCAGGGTGGTTGGATGTTTCAGGGGTGTGAAGGGGGTGGTCACCGGCGTTCATGCCGCCGGGTTCTGGTGAAAGGGAAACTAGGGCGGCTGCTAGGGTTTGGGGGTTTCAGGGCTTGGGGAAGGAGATGAGTGAAGGGTGGGGTTCGGATAGGGGGCGTGGGCTACGATAGAAAGCTTATATACGATCTAGGGGTTTAGATCCTGGCCGTTGGATCAAATGAGATCTATGGCCAGGATCTATTCACTTAGGGAAGACGGTGTCGTTTTGGGTTTGATAGTGGGTGAGACCGGGTGAGGCTGGATCGGGTCAAAGTTTGACGGGTTTAGGGGGAATGGCCTAGGTCCGTTGGATCAAGGGGTTGGACGGCTTAGATTAATCTGCCTGAAACGACGTCGTCGAAGTGAAGTGATCAACCTGATCAGGACCGTTTGTTTGAGTCAGATCAACGGTTCTGATAAGGACGCTGATACGGCATCGTTTGAATCAGTGTTTGGGCAGGCCTGACTTGGACTGGGTCCTTGTGCCGGTTTTGGGCCTATTTTTATTTCATTTCCTGGGCCCAAATCACTCTTTTCTTTGTTCTCTTATTTTAAAACAAAAATGAAATAACAAAATAAATAATAAAACAAATGAAATTAAAACAAACAACCATGTGACACTTCAACACAATTATCACACCAAATTAAAATATTTAAGTAAGTTAAATCACAACCTAGAACGAACGATGCATATATATTTTTTGAATTTTCGTTCTTTTTAATGACCGAATTATGATTTTAATTACCCTGACATACATGCTTTGTATTTTGATCGGTAAGATTAAATGCAAAATGGACAGACCCACAAATGACTAACAACACATGTCACGGAAAACTCGAAACATTGTACATCGAAGTCATTTGTCACTATTTTTATTTTCTTTTGGAGCGATTGTCCGTGAAGCAAAAATCTCGTGCTTACAGCTGCCCCTCTTTGCACGAAGACACGAAGGGTTTTCGCGCAAAGATAAAGCGGGCGATTTTTGCTCGTCCGAGTACTCCGTGTGAAGCATTTTTTGAAAAAAAGATTTGACCGAACCTTTGCTTCAAAGGTTTCCTACATATCCTGGGCTGAACAGGAATCAGGTCAATGTAGTTCGGAAAAATTTTGGTAGCTGGGACTACCGTGTGACTGTAGTGCTCGCTGCTGTTGTGCGCTGTTGCATGCTGCTGTAGGATTCTACTGCTCACTGATCTCCTTGTTACATTGTTCTTGAAAGGAAAAACAAGAAACTAAGCTAGAGTATGAGATCTCATCTATCTTCAACTTGTTCTTGTTGCCTTACTTTCTTGTCGGCTAACGCTTTCCTCTGATGCCCTTATTTTGTGAGCTTGGGAGATGATGCGGGTCCTTCGCCTTTTCTGAATGCCAGTTTTCATCACTTTGCTTGATTTGCTGGGAACATGGCTTTCGTCTTTAAACCTTTCAATGGTTTCTTCAGTGGTATGGCTTTCTTCATCAAAATTGTTATATTGGGCATGCTACAACGTTCCCAAACTGCTTCTTCTGAGACGCGTTCCTTCTTCCTTTTGAATCGCGCGCTTGCTTTTGCAGCCTTCTGCTTCTTGGCGCTGGGGATTTTATTGTTTCCTGCTTGGGGATCTCTGTTTTAACCTTCCGTCTTCAGGTGGGGTTACTGATTCCAAAATCTAGAGCTAAAAAGTATTCCCGCATTTTACTGGTGGGCGACCTAGAACTTAAATGTATTCCCACATTATACTGGTGGGCGACCTAGAACTTAAATGTATTCCCGCATTATACTGGTGGGCGACCTAGAACTTAAATGTATTCCCGCATTATACTGGTGGGCGACCTAGAACTTAAATGTATTCCCGCATTATACTGGTGGGCGACCTAGAACTTAAATGTATTCCCGCATTATACTGGTGGGCGACCTAGAACTTAAATGTATTCCCGCATTATACTGGTGGGCGACCTAGAACTTAAAAGTATTCCCGCATTATACTGGTGGGCGACCTAGAACTTAAAAGTATTCCCGCATTATACTGGTGGGCGACCTAGAACTTAAATGTATTCCCGCATTATACTGGTGGGCGACCTAGAACTTAAATGTATTCCCGCATTTTACTGGTGGGCGACCTAGAACTTAAATGTATTCCCGCATTATACTGGTGGGCGACCTAGAACTTAAATGTATTCCCGCATTATACTGGTGGGCGACCTAGAACTTAAATGTATTCCCGCATTATACTGGTGGGCGACCTAGAACTTAAATGTATTCCCGCATTATACTGGTGGGCGACCTATAACTTAAATGTATTCCCGCATTATACTGGTGGGCGACCTAGAACTTAAATGTATTCCCGCATTATACTGGTGGGCGACCTAGAACTTAAATGTATTCCCGCATTATACTGGTGGGCGACCTAGAGCTTAAATGTATTCCCGCATTATACTGGTGGGCGACCTAGAACTTAAATGTATTCCCGCATTATACTGGTGGGCGACCTAGAACTTAAATGTATTCCCGCATTATACTGGTGGGCGACCTAGAACTTAAATGTATTCCCGCATTATACTGTTGGGCGACCTAGAACTTAAATGTATTCCCGCATTATACTGGTGGGCGACCTAGAACTTAAATGTATTCCCGCATTATACTGGTGGGCGACCTAGAACTGAAATGTATTCCCGCATTTTACTGGTGGGCGACCTAGAACTTAAATGTATTCCCGCATTTTACTGGTGGGCGACCTAGAACTTAAATGTATTCCCGCATTTTACTGGTGGGCGACCTAGAACTTAAATGTATTCCCGCATTTTACTGGTGGGCGACCTAGAACTGAAATTATTCCCGCATTTTACTGGTGGGCGACCTAGAACTGAAATGTATTGATTGAAAAGTATGCCTCTATTATATGGGTAGGCTCCCAATTCCAACAACAGCTTAGAGGAAATGCCTCTCCTATGGGTAAAACTAATTTTAGGAGGAAATGTGTCTCCTATGGGCAAAACAAACTTAGGAGGAAATGCATCTCCTATGGGTGAAAACTAAACTTAGGAGGAAATGCGTCTCCTATGGGTAAAACTAATTTTAGGAGGAAATGCGTCTCCTATGGGCAAAACAAACTTAGGAGGAAATGCATCTCCTATGGGTGAAAACTAAACTTAGGAGGAAATGCGTCTCCTATGAGTAAAAGACGTGAAATGTATTCCCTTGTTATACAGGTGGGCGCCTAATGGTAAAGACACAAAATGTACTCCCTTGTTATACAGGTGGGCGCCTAAAAATATGAAATGAACAGACAAAAAGTATTCCTCTCGTTATTCAGGTGGGCGCCTGTTTGAACCACAATTTTGAAAATAAAATCCGATTTGAGGGCGGATGAACCCGACATATCCTATTCGAGGGCGGATGAACCCGACATATCCTATTTGCGGGCGGACGAACCCGACGTATCCTATTTGAGGGCGGATGAACCCAACATATCCTGTTTGAGGGCGGATGAACCCGACATATCCTATTCGAGGGCGGATGAACCCGACATATCCTATTTGAGGGCGGATGAACCCGACATATCCTATTTGAGGGCGGATGAACCCGACATATCCTATTTGAGGGCGGATGAACCCGACATATCCTATTTGAGGGCGGATGAACCCGACATATCCTATTTGAGGGCGGATGAACCCGACATATCCTATTTGAGGGCGGATGAACCCGACATATCCTATTTGAGGGCGGATGAACCCGACATATCCTATTTGAGGGCGGATGAACCCGACATATCCTATTTGAGGGCGGATGAACCCGACATATCCTATTTGAGGGCGGATGAACCCGACATATCCTATTTGAGGGCGGATGAACCCGACATATCCTGTTCGAGGGCGGATGAACCCGACATATCCTGTTCGAGGGCGGATGAACCCGACATATCCTATTTGAGGGCGGATGAACCCAACATATCCTATTTGAGGGCGGATGAACCCGACATATCCTATTTGAGGGCGGATGAACCCAACATATCCTATTTGAGGGCGGATAAACCCAACATATCCTATTTGAGGGCGGATGAACCCAAAATATCCTATTTGAGGGCGGATGAACCCAACATATCCTATTTGAGGGCGGATGAACCCGACATATCCTATTTGAGGGCGGATGAACCCAACATATCCTATTTGAGGGCGGATGAACCCGACAGATCCTATTAGAGGGCGGATGAACCCGACATATCCTATTTGAGGGCGGATGAACCCGACAGATCCTATTTGAGGGTGGATGAACCCGACATATCCTGTTTGAGGGCGGATGAACCCGACATATCCTATTTGAGGGTGGATTAACCCAACATATCCTATTCGAGGGCGGATGAAAACGACATATCCTATTTGAGGGCGGATGAACCCGACATATCCTGTTTAAGGGCGGATGAACCCGACATATCCTGTTCGAGGGCGGATGAACCCGACATATCCTATTCTAGGGCGGATGAACCCGACATATCCTATTCTAGGGCGGATGAACCCGACATATCCTATTTAAGGGCGGATGAACTCGACATATCCTGTTCGAGGGCGAATGAACCCGACGTATCCTATTTGAGGGCGGATGAACCCGACATATCCTATTTGAGGGCGGATGAACCCGACATATCCTGTTTGAGGGCGGATTAACCCAACATATCCTATTTGAGGGCGGATGAACCCAAAATATCCTATTTGAGGGCGGATGAACCCAACATATCCTATTTGAGGGCGGATGAACCCGACATATCCTATTTGAGGGCGGATGAACCCAACATATCCTATTTGAGGGCGGATAAACCCAACATATCCTATTTGAGGGCGGATGAACCCAAAATATCCTATTTGAGGGCGGATGAACACGACATATCCTATTTGAGGGCGGATGAACCCGACAGATCCTATTTGAGGGCGGATGAACCCGACAGATCCTATTTGAGGGCGGATGAACCCGACATATCCTGTTTGAGGGCGGATTAACCCAACATATCCTATTTGAGGGCGGATGAACCCAAACAGATCCTATTTGAGGGCGGATGAACCCGACAGATCCTATTTGAGGGCGGATGAACCCAAACAGATCCTATTTGAGGGCGGATGAACCCAAACAGATCCTATTTGAGGGCGGATGAACCCGACATATCCTATTTGAGGGCGGATGAACCCGACATATCCTATTTGAGGGCGGATGAACCCAAAATATCCTATTTGAGGGCGGATGAACCCAACATATCCTATTTGAGGGCGGATGAACCCGACAGATCCTATTTGAGGGCGGATGAACCCGACATATCCTGTTCGAGGGCGGATGAACCCGACATATCCTATTTGAGGGCGGATGAACCCAAAATATCCTATTTGAGGGCGGATGAACCCAACATATCCTATTTGAGGGCGGATGAACCCGACAGATCCTATTTGAGGGCGGATGAACCCGACATATCCTATTTGAGGGCGGATGAACCCGACAGATCCTATTAGAGGGCGGATGAACCCGACATATCCTATTTGAGGGCGGATGAACCCGACAGATCCTATTTGAGGGTGGATGAACCCGACATATCCTGTTTGAGGGCGGATGAACCCGACATATCCTATTTGAGGGTGGATTAACCCAACATATCCTATTCGAGGGCGGATGAAAACGACATATCCTATTTGAGGGCGGATGAACCCGACATATCCTGTTTAAGGGCGGATGAACCCGACATATCCTGTTCGAGGGCGGATGAACCCGACATATCCTATTCTAGGGCGGATGAACCCGACATATCCTATTCTAGGGCGGATGAACCCGACATATCCTATTTAAGGGCGGATGAACTCGACATATCCTGTTCGAGGGCGGATGAACCCGACGTATCCTATTTGAGGGCGGATGAACCCGACATATCCTATTTGAGGGCGGATGAACCCGACATATCCTGTTTGAGGGCGGATTAACCCAACATATCCTATTTGAGGGCGGATGAACCCAAAATATCCTATTTGAGGGCGGATGAACCCAACATATCCTATTTGAGGGAGGATGAACCCGACATATCCTATTTGAGGGCGGATGAACCCAACATATCATATTTGAGGGCGGATGAACCCGACATATCCTATTTGAGGGCGGATGAACCCAAAATATCCTATTTGAGGGCGGATGAACCCGACATATTCTATTTGAGGGCGGATGAACCCGACAGATCCTATTTGAGGGCGGATGAACCCGACAGATCCTATTTGAGGGCGGATGAACCCGACATATCCTGTTTGAGGGCGGATGAACCCAACATATCCTATTTGAGGGCGGATGAACCCAAACAGATCCTATTTGAGGGCGGATGAACCCGACAGATCCTATTTGAGGGCGGATGAACCCAAACAGATCCTATTAGAGGGCGGATGAACCCAAACAGATCCTATTTGAGGGCGGATGAACCCAACATATCCTATTTGAGGGCGGATGAACCCGACATATCCTATTTGAGGGCGGATGAACCCAAAATATCCTATTTGAGTGTGGATGAACCCAACATATCCTATTCGAGGGCGGATGAACCCGACAGATCCTATTTGAGGGCGGATGAACCCAACATATCTTATTTGAGGGCGGATGAACCCGAAAGATCCTATTCGAGGGCGGATGAACCCGACATATCCTATTCTAGGGCGGATGAACCCGACATATCCTATTCTAGGGCGGATGAACCCGACATATCCTATTTAAGGGCGGATGAACTCGACATATCCTGTTCGAGGGCGAATGAACCCGACGTATCCTATTTGAGGGCGGATGAACCCGACATATCCTATTTGAGGGCGGATGAACCCGACATATCCTGTTTGAGGGCGGATTAACCCAACATATCCTATTTGAGGGCGGATGAACCCAAAATATCCTATTTGAGGGCGGATGAACCCAACATATCCTATTTGAGGGCGGATGAACCCGACATATCCTATTTGAGGGCGGATGAACCCAACATATCCTATTTGAGGGCGGATAAACCCAACATATCCTATTTGAGGGCGGATGAACCCAAAATATCCTATTTGAGGGCGGATGAACACGACATATCCTATTTGAGGGCGGATGAACCCGACAGATCCTATTTGAGGGCGGATGAACCCGACAGATCCTATTTGAGGGCGGATGAACCCGACATATCCTGTTTGAGGGCGGATGAACCCAACATATCCTATTTGAGGGCGGATGAACCCAAACAGATCCTATTTGAGGGCGGATGAACCCGACAGATCCTATTTGAGGGCGGATGAACCCAAACAGATCCTATTTGAGGGCGGATGAACCCAAACAGATCCTATTTGAGGGCGGATGAACCCGACATATCCTATTTGAGGGCGGATGAACCCGACATATCCTATTTGAGGGCGGATGAACCCAAAATATCCTATTTGAGGGCGGATGAACCCAACATATCCTATTTGAGGGCGGATGAACCCGACATATCCTATTTGAGGGCGGATGAACCCAACATATCCTATTTGAGGGCGGATAATCTCAACATATCCTATTTGAGGGCGGATGAACCTAAAATATCCTATTTGAGGGCGGATGAACCCAACATATCCTATTTGAGGGCGGATGAACCCGACAGATCCTATTTGAGGGCGGATGAACCCGACATATCCTATTTGAGGGCGGATGAACCCGACAGATCCTATTAGAGGGCGGATGAACCCGACATATCCTATTTGAGGGCGGATGAACCCGACAGATCCTATTTGAGGGTGGATGAACCCGACATATCCTGTTTGAGGGCGGATGAACCCGACATATCCTATTTGAGGGTGGATTAACCCAACATATCCTATTCGAGGGCGGATGAAAACGACATATCCTATTTGAGGGCGGATGAACCCGACATATCCTGTTTAAGGGCGGATGAACCCGACATATCCTGTTCGAGGGCGGATGAACCCGACATATCCTATTCTAGGGCGGATGAACCCGACATATCCTATTCTAGGGCGGATGAACCCGACATATCCTATTTAAGGGCGGATGAACCCGACATATCCTGTTCGAGGGCGGATGAACCCGACGTATCCTATTTGAGGGCGGATGAACCCGACATATCCTATTTGAGGGCGGATGAACCCGACATATCCTGTTTGAGGGCGGATTAACCCAACATATCCTATTTGAGGGCGGATGAACCCAAAATATCCTATTTGAGGGCGGATGAACCCAACATATCCTATTTGAGGGCGGATGAACCCGACATATCCTATTTGAGGGCGGATGAACCCAACATATCCTATTTGAGGGCGGATAAACCCAACATATCCTATTTGAGGGCGGATGAACCCAAAATATCCTATTTGAGGGCGGATGAACCCGACATATTCTATTTGAGGGCGGATGAACCCGACAGATCCTATTTGAGGGCGGATGAACCCGACAGATCCTATTTGAGGGCGGATGAACCCGACATATCCTGTTTGAGGGCGGATGAACCCAACATATCCTATTTGAGGGCGGATGAACCCAAACAGATCCTATTTGAGGGCGGATGAACCCGACAGATCCTATTTGAGGGCGGATGAACCCAAACAGATCCTATTTGAGGGCGGATGAACCCAAACAGATCCTATTTGAGGGCGGATGAACCCGACATATCCTATTTGAGGGCGGATGAACCCGACATATCCTATTTGAGGGCGGATGAACCCAAAATATCCTATTTGAGGGCGGATGAACCCAACATATCCTATTTGAGGGCGGATGAACCCGACATATCCTATTTGAGGGCGGATGAACCCAACATATCTTATTTGAGGGCGGATGAACCCGAAAGATCCTATTAGAGGGCGGATGAACCCGACATATCCTATTTGAGGGCGGATGAACCCGACAGATCCTATTTGAGGGCGGATGAACCCGACATATCCTGTTGGAGGGCGGATTAACCCAACATATCCTGTTCGAGGGCGGATGAACCCGACGTATCCTATTTGAGGGCGGATGAACCCGACATATCCTATTTGAGGGCGGATGAACCCGACATATCCTGTTTGAGGGCGGATTAACCCAACATATCCTATTTGAGGGCGGATGAACCCAAAATATCCTATTTGAGGGCGGATGAACCCAACATATCCTATTTGAGGGCGGATGAACCCGACATATCCTATTTGAGGGCGGATGAACCCAACATATCCTATTTGAGGGCGGATAAACCCAACATATCCTATTTGAGGGCGGATGAACCCAAAATATCCTATTTGAGGGCGGATGAACACGACATATCCTATTTGAGGGCGGATGAACCCGACAGATCCTATTTGAGGGCGGATGAACCCGACAGATCCTATTTGAGGGCGGATGAACCCGACATATCCTGTTTGAGGGCGGATGAACCCAACATATCCTATTTGAGGGCGGATGAACCCAAACAGATCCTATTTGAGGGCGGATGAACCCGACAGATCCTATTTGAGGGCGGATGAACCCAAACAGATCCTATTTGAGGGCGGATGAACCCAAACAGATCCTATTTGAGGGCGGATGAACCCGACATATCCTATTTGAGGGCGGATGAACCCGACATATCCTATTTGAGGGCGGATGAACCCAACATATCCTATTTGAGGGCGGATGAACCCAACATATCCTATTTGAGGGCGGATGAACCCGACATATCCTATTTGAGGGCGGATGAACCCGACATATCCTATTTGAGGGCGGATGAACCCGACATATCCTATTTGAGGGCGGATGAACCCAACATATCCTATTTGAGGGCGGATGAACCCGACATATCCTATTTGAGGGCGGATGAACCCGACATATCCTATTTGAGGGCGGATGAACCCAACATATCCTATTTGAGGGCGGATAATCTCAACATATCCTATTTGAGGGCGGATGAACCTAAAATATCCTATTTGAGGGCGGATGAACCCAACATATCCTATTTGAGGGCGGATGAACCCGACAGATCCTATTTGAGGGCGGATGAACCCGACATATCCTATTTGAGGGCGGATGAACCCGACAGATCCTATTAGAGGGCGGATGAACCCGACATATCCTATTTGAGGGCGGATGAACCCGACAGATCCTATTTGAGGGTGGATGAACCCGACATATCCTGTTTGAGGGCGGATGAACCCGACATATCCTATTTGAGGGTGGATTAACCCAACATATCCTATTCGAGGGCGGATGAAGACGACATATCCTATTTGAGGGCGGATGAACCCGACATATCCTGTTTAAGGGCGGATGAACCCGACATATCCTGTTCGAGGGCGGATGAACCCGACATATCCTATTCTAGGGCGGATGAACCCGACATATCCTATTCTAGGGCGGATGAACCCGACATATCCTATTTAAGGGCGGATGAACCCGACATATCCTGTTCGAGGGCGGATGAACCCGACGTATCCTATTTGAGGGCGGATGAACCCGACATATCCTATTTGAGGGCGGATGAACCCGACATATCCTGTTTGAGGGCGGATTAACCCAACATATCCTATTTGAGGGCGGATGAACCCAAAATATCCTATTTGAGGGCGGATGAACCCAACATATCCTATTTGAGGGCGGATGAACCCGACATATCCTATTTGAGGGCGGATGAACCCAACATATCCTATTTGAGGGCGGATAAACCCAACATATCCTATTTGAGGGCGGATGAACCCAAAATATCCTATTTGAGGGCGGATGAACCCGACATATTCTATTTGAGGGCGGATGAACCCGACAGATCCTATTTGAGGGCGGATGAACCCGACAGATCCTATTTGAGGGCGGATGAACCCGACATATCCTGTTTGAGGGCGGATGAACCCAACATATCCTATTTGAGGGCGGATGAACCCAAACAGATCCTATTTGAGGGCGGATGAACCCGACAGATCCTATTTGAGGGCGGATGAACCCAAACAGATCCTATTTGAGGGCGGATGAACCCAAACAGATCCTATTTGAGGGCGGATGAACCCAACATATCCTATTTGAGGGCGGATGAACTCGACATATCCTATTTGAGGGCGGATGAACCCAAAATATCCTATTTGAGGGCGGATGAACCCAACATATCCTATTTGAGGGCGGATGAACACGACAGATCCTATTTGAGGGCGGATGAACCCAACATATCTTATTTGAGGGCGGATGAACCCGAAAGATCCTATTAGAGGGCGGATGAACCCGACATATCCTATTTGAGGGCGGATGAACCCGACAGATCCTATTTGAGGGCGGATGAACCCGACATATCCTGTTTGAGGGCGGATGAACCCAACATATCCTATTTGAGGGTGGATTAACCCAACATATCCTATTTGAGGGCGGATGAACCCAAACAGATCCTATTTGAGGGCGAATGAACCCGACAGATCCTATTTGAGGGCTGATGAACCCAACATATCCTATTTGAGGGCGGATGAACCCGACATATCCTATTTGAGGGCGGATGAACCCATCATATCCTATTTGAGGGCGGATGAACCCAACATATCCTTAAAACTGCGGATGAACACAAACAGATCCTATTTGAGGGCGGATGAACCCGACAGATCCTATTTGAGGGTGGATGAACCCAACATATCCTTAAGACTTGAAGATGTCTTACCTTGAATACTTGTTGGGGATTGGGATGAATTTTCCCTTTCTACCTTCCCCATTTATTTTTTATTTTTTATTATTATTCTTTTTTTTATCATTATTATTATTAGCTTCTTAGCTTCTTCCTTTGAAGACTAACTTCCTTGAGACTTGTTTTGCCTTAACCTGAAAGGAACCGTTGAGGATACCGATTTTCACCAAACTTGTGTTGGACTCCTCAAACCTGCTAAGGATAACACTGTTGGGAAATTATTTACTTACGTGTTGGGGGTAAAATGTTATCAGCTGGGGATAAAGCTGTCGTGGATAATACTGCTGGGGAATTTTGATTCCTTCAGAACCAGTGCTTCACTGAGCTCAAGTTTCATCCATTTTCTGTTGGGGGCAACACTGGTTCTAAGACCATTTCCCTTGAGGCTGCCGTTATCTTTATTCCTCCCCGAATGAGTATCTGACTTTCAGAAAATTTTCTAAACGAAAAGAAAATTTTCTACCCCAGTTTGATAATCCCTTGTGGCATGCATTTCTGTCATCAATGCCACTTCATTTACCTGTTAGTTTAAAACACGGTGGTTGGTTGTGATACTCCCACTGGGATGGTTTTCCCTTTCTCCTTCCTTGCTCTGCGTTCCACAACTTGTTGGGGATGATATTGTGTGCTGGGGATAATCCCTTCCTGCTGGGGATATCCCTCTTCTTTTGTGGCATAGCTCGGAAACTGGCATTTTCCCGACCTTTTAGTCTAGTATGGATTTCGCCAAATCATGCTCACTGCTCTCCTTGCTCTGTTCATGGGCCTTGGCCTTGAGGTTTATAACCTTGGTTTTGGCAAGGATATCTCTCTTGACGCTCGTCAATCCTTTTGTTAATTCCCTTTGCTGGGGATATCTTTTTTGACACTGGCCTCGCGCTTGTTCCTCGCTGACTATACCATTTGGATATACTAGTCAGATCTCATCTTGGAAAGCTGATGGCATATTTTGCAGTCATTTCATACTTGTTCTGACCGGACAGACTCTATTGGGGAATTTTTTATGAAAGGAGAAAGATAAAAGAAACAAAATAAAAGACAAAGGAAACGATGACTCTTTTACAAAAGAAACTATAAATAAAAATATATCAAATGCAGATACCGACTCTAATGGCCATGACATGTGTATGTGGCCTATCCTTTACCGTCAATCATCTTTCAAGATCTTCAATTGGTGATTCCTCATCTGATTCTTAATCTTATTCGACTTGTAGTGCCCTAAGGGTTTTCACCATCAAGTCTCTCTCATTTTTGGTTCTTCTCTCAGCTTTCATCGCCTTATGGTACCTGTGAAGGTTTTCACCGATAAGACTCTCTCATTTGCATCACTTTCCGGCTGAGGATTTGGAGTGTTGCCGGTATGACTCTCTCTGCTGGAGATTAGAGTCCTTTCTGCTGTGGAACAGAATGTTATGTTCGCCGGTAAGACTCTCATTTGTCTGACTTGGCATCTTTTGAAGACTGGTCAGAAGGTCTTTCTTTGGACCGTAATGTGGGTTTTGGATAGGGCTAGAAAAAAAAGGGTATTAAAGGCTCAAAAATGCATTAATTCTGGGTTATTAGTTACAACTTTCGGAACTAGATTTATTTACCACAAACGCAACTTTTGCCCCAGTTTCTTGCTTGGGGATATTTTACTTGATTTTTTTTTCATTTTTTTCAAAACTATGACCGAGCCGTGAAGCGCCTACGTATCCTCTTTGAGGAATCAGGTCAAACATAGTTCCCAATTCCTCTATTTTCTTCTGACTTTCTTCTTTTTCTTTTCTTTCGTTATCATTTTTCTTTTCCCTTTTTCTTTTCTCATTTCTCCTTTCTTTTTGTCGTTTTTTTTCTTTCTCTCTTTTTTTCTTTTATTCTTCTTTTCCGTTTTGTTGTTTTCTTTTCTTTCTTTTCTCTTACCTGCCATGCTTGCGTATTCTATTCGTTGCTACTAATTCCGAACGAGGGGTATGAAAGAAAATAAATAAGGCTCAAAAGGGGTAACGAAGGATAAAGTGTTTGGGTAGCAGAACAAAATGCCTTCGTCATTCAAGTCTTCAAAACATGCCAAGTGCAAACAACACAATTTAAACTTGTAGTCTCTTCTGATGGTGCTGGACTTGACAATTATGTTAAACGTTTTATTTTTCCTTTGTCATTTCTAAAGCACCGTTGGGCGACACTCTCATTATCATGACCGACCCTCATGCCAATTTGGCGAATCTTGCTTTTAACGGTTTCCTTTGTGCTTAACTTGCCCCAGTTCCACATGACTCGAGCTCTGAATAATCTCAAACCATCATTATTTCTTTTAAATGCTTTGATCACCTTCTCGGGGTTTTATGATTAACTTTAAAGACTAGTCCCAAACTGTGTGCGCATGTCATGTCCCTAGAATCGGCATTGAACGAAATGATAAAAAGGACTAAACAAAAAGACGACTGGAACTAACAAAAGACCGGCTTTGTATTAGACTACCGGCGAAATGGTTTGAATAATAAAACAAACAAAAAAACCAGAATAAAATCCTAACAAAATTTAAACAAACTGCTATGACAAAATGGAAAGATAAGAAGGTTTGACAGAGGACAAAATCCAAATTACAACCTTAATAATCCGGACAACAGAAATGACAACAAAATAAGCCACTACAAGCTTCTCTCTTGCTAACCAAGGAACGGAGCGTCCTCCCCTTTATCAAAACTGGCATCTTAGCCACTGAACTTCGCATCAATACTGCCAAGACCATTACCAGCTTCAATATCATCAACCTCCGTCAGCAAGTCCCCAATAGGATTCGAGTGCTTCTGTTATCAGGCCTGATCCCAGCAGAGTGTGTATCATGAGATGCAAGTAAAGGATTCTGGGTGTCATTGTCTGGCTTACCACAAACCAACCACCTTAACTTTCTTTGCAAAACAAACATGTTAGAATGGACTCAGTCGGTCCCCATTATTAACAACATCCTTTCTCTTTTTTTGTCTTTCTTTTTCTTTCTTTTTCGATTTTTCCTTTTCTCTTTTTTCCTTTTCCTTCGTTTTTTTTTTCATTTTTTTTCATTTTTTTCTTTTTTTCTTATCAATTTTCATAATAAAACAAACTGGGCTTCAAAGGTTTAAAGATGACCTACAAACTCGAAAATCGAACAACCCATATATTCTAATCAAGAGATTTATAAACTCAAAAACAAAAGGCTAGCTCCCTTTCTCTGTTCGACAAATGCAACCAAACGGTTATTTTTACAAATGTGGCCCCTTCCAAATTTCACATGAGTTTTGAGGCCGGGGAGGATTATTTTATGACACTTTACAAACTTGTCCGTTCTTTTACGAAAATAACCTTTCGACAACTGAAAGATACTCTAAGGCTATTTCGGCAAGAACGGTTTAAGACGCGGCCGAAGCTGGCTCGGCTTATTTTGACCAAAATCCAAATGGTATTCACCTGACCGCTGACTCTTTGTTTTTTTTTCTTTTCAAATTGCAATAAAAACCTGGTGTTGCAAACACGGCCCTTCAGCGCCTCGGGGACGAAGATTTTTAAGGCTGTGTGGGTCCATATCTCAAAATAACCTAAAGGTGGCTGTTTATGCCAAATCAGCCTTCCGGCGTCCCTTTCGGGAACATTTGGCTATTTATGACAAAACAGCATCACCTAACTTATTTATAACTCTTTTTTATCGTTTTTCAAATTAGAAAAGTTAATATTGCAAACACGGCATTTCAACGTCTCGGGGACGAAGATTTTTAGGCTGTGGGGGTCAACTGGACCAAATATCTCAAAATGATCCAAAGGTAGTTGTTTATGCCAAGTCAGCCTTCCGGCGTCCCTTTCGGGAACATTCGGCTATTTATGACAAAACAACATCACCTGACTTATTTATAACTCTTTTTTATCGTTTTTCAAATTAGAAAAGTCAATATTGCAAACACGGCCTTTCAACGTCTCGGGGACGAAGATTTTTAGGCTGTGGGGGTCAACTGGACCAAGTCTTAAAAATGACCCAAAGGTGGCTGTTTATGCAAAGTCAGCCTTCTGGCGTCCCTTTCGGGAACATTCGGCTATTTATGACAAAACAGCATCACCTGACTTATTTATAACAAAATTAAAATTTGACATATTATTTGTTTTTTGTTTTTTATTATTATTTATTTGTTTTTGGCTTTTTTAGCAAAAGGTGGGGTTGGACCCGATGAGGGTTGCCTACGTATCTCACATCCGGTGAGAATCAAACCCGCGTAGTTCGGGCAATCAGGAATAAGTAGATGAACTAACTCCTTTTTTTTGTGAATTTGTGAAAGAACTACTTTAAAAGAAGAGCTGAAGTGTTTTTTCTTTTGATTTTTGATTGATCTTCTTTTTGAAAGAAATACTTCTAAGATATATTTTTTGAATTTCATTTGCTTTTTTTTTATTCTAAAGAAGAAGAAGAAAGTATTTTTCGGAATTTTACTTTTAATAAAAGAAATGCTTCTCAAAATGTTTTTGAATTTTGAATTTTCTTTTCAATTTTGAAAGAAGAATCAAAATATTTTCGGATTTTTTTTTATATATATATATATTTATTTTTTAAAACAATCAGAAAGACTTTCTAAAGAAGTCATTAATGGAAAATATTTTTGGATTATTTTAGTTTCGGCTTTTTCATAAACAAATAAATAAACCTATTTTAAAAACAAGACTTTTTTTTTATTTAGAAAAACAAGACAAAAGAATGATGATTTTTTCTACTTTTCCTTTGCTTTTAATAAAACAAACTAATAAGACATATTTTTTTTCTCAAAATTCCGGCAGAGTTTCGACACTACTTGGACATTTGCTTTTTTTTCCTAACAATAAGTAGTCACATCTCTACACTGTTATTTTCTCCTCTTTTCCACTATTTTCTAATTTGTGGATTATGATGAAAACATACACAATCTTTCTTTTGAATTTTCAATGTTTTTTTATATATATATATACATATATATTTTATTTTTTATATTTATTATATTTTCAAAAATGTGGCATGGGGGACATAGGGAATTTCAAGACTTCTTGGATTCCGCAAATGTTCCCCATGTGCTTTTCCCAAAAATGAAGCGTGGGGGACATAGGGAATTCCAAGACTTCTTGGATTCCCCAAATGTTCCCCATGTGCTTTTCCCAAAAATGCAGCGTGGGGGACATAGGGAATTCCAAGAATTCTTAGATTACACAAATGTTCCCCATGCTTTGATTAAAATAACACCATGCTGGAAATGACTAAATGACCCATTCGCCCTTACTAAATACAACATGTAGCACATAGGATGCCGAAAGATGGTCTATTATTTTCAGGTTGCTTGTCCTAGACGGACCCAACCCCTGTGTTGAGTCCCCTAAGTCAAATGCACATGATGCAAATAAACGCTCTTACTAGGGATCCGGCATGAAGTTGAGTTATTCTAGGTAAAAACCTGAGACATATTGTTCTAAACCTGGCTTACCCAAACGGATAGTTTGAGCCGAAGTGGGGGCAACGTACCGGGAGCACGAAAGTCTACCCGGCCTAGTTACTTGTCCCAACTTCGTCTTATTTGGTATGACTTTAACAGAAAGGTGGGACACGCTCACGTGTACACCATAAATTCAGAAGACTCAGAAAGAAGGGTTTCGTAGCAGTTTTATATACACAATTCAGATAATATTAAAGCGGTAAAAGCATCATTTAGCACATTAAGCATATATCATGTAAAAATCAGATAATAAATAAAGCCAACTATAACAGTTATTTTAAGCTCGAATTCTTGAACCCTGAACCAGAGACTCTGGGTTCCATTAATTCCCCAGTGGAGTCGCCAGAGCTGTCACACCTCCTTTTTCCGCACTCGCGAGGGCGCAAGAGAGTTTTTTCCAATTAAAGGACAATCAGAACGGGATTTGTTTATTTATTTTAGAGTCGCCACTTGGGAGATTTAGGGTGTCCCAAGTCACCAATTTTAATCTCGAATCGAGGAAAAGAATGACTCCATATTACAGTCTGCGCACCAGAAATCCGGATAAGGAATTCTATTAACCCGGGAGAAGGTGTTAGGCATTCCCGAGTTCCGTGGTTCTAGCACGGTCGCTCAACTGTTATATTCGGCTTGATTATCTGATTTTATACAAGTGTAAACTTATGTGCAGAATTTAACTTTTAACCGCTTTTATCATTATTATTATCATTTTTACAAGGAATTGCAACGTTGTAACAATGTATCTCGAACCGCGTTATAATCAATGTACCCGTGGTCGTCGACACACTTTGACTCCGTTGAGATTTGGATTTGGGTCACATCAATGTGCACCCGAGTTTAAGGAAATTAAATTATTAAAGGAGCGCCTAAAGCGACTAGCGTATCATTTACTTTGGGTAAGGCCGTGGAATTTTACTAAACGGTCCATCCCGAAATCTAAGCAATTTTTAAGGCAAATATTTATTGAGGGCCCCGCAATTTTGTATTTTTATTTGGCGAGGCTCATCTCATTCTATTTTAAAAGGAATTTGCGACGTCATGGACATGCATCTCGAACCACGTCACAATCAATGTACCCGTGATTAGAAACACATTTCGGATCCGTCGAGATTTGGATTTGGGTCACATAAATGCACACCCGAATTTAAGAAGGTAAAATTATTAAGTACGCGCTTAAAGAGGCTATCGCGTTATTATTCCGGGAAGGTCGTGAGATTTGCTAAACGACCCACCTTAGGGACTGAATGCTTCAACATATATATTTAACAAGGGCCCCGCAATTTGTGTGTTTTTCTTTATTTTTGTCGAGGCTCATCTCGTCCTTATTTTAAAAGGATATCCTATAGCAACTACGTTTCTTGTTGCGTTTGTCTCTACTAATTGAAAATAGTAGATAGCCAAAATTAATTACATGCTTGCAAGTTATCTATACAGAGTTCCGAGTGCTTGCACAAAATCAGAAACACGGCCACGTACACAGTCGGCTGAGCAAAAATTAAGGGCCCAAATCCAGCCCATGCGTGATGGACCAGACCTGGGCCATTGTTCGTTCGATGCAGGCCTGCTTGGTCTGTTTCGACCCGGGCTCGACCTTCGTGAGGTTGAGATTGCAGCCTCCGCGTTCTTTGTCTTAAAACATGATTTACCAGTTATATGAAGCGGTTTATCAGAAAGGAAAGAACTTAATTAATAGAGTACGATTTTCATACTTGGCCTACATTAAAGGACATATTACAAAGTAAAACTAAGTCTGAGATACAACCTATTTCATTGGGAATATTTTCACCTATCAGCATACATATGTAAACTATCATTCAGCTAATCTATATTGATATACACTGGGCATACAGGCTACTTCTATTGTCAACACAGGAATGAAAATTATTATACAGTACATGATATCTAATGTAACAATCTATGTATGAAAGTCAACTTCAGGTCTTTTCTTTTTGTATTCATGCTCAATGTTCCAATTACATTTGACAGTGCATTGGTTGTGTACCTGGTATAGAGGACAAAGAAGAAAGGAATGATCAGCTGGGCAGTATGCAATAAATACAGCAACAGCAGATACACAGCAACAACACAGCAACAAACCAACAACCACAAGTGTTTTCCACAGTCCGCAGACAACCAGCAACAGTTTCCAGAACAAAGAAAACCAACAGATGGTCGAGCACCAAACAAGTAATCCCAGAAAAGAGTAATGAAACAACAGAAGTAACAGAGTGTTCGATGCAGCAACACCAGTAGTCCAACAATCACAAGCAGCTCAATCAGTGCAAACAACAGAACTTGGCCAAGACAGCTTGACCAATATGAACTCCTATGTAGCTTTCAGACAGTGTTTGGTTACAGTGTTTACTGGAAATTTCCTTATGTTTTCAGTTTTCTTTAAACTCACAAGACCTCTCTCAAGACTAAAATTTCCAGCCCCTTTTAAGTTCTGAAATGGCCTATTTATAAGCCAAACAACCAGTGCAGTCAAGCTGCCTGGATTCTGCCAATTTGCAGACTGCCCGTACCCTTTAAACCCATGCCTAAGCATCTTTTGATGCCAGCCATTTGTTCCCCACGCCTGGCTTATTCTTTAATCAAGAGTTATGGGCTCATTTTAGTATTCATTTTAAACCCCATACTCTTGTGTCTTGTTCCCCATTGGTATTAGTTTAATCCCAAATTAGTACCCTACTTGTCAGCTCATTTAAACTAAGTTTTCTGTTCTTTTCAAACCCCAGACTACCCCTGTTAGCCCTTGATTATTACTGTCCTGCATCACTGCAACCTCAGGGCATTTTGAACTTCTGAAAGTTCAATTTCAGAACTGCCCTAGCCTGGTTCTTTTAATTGTTTACAATGCAGTTACAAACTAGCATTCATAGATAATGTCCAACATTCAAATCACAATACAGGTCCGTTCAGTCAAGTGAGGTTGTACGCATTAGCATATCTGAACATTCAGTCGTAGGAAGTTAATCGATGACATTTATCAAGTCGACTATACTAATTATAACAGGTAACAATCGGTCGTTCATATAAACAAACACATACAGGGACCTAAAGGGCTTCGGACAACTTTGGTCAATCACTGGGAACCTATATAAGTTATTTACGCGACGACTATCCTAATCGGACATGCTTATCACAGGATACATTCAAATCATACACGGAAAACAATCGACCAAATAAAGGTCTTTGACAGAGATGGAAGAAATTAAGAAAACTATCAGAAAATAACAAACAATCACAACAAAGCATGCTAACGACTTAATTAGCAGTTGAATAAAACAAAAAGGAAAAGAAAAACTTACCGAAAAATGTTTAAACCAAACTGACCCAAATCTGACTCAACTTTGACCATTTGAGGCCGAACAAACTTTAACCAGGGTGTTCTCACATGAGAACACCTTGGTTAAGGTCTATTAGACCTCAAACCCCTATCAAGACTGGCCGGATTCCACAGGTTCATGTGTTCTAGGGTCTGGATTTTCAGATCTGGTTTTTAGAAGTTGTGGGTAGATTCGGACCAAACCAAGCTTGGTTTGGTCACGAGGGAAGTCATGGGAGTGTCTGGTACGAAGATGGTGAGGTTTGGTATAGATCGAGTTTTGTCTCGAATCTTCAAATCCAGATTCGAGACGATGGGAGGTGATTCGAGGTACATGGTTAGTGGATTCGTGTTCAGGGTGGTTGGATGTTTCAGGGGTGTGAAGGGGGTGGTCACCGGCGTTCATGCCGCCGGGTTCTGGTGAAAGGGAAACTAGGGCGGCTGCTAGGGTTTGGGGGTTTCAGGGCTTGGGGAAGGAGATGAGTGAAGGGTGGGGTTCGGATAGGGGGCGTGGGCTACGATAGAAAGCTTATATACGATCTAGGGGTTTAGATCCTGGCCGTTGGATCAAATGAGATCTATGGCCAGGATCTATTCACTTAGGGAAGACGGTGTCGTTTTGGGTTTGATAGTGGGTGAGACCGGATGAGGCTGGATCGGGTCAAAGTTTGACGGGTTTAGGGGGAATGGCCTAGGTCCATTGGATCAAGGGGTTGGACGGCTTAGATTAATTTGCCTGAAACGACGTCGTCGAAGTGAAGTGATCAACCTGATCAGGACCGTTTGTTTGAGTCAGATCAACGGTTCTGATAAGGACGCTGATACGGCGTCATTTGAATCAGTGTTTGGGCAGGCCTGACTTGGACTGGGTCCTTGTGCCGGTTTTGGGCCTATTTTTATTTCATTTCCTGGGCCCAAATCACTCTTTTCTTTGTTCTCTTATTTTAAAAAAAAATGAAATAACAAAATAAATAATAAAACAAATGAAATTAAAACAAACAACCATGTGACACTTCAACACAATTATCACACCAAATTAAAATATTTAAGTAAGTTAAATCACAACCTAGAACGAACGATGCATATATATTTTTTGAATTTTCGTTCTTTTTAATGACCGAATTATGATTTTAATTACCCTGACATACATGCTTTGTATTTTGATCGGTAAGATTAAATGCAAAATGGACAGACCCACAAATGACTAACAACACATGTCACGAAAAACTCGAAACATTGTACAGCGAAGTCATTTGTCACTATTTTTATTTTCTTTTGGAGCGATTGTCCGTGAAGCAAAAATCCCGTGCTTACATGGTCTATCATGTAATAGCACCTGAGGTTGCAGGTGTGGATTATTACAACTCGTTCGAGCTTATTCACAGTATAAATGTGGGA
The DNA here is from genome assembly GCF_000715075.1 of Nicotiana tabacum. Lineage (NCBI taxonomy): Eukaryota > Viridiplantae > Streptophyta > Magnoliopsida > Solanales > Solanaceae > Nicotiana > Nicotiana tabacum. The sequence goes on along the minus strand of NC_134099.1, from coordinate 90,800,367 downwards.
TTCTGATCATATGAAAGATTTCAAAAGTGGAAACGTGGTCCTATTGCTTATGGGCTAGATTGGATTGCAAAAATTAAGTTACAATGTATTGTCGGACCTATATGAGATAGGGTGACGTGGGATCACCCTCGGGTTTATGCTTGATAAGGTCATTCAGCTTTTGGTTGGCTTCTAGGACAACTCTGGGTACGCTCGAGGACGAGCATTTGTTTTAGTTGGGGAGAATGTAATGACCCGAACCGTCGTTTCCTGTATTTTCGTCCCGTATTCCCCATTAAATGCTTATTCATGTTTCAATATGTGTACTTGGTGAATTTGAGTCAATTCGGATCGAGTTTGGTATGAAATGGGACAATTAGTCTCTTTAAGGAAGAATTAGTTTGGAAAAGTCAACCGGACGTTGACTTGTGAGTTAGAGGGATCGGAATTGAATTCCGATGATTCGGTTAGTTTTGGGGGATGATTTAAGGCCTAGGAACGCAATCGGAATTAATTTTGGAGGTCCGATGAAGAAATTAGCTCATTTTGGCAAAGTTAGTGTTTTGGCGATTTCCGGTTGATAGGTGAAATTTTGATCCGACGGTCGGAATGGAATTCCGAGAATTTCTGTAGCTTCATTATGTCATTTTGGATTTGTGTGCAAAATTTGAAGTCAATCGGACGTGATTTGATAGGTTTCGACATCGGAAATAGAAATTGGAAATTCTAAAGTTCATAAAACTTGGATTGGAGGTTGATTCATGATTTTAGCGTTGTTTGATGTGATTTGAGGCCTCGAGCAAGTCCGTAATGTATTTTTGGACTGGTTGGTATTATTGGTCGGGGGTCCCAGGGGCCTCGGGTGTGTTCGGATGCCCAACGGGTCATTTTTGGAAGATTTTTGCTGTTTTGAGCATAAATGTAATGATCTAAAGGTTCATTTTTAGTTCTAGAGATCCAAATTTGATTTCAAGACTTCCAGAATTTAAATCATGAATTATAGGACTGATCTGGAAATTTTGGTTTAATTTCATCAAGTCGCGATTGGGTTTTTGACGTGAAATGTGAGTTAATTGTTTAACGAGCGAAATGGGTATTGAACTGGGCAAATGAGCTCCGAATTGAGTTTCGATTGAAGGGTTGTGTTCGCATTATTATTTTTAACTCATAGGAACAAGAATCGTCTAATTCCGAGTTCGTATGATGGAGTTAGAGTCATTTTAATGAAAAATGGTTGTGTTGCAAATTTCTTAAAAGCTGCTGTATTTTATGCAGTAGTGAACAGTGAACAGTGACATCACGCGCATGAACAGTGCCTCGGTGTGAACAATACCAAAAATTTCTGGACAGATTTAATGTCCAGTAGTCCGAGTTTGGTCATTTTTTTTGACTTCCAAGCTCGGATTTTGGGTGATTTTTAGCAAGAAATTTTGGGAAATCTTGAGGTAAGTCACTTGTGATTATTTTTACTCCATAATATTGAATTATCATCGAATAATCCGACTAGATTACATGTTTTTGAGGAGTAAATTGAAGATTTAGGCCTAGGGATTTGAAAATAAGATTTGAAGATTTGAGGGGTCATTTGAACTCCGATTTTGGTAAATTTTATATGTACGGACTCGTGGCAAGACGAGGAATCCGGTGATGTGACTTTTGTAATTTTTCGAGAAGTGGGCCCGGGGCTCGGGTTTTGCGAATTTCGTGAATTTTGATATTTTTCGAGTCTTTTCGATTGGGTTATATTCCCTTAGCCTATCGTAATGTATTCGTTGTGGTTTTGACCAGATTCGACGCGCGAAGAGATAAATTCGAGAGGCAAGGGCATAGCGGAGTAGACGTTGGACCGTCTTGAGGTGAGTAATGATTTTAAATGATGCACTGAGAGTTTGAAACCCCGGATTGCACAACATAGTGCTATGTTGAGATGAGACACGCGTTGTATGATGAGCGCGGGGTCATTTACTATTGGGGATTGTGACTTGGTCCATCCTAGTTGATATTTTTACCGCGTAATTGATAAAGATTTATTGTTTTTCACTGTGATTGGGCTTATTGCCATATTTGGGCTTCGTGCCAATTATCTGAAATCTTTTGTGAATTTACATCACTATTTTCCTCACGAATTGAAATATTATTTGAACTCAGTCCAATTGAATTATATTATTTTGTGAACTCAGCTACATTTATACTCAACTCGAGATTTAATGATATTTATAATGCTGTTGAGCTGAGCACTATTGTTTTACTGATGCCCAAGAGGCTTATGATTATTTTCTGGACTGATTGAGGCCGAGGGCCATACGTGAGGATATGTTGAGTGATGTGAGGAGGCTTTAAGGCCTATTGATATTGCGCTTGGGCTGTAGGAGCCCCTCCGGAGTCTGTACACACCCCCAGTGAGTGTAGGGTGCCTAGGTAAGTTGGGAGTGGGCTCGAGATGCCGTTGCTTGTGTGTGGTGAGTTGGGAGTGAGCCCGAGGGGCTGATGTTGTGTGCTGGTGAGTTGGGAGTGAGCCCGAGGGGTAAGCTTTTGATTTATCCTTACTGTGGAAATTATTTGTCTTTACTGTTTTAAAAGAAGAATTATCTGATACTCACTATTTTACTGTATAACTGATTTTACTGCTTGGGATAGCGCTATATTGTGCCGTTATGAGATTTCATGTTTTCAGTCGTTATTTATTTTTATTACTCACTGGGTCAGAGTACTCACATTACTCCCTTCACTATGTGTGTAGATACAGGCAGAGCTGAGTTCGCTCCTGAGAGCTGATTCTTTCCAGACCAGGCGGTGACTAGGAGTAACGAGGTAGCTGTTGACGTCTGCAGCCCCGTTTTCTCCCTTATCTTTGTTATTTATGATAATTCCAGACTTTGTAAAATATTAGTAAACTCTGTAGTAGCTCATGACTTGTGACACCCCGATTTCGGTCTGAGTTGGGAGGGTTTTCCTTGTTCTATCACGTTTATTTCGCATTTAAGATTATATTGCCCATGATTTAGACTTATTCCTGCTAAGTAATTATAAAGAGATGTAATGTTTTGTTGATTGGCTGGCCTTGTCTCACGAGAGGCGCCATCACGACAGGGTTGGGATTTTGGGTCGTGACAAGTAGTAATTATAAAGAGATGTACTATTTTGTTGATTGGCTGGCCTTGTCCTCACGAGAGGCACCATCACGACCGGGTTGGGATTTTGGGCCGTGACAAGTAAGCTGGCTGATCATAGATCTTTACCGGAATAAGATCTATGAAGTTCTTATCGAGGTGCTGTATCATGGACGATAGGGAGCTAATGCATCGGCAAACTCATTCTGAACTCCGAGAACATGTTGGAACACTGTCTTTGTGAACCTTTTCCTCAATTCCTGTACATAATGCAGATAAGGGAGTATCTTGGAGTTCTTGGTTGCCCATTCTTTTCGGACCTGATGTATAAGTAGGTCTGAATCTCCGATCACTAGCAATTCCTGAATGTTCATGTCAATGGTCATCTTGAGCCCTATGATGCAGGCTTCATACTTGGCCATGTTGTTGGTGCACGGGAACCTGAGCTTGGTAGATACCAGATAATGCTGACCGATTTCTGATACTAGGACTGCTCCTATGCCAACTCCTTTGAAATTTGCTGCTCCATCGAAAAACATTCTCCAACCGTCATAGGATTCTGCAATGTATTCTCCTATGAAAGATACCTCTTCATTAGGAAAATACGTCTTTAGAGGCTCGTATTCTCTATCCACGAGATTTTCAGCAAGATGATCTGCTAGTGCTTGTCCTTTGATTGCCTTCTGAGTCACGTAAACAATGTCGAATTCGCTCAACAGGATTTGCCATTTAGCTAGCTTGCCAGTGGGCATGGGCTTCTAAAAGATGTACTTTAAAGGATCCATTCTTGATATGAGGTAAATGGTATAGGCACAGAAATAGTGTCTCAACTTCTGAGCTACCCAAGTCAGAGTACAACAGGTGCGTTCCAATAGAGAATACCGGGACTCGTACGGGGTGAACTTCTTGCTGAGATAATAGATGGCCTGCTCCTTTCTTCCCGTTTCATCATGCTTCCCCAGAACACAACCGAAAGCTCCATCCAATACTTCAAGGTAGAGTAATAGCGGTCTACCCGGCTCGGGCGGGACCAAAACTGGCGGCGTTGATAGGTATTCCTTGATTCTATCGAAGGCTTTCTGACAATTGTCAGTCTATTTGGTAGCGGCGTCCTTCTTCAACATCTTAAAGATTGGCTCACAAATGACAGTGGATTGAGCTATGAACCGGCTGATGTAGTTAAGCCTTCCCAAGAAACTCATAACTTCTTTCTTGTTCTTCGGTGGTGGAAATACTTGGATGGCTTTGACCTTTGACGGATCCAGTTCTATTCCTCAACGACTCACAATGAACCCGAGTAGTTTTTCAGCAGGAACCCTGAATGCACATTTGGCGGGATTTAGCTTCAAGTTGTACCTTCTTAGTCTGTTGAAGAACTTCCTCAAATCTTCCATGTGGTCATTGGCTCTCTTGGATTTGATGATGACATTGTCTACATATACCTCGATCTCTTTGTGTATCATGTCATGGAAAATAGCAGTCATGGCCCTCATGTAGGTGGCCCCAGTATTCTTTAACCCGAATGGCATCATCTTGTAACAATACATCCCCCACGGCGTAATGAAAGCCGTTTTCTCCGCATCTTCCTCATCTATCCATATCTGATGATACCCAACAAAACAATCAACGAACGACTGCAGTTCATGCTTGGTGCAGTTGTATGTTCGGCAAGGGGAATTTGTCTTTTGGACTGGCCCAGTTGAGATCCCGGTAGTCGACACAGACTCTAACCTTCCCGTCCTTCTTCGGCACTGGCACAATATTGGCTAACCATGTTGGATCCTCTACTACCCTGAGAACCTTGGCTTTGACTTGCTTGGTGACTTCTTCCTTGATTTTCAAACTCATGTCAGGTTTGAACTTCCTAAGCTTCTGTTTTACTAGTGGACATGTCGGATCGGTTGGCAGTTTGTGAGCTACAATAGATGTACTGAGACCAGTCATGTCATCATAAGACCAGGCAAATATGTCCTAATATTCCCTTAGAAATTCCGTGTACTTTTTCTTTTCTGATGGTGATAGATGAACGATGATTCGTGTTTCTTTGACATTTTCTGCATCACCTAGGTTGACGATCTCAGTTTCGTCCAGGTTAGACTTAGGTCTATTCTCAAAATCCTCAACCTCTTTAACAACCTCTTCTGGTATATCCTCTTCTTCTGAGTCTATATCCGTTTGTTGCGTTGCCTCGTCGCACGTCACAATCGTCGGTTCATCAAGATAAGTAACAGTAATGCTGTGTGAATAAAGTAAACGATAAAATGTAATAAGAGCAAGATTTATAAGAAACTGAAATGCTTTGATAAATTTTTATAATTGTTTTGAACATGGGAGCTCATATTTCAATATAAAAAATGCGAAAAGAAAGTCAATTATCAAAAAAATAAAGATAATGCATGGCGCTTTGTTCAGCCTTGCTACCCCGAAGCTTTCTGGGACCTGGTGGTTCTGATGGACCAATTGTTGAGGCGAGCCCCTCGGCTCACAACTTGTATAGAAGGGCTTTCCTCCCCCTCCTCCTCGAAAATGACACAACAATCCATATTATCATCTTCCAAAAACAAATTCCTTATCGCCGCCAGTGCTTCCTCTTTTCCCGACCCATTTATGACATTGGCGGGCTGGAAAGTCTGTTCCAAGCGAGGTATTGGATGCTCCAGTGGGTAGTAGGGACTGCGCCATGGTGGAAACCCGTGGTTGAATTCCTCCCAAGTGTATTCATATCCCAAACCAAAAGTGGTATCGTGTTTCTTCAACTTGATAGGCTTAGCGATTCCTTGGAGATTCTTGCCAAGTCCCCTGCCAGGTTCGTATCCGCACCAATTCAGTATACTTTCAATTTTGCTATCCCACCATTTTTCCTTGTCCACGGCGTAGACTAGCTTAATATGATGGTAGGTTTCTCCGCCTATCTTCCTTCTTCCTCCGATTGCTGGGATGGTCTGGCGATTGTATATGGGATTGCTACCGTCGCCATGAATAATTACCTCTTGGTGATTCCACTCGAATTTCATTGCTTGATGTAGGGTTGATGTCACAACCCAGCGGCATGGATCTTAGGCCGTCCCAATAGAAAGTTGTAAGATGTCGGGACGTCTATCACTTGAAAATCAACGTCGAACCAAGTCGGTCCCATTTGCAGACACAAACTGATTTCCACAATAGTGGACCTTTGGGATCCATTGAAAGCTTTGACATTGATGGCTCCATCCTTGATCTCGTGCAGACTCTTTCCCAATGTTCTGAGAGTCACCAATGGACAAATATTGAGGCTGGACCCTCCGTCAATTAGGACTTTGGTGATGAAATGATCTTCGCACCGCACAGTGATATGCAAGGCCTTGTTGTGGCTTAGCCCTTCAGGTGGCAACTCATCTTCGTGGAAAGTAATTTTGTGACTCTCCAATACTTGCCCCACCATGTTTGCCATTTCTCCTCCAGTTATGTTGCTAGGTACATATGCCTCGCTCAACACCTTCAATAAGGCATTCTTATGTGCGTCAGAGCTTTGTAGCAGAGCCAAAATAGAGATCTGAGCTGGAGTTTTGTTCAACTGATCAATGACCGAATACTCTTTGGTTTGTATCTTCCTCCAGAGATCATTAGGCCCGGTTTCAGTGACGGTTGGTCATCCAAAGACATGCTTACTAGACTCGGCTAGGCGTCCTGGGGTATAAACTTTACCGGTTCTTGTCATACTCTATGCTGCAATTGCTTCTCAAGATTGGCTTTCCCTTTCCTTATTGCCTCAGCGGTATAATCCCATGGTATGGCCTTTGGGTGGAACGGTGTTATGGCTGTCATGGCCATCGGGATGGGTACCTTTGCCTTGGATAGTAACACAGCCACTTCGAATAGTACAGGTGTCTTTGGAGACCCAAACTTAACCTCAATAGGTCCTGGCGTCTTTGCAGAAGAAGGTGCTTCGAACTCAAGTGGTATGGGCATGTCTACTTCAGCGTTTTCAGAAGGCTGGATCTGGACCATGATCGGATTAAGTGTAACCGTTGGTTCCTTTGGCTTGTCACCTTCAGCGAGCAATCCGCTCGACCCTTTGGGGTCCCAATCGTCCTCTATCTCAATCATGTGAACGCCCCCACCCTTGTGGTCAGGCAGAGGGTCGCTGCGGACATTCAGAGCTGGCTCCTTTGCTATGATGATCTTGTTGTGAATCAAAGCTTGGATCTTATCCTTCAGAGAGCGGCACTCATCAATGGTATGCCCCTTCATGTCGGAATGGTATGCACAGGTTTTGTTTGGGTTGACCTATTGGGAGGGGTTTTCGGGGTTTATGGCAAGGATAGGGGTGATGTAACCAACAACTTTGAGCTTTTCATACAACTGGTTGATAGGTTCGGCAATGACAGTATACTATTTGGGGGGTCTGCGGTCGAAGTTTGGTCGGGGTCTAGGAAAGTTTTGGCAGGTGGGAGGTGGTTGATAGTGAGAGGGTTGAGTATTGTAGGCTTGATAGACATGTGCGGGTTGGGAATATCTGGGCGAAGTGGGCTAATATGTGGGAGGTGGAGGTGATTGATAAGTAGGTGGTTGGGCTTGGTAGGAGGGCGAGGGTGTTTGGTAATTTGGGGTAGGTTGATATGTGAGTGGAGGTATTGGGTAAGTTTGGTATTCAATTGGGGATTTCGTTCTTTGTGCAACCATCACGGCGCTCACGTCCCTTTTCTTGGACGTACCACAAGACTGTAGAGCCTTGTTGGTGGCCTGCAAAGCTTCAAAGTTAGTGACCATACCACTTTTGATACCTTCCTCTATCCTTTCCCCTAGCTTGATGATGTCAGAAAATTTCTAGCTTTCAATCAACATTAACCTTTCATAGTACTGTGGGTCTTGAGCTCGGACGAAAAACCTGTTCATTTGTTCTTCTTCTAAAGCCGGTCTGACCTTAGCAGCTTCTGATCTCCAACGAGTAGCATACTCGCGGAATGTCTTCGAGGGTTTCTTCTTTAAGTTCTGGATGTAGAACATGTCTGGTGCATTTTCCGCATTGAACCTGAACCTGTCCATGAAATCGGATGCCATACTTACCCAATTTGACCACTTCTTAGGGTCTTGGTTGATGTACCAAGATAAAGCATCTCCTTTCAGACTTCTCATAAAGAGTTTCATGCGAATCTTTTCATCCCTTCCCACTCTGACCAGCTTGCCGCAGTACGTCCTCAATTGGACTCTGGGATCCCCTGTTCCATCAAACATCTCGAGCTTGGGAAGTTTGTACCCCTCAGGAAGTTCGATATCTGGCTGAATGCAAAGGTCCTCGTAATTCAGTCCCTCAATCCCCTTGCTTCCTTCAACACTCTGAACTCTGCTAGTCAGCTTCTTGAGTTCCGTAGCCAGATTCTTGATAATAGAGTCTTTGTCATCAGACTCAGGTGTGCTTGAAATAGGTTAAGTATAGTGTGGTATGGTTTTCACATAGGTGGGGGTGTTGTGGAGATGATCATTTGTGGAGTTTAGTGGTTCAGGGATGAGCAGTGGGGTATTGTCTGAAGTGTGGCATGTGTTGCAGTAGTGATGGGGAGCGGGTTGGTTTTGTGGTTTCGGGATGCTTTGTGGAGGTGTGGGGTTTTGAGTGTTGGCGAGTTGACATTTGGGGCAGTGAGGGAAAATGACAAATTCGCCAAGTTCCGAACTTGGTCCAGTTCTTCCTGAAACTTCAATAACTTCTGTTCCAGCTGGGAGGCACTTTCCTTGGAATCTTGAATACCCTGAGGAATCTCTACCCTTTCAACTGAGTTCTCCTTTCTGATATTGCTCAAATCTTCCATTTTTCCCTTGTTCTTGTTTCTGATAGGACTCGGAGGAGGAGGAGGTAGAGGGCCCTTTGATCTTGTGGAGTATGATGACGATGCCAGAGTTCACGAACTAACCTTTGGGAGGGGAATAAACAAAAGGTAAAAACGAAAAAGGTAGCAAGTTAGTGCGGATATTGGGAAGAAAACGTTGCAATATTTAAACACATAGTGCAAGAATATAAATCGTGTCCTAATTTGGGAGCCTTATTGTGCCCAAGGTAGGCCTAGCGACAAGTTGATTTGGATAACTTATAATGCTAAATGCCTTATTTTATTGATAAAAATAAGACGGATCCCAAAATGACACTAAAATAGCAGAAAAATAAAATGTCACTAATGGTCGTTGGCCTTATTACATTTTTAAAGCAAAAGAAAAGACTCCCTACTACTTGGTCCTAGAAGGACCTTCCCCAGACTCGACATCTTTAGGTCCATCGAACAGCTTCACCAGCTCACGCAGTCCCAGCAACAAATAGGCTTTAGCCAAGTGTCCTCCTTCATTTCCCTTAGCAATCTGGAAGTTTTCAATCCTCTGGATGAACTTCCTTTCCAATTCCACTAAACCCTCTCCAAATACCCTAGTCGCTTGTTGGCGCTGACAGCCATATCTTTCCATTCTTCAATCAACTTTTGATGGGCTTCTTGAATCTCCTAGTGCTCACTTTCGCATTCCAGTATCCTCTTGCGCAACTAGTTGTACTTGACCTGTTCTTCATCCTTTTCATCGATGATCCTGTGACCTCGAACAAACCCAGGTTGGCCCAGACCATTGTGATTATCCTCCAGCCATCTGAATAGTATGAGGTGCAGCCATCATGGTATCTGTTTGGCTCGATAGTATCTCTTCCCATGATGATCTTGCAATGCCACATATGCTGAGCTTGGCACTTATAAGGACTGTCATCAGCTTGGAAATCAGCCCGGAAGTGACTCATCTTGTCGACCCTTGGTATAACCTACTTCCTACCAGCCTATCTCATAACTCGGAGAGGGACATAAGGGTAGGTTCCTCTCAAATCGATCAGTATAAGAAATAGAGCGTCCCTGGATCGGGCGATGAACTCTTTAGTAGGGAACCACTCGAACATTTATTGTATTTGATCCTCAGTTAGATTTTCAAACATCTCCACCCACCCTTTGGCGTCTTCTAGCTGAGCAAACATGTTGGCCATGTAGTTCATTCGCCTTGGTTGATGGAAGGCTATATGATCGTCCCAGTCTCTACTCTGAATCTTTTGCCGATATTCACCCCTTTGAAGATACTCTATGAGCCAGAGTTTGAGTAGCAAGTTGCAGCCTTCGAAGTGCGGGGCTCCTTATTGACACTTTTTCAAGGCTCGGTACATTTCTACAATGATCATGGGCACTATGCTAAAGGGTTGCCCACCAATTATCTCCATTAAGGTTTTAGTGACCATAGCTAACCTGGTGTGAATCCTTGCTTTCTTCATAGGAAACACTATCATCCCCAAGAAGCAGAACATAAAGACAAAAACCCTTCTGTGGATATGCCCCAATGAGGTGAGGGAAAATTCATCTGGGTATGTGCTGTAGGACTTACTATGGCTGTACCTTTCGTACAGATAGTCGAAAGGAATGTAAGAATCCTTTAAACAGGTCAAATCTGTGTTTTTCTTTAGGCCCATCATTTTGAGAAAACCCCTACCCTTGTGATTTTCCGGCATAAGTAAACCCGGAGTCTCCCACGGAATACCAGCTAATCCTCCTATTTCCTCGAGCATAGGTGTCATATCAGTCTCCCCGAAGTGAAACACAGACCTATCATAGTCCCAGAACAGAGTAGAAACTTCTATGAATTTTTTGTTGGGTTGGACCTCCACGAGAGAAGGCAAATTTCCTAGGTACTTCTAGACAGGGGCCTGATCACTGGAGTGAAGATCCTCCCACCAGCTTAGCAACCTTGGGTGGATGTTGGTGACCATGCCAAATCTGGGGACTTCGTGCCTCATTTCTGCAAAACAAAGTGTTAGACCCTTACCCCGCCGGACTCGACTATTTAAACCAATAACTAGCATAAGCAGCATTTAGTTCTCCAAATAAATGCACAGAATATGGTAACGTCCATTTGGGTTCCCAGGGAACCCAGTGGACTTTGGACAAGGCTATCTTAAAGAGTCATTATGTGGACAACATAACTGACTCGGCTAGGTTTTGACAGTAATGCATGTACAATTGAACAGAGTAGGGTTTCTATAAGGTATTAGATAGGTACCCTTGAGCAGACAACTCAAAAGGGAAAGGCACGGAACCGTCGACTATACCATTGATCGACTGATTTTACCGCAAATACGCCTTTGCCAAATTTAGGGGTAATGATATCGGAAGGGCGCAACCGCTCATTATAAGCGTTGCTATGGTATTTTGTTTGGCACGAGTGGAATATGATGTTGAATATGCAGTTACAAGAATGAAACAAGTTGTCATGTATTTGCACGTTCATAAAGTAATGATTACAATAATTGCTCATAATTACAACAATATTAAAGGAAAGTAGGAAATGAAATCATTAAATAAAAGAAACAAAGGAGCCAAGTCAGTTTCGTAATAGAAGAGAAATAAAGACATTAAATAAAGGCAATAAAGTAGAAGTAAAGTCACAAATAACATGAAATGGTAAAAGCCTAAAGAAATTCCCCATTAGAGTCGCCACGCTGTCGCGCCCACTTTTTCTCACGAAATCGGGCTTGTGACATTTGGGAGGATAACTCGTTCCCTCTTGGGAATTGGGTTTTGGAACTTGAAGAGTCGCCGCCTAATGATTAAGTTCATTAGGACACTAAGAAGGGTTTAAGTTTGAAGAACCAGAGTTCGGGTAAGGGCTAGAAATTATCTCGAGGGGAAGGTGTTAGGCACCCCTCAAGATCCACTAGTGTGGTTCCCGACCATGTTACAATTGTGACTTCACATAATCAAACAAGCAATTAAGGGATCAAATAGAGGGGCTTGCATATAATATGGCAAATAAATTGAAAACGTTTGAGGAACAACAAAGAGGGCAGAAATTTATGAAGATTTAAGCAATTCTAAAGAAAGCAGATAAAGACAGGTAAAGGGAGGGGGGTCCTAGGTTTATGATTAATATTGATCACATCAATGCAATACCCGGCAATCGCTCCTCAGAAGAGGGGTTGCACGTGGTATTAGCGCACCAGTCATCATATCCATATCTACCCTTTCTCGTCCCGTTAAGGTTTTAAATGCGGAATAGTATCGTTACTTATTGCATGCTAGTACCCGCCCCAATCCTATCAGTCCCAGAGGCATTTGGGACTACTAGTCCTAAAGGGAAGGGAGATTTGGTTTTCAGAGTTTTAAAAGGACAAAATTCTAGGGCGACAATCAAAACATATAAGGCAGGTATGGGGATAACACATAACAGTTTAAAGGGCTCAAACAGGCCTCCTCATTTAAAGACAGATTGTTTAGCATGTCTTGCATGTACTGGTTATGGTCTAAAATCAAATTAAAGTGTGGGATAGGCTGATTCAATACATATTTCTCAGATGAGGAGTCCGAATTAGCCTTCCCTGGTTGTAATTTATCAAAGACTGATGCAGTTAATTAATTACCTAATGTTTTGCCTAAGTGAGACCTATAGGCATGATATCTAACAGTGCTTGCTCTGATTTTAAAGAAAACTTACTGATTATAAAAAAACAAAAGTTCCACAGATTTTAGACAACACTGCAATTGATTTTAAACTTGCAGATGACATAAGCGAATCATATTCAAAGGTTACTCCTATAGGCATGATTTCTAAGCGTTGTTGATTTTAAAACGATTATGAAAGTGCAGGCATCCTATAGACATGGTATCTAGAATGCAATTGATTATTATTTAACCTACGACTGTTTGCCTAATGATAGATGTAAAATGTTGAATCTTATAAACAGGTTATCTATATGATATGCGAAAGTGAAGAAAACCTATAGACATGATCTCTATATATGTAGAAGTGTGGAAAACCTATAGGCATAATTTATATATGAAATGCATAAGTGCAGAATCCTATACTCAGGATTTCTATATGAAATATAGAAGTGCAGAATCCTATAGTCAGGATCTATATATGAAATGCAGAAGTAAAATAGGCTATGATTGCAGGAATAAATACGTAAGATCATGATGTCTACCCGTATGCATACATAAGTGACCCTCCCCTTTTCACTAGAACCCCATAAGTTATTACAACATATTACAGACCAGAATGAATTAAGAAAAGGTGAAATTACATCAGAAATTAAGCTACAACCAAGGAGCCTAATTCAGACTCAAAGTCCAACAATATGAGGTGAACCAACTTCTCTTATTTGGGATGTGCCAAAGTTCTCTAAGAGACTAGAGTGGACTCCGGGAAGTGCTTACAACCCAAATATATTGCAGAATTAAGATAGTGCAATATGGAAATGCCAGCCCTCAGATGTCCAAGTTCAGAGGGAACTCAAGGTCCCAAAGCAAGGCTCATAAGAGGGGCAGAACTTAGAATCTAAGAGTAAGTGTAAGTGCATAGAGGGGGAATTAGGGAGAGCCGTGGCAGGCTGGTGGTCATGCCCAGCAATCAGGAGTGCTGGCACACCCCTGACTAGCCTATTAGCCATATTTTGAGAGTTGGGATCCATTGAGGATCAAGTTCAGACCTAAGCAGCAATTTGGATGCTATCAGGCCATGAACCTTAACTCAAACACATAGAAGGGAGTGGGGGTATATGGAGTTCATAACAAACAGCAGATGCAAAGAGAGAGTAGCATATTCAATACAGAACATGAACAACAAATAGACAGGAACGTAGCAACTGTAATATAAACACATAGGGATGGTGCTGAAATCGAAATTAAGGCATACCAGTTTCAGGGAAACAAATAAGTGAAAGTTGAAGTCTTGTAAACCAAATTGCAAGCAATCAGTACAAAAGTTCTCAGAAGAGAGTAGAGTATTGAAATTGAAAGGTGTGTGTGCAAAGTATTGAATTGAAGGTTCAAGGTTGTCTAAGTGCAGAAGGGTCGTGCCCCTTTTATAGTGCAGAAAACAAGTAAGAAAAGGTAAGGGAATAGTTTGCAATCAATCACACAGAATCTCCCTTCAGTTAAGGGATTCTGATTTCAAACGGGCAGAAGACAATTAAGGAAAGAATTGGATTAAAATCTTTTCCAAAGTAGCACAAGAAGGGAAAATACATTGAAACTATTTAAGGAAAGAGTTTGATATCAACACAGTTTGTGCAAATAAGGAAAGACAATCAATCAACAGCCAGTAAAATCAGAAATTGAGTTTTGGTATGAATGAATCCAACCAGAAAAGGTGAAGAAAGGTTTAATTACAGAAAATAAGTAACAATCAATCGAACCTTATTAAAAAAGGAATTCTGAATCAATCACAAATTGACAAACCTTTTTTGAAGGAAGAATTCTTCATATATAAAGCATACAGACATGTCAAACAGGAAAGAACTGTTATGCTAATTAGAAAGATCTATTGTGGAAAAGTTGAAAGTCATAAACAAAGAAATTCAAGTTCAGTACATAGACTCGAAACGAGTCTGAGAAAGCCTAGAGTTCCAAAGTAGAACCCTAGTTCGAACACCAGATCAGAACTCACCCAAAACCCCCAAATCCTAGGGTTTCCAACTCGAGTAAGATACAAAGAGGAGGAGGCAAGTAATTGAAACATGCTCAGGAATCTCTTTCAGAGACTCATGAGAAAAACAAGCAGATACAATAACAAGTTCGAGGCAAACATAGTGAAGAAACTGATTTGAATCATAAAGACATATTTTAAGAAAAGCTCGGAACTTAACAGGTTTAGAGGAGAAAACATGTAACATAGCACTTAAGAGAACAGTAGATGAAACATGTTTAGAAAGACCTCAAACAAAGTCCAGAAGAAGGCAAATAAGAACTAAGAGCTTAGTAGAAAATACAGTAAAGGGACACAGGGTTAAACAAACACATAAGATAAACATGTGAAAGCATGCCATAGAAACTGGTAGAAGAAAAAACGGAGCATAGTAGAAGAATATGCATAATAAAACAAACATAAGAACACAGAGGAGGATCATGTGAGGCATAAAAAGAAAATATAAGAACATAACATAGGCAAATACACACAAAGAAAAGAAGAAGAAGAGTCAGAAAACATTTTGAAACTTTTTCAGAAACCCTAAATCGAAGAGAAACAAATTTTGAAAGAGAAGATTGGAAAAAACGTTTTAAAACTCCAGTAGAACACAGATATAGCATGGATCTAAGAAAACACACAGAGAAAAACCTCGAATATCTAGGGTTTTAGAGAAACCCTAGAAATGAGAAAGGCTTGGAAGAAGGTCCGATTTTGAGTCGGATGAGATCAGAAAAGGCTTCTAGTACTTGAATATGCCGGAGCATGACCGGAGAAGCCATAGATCTGCAGATCTGAGAAGGATCTGAAGAAAGCCATCAGAGTCGGGACTTGAAGCTTTGAACAACCACGATTTGATGGTGGAGGGGGGTGAGTACAGGCCATCCATGGCCTGAGAAGCCATGGATTCCGGTGAAGTAACGGTTGAAAAGGGTGGAGGTTGACTAGGGTTCCGAAGAACCTTTGAGAGAGTTTGAGAGACGAAGGGATTCAAAGGTGGCTAGTTAAGTGAAAGTGATTAGGGTTAGGGGTGTTTGGGAAACTAAAAAGGAACGGGGAAATTATGGCCGTTGATCATCTGGATCAAATGGGAAACCGGGCGGGTTTTTAATTGGGTCATGGGTCGGGTAAAACATAAAATTGGGGCGGTCCAGCTGGGGGTTAGGATTGCGTTAATTTGAGGGCTAAAATTGAAATGTAAATAGGCTGTAATTGAAATGGAATGAGGCTAAATGTTAAATGGCTAGTTTTTCCCTTTTATTTTATAAAAATGGTAAAAAAATGATTTTAAAAACAAATTAAAAGTACTGAGCCAGTTAATAATAGAAAAATAGTAATTTAAGTATACTGGAACAAATTTTACAATTATGAAATGCTATTAATCTTAAAATAGGCTATAATTGCATCTGCATGCAATTTAGTCTTTTAAATACCAAATAAATTTGTAAAAATATACAAAAATTATCTTAACTATATTTTGGTATAAATATGGGAATAAAATAATTATTCACCATAATTGATGATTTTTGGAATAATTATGGATTTAGTACTGCTAAAATAGATAGTAAATTGATTTAAAAAAACTCTTCAAAAGATCAAAAAAATACTAAACTCTTGGGTATGCTTATGTATGCATGTATATGCTATTTTGAAAGTATTTTGTGCATAAAAAATACATAGGAAAAAATTGGATATCTACAGTGATCAGGGAGTGTTATTATGGTTTGTGAATGATATGGTGCATCGTATGAATTCAGAAAGGGCGCGCAGTCATGTTCTGGTATAGGGTGTGGTGATTGATACGATGTTCATTAGTTGGAAGCAGACCTGGCAGAGAATTTCCGGTGATGAAATTTGTGTTCTAAGCGTATTTGCTTGAATAAAAGGGAATATCTTCAGATTTGATCGAGCTAATGTGCTCAACTGAGTTGTGGCAGCATGGGTAGGTGCACGAGGTGTTTATCAGAGATTGCAAACAACTCCAGTGCAGTTCTTAGCACGTTCGAGGACGAATGTATGCTTAAATGGGAGAGAATGTAATGACCCGATCGGTCATGTTGAGCTCTAGCGCGTCGTTCAACAATTTGAGGCCATGAGCAGCTTCACTTCAAGTATTATGACTCTTATGCATGGTCAGAATTGAATTTCGGGAAGTTCGGAGTTGATTTGGAAGGAAATTCTCATTTTGAAAGCTTAAAGTTGGCAGAATTGACTAAGATTGGATTTTTGATTAAACGACCTCGGAATCAGAATTCGAAGATTCCAACAGGTTAATATCATGATTTTGGACTTGGGAATATGTCCGGATCGGGTTTCGGATGACCCGGGAGCGTTTCGGCACCTATTGTGGAAGTTAGCATTTTGGAAGAATTTCATAAGTTTGGGTTGAAGTGCATTTCAGTGTTATCAATGTCCATTTGGGATTCCAAGTCTAGGAATAGCTCCGTATGGTAATTCGGTATCGGGAGCACGATTGGAAGTGGATTTGGAGGTCCGTAGGTCATTATGGAGTCATTTGGCGAAAGTTAGAAATTTGGAGGTTTTTGAGAAGTTTGACCGGAAGTGGACTTTTTGATATCGGGGTCGGATTATGATTCCGGAAGTTGGAGTAGGTCCATAATGTCAAATATGACTTGTGTGCAAAATTTGAGGTCAAACGAAGGTGATTTGATAGGTTCCGGCATCAAATGAAGAAGTTCGAAGTTCTAAAGTTCTTCAAGTTTGAGATGGAGTGTGATTTGTGATTTTAGCGTTGTTTGATGTGATTTGAGGCCTCAAGTAGGTCCACTTTATGTTATGGGACTGGTTGGTGTGATTGGAAGGGGTCCTGGGGGCCTCGGGTGGATTTTGGATGGTTAACGGATCAATTTTGGAATTTGAAGAAGAAGTAAATCAGCTGCCTTTTGGTGTAACCGCACCTGTGAGACTTGGGCCGTAGGTGCGAAGCCGCAGAAGCGGCTATGGGGGACGCAGATGCGGTGTTGGGCCAGAAGTGAAGAGACTGCAAATGCGGTCATATAGCCGCAGAAGTGAGACTGCGCCTGCGGTAGGTAAGCCGCAGAAGAGGAAAGGGTGGCCTGGTGAGAAATTGCAGGAGCGGTAGTGGGGCCGCACCTGTGGAACCGCAGAAGCGGTCGAGTGACCGCAGGTGCGAAAATGCTAGAGGCAGTGAGGTTCTTTAAGTTGGGGGGTTTTGGCCCATTTCCTTCCATTTACTCTTGTTTGGACAATTTTTGGAGAGCTTCAAGTGGGGGTTTTCATCATCAATGGCAAGGTAAGCTATCCCCACCAATCTTGAGTTAAATACATTGATTATGTATAGTTTTTAGCATGAAAATTGGTAGAAATTTGGGAGTTTGAGAAAAAAGCCTAGAAGATTTGTATTCTTGAATTTCGACCACGATTTTGGACATGAAATTGAGAGTAAATTATATATTTTAACTCGTGAGGTTATGGGTAAACTCTATCTTGGAAAATTTTTGGAATCCATGCACGTGGGCGATTTTGTCAACTTTTCAAGTGGAGTTGGGAATTTATGCAAATTGACGTGTTATACGTATTAGGGTATGTTTTCATTGGTTTGCCCATTTTTTGTCTAGTTCTAGGAGCGTTGGCATCGATTTGAGTCATCGGAGAAGCGTGGAATGCCAGTTATGGAACTTCAGAGTGAGGTGAGTCTCATTTCTAACCTTAAAAGAGGGAATTGTCCCCATATGTGAATTAATTGGATATGTGCTCCTATTTGTGGGAGCTATGTACGTACGAGGTGATGAGAGTCTGTGCGTAGCTACTATTATGCTTAAGTCCAGGTAGACTAGGGCCCAAAGGCATGCCTTACTTGTAATATTTGCAACCTTGTTTCCAATTTAAGAATGCTTAAAACATATCGAACATGCAAATAAATTTCTAAATGGCTAGACATCATTTCTTGATGTTTAAAAGAGAAACTTCCCTTTTCCTGCATAATTGCTCCTGGATGAATTCTTGATTTGACTGCTTGAATGTGTTTATCTATTGTGGAATGGGCCGAACGCCTTGGTATATTGAATAGATGCATCTATAGTTCGCGCTATTCGACCCTCTAGCAATGCACAATTTAAATATTTATTGGATCAGGACGTACGACCTCGACATGATTTGCGCATGCTTGTATTGCTTGACTTGCAAATTTATAAATGAGGATATTGCCTCCCTTGATTGAGAATAAATGTATAAATGATAAAAACGAATTTGGAAATTCCCTATTAATAAAAGAATTGTTTACTTGCTTCATTCTATTGAGTTACAACCATGTTTATAAAATAATCTTCGATTTACTATATTATCGGTATATTATTATTGGACCACTAGTAAGTGTCAAAGTTGACATCTCGTCTCTACTTCTTCGAGATTAGACGGGATACTTACTAGGTACACGTAGTTTTCGTACTCATGCTACACTTGATGTGCATTTTGTTGCACAGACACATGTACGTCTAGAGGCCTCGTTGGGCGCAGCGGTATGGTTAACACAGAGACTTAGGTGAGCTGCATCTCTCGAGACGATCTTCAGCCTGCAGAGTCTCTTTTAGAGTATAGTAGTTCTTTTCTGTCCAATTGTATTCCGGACAGTTATTGTATTTACTTTACTTCCTAGAAATTTGATCATGTACTTGTGACACCGGGTTCTGGGATGTCTATGAGATTACTCAGTAGTTTAAAAAATATTAAAGGTATCACTATTTATTTAGTAAAATTTATTATTTATTGCTTAATGTATGAAAGGAATGATTTCAGAAATATTTAAAACGAGAAATTACTAGTTATTTGGTGTTTGCTTGCCTGACAGTGGTGTCCGACGCCATCATGCCCATGAGTGGATTTTGGTTCGTGACATGCCCTTTATTGCCTTGTGCTTCGGAACACTCCTTTTTAAGTCGGATTTCATCATGGGAGACCAAACTTCCAGCATTCCTGCAATTTTCATAATTTCATTAGTTTAGGTAACACAATTCAATACTTTTAGACTTAAACAAAAGCGAAAATGTGTTAATAAGCAGTAAATATCCCCACTTATCAAGGCCGAGGGCCTATTCGTGAGTGGTATTTATGGGATCGGGCTGCACGCCGCAGCAGGCTTTATTGAGTCATGCCATGATTTGTCTTATTATAGCGCTTGGACTGGATTTACCCCTCCAGAGTCTGCATACCCACAATGAGCGCAGTTGCTATTGATTTATGATATTTGCTTCGGGCTGCATCTGCACTAGGTTGGATCTGCCATGTACAATGGTGAGTGATTAAGATGAGTTAGAACTGAGATTGTGAGGTTGAGTATTCCGAAAGTGTGAGTACGCGAGGTTTTTATTTGTGTTGCATCACATACGCTATGCATATTGGCATATAGATATAGCGATGACTTATTCCTCATATCATCCAAACTTGACATATTTTATTTGTTCTGAGTTTAACTATTGGACTTGAAAGCATGTCTACATTTTCTGTATTGTATTTCTGTAATTGAATTGTACATGTGAGACTCGTCACTACTTTCCAAAGGTTAGACTTGTTACTTACGGAGTTGGTTGTACTCACGCTACACCCTGCACTTCGTGTGTAGATCCAAGTATTTCCGGACACGGTGGTTGCTGATTCCTGGCATTTCATTAGTTCGGAAATCATCGAGGTAGCTGCCTTGGCGTCCGTGGACCTTGACTCTCATTCCCCTATCTTTTTGCCTTATTTATTCAGTTATACTTTCTAGATATTGTATCAAACTATGTCTTTATACAGATGCTCATGTACTCAGTGGCACCTAGGTTATGAGAATTTATGTATCGAGTTGTGGCGTTTTTATCCAGTTTTACGAGATTTTTACTTATTTATACCTGTTTCAGTATTTTTTTGAATTTGAAAGTGTTGGTATGTATGGGTTATCGGCTTGTATAGTATCACGATATGCGGTATCACGACAGGTTGAGTTTTGGGTGATGACATTAGAGCTATTTAATTTGTATTTCATGTATACGCCCGACTGTATTTATAAGTACAGTAAGGTAATCTACCTAAAAATAGTAATTACGAGTGTTTAATAACGGAAAGTGCAATATTGAATTTTATACAATTTCATTATACTGAATTCAATTGTATTCAAACAATAAAAAATCAAGAAATAGGGTGTATACTATTCTATTCAATTCGACTATATATATTGTATTTAATTCACCGTATTCAATTAGATTTCATTCAAACAATAAAAAATCACAAAACAGTGATATTCGGTTGTATTAAAAAAATATAGGGATCCGCCACAAAAAAATAACCTTCGGAATACATAAATATAGGCGAAAATACAATGTAATTGTACAAAAATAAAATATATTTGAGTGTATTTGTACAGAATATACTGTATTTGTATCATTGTATGTGACTCAATAGCAAAGAAGAGAAGAAAGTTCGTCGGAGATGGCATTTTTCGGCCAAGCTAAATACTGTACACATTGTATTAAAATTAAAAAATGGAGATGAACGAAAAGCCGGCCCTCAAATCTTCTCTGGCGACTCTGCTTCAGATTTCCAAAAGCTCAATCCGTAGCCATGATCAGATCTGTTCTCCTACTCCCTCTTCGCTTTAAATCTATTTTCTTCGCTTCATATCTATCCATGGCACGATGGAAGATTTGATACACTATATTCAATTTACTTAAAACTAAAAGTTTCAGATCTATGTATCATTGAAAAGTCAGAGACGAACAAAAATCCCGTTTGAACGGGACAAACGTGGGGTTTTTGTAAGGAATATATGAAACACACATTCTCATAAAACAAAAAACTGAGACAAAAAGGAAAGTCTACCATCGCCACCAAGAATGACTGGTACGACGGCTTCTTGATGGAAAAGGGAGAGTGACTTGAGGGAAGAGAGAGGATTGAGAATCTTCTTAGAAAAAGAGAGAAATCATGTGCTAATTGAAGGAGGAAGAGAGAGAAACGTAACTGGCGTATGTCACGCCTTAATGATGGTATACATAATAAATATGTATTTTGCTATAAAATATGAAAGGTAGTTATAATCTATATCTATATATAATTATAAAGCAGGGCTTCTAACAGTGACGTGGCATATGTCTTTGACCAGGAATGACATTTATCAAATTCCTCAATAATTTGGGCATTTCATTAACCGCTTCATACCAGGACGTTTCAAAATAGAACGTTTCACCGATTAAATTTCAAGGCACTAGAAGCAGAGAAAGAATCGACGAAGCGGATTCAATTCCTGTGGCGCTTCATTATCTCCATATCAACGAACTCATATGTCTCAAACTCGAGTAGACGCCGACGATTACGAATCCCTACGATGGGGGTAATTTTTTCCAGTACCTTTACCTAACCTTAATCCCTTCTGGTTTTGTTGTCTTTCAAATTGTATTGGTTTATATAATGATGATAACTGAAATTTATTAGTAATTAATTCTAAATCAACTCAGGTTTGCACCTTCTGCAATATAATTACTTTTGTCTACTTCACTTACATTGATTATGCCCATCTTTGTGTTGCAATATAATCATCGGAACGACAAGCTATCAGAGCATGAGGACTCTCTTCTTCGTCTTACTTTCCTTTTGGCCTGGGATTTATGTTTTAAAAAAAGAGTGAACGCAAAAAATCGAGAATAGCATTTGCACTTGGTATTTGCAGCATTTATACGTTCCATAGTTATATGAAAAGTACGCTTAGTAAATAGTAATAACATAATTTTTTAGTTTGTATGCATTGCCATGTTCAACAGAGATTGAAAATGTGTATCAAAATTTAGCACCTGTGTTTTTCTATATTCATTGTTTTCAATTACATTGGAGAGATTAAGAGCTTGAATCTTCATATTTACATCCTATTTGGTCTATATATGCCATATAGACTAATTTCCAGTGCCGATCATTTTGTATGTCATTGCTTCATCCTGATGACTCATTCGTGCAATGGATATTGGACTGTGCTGCTATTTTAAATTTGTTTCTGTCTCCGCTACCAGGTCCAAATATAGAGAAGAAAACATGTTTCGAGAAAAGGTGAGCAACTGTATTTTGATGGATGGATTATTTGAATAATATTTCTTGCATCAAGGGAAACTTATGTAGCTTTTCTTTTGCTCTCTCTGTAAAAAGACTTGGATAGCATTTCTTTCGCTCTCTTTATTTGGTATTCATCTTTGATAGCTGAACATGATTACATACATGTATATGTGAGAATTGTATATTGATCAATTCCCAGATAATTCAGAGGCTTTCTCAGTAAGTTATTAGGGATTAATTTCCTGAAAGTTTTGTTGGGGAACTTTTGATTTGTCTGAAGATTGAAGATGGAGGTTTTCGGAAAAATTAATAGCGCACAAGCTGTGAAAGAATTGTACAGGCAGATTCCTATATTCGCCCGTTCCTATATCACTGCTACAGTTGTCACCACCATCACTTACGTTGTTCTGTTGAGGTATGATATATACTTCTTAAGGAAAAGCATTATATTTTCAAGATTGAATTTTTATCATTTTCTTGTCATAATTTTGAGGATTTCTTTATTTGTGTAGGAATGAATTTATATTTTTCTCGAGATATATATTAATATTAAATATAATATGATTCTAGGTAAGATGATCTATTAGCAAAGGAGATGACTAACCATCAAATATCTATTGCATCATAGCGGATTCATCCATCGATTGGAGGCCAAGTTTATTTTTACTCATCTTTGAGGAATGACAACACATACAACGTAACAACGACGGAGGTATTACTATTTCTTTAATTTGCTAAGTGAAAAACCTTCTAGCTTTTGAAGAGTCCATGCTGTGATTTACCTCCTACAACTTTTCTAACCATTATATGATTTAATGCTTACTATTAACAGCAACGTAGGAGGATAAAGTGTTGACTCTTGAAGAATTGCAATAGAAGAAGAAGAATAATCATAAGAAGAAAAAACGTAACAATCATAAAAAACAAGAAAGATATGAACTTGTATTCGACCGAAATGGGTATTATTTTTGGTATATAAACAACAATTTATTGTTGAAAAAATGATGGTCTTTGTCTTCAAATATATAGACTTTTTAAATACTTAAGTGGATGAGGGATGTTTATTAATTGCTCCTATATTTAGAAAGTCGGGATAACTGTGAGAACTCAACAATGGAGTTCTTATTTTAAAACTTATATGAGGAGTAAAGAAAGGATTATCACCCAAGTCAAGTTCTTAAAGTTTTGATGTTGATTGTCCTGCTCTAACCTGCAAGGTAGATGTTGATCGAGTGGCTGAACATCCTTTTGGAGTGGAGAGATTTGCCTTCACAATCCATTATTAATGTTATACTATTTGTTATTCAAATTTTAATTGCGTGTAAGAGATTAATTTCTCTTTATAGTGTTGTGGGATTATATAATTGAAAGGGCATATATTTTTCTATTTTGTAACTAATAATTGGAGGTAAGAGAAATCTTTTCAATATTGTGCTCTATGTATACTACAAGTAAAAACAAAACAAAACAAAAAGATATTCAGGCATACTTTTTTAATTAAATCAAGCGGTCCATGTAGCATTGTATCTTTCGTCGAAATTGAACATGCAATTGATAAAAAGTTATTTTCGGAAACAGAATTTAGATTATATGTCTATATTCTTTTTTCCTGTGTCCTTCATCTAGGTGAAAAGATACCATTCAATGGATTCTATGAGAGGATCTCTCTCTTAGAGTATATGATGTGAATGAAAAAAAGGATTCCATAAGAGGAATTCTCTCTTACGGTATGTGATGTGATTATGTGAATAAAAATAAAATTGAAAAACTTGAAATATAGAAAACGGAATATGCACTAGAGGATGCACACTTATTCCCCGCTTTCGGGGGCTTTGATCTTTTGTTTGATTGTTAACGTAATCATTATTAACGCGGAATGGCCAAGAGGTGCAAATTTATTTGTTGTTCATTTTAATTTTCTTTTTTATTTCATATATTTTCTTTGTAGTTTTAAAATGAGAGCTTAATTGGTAATAAAGATTAGGGAGCATATTGGTTGGTACAGTATCCTAAGAAGGCATTATTTCTCATTCATTCATTCGATGTTGACTTTGTTGAGCTGTATTTTCTTTTCCCATTTAGTATTATCAATCTTGAATATAAGTAGAATAACCGGTAGAGTTGCAGTTGGAGCTTAGAGGAGATAATATTGATCAAAGAGTAAAGATTGACATTTTAATCATAAAAAGTCTTAGAAGTAATTATTAGTCATATGTAATTTACCGCACGAAGCGCGGATTATATCACTAGTTAATAATATTTTGAAAATATTTTAATTTATAATAAATAGGGTGCAATAGTTAGCTATATGATATAAAATTTCCTTTATTAGTACTAATCTTAATATACACACATTGCGCATGTAATTCGTTTCAATAAAGATTTTAAAAAATATATATTATATTATGAATATTATCTTAAAAATTATGTTTGAGTTACAAAATAAAAGTGTAAGCTCCCTGAAATTAATGAAAGAAAAAACATGGTCTCAACAAGTTCTCAATCATCATTCAATATATTCACCTAAATTTTGTTATAACTTTATCATTTCAATTTCATAAGTTATCATGCTTCCCTTTTATTCAACAATATCACAAAGCCCTTGAAGATTTAAAATTTTTTTCTGAAAATATTTTTGAAAAGTTGTTCTCAAGTTCATTCGAGAAAATACAAACATAATTAGCTATATTTTTATTACGTTTCTTCAAATATCTTTTAAATAAATCAAATAAAAATTTGAATCTTATGTATTCTCAATTTTAGGTTTTAGTTACTAAAATAAAAATGAATTAGAACGTACCATTTACGTGACCTTTTTGAAACGTGTAGGCAAAGAACGTCCGAATAGTATAATTTTTAAGAAAATACATAAATAATTATATTATAAGTTATATTTGAATTATAAAATAAAGTTAAAAAGGGTAAATTTTTTAAAATGATGATTATCGATCATATATAGCTAACTTAATAAAGAAAGAAACTTATCGTAAAAATACTCAATTCATCTATATCTATATTATTAAACTTAAATTAATTCCAATTTTATTTATTTTAGTATAAACGTAAAATCTTTTTCGAATTTATTATATAGTCAATATTATTTTCAATCTTACACACAAATTAACAGCTTGTTTGGATGATTATTACGTATTGTTTCATAATGTATCATATCGTATTGTATTGTAATGTACTGTATTGTTTGATGAATATAATGTTTGGATGAATTGTGTCATTTTATCGTCATTTTATGGTATCACACACCAGTAATATGATGAATAAACTTGCAATATTATAAAGGAAAATTATGATACGGTATATAAAAAGGTAGGGTAAATGATAAAATAAAATTATTTAATACTAATGAAGGGTGAGATTGAGAGAAAAATCCAAGGAAACGACGCGACCACACCAAATCGGTCGTTAGATAAAGTGGCACATTTCATCGTTATGTAACGACGGATTTAACGATACGATACAATAAAATTTAAGTAACAATCAAAACAAACATGATATTTAAAGTAACAATACGATACGATACAATAGGTAACAACCATCCAAACAAGCTGTAAGTTTCACGCTCTTTTATTTTATTATTATTCAAGTTATGGTGATTATTCATTTTTGGCCAAATTTTATTGTTTGAAATGTAAGATCTACGTCAAATTATCTAGTAGAAATTTGTTTGAAATGTGATATTTTTGCAACTAACTCAAACTTCATAGAGCAAGACTATGCACAATGGTAATGTTAAATTATAAATAAAAATTAGAATATAATTAAAAATAAAAACAATAGACGAATTAAAGGACAATCTTATACTACTTTGGAAAAAGCACAAGATGAAAAGAAATTGCATAAAAACCTCTGAACATAATGGAACTAAATATAACGTGTTCGAGGATCCAAGGGGAAAATATATTCTCTTTTGTAATTGTGAAAGTGAATAACAAAGGATCATGTTGTATTTTACATAATTCTAACAAGAAAAGGAGTTATATAATTAAAATTTTACTCGATTTTAAATTTATAAGAATTAAAAAATTCTATATAATTCAAATAAGGAAAGAATTAATAACTAAAATTTTAAGTGATTGTCAAGTCCTAAATTTTAAAAAATGATTAAATTACAAATTTGCCAATGTAAAATCTATTTTTAAGGATATAAAAGTCGAACGACATTTCCTTAAAGGTTTTCGTACTTTTAATAATAGAATTGTGACGACCCGGCCGGTCGTCTTAAGAATTAACGCCACGATCCCCTATTAACTGCTTCCCCAAGTTTAATTCTGCTAATTTGATTCGCTGAGATGTTCTGTTTTGAGTTTCGGAGAGTTTTGGGACACATAGCCCCTAAATAAGAGCTTAAGTGTTGGAAAGTAGACCGTAGTCGGAACAGTGTGAAGACGGCCTCGGAATGGAAATCTGATGGTTCTGTTAGCTCCGTTAGGTGATTTTGGGGTTAGGAGCGTGTTCGAATTGTGTTTTGGAGGTCCGTAGCTATTTTAAGCTTGAAATGCCGAAGTTTAATTTTTGAAGTTTCCGGTCGGATGGTGAGATTTTGATCCGAGGGTCGGAATGAAATTCCAAAGGTTGCAGTAGTTCCGTCATATCATATGGGATGTGTGTGTAAAATTTTAGGTCATTCGGACGTGGTTTGGTTAGGTTTTTGATCGAAAGCGTATTTTGAGGAAAAATTGGAGTTTTTAGGCTTAAATCCTTGATTAATTCGAGTTTTCGATGTTGTTTTAGGTGTTTTAAGGATTTGTACAAGTTTGAATAAGGTATTAGGTGATATTGGTGCTTTTGGTTGAGGTCCCGGAGGCCTCGGGGTGATTTCGGATGGTTGACGGAAGAATTTTGAAGTTGAAGAGTTGCAGATTTTTTGCTGCTTCTGGTATTTCTGCATCTGCGGTTTACTGACCGCAGATGCGGCTTTGGAGACCGCAGAAGCGGAATTTGGGTGTCCCTTCAGTATCTGTAGATGCGGAAGTTCCACCGCAGATGCGGTTTCGCATCTGCGAAAGTAGTATTGCAGATGCGGCTCCTGTGCCATTTAATGAAAGTCGCAGATGCGACCAATGTTCCGCAGAAGCGGGACCGCAGGTGCGGAAATCACTGGGCTGAAATATGAAATTCAAGGGTTTAGTTTCAAAAGTTAGAAAAATCGAATTGGAGATCGGGAGAGGGCGATTTTGAGAGGGATTTGAAGAGAAGTTCGTTGGGTAACGATTCTTTACCCTTTTCTAGTTATATTCCATCAATCTATAGTTAATTTCATCATTTAAATTCGTATTGGGGATTAAAAATTGGGAAAAATTGGAAGAAACTTCTTAGGCCGAATTATTGAGTTTTGAATGGGTTGTTGACATCCGATTTGAGAGATTTTTATATTGTTAGAATCGTGAGAGTACGAGGTTTCTGAAAATATTAATTTTACCCGATTTTGAGACGTTGGCTTAAGGGGCGTTTTGGTCATTTTACCTAATTTTGCGTCTTAACTTTGAATTAAATCGTAGAATCACTTGCTTGAGATGTTATTTACGATATGTAATTGAATTGAATAGATTTGGGTCATTTGGAGTCGGATACTCATGGCAAACGTGTAGTTTCGAGTTGATTTTGGAGCCGGTTCGAGGTAAGTGGCTTGTCTAACCTTGTGTAGGGGACCTTCCCCTTAGGATATGATATATTTGGTAATTGAGATGCCTTGTACGTGAGGTGATGAGTGCGTACTCGAGCTAATTATTGAAAATCCGGTTTTACTTTAAGTATTTCAATTGAGTTCCTTTTTCCTGCTTTATTCTACTTGCGAATTTAGCTTGTTATAGTTTAGAAAAGCATGTTTAGTTGATTTAATTGCTTATCTGCTTAAACTGCCTTAATTGCATTACGTGAAGCATGTTAGGTTAGAATTAACTGTTAATTGGTACGAAATTTTGCATTTAATTGTATGTTCTTGTGTTGCTTCTATGTGTTTTTAATTTGGGACTACGGGACGGTATTCTGGGATATCCCCTGTATGTATTTATGATCTGGACCGAGGTGTGGGATACCAAGAGATCCCTGGCACGTATATTGAGGATACCAAGAAATCATCGGGATACCAAGAGATCCCTAGCATTATTGAGGATACCAAGAGATCCCTAGCATATATTGAGGATACCAAGAGATCCCTAGCATACATTGAGGATACCGAGAGATCCTCATGATACTAAGAGATCCCTGGCATATAGTGAGGGTACTAAGAGATCCTCGGGATACTGAGAGATCCCCGGTTATCATCCTTGTTATGCGTGGTACTTCCTGATGTTTGCCATTATTTCTGTTTCCGTTATTGTACTCCTTATTACCATGTGTAGATTCTTACTATAGATTTTCAACTGTGCTGCTTGTCTTATACTGTCATGTCTCATATTCTCTATATTTATTTAATCTCAGTAGGGCCCTGACCTTCCTCGTCACTACCCATCCTAGGTTAGGCTTGACACTTACTGAGTACCGCTATAGTGTACTCATGCCCCTTCTGCGCATGTTTTTCCATGTGCAGATCTTGGTACCACTGATCAGGCCTACTATCGTTGAGAGAGGTGACTGCTTAGAGACTCCGAGGTACATCTGCTGCGTCCGCAGACCAAGGAGTCCCTTTCTATTCCTTCATGTAGTATTTAGTCTTTCTGTACTTTTCTGTTCTTTATTAGAAATTCTGGAGTTAGAGCTATGTAGTATTTCTGTTCTAAGCTTGTGATTCATGGGTTTCCGGGTCTTGGATTTATGTTTGATGTTGAGAGTTAAACATGGTGTATGCTGAGCGGCACATTTACACATTGTTATTGCTTTATTTCTGTTTTTAAATTGTTTTACAGCTGCAAGTTTGGTTTTCTTCCGCAAAGTTAGGCTTACCTAGTCGTAGAGCCTAGGTGCCGTCACGATGATTCACGGAGGGAGAACAAGGGTCGTGACAAGATGGTATCAGATATCTAGGTTTATAGGAGTCATGGATCACAAGATAGTTTATTAGAGTTTCGTTGATCGGTACAGAGACTTCTGTACTTATATACGAGAGGCTATGTAACTGTTAGGAAAATTCCCCTTTATTTGATTTCCTTGTCGTGCGATAATTTTTGACATCACAATTCTAAACTTATGTCTTCTATTCTCTCGCAGATGGTGAGGACACGTGCTACCTGAGATGATCAGGCACCCGCGCCCCCTACTACAGCCGTCAGAGGCTGGGGTAGAGGCCGAGGACGTGCACGTGGTACAACCAGAGCATCTGCGCAAGCTGCCGTCGAGGTACCACCAGCGGATCCAGCTGGAGCCCAGGCACCTGACACGCCCACTGCTACTTCTTCTCCAGCTCTCTAGGAGACTCTAGCACAGTTCATGAGTATGTACACCACCTTGGCTCAGGCAGGGCTGCTTCCCCTTGCTGCAGCCACTTCCCAGGCCGGGAAAAGACCACAGTCTCCCGCTGCCTGCACTCCTAAGAAGCGAGTGCATGTTGAGCAGGTCGCAAAGATCATTCCAGCACCGCCTGCAGTGCCAGTTCAGCCCGAGGACGAGGCAGCTGCTTCAGAGGATGAGCAGCGGAGACTTGAGAGGTTTAAGAAGTATGATCCTCCGGTATTCGGTGGACTAGCATCAGATGATGCCTTGGGATTTCTGGAGGAGTGCCATCATATCCTTTGCACTATGGGTATATCAGGATCGAGCGGGGTTTCCTTCACTGCTTTCTAGCTTCGGGGATCTGCCTATGAGTGGTGGCGCACCTATGAGTTAGACAGTCCAGATGAGGTTGTTTCACTGACTTGGATTCAGTTCTCAGAGCAGTTCCTGAGAGAGTTTGTTCCTCAGAGCCTCAGGGACGTGTGACTCACAGAGTTTGAGCATTTGAGCATGGGAGCTATGACTGTTTCAGAGTATGCTATCCGTTACACCAGATTGGCTAGGCATGCACCAGCCTTGGTTTCCACTATTCCCGAGAGGGTAAGCCGGTTTATTGAGGGGCTCATCCCCAGCATCTGGTCTAGCATGCCTCGTGAGTTGGAGATGGATATCTCTTATTAGTAGGTGGTGAGCATTGCTAGGAGGATTGAGGGTATGTATGCTAGGGAGAGAGAGGAGAGGGAGGCCAAGAGGTCTCGAGAGTCGGGCCATTATTCTGGTGCCCGTACCCCAGCTTCCGGTCATCATGGTAGGGGTTATATGAGCCGTCCCATTCATTCAACCCTTCCAGGCAGCAGTGCTCCATCTCCTCCTAGGCCTCAGGAGTCGTATTATGCACCTCCGGTTTCTAACGCGCCTCTTGTGCGAGGTGTTTTCAGAGGTCAGTCCAGTAGACCTAGCCCTAGCCAGTCACAGCCACCACGTCCTCCCAGAGCTTGTTTTGAGTGTGGTGACGCATGCCATATGGTGAGGGATTGCCCTAGACTTGGGAGGAGTGCACCTCCACAGACTTCCCAGCCACAGCGTGCCCCACAGAGTTCTTAGGCTATGGTTACAGCTCCAGTTGCTACCCCACCTACTCAACTAGCTAGAGGTGGAGGTCGGGCAGGTAGAGGTCACCCTAGAGGGGGAGGCCAGGCTCGATACTATGCCCTTCCTGCCCGTACTGAGGTTGTTGCCTTTGACTCTGTCATCACAGGTATTATATTGGTTTGTCACAGAGATGCATCGGTTCTATTCGATCCAGGCTCTACTTATTCTTATGTCTCTTCTTATTTTGATCCACATTTGGAGGTCTCTTAGGATTCTTTGAGGTCCCCTGTTTATGTTTCTACTCCTGTGGCAGATTCTCTCGTTGCAGACCGCGTTAAACGATCGTGTTTGTTTGCTCTTAGTGGTTTTGATACCAGAGCCGATTTATTGTTACTCAGCATGGCTGATTTATATATTATCTTGGACATGGATTGGTTGTTGCCCCATTATGCTATTCTTGATTGTCACGCCAAAACCGTGACGTTGGCTATGCCAGGTGTACCGCGTGTTGAGTGGAGGGGTACCTTAGATTACACCCCCAGTAGAGTCATTTCTTTTCTTAAAGCTCAGCGTATGGTTGAGAAGGGGTGTGACGCATATTTAGCTTATGTGAGAGATGTCAGTATTGATACCCCTTCAGTTGATTCAGTTCCAGTAGTACGGGACTTTCCTGATGTGTTTCTAGCTGACCTTCCAGGCATGCCGCCTGATAGAGATTTTGATTTTGGCATTGATCTGTTACCGGGCACTCATCCCATTTCTATTCCTCCATATCGTATGGCTCCTCCTGAGTTGAAGGAGTTGAAAGATCAGTTACAGGAATTGCTCGATAAGGGTTTTATTAGGCCCAGTGTATCACCTTGGGGTGCTCCTGTCTTGTTTGTGAAGAAAAATGATGGTTCTATGCGGATTTGTATTGATTATCGCTAGTTGAACAAGGTTACCGTGAAGAAACGTTATCCTTTGCCTCGTATTGATGATCTGTTTGACCAACTTTAGGGTGCACGAGTGTTTTCTAAGATTGATTTGCGCTCAAGCTACTATCAGTTGAAGATTAGGGAGCCAGATATCCCGAAGACTGCTTTCAGGACTCGGTATGGTCATTACGAGTTCCTTGTTATGTCATTTGGGCTGACCAATGCCCCAACAGCCTTTATGCATTTGATGCACACTGTGTTTCGGCCGTATCTTGACTCGTTTGTCTTTATTGATGATATTCTGGTGTATTCCCGAAGTCGGGAAGATCATGAGCAGCACCTGAGAACTATGCTTCAGACTCTGAGAGAAAAGAAGTTATATGCTAAATTCTCGAAATGTAAGTTTTGGTTGGATTTAGTGGCATTCTTAGGCCACATGGTATTAAGTGAGGGCATTCAGGTGGATCCGAAAAAGATAGAGGCCGTGCAGAATTGGCCCAGACCATCCTCATCTACGGAGATCCGTAGTTTCCTTGGTTTGGCGGGTTACTACCGTCGTTTTGTGAGGGGGTTTTCATCGATTGCAGCCCCAATGACTAGGTTGACCCAGAAGGGTGCTCCGTTTCAGTAGACAGAGGAGTGTGAGGCGAGCTTTCAAAAGCTCAAGGCAGCTTTGACCACAACCCCAATTTTGATACTGCCTACAGGTTCGGGGTCTTATACAGTCTATTGTGATGCCTCGAGGGTTGGCCTCGGAGCAGTGTATATGCAGGACCGTAGGGTGATTGCCTACGCGTCCAGACAGTTGAAGATACATGAGAAGAACTACCTTATTCACGCTTTGAAGATTTGGCGCCATTATCTATACGGGGTTCCCTGCGAGATTTATACTGACCATAGGAGCTTGCAGCATTTGTTCAAGCAAAAGGATCTAAATTTGCGCCAGAGGAGGTGGTTGGAGTTGCTAAACGACTATGATATCACTATTTTAGATCACCCGGGCAAGGCCAATGTGGTGGCTGATGCTTTGAATCGCCGGGCAGAGAGTTTGGGGAGTTTGGCTTATTTTCTAGCATCAGAGAGGCCTATGGCGATGGATATTCAGGCCTTAGCCAGCCAGTTTGTGAGATTGGATCTTACGGAGCCCAATCGGGTTCTAGCTTGTGTGGTTTCTCGGTCTTCTTTATTTGATCGTATCAGGGAGCGACAATATGATGACCCTCATTTTCTTTTCCTCAAGGACAAGGTTCAGCACGGTGATGCTAGGGATGTGACCATTGGTGATGATGGGGTATTGAGGATGTAGGGTTGGATTTTTTTACCCAATGTTGAGGGGATTCAGGAGTTGATTCTGGAGGAGGCACATAGCTCGCGGTATTCCATTCATCTGGGTGCCGCAAAGATGTATCAGGATTTGAGGCAGCACTATTGGTGGAGGCGGATGAAGAAAGATATAATTGGATTTGTAGCTCGGTGTATCAATTGTCAACAGGTGAAGTATGCGCATTAGAGACCGGGTGGGTTGCTTCAGCAGATAGAGATTCCGGAGTGGAAGTGGGAGCGGATCACCATGGACTTTGTAGTTGGGCTCCCACGGACTTTGAAGAAGTTTGATGCTATTTGGGTGATTGTGGATCGGCTGATCGAGTCCGCTTATTTCATTCTTGTGAGCACTACTTATTCTTCGGAGAGGTTGGCGGAGATTTATATCCGGAGATTGTTCGTCTGCATGGTATTCCGGTTTCTATCATTTCAGATAGAGGTACCTAGTTCACATCACGGTTTTGGAGGGCCGCTCAGCATGAATTAGGTACTCGGGTAGAGTTGAGTACAACATTTCACCCTCAAACGGACAGACAGTCTAAGCACACTATTCAGATTCTTGAGGGTATGCTCCGTGCGTGTGTGATTGAGTTTGGAGGGTCTTGTGATCAATTCTTGCCATTGGCGGAGTTTTCTTACAACAACAGCTATCAGTCTAGCATTTAGATGGCACCGTATGAGGCTTTCATTCTTGTGTGTACTACTTATTCATCGGAGCAGTTGGCGGATATTTATATCTAGGAGATTGTTCGTCTGCATGGTATTCCAGTTCCCATCATTTCAGATAGAGGTACCCAGTTCACATCACGGTTCTGGAGTGATGCTCAGCATGAGTTAGGTACTCGGGTAGAGTTGAGTATAGCATTTCACCCTTAGACGGAGGGACAGTCTGAGCGCACTATTCAGATTCTTGAGGATATGCTCCGTGTGTGTGTGATTGAGTTTGGAGGGTCTTGGGATCAATTCTTGCGATTGGCGGAGTTTGCTTACAACAACAGCTATTAGTCCAGCATTCAGATGGCACCGTATGGGGCTTTGTATGGTAGGCGGTGCAGATCTTCGGTAGGTTGGTTTGAGTCGGGTGAGGCCAGACTATTGGGCACAGACTTGGTGCAGGATGCTTTGGAGAAGGTTAAGGTGATTCAGGATAGACTCCGTACAGCCCAGTCCATACAGAAGAGTTACGCGGAACGGAAGGTTTGTGATGTATCCTATATGGTTGGAGAGCGGGTTCTGCTTCGGCTCTCGCCTATGAAGGGCGTTATGAGGTTTGGGAAGAAATGGAAGCTGAGACCGAGTTTTATTGGCCCTTTTGAGATATTGAGGCGTGTTGGGGAGGTTGCTTATGAGCTGGCCTTACCTCCCAGCTTGGCAGGAGTTCATCCGGAATTTCATGTTTCTATGCTCCGGAGGTATCATGGCGACCTGTCGCACGTGTTGGATTTCAGTTCAGTCCAGTTGGACAAGGATCTATCTTATGTTGAGGAGCCGGTGGCAATATTGGATAGGCAGATTAGAAAGCTAAGGTCAAAGAACATTGCTTCGATAAAGGATATGCACAACCGTTACCCTCATCTTTTCACTACTTCAGGTATGTCTCTATGCTCGTTCGAGGACGAACGAATGTTTAAGTGTAGGAGGATGTGACGACCCGACCGGTCGTCTTAAGAATTAATGCCCTGATCCTCTATTAACTGCTTCCCCAAGTTTAATTCTACTAATTTGATTCGCCGAGATGTTCGGTTTTGAGTTTCGGAGAGTTTTGGGACACTTAGCCCCTAAATGAGAGCTTAAGTGTTGGGAAGTTGACTATAGTCGGAATAGTGTGAAGATGGTCTCGGAATGGAAATATGATGGTTCCGTTAGCTCCGTTAGGTGATTTTGGGGTTATGAGCGTGTTCGGATTGTGTTTTAGAGGTCCGCAGCTAATTTAGGCTTAAAATGCGGAAGTTTAATTTTTGAAGTTTCTGGTCCGATGGTGAGATTTTGATCTGAGGGTCAGAATGGAATTCCGAAAGTTGCAGTAGTTCTGTCATGTCATTTGGGATGTGTGTGTAAAAATTTCAGGTCATTCGGATGTGGTTTGATTAGGATTTTGATCGAAAGCATTTTTTGAGGAAAAATTGGAGTTCTTAGGCTTAAATCCTTGATTAATTTGAGTCTCCGATGTTGTTTTAGGTATTTTAAGGATTGGTACAAGTTTGAATAATGTATTAGGTGATATTGGTGCTTTTGGTTGAGGTCCCGGAGGCCTCGGGGTGATTTCGGATGGTTGACGGAAGAATTTTGAAGTTGAAGAGTTGTAGATTTTTTGCTGCTTCTGGTATTTTTGTATCTCCGGTTTAAGGACCGTAGATCCGGCTTTGGAGACCGAAAAAACGGAATTTGGGTGTCCCTTTAGTGTGTGCAGATGCGGAAGTTCCACCATAGATGCGGTTTCGCATCTGCGAAAGTAGTATCGCGGATGCGGCTCCTGTGCCATTTAATGAAAGTCGCAGATGCGACCAATGTTCCACAGAAGCGGGACCGCAGATGCAGAAATAACTGGGCTGAAATATGAAATTCAAGGGTTTAGTTTCAAAAGTTAGAAAAGTCGAATTAGAGCTCAGGAGAGGGCAATTTTGAGAGGGATTTGAAGAGAAGATCATTAGCTAACGATTCTTTACAACTTTCTAGTTATATTCCATCAATCTATAGTTAATTTCATCATCTAAATTCGTATTGGGGTTCGAGGTAAGTGGCTTGTCTAACCTTGTGTGGGGGACCTTCCCCTTAGGATATGATATATTTGGTAATTGAGATGCCTTGTACGTGAAGTGTCGAGTGCATACTCGAGCTAATTGTTGAAAATCCAGTTTTACTTTAAGTATTTCGATTGAGTTCCTTTATCCTGCTTTATTCTACTTGTGAATTTAGCATGTTATAGTTTAGAAAAGCATGTTTAGTTGATTTAATTGCCTATCTGCTTAAACTGCCTTAATTGCATTACGTGAAGCATGTTAGGCTAGAATTAACTGTTAGTTGGTACGAAATTTTGCATTTAATTGTGTATTCTTGTGTTGCTTCTATGTGTTTTTAATTTGGGACTACGGGACGATATCCCGGGAGATCCCCTGTATGTATTTATGATCTGGACCGAAGTGCGGGATACCAAGAGATCCCTGGCACGTATATTGAGGATACCAAGAGATCATCGGGATACCAAGAGATCCCTTGCATTATTGAGGATACGAAGAGATCCTCGGGATACCAAGAGATCCATAACATATATTGAGGATACCAAGAGATCCCTAGCATACATTGAGGATACCGAGAGATCCTCGGGATACTAAGAGATCCCTGGCATATAGTGAGGGTACTAAGAGATCCTCGGGATACTGAGAGATCCCCGGTTATCATCCTTGTTATGAGTGGTACTTCCTAGTGTTTGCCATTATTTCTGTTTCCGTTATTGTACTCCTTATTAACTTTTGTAGATTCTTACTGTAGATTTTCAACTGTGATGCTTATCTTATACTATCATGTCTCATATTCTCTATATTTGTTTAATCTCAGTAGGACCCTTACCTTCCTCGTCACTACCTAACCGAGGTTAGGCTTGGCACTTACTGAGTACCGCTGTGGTGTACTCCTGCCCCTTCTGCGCATATTTTTTCATGTGCAGATCTAGGTACCACTGATCAGGCCTACTATCATTGAGAGAGGCGATTTCTTAGAGACTCCGAGTTACATCTGCCGCTTTCGCAGACCAAGGAGTCCATTTCTATTCCTGCCTGTAGTATTTAGCCTTTCTGTACTTTCTTTATTAGAAATTCCAGAGTTAGAGCTATGTAGTATTTTTGTTCTTAGCTTGTGATTCATGGGTTTCTGGGTATTGGATTTATGTTTGGTGTTGAGAGTTAAAAATGGTGTATGCCGAGCGGCACATTTACACATTTTTATTGCTTTATTTATGTTTTTAAATTGTTTTACGCCCGCAAGTTTGGTTTTCTTCCGCAAAGTTAGGATTACCTAGTTGTACAGACTAGGTGCCGTCATGATGGTTCACAGAGGGCGAACCAGGGTCGTGAAAAATTGGTATTAGAGCTGTAGGTTCATAGGAGTCATGGATCACAAGCCGGTTTATTAGAGTCTCGCTGATCGGTACTGAGATATCAGTACTTATCTACGAGAGGCTATGTAGCTGTTAGGAAAATTCCCCTTCATTTGATTTCCTTGTCATGCGATAATTTTGACATCACAATTCTAAACTTCTGTCTTCTATTCTCTCACAGATGGTGAGGACACGTGCTACCCGAGACGATTATGCACCAGCGCCCCCTATTGCAGCCGTCAGAGGCCGGTGCCGGAGTAGAGGCCGAGGACGCGCACGTGGTGCAACCAGAGCACCTGCGCGAGCTGCCGCTGAGGTACCACCAGCGGATCCAGCCGGAGCCCAGGCACCTGACACGCCTACTGCTACTACTACTCCAGCTCTCCAGGAGACTCTGGCACAGTTCATGAGTATGTACACCACCTTGGCTAAGGCAGGGCTGCTTCCCCTTGCTGCAGCCACTTCCCAGGCCGGGAAAAGACCACAGTCTCCCGCTGCCTGCACTCCTAAGAAGCGAGTGCATGTTGAGCAGGTCGCAAAGATCATTCCAGCACCGCCTGCAGTGCCAGTTCAGCCCGAGGACGAGGCAGCTGCTTCAGAGGATGAGCAGCGGAGACTTGAGAGGTTTAAGAAGTATGATCCTCCGGTATTCGGTGGACTAGCATCAGATGATGCCTTGGGATTTCTGGAGGAGTGCCATCATATCCTTTGCACTATGGGTATATCAGGATCGAGCGGGGTTTCCTTCACTGCTTTCTAGCTTCGGGGATCTGCCTATGAGTGGTGGCGCACCTATGAGTTAGACAGTCCAGATGAGGTTGTTTCACTGACTTGGATTCAGTTCTCAGAGCAGTTCCTGAGAGAGTTTGTTCCTCAGAGACTCAGGGACGTGTGACGCACAGAGTTTGAGCATTTGCACATGGAGCTATGACTGTTTCAGAGTATGCTATCCGTTACACCAGATTGGCTAGGCATGCACCAGCCTTGGTTTCCACTATTACCGAGAGGGTAAGCCGGTTTATTAAGGGGCTTATCCCCAGCATCTGGTCTAGCATGGCTCGTGAGTTGGAGATGGACATCTCTTATCAGCAGATGGTGAGCATTGCTAGGAGGATTGAGGATATGCATGCTAGGGAGAGAGAGGAGAGGGAGGCCAAGAGGTCTTGAGAGTCGGGCCATTATTCTGCTGCCCGTACCCCAGCTTCTGGTCGTCATGGTAGGGGTTATATGAGCCGCACCGTTCATTCAGCTCTTCCAGCAGCCAGCAGTGCTCCAGCTCCTCCTAGGCCTCAGGAGCTGTATTATGCACCTCCGGTTTCTAGCGCGCCTCCTACGCGGGGTGTTTTTAGAGGTCAGTCAAGTAGACCTGGCCCTAGCCAGTCAAAGATACCACGTCTTCCAAGAGCTTGTTTTGAGTGTGGTGACACACGCCACATGGTGAGGGATTGCCCTAAACTTGGGAGGAGTGCACCTCTATAGACTTCCCAGCCACCGCATGCCCCGCAGAGTTCTCAGGCTATGGTTACAGCTCCAGTTGCTACTCCACCTGCTCAGCCAGGTAGAGGTGGAGGTCGGGGAGGTAGAGGTCGCCCTAGAGAGGGAGGCCAGGCTCGATACTATGCCCTTCCTGCCGTACCGAGGTTGTTGCCTCCGACTCTATCATCACAAGTATTGTATTGGTTTGTCACAGAGATGCATTGGTTCTATTCGATCCAGGATCTACTTATTCTTTTGTCTCTTCTTTTTTTGCTCCATATTTGGGGGTATCTCGGGATTCTTTGAGTTCCCCTATTTATGTTTCTACTCCTATGGGAGATTCTCTCGTTGTGGACCGCGTTTATCGGTCGTGTTTGGTTTCTCTTAGTGGTTTTGAGACTAGAGCCAATTTATTGTTACTCAACATGATTGATTTTGATATTATCTTGGGCATGGATTGGTTGTCGCCCCATTATGCTATTCTTGATTGTCACGCCAAAACCGTAACGCTGGCTATGCTAGGTATACTGCGTGTTGAGTGGAGAGGTACCTTAGATTACACCCCTAGTAGAGTCATTTCTTTTCTTAAAGCTCAGCGTATGGTTGAGAAGGGGTGTGACGCATATTTAGCTTATGTGAGAGATGCCAGTATTGATACACCTTCAGTTTATTTAGTTATAGTAGTATGGAACTTTCCCGATGTGTTTCCAGCTGACCTTCCAGGCATGCCGCTGATAGAGATTGATTTTGGCATTGATCTATTGCCGGGAACTCAGCCCATTTCTATTCCTCCATATCGTATGGCTCCTCCTGATTGAAGGAGCTAAAAGATCAGTTACAGGAATTGCTCGATAAGGGTTTTATTAGGCCCAGTGTATCACCTTGGGTGCTCCTAACTTGTTTGTGAAGAAAAAAGATAGTTCTATGCGGATGTGTATTGATTATCGCCATTAGAACAAGGTTACCATGAAGAACCGTTATCCTTTGCCTCGTATTGATGATATGTTTGACCAGCTTCAGGGTGCACGGGTGGTTTCTAAGATTGATTTGCACTCAGGTTACCATCAGTTGAAGATTTGGGAGCCAGATATCCCGAAGACTACTTTCAAGATTCGGTATGGTCATTACGAGTTCCTTATTATGTCATTTAGGCTTACTAATGCCCCAACAGCCTTTATGCATTTGATGCACGTGAGTTTCGGCCGTATCTTGACTCGTTCATCATTGTCTTTATTGATGATATTCTGGTGTATTCCCGAAGTCGGGAAGATCATGAGCAGCACCTGAGGACTGTTCTTCAAACTCTGAGAGAAAAGAAGTTATTTACTAAATTCTCGAAATGTGAGTTTTGGTTGGATTCAGTGGCATTCTTAGGCCACATGGTATCAAGTGAGGGCATTCAGGTGGATCCGAAAAAGATAGAGGCCATGTAGAGTTGGCCCAGACCATCCTCAGCTACGGAGATTCGGAGCTTTCCTTGGTTTGGCCGGTTACTACCGTCATTTTGTGGAGGGGTTTTCATCGATTGCAGCCCCTATGACCAGGTTGACCCAGAAGGGTGCTCCGTTTTAGTGGACGGAGGAGTGTGAGGCAAGCTTTCAGAAGCTCAAGACAGCTTTGACCATAGCCCCAATTTTGATACTGCTTACAGGTTCGGGGTCTTATACAATCTATTGTGATGCCTCGAGGGTTGGCGTCGGAGCAGTGTTGATGCAGGATGATAGGGTGATTGCCTACACATCTAGACAGTTGAAGATACACGAGAAGAACTACCATGTCCACGACCTTGAGTTAGCTGCCATTGTTCACGCTCTGTAGATTTGGCGCCATTATCTATACGGGGTTCCCTATGAGATTTATATTGACCATCGGAGCTTGCAGCACTTTTTCAAGCAAAAGGATCTAAATTTGCGCCAGGGGAGGTGGTTGGAGTTGCTAAAGGACTATGATATCGCTATTTTATATCACCCGGGTAAGGCCAATGTGGTGGCCGATGCTTTGAGTCGTCGGGTAGTGAGTTTGGGGAGTTTGGCTTATTTACCAGCATCAGAGAGGCAAATGGCGATGGATATTCAGGCCTTAGCTAGCTAGTTTGTGAGATTGGATCTTTCGGAGCCCAGTCGGGTTCTAGCTTGCGTGGTTTCTCGGTCTTCTTTATTTGATCGTATTAGGGAGCGGCAGTATGATGACACTCATTTGCTTATCCTCAAGGACAAGTTTCAGCACGGTGATGCTAGGGATGCGACCATTGGTGATGATGGGTTATTGAGGATGCAGGGTCGGATTTGTGTACCCAATGTTGAGGGGCTTTGGGAGTTGATTCTGGAAGAGGTACATAGCTCGCGGTATTCCATTCATCTGGGTGTCGCGAAGATGTATCAGGATTTGAGGCAGCACTATTGGTGGAGGCGGATGAATAAAGATATAATTTGATTTATAGCTCGGTGTCTCAATTGTCAGCAGGTGAAGTATGAGCACCAGAGACCGGGTGGGTTGCTTTAGCAGATAGAGATTCCGGAGTGGAAGTGGGAGCGGATCACCATTGACTTTGTAGTTGGGCTCCCACGAACTTTGAAGAAGTTTAATGCTATTTGGGTGATTGTGGATCAGCTGACCAAGTCCGCTCATTTCATTCCTGTGTGTACTACTTATTCTTCGGAGCGGTTGGCGGAGATTTATATTCATAGATTGCTCGTCTGCATGGTATTTCGGTTTCCATCATTTCAGATAGAGGTACCCAGTTCACATCACGGTTCTGGAGGGCCGCTCAGCATGAATTAGGTACTCGGGTAGAGTTGAGTACAACATTTCACCCTCAGACGGACAGACAGTCTGAGCGCACTATTCAGATTCTTGAGGGTATGCTCCGTGCGTATGTGATTGAGTTTGGAGGGTCTTGTGATCAATTCTTGCCATTGGCGGAGTTTGCTTACAACAATAACTATCAGTCCAGCATTCAGATGGCACCGTATGAGGCTTTATATGGTAGGCGGTTCAGATCTCCAGTGGGTTGGTTTGAGTTGGGTGAGGCCAAACTATTGGGCACAGACTTGGTGCAGGATGCTTTGGAGAAGATTAAGGTGATTTAGGATAGACTTCGTACAGCCCAGTCCAGACAGAAGAGTTACGCGGAACGAAAATTTCGCGATGTTTCCTATATGGTTGGAGAGCGGGTTCTGCTTCGGCTCTCGCCTATGAAGGGCGTTATGAGGTTCGGGAAGAAAGGGAAGCTGAGTCCGAGTTTTATTGGCCCTTTTGAGATATTGAGGCGTGTTGGGGAGGTTGCTTATGAGCTGGCCTTACCTCCCAGCTTTGTAGGAGTTCATCCGATATTTCATGTTTCGATGCTCCGGAGGTATCATGGCGACTTGTCGCACATGTTGGATTTCAGTTCAGTCCAGTTGGACAAGGATCTATCTTATGTTGAGGAGTCGGTGGCAATATTGGACAGGCAGATTAGAAAGCTGAGGTCAAACAACATTGCTTCGGTAAAGGTTCAGTGGCGGGGCCAATCGATCGAGGAGGCAACTTGGGAGACCGAGCAGGATATGCGCAGCTGTTACCCTCATCTTTTCACTACTTCATGTATGTCTCTATGCTCGTTCGAGGATGAACAAATGTTTAAGTGTAAGATGATGTGACAACCTGGCCGGTCGTCTTAAGAATTAACGCCCTGATCCCCTATTAACTGCTTCCCCAAGTTTAATTCTGCTAATTTGATTCGCCAAGATGTTTGATTTTAAGTTTCGGAGAGTTTTGGGACACTTAGCCCCTAAATGAGAGCTTAAGTGTTGGAAAGTTGACCATAGTCGGAACAGTGTGAAGACGGCCTCGGAATGGATATCTGATTGTTCCGTTAGCCCCGTTGGGTGATTTTGGGGTTAGGAGCGTGTTCGGATTGTGTTTTGGAGTTTCGTAGCTATTTTAGGCTTGAAATGCCGAAGTTTAATTTTTCAAGTTTCCGGTCCGATGATGAGATTTTGATCCGAAGGTCAGAATGGAATTCCGAAAGTTGCAGTAGTTCCATCATGTCATTTGGGATGTGCGTGTAAAATTTCAGGTCATTCAGACTTGGTTTGGTTAGGTTTTTGATCGAAAGCATATTTTGAGGAAAAATTGGAGTTCTTAGGCTTAAATCCTTGATTAATTCGAGTTTCCGATATTGTTTTAGGTGTTTTAAGGATTGGTACAAGTTTGAATAAGGTATTAGGTTATATTGGTGCTTTTGGTTGAGGTCCCGGAGGCCTCGGGGTGATTTCAGATGGTTGACAGAAAAATTTTAAAGTTGAAGAGTTGCAGATTTTTTGCTGCTTCTGGTATTTTCGCATCTGCGGTTTAAGGACCGCAGATGCAGATTTGGAGACCGCAGAAGAGGAATTTGGGTGTCCCTTCAGTGTCCGTAGATGCGGAAGTTCCACCGCAGATGCGGTTTCGCATCTGCGAAAGTAGTATCGCAGATGCGGTTTCGCAT
Source organism: Nicotiana tabacum (assembly GCF_000715075.1). Classification (NCBI taxonomy): domain Eukaryota; kingdom Viridiplantae; phylum Streptophyta; class Magnoliopsida; order Solanales; family Solanaceae; genus Nicotiana; species Nicotiana tabacum. The sequence goes on along the minus strand of NC_134099.1, from coordinate 90,757,017 downwards.
CTGCGAAAGTAGTATCGCAGATGCGGCTCCTGTGCCATTTAATGAAAGTCGCAGATGCGACCAATGTTCCGCAGAAGCGGGACCGCAGATGCAGAAATCACTGGGCTGAAATATGAAATACAAGGGTTTAGTTTCAAAAGTTAGAAAAGTCGAATTGGAGCTCGGGAAGGGGAAATTTTGAGAGGGATTTGAAGAGAAGATCATTGGGTATCGATTCTTTACCCCTTTCTAGTTATATTCCATCAATCTATAGTTAATTTCATCATCTAAATTAGTATTGGGGATTAAAAATTGGGAAACATTGGAAGAAACTTCTTAGGCTGAATTATTGAGTTTTGAATGGGTTGTTGACATCCGATTTGAGAGATATTTATATGGTTAGACTCGTGAGAGTATGAGGTTTCTGAAAATATTAATTTCACCCGATTCCGAGACGTTGGCCTAAGGGGCATTTTGGTCATTTTACCTAATTTCTCGTCTTACCTTTGAATTAAATTGTAGAATTAGTTGCTTGAGATGTTATTTACGATATGTAATTGAATTGAATAGATTTGGTCCATTTGGAGTCGGATACTCATGGCAAACGTGTGGTTTCAAGTTGATTTTGGAGCCGGTTCGAGGTAAGTAACTTATTTAACCTTGTGTGGGGTACCTTCCCCTTAGGATATGATATATTTGGTAATTGAGATGCCTTGTACGTGAGGTGTCGAGTGCATACTCGAGCTAATTGTTGAAAATCCAGTTTTACTTTAAGTATTTCAATTGAGTTCCTTTTTCCTGCTTTATTCTACTTGCGAATTTAGCCTGTTATAGTTTAGAAAAGCATGTTTAGTTGATTTAATTGCCTATCTGCTTAAACTGCCTTAATTGCATTACGTAAAGCATGTTAGGCTAGAATTAACTGTTAGTTGGTACGAAATTTTGTTTTTAATTGTGTATTCTTGTGTTGCTTCTATGTGTTTTTAATTTGGGATTACGGGACGGCATCCAGGGAGATCCCTTGTACGTATTTATGATCTGGACCGTGGTGCGGGATACCAAGAGATCCCTGGCAAGTATATTGAGGATACCAAGAGATCCCTAGCATTATTGAGGATACCAAGAGATCCCTAACATATTTGGGGATACCAAGAGATCCCTAACATACATTGAGGATACCGAGAGATCCTCAGGATACTAAGAGATCCCTGGCATATAGTGAGGGTACTAAGAGATCCTCGGGATACTGAGAGATCCCTGATTATCATCCTTGTTAGGAGTGGTACTTCCTGGTGTTTGCCATTATTTCTGTTTCCATTATTGTACTCCTTATTACCATGTGTAGATTCTTACTACAGATTTTCAACTATGTTGCTTGTCTTATATTGTCATGTCTCATATTCTCTATATTTATTTAATCTCAGTAGGGCCCTGACCTTCCTCGTCACTACCCATCCTAGGTTAGGCTTGACACTTACTGAGTACCGCTATGGTGTACTCATGCCCCTTCTGCGTATGTTTTTCCATGTGCAGATCCAGGTACCACTGATTAGGCCTACTATCGTTGAGAGAGGTGACTGCTTAGAGACTCCGAGGTACATCTGTTGCGTCCGCAGACCAAGGAGTCCCTTTCATGTAGTATTTAGCCTTTCTGTACTTTCTTTATTAGAAATTCCAGAGTTAGAGCTATGTAGTATTTCTGTTCTTAGCTTGTGATTCATGGGTTTCCGGGTATTGGATTTATGTTTGGTGTTGAGAGAAATTCATGACTGCTTAGAAACATGGTGTATGCCGAGCGGCACATTTACACATTGTTATTGCTTTATTTCTGTTTTTAAATTGTTTTACGCCCGCAAGTTTGGTTTTCTTCTGCAAAGTTAGGCTTACCTAGTCGTAGTGACTAGGTGCCACTATGATGGTTCACGGAGGGCGAACCAGGGTCGTGACAAGAATAGATAGATAGATACAGATATAGATAAAAACAATTAAGGAATGGAATTCTAGTAAAATGGTTTCTGTTTGTTTTTCTCTATTGGGTAGGGGTGTCATTGGTTCAGTTCGATGGGTTATTTTATAAAATTTGTACCATATCAATTTTTCAGTTATTCCATTTTGTATAGCCAAAATTATACTTTTCAAAACCGTCTCAATCATCTCGATTTTTCTTCGGTATCGGTACGGTTCAGTTCATTTTTCTGCATTGTTTTAAAACGTCGTACAAAAGTCGCTAGTGGAAGTTAGTATGCGATAAATGTGTACTTGCAAAGGATTTTGACAAAATTTTCTTAATATTTTTACAATTTTAAAAGTAATTAAAAGGAATATGAAAGATGTCCAACATACAGATTCATCCCCCTATTCTATGATAGCATAAAATAATTTAAGCAAAGACAAGAGAAATATAAATCATATAAGAGGAAAGATACCAATCAAGTTGGGACTCAAGAATAGAGATTGTTAAAAGATTAGTATCCAACAAGAGAAATCTAAATCATACGAGAGGAAAAATATCCAATACCTTGTATCTTGCTACTGAATATCGCTAGAATAGCTAATAGCTTGCTACTCAAGATGTTAGAACTAATTTAATTTCGATATGAGTAACATAATAGGCTTGGAAGTATGGACTTTGGATATTAATTATTTGGTCACTTGTAGCCTTTTCCATAATCCCAAGACCTAAGAAATTTTTTTTAAACTTAGTACATAAAATATATTTTTTCATATATAAACTTATTCTGTACGGTTCGATATTTTTTTGATTTATTTTTATAAATCTAAAGACCTACTTTATTATTCGGTATGGTTATAAGTTTAGACCTACGATTTTATTAAATAAACCTAATAATCGGTTCTGTACAGTTTGATTTGATTGATTTAGTAGATTATTAAAGATCCATTGACACTCCTACTGTCACGACCCAAAATCCACTAGTCCTGATGGCACCTAACCCAACCCGCTAGGTAAGCAGACCAATTCGGACAAAATTCAACTTACCGCGCTCACTGGGTTGGGTGCAGACTCTGGAGGGGCTCCTTCAGCCCAAGCGCTATCATAAATCAGTATAACCGCTGCAGCGTATAGCCCGATCCCATAAATGTCACTCATAATCAGGCCCTCAGCCTCACTCAGTCATCAATCTCTCCAGTCTCTCGGGCTCACAATGCCATGAAACTAGCCCAAAATAATGATATGATATGGCAAAAATGGTAACAGAGACTGAGATATGATATGCATATGAATGTGTGTGACTGAGTATATAAAGCAAAGAAAGCAGATAGCCCAACTGCAGAAATGACCTCAATGGGTCCCAATTGGATAAGCATGTAGCCTAGGTATTGTTTCTAAAATGTATCACAGCTCAATAACTCAAGTGCGTAGAGATTTCATGGTTACAGATAAGATTAGGTAACTTCAAAGTACCACAGAAATAACAGAGTCACTATTCACATGGTGCCCACACGCCTGTCACCTAGCATGTGCGTCACCTCAACATCAATCATATAGCATGTAATTCGGGGTTTCATATCCTCAGCACTAAGTTTAGAAGTGTTACTTACCTCGAACAAGCCAATTCCAATACTGATCAAGCCAAGTGATGCTCCAAAAATGCCATCACGTGCCTAGCGACCTCCGAAAGGCTCAAAACTAGTCAAAAGCAACTCAAACACATCAATTAAAGCCCAAGGAAATAATTCCAAATGATAAAGATCGAATCCTTAATCAAAACCCAATACCGACCAAAAATCACACTCGGGTCCGCACCTCGGAGCCCGACAAAACTCACAAAATCCGGCAACCCATTCAATTACGAGTCCAACCATACTAGTTTCACTCAATTTCGACTCCAAATCGATGTTCAAAACTCAAAAATACATATTATGAAACATTAGGCCAAAACCCCCATATTTTCTCTTTAAAATTTATCAACCAAAAGCTAAAATCAAAGATAGATTAACGAAATATAATCAAAACCAAGTAGAGAACACTTACTCCAATTCATACAGTTAAAATTGCTTCCAGAATCGCCTCAATCCGAGCTCTATAGCTCCAAAAATGTAAAAATGGCAGAAACCCTCGAAATAGAGTACTTTATAATCTGCCTAGGCATACTCTTATACGAACGCGGGAAAACCATCGCGTTCACGATGAACAAAATGCACACTGCCACAAAAGACTCTATGCGTTCGCGATATAACCCATGCGAGAACACGACTCACATTTCGCAATCGCATTGAAGAATTCTCCAACTCCCAGCTGCCAAACCTCAATACTACGTGAACGCGACCGAGGAAGCGCGAAGGCGAAGAACAAACCACTGCACTGACCAAATTACCCATCGCGAACGCGATGCTCCATCCGCGATCGGGAAGCATAACTGAAACACCAGAAAACCAGCAATAACAACATGGTCCAAAATAGTCCAAAACCCGTCTGAAACTCACCCGAGCCCCTAGGGACCTCGTCAAAATATACCAACAAGTCCCATAATATAACACGAACCTACTCGAGGCCTCCAAACACACATAACATCGAAATGATGATTCACACCTCAATTCGAAATATTGAACTTTGAAACTTCAAACTTCCAAAACCGATGTCGAAACATATCAAATCATGTCCGATTGACCTCAAATTTTGCACACACATCACATTTAACATTACAGACTTGCTCCCACTTTCGGGATCAAAATCTGACCCCAAAATCAAAAAGTACACTCCCGGTAAAACTTTCTAAAATTTCAACTTTCGCCATTTCAAGCCTAATTATACTACGGACCTCCAAATCACAATCCGGATGTGCTCCTAAGTCCAAAACCACCCAACTGGGGTAACGGGACCATCAAAAATCAAATCTGAGGTAAAATACTAAAATGTCAAACTTGGTTAACTTTTAAAAATTTAAAGCTTCCAAGTTGAGAATCATTCCTCCAAATCAATTCCGAATAAACTGAAAACCAAAACCGGCAATTCACACAAGTCAAAATATATCATATGGATCTACTCATGCTCGTAAACTACCGAGAAAAATGCAAATGCTCAAAATGACTGATCGGGTCGTTACATCCTACCCCACTTAAACATACATTCGTCCTTGAACGTGCCCAGAGCTGTTCTCAAAGCCAGCAAATCACTGTATAACCTTACCATGCACATACTCGGGGATGATCCCATGTCACCCTATCCCATATAAGTTTGATAACACAACATAATTAAAATTTCTTAATTCAATCTATCCCATAAACCTTAGAACCAATTTCCAACATCCAGAATTTCTATAAGATTAGAATCTCGCATCTATACACTGTATAAGTCTGAACAAGCTGTATCAAGCCATAATCATAACCCAAGATGTAATCACATGATATACCACATAACGCAATTACTCATAGCAATGATTTCTAATCACAATATGTTGGCCCAAGAACAGGTGAAGTTTTGAAGAATGACAAATGAACTCAGTCATAGACCAGGTCCATCATGTGAAGCACAGTCATGATCAACCTATACATGTGAGATGCACTTGAAGAAGATAAGTCCCACTGATCAAGCAGCAATATATCCTGATCTGATCGAAAAGGTTCCATATTGGATAAGGGGAGAAAGTCTCCTTATGTGAAGAGAACACAATCCGGATAAAAGATAGTGTTGGAGTTTGTATTGTTCAAGGACTCAACTTCGATGGAAGATCAGCAATTGAGTCTCAATCAAACTCTAATTACTAACTCATTAAATAACAGTGATTGTTCTCTTTTACAGGTATTGCACAAACCCAGAAGTTAAACTAAATTGAAAGCAAAAAAGCAAGGTAATTTTGCAAGCAATTTATGTCAGATTTGAGTGTGCACTCCTAAAGCTACTTGAACGAGATAGAAGAACCAGTTCTATTGTGTTTTTTTCTTATTCTAGTTCAATTGTAGTAGGTGGTTCAAAGTTGTACCTTTCCAGCTTTCATAGAAGCAATTGTATTAGGTACTTTGAGAGTTCAAGTTATAGGCTAACTTGAACTTGTCGCAACATTTAGAGGCTGGTTGCTACAAGGGGATTAGAGGTAATCCTTAGGTTTATAAAAAGTTTTGTAAATGTTGTTTTGGCTCAGTGATTTAGTGAAGTGTTGGGGAAAATCCTACTAAATAGTAGGTCGTGGTTTTTTCACCTTTTGAGCCGGATGTTTTCCACGTAAAAATCTCTGTGTTCTTTATTTTATGTACTTTTAATTCCACAAGCAGTAGTAGTTAGAACACCTAGAAGAACCTGGTTCTTCTAGATCGAAAATTGGGCACCACACAAATCACCCCCCCTCTTATGTGGTATTGCCACTTAAAACATCACACTGGTATCAGAGCGGTTTATCCTTGAAGAGGCTAACACCTTAGGAAAAGATAAACATGAGTGCACCACCTGGGAATTGGGAAGGGCAATCCACTGCTAGGCCTCCACTTTTTAATGGTCAGTACTATTCTTGGTGGAAGAATAGGATGAGGGATCACATCATAGGAGAAGACTATGATATCGGGGACATAGTCATTGATGGTCCTCTAGCAACTACAAAGAAAAATGCTGAAGGAGTGGACATGCCTAAGACAAGGGCTGACTGCACTGCTAAAGACCTGAAGAAGTGGGAGAAAAATGCCAAGGCCAAGAAATGGCTTGTGTGTGGACTAGGTCCAGATGAGTACAGTAGAATTCAAAGTTGTACTACTGCTAAGGAAATCTGGGACACTCTGCAAGTGGCTCATGAAGGAACACCTCAAGTGAAGAGGTGCAGAGGAACACTGTTGTACTCCCAGTATGAGAACTTCACCATGAAGGAAGGTGAAACCATACTAACTAATGAACTTAAATCTCTTGGAAGGATTATTCTCGAAGAAGACAAAGTTGAGAAAATTTTGACCAGGGTTCTGCCAGTCTCTTGGGAAAGCAAAATAACTGCTATTCAGGAATCAAAGAACATTGCTACCCTCAAGCTAGATGAACTAATAGGAAACCTTATTGCCTATAAACTGAGAAGGCAGACCATGAAAATGGATGCACCCAAGAAGGAAAGAAGTCTGGCTCTCAGAATTGCTGAAGGTTTAGATCTAGAGGATGATGAAATGGCTATGATCACCAGAAATTTCAAAAATTACTTGATGAAAGGAAAGGGTTCTTCAAGAAGTACAACCTTCAACAAACCAAGGGCTCCTGAGAAACAGACCAATGAGGGCTACTACAAGTGTGGTAAGACTGATCACATGATCAAGAACTGCCCTCAATGGGAAATTGAGTGGAAGAAGGAAAGGGCTGAATGGAAGAGCAAGAAGAAGGAAAAGATTCAACCAAAAAGGAACAAAGGATCAACAAAGTCTATGGTTGTTGCTTGGGGAGAAACATCAGATGAGGAATCAGAAGATGAAGTTGGAGATGATCAAGCTCTTATGGGCATAGGAGAATCAGATGATGAACAAGAGGTAAGTATTCTTCATCTCAAAGACAATATTAAATTCCTGTCTAAAGAAAGGTTGTCTGAGCTATTACAGGATTTCATTGATGAGTTTGAGATAATTAACAATGAAAAGGAAGAGTTGTTTAGGGAATATATGATCCTAAGAGCCAAGTGCAAAAATCTAGAATCTAGGACTAATGAGAATGAAAGTGAAAATACTGAGTTGAATAACCAGGTTCTTGAACTTGACACTAATGTCCTAGAACTTAGGTCAGAGAACGTAAAACTGAAACTAGGAACAGGATAGAAGAAAGCTGATCACACCCATCTCACCTTGGAAGAAAACTTAGGAAAAATGAAGGATGAGCTATACAGGAAAGATGAGCAGATAAGAGTACTAAAAAAATCTAGGGAAGGTAAAATAAGAACTAGACAGAACTTGCAAATAGAACAAGGCTTCTGATGCACTCTACTGGCTACACAAACATCATAGTAGCAACAAAAGAGGACTTGGTTATGGAACTCAAGCACCTAAGTGGGATCCTAAAAGCAAGTACCTCACTCTTCCTGAAAATAAATTTGCACACATTGTGGCAAGACTGGCCATTACAAAAATGAATGTAATGCATAAGAAAAGGCCAGCCAAAAGAACAAAACTGTTGTTCAAGAAAACAAATAGGATGCCTAGGTGGGCTAGAAGGAATCTGATTTATCCCTTTGCCCATAGAAAGGGACCCAAACTAGTTTGGGTTCCTAAGACTAACCCCTGATTTCTTTTGTAGGTCCAAGTGAAGGGAAGCAGCCAAATATGGTACATAGATAGTGGCTGCTCAAAACATATGACTGGAAGCAAGAACTAGTTCCTTTCACTTAAGGACTTAAAGAGAGGCAATGTCTCCTTTGGAAATGGGAAGAAAGGTGATATCATTGGGGTTGGAAAGGTAGGTAAGACAGACTCTCACTCCATTGAGAATGTCTACTTGATAGATGGCTTGAAATACAGCCTTATCAATGTGTCACAACTGTGTGAAAGAGATAACCTTGTGGCATTCACCTCTACTAAATGCTTTGTGATTAATCTTACCACTAACAAGATTGTTTTGCAGGGAAAAAGAGTTAACAATATTTACATTGTAGATTTGTCCACTCTCTCAGAAAATGAACTAACCTGCCTATGTGTGCTGGATAATCATCCTCTCCTGTGGCACAAAAGACTTGGTCATGCCAGTCTGAATCAGCTAAACAAATTGGTCTCTAAGGACTTGGTGATAGGGTTACCTAACATCAAGTTTAAGGAAGACAAAGTTTGTGAGGCTTGTACAAGGGGGAAGCAGGTAAGATCATCCTTCAAAAGCAAGAAAATGGTAAGCACAACCAAGTCGTTGGAATTGGTCCATATAGATCTATGTGGTCCAATGAGAACCATGAGCAGAAGTGGAAAGAAGTATGTAATGGTACTTGTTGATGACTATTCTAGATTTACCTGGGTACTGTTTCTAACATCTAAAGATGAAGCATTTGACATGTTTACTGCCTTTGTTCGAAAAACTCAGAAACAATTAGGAAATCAACTTGCATCAATTAGGTTTGATCACGGAACTGAATTTGAGAATGCTAGGTTTGCTGAATTTTGTGATGAGAATGGTATAGATCATAACTTCTCTGCTCCTAGGACACCTCAACAAAATGGAGTAGTTGAAAGAAAGAATAGGACTCTTGAAGACATGGCTAGGACTATGCTTCTTTCTAGTAAATTTCCTCATAGCTTCTAGGAAGAGGCTGTAAATACTGCATGTTACATTATCAATAGATGCATGACTAGACCTCTTGTAGAGAAGACTCCCTATAAGTTACTTGAAGGGAGAAAACCAAATATATCCCATCTTAGGGCATTTGGTTGCAAGTGCTTTGTGCACAATAATGAAAAAGACTCCCTAGGTAAGTTTGATCCTAGAAGTGATGAGGGAGTATTCTTGGAATATTCTTCACATAGCATAGCATATAAAGTGTTCAATAAAAGAACTTTGTGTGTAGAAGAAAGTGTACATGTAGTATTTGATGAAACTAACATTCTTTCTGAGAGACAGGAACACGAAGATAAAGCCATTGGATTGGTAAAGGATATGACTGAAGCCTCAGCACAAGTCAAAGTGGCACCAAAAGAAGGAACGGGTGATGGAATATGTTCTTCCATCCAAGGCAACCTGACAGGGGGAACTAATCAAGGAGGAATTGAAATAAATCCCCTAAAAGAACTTGTTCATGACCTTGTTCCTCAGCAACAGAACATGGGAGAAACATCTAGCAAAAACCAGTTGGTTGTGAAACCTTACAAGTATCAAAGTTCTCATCCTATTGAGAACATTATCATCGATCCAACATCTGGAGTCAAAACTAGATCACAATTAAAGAATCAATGTGCTTTTGATGCCTTTTTATCTCTTATTGAGCCTATAAATGTTGTTGAGGCTTTGCAGGATGCAGATTGTGTGATTGCAATGCAAGATGAACTCAATCAGTTTGAGAGAAGTCAAGTTTGGCATCTAGTTGCAAGACCCAAGGACAGATCAGTCATCGATACAAAGTAGGTCTTCAGAAACAAACTCGATGAATATAGAACAGCTACAAGAAACAAGGCAAGACTGGTGGTCCAAGGTTACAGCCAAGAGGAGGGCATAGACTATGATGAGACCTTTGCTCCAGTTACAAGACTAGATGCAATCAAACTCCTCATAGCCTTTACATCACACATGGAATTCACTCTTCATCAAATGGATGTCAAAAGTGCCTTCCTGAATGGCTACCAAACAGAAGAAGTGTTTGTGAAACAACCTCCAGGGTTTGAGAGCAAGGAATGTCCTGAGCATGTGTACAAGTTAGACAAGGCTCTCTATGGACTCAAGCGGGCCCCAAAAGCATGGTGTGAATGATTTTCCAAATTCCTGCTGGAGCATGGTTACAAAAGAGATAAAATTGATAGTACCTTATTCTTTAGGGAAAAAGGTAAGGATCTCCTTGTTGTACAAATATATGTTGATGACATAATCTTTGGGGCCACTACTGATAAGCTAAGTAAGGACTTTGCAAAATTAATGGGGAGTGAGTTTGAAATGAGCATGATGGGTGAGCTTAACTTCTTCATAGGCTTACAGATCAAACAAAGTCCAAATGGAACCATGATCCATCAGCAAAAGTATGCAGAGGAGCTAATCAAAAAGTTTAAAATGGAAGAATCTAAAGAAATAGACATACCCATTGCAACTGCCACTAAATTGGATGTTCATGAACCTGGTTCATCAGTTGATCAAAAGTTGTATAGGGGTATGATTGGTTCACTCTTGTATCTTACTGCTAGAAAACCTAACATTGTTTTCAGTGTAGGGCTTTGTGCTCGCTTTCAGGCAAATCCTAAAGAGTCTCACCTGACTGCTGTAAAAAGGATACTAAGATACTTGAAAGGCACCACTGACCTGTGTCTTTGGTATCCCAAAGGTAGCAATTTCAATATAGTAGGATATGTTGATGCTGATTATGCAGGTTTTCTAGTGGATAGGAAGAGCACCTTAGGTATGGCACACTTCCTTGGTTCATGTCTTGTGAAATGGGCTACTAAAAAGCAAAATTTCGTGGCCTTGTCAACTACTGAAGCTGAATATGTTGTTGTTGCTTCTTGTTGGGTTCAATTGCTATGGATCAAATAGTATCTGGTAGATTTTGGTATAGAAGTAGGTTGCATTCCTATATTCTGTGATAACACTAGCACTATAAGTATGACAATGAACCATGTTCATCATAAAAGGACCAAGCACATAGATGTTAGGCAGCATTTCTTAAGAGACAACTATGAGAAAGGTTTGATCTCCATAAAATTATGTGCTACTGATAAGCAAATTGCTGACATCTTCACTAAAGCACTTAATAGAGAAAACTTTGAGAGGAACAGGTTGGAATTAGGGATGATTAAGATCACGTAATAGGTCCAGCTCAGAATATTAAAAAGAATTTGGCTAGGAATTCTAACTTTGTGTAAATATCTAGATTAATTCTTACTCAGTCTCATACTTTAATTAGTATACTTCTATGACATGTGTATATATGACTCACTGATCTCTTACAAAGTTTTTTCTATTATGGCATTTGAGACATGTTCAAGAGAATTCTAAATGAAGAACCTGATTCATCAATATGATTTCATATGAAAGATCAGGTATGGTTTCAATACTTTGCACAATTAGAAAGATTAACAATTCAATCATGAGCAGAAGTCCTATACTTGCCAAATTCCTAGAAAATTCTATCCGTTGAAGCATTGAACCATTTTCGTCCATTTAGAACTCTAAAACCATGATTTTGCCTAATATCTAGGGAAGCCAAATAATCATCAAAAGTCTGGAATTACAGTTTGATTAAACTTTTATTTGACCCCTGAAAAGTTGTCGATACGGAATTAATGTCTAATTCTCTTTAAATACATACCACATCTCTAATCTTCTTCATTATTCTAAACCGTCAAAAATTCTCTTCTTCAACTCTAATTTCTCTCTTCTCCAAAATTCCAAATTAACTCAAGAAACGAACAAAAATGTCTAACCCACAAGATCATCATGGTTCTCCTCCACCAGCATCACCCTCAAATTCATCCTCATCTACTCCTCCTAGTGAATCCCCAAAACCTAAGTTTCGAAGGCAGAAAATGTTGGCTCGAAAAACTGTATCATCTGGGGCTCTGAGAAAGGTATTAAATGAAAGGTTGAAAGCTAGCTAAGTGAAAGAAATCCCAACTCCAAATTCTGATTCTAGTTCTGAGTCTGAATCCTTTCAATCTGCGACTGAGGGGGAAGGACATGGGTCTTCTGACTCTGAAAAGACTCAAGAATTCCCTACTGAGGTAAGTTCATCTGTTGTTCAAAACTTTGAAACTAGGTTTGTTCTAGTTGGACCCCATTAGGGATGTTAAATTGGCTAAGACGAGTAGGAGTAGAGGTAAAAAGAAGTCTGAAAAAGAAAAAGAGAGAGTGGGTGCATGTGGTGAAGAGAGGGGAAATGGGAAGGGAGCAACTCTTGCTATATGTGGGGTTGCACAAGAGAGGTTAGAAGAGAGTGGCATGAAGTCAGGGGGAAGTGGGTATGGGGAGGATGCTGAGGGGTTGGTTCATCTGAGCAAAAGGAGAGATGGACCTGTTTCATCTACTAAAGAGACCCTAGCCGATCTACTAAGAAAGACTAGGACAATTTATGAACCAAAGAAACGCAAAGCTACTACACCAAAAGCCCCAAATGTTGCCAAGCCATCCAAGAAAAGAAAAACTTCATCCCCAAAACCTACTATCTCTTCAATGCCTAAGGGAAGAGCCACAAGAAGCAGGGTAAAACAAAGTGAAGCTGACTTACAAAAGGCTCTAGAAGAAAGCAAGAAAAAGAAAATGGAGAAGGGAAAGGGAAAGGTTGCAGAATCCTCTAAGGTTGTAGGGGAAGAGGAGATGGAACTGGTCCATCAAGAAAGGGGTACAACAGTGGAGGTTCCTACACCAAAACCTAAGAAGTCCAAGACTTCTTCCAAGAAGTCTTCTTCTGTACCTGTGTCTACTGAACCCTCACTAGCCAAGAGGACAAGATCTGCAGTGAAAGCTAAACAAGCAAAAGTTCAGATGATGAAGAGTGGAGTGGAGAAGAAGAAGAAGAAGAGGAATCTAAGAAGGAACAGGACTAGTTTGTCATCTTTGGCAGGAGAAAACTTTTGAAAGGTAGATTGTTGAAGGACCTGGTGGAACTAGAGATGATGAGGTTGGTTGACTCTTTAACTACTCAAGGTTGGAAGGACATGGTCCTTCATATGGATGGGAGACTAGCCATAAATGAACTAATTATATTCATGGCTAATGTTGATATTAAGGATGGGGTTGTCAGTAGCTTGGTGAAGGGAGTCCCAATGCAATTTGATGCTGCAAAACTAGGAGAAATTTTGGATACCCTATGAAGGGTTTGATGACTACACTAGGCAAAGGTGGCCATGCCTAGACTCCCTACCTACCGCTCTTGAGATCACAAAGAGGTTCTGTGATTCAGAGGATGTGAATGAAGCCAGGGTTGTGCAGAAAAATGAGATGAGGGTTGAGCACAAGGTTGTGTTTGAGTTTGTCAACAAGTGTCTACTGCCTAGACAAGAGAGAAGACATACTGCAAATTACATGGACCTAGTTCTTATGGAGTGCCTTGAGAGAGGAAAGCAGAACAACTGTCCTGCTCTCATTGTAAAATTGCTAGACAGGGTCATCAATGGATCCAAGGCTCATGCTACTCCATATGGCTTCATACTAACCACTATTCTGGACAGGTTGAACGTGTCTTTGAAGAAATGGGAAATGACATCAAGCAAGGAACATTTTAGCATTAAGACTCTATTGGCTTGTGACTATCCAATCAATGCCATCCCAGTTAAACCTGGTTCATCTCTAAAGAAACCCATCAACAGCAAGGTTAGGACTTTGGTTTAGGAATATGGAACTAAAGATGCTGAAATTGCTAGGCTGAAGGCTCGTGTGGCTGAATTGAAAACTGAGAGGGATAGCCTAAGAACTGAGCTAGTAAAAGAAAAGGAGAAGAGTGATGGAATCCTTCAGAATATGCTGAAAACTCCAGACTCAATCCTCTAGTTCCTCCAAGCCTTAGGTCTCCTAGCACTTGTCTTCTGGACCTGTCTAGTACCCCCAGTAAACCCCAGTGACCCGGATTAGGGATTTTTCTGTTTTTGCTCATGTTTTGAAAGTTTTTATTTCTTTTTGTGGATTGGTAATGGCAACATATCATGATCAATGACAACACCTGTTTTCTCTTGGTCTATGATGATTTTGACCTACATAGTTTAAATATGTGTGTTGATTATTGATAATTACACCATGTTTTCACTTGCAGTTGCCCTAGTGGCCATGAGTACTTATTAAAATCTGGAATTCACACTGTGTATGCAACTTTTCGATGATGCCAAAAGAGGGAAGAGATATTGTGCTTTATACTTCCAGGTCTTTTAATCAGTAAAAAGCACAGAGTTTGTCATCATCAAAAAGGGGGAATTTGTTGGCCCAAGAACAGGTGAAGTTTTGAAGAATGACAAATGAACTCCGTCATGGACTAGATCCATCATGTGAAGCACAGTCATGATCAACCTATACATGTGAGATGCACGTGAAGAAGATAAGTCTCACTGATCAAGTAGCAATATCTCTTGATCTGATCGAAAAGGTTGCATATTGGATAAGGGGAGAAAGTCTCCTTATGTGAAGAGAACACAATTTGGATAAAAGATAGTGTTGGAGTTTGTGTTGTTCAAGGACTCAACTTCGATGGAAGATCAACAATTGAGTCTCAATCAAACACTAATTACTAACTCATTAAATAACAATAATTGTTCTCTTTTACAGGTATTGCACAAACGCAGAAGTTAAACTAAATTGAAAGCAAAAGAACAAGGCGATTTTGCAAGCAATTTAAGTGAGATTTGAGTGTGCACTCCTGAAGCTACTTGAATGAGATAGAAGAACCAGTTCCATTGTGTTTTTTCTTATTCTAGTTCAATTGTAGTAGGTGGTTCAAAGTTGTACCTTTCCAGCTTTCATAGAAGCAATTGTATTAGGTACTTTGAGGGTTCAAGTTATAGGCTAACTTGAAGTTGTCGCAACAGTTAGAGGCTGGTTGCTACAACGGGATTAGAAGTAATCCTTAGGTTTACAAAGAGTTTTGTAAATGCTGTTTTGGCTCAGTGATTTAGTGAAGTGTTGGGGAATATCCTACTGAGTGGTAGGTCGTGGTTTTTTCACCTTTTGAGCCGGGTGTTTTCCAAGTAAAAATCTCTGTGTTCTTTATTTTATGTACTTTTAATTCCACAAACAGTAGTAGTTAGAACACCTAGAAGAACCTGGTTCTTCTAGATCGAAAATTGGGTACCATACAAATCACCCCCTCTTGTGTGGTATTCCCGCTTAAAACATCACAGTAGCTACTCAAAACGACCCTCAATACTAGTAATAAACTTCATATCAAATAGAACCTCGTCCTAAACCTTCATACCCTGACAATGATGTAAGAAACACACAGAAACCCTTAATCACTCATCAGATCGACAGGTCATAGAGCCTTTTCTCCTTCGACAAGAACTATAACAAATTTCTAAGCCAACTTTCGATATTATCCTTCCAAACATGCTATAATCAAATCTGATAGTATCCATTTTAGGTCCAATGACCTCATCTCATCCAACACGACCGCTCAGTGACATGTCACATCAATACAATATAAAGCCATAAATCGTGCAATCCGTGCACCAATAAGTAACATTCCAATGCATTCAATCATGGAAAAATGACTCAAACAAGAGAATTGCCCCACAAGATTAACAAGTACCTCCAAAACGAAATGCTGAAAATCCATTACACATCGTAGAACCATAATATATGAATCTAACACAAGGGATCATACCTTAATATAACTCAGCTACAATGTGTGACCTCATCCAAATGCTGGTCCATATTATATACCTCGAGCCACCCTGCTCAAAATCAATAACCACACTAAATTTGACATCAAGTACCCAAAGTGCATTACTATAACCACGGAGAAGCAAATGACACAATGCCACATCAATCCCGAAAGAACATAACCAATACGCCATCAATCATGTAATAATCAATTACTCATCTTGCTCAAATTCTACTACAAGACCCCAATAGAACCGCAACATGTGTGCATATAACCAACGAGTCACAACTCCTCGTAGCATAGAAGAGTAACTCACAGATCATCTAAGAACACGAATAAGCTCAACAACGACCGAATGACACATCCCTCAACAATAGAAGTATGGAGCCAACTAATCTGATCGGTATAGAATACACATCCTAATTGGGCCTACCAATGGAGCCCTAAATCAGCTCTAGTCACCCACAATAGATAAATAAACCTCCAAAAGTCCACAATGATTGAATCATAACACATACTATCATCTGGTTAGCTTTGGCCACAACTTCACAGTCTACAACCATGAAACAATCTGCTCCTGAGACCTCCCAGTCTCCAAATCCATAGAACATACGAATCACCATATTTGATCCCAACTCCACCACCAAAATGTCTAACACATCTCTCATACATGATCATCCCACGACGAATACTTCTATAATTCTTTCATGCCATATCACAAAAATTAGAATATCAATAGTCGATCAACTAAACGAGTACAACAATACCAATTAAGTATCCATAAATCAACACACAACGTGCCTTCTGAAGTGTACACTCTCCTCAAGCAATACCAAATAGTAATATCATTCACCTAGTCATCTGAAATCGTCCATGTTGCCTAAGAATTCATGCCCTTCCCTTCTAAACTAAATCGTGACCTTGCGCATGCAAATCTCAATTATACAAAACTCACCACACCTATTATGCCATCATATGAAAAAAATACGAAAATCTCAAAATCAACTTTGGGTGGCAAGTAGATTACATATTCAATTATCTAAGAACCTTCCGTTTGATCTCATCTAGGAGAAAATCATAATACGCATCATAAACATGTTCCACACACCAATAGGAAATATACACCTCGAACCATGGTAGAAACCATTGGGAACTCTTTGGAATCCACTTGAACATAACCAAATTATCATAACTGAATCCTTTTAACTTAACCAAGCCACATAGGTCACAAAACACAAGAGTATTTCCACAAAACACCCACAGAGACATACCACATCATAAGTACCCCAAAAAGGACTAATTGTATCCATTACTATGTCGATCAACCTACTATCAAGCTGCCATATTTCTGCGAGTTCCTTCTGAATTACGCTCAAGTTGACACTTCTCTTTGCCAGAACACCATGATCCTTAACCAAAACTCACCCCACGAGATCCTAGAATAAAACCACACTGCCCTGAGGCCTATAAGCTACTAAATTCCCTCTTACGTACCCCAAAGCACCACAATCGAGGCACCCACTCTAAAGAGACCTTATGTGAACCTAAAATTATTCCCTTCAACTTCTTGATACTGAATGTATAATCCACAATGATATAGAAATCTCGCGAGTCTCAACACCATCTCATGTAAATCTCAAACTCTAGCCATATACCAATCCGCAAAATTCTCAATTGCCACATATAACTCTTGAATCCATTAGAATATTTTCGAGAGTTATTCACTCTATTCATATCTCAATTGCGCCATCCAAACAGGTCGAACGACATGTGCCCCATTAGCACGATGACACCCAAATAAGTAATCCCCCATTTATGCAACCAAGAAAATTCCTACTCCATGCACACTACATCATTCACGGATAACCACTCAATCATTCCATGCTTTCCATATACCCACAGAGTGTAATACAACTCGTATCCAGAAATTCCCTTACTCGAGTCATCCTTAATCTAAACCTCTACAAGTCATAATTGATTCACAAATATACCTCAAACCGAAATCAATACAACATATAACCATAAAATCAACTCATCGATAGAAGACTCCCCCACTTGGCTCAAAGCTATGGAATAAAACATCTGATAACTTCAATAACTATACCCCCATTACTGCCACCATACCGTAGTGAAATTCAACTAAATCCTTCATAAGTTCATGTAACACAAATCATCTAATACCCCAATCATCTGCAAATCTCGCATTCATCCTCGTGATGGCCAGATCAACTATTATAATCGATCCAAACTCAAGTCGCACAAGTATAACCCACTAGTAGAAAGAAAACCTCCATGCAACATCATAAAAGTCACACACCCATAGATTACCTCGTAGGTTACAACACACCTGCTTAGCCTCAAACTGACATCTCTTTATACCCTTTCACAACCACAACTACTATGCAATTACTTAATCTTCCTGATTCTAAACTCATCAACAAGACATGAGAATCTAATTCATTCCACAATTAAACAACATGAAATATCCTCCAATATACTCACAACTTGAGACTATACATCAAATCAAAATGAAAATCAAGAACCCAATCGTCCTTTCTACATCTCAAGCAAAACTCTTCTCATCAAATTCAATCTATCTGAACACATCCCGCAGTCACATCATACTTATCATATAGCCATCCGACCACTCATCTTTTCATAAATTCCACTCATAGGGATGCTACCAGATATATAAGTCCAAAACCATGTGGTCACACAATCAAAATCTCTGTGCTCAATATACAGTCAAAACCCAGCCTCAAGTCCTCCAGATTGGCCCATCATCAACACACTAAAATCACATCTCGCACCTCATCCATGGAATCACAAGTCGTCGATGCACAATTGATATCGAGCGCTCATGTGCACATACGAATGCGTGGAAGGAATTTAAAGGATTATGCTTCAAGTTGAATTTATGTTGCACGATAAGAAAAGAAAGATGGGAAGTATATGCTAAAGGCCTATAAGCCTCTCGAAGATAGGTATGGATGTCATCATACCGATCCGCAAGACTCTACTAGACACTTGCTCATGACTTGAAGAACCTATAAACCTAAAGCTCTGATACCAATCTTTCACGACCCAAAATCCACTAGTCGTGATGGCACCTAACCCAACCTGCTAGGTAAGCCAACTAATAACTATCCAATTCCAACAATGTTTAATAAGACAATTGAGCAAAAGAAATTATCTGAATCTTATACATTTTCCAAGGACTGGTAGTACAAATCATGAGCTTCTAAGAATAGAGTTTATAAGGCTGGTATGAAGTAAATACATCATCTGTTTGAAAATTACATTAATAGAGTTTTATGAATATAAGGTTACCATGAACAAGAGGCAGCTACAACCGGAACGCAAGCATGTCTTCAATCCCAGCTCCCGTCGATCACAGCAACATCAGTAGCCAACATTTGCACCCAAGGTGCAGAAGTTTAGTATGAGTAAAACCTACCACATGTACTCAATAAGTAACAAACCTAACCTTAGGTTGAAAGTAGTGATGAGCTGGAACAAAGGTCGGGTCCAACATCTAATAGCCAACAACAGTTCATAACAAAGCAAAATAAGTAATAAAAAAAGTAACTCAGAGATAAAATGCTCAGCCTTTTCATAGTTTCCCGAAAAATAGTTTTGATTTTTAAGTATGTCAGTGAAAGCCCAAATCCTTTACCGAAATTGTCGAAAATATGAGTAAGTTTGAAAACTATGAATTTTTCCCAAAAATCCTTTCCACAATAAATAACATGTTTCATTTTCTTTCTAGATAACTAGTTTGAAATAACTTTCTATGCCCATATGTCAATATGTGCGAGAAGTCATGAATGACGTGATACCGTAAAACATGAGAAAAATGCATCTCTATGTCTGGATGTCATGTGGGCATGTCAATGCCATGTATCTCAGAGATGAACTCATGTACTCACACTCTCAGAGTACTCAATCTCATTGTCTCACACTTACTCATCATGCTAAATCACTCAGTACTGTATATGGCCAATTCGGCCCAGGGAATTCTCGAAATATATACATCAACTGACCAACAGTCGCTCAGTACTGAGTAGGGCCCAATCCAGCCCACGGGGAAGATCCATCCCCAGGTATATAAATGCTTCGGACAAGATCTATGTCCAAGGAAGATGCATCCCTCAATATAATCAATCACGCTCACTAGGGGTACGTGTAGACTCCGGAGGGACTCCTTCAGCCCAAGCGCTATCATAAATCAGTATAACTGCTGTGGCGTGCAGCCCGATCCCATAAATGTCACTCATAATCAGGCCCTCAGCCTCACTCAGTCATCAATCTCTCCAGTCTCTAGGGCTCACAATGCCATGAAACTAGCCCAAAATAATGATATGATAGGCCAACAAATGGTAACAGAGATTGAGATATGATATGCATATGAATGCGTGTGACTGAGTATATAAAGCAATGAAAGCAGATAGCTCAATAGTAGAAATGACCTTAGTGGGTCCAACAAGATAAGCATGTAGCCTAGGCATGGTTTCAAACATGTATCACAGCTCAATAGCTCAATTGCGTAGAGATTTCACGGTTACAGATAAGATCAGGTAACTACACAGTACCACAGAAATAACGGATTCATAATTCACATGGTGCACGCCCACACACGCGTCACCTAGCATGTGTGTCACCTCAACATCAATCACATAGCACGTAATTCGGGGTTCCGTACCCCCAACACTAAGTTTAGAAGTGTTACTTACCTCGAACAAGCCAATTCCAATACCGAGCAAGCTAAGCGATGCTCCAAAAAAGCCATCATGCACGTAGCGACCGCCGAAGGGCTCAAAACTAGCCAAAAGCAACCCAAATACATCAATTAAAGCCCAAGGAAACAATTCCAAATGATAATGATTGAATTCTTAATCAAAACCCAAAACCGGCCAAAACTCACACCCGAGCTCGCACCTCAAAACCTGACAAAACTCACAAAATCCGGTAAACCATTCAATTATGAGTCCAATCATACTGGTTACACGCAATTCCGACTCCAAATCGATGTTCAAAACTCAAAAATTCATATTATGAAACTTTAGACCAAAACCCCCAATTTCTTCTTTAAAATTTATCAACCAAAAGCTAAAATCGAAGATAGATTCAGGAAATATAACTAAAACCGAGTAGAGAACACTTACTCCAATTCATATAGTGAAAATTACTTTAAGAATCACCTCAATCCGAGCTCCATAGCTCCAAAAATGTAAAAATGGTCGAAACCCTCGAAATAGAGTACTTTATAATCTGCCAAGCATCCTCTTACGCGAATGCGGAAAAACCACCGCGTTTGCGATGAAATAAATGCACACTTCCAAAAAAGACTCTACGCATTGGCGATATAACCCACGCGAACGCGATGACCACAGATGCCACAGCTTCGCGAACGCGTCTCACCTTTCGCAATCGCATTGAAGAAGTCTCCAGCTCCTAGCTTTCAAACCTACTGCGCGAACGCATACCCCTGCACGCTGACGCAAAGAACACCAAATCAACCTACCCCGAATGCGATCGAGGAAGCGCAAACGCAAACTACACTAACCGGCATTACCCATCGCGAACGTGATGCTTTATCCGCGATCGCGAAGCACAACTGAACCACCAGAAAATCAGCAATAACAACATGGTCCAAAATAAATCGAAACCCGTTAGAAACTCACTCGAGCCCCACGGGACCTCGTCAAAACATACCAACAAGTCCCATAACACAACACAGGCCTACTTGAGGCCTCAAAACACACATAACAACATCGAAATGACGATTCACACCTTAATTCGAAATATTGAACTTTGAAACTTCAAACTTCCACAACTTATGCTGAAACCTATTAAATCATGTCCGATTGACCTCAAATTTTGAACACAAGTCACATTTGACATTACGGACTTAATATAGTTTCAAAATTGAAATCCGACATCAAATCCACTTCCGATCAAACTTTCCAAAATTTTAACTTTCGCTATTTCAAGTCTGATTCTACTACGAACCTCGAAATCACAATCCGCACGTGATCCTAAGTCCAAAATTACTCAACGGAGCTAACGGGACCATCAAAAGTAAAATCCGAGGTCAACTCTTTCAAATTTAAAGCTTCCTAGTTGAGAATCATTCTTTCAAATCAATCCCGAATAACCTAAACCAAAACCGGCAATTCATACAAGTCAAGATACATCATACAGAGCTACTCATGCCCGTAAACTATCGAGCGAAGTACAAATGCTCAAAACAACTAGTCCGGTCGTTACACTTACCATTGGGTTTTTAGCCATTTTTTCTTAAATACGAAAGCCTTTTTGTTGGATTGATAATATTTTTTAGATACTAATGTACCACTTGACCGTCTAATATAAGTTTACATCTAGCTTTAATCCTAAAAAAATATATTACAGATAAAATAAAAAAACTGACTTCCTTTTTTCTCTTCACCTTTCTAAGTAACCTACTTGATATAAAGAATGAACTGTAATACATACCCTGACTAATAAGCAGGGGGAGACTCAACAGTTCTTGTGGCCTAAGATGAAACCGTATTGAGAGGCCCTTAGATTTATTTTATAAAACTTTTACACTAACAACAAAATTTACTTTCTAAACAACAAATTAATCATTTAAGACAAAAATTAGCGAAATTTTAAAAAGGGAAGAAAAGTGCCACGACCCAAAATCCACTAAAGGTCGCGATGGCGCCTAACACTTCCATCAAGCAAGCCAACAGTGAATGATTAACTTAATTACTCACCTTAGTTTCTTTGAAATCATAATTTTCATTAATTAAATAATATGAAATAAAGTTTATAGGGTAACGTGATAATGAATGCCAATAAAAATAACAAACAACCCGTAAGAAACCCCAAAACTCGGTGTTACAAGTGCATGAGCATCAACTAGGAAATATAATAAGATACAACATCTGTTTGGAATGCAAATTAGACAGGAGAATAGAAATAACCCTGATGGAGACTCTGCAGGTTGCGGATCGTAACATGAAGTGCAGCTCACGGTAAGTCCCCGCAATATCCACACCTCAGCGCCCAAATGACCACCAGCTAAATATGCCCCAGCACAAAATGTGCAAGTATAGTATGAGTATGTAAATCAACGCGTACCCAGTAAGTATCTAGCCTAAACTCTGAGGAGTAGTGACGAGGGGTCGACATCGACACTTACTAGAGGTCCAATTAAATAAATGATACGATAATTCATACAATTTTAAAGTAAACAACAATAGGGGAGTAATATGAAGTTTCAAAATGTTCCAATTATTTCTTTTGTAAGCTTAAATTTCTCGATCATGTATCCCACCTCAATATCTCATAATAAATTCCAAGTGCCAATATCAATCATATAAGAAGTACCATAAAATGTCGGGCGTCAGTGAAAAGTTATCTCGTGAATATTCGGACCACTAGCGATATAACGCACGATTCTGCCGATGTCGTTCGGCCCGATCCAGAGTGGTGTGTACACTGCCGAGGGTCAAGCGGCATGAACCAGAGATGCACCTTTATATTCTGCCGAGGCGTTCATCCCTCTCCACAAGAAGGGAAGGAATTTATCCCATTCCGAGAGATACTGCCGAGGCGTTCGGCCCGCTCCACAAGAAAGAAAGGAAGTTTTCGACCCATAAGATATGTGCTTACAATAAAGTACATGATCACAATAATAAGTACATCTCTTTACTTTATCGAATACCTTAGCCACAACTCAAAGTATTGAAGCTTGACCTGATACTTTTATTTCTAAATCAATTTCAGTTACAACTTTATTTAATTAAGCCAATAGAACAAGTTCAAATAATTCAATTATTATATGATAAGGTCCTAAGTGTACCCGTACATAGACATGCTTTAGCTATGTACGGACTCTCGTCACCTCGTACGTACGTAGCACCCACAACTAGTTGCACATAACAATAATTATCACCCAGGGGGTAGTTTTCCCCTCACAGGGTTAGACAAGAGACTTACCTCGCTCCGAAGTACCATAACCGACTCCAAAGCTTTTCCAACAACTCAAATCGATTCCCATCGCTCCAAAACTAGTCAATCAATGTGCAAATCCATAAATATATACTCTAATATTCATTATAATTCAATTTATAGAAATTTCCTAGTCCGCTCGAAAAGTCAAAAGTCATCCTCGGGCCCACGTGCCCGGATTCCGAAATTTTTTGAAGATAACCATTGCCCAGAACACCACGAACTCAAATATATAATTTATTCTCAATTCCATGCCCAAATGCATGGAAAAATACCAATTTCTAGATTTTTCTTCAAAATCCCAAATTTCTAAAAATTTCATGTCTAAATTAATATATATAACCCTTGTATTTAGCTCACAACTAGTAGAAATCACTTACCTCATGATTGACAATGAAAATGGCGCTCCAAAATCGCTCCTAGTTCGGCTCCCATGGAGGAAATGAGATAAAAATGGCCAAATTCCCGATTTTTTAAAATCACACTGCCCAAACCGACCTTCTTCGCGAACGTGGCGAGTCCCTCGCGTTCACGAAGAAATACCATCTCCTTCTCAAAAACTCCCTTTCGCGAGCGCGAGTCACTGCTCACGAAGGATATGCTTTACCAAGCGAACCTTCGCGAACGCGTTTCACCCTTCACGAACGCGAAGGCTAAAATTCCCATAGGCCCAGTTTCTCCTTCGCGAACGCGATGCCCCAATCGCGAACATGTAGCTCAAAAGTCAGCCGCCAACAGATCCTTCTTCGCAAATGCAGAAATCCCTTCACGTTCACGAAGAACAACACCAAATCCCAGACATTAGCCACCACAACTCAGCCAAACTTGGTCCGAAACCACCCCGAAACACACCCGAGGCACTCGGGACCCCGTCCAATCACACAAACCAGTTCCATAATATAACACGGACTTGTTCGAGGCCTCAAACCACAGCAAAAAACATAAAAATCATGAATCGCACCCCAATTCGAGCTTAATTAACTTTAGAACTTCAAACTTCTACATTCGATGCCGAAACATATCAAATCAGTTCCGACTTACCTCAAATTTTGCACCTAAGTCATAATTGACATTACGAACCTACTCCCAGTTCCGAAATCAGAATCCAACCCCGATATCAAAAAGTCCACTCCCGGTCAAACTTCCAAAAACCTTCAACTTCCAACTTTCGACGACCTCGAAATGACCTATGGATCTCCAAATCCACATCCGGACGTGCTTTTAAGACCAGAATGACCATACGGAGCTATTCCCAGGCTCGGAATCCCAAATACACATCAATAACATTAAGATACACTTCAACCCAAATTTATATAATTCTTTCAAAATGCCAACTTTCCATAATAGGTGCCGAAATGCTCCTGGGTCATCCAAAGCCCGATCTGGACATACGCCGAAGTCCAAAATCATCATACGAACCTATTGGAACCTTCAGACCCCGATTCCGAAGTCCTTTACTCAAAAGTCAAACCTTTGTCAATTTTTCTAACTTTAAGCTTCCAAAATTAGAGATTTCTTTCCAAATCAACTCCGAACTTCCCAAAATTCAATTAAGACCACACGTGCAAGTCATAATATCTGAAGTGAAGCTACCCATGGCCTCAAACCTCTGAACGACGCGCTAGATCTCAAAATGACCGGTCTAGTCATTACATTCTCTCCCACTTAAACATACATTCGTCCTCGAACGTGCTAAGAACTGCTCTGGAGTTGTCTGAAATCACCCTTTAACCCCTTGAGCACCTACCCGTGCTACCACAACCCAGTTGAGCAAATTAGCTCAAGCTAGTCTGAAGATTCTCCTTTTTATTTAGTCTAGTAAGCCTTAGAGCCAAATTCCAACATCCAAAATTTTCAACCAGGCATGTTTCCAACATACGGGCACCGTACCAATCACTACACACCGTACCAAAGCATGATTGTACACCTTTACTGAAGTCACACCATGCACCACATAATTCACACAACCATAATAACATACTCAGACAACAATAGCCGAAATCTCATGAATCCGACGTCCACAACACACCTCATGACACATGTAAGTCCTGTTCCAACTCTCGCAATTTTTCCGCGACGGAAAAGATGTGTAGAAATTCATAACCACCTGCCGAATCAATAAATCATTGAGTCTCTCCTCCTGACAAGAACTATTACCTTATTCCGATCTAAATAATGATATTTGCTCTTTAATATGCCTTATATAAGTCCGATCGCACTGATCCCAGGTTCAATATTCTCATCTCTCCCAGTACAAGCTGCTCGGTAATAAGCTACCTCAAATATTGACCAAGATCTGATATGATGCCACAATGCGCCAACAAGCTACAAGCTCAAATGTAATACATAAGGAAGAACGAACCCTGGAAAGAACTATCTAGTCTGTGTACGAATAAAACGGCCATCAAATACTATGAGCCTTTCTCAGAGAAAAGAAACAGGACACACGAATAAGTAAAAGGAACCATGCTCAACATCTCGTTATTGCGGCGTGCAACGCCCAATGTGACATTGTTGCGGCATGCAACCTGATCCACACGACATACCCATGGTGGCATGCCACTCAATCCAAACAATATACCTGTGGTGGCGTGCCACCCGATCCAAACGACATACCTGTGGCGGATGTCACCCGACCCACACATAACGATCAAAATAAAACACACATCAAGTTGTAACGCTTATACTCATGAAATGTTTGAATATCAACCACAAGCATGTCAAGTGCATAATACAAACCTTGGGGAGACGAATAGCGCCATATGCTATGAAACTCAAGCACAACTAAGGTGCGATATATGATTTGCATCTCAAGAGCCATCTTGCTCACATAACACCACAGCTACGTAGGACCTCAACACATGTGCGAAAAATCAAGCCACCTCATAACCCATAAGGCATAATATAGACTACACGGAATAGTTGAAGGCAAAAATAACATCCAAGGCCCGAAGACCCCTCTATAAGCAATGTTATGCTGAAATGTACACATCCATCATGATACAGAGCACACATTCACATTTAGATCTATCCACGGACCTTAAGCCGATTCTGATCATACCGTACTGAGCTAATAACCTTTCAAAGATCCACAATAACCTTTTTCACATGATACCCAAGAATAGCCGTCAAATCTAGAACAAACTTCCATAGTTCACAACCAAGTGAACAGAGCGCCCTTCAGGAATAAATTCTCACATTAGCGATAATACCACAATCTCCGTACTTGGTTTCAATCTTTAATCAATCAAGTGACTACATGTCACACTTATACAATCTTCCCATGGAATACACTCCCACGACCTTCCGCACCAGGTAACAAGTCTGTATATCCATACCACCGACCATACTAATGCTTTAAAGCGAATCGGGAATCCGCAAATCAGTACACAAGACCTCTTACACATGGCACCGATTTCTGGTGACACTAAAGACAATACTAGCTTACTCTAAACATTTGAATTCTTTCCTGCTCATCCGAGCTCGTGACATTCTTGTCAAAACTAAACCGCAACCTTGATCCTTAACTTCAAACTATCATGTCACTCACTACACCTAACATGCTAATACGCGAGAGTATAAGAATTTCCTCATAACTCTTTAACCACTAATAGAATAAACATTTCATTATATAGAACCTTTCATTTAACTCATTTCAGGAGAATCTTTGCAACCCGCGACTGAATTCCCAAAACCGCAGAAAATACAATCCTTAAGTAGTGGTCTAAACCACCATAACTCTTCTGGGATCTATCTACACATAACAAGCCATTATAATCGAATGCCTCTAATAGATCAAATTACGGCAGCCATCAAGCCTTGCACATACTGCCTCTAATCACATATATAACTTAACACATTGAAGGAACTGATCACTACCACAATCATGCCGATTCAACCATTACTAACCGAACCAACTTCTTCTAACTTACTCTGGACATTCCTTAGAAATAACAATAACTCCATTCAAAATATAACAAACTCAATCCACAATCATCCTGAGTGACCCCATTTCACAAGACCATATTGTCTCAAAACCCACGAACCATCACATACCCTCCTTGTGTGCACATTCGCATCTTCAACTGGTACACCCATTTTGATAATTTCTCTATGAATCCCAAGTTATTTTCTCCCACTCCTCCAATGCTACACCGCAGACCAAATATAACATTGAACACTCCAAGACCCTTTCATAATCCGATGTAAAAGCTTGATACTTAACCATATCATAGACTCGAAGTCCTTAGGCACTGCACTTTAATTTTGAATCCACTAGGACCGTTGTTGAGAGCCACCCACTCCGACTTGGTCCCGAATATAATCAACTTCAAGGCTCTGCTAGCACATAAATACCCTCTTAAAGAAGAACCTGGCTGAATTACCTTCTTTGTACATCACATCTACATGAAGCATAAACTCTGAGTCTTCCCAAAGCCTACACATGAATCGATAAGGACAAGTATAGCACACATCCCCAAATCCTTTGCTCAAATTACCACTGATGTTTTCTTTCCTCAGTCGTAATAACCCATTAATATGCCAATAACCAGAAACCTCACGAGTAGACAACCATGTGATCCAATCATAGACGGTGGGGCTCTCCCACTTAGCTTGAAGCTACAATTACATACCCCTAGAACCCACCAAGATTCCTTTTTACTCATTGACATGATCTCCCATAATCGTCCCACCAAATTTCTTGAAATCTTCCTGTTAAACACTTCATGAACATTCTGAATCACTAGCCATATTCACGTATTTGAGCTCTTACTGGATAACTAGTAGAATTCTTCGTAGAAGCTTCGTCAACACCACACAACTGCTAACCTACTCATAGGAGATAATCTACATATGCACATTCTATGCCGACATCTTCTAACGACACTGCACTAGGTACAATTACTACGAAATCAGTAAACCATCCTGAGCCCGTGCTCATTCACAAGTTGTACAAGTTCGTTCACTCCACATTGATATCATATAAGTGCCATAATACATTCCAACCTGAAGTCATGCTGCATTCTTCTTCATACCAAGCAAACTCCTTCCTGTCGTATCGATTCCTCCTAGTATAGTAGCTAACATTCCAAATTAAGTCCGTAGACCTAGTCACTGTCCATTACGATTCCCAAATTTCTCCAAACTTCCCTCTAGGCATGTGGCTATCCCACCACAAAACTCCTATGCTACTCTGCCATTTTGGCTAAACCATCTTCTTTGTGTAACTGTTCGACCTCTACTTTTCGTACTTGACCTGTTAGTAACTCAACCACCACGAGACACCTCCCGCCATGTCCTTCCTCACTCTTTACTACCGAAATGTTGCCTCAAATCAAATTCATACCTGTAGAACCAAAACCAATGAACTGCTATCAACCCTAAACCTCCTAGAAGATCATCTTTCCCGAGCCATCAACATTAAAAACACCAATTAGAATTCTGAACCGCTGCATACCGCTATCTCTGACGATCATTTCTCAGGCACTATTTCGCAGCACCCTACCCCGTAGGCAAAACCAAGAGGCCATAACACCGACGAACCTTAATGCATTCAAACAAGGACGATGACACCGTATTACAAATGAGAACTCCACCACATTATAAAATACCAAATCTCATTACTCCATCAACCCAAACCTGAACATTCATAGTCGGACTATCTTTCCTCCACCGGAACTAAATATTGTACCTCTAAGCCGTGAACTAGGAAATCCTTTTATCAAGTCATTCACTGTCGTGATCCATAAATAAGCACCCTACCATTACTCTCACACTATGTGATAGCAATGCATGAGTCATCATAACAATCAGTGCCCAACTTCAAAACCATATGCAATACTGATACTGAGCTAAAATGATAGAGCATCCTTCCGCCAAGCAACAACAATACCCCAATTAAATATGCAGGGATAAACATCCTACACCATATTTACAGTACCATTACAATTCCTTGACCCCAGTTGATAACAAGCACTGAACATCCTATAAGAATGAGTATGAAGTAAATTAAGGCATAAGCCTTAAAGGGATCAAATCGCACGATGAGGAATCGAGAAGGGAAGTGTTCCTAATAGCCTTGTAGCCTCTTAAAGATAAGTACAAACGTCTTCGCTCTGATCCGCAAGACTATATTAGACTTGCTCATGACTCGTGAGACCTAAGTGAACCTAATGCTCTGATACCAAGCTGTCATGACCCAAAATCCACTAAAGGTTGTGATGGCGCCTAACACCTCCATCAGGCAAGCCAACAGTGAATGATTACCTTAATTACTCATTTTAGTCTTTTTGAAATCATAATTTTCAGTAATTAAATAATATGAAATAAAATTTATATGGTAACGTGATAATAAATGCGCAATAACAACCCTTAGGAAACCCAAAACTCAGTGTCATAAGTGCATAAGCATCAACTAGGAAATATTATAAAATACAACATCTGTCTGAAATGCAAATTAGACAGGAGAACATAAATAACCCTGATAGAAACTCTGCAGGCTACGGATCGTAACATGAAGTGCAACTCACGGTAAGTCCCCGCAACATTCGCACCTCTGCGCCCAAAAGACAACCCGGTATATATGCACCCGCACAAAATGTGCAGCAAGTATAGTATGAGTACATAAATCAATGCATTACCTAGTAAGTTTCTAGCTTAACCCCGGAGGAGTAGTGACGAGGGGTCGATATCGACACTTACTAGAGGTCCAATTAAATAAATAATACGATAATTCCTACAATTTTAAAGTACACATCAATAGGGGAGTAATCTGAAGTTTCATAATGTTCCAATTATTTCCTTTATAAGCATGATTTTCTCAATCATGTATCCAACCTCAATATCTCATAATAAATGCCAAGTGTCAATATCAATGAGATAAGAAACACCATAAAATGTCGTGCGTCAGTGAAAAGTTATCTCGTGAATATTCGGACTACTAGCAGTATAACACAATTTTGCCAATGTCGTTCTGCCCGATCCAGAGTGGTGTGTACACTGCCTAGGGTCAAATGCCACAAACCAGAGATGCACCTTTATATACTACAGAGGCGTTCGGCCTGCTCCACAAGAAAGGAAGGAATTTATCCCATTTCGAGAGATACTGCCAAGGCATTCGGCCCACTCCACAAGAAAGGAAGGAAGTTTTCGAATCACAAGATACATGCTTACAATAAAGTACATGAGCACAATAATAAGTACATCTTTATACATTTATCGAATACCCTAGCAACAACTCAGGGTATTGAAGCTTGACCTGATACTATTATTTTTAAATCAATTTCAGTTATAACTTTAATTAATTAAGCTAGCAGAACAAGTTCAAATAATTCAATTATTACATGATAAGGTCCTAAGTCTACCCGGACATAGACATGCTTTAGCTACGTACGGACTCTCGTCACCTCGTACATACATAGCACCCACAACTAGTTGCACATAATAATAATTATCACTTAGGGTAGTTTCACCCTCGCAGGGTTAGACAAAAGACTTACCTCGCTCCGAAGTTCCATAACCGGCTCCAAAGCTTTTCAAATAACTCAAATTGATTCTCATAGCTCCAAAACTAGTCAATCAATGTGCAAATCCATAAATATATACTCCAATACTCATTATAATTCAATTTATAACAATTTCCAACTCTGCTCGAAAAGTCGATAAAGTCACCCTCGAGCTCACATGCCCGGATTCTGAAATTTTTTAAAGATAACCATACCCATTCTCAATTCCATGCCCAAATTCGTGGTAAAAATCTAAAAATACCAATTTCTAGGTTTTTATTCAAAATCCCAAATTTTCATGTCTAAATCTATATATAACCCTTGTATTTAACTCACAACAAGTAGAAATCACTTACCTTATAATTGACGATGAAAATGACGCTCCAAAATCGCTCCTAGGTTGGCTCCCATGGAGGAAATGAAATAAAAATGCCCAAACTCTCGATTTTTAAAAAGAACACTACCCAGCCCGACCTTCTTCGCGAACGCGACAAGTCCCTCGCTTTTGCGAAGAAATACCAACTCCAGCTCAAAAACTCCCTTACGCAAATGCGATTCACTGCTCGCGAACACAATGCTTTACCAGGCAAATTTTCGCGAATGCGTTGCACCCTTCGCGAACGCGAAGGCTAAAATTCTCATAGTCCTAGTTTGTCCTTCGCGAACGCGATGCCCCAATCGTGAACACGTAGCTCAAAAGTCAGCCGCCAACAGATCCCTCTTCGCGAATGCGATAATCCCTTTGTGTTCGTGAAGAACAACACGAGACACCAGACATCAGCCACCACAACTCAGCCAAACTTCGTTCGAAACTACCCCAAAACACACCTGGGGCCCCTGGGACCTCCAATCACACCAACCAGTTCCATAACGTAACACGGACCTGCTCGAGGCATCAATCAAATCAAACAACATCGAAATCATGAATTGCACCCCAATTCGAGCTTAATGAACTTTAGAACTTTAAACTTGTATATTCGACGTATCAAATCAATTTCGATTGACCTCAAATTTTGCACTCAAGTCATAATTAACATTACAGACCTACTCCCACCTCTTGAATCGGAATCTAACCTTGATATCAAAATGTCCACTCCCGGTGAAGCTTCCAAAAAACCTTCAACTTTCTACTTTCGCCAAACGACCCCTAAATGACTTACGGACCTCCAAATCCATATCCGGATGCGCTCCTAAGATCAGAATCACTATACGGAGCTATTCTCAGGCTCGGAATTCCAAACGAACATCAATAACATTAAAATACACTTCAACCCAAATTCATGAAATTCTTTCCAAATGCCAACTTTCCAGAATAGGTACTGAAATGCTCCTGGGTCATCTAAAGCTCGATACGGACATACGTCCAAGTCCAAAATCATCATACGAATCTATTGGAATCTTAAGACCCCGATTCCAAGGTCGTTTACTCAAAAGTCAAACTTAGGCAATTTTTCTAACTTTAAGCTTCCAAAATTAGATATTTCTTTCCAAATTAACTCCGAACTTCCCAAAATTCAATTTTGACCACACGTGCAAGTCATAATACCTGAAGTGAAGCTACTCATAGCCTCAAACAGCCGAACGATAAGCTAGAGCTCAAAACGACCGGCCGGGTCGTTACAAAGAGTACAAAGAATAAAGTGGTGGATTATCGAATGTTGAGGTCCAGAACTCAAAGTGAAGATTTTTAATTGGCTATCATCACAATCAAGAAAAAGAAATAAACGTACAAAATGTAATAACATAGTTTGAGCATTAATAGTGTCAAAAATATGTACTCATTCTGATCAATTTAAACGATAATTATAGTTCATTCGATTAATTAGTAGTAGCACTTATTGGTGAATATCTAAAATTAATTATAAATACCCTAATATTATATGTTGAATTATACTAAAAGAAAAACAATGCATTATTATAATGCTTTTGTGTTCATGAAGTTTCAAAATTCAAAAACGATTGTAAAAGAAATTCATTATGTTATATGTGTGTGTCTTAATTCCTATATAAAAAGGATAAAATTAAAATTGAAAAGTGAAGCAAATATACTAATTAATGAGTGAAAATCTTATCATAATTTATAAACTTATTGGTATAAAATAACCTTAATCAAATAACTAAAAAATATACTATAACACTTTTTTATAATAATTATTTATATAAATTCTATAGTATAATAGTAGTCATAATAATAAGAGCTTAAGAGCCCGTTTGGCTTAGCTGATTTAGAGTAGCTGATAAGCATAAGGTGTTGAAAAACACTTTTAAGTGCTGAAGCTGATTTAAAAAATAAGCAGTTACGTGTTTGGATAAAAAAATGCTGAAATTAATAATAAGAAGCTGAAGAACTGGGTATACAAAGAGTTTTGTTTTAAAAAGAAGTATTTTAGGGATAGAATAGTAAATATTTTGGTCAAACCTAAAGTGCTTATAAGCTGAAATTTGATAAGTTGAGGGAGACCAACTTATGACTTTTGACTTATTTTTGGCTTATAAGCACTTTTAATTTTAACAAACGCATAGATAAGCCAAAAAAGTGCTTATAAGCCAGTTTGACCAGCTCATAAGTTGAAGCCAAACACCCTAGTCAATTTGGGGCCTTCAAATTTTGGGGGCGAAAAGGCAATGCCTCACTGACCAAGTCTTTAGAGCCGCCTATGCTAATACGCCACCTATTTAGAGTCCTTCGCCGTATTCATTACATATATTGAAACCTAGATATGGTTATTCCAAAACCCTAGACCTAATTATTATTCGAAAATCTTAGATCTGGACTAAGAGCTGCTTCAATGGCAAATAAAGCAGAGGCTTCAAGCTCCACGAGAAATTCTCCAATACTATCTTTGTACGGATATGCAAATGACGGATATGTGTGGTATCGCAAGAATTTTAGTGTTTTGATATGGTAACGGTGAGTTGATGTTTTACAACGTAACTACGGGTGAATCTGAAGACCATCCTTCTTGGGAGTTAATTGACAATGACGATTATGGCCGAGCTTGTAACCCAAAGGGGCCGGGCTGGAAGATTGTAAAGATATTGGAACACTACACCATGCACGAGGAAAAGTACGAGCAATGGTGAACAACTCAACATTGTATTGGTTTAATATTTACGCCATGTATTTGTATGGATATGATCTTGTTGAAAAAAGATGGTTTCAATCGGAATGTCTCAAAAGGGAACTATGGACAATTCCACCCATGAGTCGGTTTAGTGATAATAGTTCACTATTAATACGGTGTTTATTTGACCTCCATAATGGGAAATTTTTACTGATTGTTCCGAGAGGTGCTGGAAAATCGTCAGCTGCAATCCTTGCAGTTGTCAAAGACAGAGATTCTACTTCCTGAGCCTCATTTCAGGCCCTACGATGGGATGGTGAGGTAAGAGTCAGAAACCTAAATGGCAAGTTTTTGAACTCAAAACATGTTTTTACCGTTTTAAAAAAAAAGTTATTTTTTTATCTAAAACGTGGTATTATACTATGTTTTATTTTAACAAAATTTTAGCCGTTAAAGTAAAGCGTAGTATAATACTGTATTTTACATATAGAGCAGTATTATATTGGGGTTTACTTCTTTTTTGGGCCCACCAATAAGTGTTCTGCGGTTAACTGACATAACAATAATTCAAATATATAAAGCGCGGTATTATACTGTGTTTTAAATAAAAAAATTCTGCACCCTGAGCTAGGACTTGCCTTATTTAAAGGCGTTAGGATTTTATGAAAATCCATTCTTCAAACTTCCGTTCATACTTTTCTTCTTGTTATCAAGCATTTTTTTATAATGTATGAAGAGCCAAAATAAGGGTTTCATTATATTGGGGGGAGGGGGGAGGTTGTAATGGAGAATAATCTGTGAGTTATAATAGTTCACTTCCACAGTATTATGTTAAATTGTCGCTTACAATGGAGTACGATAAATTGGTATCGTTGTTACGTAAGAAAACGAGTGAGAGGAAATGTTCGGTGAACCTTAAAGTAACCGGTAGATTTCCATATTCTGTGACTCCGCAGGGGTTTGCTTATTATTCTGAGTTTAACATCAAAGTTGATGAAATTCTTAGAGATTTTTTGCGGATTCCGGATGAATACAGGGAATTTATTGTAATAAAATTGTTAGAAATATACGTCAAGGTTGAAGACGTTCCCAATAATAAGGGTGTGCATAGTAGGGATAACCCCCAGGCATCGGGTGGTTATTCTGGAGCAGTTTTTGCCGGATAGATTCCTGATGAAAGAGCTTGCCTTGATTTAAACTTATCACCACCGGTGAATGAACAGTGAGGAAATAATATTTCGACTTTATATAATCCACAAGGCGACTGGTAAACTTAAATTTTTCTACGCTTTAGCGATGTTTATTTTATGTTTGAATTGGATTTGTATTAACACTCATATTTTTCATAGGGGGTACCGTCTGGATATGAATTTTACAAGTTATGACCCCGCTTCTAGTTGGAATATGCGTAGTTCTGGCGTGTTGGACCACGGTGGTCCATCCGGGAGTCATCACCAACAAAACAAATGTACATCATGGAACGTCAACACAATATAAATTGTAAGTAAAGTGATATAGCTATATGTAAAGTATTTATCAACTTGAGTAGCTTATCATTTTGTTCTTTTTGTGTAGTGAAAACGAGCAACTTGATGTTCCTAATTTCACACAGTTGCCCATAGACGACGTATTGACTCGTGATTTGACAGATGCACAGAGTCAAGAAGATGATAGTGATTATGACAACAATGCTGATGAGTTTGGAGATGACACACCCTTCCCTGATGAGGGTGATGATGAGGAGGAAGTGAATGTCGAACCTGAGCTGACGAGGGAGGATGTTTCTCCACCTCCCGTTAGATCAAGAGTGTACGAGTCTCACGTGCCTTTTCATGAGCGGAATATTCTCTACCTTGATAATTTGCCAAGTATGCCGGATATGGATGCCCTCACAAGGGATGCTGACGAATTTCGGTCAGCAATGTGGGAAGAGTCTAGACCAGCAGTGCTGCCAAAGGGCATGTATTTTCCCGATAAAGCTCACCTAATCAGGGTTGTAAAAATCTATAGCGTAAGAGAGTGTCGTGAGATGATAGTAAGGGAGTCAACTACGGAGGTATACAAGGCTGTATGTCGTAGAGACTTTATAGGTTGTCACTGGATATTGCATGCTAGCAAGAAAAAATCGGGGTTGTGGAAAGTAGGTAATAAGCACCCACAGATGTGAAATGGACGCATTCAATGAGAATTACTTCAACTTGGATATAGACTTGATTTCTCTTGTCTTGATTCCATACTTGGAAGTGTCCATTAGGTTCAAGATCAAAGAGTGTATTACAGCCGTCCACCAGGAGTATGGGTGTACTATAACCAAAAGAAAGACATATCTCGGGCGCAAACGTGCTTTTGAAATTATTTACAGTGACTGGGATAAGTCATTTTCATCTATACCCAGGTGCATGGCCGCACTGCAACACTTTAACCCCGAGACTGTTGTTGAATGGAGGCGTGAGCGGAGTCCGAAAAGACTGGAATATATTTTCAACTATGTGTTCTGGTCATTTAAACCAGCAATTGATGGTTTTGTGCATTGTCATCCGGTAATTTCCACAGACGGTACTCATGTCTATGAAAAGTATGATATTAAGCTTTTGATCGCAGTTGTAGTAGATGCCAATGGACAAATATTTCCACTAGCTTTTATCATTTGTGCCAATGAAAGCGAAGAGACGTGGACACTTTTTTTGAACCACTTGTAGCAGCATGTTGTCAAACACCGTTCAAGTATTTGTCTAATATCTGATCGACATGGTGGTATTTTAAGTTTTGTACAGCATTTGCCTGAATGGTAGGAACCCTATGCATACCACCATTACTATGTGAGGCACCTGAAGGCTAATTTCCAGAAGAAATATCATGACAAGGCCTTGCATGATTTAATGTGGATGGCTGCAATTGAGCACCAGCAGGGCAAATTCACGGGGCACATGGAAGCAATCTGGCAGTTAGATCCACGAGCCTATACTTGGCTGATGGGACATAAGCTTCACATGTGGATATTGCATGCTGATGGTGGAAGATGATGGGGAGCCCTGACTACAAATGTGTCGGAGTCATTCAATAGCTTATTGAAATCTGAACGTGGATTGCCAGTCACTGCCATGGTCCGGATGATATTCAAACAGATTACGGAGAGGTTTGTTGAAAGCCATAGAGCTGCATCGGAATTGATGGATAGGGGTGTTCAATTTATGCCAATAACGATGAGAAGATATGAGAAGTACATGAGGTGAGCACATTGACATTCATTTTTACAGTACGATCACGACCGGGGTGTTTTTGAAGTTCGCACCGCTATCCGCTGACACTGGGAGAATAATCTACAGATGGTGAATGAAGCCAGCAGGTTGTGTTCATGCGGAAAATGGACCGTCTACCATATGTCGTGCGCACATGCCTTGAAGTGCTTTCAACAAGTTGGTTTAGGGGAAACCAACTATGTTGATAGGCCATATAGTATTGCTGCATACGTAGACGCATATAGTGGGTAGTTGCAGCCATTGGGTGCTGAGCATTATTGGCCACCGGAACCATTTAAATGGTATATAACAAGGACTATTTGTGCAAGCTGCAAGTGAAAAAGAGAACACGTATACGGAACCAAATAGATGTCAGTGATACCGTTTATGCGTAAATGTGTCATATGCTCGCAAGCAGGACACGACCAGCGTAAATGTCCTTCAGCTGGTATGGGTGGCGGTGGTAATCCAGCTCCTGGTGCAAGTTCGTCGAATGTACCCAACTATCAAGGATACACCCACTATTTTGTTTTCGTAATGTTTTTTGTAATAAATGTCTGTACTTGTGTATGTTGCAATATCTATCAAATAAAATTATGTTCCACAATCTTGTTACATCTTATTTTTTAACATGACCTTTTGAATTGGGATGATGATATGGTAGTTTCAACATTCAACTTATTGGTGTTAGTAAAGAAGACAAATATGAAGATTGAAATTTCATAACTTAATATTCGAAGAGATAAAAGCACAACAACCATAACTAAAGCAACATACATGAAAATAAAAGATAATAAAGGATAAATCAAGACATTGTTGTTTCGTTTCAGAAAAATTAAATATGTATAGCGCGGTACAGTACTACATTTTGTGTGTTGTCTTGTCTTTCTGTAAAGCTTAACCGTACAAAAGCTGTTTCATTTCAACAAATTTAATATGTATAGCGCGGTACAATACTAAGTTTTGTGTGTTGTCTTGTCGTTATGTAAAGCTGAACCGACTGCGCAAAAGTTGTTTTGTTTCAGAAAAATTGAATATGCATAGCATGGTACAATACTACGTTTTATGTGTTGTCTTGTCGGTATGAAAAGCTGACCGACTACACAAAAGTTGTTTTGTTTCAAAAAAATTGAATATGTATAGTGTTGTACAATACTACGTTTTGTGTGTTCTCTTGCTTATAAATAACGGGCGCATTGTAATTATTTTTCGCGCTTAACAATAACCAATAGCAAATATTTCCATAAAAGCAAGGTGTTTCTTTGCTTTAACAAATGTCTCAACCCCTTTATGTCCCAAGGTGCGAGTGCGGCAAAAAATGCATGATGCACGATTGTTGGGAAGAAGCTGGACGTCATTACTGGGCGTGTATGAACAAGTTTTATAGGGTTCCCGATGAACCTGTTTGCAATTTTGAGGTATGGATTGATGAAGCCTGTTAGCAGGAATACTACAAAGAAGAGTTGTATTCTCCAGTGGCGAAGCTAGAAATTTTCCTAAGAGTGTTCAAATTTAAAAGAAGTGAAAAAAATTCCGACAAAGGGTGTTCAATATGTATTATATACCTCTAAAACTTAATATTTTACTTATATACATAGTATAATTTTTGGACAAAGGATGGTCAGTTGACCACCCTTATCACTATGTGGCTTCGCCACTAGTATTCTCTTAATTGTTTGTGTTTGAAGTAGTGGGAAAGAGAGCGACAATCTAAACGAGAAGTTGCTGAGTTGAAGTAAAAACTCAAGGAGGTGAAAGAAGAAAAAAATAAGCTGGAAGACAAATTGAAGTGGTTGGAGCAGAGAATACTATGCGGTCGTGACTAAATAATGACATGTACATGTTGAGCATAGTAGTGTATCTTTATGTTTTCCGTGTCATGTGTTTTTATTAGTTGTACTGAATTTATGTTATGTTAGGTTTGCTATGTTTGTGTTTGTGTTGTAGTGTTAAAATAAAATTGTTGTTCAAATTGTGTTAAAATAAAATTGTTGTTAAAGTAACATTCTTGTTATTATTTATATAATGTATTATTTATATAAAATACAAAAAGAAAACAATGTGTCCCACAGCCTGTGGGCTTCAATGCAGCCGCTGGCCTGAGATGCATCCCCTGTCGCCCGGGTATACTATCAGGATCATCCTCATCACGTCGCCTCTTTATATGAGGAAGCGCTGTAGCATGATCGTCAGTAGTGCTGGTAGGATCGGTAGAAGGGGTCGTCGGTCCGCCTGCAACCTACAAAACAATTACTAAGCTTAGTAAATGAAAATGTATATTAGTAATGTACGTGTTAAGTCAAAAAGATTTTCTTACCATGGTCTCATCGGGCTCCTGAATATAAGCATCTGTAGTGTCCTAATCATCGCATAAAGTGGCCTCCGTGACGGGCTGGGATGAAGCCTTAATAAGAAAATAAAAAATTAATATATGGCAGATCATTGAGAAAAAAAACAAATTAAAATTTAATAGTAATACAAACGTACCTGCGCTTGTGATAGATTCGCCGCACCCGACGACGATGAGTAAAAACTCAACCTGCGCCCACCATCCACGACTCGGGTCGGCCTATCCTCAGCTGCGATCGATGGGCCTAAAAAGAACTGCTCTATATCTGCGGTGAAGCTCGTTCCCTTATCAACGATGGATCTGACGGCGTGACCTACGATGCTGGCAGCCCTAGCTGAAGGTTGTACGATGGCATACTACTAGAAGGCTCGTCCTGTTGAGGGATGTAACCTGGCTGATCATCTCCAAGATCCTCAATAGGTGCCTCAACTCCCCCTTGCTAGGGACCACCTCCTTTCCATCCCCCACAACCCTGTAGGGAACCCCTGGCTCGTGCCCGTCCCCTCGGGCGTACGACAGGCCTACCCTGATTGTAGTGCTCTGGCGCCACATACTCAGCAGCATAATCTAACCTATCATCCTCTCTGGCTCGCTGCAGTGTCCGGAGAGCCAGCTCTACCACCAGCCGGCCATACTCAGTGACTGTAGGATTATCAGCATGTTGCTGCATCTGCAGTCCCAACTGGTAGAATAAATGATGACCAATAGCCTGCACAACATTTAAAATATTAATTATAGAACGCTATATCATAGTTATAAGTATGGGTTCCAAAAAAAAATATACCAGTGTCTCGTGTCTCCCGGCATATGGTCTGTACCGACCGCCAACTTGATGAATTTTTTTTGGGGTTCCCGATCATCAGTCGGGTAATGCGGCGGTACCAGGACGTATAAATCTCAATAGTCGGTGCCTGGATCTATAAAGGTGGGCCGGAATCAGGTCCTCTCACTGGTCCCAAGTAGAAACCTGCGCCTCTAGCCATAATTGGGCAGGCCAGCTATCAAGTCGTCGATGTATGGCGTCCAGATGAACTATCAAATAATAACATAAAAGTGAGTATGCGCAGCACAAGTGAATTTATAACAAGTAAGTTTAGGTACATATTTACCTATGCGGCCTCCAGCATATCCAACACATCCCTGACAAGGGGGAGATTATGATGAGCATCAATGGCTCGGTAATTTCCACACCGGAGAACCCACCTCCTATCTAGAGGGAGAAACGGAGGTGCTACATCCGAAGATAATGGTGGTAGAGGTGGTTGCAACAGCAGGAACCGCTCTCATGCTCAAACCTAACATACAAGGTCGACGTAAAATTTAAGAGTCATTTTGATTATATAGAATTGGAAGTAACGAACAGAGTATTCGAATATGTTTTCAC
This sequence comes from Nicotiana tabacum, assembly GCF_000715075.1. Lineage (NCBI taxonomy): Eukaryota > Viridiplantae > Streptophyta > Magnoliopsida > Solanales > Solanaceae > Nicotiana > Nicotiana tabacum. The sequence goes on along the minus strand of NC_134099.1, from coordinate 90,715,592 downwards.
CTGTAGAAGCGGCAGACAACCACATACGTCGCTCTAGGTGCCATGCTAACCCGGCACATACTCTTGTACAGGTAAGCGAGAATAGCAGCACCCCAGCTGTACTGGGGTAACTCATCTAGTTGCTGAAGATGATGTAGAAATCACATACTCACTAGATTTCCCAAAGTGCTCGGGAACAAGACACCCCCAAAAACAAGGAGCAGTGCCAACCTCGTGTACCGATGAATATGTAGAACATATGTCTCGCCTGTGATGTCGGGGTGCTGTGAGCATGTGATTTTTGCCCTATATGAATTACTCCCACAAATTCAAAACAAAATAATTTTTTCCATTATTTGCAATTTCGTGGAATTTCGTAGCATTTTTGTTATTGTTTGCATTTGTCTGTGCATGTTTAATTTTGTTTAAATTATGAAAAATACAAAAATATGTTACATTTGAATTTAGGATTTAATTTTGCATTTTTAAACCAATTAGTAATTTAGTTGCTTTACAAAAATGGAAAATCACAAAAATGGTTTATTTTGCATTGTTCAATTTTTAGATTTGAATTTTGTTGGTTTTACTTTAATTTATTATTTAATTAGTTGTAATAATTATTAGGTTTAATTAATTTAATTTTCTAGGATAATTTGGTTTAGGAATTAAGTTGGGTTTTGTTTTATTTTCATTTTTAGAAAAAAGAAAAGGAATTAAAAGAGAATTGAAAAAAGAAGGAAAGAATTGAGAAGGATCAAATTTTACGCCAAATTAATTAAATTCCCCAGCCCAAATCATTTTCTTCCCAAACCCATGTAAACCCGACCCAAATTGTCCCTAAACCCGACCCACTCCCCAAATATACGCAGAAGAGATACACGGAGACTCCCCAAGCCCTAAATCTCAAACGAACATTGTTCCTCCATCATTCTCACTCGAACCAAGCCCCAAATTTAGTCCAACTTCGGGCGAGTGAATCCCAAATCCTTAACCCACACGTCCCTCCTTCTCTCATTTTGCCGTTGCTAATGGTTTCTGATGCAAGATTCCCATCCCCTCTCACTCGCTCGAATTCAAGTTTTACCATACGATTTGAAGGTTCTGGAGACGAGATATTGGATGAGTGTAAGGCGTTGGATTGATTTCACTCAATTCGAGCCCCACATTCATCAAGGATTCGTCTTCAAAAGAAGCCTTATCCGATTTTGTGAAGGAGGGAGATTTTTCTAGAGTTCTTGAGTTTTTTGGTGTGAGGTTGCTTCAGGTTTTTCTTTTCAACCTTCTTCAGAAAAAGAAAAGAATAAGCAATATATATATATATATATATATATATATATATATATATATATATATATATATATATAGTCTGAGTTCGATTTCATTCAAGTTTTACTGCATTTCAAGATTCATCAACAAAAATCATCAAAAACAGATTTCATTTTTTTTTTTTTTTGCATTTCTTCTTTCTCCTGATTTCTGGTCCTCAACAATGGAGCTTGATTAAAGTTTGAGTTGGAATTTGCGTTTAAGTCCTAAATCTCGGTATCGTTTCAAATTTCTGTCTGAGCTTTTGATCTCTACTCGCTTTTGTTGTTGATTGCTAGTATTAGCTATTGAATTTCACTTGTATTCCTCGTTCGAGCAAAGTTAATCAGAAGTGTTTATCGATTCCAGGTTCATTTCTTCTTCATTTTTATTTGTTTTTCCGTGATTCTGTGTCGTGTGCTCATGTTCTATTATGTTTTAGTCTAAGACTGCCTGAAAGTCAGTGTTTGTTGTTTAGATTAAAGGCTGAGTTCTGTTGGCCTTGATTCAGGTTTGTTTCTGTTTTTGTGTTTATTCTATATTGGACGAGCGATTGTATGCACCGATATAATGGTTGCAGTTGTATAAATTCGCCCACTCGTTTGTTAAATTTGAGCAATGAAACAAATTCATGAAACCTTAAGGGTGGAAGCCTTCTTGTTTGATCATTTCTGCTGGTTTAGCTACAGTTTGAGTGCTAAGTGATTGTTGGGCTTGGTTCACTTGTGAATTAGTGGATTGACACGCATTTAGCTTCACTATAAGGCCACAGAGATTAATGTTCACGTTTCCAACAGTCATTTCTGTCCTTAGGCTTCTTGAACAGAATTAAACATGAAAATTGTGAAGTATTATGGCTGCCTAGTAGCCATCAAAGTTGGTATATATGGGAATGAGTTTTGAAAAAGAATTCTTGTTTGTGTGTGGAGTTTAAACTTGCAATAAGCCATGAGACTCCTTCTAATCACTGTCCATTTGGTGGTCAATTAGTTCGGCAGCTTACGGATATTCATTAAACTTCGATTTGTTTGGTTTTCACTTGTATGATTGGGGCGTAACTAACTGCATATCATCTGAGCAAGTTGCCAATAAGAGGCATGTTCATGTGTTCGTATCTTAAGTATTCTTGACTGTATCTGTTGGTTTTTGTTCGATTTCGGTCATTGTTAGCTGTGCAATCTCGTCTGTTGTAGATGCTGGAGTATTTCGGCCTCTGAAATTTCTTGAGCCAGGTAGTTTGAGCTATGAGGGGCACTGTGTTGTCATTATTTCGCTGATTCTGTATAGCTAGGCCTACCAGTTCTTCTTCACCTCTATTTGGTCCAATTCTTGTTTGTTTCGCTGTTGTCCGAAATGTGTTTGCAGTTTAAATGACTACTGCAGGAGATTTTACCGCTATGAAATCTGTATCTATGTATTCACTTCAATACTCTGCCAAAGGAATTGTGAACCATTATCGTACTTTCTCTGAGTTTGTTGTAAGTCTTGTAACTCCTTTGCTGGTGTAAGTTCAAAGCTAGTGTTAAGAACCTTGTGTGATATTTTGTGTCATCTATTAGAGTTATCCGTTGGTTTAGTTAGGATAAAAAGCAATCCAGGTTCGTGATAGTTTCAGCTTGACTGAATTATTTGTTTAGTTGAATTTATTCAATTGCCGTTTTATTTCTTTCCGATAAATTTTGTTCCTGAAACACATTAACATCATCGATTAGGTTGTAATTTGATTCGATCTTTAGAAAATTTTTTCTCTTTGATGAATGATTCAACCTGGGTTTGCAACATATGAACTGAGGTATTGAACAATTCGTTCCATTTGTCTGTGTCGAAAGAACTCTTTTTGCTTCTTTGAGCTTCGCCATTGCAGCTGAAAGAAATCGATAGAGCTTAACATCTTGATTTTAACCACTAGTTAGTTTGGTTTTTGTTGTTGTGATTCTGTAATAAACTCAGTATGTTAGTGGCTAAATGTAAATATCACTGTTTGGTATTATTTGTTTAGTTAAGTGATATCCTTTACTCAATTGTGATTATCGAGTGGCTAGTTCTGCATCCTCACTAAGAATGAATAGCATAAGTTAAACATGTATCAATTGTATGAGTATGTTCAATCAATTCCTGATGCATGGGTTTGGCTTTTCATTGGTTTATGTAGTCTAAATCCAAGGCTCTTGACCTTCCCACATAATCCCTAGAAATCGGGGCGTGCCATTTAGTTAAATTTTCCATGGCCCTCGCAAAGTTGCAAATGCGTAGTTGTTTTAAGCGCGTTACTTTAATAATTTACCTTCCTAAACTCGGGTGCGCATTTATATGACCCAAATATAAATCTCCACAACGTTAGATAAAATATGTCGAGAGTCGTGGGTGCATTTATGTGATGTGGTTCAAGACGTATTTTAAATGACGTTGCAATTTTCTTTAAAAATGATTAAAAGCGGTTATAAAGTTAAAATTGGCGTAGGTTCATAATTGTTTAAAATCATATGATTAAGCCGAATATAGCAGTTGAGCGATCGTACTAGAACCGCGGAACTCAGGAATGCCTAACACCTTCTCCCGAGTTAATAGAATTCCTTACCCGGATTTCTGGTTCGCGGACTGTAATATAGAGTCAATCTTTCCTCGATTCGGGATTTAATACCGGTGACTTGGGACACCATAAATTATCCCAAGTGGCGACTCTGAATTTTTAATAAATTAATCCCGTTTCGATTGTCACTTTAAGTTGGAAAAAACTCCCTTATATATACCCTTTCTGAGGGGGTGTAGGTAAAAAGGAGGTGTGACAGGTGCAATACCTCCAAATGTTTTCTAATAGTTGTCACAGAAATGCGACTGCCCCCTGAAGCTGCAGCCTCACCCTGTGGCCTGAAACCAGTAAACTGCTGCAACAAGTCCAAATACTAAGCACGCGTCATAGATCTCATATACTGAGGCAGTGCAACGACCAGTCCATCAGCAGGCAGCCTATATAAAACCTGAACATCCTGAAGCGTGATGGTGGCCTCGCCAATGGGCAGGTGGAAAGTGTGTGTGTCCGGTCGCCACCGCGCTATCAACGCTATGATCAGAGACCAGTCGAGCTGCAGCCGCCCAATCTCAAAAATCCTATAGAAGCCTGTATCACGCAGGCGCTGGACTACGCGGGAATGGAAACCTCTCTCCCTCATAAAGTCCCACACGCCGTCCACTCTCCTGGTACGGAGAGTCTGCTCCACTAGCTCTCCCTCCCATACGTAGGCGAACCTATGATCGCCCTGTAACACTAATATCTCATCCGATAAAGGTCCATGATGCACAGCCGGCATGTCCATATCGTCTACTGTAAATTAAACAACATTAATTGTGTGTTACTTTTATAAATTAAATATTTAATTATTTAATTGGACAGAGTATATATCTATGGGTTTCAGGCTCGATATTTGAGGCCCAATAGCACCAAGCTATCCTGAATTCTTATGTGTGTCAATTTTAATATTTTTAGAATTTTGTTGTGTTATAATAATTAATATTTAATTATTTAATTCGACGGAGTATATATCTATGGGTTCCAGACTCGATATTTGAGGTCCAGTAGCACCAAGCTATCCTGAATTCTTATGTGTGTCAATTTCAATATTTTTAGAATTTTGTTAGTTTTATAAATTAAATATTTAATTATTTAATTGGACATAGTATATATCTATGGGTTCCAGGCTCGATATTTGAGGCCCAGTAGCACCAAGCTATCCCGAATTCTTGTGTGTGTCAATTTTAATATTTTTAGAATTTTGTTTGTGTTATAATAATTAATATTTAATTATTTAATTCGACGGAGTATATATCTGTGGGTTCCACACTCGATATTTGAGGCAGTAGCACCAAGCTATCCTGAATTCTTATGTGTGTCAATTTCAATATTTTTAGAATTCTGTTAGTTTTATAAATTAAATATTTAATTATTTAATTGGACAGAGTATATATCTATAGGTTCCAGGCTCGATATTTAAGTCCCAGTAGCACCAAGCTATCCTGAATTCTTTTGTGTGTCAATTTCAATATTTTTAGAATTTTGTTAGTTTTATAAATTAAATATTTAATTATTTAATTGGACAGAGTATATATCTATGGGTTCTAGGCTCGATATTTGAGGCCCAATAGCACCAAGCTATCATGAATTCTTATGTGTGTCAATTTCAATATTTTTAGAATTTTGTTAGTTTTATAAATTAAATAATTAATTTTTAATTGGACAGAGTATATATCTATGAGTTCCACGCTCGATTATTAATTTGACAGCATATATTAATTTGTTAGTTCTGTGTGTTTGTTTTATAAATTAAATAATTAATTTTTGGAAGTGTAATTGGATAGAGTTTGTAGTTAGTAGATACTTAAACTACAGAAATTCTACACTAAAAGGCTCTATATTTTACTACGCTAAAAACTCTATATTTCACTACGCTAAAAGGCTCTATATTTTACTACGCTATAAGGCTCTATATTTTACTACGCTATAATGGCACTATTCTTTAAGCAAATAAATAATGTAAACTAAATAAAAACAATAAACATATTTTAATAACATAACATTCACGAAATTACATATAAAACAGTAAAAGAAATTTATGAACATTTTTATTAACTAAACAAATTATTTCTCAACTTTTAACTATTTTTTTTAAACACTAGTAATTTAATCCGGATAAAAATAACATACAAATTCAATCGCAAACAAAACACAAAACAACGTGGAAACACATTCAAGACAACTAATATGGATTATTATACGAGTTTCGACATAAACTAAATCGGAATACCTCGATGTATGTTTTTAGAAATGTCGAAAAATTAAAATTTTGAGCCCGAAATGAGGAAACCACAACAATCGAAGGCTTGGGTTGTATGCGGGACCTACAATCTTCACTTTTTGTGTGACGGGTGGGGTCCACTAGAATTTATTTTTTTAGAATAGGGGGACCGCTGTTGCAATATTTTAATGGAGGGGGAGGAACTAGTGTTCTGTCGTGGGGAAGAAGGGGGGGCTTAAATTTAATATGTAAAACGCAGTATAATACTGCGCTATATGAAAAATGCAGTATTATGCTGCGCTTTACTTTAACGGCGAAAATTCCGTTAAAGTAAGACACAGTATATAATACCGCGTTTTAGATAGAAAAGTAATCTTTTTTTTTAAAACTGTAAAAATGTGTTTTGCGTCCAAAAACTTGCCATTTAGGTTTCGGACTCGAGGTAAGTAGGAGCAACTTTTTTGTCATTCATGATTTATGCATCTTCTATTGTTAACATAAACTTCTCTATATTGTACGTGGTTGAATTGGAATATGTGAAATTTCCTTTTTGTTCGACAGAATTATTACTGCTTGCAGTTAGATACGGTGTCTATAATTTGCATTACATGTGTATGCAATGTCGTCTTATCTTCTTCTATTTTATTGGATTTATCTTTTTAATTTCATTTTTATGCCATAATTTGAGTAATTCAGATGGAGATTTGAATCATAAATAATATCGGTTGTATACAAGCGTATGGATCTTATAATCTTAGACAGTGAGAAGATGATTCCGATGATGCCCTAGGTGAATACGGACACTCGGTGAGAAGATTATAGGACAAAGAAATCAACAGAAGGAAAAAAGAAAATGTGCCAGGAATTAATTTGGATACTTGGGAGAGGAAGAGAAAATGTTATTAAATACATAAACGATCAATTTAAGTTGTTCACAACGGCAGACAAACACCTCAACTGATCCATTTATCATTTAAACACTTCAAAAGTTATTAAGTGTATCAAGTAAACACCTACATGACAAAGATACCAATATTTTAGTTACATTTGGACGCGTGAGGCTTTTATCAGACTTGTTCTCTCTGATGTTTAGAATTAAATTAAATTTTATACCTGGGTCCCACACTATATTATCATTTTTTCTCGCTCAATAATTTCTAAGCTATAATACCAAGCCTTTTTCACCCAAAATTCCATATGAACCTTCCTCACCCCAACATCATTAGCTCCACCACCTAAAATCATGTAACGATTCCCACATTGAAATCATCATGGAAATGGAAAACAAGAACTAAAAAGAAAGAAATGAAATGCAGAGGAAAAAAAAGAATCAATTTTCATTCAACAAGACAGATACATTGCTACAGTACTAAATATATAGACCTAAAATAATCTACTATCCCTTAGCTGGCAGCCCTAACTAACCATAGGGGTTCAATTGCAAATAATATTAAAAGATGGACTACATTGTAATATCAGATATTTTGGCATTCATTACAATCCACCGCCTTTAAAAACAACCTTGTCCTCAAGTTGGAATTCAAACAATTGAGAATGTAGTGCACCAGCCAGTTGTCTTCTTTGTATTGCAGAAACTTGCTGCTATGAATAGTGGTCATCGTATGTTTCCAAACATTGGGAAGACATGATTCAATGAAGAGCAATGAATTTCCAACAACAATATTGGATACTATGCCACCAACTAGCCACAGATGATCACAACTTGAGCACAAAGGCAAATGGTCTCTACGAAAGCAACATTATAAGTTCCTTCAAACATCCTAATTAGCTTGTTACTCTCATGTCCTTTATTAGCAAAGGATACATAAAAAGTTTCATAGTTTGTGTCAAGTTGTTCATGATAACTAGGCAAAGCAGTGCACTGATTGAAAATGTTCCGAAAAGATAAGAAAATTCAACTGTTGTAGCCAAGGCTTCATTCGTAGAATTTTCCAGCTTAAAACTACTAACCTTTGTTTGATTAGCCATATAACTAAGAGAGCCACTAACACTACAAGGTAAGCGATAACCAAAGGTTGAAGCAAATGATACAGCAACCAACAACGGGCCAACTTGGAGCAAAATCATTGATGTTATCACGGCAAATGTACCAGTTCTGCTTGGTACAATATACTTCAATGGTGAACCCCAGTGACTCTTTATCCACCATTTCTTCACATCATTTCCCAAAAGGACAACTTCAGTTAGTATCATATAGTGTACTGCCATGAGCAGCAATTATTGCTGGAATAATTTTTCATCATTCTAATCAAACTCTACAGTGTAGTATACTAACTGTAATATCTTTGCTACTAGTAGCATCAGACTCTCTTGATTCCATAACACAGTACATTGAACCAAGAGCTTCACATCAAACAAATCATAATAACCAAACTCCATCCTTCCTAGATCAAAGAAATCTTTGTTGAAGCTCTTCAAACTGGAGCATAGTATACCACACGCGTCAAACTCTTCACCTATTGCACATCTCAAGTGACCCGTATTATGATCATCCAACCTATAGGCGATAGATACATCTACTACCACTCTGTGATACTCTACTCCAACAGCAAATGAGATCCCATAAATAGTCAAGGACACTGACATAGCTTTAAGAACACCAGTAAATGTGATCTCATTAACTTTTACCAGTATTTCCATCCTTTCTTCATGAAAAATCAGCAAATCATTTGTACCGTTTTGACCTATAAAACCAATCATATTAAGTAGGAGCCAAAATAATAGAAGTAGTAACATGGCCACATGGCAATTGTACCAAAAGGACTCAAAAATAAATGATCCATTCAAGTAGCTCATTAGTAAAATAGAGGACCTCAAGCATCACAACTGAAGAAGATATCCAGCCACTATTAATCCAGCCACATATCTTCCCAACAACTTCAGACCAGAATGAGGGAATGACACTAAGCGAAATAAGCATTGCATTACTGGAAACACTATGCAATAGTAATCTTTCATTTTGTTGCGCACACACAATCAACATATCATTCCACATACCTAAATTTCTAGAAGCATTATACGCTCCTTCAATTTTACCCCGTTTGGGATACAAAGTTATCAAGGAACTTCTCATGAATTAATCCAGATGAATCATGACTCCTATTAATACCCAAACAACTTAACAATTTGCAGTAATGGACCACAAAATCAGCCACTACAGGTATTGAAAGTCTCAATTCCTTCTCGCTTTTACCATTCAAATTAGAACAATACAACATCACAATTTCCGAGATCATATTTCTATTCAGTATTTCTTTGAATAGTTTGACAGCAACCCAATTCTTCCCACATTCTGGGTACCTACTCATTATAGAATTCTTTGCTAACACCTCACATCTAAATCCCATTTTCAAGGTTCCTAAACAAATTAATTGTCCAAAATGATAATCGAAAAGCAACACACACATTTCCGGCATACCAAAGGAAACATGAGCAGTTACAATTGACATTTTAGCTTTAGTAGTAACACTCTTACCAGCATCCGCAACTTCGATCTCTATTTGTGTAACAGTTGAAGCAATTTTACTATTTTGTATTGGTCCCTCATATTCAACAGATAAAATCTTATTGTTATTTGGCAATAAGTAGCCTTGGTCTCCTAAAGGAACATGAAATGATTCTTTATCTGCTATTTGGCTAGGAATCTTAGTTGTACCTCTTTGGTAACTTTCATCAAACACCTGATCTTCCTTTGTTTTGCCCTCCTTCTCCTCTTTATCCTTCACCTTTCTTCCATCCTCAATGTCGTTATTTTCAAATTTCGACCGTCTCTAGTGTTTCTTCTTCGTCCTCATCTACTACTTGATTTGTGACGCCTTTTTGGTGAGACGATGTTACTACCACTGACTGCTTGTTGTTCAACATTTCAGTTTCGTTCTTTTAAGGATTTTTATTAAACACATGCTCCTCATTTATTTCAGACTTCTTCTCAAGGCTACCTTCAACTTTTAGGACCTCTTGTTGCGAATCCTCACCCATAGTAATTAGTTTCTGAACATCAAGATCAACTTCATTTCTCTTAGGAATTTCATCAAACACATCTTCCACCAATTTAGACAGAGGAACCTCTAATGGATTTTCTTCATCATCATATACTGCTTGCTCTGCCATATCGTTCTGGGCAGATGATGTTACTGTCCTTTCTTGCTTAGATAAGTTCATGCATCTGTGAAAATACCTCATACTCACCTTTCCGAAATAAGCAGGATGGTTTTTGCCAAAGGGAATTCTGTGATGGTGCATATTGCTTGCATTTCCTCTACCTCCTGCATGTTTTCTTAGTTTTTTGATACGGCCACGACAGGCACTGAAGTACCCTCTCTTCTTCATGTTCCTCCAGAATTTTGTCGTCATCGCTAGAGGATCTCCGTGTGTAGGCGCAGTAGCTATCACCGACACTATAGTACCACCCCCATCTGAATGATATATAAACCCGCATAGTTACTGTCAAATTTTTAAGCACATGGAATATTTTAAGAGTAAGCACTTATGGGTGAATCGAGATAATTACATCCTTCAACCGTTGGGTTAGCAAATCTATCGGTGAAATCACCACCAGAATCACGATAAACACTTGGATTTGCGCAGGGATACTGAAGATATGCGTACGGGTCACCGAAAACCTATTGCTCACTCGCCGACCTTCGGAACTCATATTGATTTTGTGAACTATGGAAGGTCTGAAAATGATTTTGATACCATTCTTTCATATGTTATAGTCTTCTATTCGATCTGTCCATAAAATCTTAAATTTGTTGCTCCAATTGATTTAAACTTATGTCTGACTCCGCCATTAACATCGATGAATAGCCGAGAATCGTCGGCTCTGATACCAACTGTAAGGATACCCTTTGGAATCATCGTGGAAATGGAAAACAAGAACTAAAAGGAAAGAAATGAAATGTAGAGAAAAGAAAGACTCAATTTTCATTCAACATGACTGATACATTGCTACAGTACTAAATATATAGACCTAAAATAATCACATATCCCTTAGCTGGCAGCCCTAACTAACCATAGGGGCTCAATTTCAAATAATATTAAAAGGTGGGCTACATTGTAATATCAGATATTTTGGTATTCATTACAAATCACCACGACACCACCTTCCACCATAAATCCACCACTTCTATTTCAATCTGGACGCAAAAAAGAGTATTAAAAAGCAAACAGAAGCTCGCATCGAGTTCAACCATGGATAACCTCTAAAGGTTCAGCCGCGGATTTCAGCCGTTGATTTCTACTTTTTTACTTATACACGATGGACCATCAAGGTTCATCCATATATGATAGTCTTCAAGACCACTGGATTTGGCACCACTCTTTTAGCCTTTGGATTTTTGAGTTCATTAACCCTAGAAATAGAGGAGAAAAGAGAAGAAATGAGGCAGGACAGAAAAAAATAGAGTACCGGAGCCTTTCTTGCCCATACCTTTCTTGCCCTGCAGTGTCACAAATCTGGTCTTTGATAATTTTGTCATCGACATGAATAGTTTGAGTGGCAAACTTGACACCAATGGTGAACTTAGATTGCTGGTTGATTTTTTTTTAGTAAAGCGAGAACGCAAGTTGGATTTGCCAACTCATTTCCTTTTCCTTGTGGATGTTGCTCATTTACATATATAAATTGTTAATTATTGAAATATTTTTTGTCCTACAATGGTATTGGCTTTGTTGAATTAGGGATGAGAGACAGATAGGACGTAAGAGGGAGATGGGGAAAAGGAAGAAGAAGAATAGGTTTGGGGGTGGGGGGAAAGGTGCAGGGTGTTGGTCTGCTTAAAATTAAAAAAAAGGATTTTTCTCTTCTTCTTTAAATGTATTTATTTGTTAATTACAAACTAGTGTTAGAACTCGCGCGATGCGCGGATAATTTGACAAAAATTATCTATTTTTTTAGTGTTATTTATTTATCTTTTATTTTTTTAATTAGTTCATAGTATAAATATCCTAACATTAACTTTATCCCCCACTTTTCGTGTGTCCATAATATAATATTCCTTTTAATTGTAATTTTCAATCATCAAAACCACAAATAGATAAGCCTTTTTATAAAAACATCTACCAATATTTTTAATTATTATGTGTTATATATATAATGAAATTATGAATTCTTGGGATGACCCAAAAGGTCATCACTTGTGTTGCAAGTGCATTCAGTGTTCCGAGGCCTAAAAAACCTCCCTTTTACCACACCTTGATTTGCGTGCGTGGTCCGGACCTATATCCGGAAAGTCGTCTATGTGAAAATATGAGAAATAAAATTTTAGAGTTAAAAATTTGATTATGGTTGACTTTGGTCAAAATTTGTAGGAAACGGACCCGAATCCGTGTTCCGACGATCCCGAGAGGTCCGCAGTAAAATATGGGACTTGGGCGTATACCGGAAAATGAATTCCGAGGTCCCAAGCCTTAGAAATCAATTTTTGAAAGAAATTGTTTTGCTGAATTATCTAAGAAATAAAGAAAATAATTAATGTTTGAAACCATTGTTATCGGGCCCGTATTTTGGTTCCAGAGCCCGGTAAAAACTTTTCATAGTATTTGAAAGATAATTGTAAAGTTTGGTAAAAACGGATTTTATTTGACATGAGTTGGACTTCCTGTTGGAGAGTTATGAACTTTGAGAGTATTGATGAAAATATTGAGTTTGAGGTTTAATTTATGATGTTACATGTTAGTTTGATGATGTGATCGTACGAATAAATCTGAGGGATATTTTTGAGGTTGTGTGTATACTTGGTTTTGAGTTCCAAGGGCTCGAGTGAGTTTCGGGTAGGTTCCGAGATGTCTTAGGCTTAAAACCAGATGTTGCAGGTTCAGAGAAGTAGCGGGTCTCTGAACCCGCCAGTGCGCTCTGCAAGAAAACGTGTGCGACCACGGAAGGGGCCAGTGCGGTCCGTGGTCGGCCTTGTGCGGTGCGTGGTGGAGGGTTGTGCGGCCACAGTCGACTTTGTGCGGTCTGCACAGGGGCACTGGACTGCAATATCCTCAGGAAGGACTGTGTGGCCGCACTCCATTTTGTGTGGTCCACACAGGGGGTTTGAGAGGGGTATAAATAGACGGGATTTTCAGTTATTTTCATTTTTCAAAACCCTAAAAAAAACATAGGAAGCGATTTTTCAAATAACTTTTCTTCTCCAAAATATTGGTAAGTGATTTTTAACTCATTTTCTTCATTCCTTAACATCTTTTAACATGATTTCAACTTCAAATCAATGATTTCCATGGGGGAAATTGAGTGTTTTGAGTAGAACCTATGTTTTCAAAAAATGGGGATTTGGACCTCAATTTGAGGTTCGATTTCAAAACAAATTATATATTTGGGTTCGTGGGGGAATGGGTAATCAGGTTTTGGCTTGAACCTCAGGTTTTGACCATGTGGGCCCAGGGGCGATTTTTGACTTTTTGGGTAAAACTTTAGAAAATTCATTTTCATGCATTGGAGTTGATTCATTTAGTGTTTATTGACGTAATTAAGTAACTTTGACTAGATACGAGCAAATTGGTGGTGGAATCAAGGAGTAAAGCTATAGTTAAATCGTGAATTGTGTTTGTGGCATCGAGGTAAGTATTTGGTCTAACTTTAGCTTGAGGGATTAGGAGTTGTGTCTTATTTGCTACATGTTAATTGCGGAGTATGAATAGGCATGGTGACGAGTATATATACATTGGTGTCAAGCATGCCCGTGAGTTTTGTATTACAATTGTTATGACTCCGTTGTGGTTTATTGCGCTTCATATGTTATTATCACCATTGTTCCATTGCCGGGATGTTTGTTTTGATAGTATTGTTCCCTTGCCGGAATGTTATTGAAATATCATTGTTCCCTTGCTGGGAAGTTGTTATATTACTCTTGTTCCCTTGTCGGGATTCCTTGTGATTATTGTTGGCTTGTAACTGGGAGCAGGTGGTACGCCTACCACAAGATATAATAAAATGGGAGCGGGTGGTATGCCTACCACAAGATATAATAAAATGGGAGCGGGTGGTATACCTACCAGAAGATATAATAAAATGGGAGTGAGTGGCATGCCTACCACAAAATATAATAAAATGGGAGCGGGCGGTACGCCTATCACAAGATATAATGAAATGGGAGCGGGTGGTACGCCTACAACACGATATAATGAAATAGGAGCGGGTGGTACGCCTACCACAAGATAAATGAAATGGGAGCGGGTGGTACACCTACCACGAGATAAATGAAATGGGATCGGGTTGCACGCCTGCAACAAGATGTGAAAAGAAAGTGAAATCTGCCTTTGTTTTCCTTATTCTTGTTAGTGGTTGGATTTTGATTCCTTTATAGTTCTCTTGATATTCTGTTTTACCTGTTTTCCCCCGAAGCATGTTTCCCCTTCCCATCTATATTTGTTTATTCTATTTTACTTTCCGTTGTATATTATATAACTGCACAGATTTATTTGGTAGTCTGGTCCTAGCCTCGTCACTACTTTGCCGAGGTTAGGCTAGACACTTACCAGCTTATGGGGTCGGTTGTGCTGATAACACTCTGCACTATGTGCAGATCCTGGAGCAGCTTTTGGACCATAGTGTGGAGGCTACCTTCAGTCCACGCGGAGATCTAAGGTAGACCTATAGGCGTCCGCAGGCCCTGGCGTCTCCTCTATTCTTATTTCCTGTTTCTTTTTCCTTTTATTCAGAAACAGTGTATTGTCATTTTCTTCAGACTTTCTATGTAGTAAATCTTAAACCGTATGTGACACTGTGACACCAGGTTTTGGGTGCTTAGGGTTTTAAGAGTTGTAATAGATGCAGATTTCGTATATTTAATTGTTATCTTCCGCTTAAATATTTAAAGTTCCGATGTTTTCATGTTATCGTCTTATATTTGTTAAATAATTGGTTAATGAAGTAATTAGATTAAAGGTTTGGCTTTCCTAGCTCACACTAGTAGGCGCCATCAGGACTCTTGAGGGTGAGAAATTCGGGTCGTGACAAGTTGGTATCAGAGCTCTAGGTTACATGGGTCTCACAGTTCACAAACAAGCTTAGTAGAGTTTGAGGGATTGGTACGGAGACGTCTGTATTTATCCCCCAGAGGCTATAGAGTTAGGAAGTACTTCACATTTATTCTTTCCTATCGTGCGGTTTGGTTCCTCAATGCTAATTGAATTTCTACTCTATTCTTTCGCAGATGGCGAGAACGCGCACTTCCTCATCCACTGACCAGTAGCCCGAGCCCCCAGCAGTAGCTCCACAAGGGGCAGAGGGTGAGGCCGAGGCCGTGCTAGAGGCCGAGGTAGGGGCAGAGCTTAGCCCATAGCAGCAGCACCAGTGGCGGAGCCTCAGATTGACTTTGATGATGAGGTTCCGGCCCCAGCAGTTCCGGTGGGCCCAGCTCAGGTCCCAGAGGGGTTTATTGCTACCCTAGTTCTTCAGGATGCTCTAGTCCGTCTAGTGGGCCTCATGGAGACTGTCACCTGAGTAGGCTTACTTCCTGTAGCACCAGCCGTCTCTCAGGATGGAGGAGGAGCCCAGACTCCTGCTACTCGCACTCCGGAGCATGTAGCTCCCCCGATTCAGACTCCAGTAGTTTAGCTTGTTGGAGCATTTCAGCCAGGTGTGGTAGCTCAGACCAGTGATGGAGCGGCTATGTCTGCCGATGCTTTGTGGAGGTTGGATGGGTTCACCAAGCTCTTCACTACTACTTTCAGCGATGCATCTACTATGGATCCCCAGGATTATCTAGACACCTGTCACGAGGTTCTTAGGAACATGGGGATAGTTGAAACCAATAGGGTCGATTTTGCTACTTTTCGCTTATCTAGATCTGCCAAGACTTGGTGGAGAGATTATTGCTTAGATAGACTAGCTGGATCGCCAGCCTTGACTTCGGAGCAGTTTACGCAGCTATTTCTGGAGAAGTTTCTCCCCATTACTCATAGAGAGGCCTATCGGAGGCAGTTTGAGCGCCTCCAGCAGGGTTCTATGACTGTTACCCAGTATGAAACCAGATTTATCGACTTGGATCATCATGATCTTATCATACTTCCCACCGAGAGAGAGAGGGTGAGGAGGTTCATTATTGGACTTATTCAGCCGATTTATCTTCAGATAGCTAGGGAGGTTGGGAGTGAGATATCTTTCCAGGAGGCGGCCAATGTGGCTCGGAGAGTTGAGATGGTTCTGTCACAAAGAGGTGGTCATGGATCGGACAAGAGACCCCGTCATTTAGGCCGATTCAGTGGTACCTTGTCTGGAGGTAGGGATTCATATGGTAGAGGCCATCCTCCTAGACCTTTTCAATCAGCACTTCAGGTTTCTCACGGTGCTCCAAGTAGCCGTGGTCCTCAGATGCAGTATTCCGATCAGCAGTCCTACAGTGCACCACTAGCTCCTATCAGTGTACCGCCACTTCAGAGTTTCCAGGGTCGTCAGCCCCAGCAACCGAGGGCTTGTTTTACTTGTGAAGACATGAGGTACATTGCTAGGTATTGCCCTCGAGCAGCAAGCAGCATCAGGGTTCCCATGCCATAGTTCAGGCACCAGTTGTTCCACAGCCAGCCAGAGGTAGGGGTAGAGGTGCTAGAGGTGGAGGTAGAGGTCTTAGAGTGGAGCTCAGGCCGCTAGAGGTGGAGGCCAGCCAGCAGCAGGCCGTCCCAAGGATGTAGTACAGGGTGGTAGGGCCTAGCCTCGATGTTATGCTCTTCCAGCCAGGCCTGAGGCTGAGGCTTTAGATGTAGTTATTACTGGTACGATTCTGGTTTGTGATAGAGATGCTTCAGTATTATTTGATCCAGGGTCTACGTACTCGTATGTGTCCTCTTATTTTACACCGTATCTGGTCATGCCTAGTGATTCTTTGAGTGATCCTGTTTATGTGTCTACATCGGTGGGTGATTCTATTGTGGTAGATCGAGTCCATCGTTCATGTATAGTTGTGATTGGAGGTCTTGAGACTCGTGTAGATTTGCTTCTTTTGGACATGGTCGATTTTGATGTCATTTTAGGTATGGACTGGTTATCACCTTACCACGCTATCTTGGACTGTCATGCCAAGACTATGACCTTAGTCTTATCAGGTTTACCTCGTTTAGAGTGGAGAGGGACTCCTGATCATTCCACTCGCAGTGTTATCTTGTATGTGAAAGCTCGGTGTATGGTTGAGAAGGGGTCTTTGGCCTATTTGGAATATGTTCATGATTCTAGTGCGGAGGTCCCTTCTATTGATTTTGTGCCTGTTGTACGTGAGTTTCCTGAGGTTTTTCCTTCAGACCTGCCGGGTATGCCACCCGAAAGGGACATTGACTTTTGCATTGATTTGGCTCGGAGCACTCAACCCATTTCTATCTTGCCGTATCGTATGGCCTCGCCGTAGTTGAAAGAGTTAAAGGAGCAGTTGCAAGACTTGCTTGACAAAGTATTCATTAGGCCGAGTGTTTCGCCTTGGGGTGCGCCGGTGTTGTTTGTTAAGAAGAAGGACGGATCGATGAGATGTGTATTGATTACCGGTAGTTGAACAAGGTTACAATCAAGAATAAGTATCCATTGCCGAGGATTGATGATTTGTTTGATCATCTTCAGGGTGCCAATGTATTTTCGAAGATTGAATTGAGATCTAGATGCCATCAGTTGAGGATTAGGGTATCTGATGTCCCTAAGACAGCTTTCCGCACTCGGTACGGGCATTATGAGTTCTTGGTGATGTCATTTGGGTTTACAAATACCCCAGCAGCATTTACGGATTTGATGAACTGAGTGTTCAGACCTTATTTGGATTCGTTTGTGACAGTCTTCATTGATGATATTTTGATATATTCCCGTAGCCGGGAGGAGCACGAGCAGCATCTTAGAATGGTTCTTCAGACTATGGGGGATAGTCAGTTATATGTTAAGTTCTCAAAGTGTGAGTTCTGGTTGAGTCCAGTTGCATTCCTGGGTCATGTTGTATCAGCAGAGGGTATTCAGGTTGATCCGAAGAAGATTGAGGTAGTCAAGAACTGGCCCAGACCAGCATCAGCTACAAAGATTCGGAGTTTCTTGGGATTGGCAGGTTACTATCGTCGATTTGTGGAGGGGTTTTCATCTATCGCAGCCCCGATGACCAGGATGACCTAGAAGGGTGCCCCATTAAGATGGTCGGATAAGTGTGAGGTGAGATTTCAGAACCTCAAGACAGTCTGACTACGTCACCGGTGTTGGTTTTGCCCACAGGTTTAGGGCCTTATACAGTTTATTGCGATGCATTTCGTATTGGGCTTGGTGCAGTGTTGATGTAGGGTGTCAAGGTCATTGCCTATGCTTCGCTGCAGTTGAAGATTCATGAGAAGAATTATCCGGTTCATGATTTGGAGTTGGCAGCCATTGTTCACGTGTTGAATATTTGGAGCATTATCTGTATAGCGTGGCATGTGAGGTGTTCACGAATCACAAGAGACTACAGTATTTGTTCAAACAAAAGGAGTTGAATTTGAGGTAGAGGAGGTGGTTGGAGTTGTTAAAAGATTATGATATCACTATCTTATATCATTCGGGAAAGGCCAATGTGGTGGCCGATGCTTTGGGTAGTAAGTCAGCCAGTATGGGCAGTCTCGCTTATATTCCCGTCAGCAAGAGACTGCTTGCTTTGGATGTTCAGGCTTTGACCAATCAGTTCGTGAGGTTGGATGTTTTTTAGCCCAGTCGTGTGTTAGCTTGCACGGTCGCTCGTTCTTCTTTATTGGAGTGTATCCGTGATCGACAGTATGATGATCCCCATTTGTGTGTCCTTAGAGACACAGTGCAGCATGGAGGTTCCAAGCAGGTTACCTTAGGTGATGATGGAGTTCTGAGATTGCAGGGTCGAGTTTGTGTGCCTAATGCGGATGGGCTCCGAGAGTTTATTTTAGAGGAGGCCCATAGTTCCAGGTACTCTATTCATCCGGGCTCCGCTAAGATGTATCAGGATTTGCGGCAGCATTATTGGTGGCGGAGAATGAAGAAGGATATCGTCGCATATGTGGCTCGGTGTTTGAATTGTCAACAGGTTAAGTACGAGAATCAGAGGCCTGGTGGTTTATTTCAGAATATTGAGCTTCCCGAGTGGAAGTGGGAGCGTGTCACTATGGATTTCGTTGTTGGACTCCCGCAGACTCGGAGGAAGTTCGACGTAGTATGGGTCATTGTTGATAGGCTGACCAAGTCAGCGCATTTCATTCCTGTGGCAGTCTCCTATTCATCCGAGAGATTGGCTGAGATCTATTTCCGGGAGATTGTTCGTCTTCATGGTGTGCATGTGTCTATCATTTCGGATCGAGGTACGCAGTTTACCTCGCATTTCTGTAGAGCAGTTCAGCGAGAGTTAGGCACGCGGGTTGAGTTGAGCACAGTATTTCATCCTCAAACGGACGGGCAATCCGAGCGGACTATTCAGATTTTGGAGGATATGCTCTGAGCTTGTGTCATTGACTTTGGAGGCCCGTGGGATCAGTTTTTGTCTTTAGCAGAGTTTGCCTACAACAACAGCTACCAGTCGAGTATCCAGATGGCCCCTTATGAGGCTTTATATGGTAGGCGGTGTCGGTCTCCGGTTGGATGGTTTGAGCCGGGAAAGGCTCGGTTGTTAGGTACGTATCTGGTTCAGGATGCCTTAGATAAGGTCAGGATTATTCAGGATAGGCATCGTACAGCTCAGTCCAGGCAAAAGAGTTATGCCGACCACAAGGTTCTTGATTTGGCATTCATGGTCGGTGAGCGGGTATTGCTTCGAGTGTCGCCTATAAAGGGCGTGATAAGATTTGGGAAGAAGGGCAAGTTTAACCCTAGGTTCATTGGCCCGTTTGAGATTCTTGATCGAGTGGGAGATGTGGCTTATAGACTTGCGTTGCCGCCGAGTTTATTAGCCATGCATCCAGTGTTTTATATGTCCATGCTTCGGAAGTATCACGGCGATCCATCCCACGTGTTAGATTTCAGCACTGTCCAGTTGGACAAGGACTTGTCTTATGAGGAGGAGCCGGTATCTATTCTAGACCGGCAGGTTCGTCAGCTGAGATCAAAGAGTTTTCCTTCTGTTCGTGTTCAGTGGAGAGGTCAGCATCCTGAGGCATTGACCTGAGAGTCCGAGTCCGATATTCGGAGCCGTTATCTCCATCTTTTTCCCGACTCAGGTACTTCCTTCTTATGTCCGTTCGAGGACGAACAGTTGTTTTAGAAGTGGAGAATGTGATTACCCAAAAGGTCATCACTTGTGTTGCAAGTGCATTCAGTGTTCCGAGGCCTAAAAACCCTCCCTTTTATCCCACCTTGATTTGCGTGCATGATCCGGACCTATATCCGGAAATCCGTCTATGTGAAAATATGAGAAAAAGAAATTTTAGAGTTAAAAATTTGATTATGGTTGACTTTGGTCAACATTTTTAGCAAACGGACCCGGATCCATGTTCCGACGATCCCGGAAGGTCCGTAGTAAAATATGAGACTTGGGTGTATGCTCGGAAATGAATTCCGAGGTCCCAAGCCTTAAAAATCAATTTTTGAAAGAAATTGTTTTGCTGAATTATCTAAGAAATAAAGAAAATGATTAATGTTTGAAATCATTGTTATCGGGCCCGTATTTTGGTTCCAGAGCCCAGTACAAACTTTTCATAGTATTTGAAAGATAACTGTAAAGTTTGGTGAAAAAACGGAGTTTATTTGACGTGAGTTAGACTTCCGGTTGGAGAGTTATAAACTTTGAGAGTTCTTGATGAAAATATTGAGTTTTGAGGTTTATTTCATGAGGTTACATGTTAGTTTGATGATGTGATCGTATGAATAAGTCCGTGGGATGTTTTTAAGGTTGTGTGTATAATTGGTTTGGAGTTCCGAGGGCTCGGGTAAGTTTCCGGTAGGTTCCAGATGTCTTAGTCTTAAAACCAGATGTTGCAGGTTCAGAGAAGTTGCAGGTCTCTGAACCCGCCATTGCGGTCTGCAAGAAAACGTGTGTGACCGCGGAAGGGGCCAGTGCGGTTCGCGGTCGGCCTTGTAAGGTGCGCGGTGGAGGGCTATGCGGCCGCAGTCCATTTTGTGCGGTCCGCACAGGAGATCTGAGAGGGGTATAAATAGACGTGATTTTCAGTTATTTTCATTTTTCAAAACCCTAAAAAAAACATAAGAGGCGATTTTTTAAACAACCTTTCTTCTCCAAAACGTTGGTAAGTGATTTCTAACTTTTTTTCTTCACCCCTTAACGTCTTTTAACATGATTTCAACTTCAAATCAATGATTTTCATGGGAGAAATTGGGTGTTTTGAGTAGAACCTAGGTTTTCAAAAATTGGGGATTTGGACCTCAATTTGAGGTCCGATTTCAAAATAAATTATATATTTGGGTTCGTTGGGGAATTGGTAATCGGGTTTTGGTTCGAACCTCGGGTTTTGACCATGTGGGCCTGGGGTGATTTTTGACTTTTTGGGTAAAACTTTAGAAAATTCATTTTCATGCATTGGGGTTGATTCATTTAGTGTTTATTGACGTAATTAAGTAACTTGTGGCTAGATACGAGCGAATTGGTGGTGGAATCAAGGGGTAAAGCTATAGTTGAATCGTGAATTGTATTCGTGGCATCGAGGTAAGTGTTTGGTCTAACCTTAGCTTGAGGGATTAGGAGTTGTGTCTTATTTGCTACATGTTAATTGCGGAGTACGACGTATAAGCATGGTGACGAGTATCTATACATTGGTGTCAAGCATGCCCGTGAGTCTTGTATTATAATTGTTATGACTCCATTGTGGTTTATTGCGCTTCATATATTATTATCACCATTGTTCCCTTGTCGGGATGTTTATTTTGATAGTATTGTTCCCTTACCGGGATGTTGTAGAAATATCATTGTTCTCTTGCCGGGAAGTTGTTATATTACTCTTGTTCCCTTGCCGGGATTCCTTGTGATTATTGTTGGCTTGTAACTGGGAGCGAGTGGTACGCCTACCACAAGTTATAATGAAATGGGAGCGGGTGGTATGCCTACCACAAAATATAATGAAATGGGAGCAGGTGGTACACCTACGACAAGATATAATGAAATGGGAGCGGGTGGTACGCCTACCACAAGATATAATGAAATGGGAGCGGATGGTACGTCTACCACAAGATAAATAAATGGGAGCGGGTGGTACGCCTACCACGAGATAAATGAAATGGAATCGGATTGAACGCCTGCAACAAAATGTGAAAAGAAAATGAAATCTGCCTTTGTTTTCCTTATTTTTTTTAGTGGTCGGATTTTGATTCCTTTATAGTTCTCTTGATATTCTGTTTTACCTGTTTTCCCCCGAAGCATGTTTCCCCTTCCCATCTGTATTTGTTTATTCTGTTTTACTTTCCGCTATATATTATATAACTACACAGGTTTATTTGATAGTCTGGTCCTAGCCTCATCACTACTTCGCCGAGGTTAGGCTAGACACTTACCAACACATGGGGTCGGTTGTGCTAATACTACACTGTGCACTATGTGCAGATCCTGGAGCAGCTTTTGGACCGTAGTGTGGAGGCTACCTTCAGTCCACGCGGAGATCCAAGGTAGACATGCAGACGTCCGCAGGCCCTGGCGTCTCCTCTATTCCTATTTCCTGTTTCATTTTCCTTTTATTCAGAAATAGTGTATTCTCATTTTCTTCAAACTTTGTATGTAGTAAATCTTAGACCATCTGTGACACTGTGACACCAGGTTTTGGGTGCTTAGGGTTTTAAGAGTTGTAATAGATGTAGATTTAAGATATTTAATTGTTATCTTCCGCTTAAATATTTAAAGTTCCGTTGTTTTCATGTTATCGTCTTATATTTGTTAAAAAGAAATAATTAGTTAGTGAAGTAATTAGATTAAAGGTTTGGCTTGCCTAACTCACACTAGTAGGCGCCATCACGATGGGAAATCCGGGTCGTGACAGTTCTGTTAATTAACTTAAATTTTCTATATAATAATTTAGTTAATATATGTAATTTTACTCTATCACTTGGAATTATTGTAGGAATATTCCTTTATGACTTTTTATTTATTATGATTTCTGTTATGTCTATATCACAATATATGTATGATTTTTCTCATCATAATTTTAATTATAAGTTTTATATTTTTAATATTATCCATGAAATTTATATTTTATTCTCTTTTTCTTTGTTCTTTGATTATCTAATTATATTATTCCTTACCTAGTATTATTAAATTGTCATATGAAATTTTAGTAACTTACTAATTTAATATAATACATTGAATATAGTTTTCTATAAATTACTACTGAAATTTAACTTAAATTTATCTTGTATGACTATTTCTCCAAATTATTTCATTGTTTAAATTTATTTATTAATTTTATTTTATCTTTTAAAGCAATTTAACGTATAAATTCTCTCACACTATATCCATCCCCATCTTCCTATATTATTTTCCCCTATTATAAATTCTTATATAATTATTTCATCTAATATTTAATCCAATAATAGGTATAAAAAAATATACATATGCTCATACTTACACTCCATCGAAATCTCAAGGCTTTTTTTTTCGTATTTGGAGTTTTCTTTTTAAATTTAAAAACTTGAATAAGATTTGATCTATTTATTTTTTTTATTCAAAACTTTGGATAAGTTTTAGTTGGTTTGATTTAACAAAAGAAACATATAGAAGATATATAAAGACATATAATGCCGAGCATATACTTTAAGCTGGTTGTGCCACTATCTTCATGCTTGAACTTAATATATACAATGCAAAAAAGCAACAAAATTAAGTGGTATTTTTATTATCTTATTTCTGGCTCCAGAAAAAATAATGTATTATCCGTGAGCATATGTTTAAAGAATCAAAGGAATAAGCATAGATCATCTCCTTCCCTTTGATAGTATTGATATTGTTGTTATTTTAATTGTATGATGCTGTTTTTTCTTGACTCTGCCAGTATAAAGCCGAAAAAATTTAGAAGAAAAACTTAAATGTTAATTTTATCAAGTAAAGCATCTGAATAAATTATGAAAACTTTGCATAGTGCAAGCAATGAACTTGTATATTTTTATAAACCAAAAAAGTTAACCTCTAGCGTAGAGATATTTTAAAAATCCCCAAGCATTCTTGTACAGTAACTCTTGAATATGCATTTACGTTATAAGTACATAATATGCTTCTCACCGCATAAACTCCAGAAAATAAATCGAGCAGTATAATATAAATACCTTCTCATCCTGCAGTATCATCTCCAATTAAAATGGATTATGTCTTTTTGCAATCTGGAACCATCCATAATCACACGATACGAACGTTTAAATTCCATAGCATCTTTGTATCGGATATATCATTGATGAGGTTAGTTTTTGTATAATTTTTTTGAAGGAGTAATGGCTTCAACCTAGTTTTTTCTATATGATGTATACTTTAAAGGTTGAAGTTGTAATGTATTATAGGTTTATATTCCAATAATAATGTAGTATTCTTGTTAGTATTTATAAAGTAGCAGATATTATTAGGGTTTAGAGTCTATCGTTAAGGGTGTTTTCAATCATTAATGACCTTTCCTTTGGCAGAAAATTTTTGAACAAATTCAAAGCTTGATTGTTTTTTTATTTTGGAATGACTCTTGGTCACAATATTTTTTTTCAAATATGATTCATGATTATTGTATGATTATTCACTTTCCAAAAATATTTCGTAATCAGCCATGTCATGCATCCTTGATTTCGTCACTTTGAAGGAAATTATGCATATTATGTGTCATATAATTCTATTCCTGTCAAGATATTGCTTATATTCACAAAATTCCAAAACTCATGATTATTCTAATACTAAATTTAAGTTCTCCCTTTCTAAACCAAAACTGACTCCTTTTTTTCCTTACATATAACCCAATTATTATTAATGTAGCATTTAATGAGGATATCATATCTTTTAGTAAACCAAAAATAAATTATTATTTCCTTACATCATACTATATTATAAGTATGAAGCCCAAATCAAAAGGTTGAAAGACTAAAATAATCCTATAAAATTAAAAGACTATATTACCCTTCAGCAAAATCAATACCTTAACCAGACATACGTTAGCCAACCTCCTATTTGCTACTATAAATTTTTTGAAGAATTTGAAAAGTTCCATTTTATAATTAAACGTATACTAGCTCAATTAATAAATACATAAACGGAAGCTCAAGCCTCAAGGAACTCCAACCGGGAAAGAGTTATAAGAAGGTTTTTCCCCTCCATCCTTATGGGCTTTGACATCTAAAATGCTTTTTAGCATTTCCTTATGTGTTCTTTCCTTTCTTTTTGCAGACAAAGAAAGAAATTAAGAGCTGAATAAGTAAGCAAAGCTGTTGGAGGCTGGTTTGTGAATATTCATTAGATTCAAGTCCCACTATACCGTCCTCTCGCTTGCGTAAGAAGTTCAGCACAATATTAATTGTAAGGCTACAATCTCTATATGCCACAGTCAATGAACATTTAAACATGTATCATTACATATTGTTCTTGTACTTTAAGAAAATATTGAGATATTGTTTTTCCCTTTTAAGGGGAGGTATTTTTTACTTCTTGAAAATATAATTTCAAAACATCTGAAATTATCGGTACTTTCTATCACAGGAAGTGCGATTTTTTTTAGCAAAAGAATTTCGAGTTCTAGAAATAGTCTGCCATGAAAATATTTAAGAAGGTAAAAAACCTTCCCCAATAATAATTTACTGAGTAAAAAAAATTAAAAAGAATGTTATTAATTGCACCAAAAAATGACAATTAAAAATAAAAATTTAAAATTTCAAAGAATGTGAACAAAATTTTCTACAAGTATATTTAATAAATATTTGACACACTGTTTCAATTTGATTTTCGTTAACGTTGAGATCTTTTGATTTATGAACTTTATAATGATGGTGAACTTTGTAAAATTGGCGTTAATGTTCTTTTATAGAATGTATGATAGTTATAAACTATTAAGTCAGATAAAGCAATAGAAGCAAATTAAATTATATGAAGCGAATTGAATTAATATGAAATTGCTAACAGCAATAAAGAATAAACGGGTGAAAATCATTTACATCCCCTAAGTTTACTCTAAAAAATCAAACTCATCCTCCAACTATGAACAATTGTCATTTTCATCCTTTCATCCTACGCAATATCTATTTTACCCTTTGATATTTTCAACTCCCCATATACGTAATACTTTTTTATATTATCTAGATATTTTTGAATGCAGGTATTTATTCATAATTTAAATAATATTATATCTTATTATATAATTTAGTCTAAGTTCACTAACATTTTAAATACAAAATGTATTTCTATTTATTATTATTATTATTATTATTATTATTATTATTATTATTATTATTATTATTATGTTCCACTATTTTTATTATTCTTCATGTGTATATAAATTTTTGAGTTTTGATTGTTTTTAGTAGATTTTTCGAAAATCATAATTAAAGTTCATGCAAAGTGTAAATAGATAATTTTTAAAAATTTATTATAAAATTTACCTATACTTTTTGCCCATTATTTTTATTGCATGCATTGTATAAATTATGAAATTTTCACTTTCTTTTATTCTTAATTTTGTAAATAGATTAAGTTTTGGTTGCTATTAATAAAATTACTGATACGAATAAATTAATTATTGTAATTTTTTTATTTTTTTCATTTATCTTACTATTGAACATCATTAACTTATATGCTTGATTACTACTACTCTCACTTTTTTTAGTTTCGAAGAAGTTTTTTTAATTTGTCTATAGGTAAGTTGATAAAATAAATTAAAATTAAAAAATATCATTATATTAAAGAATAAAAATAATAGATAAAAATTGTAGAGGGTATAATAGGTATTTTAAGAAATTACCTTTGTTATAAAGAGCATAATAATATTTGTTTAAAGTTGGAGAACGTGTTTGATTTTTAAAATAGACTAGGGGATGTACATGATTTTACCCAGAATAAACAGGTTGGGAAAGAAGATAAAATAGCAATCTTTAAATGGCCGGTTAACTGCTTGCACTGAATGAAAGAATATGGGATACATAAGGAGAATTTTCTTAATCGTTTCAAATTCTTTTGTACATTCATAAACAATTAAAAGATCATAATTGCATTCTTGCAGTAAACCTAAAATTTTAATTATACTAACGATAAATTTCATGTATTAAATACATGTAAGAAATATTAAGTGAGACACAAATTACCAATAACGTTTTTGCACTCCATAAATAATACTCTCCTATCAATGTAGGCGTCACGTCACACCCATTTAAAAAATTATTTTGCATTAAATTATAAGAAAGATTTAACTAAATTACTCTTTATCACTCCTCAAACATGGGAAGACTTTTTAGAAAGTTATACAAATCAGGTAATTAACCAACCGAGTTACTAAAATTTTCAATTAGTTTTTCTTGTCCTAAATGACACTTATTTTAAATCAAATTTGAAAGGATAAAAAAAACTTAAATATGGAACAAACTACAAATAACTTTTGTATATAATATAAATTGTATAAACATTTAAGTTGTATTTAAGACAAGAGGGTTGCTCTGATGGTAAACAACCTCCACTTCCAACCAAGAGGTTGTGAGTTCTGAGTCTCCCCAAGAACAAGGTGGGAAGTTCTTGGAGGGAAAGATGCCGAGAGTCTATTGGAAACACCCTCTCTACCCCAGGGTAGGGGTAAGGTCTGTTGTTGTTGTATAAACATTTTAGATAATAAATGCGGTTAATAAATTATTGCTACTTTTGACAACGAGTCATGTAATGATTGATATGGGCTGCACGTGCAATGCACTTGTCAAGAAACTAGTAATAACTCAAACGTGCATAATCTTAGAAACTAAATTCAAATGATATCTAGTCAAAGACAAATCCAATAACCATGTAAATTAAATTTGATCAAATTTAGTTTGTCTTAATCCTTCTTAAATTTGTCTAAAATCTATTTCGATTTTGTTAGAAGTGCCAAGTGGCATTTTCTTAATATGCCACTTGGCTTAACCCCGTACTTCACTACCCTCTTTTTAATATAATATAAATGTCAAATTTTTTAATTACAAATTACACGTGTCATTCTTTAATTGGTTCCTTTGACACGTCATTGGCAAATGTAACTTATGTATATGATCTGCGGTACTCGAGTGTCTATTTGATATACTTAATAGTCACTTGAAGTGTTTAAATGATAAAGGGGCCAATTGATGAGTCTGTCTGATCGTTGAGGACAACTTAAAGGGCTCGTTTATATATTTTGCTTATATTTAATTATAAACGAAGGAAATATAGATCTCTAGAAGAGCAAGGTGAGAATTTTTCTAAAATTCCATTTTCAACTTTATGTAGCAGAACAATAATTGTGGACAAATTACTTCCAAGCAACAGATTTGAAATAAAGCTTCTTATTAGTGGCAATGGAAAAGAGTGCACCAATTTAACGCAATATTACAAACCTTTTCACTATGAGTTTATTCTAATTGACAAAATAACGTCTAAACTTTATTGGTATCTCCAATTCGGCACATTCGCATAGACAGAAATTTGCTTTCATGGCCCCCGAAAGAGAAATTATATCCTATCATGTCATCATATCATATAATATTTATTATATTATAAATGTGAAACTTTAAAGTTAAAATTAAAGTAACAAAATGTCTATGGAAAGGTGAAAGACCATTTTATACTTCACTAGACACTACTTCTATAAATTTTGATACCAAATAAGTTATCTTACCTATACTTGAGAGTTGAAAGTGTTTCTTTAACTTTAGCGTACAATGTATATGGAAAGGAAAACATTTGGTGAATGAAAAGTTTTATTAAAGACTTAATCTTATTATTCATTTTCCTTATTAAGTTGTCACGACTCGATCGGTCGTTTTTGCCTTCTAGATCCCCATCCTCTAAATAAGACTCCTCGTATGTGCTTTAACAGTTTTATGACTTGCGGGGATGGTTAATTCGGGATTTGGAAGGGTTCGGGTTGAAATCGGAACACTTAGTTCCTTAATATTGGCTTTAAAAGGGTAAGTTTGACTTGGGCCAATATTTCTAGTAAACGACCTCAGAATCGGAATTTGATGATCCTAATAAGTTCGTATGATGATTCTGGACTTGGACGTATGTTTGGATTGGTTTTGGATGACCCGCGAGCGTTTCAGTGAATAAAGTTGAAAGTTGGCTCGTTGAAGGTTTTAAAGTTCTTTAAATTTGGTTTGGAGTAGGTTTTGGAGTTATCGAGGTCCGTGTAGGATTTCAAAATCGAGAATAGTTCTGTATGGTGATTTAGGACTTGCACGTAAAATTTGGTGTTATTCCGAGTATTCTAAGTATGATTCGGCACGTTCGGAGCAAATTAAAAACTTGAAATTCATAAGTTGATTCAATTTGGTTTTGGTATATGATTCTTAGTTTTGTTGTTGTTTTCGCATTTCGAGAGTTCAAGCAGACCCGTATTATATTTATAGACTTGTTAGTGTAGTTGGACGGGGTCCCGGGTGACTCGGGTGAGTTTCGGACCATCCGGAGTTGAGTTCAAAATATGCCATCTGCTGGTTCTGGTTTCTTTCTTCGCGTTTGCGAAAGAGGGGCCGAGTTCGCGAAGAAGGAAAATATGGGGAATAAAATTTATGCTACGCGTTCGCGATAGCCAGCTCGCATTCGTGAAGGTCTGGGACCTGTGGCCTTCGCGTTCGCGCGATGTATCCCGCGTTCACGTGACATGGTCTGCGTCGTAAAGGAGGTTGAGCTGGGTGCCCGCTATTATTCTTCGCATTCGCGAAAAATCCCTCGCATCCGCGTAGGGTAGGCCAAGCAAGCCTCCGTGTTCACGAAGCTCCCGTTACATTCGCGATAGGCATTTTTCTGGGGCCTGAACCATTTGCCTTAGCGATCACGAGGCCTCTTCCGCGATCGCGAAGAAGCAATACCTGGGCAGTGACTTATTTTTAAAACAGGGCTTAGGCCATTTTCTCTCATTTCTCATTCCCTTGTCCAATTTTGGAGGGGTTTTCACCTACCTTTTGAATGTAAGTAATTTCTACCCAATATTAGTTTAATATATAGAAGGGTTTATATTGTTAGACCATAGTAAGTGTCGGAGTCGATCCCTCATTACTACTTCTTCGAGGTTAGACTAGATACTTACTGGGTACATGTTGTTTATGTACTCACGTTACACTTCTGCACTTAAATGTGCAGGATCTGAGGCAGGTGAATCTGGATATCAGTCCGGCGCGCACACTTGAATACCACTCCGAGACTTCATGGTGAACTGCCTTCCGAGTCGTTAAGCAGCAGCTGAAGTCTTTCTTTTGCTTATATTTTCTATCTATTTCACTTCAGATAGTAGACTAGTATTCTTCTGCCTAAAGCCTTTAGCTTTTGCTGAAGCCTCCATAGAGATCCCAAACACCTGCATCTCTCATACCTTTCTAACTATATCATAGAAGTCTAGCTGCTCCATCCAGAAGTTTATGAATTTGAAGTAATTTATGCTTTCCTTTTGATCTGAATAACATTTCAATAGAAGTGGTCTATGGTCTAATCGAGTTCTACCAGGATGTCTGACTACTACATTTTGATACTTGTGCATCCATCCATTATTGATTAAGATTCTGTCTAATCTTTTAAATATCCTCCCCCAAGGGCTCCAGTTGTTACACCGGGTGAAGACTGATCCCACATAACCAGCATCATTGACTCCACAGCTATCCATACAAGTTGCAAAATCAAAACTTTTGCTAGCTCTATGTGGCCTTCCTCCCCTCTTTTCACAGGCGTCTAGGATTACATTGAAGTCCCATCTTATTCACCAAGGCCTATTCACATGTGTTTCCGTATCAATTAGGTTGTCCCAAAGCTCTATTCTTTCTGCTGCAGTATATTTTGTTAGGGATATAGTAGATATGCCCTAGATGCAATCTCACATTTGATGATTTGAACATATTTTTGTGAACGTTATTTGATATAAAATATATGGCATTCTTTTATCATAGTTATTATTAATTGTTTGATTAATTTGATAAGGTCCTTAATTAAATTTTGAGATTTGTCATCGTGATAGAGATCATGATAATGATAGTCTCTTACAATTTAATCTAAATTTGTTCTTGATCGTAGGATTATTAACTTGGACATTAGTGATCCGGTTAGATCAATATTTATGTGATCGTCTTTATTGGATAAAGATTAGTTGATCTCATTAACTAAATCACATAGATAGATGACGCATATAGAGATATGATCATTGAACCGACTCATTGGATAATTCCTAATTGTTAGAATTACCATAAACTGTCAATAGGATATTCTCTTGAAGAATGTGATGTAACAGTTTCCTTTGACCTGAGATCGTCATAGTAATTGACAAGTTATTCATTGTGCTTTGATACCAGACACTTATGGCCCTAGGGCGATAGTTGAAAGGATATTGGGCATGATTAAATACTTGTAAAATTAATGATTGATCAAGATGGAATCTGTCAACTCTTGATAATGAGTTTAAGCTTCATGTTGTCATGAATTATAAACGACCAAATTAGGACCTTGGTCAGGTCAATTAAATGAAAGAAGAAAAGAGTTTCTTAGGTCATTCAATGGTCGATTATATTTGACATGAACACATAGTTGGTCGCCTATTAGGATTGGACAGTTGAACCATATCCTAGAGTGATCCAGAGCTATAAGGACAGAAGGAATTACTACATTATTCTTCTACTGGTTCTTGAGAGTAAATTGTATGCTTCATGCTATCCGGTCGTTAAGGAGTGTTGCTAGACGCCACCCTTGATTAGTATATTGATGTGGTCTATTTACTACCGGTTTAGTATTGAACCTATGGGGTCGCACACTAACGAGTGTTCTGATCTTTGCTAAAGGATTAATTATTTTGGTGTTTGATAATTAAATTAGAGAATTTAATTAGTCAAATAAATTAAAATATTAGTCCAAATGAAATATTATTATATTCTTTGCTAGCACAGAGGATATAATTAATATTGTGAACAAATTAAAGTTTTCTATTTGGAAGAGAAAATTAAATCATTTCTCTTGATTGAAATATATATGTGATATATATAATATCAATTAATATTGATTTATATAAAGGTTATATATATAATATTAATTTGTTCATAGCAACTTGGAATTGGAGATAAAAGTGCATAAAAGGACTTGTGGGAAGAGTAATCCAATTTGGAATTGGACTTTACATAAACGTCCATAAAGGACGTGTCTGACAACTTCAAACCCATTCCATGGGTTTCATATCTTCCTATTTTCAATAGGAAATTGAAATTGGACTTTATGGAAAGTCTTTAAGATTCGGCGGCCACATTACCTATTGAGAATGGGTTTTCGATTTTTTCATATAAAATTCATGAAGTTTATTTTGTAATAAACTTTTACCCTAAATAAATCATTACCTCAACCAAATAGGAAAATGGTTAGTAGGTGACCCTATATAAAGAGTGATGAAGAAAATTTGCTGCATAATTTTTCTTGAGAAGAAAACTCATTTTGTGAAAGTGAGAGTGCAATACAAAGCCAAGAGAGAAAATACAATTACAAGAAAAGTATTTCTTGTTCTTCTAATTTGAGTTGAGATTTTTGAGAAAAATTTCAACACAATATTCTTCGTTCAATTTGTTCGCGTGTTTCATTTTTCAAAGAGTTGATAGCAAGGATCGGTCTCGGTGTGGATACGTATAGAGTCTTCGCACTATCGAAGAATTTGAAATAAGACTTTCTTCACCATGTACGTCTTAGATCCGATCTATTGACATGTAAATAAATTTTAAACACAAAAAGATCTGTCTAGGATTGTTATTGTCTTCTACTGCATGTTACGAACACATATACGCAATCCATCAGTGGTATCAGAGCCGTGGTTTATTGTGTCTAAAATTTATTTACGAAATATTTTAAGATTATATTTGAAGAGTTCAAACCATAATACATGTGTATTATGCAATAGTCAAATTGTTTGAATGCATATGGATTGATATAATTTTATTGTGAATAAAATATATATACATATAAGTTAAACTCTTGAGATAGTTCGTAACTTGAATTTGAAATTTTTGTATTAGATATGATTGTAATCTATAATAGGTTATTGGATTCTACTGTTATTTTAATTGTTATTAGTTCATGAGATGTTAATTAATAATAGTTTTCTGGCATGAATTATTTTTATGTGATATATAAGATAAACATATTAGAAGATATTGAATTTCGTTTTTATGTCACGTGTTTGTTCGTTACATAATTTTGAATTATTTATTACATGTGATGTAAATCAATCCAGGACTAAGAATGTAGACAACTTGAACTAAATTCGCATGTTATAAATTATTTGATCTTCATGTTATTAAAAGTTGTTTTAGTAACAATTCCCTCTTACTAAAATTTGGGTTCTTAAATAATAAAATATAAGATATTTTACTATAGAGCTATCCATCAAGGTAAATAATTTTACTTATTTCTTATTTATAAGGAGCGGCCTGACTACCAGGAGACTTATAGTTCGAGAATATGTTAAAATTATTTATTGCATTAAATGTATGGATTGAAAGAATTATTCAATTTTACACTAGACGCCTGGACCACCCGGGGGAGTATAAAATTTAATAAGTTCTTTGCTATCATGATGGTTGAACTCAATTATGCCAATAGGATCGACCTGACTACCAGAAGACTATTTGACATAGAGTTATTTAAGAAAATTGTATGGGGATACAATTGGTAAGAGTACCTACCTTTAAAATATATGTGAGAAACGACTTGACTTCCAAGGGGCTCATACATATTGTTAAAGGATTCCTTTACTCCACTAAGAGAAATAAAGATTTCGTAAACTATAATGAGGGTAAATAATCTAAAATAATTAGTGGAAATATCATTTAGATAAAAGTCCATGTCTTTATGATATATGCAAATATGTTCTTATATTATTGCCTTTTCTTTTCTATATTTTAGATTTCTCAATATGTCTGTTATATCATGGC
This sequence comes from Nicotiana tabacum, assembly GCF_000715075.1. Classification (NCBI taxonomy): domain Eukaryota; kingdom Viridiplantae; phylum Streptophyta; class Magnoliopsida; order Solanales; family Solanaceae; genus Nicotiana; species Nicotiana tabacum. The sequence continues at coordinate 90,681,536 of NC_134099.1, read as the reverse complement.
GCGAAATACTTGAGACCAACAAGTTGGTAGGACCGAACTTTGATGACTGGTATAGAAATTTAAGAATTGTTCTCATGCATGAAAAACTCATTGATGTGATCGATAAGCCTGCAAAGATAATCCCACCAGAGAATGATGTTCAAGGCACCAAGTTTTATCAGAAATACTTGGAAGAATGCCTTGCTATTAACACATCATTCTCGCTTCTATGAGTTCTGAACTCCAGAGGAAACATCAGAATATGGATCCAATTGAAATCATTGAATATCTTAAGAAGATGGTTGATACACAATTGGACATTGAAAACTCTCCAGTTAGACCCCTTGTCAATTATATGATTGTTCTTACAGAAGAACATGAGAAGTTGGGGTACAAGCTTGGTGAAGAGCTTTCTGAAGATTTGATCTTGCAGTCAATATATGATGCTGAATGTTTTCACTGTAAGAAGAAAGGGCATTGGAAGAGAAACTGCAAGGAGTATCTTGCAACTCTAAAGGACGAGAAACAAGGTGAGACATTAATGAAAAAATGTTTTCAAGGTTTCTTTAGCTACTACTAATTCTTCACTGTGAGTATTAGATACTAGCAGTGGTTATAACATCTGTAATATGTTACAAGGGTTTAAGATAAGTAGGAGATTAAAGAAAGGAGAAGTTAATCTACAAGTTGGAAATGGTGCAAAAGTTGCGGCCGTAGCTGTAGGATCAATTTCTTTAATAATGCCTACGGGCAAAGTACTTATGTTGGATGATTGTTATTATGTTCCTAAATTTGTTTCGAACATAATTTCAGCTTCTATGTTAGACAAACGTGGTTTTCGCATTAATATAGGCAATGGTATTTGCTCTATTTATTATAGTGATAATTTATATGTGAACGACTATCTCCAACATGACATTTATGTCTTACCTAATGTAAATGCTAATTCGATTATGCATGTTTCAAGTCTTAAGAGGAAAAGAGATGATCATGTAAATCATACATACTTTTGGCATTGTAGGCTTGGTCAAATTATAGAGAAAAGAATTAACAAGTTGTACAAAAAAAGGTACCTTGATAAGTATGCTTTTGAATCATATCCAACTTGTGAATCTTGTCTTAAAGGAAAAATAACCAAATCTCCATTTACTAAATGTGGAGAAGGAGCTTCTGAATTATTGGGACTAATTCATACAAATGTTTGTGGGCCCATGAAAATTCAAGCTAGAGGTGGATATTCTTACTTCATCATCTTCACTGATGATATGCCAAGATATGGATTTGTGTATCTTATGAAACACAAGTTTGAATCTTTTGAAATGTTCAAAAGGTTCCGTAGTGAAGTTGAGAAACAAACTGGTAAAAGTATCAAAGTACTAAGGTCTGATAGAGGTGGAGAATATCTTAGTGAAGATTTTACCAGATATCTCAAAGAGAATGGGATTCACTCACAGTGGACACCTCCAGAAACACCACAACACAATGGTGTATCTGAAAGGAGAAATCGAATCTTATTAGATATGGTGAGATCTATGATGAGGTTCACTGATCTTCTAATAAATTTATGGGGATAAGCTTTGGAAGCAGCAACATACTTACTTAATAAAGTTCCCACTAAGTCGGTCTCTACAACACCATATTAGATATGGAAAGGATGTAAGCCTAACCTTAAATATATTAAAGTTTGGGGTTGTCCAGCTTATGTTAAGAGACTACAGTCTGATAAACTTGACTCAAGATCTGATAAGTGTAGATTCATTGGGTACCCCAACGAAATAATGGTATATTATTTCTATCACCCTTCTGACCATAAAGTGTTTGTGGCCAGAGGAGCAACCTTTTTGGAAAGAGAATTTCTTTTAAAAGGAAATTATAATGAATAAATAGAACTTGATGAAGTTTAAGAAACTAATGAATCAACATAATGTAAAGATCATGAGACCCAAGTTAAAGAACCTTTATTGGATATTTTGAAGTCGCCAAGGAAGTTGCCATCTTCAACGGTTGAAGTTTAAGAACTAATGAAGTTCAAGAACAGGTTAATGAACCAGTTCCAAACCAAATTGAACAACAACCAAATCCAGCACAAGGTGAACAGGTTGTACAAGTACCTCTTAGAAGGTCTACACGAGAACGTTATGTATCAAATGATGTTGATCATAATGATGATGACCCTAAGACCTATGAAGAGGCTATACGAAGTTTTGATTATGAGAAGTGGCAAAAGGCCATGGAATCCGAAATGGAATCCATGAAGGAAAATAAAGTATGGACTTTAGTTGAACCTTCAAAGGATATAAAACTTATAGGTTGTAAATGGGTTTTTAAGAAAAAGATTGGAGCAGATGGAAAGGTGGAGACCTACAAAGCTCGTCTTGTTGCCAAGGGATATCATCAGAAAGGAAGAGTTGACTACGACGAGACGTTCTCTCCCATGGCAATGCTCAAATCTATTCGGATTTTGCTTGCTATAGCAGTATACTATGATTATGAAATATGGCAAATGGATGTGAAAATAACTTTCCTTAATGGTGAGCTAGAAGAGGATGTGTACATGACACAACCTAAAGGTTTCACATCTTCGTCTGATCGTAATAAAATTTGCAAACTATAAAGATTCATTTATAGACTAAAGCAAGCTTCTCGAAGTTGGAATATTCGCTTTAACAAGACAATTGAAAAGTTCAATTTTGTTAAATGCGAAGAAGAACCTTGTGTGTACAAAAAGGTTAGTGGGAGCACAATTATATTCTTAGTGTTTTATGTTGATAATATATTACTCATATGGAATGATATACCAGCATTACAAAGTACCAAGATTTGGCTATCTGAACAATTCTCCATAAAAGACTTGGGAGAAGCAGCTTATATATTAGGAATAAAGATCTATAGAGATAGATCGAGGAAGTTGCTTGGACTTTCCCAGTATTTGTACATTGATACCATCTTAAAGAGGTATAATATGGATAAATCCAAAAGAGGCTATCTACCTATAGGCACTAGAATTACTCTCAGTAGGGAGGATTGTCCTAAAACACCTGAAGAGAGAGAACACATGAGTAGGATCCCATACGCTAGTGCAGTGGGAGCTATCATGTATACCATGACATGTACACGTCCTGATGTGGCTTATGCACTTGGAGTGACTAGCCGCTATCAGGAAAATCCTGGTGAGGAACATTGGAAGGTGGTGAAGACCATTCTTAAGTACTTAAGAAGGACTAAAGACCAATTCCTCATCTAGGGGGATTCTGAGTTGAAACTTGAAGGTTATACTGATGCAAGTTTCTCTTCAGATAGAGATGATAGAAAATCTATTTCTGGTTATGTATTCACCTTAAATAGTGGTGCGGTGAGTTGGAAAAGTTCCAAATAAGCTACAGTAGTTGATTCAGTGATTGAAGCAGAATATATAACAGCTAGTGAAGCTGCTAAGGAAGCTGTATGGATGAAAAAGTTCTTAACTGAACTTGGTGTGGTTCCTTCAATAGAAGGTGCGGTTCCACTGTTGTGTGACAATACTGGAGCCATTGCTCAAGCAAAAGAACCAAGATCACACCAAAAGTCCAAACACGTTCTGCGAAGATATCACTTGATAAGAGAGATCATTGAACGTGGAGACGTCTAGATTCAAAAGGTTGATGGAAAGGAAATGCTCTATACCCATTCACTAAAGCTCTTGGTGCAAAGGAGTTTGACAAGCACAAGTGAAAATTAGGAATGAAGTACAAGAGCGATTGGCTCTAGTGCAAGTGGGAGATTGTTAGGGATATAGTAGATATGCCCTAGATCCAATCTCATATTTGATGATTTGAACATATTTTTGTGAACGTTATTTGATATAAAATATATGGCATTCTTTTATCATAGTTATTATTAATTATTTGATTAATTTGATAAGGTCATTGATTAAATTTTGAGATTTGTCATCGTGATAGAGATCATGATAATGAGAGCAAAGTCTCTTACAATTTAATCTAAATTTGTTCTTAATCGTAGGATTATTAACTTGGACATTAGTGATCCGGTTAGATCAATATTTATGTGATCGTCTTTATTGGATAAAGATTAATTGATCTCATTACCTAAATCACATAGATAGATGATGCATATAGAGATATGATCATTGAACTGACTCATTGGATAATTCCTAATGGTTAGAATTATCATAAACTGACAATAGGATATTCTCTTGAAGAATGTGATGTAACAGTTTCCTTTGACCTGAGATCGTCATAGTAATTGACAAGTTATTTATTGTACTTTGATACCAGACACCTATGGCCCTAGGGTGATAGTTGAAAGGATATTGGGCATGATTAAATACTTGTAAAATTAGTGATTGATCAAGATGAAATCTGTCAACTCTTGGTAATGAGTTTAAGCTCCACGTTGTCATGAATTATAAACGACCAAATTAAGACCTTGGTCAGGGCAATTGAATGAAAGAAGAAAAGAGTTTATTAGGTCATTCAGTGGTCGATGAACACATAGTTGGTCGCCTATTAGGATTTGACAGTTGAACCATATCCTAGGGTGATCCAGAGCTATAAAGACAGAAGGAATTACTACATTATTCTTCTACTGGTTCTTGAGAGTAAATTGTATATTTCATGCTATCCGGTCATTAAGGAGTGTTGGTAGATGCCACCCTTGATTAGTATATTGATGTAGTCAATTTACTACCGATTTAGTATTGAACCTATGGAGTCGCACACTAACGAGTGTTCTGATCTTTGCTAAAAGATTAATTATTTTGGTGTTTGATAATTAATTAGAGAATTTAATTAGTCAAATAAATTAAAATATTAGTCCAAATGAAATATTATTATATTCTTTGCTAGCACAGAGGATATAATTAATATTGTGAATAAATTAAAGTTTTCTATTTGAAAGAGAAAATTAAATCATTTCTCTTGATTGAAATATATATGTGATATATATAATATCAATTAATATTGATTTATATAAAGGTTATATATATAACATTAATTTGTTCATAGCAACTTGGAATTGGAGATAAAAGTGCATAAAAAGACTTGTGGGAAGAGTAATCCAATTTGGAATTGGACTTTATATAAACGTCCATAAAGGACGTGTCTGACAACTTCAAACCCATTCCATGGGTTTCATATCTTCCTATTTTCAATAGGAAATTGAAATTGGACTTTATGGAAAGTCTTTAAGATTCGGCGCCCACATTACCTATTGAGAATGGGTTTTCGATTTTTTCATATAAAATTCATGAAGTTTATTTTGAAATAAGCTTTTACCCTAAATAAATCATTACCTCAACCTAATAGGAAAAAAGGTTTGTAGGTGACCCTATATAAAGAGTGATGAAGAAAATTTGCCGCATAATTTTTCTTGAGAAGAAAACCCACTTTGTGAAAGTGAGAGTTCAATTCAAAGCCAAGAGAGAAAATACAATTACAAGAAAAGTGTTTTTTGTTCTTCTAATTTGAGTTGAGATTTTTGAGAAAAATTTCAACACAATATTCTTCGTTCAATTTGTTCGCGTGTTCCATTGTTCAAAGAGTTGATAGCAAGGATCGGTCTCGGTGTGGATACGCATAGAGTCTTCGCACTATCGAAGAATTTGAAATGAGACTTTCTTCACCAGGTACGTCTTAGATCCGATCTATTGACATGTAAATAAGTTTTAAACACAAAAAGATCTGCCTAGGATTATTATTGTCTTCCGCTGCGTGTTACGAACACCTATACGCAATCCATCGTATTAGAATACACTGCAGCTATATACACCTCATTTCCTCCATTAACATCTTTCATATTCAAGGCTATTTGTTGGTCTTCCACCCCTATAATAGTAGCATTCAAGTTTCCAATCCAAAAGCACCATATTTGTCCTATATCCTTGGACAAGCAGTTCTGAAATCCTAGAAACTTCCTGTACGACTAAATTTTTATTTTTGAACCATAGGTTCAAAAATAGCAATAATCTGTAGATTATTTATTTGAACAAGCTTTTTCAACCTGTGATTTGATTTTTTAGATCGCATTCCTCTTATATTCTAGAAAATAGACTTAATCATAAGAAGGATGATGATCGTTCGTTTTGTGTCCTCCCCATATCATGGTTGGATTTTATTCTACCTTGCTTTCCATTCCTCCTATTTCAACTTTTTCCCCTTGCTATTGGCAATAAGCCTTTCTTTCCACTACTTCCTTCGTATGTCTTTGTAACGATCTTATCGGTCGTTTTGAGCATTTGTATTTCGTTCGCCAGTTCTCGGACATGACTAGCCCCGTATAATATATTATAACTTATGTAAATTGTCGCTTTGGTTTTCAGATTAATCCGAACGGATATTGAAGAATGATTCTCAGCTTGAAGCTTTAAAGTTGAAAGGTTTGACTAAGTTTTGACTTTTTAGTATTCGATTTTGGATTTGGATATTTATAATTTGGTTAGCTCCGTTAGGTGATTTTGGACTTGGGAGCGCGTCCGGAATGTGATTTGGAAGTCCTTGGTAGAATTAGGCTTGAATTGGCGAAATTGAAAATTTGGCGTTTCTCGGTCGGTAGTGAAAATTTTGATATCGGGGCCGGAAGGAATTCTGTAAGTTGGAATAGGTTCGTAGTGTCATTTGTAATGTGTGTGTAAACTTTCAGGTCATTCGGAGGAGGTTTGGTAGGTTTCGGCATCGTTTGCGAAATTTGGAAGTTTAGGAGTTCTTAGGCTTGAATCTGAGGGTGATTCGGTGTTCTGATGTTGTTTTGAGTATTCCGAAGGTTTGACTAAGTTTGAATTTTGATATGTGACTTGTTGGTATTTTTGGTTGAGGTCCTGAGGGTCTCGGGATAATTTTGGATGGTTATTGAGAGTTTGGAAATTTGGTAATACAGCTGAAGCTGCTGATTCTGTCTTAACCGCATTTGCGGAGTGGGAACCGCAAGTGCGAGGTCCGCAGAAACAGGTATGAGGCGCAGGTGCGCAGATGGGATCGCATGTGCGGCTTGGTCCCCATATCTGCAATGACCACAGATGCGGTCAGGATATCACAGAAGCGGAAGTAGGCTTTTAATGAAATTCCGCATAAGCGGAAAGGTTTTCGCATGAGTGGTCCCGCAGATGTGGGAATGGGACCGCATATGCGGTTTTGATGGGCAGAACCTATAAATTGGAGACTTCGCAAAATTTGGATTATTTTCCACCATTCTTGTTCGGACTTGGAGCTTTTTGGAGGATTTTGAAGAGTGAATCAAGGGTTTTCGTGGAGGTAAGCTACGTGAACTCAATACTCATGATTATGGTGATTTTCGATTATTTAAGCATGTAATTAAAAGAAATTAGGGATGAAATTGTGGGGTTAGGGCTTGAAAATTAGAGAGTTTGATTTGAGGATTTGAGGGACCATTTGACGTCGGATTTTGATGAATTTTGTATGTATAGACTCGTGAGTGAAAGAGCTTTCTAGTTTTGTAGTTTTTTCGGATTTCGAGACGCGAGCCCGGGGGCCGGGTTTGGGTGAATTTCGAGATTTTGGTCTAAATTGATAGTTTTTCGTATGGAATTGGTTCATTGACCTATATTGATTACATTGTATTGCTTTGGTTAGATTCGGGATATTTGGAGGCCAATTCCAGAGGCAAGGGAATTGCGGAGTAGGGATTTGACCGGTTTGAGGTAACTAATGATTGTAAATCTAGTCCCGAGGGTATGAAACCCCGAATTTTACATCGTTTCAATATTGTAAGGTAGCGCATATTCTAGGTGACAAGCGTGTGGGCGTGCACCGTTGGGAATTGTGACTTGGTCCATCCCATAGCAACTATTGAGTTGCGTATTTTGACTGAATCTATACGATACTTATGTGATTTAGAAAGAATTTCTATAAATTAGGCTGAATGTCATATTTGGACCTTGTGCCAAACCTGTTTGGACCCTTAGGGGCCTTTTTATTAATATCATGTCACTGTTTTTGATTTAAGATCCATACTATGTCATGTTGTGTTTACTGATTTCATACCTCAATCTTTATTACCCCGGTTTTGATGCATAAAATGATATTTTGGGTTGAGCACCCTGTTTTTACTGATAGCCCGAGTGGCTTGAGAGGTTTATGACTGAGTGACGCCAATGGCCTATTTTTGTGAGGATATTTATGGGATCGAACTGCACGTCGCAACATGTTGTTACTGATTCATGATTTGTTGAGGCCGAGGGCCTGATTGATTTATGCTATGAGGTAGATTGTTATGAGGCTGAGGGCCTGATTGATTTATGCCACGAGGTGGCTTGTTATAGTGCTTGGGTTGTAGGAGCCCTTCCAGAGTCTGCACGTCTCTAGTGAGCGCGGGTACCCTGAGTGAGTGATATGATGTTTTGCCCGAGGGGCTGTTCTTGATTCATGTTGTGCCCGAGGGACTATTTACGAGTGATTGCGAGGTATGCCCGAGGGGCTGTATATGAGTGACAATGATATTTGCCCGAGGGGCTATTTATGATTCATGTTTGCCCGATGGGCAGTATACGAGTGATGTTTGCCCGAGGGGTTGTTTATCATTTATGTTGCCCGAGGGACTGTTCACGAGTGATGTTTTGCCTGAGGGGCTATTTATGTTTCATCATTTTTACTCACTGTTCATCACTTTGTTTGAAAACTGTTGAAAGATGTTCTAAACGGTTTTACTGAAACTAGATTTAAATGAGCTGAGTTGATTCAAAATCTTGATTTTAAAATCCTGATGTATTTTACGGAGATTTCATGATATGAACTGTATATGTTTTATTGCTCGTCACTACTAGGGTTGTGCATTTGGATCGGATATCCGAAAACCGATCCGATCCGCTCAATTTCGGATTTCGGATTTCAGATATTTGGATCGGATTCGGATTTGATTTTTTAAAATTTCGGATTGGATTCGGATTTGTATAGTTTGAACCCGATCCGATCCGAAATCCGAATTTATTAAGGGAATAATAAATAATAATTTTATTTTTAGGGTTAGGTCACCTAAGTCCTAACCCTTAGTTCATTCTGCGGTCTGCTGCCTCCGTCTAATTCTCATAAGCAAATTTTTGATGTTGCTGCGTTCTACTTCTCACTTTCTCAGTTAACCCTTCTCACTTTCTCAGTTCTCACGCCTCAGCTCAGGCTCAGTCCTCACTTCACAGCTTCAGTCTTCACTCTTCTTCACGCCTCACAAGTCGCAGACTCGCAGTGTCGCACCCAGAGACTGCTGTGCTGGTGCTGCTCACTTCAGTCTTCACGCGACGCCTCAAGGCTCAAGCTGCTCCCTCCTGCTCGTCGTTTCCTCTAGCTCTTCTCTGTGTTCCGGCGACCGCACTGGTAACTGGTAAGACACTAAGAATTGATGAAATTCTTAAGAAAGACACTAGGGTTAGGTCTCTTTGTTCTCTTTTATTTCTCGGATAAAATTGATGAAATAAATTGGGGGTTTCACTCTTGATTTTCTTAAACAGAAATAGACCATACTATACTACTATTTTGAATCCGATTTTAATTTTAATTTTTTGTTTTGTTTCATAGATGGAAGATGAGGTAGAGATGGTGAATAAAGTTCAAGCCCTTGTAAAATGTGGTGAAAGTGGTGCTTCAAATGATTCCACAAGCAACGTCGAATCTGATTTTGGTTCGAAGAAAAAAAAATTATGAAAGAAAGATCAGTGGCTTGGCGACACTTCAGTAAGTTCACTGATGACGAGGGTGTTAAAAAAGCGAAATGCAAGTACTGTCCAGAATAATATGTAGCTAACACCAAAAACAGTGGTACAAGCAATTTGCTATCACATCTTCTCAAGTGTCCGAACAATCCCCACAAGCCGGAGACAAGCCAGACAAAATTAGCTTTTCAATCGAAAGGTCAAACAGGTGATGTCTCACTTATCCCTTGGAAATTTGATCAAGAGGCATGTAGGAGGGCTTTAGCTCGTATGATAATTATAGATGAACAACCCTTCATTTCTGTTGAAAAGGATGGATTTAGAGACTTCGTGAGAGCTCTTCAACCTTTATTTCATATTCCATATCGTACTACTATGACTAGAGATTGTTTTGAGATTTACCATGATGAAAAACTTGCTTTGAAGTCAATTTTTAAAGAATCAAAACAGAGAATTTGTATTACGACTGATACATGGACATCAATTCAAAGAATTAACTATATGTGTGTTACAACACATTACATTGACAAGAATTGGAATTTGCATAAAAAGATATTAAATTTTTGTCCAATTACTAGTCACAAAGGTCAAGATTTAGCTAGTGGTGTTGCTAAGTGTTTACTTGAATGGGGGGTGGATAAAGTATTTACTGTGACAGTTGATAATGCAAGTTCTAACGATGTCATGGTTAAAGAATTATCCAAACAATTTACTAGATTGGTTCAAGCTCTTGTGTGTGTCCAAGATTGGCTTCGAAATGAATCAACAACTCCGGTTAAAATTGAAGAAGCTTTAGATAATCTTGAACAACTTGAAGCGGGTAAGACTATCTTATTTCTTCTATTACTTTACTTGTGTTTAATGTATACTTATGTTATGTTTCTTTAGATTATTTTTAAACTAATTTATTCTATTACTATCTTATTCTACAGACTTGATTAATACCGGAAGAGAGCCTTGCATCGTCGACATATAAAAGGTACGAGTTCGTGGCATGTTAAAAGTTTTCTTAAGCCTTCTAATAAATTGAACCAAACTGCTGCATTAAGCCTTCTCTATTGTATTGTTTTGTTCTACCACCAAGCAGTCAAGCTGCTGCATTAGGCTGTTGCACAGGCTGCCCAACTTGACATGATACACATTTACCGACTCTCTCATTTTTGACAAGTGTAGTATTGCAGAACTTGAAAGTGTGTCAGGTTGAGGATTTCAGTTCCAGTGTGCCAGAACTTAAGGTTGTTGCATTAGGGAATTCTGGTTGAAGCTGCTGCATTAGGGAATTCTGGGATTTTAGTTAATTTTGTAGAACTGGACTGTTAGCTATGTTACAGTTATAGTTATCTATAAGAACTTGTAACAATTATAGTTATCTATAGATCTGGATTGAATGAGAATGATCAATAGAACTTGTAACTGTTAGCTATCTTACAGTTATGTTTTGGTTCTATGTTACAGTTATGTAACTGTTAGAATGATCAGTAGAACTTGGTTCCATTTTGTGTTTCTGCAGTTCTGCTCTTCTGCTATGCTTCTGGAGTTACAGTTATGTTTTGGTTCTATGTTACAGTTATGTAACTGTTAGAATGATCAGTAGAACTTGGTTCCATTTTGTGTTTTTGCAGTTCTGCTCTTCTGCTATGCTTCTGGAGTTACAGTTATGTTTTGGTTCTATGTTACAATTATGTAACTGTTAGAATGATCAGTAGAACTTGGTTCCATTTTGTGTTTCTGCAGTTCTGCTCTTCTGCTATGCTTCTGGAGTTACAGTTATGTTTTGGTTCTATGTTACAGTTATGTAACTGTTAGAATGATCAGTAGAACTTGGTTCCATTTTCTGTTTCTGCAGTTCTGCTCTTCTGCTATGCTTCTGGTCTTGTAAGTTGTAATTGTTACTTGTTAGCTATGTTTCTGGCTTTCTGCTATGCTTCAACTGCATAGCTTTGAATATTTTTAAAGACTGTCAGCTTTAACCAGTTACAATACTATACAGTTACAATACTATAAGTCTATACTATTAGACATTAGTAACATTTATTAATTGGAATGAAGCCAAAATTAAAATCTTGAGGTGCTGTAATTTATAGTCATTTGTTTGCTATTTTTGGTCTTTTAAATGTTATTATATTATGTAACATCCATTATCCATATACAGTTATACACACTCCTTAATAATACGTACAATCCGATCCGAAAATTCGATCACCAAACCGATCCGAAATTTAAAAATCCGATCCAATCCGATATAATTCGGATCGGATTCGGATTGCAATTTTTGGAATCCGAAATCCGAAATTTCAATCCGAAATATGCTAAATCCGATCCGATCCGATCCATGCACAGCCCTAGTCACTACTGCTCAGTCTTTATTTTACCTTTATTACTTACTGAGTTGGCATACTCACATTACTCCCTGCACCTTGTGTGTGGATTCAGGTATGTTCGTGCTAGCAAGCGTTGGTTTTTCATCCGTCGCGGATATTTTGGAGTTGGCAAGGTAGCTGCATGGCAATCACAACCTTTCTCTTCTCCCTTCTATCTTCCTATAGATATTATTCGATGATTTCCAGATTGTATTAGTCTTAGCATTTCAGACAATTTTTAGTAGATGCTCATGACTTGTGACACCCGATATCGGGCGTTTCTTTCCGCACTTTGTTATTCAGACTTATATGATGAAGTTTTATTAATTAATAGCTTAAAGACATCTTCATTTTGGATTATCGGGTTGTTTTGGTACAAGAGTCGGCTTGCCTAGTTCCACGTTAGGCGCCATCACGACATGGTAGATTTGGATCGTGACAAGTTGATATCAGAGTCTAGGTTACATAAGTCTCACGGGTCATGAGCAGGCTTAATACGGGCATATTTGTATCATAGTATAACAATAGGGTCTTAATTAAACGGATAGTAAAACAAAGGATATATTTAAACTATTTTTAATAGTATATGGATATATTTGACCATTTTTTATAAAATAAAAACATAAGAAGAACAGAAATCTCAAACGCAAAGACAGTTCATGCTACTTAAGGATCTACTATCAGATATCCAGAAAGCATTATATTTACAAGAACTAATACCCATTACGTTAATCTGAAAACCGTCTAATTCAATTAAGTAGGAAAACAGAATCTTAAATTAAGGTTGCTAAACATTAACCTGTATTATACGGTACCTAGATAATGCATCATTTTATGTTAAGCATTCATTTATATAATCTGTAAAGAGACGCTTCCGAGAATAATTTAGTTACATTTACGATAAGCATTGTATCAATTCCGCAAAATGAAATTTCATAAATCTAAATTGATAAAGCATGAAGTATGAAATGACTCTACATACATATTTAAAGATTCTGTCTTTGACAACTGCAAGGCTACCAAAGACGGATTGTCTTCCTTGAGAAATTCACCTAACTGTAAAACAACAATACAATTCTTGTTGATTTACCTTCCTTATCAACAGCCTTGCAATAGAGGCATAATTAAAATCACCAAAGCTCCTCATATTCACTTCTGGCAAATTCCACGTTTTGTAGTCGCAGGGCGCGGCACAATCCATTTTGTGGCTTAAAGCCAAGCTTTACTAAGAGTTCTTTAAACATTAAATTTAGGCAGAATACCTAAAACCCCTGTAAACTTGGCGTGGATTATTAGTTACAGTCCTAAATTATTTGTGGTCTTAATTACCCCATTCAACTTGAACTTTTGAGAGTCATTACCTCTGAATGTTGATATGGCAAAGAGTGTGGATGCACTCTCTTTTAAGCGCGTGGAACTAAAGAAAAATTGAAAAATCGGCTTCAAAAGTTATTTTTAACTTTTAATTGCCATATGGTCATAGATAATGATTTATTTATTACAACTATGTATTTGTTCCAATTGCATTGTTTTTTTTTTGATCGAATTTGTAAAACGTTTGGTAGGAACTCCATCATTTTAGCCAAATAAAAAACTTTTAGCAAAATGATGGAGTATCAGTTATGTATATTTCCTGTTTTTCTCTTTATATATAATGCCTATTTATTTTAATTATGTATTTTTATTTTCAAGTCAAACCAATAAAATAAATTGGTCATAACTCCATTATTTTTTACCAGATAAAAAAAGTATAGCCAAAATAATGAACTTATAATTGTACATTCTTTTTATTTCTTCTTTTGATGCAATGACTATTTATTTCAACTGTGTATTTTTACTTTTTCAGGTAAAATCTATTAAAAAAAAATTAGAGCACCATAATTTAGAGCTATATAAAATATTATAGCCAAAATAACTAATTTTCAATTATGTATTTTTTATAACTTTTTAGATGCCTTGACTATTTATTTTAATTGTACAAATCTTTATTTTCAGCTCAAATTCAAAAAAAGAATAACTAAAACTTTATTATTTTTAGCCAAATAAAATAATTTAGCCTAAATAATGTAGTTCAATCCAAGTTTTATTATAAATTTTATTCGAAAAAAATTATCTAAAAAAGTAACATACTTAAAAAGGTAAAAATATATTTTAGTTTTCAAAAAAAGTCACATAGACAGAAAAATCTACGTGGCAGGCGATTGCATGCCACTTTCCTGGGATGAGATTGTCCGGGGGGTAACAACTATCGAATAACTAAGTATAGGGGGTAATTAATACCATAGATAGTTCAAGGATGTAATTAATAATGCATGCCAAATTTAGGGGGTTCTAAGCCATTTTGCCTTAAATTTAATTAATAAAATATTTATACTTTAATTTGAAGTTACTATTCTAACTTTTCGGTTTACGAAGTTACTATTTATTTATAATCAATTTCTTCTCAATAGACAATATATTCATTAATCCATGTAACATATCATCGTTGAGAAATTATTGATATTAGGTATGATTTTATTATTTTTTAGTATATACTTCTATTAGACAACATTAGAGAAAGTAAAATAGTAGAGATCAAACAGTAACGAGAGAAAAGTAAACAATAGCAAAAAGGAAAATCAGAGTGGTGTAATGACTCGACCGGTCATTTTGAGCTTTAGCATTTTATTCAGTGGGTTGAGACTTTAATTAACTTCATATTATGTATTATGACTTGCATGTCTGGTCGTTTTCGGTTTTCGAGCGTTCAGGATTGATTTGAAAGAAAGATTCTTGTTTTAGAAGCTTTAAATTGGAAGGTTTGACTTTTGAGAAAATGGACTCAGAATCAGGATTTAATTATTCCAATAAGTTTGTATGACGATTTTGGACATGTACACAAAGTTTGGTTAAATGTGGATGAGTTTTTGATAAGTTTGGGTTGTCTGGTGATTGTTTTCGGTTTCGACATCGATTTGAGCATAAATGTTATCATATTGAGCAAACGGCCTTTGATTCGTATTTCGGCTAAATATTATATCTGTATCATAATTTTGGAACCATAGAAACTGAAATCATCAAGTTTAGACATCGTATGAGGAATTTATGGTCATTTTACTAAGAATTTGGTTGCCAAATTTTTTCCAGATTAATTACGAAATTGTTATTGAATTCATATTAAAAAACTGCACTATTTTCAAATATTGAAACAAACATATCTCTTTCATTATAAGGTCAAATTAGTGATTCAAAAGCCTAACTTGACTGGAATTTCACGAGGAATCCATTGGAGGCATGAAAAGCGAGGTATCCTCACCTCGAAAAATGGGCCTTAGCCCTCGAAGTAGATTCACGAAAGCTTAGGTCGTACTTCCAGTGCCATCCAATCTCGGTCATCACCACATTTCTTTTAAGAAGCATATTGCACAAACCCGAGATGTCGGGGAGGCTGACCAAGTGGCGATCGAATTAAGTGAGCACGACATCAATTATCAGCGTCGCACAACAATAAAATCCCAAGTGCTCGCCGACTTTGTCATGGACTTTAGTGCCAAAGTGATGTCCGATGTTGAGAAAGAAGCCACTCAAGCTTTTTACCGAACACAACACCTCTGGGTCCTATACACCGATGGTGCATCCAACGCATGCGGGTCCGGACTGGACTCATACTCGAAGTTCCCACCGGTGAAGTCGTTCGCCAATTAATAAGATGTCAAGATATGATTAACAACGAGCCCGAGTATGAGGCTATAATTGCAGGATTGAGACTAGTACTTGAATACGAGGCGATGCGTTTAAAGCTACGTTGCAATTCTCAGCTTATAATCAACCAAATTACAGGAACTTTCCAAATCAAAGAGTAAAGGTTGTAGAAATATCAGACCGAGATATGAAAATTTCTAACCAAATTTGACGAATACGAGCTCGACCAGCTTCCACGAACTTAGAACGTCGAGACGGACGACCTCGCTAAATTGGCCGCCGCCACAAAAAGCATAACTCCCGAGGATAAGAGCGTGGTACATCCCCTCAGCTCGACATTAGACCACATCGAGGTAAAATCTTTAAATTTAACTTAGGACTAGAACAATTATATTATAAACTATTTGCAGGATGCTATCCCCCTCCCCCCCCCATACGATAAAAAAGAAGCCAGAAAGTTGAAAATGAAAGCTGCTAAATACAGCTTCCTTTATAGTGAATTGTATAAGAGAACGTACGGCAACCCTCTAGCAAAATGTTTTGGCCCAAATCAAATCCAGCGCGTTCTCGAGGAAGTCAAGGAATGCCACTTTGGCAGTCATTCCAGCAACCGAGCACTAGTTAGGGGACTTATACGGGCTGGATATTATTGGCCTACCATGAAGAAGACACCCTGGAATTCGTAAAGAAATGTGAGTAGTGTAAAAAGTACGCCCCAATAATCTACCAAACAGGCAAACACCTCCACTTTGTCACCTCTCCATGGCCATTCATTAAGTGGAGAATGGACATTATGGGCTCGCTTTCGCCAGGATGAGGTAGTGTTAAATTCCTTTTAGTTTTGATTCACTATTTCTCTAAATGGGTGGAAGCAGACACATTTTACCAAGTTTGCGAGAAAGAGGAAATCGCCTTCATATAGAAAAACATCATCTGCCGATTCGACCTACCTAAAGAAATAAGCTGTGATAATGGAGCCCAGTTCATAGGAAGAAAACCACCTGGTTTTTTGAAAAATGGCAAAATAAAAGGATACTTTCAACCCCTTACTACCCAGCCGACAATGGGCAAGCAGAATCCTACAACAAGTTTATCTTAAGAATCACGAAGAAGAAACTCAAGGAGGCAAAGGGACTGTAGCCGAAAATTATCCCAGAAATATTGTGGGCGCACAAGACAACCCCACAAACGAGCACGGGAGAAACACCTCACTCTCTAGTCTTCGGAACTAAAGCGGTCATACCAGTCGAGTTGGAGAACCCAGCCTAAGGTACTCCAATAAAAGTGGCACCGACAATGATGAGAACTGGAGACAAGACCTCGATGAGGTCGAGGAGCGACGAGATATGGCATATATAAAAATGTTCTCACATAAATAGCAAGTAGAACGCTACTACAACAAAAAGGCCAAGGTACAGTTACTCAAGACCAGGAACTACGTGCTCAAATCCAAGACCCAAGCAGGAAGAGATCCACGAGAAGGCAAATTAGGATCCCATTGGGACAGAGCATACAAAATCATAGGCAAGGCGGACAAGAGGAGTTTATGGAAGGGAAGCTCCTACCAAACAATTGGAACATCAGACACCTCAAATACTTCAACTTTTAAAAAACTAGGAGTGCCTATAAGTTGTACTCTTTTTCACTCGCTTGAGTTTTGTCCCAACAGAGTTTTCTCAAGGAGTTTTTTAACGAGGCGAAGAGCGGGACATTTCGAGCTGGAGTACGTGAGAACAGACACATTTTAATTACCCGACTCCTCAAGAGTCTCCAAGTAGAATAATGAAGGGACTAGATATACTGGGACTGGGACTGGAATGCTAGCCAACATCCAAAACTTGTAATTTTCTCCAAAACTAGCCTTAGGGCAAAATGATGTAATCGACGCAATGATGTTAGATTAATTAGATACCCATTCGGTGAAACTGCTCTCCTAAAAAGGTACGTTCAACCAGCTCGAAAAACTCTTATCGCCATTTGGCCAAAACGTAAACGAAAAGGTGCGTTCGACCAGCTCAAACAACTCCTATCGGCCCTTGGACACAACTTAAACTAAAAGGTGCGTTCGACTAGCTCGAACAACTCTTATCGGACCTTGGCCGTAACTTAAAGGAAAAGGTACATTCGACCATCTCGAACAACTCATATCGTCCCTCGGCCTCAACCTAATGCAAAGGTACATTCCACCAACTCGAACAACTCCTATCGGCCCTAAGCCTCGACCTAACTGAATGATGCGTTTGACCAGAATGAACAACTCATATCGGCCCTCGGCCTTGACCTAACTGAAAGGTGTGTTCGACCAACTCGAACAACTCTTATTAGCCCTCGGCCTCGATTCAACTACAAGGTATGTTCGACCATCTCGAAGAAACACCTATTGTCCCCTCTCCATGACTTAACAAAATGGTACGTACGATCAGCTCAAACAATACCTATCGGCCCTTGGCCACGACTTAACAAAGTGGTACGTTCGACCAACTCGAACAACACCTATCGACCCTCGGCCGCGTCTTAACTAATGGTACATTCGACCAGCTTGAATAATACCTACCGGCCGTGGGCCTTGACTTAACGAAATGATACGTTCGACTACCTCAAACAGCACCAACCGACCCTCGGCCTCGACTTAACTAAATAGCGTGTTTGACCAGCTCGAACAAATACTTATAAACGTTCAACCATGGCCCAACTCAGAAACACATTCAACTGATTCGAACAAAGACTTATCGGCCTTCAACCACGACACAACTCAGAAACACGTTCGACTGATTCGAAAAAGGCCGATATGGCCCATCGCCACTCAACCCCATAACTACCACAACTTAAAGGATAACAATGAAGAGAGAAGGTGCAGAAGCAAAAAACACAAGTACAAAAACAAAACATACATAGATAAGAAAGGTACGTGTAAAGCAAAAAACAACTTTGATTGGTAGAGGCAAAAATACAGTACAACCAGTTATAACAAAAATAGAGGCAAAACATCTAATAGTTGTCACCAGCCTAGTCTCTGCCGTCTTCTCCATCCTCGCCTCGATCATAGGCTGAGTCACACTAGGCAATATCCTCAAATTAGCCAAATCCCCCTTCGTCATCGTCGTTGGCAACAGGCTGAGGCGTGGTGGGGTCATAGCTATAGGCCAACTGAGCTTTATGAGCTTTGACTCGGGCCTCCTCCATAGCCGTCTCAAAAAGAAGCTCGTCCGACGCAACTCTCGGATCATATCTATTCGGGCTTCGGCGAGAATCCACTCCTCTGATTTCTCTCGAGGAACAGCAGGAAACTCAAAATCATGAGATGTAGAGTGTCGTTCGAGCAATTGCTCATTCTCGCCCTCAGCAGCGAAAACTCATTTGAGCAGCTCAGAGTTCTCTTTCTCCAACTCCCCAATCCTCTCCTCGAGCCTGACCTCCCTAGCTTTAGCCGTCGACGGGACATTGTCCTGGTCAGCGCGAAGGGTTTTGTTCTTCAGCTCTAAAAGAGCGGCCCTTTCTCGAGTCTCCCTTCGGGAGGACTTTGCCTCCTCGAGCAGCTAATGCTTTTCAACAACCCCTCCCCTAAGTGGGTCCATTTCGAACTGGCACCCATCTAACTGACTCTACAACTGATCAACTGGGCTCTCAGGGTCTCGACACTGGGCCTCCACGCTCTTGCTCAGCTCGAGCTCGTCCTCCTTTCTCTTTAGCGCCACTTTGAGAGAGTTGAATCGCTCCACAAACACGAGCAACTCTTCATCTCTCTTTCTCAGATCTCCCTCCGGGCAGGCACATCGCCCTCTTGCGAAGCCGCCTCTCAACATCCTTATACTTCCCGGGGAACTCCTTATATTTCATCCGCAACTTTCGATAGATCTCCTTTTACCTTTTCTTTCTCCGCACGCTCTTGAGAACTAAGATAACGGTCTGCAAACATAAGAAAAGAAAGTAAATAGAAAGAAAGATTCGAAGTCAAAACAAAACAAAAAGAAGGTGAGAAAAGAAGAAACTTACTCTAAGAGCGAGGTCGATGATGCTTTTGGATAGGGTGCTGACATTTAGCTTGCCGAGAGTCTTGTGCACAGCATCAGAGCAGAAGGAACTGAAAGCATGAATCACATCCTCGGTATCCTTGAGAAGATAATAGTTCACCAGAATCGTGATGGTCATTGATCCCCCTTCCAACCTAACTTCGACTTATGTAGTCCTGCTATCAATCATCTCAAGGTCTTCGGGGTCGAGGTCGGAGTCAGACTCATCACCAAAGATTTCATATATCCCATCATTCTTCTCAGCGAGCACTTTTCTTTTGCCTTTGTCGGTAGGAGAAGCCTCCTGAGCTGGTTCAGAAGATAAGGCTTCCCTAACCCAGGGCGCGTAGAACCGTCAGGCATACACAACAGCCTCTTCCTATTCATGTAGTAAAGGTGCAACAACACCTAGCTCCTCTAAATTACGCATCTCAAGGGCCGCCCCAATGCCGTCCTCAATAGATATTATTGTAGTTTCCTGTACTATGATCTCATCCTCTGATGAGTCGATGGCCATAGGTATACCTTCTCCTGCATCTATGGATTTCCTCTTGCGAGGCCTCAAGTCTGCATCATGGGAAGAAACCTCCGTGTCCTCAACATAGAGCAGAGCCGGGGAAGACACGGGTGCGACGGTCGAGATGGGGACAGGGTTAAAGGAAGCATCAACTCTTCTTCTCCTAAAGGAAGGCGTCGGCGCTACGTTCCTCCTTTCTAACTCCTTGACAGAACCTAGAGGAAGTGTAAAAATGATGAGTGCAACAAAGCAGGCAAGTAAAACTATAACGTCGTCCAAAAGAAGAAATTACCTTTTAGTAGAAGGACCGGTTTGAACTAATGCCAAAAACTCGACCAATCATGAATCCCTGTGATATAGGAAAGGACTTGTCTAACCCAGTTGGCGAGATGTACCACCAACCGAAGAGGTCAAGTAGTAGCAGCAAAACGAGAAGAGTTAATTCAAAAATTAGGAGTATATGACTACGTAGAAAGGTAAAAGTAAACACAAATACTTACGAGTGCGATTCTAGGCTTCAAGGAAGTCTGCGACATTGGCCACGACGACCTCGGTCTTGATAAAAAAATAAGTCGAGAAAAAATTATCAACTGCCATTGTCGTCCATCCTGACTACCAGGGACTGGCATCCATGATTTCTAAGGTTCAACATCGTGCCCTGGGGTGCGAAGAGGTGCGCTTGGTGTCATACGGTGATCTCGACACATGCTAGCTCGACAAACTTTGACAGCATCTTGATCACCTTATAGACGAAGGGAGCTAGCTGAGCGGGGCAGACCCGATAAAAGCGGAAAAACTCCTCCACCAGGAGGGAATGAATGGCCAATGGTGAAAGGGTAAGCATAGAGAGCGCAATATCTAGGATGGTGAGCGTGCACTTCATAATTATTGGCAGGTATGAGTTCCACTTGATCAGGGAGGCCATACTTGGCCTTGAACTCTGCCAGGCTCTTAGCCATCATAGAAGACCGGAAAACCTCAACCACTGCCTCCGGCAGCCGGTGGAAATCTGGTTTTGTTTCAAGATTGCGAGGAATAATCTCCTCCACTAAGGGGAGAGCCTCCTCTCTAACTACGTAGATGGTGTCTCCTCCATGAATAGGGGATGAAACGACCAATGGAGCAGGTTGATTTTCTTCATTATCACCAGAAGTTAATTTTGACATGATTATGAAGTTTCAAGAATAGAAGAAAAGAGCTGAAAATAAAGGAAGAAAAGTCAGAAAATGAAGGCGGTTTTAATAGCACTAATGAAGGTATAACTCAAATAATGTCGATCATATTCCTTTTTATAGAGGAGAAACCTCGAAATTGGAGTGTTTCACCATAATGGCAGTCGGAATCGAAATGGCATAACCAATCCAAAAGTCACACATGTACTGACGCAACGTATCGTGAACAGATGTCATCATCACGAATGACGTCATAACGTCAAATCCTTTCCATGACAGGCTTGTCCTAGAAGTTACCCGGGAACATTAGGGGTTTAAAATATGTGACTCTTGAAGTGCCACGTCGCTTTTCTTTTACGACGACCATGACCATTGTTGTCCGCTTACCAAGTTCGTCTGCGAAGACGTCCTCGATAAGCGGAGGGACTAACTATATGGGCGAAAAACTTCATGTCATATGTTGACCAGGTCAATGGAGATAAAGCCTTTGAAGGCTGACATGTGTCGACGATATGACATGTCAATCTGATTTCAAAAGGTCGAAGTCATATGAAGAAGGTAGATCGTCGTCGAGGTCGAGGTCAGGGTGGCCTGACAAGAGACGAGGATGAGCATCCGTCTTAGGCACGCATTAACGGCTAGTTTAAGGATTTATACTTCCTAGAGAATATTCAAGTGAATATTCTTCTCTGTTGTACTATATAGGATTTTGCGATCCATGTACCCATATAAATAGGAAGAGATGTAGTTCTAGAAAGGGAATTGAACACTTTTGTAAAAAAGGATATTGACATTCTTTGCAGATTCTCTCTCTTTATCATATACCTACAAAGTTTACCTTTTTTGTCTATCTTTCTCTCCCAATCCAAGAAGAATCAAAATATTCAAGGGGTTATCATTATCCATCATTTTCAAAGGAATTAGTGGAAAATCTCACTCTTGTAGGGCGAAGCTTGTTCCATTATTTACTTAAGTTATTTATTGTCATTTATTGCTATCTTTCACATTTTTAAATCATTTATTGCTCCGTTATTACTCCCCGATATTGCTATCTAATAGCACACCTTTGGTATTCATCACAAATACATTAGATCAGTTATTTGAATATTAATATTAACTTAGGTTAACCATTTTCTCTATAAGTTTAATTGTATATAAATTTTGATCAAAATTTTGGGTCGTGTATACCTTTAATGTTAATGCTGCTACCACTAGAGCCATCATGCCAGGCACATTACTAGAATTATCAGAGTTTTATTTTTTATACAATTTGACCTCCTTTGGTGAATGATCAAAGTGAATTCAGAACAAATTCCAATAACGAATAATTGAAGTAGACAAAACAAAAGACGAGATGAAATGGAGAACATGTATATTCATGAGATACCTCCGGAGAGTAGATCACGTGAATATCACTGGTTGACGGTTGTAAAATTCAGGAAACCTCTGCTAAACATAATTGAGTTCATATGGCAGATCAATGTGAATGCCAAAGTAATACACCAATTTGTTGTTTCATTGTTTGACAAGTTTTTAATAGGTAAAAAACAGAATTCACTATCCTAAATTACCCAAGAAGAGAAAAAGCAAAAACTTGAATTCTTAAAAAAGTATATATGCAAGTACCTATTCACTCGCACACCAACAACATACCCAGTGTAATCACATGGCTATAATTGAAAGTGTCAAATGGATTGATTGGACTAATTTTGGGCAGATCAAAATTTACTTGGCTGGGATGAGCTGGATCAAAATGGACTAAAATTTTGGTCATAGTCCAATCCGCCCCACTCTCATCAAACTTTAATTAATATGTATTGTTTTCTTGTGAATTGTTTAGTGAGTGAAAATTATTTACACTCTTAGTTTTGCTTTAATAATCAAACTGCCCCTCTACTTTGAACAATTACCATTATTCCCCTCATTTCTCTATTAGCTATTTAAAATTCCTATGTTAACCTCTATATTATCAATATTTATCTATTTCTATTTTTTTTTTTATTTTTTGCTTTTTCAGTATCATGATATTTTTCTGTTCTCTAATATGTATACTATGAACTTACCTATATAATAAAAAAAATTATTTTAAAAATAAAAATAGTAATTTAATATATAATTTAATGACGCTGAATAATGAAAAGGATGAGTAGAGTAAAAATTAAAATAAAATATTTTGCTCTTATCAACAATTTTATTAATAGCAACCAAATTTTAAAAATCTATTTACACAATCGAGAATAAAAAAATAGTAACAAGAATCTTATAAGAATATACTCAATGCAGGTATATAAAAAATTATAATTAAAAGTACATGCAGATTTTATAACAAACTCCTAAAAATTATCTATTCATCATTGAAAAATGTAACTAAATTTATAGTTAATGCGCGTCATATTAAATAAAAATCATAAAAGTATGTAGATTTTGTGATAAAATTATCAAAGCAGTATTCCATTTATTGAAGGGGAGCCTTGGCGTAACTGGTAAAGCTACTGCCATATGACCAGGAGGTTACGTGTGCGAGCCGTGGAAACAGCCTCTTGTAGAAATGCAAGGTAAGATTGTATACAATAGAGCCTTGAGGTCGTGTCCTTCCCTGTAAGTCGCGTATAATGGGAGTTTAGTGTACCAGACTGTCCTTCTACTATTCTATTTTTATAATTTTAAATTACAATTTATAATAAAGTAGTATAATACAATTTAAATTATAGGTAAAATTATAAAAATGCATATAAAACCAAAAAAAATTGTATTACATATAGGATGGAATTGAAAATGACAAGGCAAATAAGACATTGTGCAGGTAAAGTGGGAGAATGATAATTGTTCAAAATATAGGGAGAGTTTGATTTTTAAAGCGACGTTGGGGGCATGAATAATTTTCACCCATTGTTTAATTATCAAATAAGATTTTTTTTCTTTTGTTATGGTCATATATAACATATCAAACAAAAAAGAATTAATTTTAAGATATTTTAGCAAAATGATCATGTATCAATTTAGGCTAAAAATCAGCCCAAATGAAACGGGTGAATGACCAAGTCCAACTTTGAGCGAGTTGGGTGAGTTAAATGAGTTCGGACTCAAATTGACATCCCCTAGTTGCAACCTATAGATACATTTTGACTTGCATTATTAAGGAATCTGTTCTGCTTTACTCATCGGCTGTATTATTTTGCGAACCATTAGGAGAAACAGAGGAACACAAATTAAAACGAGAAAAGAATGAAGCTTGAATATTTACAATCTCAACATGAAATTAATGAAGTATGTGCAAAGGAATATAACTAGCTAATATAGTGAGTTATCAAGCAACGCGAGAAAGGATCAATTGGATACCATAGAGCTGTTTTTCGGAACATTCGAAAATTTTGTCCTCATTTTGTTTGAGTTATAATGTTAAAAAAATTCACCTTGGAAGCGTCAGTAGGAGTGTACATAAGCCGGGTTTGTTTGAATTTTATAATTACCAAACCAAAATAATTTTGTCGGGTTATTAAATCTAAAGACCAAACCAAACCAATAAAACTCGGGTTTTTTAATATCGATTTTTCTCGAGGTTTCGGGTTTTTTTCAAGTAAAATCTTCGTCGAACAAAACATATAATGTATGCTCAAAATATTTCTTTAATCCTAGTAAGATACAACTATATAAAATATTTTCTAAGAAAATAATATAAATATGAGATGTGTCAAGGCATTATCCTAAAATATTCAACAATAAAGACAATACAATTATGTAATATAAATATTGTTAATTAAAAAATCATAATAAAAATAAACATAATCTAAAAGTACTAAATTATGCTAGAATAAATAGACTAATAAGGGAGTATTAATTACATGACTAAATGCTAAAGAAAAATAAAAATAAGTTATGCACTTTTATCTAAATTATTGCAAAACAAAAAATAGATATTCAATATATTATCGTTCGTAATATTGAATTGAATGTCTTTTGTTAGCATTAGTATTGATTGTTAACATTATTTAATTTTCTAATATTAATGGCTATAAAACTTATTGGAGCATTCAAAAGTTCTAAATCCAACCTTGAAATAATATCTTAAAAGATAAAATTATGAAATTTTTTAAGAAATATTTATAAATTACATCACAATAAGTATATTTATATATTAAATATATCTAAAATTTCTATATATGTAATGTCGGGTTGGTTTGGTTTCGGTTTGACTTTCTTTAGTTAAAACCAAATCAAACCAATTATGGTCGGATTTTTTTTCCAACACCAAATTATAATCGAATTTTTTTTTCGATTTGACTCGAATTATTGGATTACTACGATTTGTCGGTTTTCTTGTACTACCATAGCGATCGTCACCAAAATCAAAATCATGATTTCTCGTGGTCCTTTGTTTCTTTCCTTGCTCACTACTATTCCAATAATTATAAGATTCCAACATCGTACCATTACTTTCCACTTCATCCTTCCACCAAAGTTTCGCGATCAATATCTAGTTGATTTGACGTCCATTTTACCCAAAACGAGTGTGGTTAAATGATAAATATTTGTTTACCCTTAATTAGAGATATTAGATTGATCTCTTTTATTGGGGAGCATAAACCATCTCATAGTAAGCATTCAAATTAGTAGGTGAATTTCGAACACTGGATATTTTTTTTTTTAGAGTCTTGTTTCATTTCTCTTTGAATTTAGCAAAGGTTGTCTTATTTTATGTATATATTAGACCGGAATGCTGTCCAAAACGTGAAATTTGTTTGCGTTTATTTCAATCAATTACCAATCCTAACTAAGTGGGCGTTTGGACATAAGAATTGTAAACCTCCAGGGAAAGTGAAAAAAATTTCTAAGTGAAAATGATATTTGAAAATTAGAGTTGTGAGTGATCTGAGTGAAAATTTTGAAATACAACCTTTTAAAGTTTTTCAAATTTTCGAAAAATTTCAAAACTCATATTCAAGTGAAAATTGAAAATTTTATGACCAAACACCAATTTTGAAAAAAGTTAAATTTTTTTGAAAAAAAGTGAAAAAAAATTATGGCCAAACGGGCTCTAAGATGTGGCTAAAACTTCTCCTGTCAGTCAATTTAATTCTTATCTTCTTCGGTAATTCAATACGGTATGTAAGACCATTTAGGGGTCGTTTGGTTTAAATACGGCTTATACTGGGATAAGTTATGCTGAGATTAGTTATATGGAAAATTTCTCATTAGAACAACTGGACTCTCTACTTTTCAATTTTATAACTCATATTTCAATTTACAACCAACTAGCCCAAAAATAATAGGCTAAGATTTAACATTCAACTCCAATAGGTTCTCAAAATTACTATTTAATTTTTAAAATAGATTCCTCAAACTTTTAAATTAATTTTCGAATCAGTAATTGTGACTCAAATATTAGTTCAACAAACCAAATTCATTTGGGTGGTGAAAATTAGATTTTTAACAAGCTTAAATATGTGGGTTTAAATTTCGAATTTGATTTTTGTGAGAAATTTGGAGTGGGTGTTATTTAGACTTGTTATAAATAGTATAAGAAGGTTGTATATAAAATTTGAAATCATTTAATGGAGATTTGGACTGGTTTTGAATAAGAATTGCAACCGAAAATCGTGGAAGAAGTTCGTCTACAAACGCTTGTATAAAGGTGTATAAAAGTGTATAATAGTGTATAAGGTGTGTTTCTACACTCATATACACTATTATACAAGATTATACATAATTATACAAAAAACTGACTTCGTTTTCTTCCTTGCGTCTTTTCTGAAATTTAACTTAAATCTTGCTCAAATCTACTCCAAATCACTTCAAATTTAAATTTTGAACCCCTTTTAATATTTTCAATCAATTGGAACAACACCCAATCCAAACAACTAACAAATTCAAAAAAATCTATTTTCGAAAGCAAAGCTTTGAATGGTCTTCAATGGTGGACTTCTACTTTTCAATTTTTTTACATTGCAAGCAGGTGATTAGAGGAGAAGCAAAAAATACACGACCCCTTGAAGCATATGTAGAAGATGTGAGAAGAAGAGAGACTGAAAGCAATGGTTGTGAGAACACATATTTAGCTCCATAGCTTTTAGAAGTAATGATTGTAAGAACATAGATTTTGAATTTGCTAGTGCTTTCAAAATATGTACAACATGGGCTAAGTCGAGTAAAATTTAAAAATATGAGCTATTTTTTGTTATGGTGTGAGTCATGTGTATTTTCTTGTAATTCTTTCTTAGTTATTCTGGTATTATTTTTTTATCCACTGTTTGGTATGTTGTATTAAAAATGACAATTGTATAATTTCTAAGAAGAAGGTATAAATTATCCCGGCACTAATTATCTCACCCCTACAAAGTATAAGTTATCCCGGTACTAATTTTAATCTCATGATAACTTATACCAAGTTTGTTAACTAACAAAGTATTAATGTAGTATTAAATTTTTATACCAGTACTATATCTACTTATACCTCGTTTGGTTTGAATATAGGTTATGCTAGGATAAGTTATGTTGAGATTAGTTATGCTTGTATTATTTTTTATCCACTGTTTGGTATGTTGTATTAAAAATTACATTCATGCATAATTTCTAAGAAGAAGGTATAAGTTATACCGACACTAATTATCCCACCCTTACAAGGTATAAGTTATTTCGGTACTAGTTTTAATCCCGGAATAACATATACCAAATTTGCTAACCAAACAAAATATTAAGGTGATATTAAATTTTTATACCAGCACTATTTTTACTTATATTTCATACCAAACGGCCCCTTAGTATATAATGCCGTGTAGAAAATAACAAAAATAGGACACCATACGGGGTGGTCTTTAACTTTTAGCTTTTGGGACAGTTTAACTGACCAATGTGCAAACCTTCAAGGTTAAATGTCACAAAATCATGGGACCAAACGACCCCTAGTTATCGTATACTTGAACATTTTGAGGCAATTACGGCTGGTGACAACCTGTTTAGTAATAATTGTTTACCCAAAATTAGGTAACAATTGAATTTGTAAGCAGTTTTAAGGATATATGGTTTAATCCAACACAAATAATTAAAAATATCGAATAAATGAGTTAGAAATGAAATAAACGTTCCAACCAATTGCAATATTAAGGCCAAGCCTAAATACAGACTGACTAATGACCTTGTTCTCGGTTGGACCCTCGATTCAAGTTTAGTCGTGAATGAAGAACGGAACAAATGAGCAAAACTCTAACAATAGCTAAAAGGCAGAAAATAAACTTGTATTGCTTTGATTCGCGTGTTATAATGTGCCGAAGAAAAGAAAAATCTCCCCTTTATATAGTAGAAGAGTTTTAGTCCTAATAGAAGTCTAAAAAGGATAAAAATCTTCCTTTCCCGGTAATTGTTAATCCGCAATCGACATCAAGCGAGATTCGCACCGTGATATCCGGTTGAGAGCGAGTATCACTGCCTTCTATCCGCCATACACAACTGTTCATCGTGTCTCCCGAGGTTTATAACTTATACTTGGCCCGATGTGCGTTGTTTTACCTCGTCCGATGATAGATACATCATTTGCTCCCCCGGACCTCGATACGAAGTCTCGTGGATTCGTGTTCTCCTTTCGTTTCCTCGTCGTGAAATCAGGGTAGACTTTCACCCTCGATTTTTCCTGTATACAACAATGCTAAAGGAAAGACCAAAAAAAGAAAGAAAAGAATCATGACTTTAAAATTAAACAGACCACCAAGAGATCACTACATACACAACATGGTTGTCTCAGTTAAAGGCAAACCTTAGCATTAAAACGAGAAATCAAAGAAGTCATTGGCTATTCCAGCATGAGGGTACGAAGAATTGACCTCTACCACGCGACATGTTCTTTGGCCTGTCATCAATTAAATCACAAAAGTTGTCAGGCAAGAGCTAATCAATAGCTGAAAAAATTCTTTAAAGTTTGTTAGAATGTCTACAAAAGAGTTTGTAAAAATCTTTTTCAGTTTTTGTAATTTTGTACAGTCCATTTGAAATTTTGCATAAAAAATTGATTTCTTTTGCTGATTTCCAAACTTTATTTTTGAAATATTAAAAATTCAAAATAAAATGAAAAATGCATCTTTCGAATTTTTTAAAATATTTGAATAACCACGGTTGTAAACCTTCTAAAAAAAACTTTTTTTGTGCTAAAATAACTAAACAAATTAAGTTTGCAAAAATTCAAACACTACGTTTGATTTTCAGGATAAAGTTTGATATCTTTTTATTTTCGACATAAGTAATGCCCCGTATAATTTTAACCTAAATCTTGGTATAATTTTCTACCGCATACCATATATGAGATAAAAATCTAAAGATTAACTAAACAAGTAAAACGACAATACTATCCTTTTGCCAAAGCCCTTTTTCCAAAGAATATTACGAAGGACACGGTTAATAAGAATTGGAAACAAATATTTATTCAAGTTTATCCAAATTAAAGCTAAAATTTTATACTATACACCATACATTTCGTTTTTAATGCAACAAATCATAAATACTAAATAATCTAAAAATTATTAATCCTCAGTTTTGAAAGACCTCAAACACACGCTGCCTTAACAGGGTGAAAGAGATAGATGCCTACAACAACACACAACAACAACGACCCAGTAAAATCCCACAAGTGGAGATGACCAGATTAAGAGGAGGTGGCAGACCTACTTTCATAAACTTCTAAGTGAAGAAGGGGATCAGGATATTATACTTGGGGAATCGAGGAATGTCGACAGTCACCATGAATTAAGTAATTGTAGGGACATTGAGATCGATGAAGTCATGGAGGCAATGCGTAAGATGAGAAGGGGCAGAGCTACCGGGCCAGACGAAATTCCGGTTGAACTGTGGAGGTGTGTGGGTAGAGCAGGCTTGGAATGGCTTACTGCATTGTTTAGTGTTATATTCAAGACTAATAGAATGCCTGAAGAGTGGAGGTGGAGTACAATGGTCCCGTTGTATAAGAACAAAGGTGATGTCCAAAGCTGTAACAACTATAGGGGCATCAAATTACTAAGTCATACCATGAAAGTTTGGGAGAGAGTGGTAGAAATGAGAGTGTGAAGGACGGTGTCTATTTCAGACAACCAGTTCGGGTTCATGCCGGGACGATCTACCACAGAAGCTATCCACATTATTAGGAGGACGGTGGAACAGTATAGAGATAAGAAGAAGGATCTCCACATGGTGTTTATTGATCTGGAGAAAGCGTATGATAAGGTTCCTAGGAAGGTCTTATGGAGCTGCTTAGAGGATAAAGGGGTCCCGAGTAACTATATTAGGGTGATAAAAGACATGTATGATGGAGCTAAGACTCGGGTTAGGACAGTAGGAGGCGACTCTGAACACTTTCCAGTTATTACGGGGTTGCACCAAGGGTCTGCGCTCAGCCCATTCCTATTTGTCCTGGTGATGGATGCACTGACCCATCATATTCAAGGGGAGGTTCCATGGTGCATGTTATTTGCTGATAACATTATTCTAATTGACGAGACAAGAGGCGGCGTCAACGAGAGGCTAGAGATTTGGAGACATGCTCTTGAGTCTAAAGGTTTCAAGTTGAGTAGGACGAAGACGGAATACCTCGAGTGCAAATTTGGAGTTGAGCCGATGGAAGCGGGAGTTGAAGTGAGGCTTGACTCTCAAGTCATTCCCAAGAGAGGTAGTTTCAAGTACCTTGGATCGGTTATTCAGGGGATCGGGGAGATTGACGAGGATGTCACACACCGTATAGGGGTGGGGTGGATGAAGTGGAGGTTAGCGTCGGGAGTCTTGTGTGACAAGAAAGTGCCACCGTTACTAAAAGGTAAGTTTTATAGAGCAGTGGTTAGGCCTGCCATGTTGTATGGAACTGAATGTTGGCCGGTAAAGAACTCACACATCCAGAAGATGAAAGTAGCAGAGATGAGGATGTTGAGGTGGATGTGCGGGCATACAAGGATGGATAAGATTAGGAATGAAGATATTCGAGAGAAGGTGGGTGTGGCCCCCATGGAGGACAAGATACGGGAAGTAAGACTCAGATGGTTCGGGCACATTCAGAGGAGGAGCACTGATGCACCGGTGAGGAGGTGTGAGCGACTGGCTGTAGTGGGCACGCGGAGAGGTAGAGGAAGACCTAAGAAGTATTGGGGAGAGGTGATCAGACAGGACATGGCGCGACTTAGGATTACTGAGGACATGACCCTTGATAGGGAATTATGGAGGTCGAACATTAAGGTTGTAGGTTAGGGGAGAGTGTGAATATTTCTACAGCACAATAGAGTGAGACTATCCAGTTAGGAGTTAGACTAGGAATGTCATTGGTTGTCTATTGATGCAGGGCTTTACCTTCTAGTTGTATTATACCAGCCATCTATTTCGTATTTCGTATTTTATATTCTGTATTTCATATTTCATATCTCTTATATATTGTTGTTATTTTTATTACGCATTTTTATGGTACTAATATATCATCTCCTATTGCTTTTTTGAGCCGAGAGTCTCCTGGAAACAGCCTCTCTACCCTTCATGAAAGAGATAGATGCCTGCATGAAGGAAAACATCATAAGCTCCTAACCTTATTTGGACAATTTGGCAATCTGAGATGGTGGACCCAATATAGTTGCAGTTGAATTGGTCCACCCACTATTCAATGACTTTTCATACATGTGCTGGAAATTTTACAAGTAAAAACAAGGACCATGCATTTCTGGTGTAAGGACAATATGTATGAATTTAGACCTACTATTTGTTAATTTTAGTAAATTTTTCATAAAATTTTTATACTCTAGCAAAAAAATTTATACTCTAGCAAAAAAATACTGAATTTAGATGAACTCAATAATATAAACTGCATCTGATCATGACATGTTGCTGTAGGTGCATTAATTCATCACGAAATTAACCACTAGTCGTAGATATTTTACCTGTCACATGATTATGATCATGGAAGTTTATTCAAGGCACTCTGGATTTTCCATTACAACGACATTCTGTCATGTCATGTCATGTTGTTGCAGATGGAAACGCCATACCACATCCACTACAAGTGTCTACAACTGTGACTTTTCAAAAGCTTATGGATAGAGGTTAAAGAATTGTCAAATGGGACGGTATTTTCGTGCTAATATGGGTAAGGTAGAGATTACTTTTGCAGATATGAGGATTCTTATCTTTTGACGGTAAACATGGCACTAGGGCTGGACATATTTTGAGTAAAATTAATATTTTTCCAAATTAAAAAAAGAAAATGCTATTAGATATCAATATTGGATTATTGGGTTACTAATTCAGTTACTGTTTAATATTATTTGACTATTGAATTATCAATTCGGGACTCGATTTATCTAATTTTATTAATGGTTTAACCAATAACTCAATAAGCTTTAATAAAATTTTAATGTTAGCCTTAGATATATAAAATCGCCTAAGATAACTTGTTTTCTAACTGCTTTTTGAAGCCAAGATCTTCAGAGAAAAGATAAATATCAAGCCTTTTCACTTCTTGACTGATATTGCAATCACCTTAGGCACTAAACATGTTGAACAATGTATTTAATTTCTGAAACCATTGATAGGAAAAGATCTAAAAGATTTCAAGAATTCGTGCCTCTTAAATTCTCCACTGGCGCGGCGCGGGCACCGCCCTGTGCGCAGTGCATGTTCAATTCTGTAAGAGTATTTCTTCATTTCGGTTTGGAAAAGGTAATTTTGTCCGGGCCCATTCCTATACAGTATAAATATACCAAAAATACATTTTTAGAGGGATTCGACCTAGGACAATTTTGAAGAGCTACCACGGCTCGAAGACACAAGATTTCATCAATTATCTTGCCAACAATCGATGCAAAACGAGAGTTTGTATCGTAACTTTGTATTTGATGTTTTCTAATTCTTCAAACGTATTTGCGGTGAATGTCTCCATTGTTATGGAGTAGTTTACCATAACGTTTGACGGATATAGAATTTTGATTGTTATCTGTGGATTTAACCCCGGTTTAATCGTGTGAATACGTTATGAAGCTTTGAATTGATTGCAAATTTGTTCACCAGTGTATTTAATCGAAAGAGGAATAATTTGATGATTATCTTTGCATTATTTTGTTTGGTTTAATTTAGTGATTCTTCTAAGTAATCGAGAGAGTTTTTTGAATTGTTGATTAAACCCAAATTAGGAGAATATTCGAAAGACATTTTCCTAATGACTAGTCCATTAACGTGTTGTTGCATATTTTCATAGTGCTTCATATTAGTTTATCTCGTAAAGTTCGGATTTAATCGAGAGAGAAATCTTTACCTTACGCTTTAAACTAATCATTGAGTGAATTCGTGAGAAATTAGAATATTAGAAGAGAATTTAAACAGAGTTAGATTCCGAATAGCTATCTTACACCTATCCTGTTGCGGCTCTTATTTCTCATATTGCTTATTACTCATTTTAAGTCATCTCTTACTCTCTGTGATCAAGTCTACTTAGTCATAATTTTAATTTAGTAGTTAAGGTAGTTAGTAATTACCTCAATTCCGAGTGTTAATCATCTTGGATAGCAAGTAACTATAAATTATTCAAATATTATTTAAATTCAATTCCTATGGAGACGATATTTTACTATATTATCTTTGGCTAAAGAGCATTAATTTTGTATTGTGTTTAGCGTTCATCAAATTTTGGCGCCGTTACTGGGGAATGACAATCAATAGTGTTCAAAATAATTTTTGTGATAATTCAGGAACCAATTTTATTTCTTTTTATTCTTCATGTTCTCTCATCTGTGTGCAGGCAGCAGGTTAAGTTCGGTGGTATATGACTCGATCCTTTTTCAAGGAATTCGTGCCATTCAACCCAGAATTGGACAAGCACCTGCGGCAGTTGAGAAAGCAGAAAGAATCAAACGGATCCTTCTTGGGTCAGAATTCAACTCAAGAAAAGATGGTGCACCACGAAGAAGAGGGGATGGACTTAGCTCTAAGAGAATCAGCACAACAAAGAGAAGAAGTTGCACGGGTAGCAGCTGAGGCATCCCTTAGAACTGCTGATGAGATTGCCGACGGGGATCGGGCTCAAAGATTTAATCTAAATCGCCCTTTGGTTGAAGATGAGTTTGAAAATGCGGCCCTCAGGACTGGGACATCACTGGAAAATTATGCCAGACCGTTCTACAACCAATGACAGTCCAGTGTGAGACCCCCACCCATTGATGCTAACAATCTTGAACTCAAGCAGGGAGTCATCCAAACCATTCAAAATAATTGTATTTTCAGAGGTAAACCCAACGAAGATCCTAACAGTCATCTGATGGATTTCGATGAGATCATGAACACTTTCTACCACAATGGGGCATCACACAATGCTATATACCTCAGAGCATTTCTTTTCTCACTAAAGGATGATGCAAAGTAGTGGCTACGGAGTTTACCTACAGGGTCTATCCGCACATGGGAAGAGATGACTACTAAAGTTCTGGACAAGTACTTCTCTACTACTAACACTGGAAAGATGAGAAAGAAGATTCATAATTTTAGCCAAGGTGATGGATAAACTGTGTTTGACACTTGGGAATGGTTTAAGGAGCTTCTACGAAGATGCCCACATAATGAGATGGAGCAATGATGCAACTCCAAGATTTCTGGGATGACTTAACTTCTGCATCAAGAAGGATACTACACAGTACAGTAGGAGGCCCGCTTATGAAGAAAACTCTTGAAGAGATTGTCACTCTTCTAAATGAACAGTCTGAAGATGCGGATCAATGGCCTAACGATCAAGGTGAATGAAGAAGGTCAGCAGGTGTTGGAGCACCACAGAAAAGTTTCGAAATGTTATAAGGTTATTAAAAGGTCTGACGTGTGCTAATTATATTAATTTATATGCAAGTAATAATTAATCATATGAAAAATATCTCATGAACATGATAGAAAGTGTATGAGTTGTATTTGAAGTGATAGCGCCTAAGGCAAACCCATGTGACAAGTCGAGTAGAAATCACATGAGAGATTAAAGTTTCAAATGAGCACATGTAAGACCTAACTTTAGAAGAGCATATCTTGATTTATATAAGGCGATATGTAGTGAAAAACCTATCAAATGAAAGATCTTTGTGTCTAGTTTCTAATGTTGCAAATTGTCCATCATTTGAATATTCCTACAAAAAGTTATGATCAAATTACCAAAGGATGACAATGCTGTGCTGCCATAGCGTCCAGGTCTGCATCCGGACTTGGAGGAGGAGTGAACTGGGGACGTGAAGTTTATTATAAGTGGTTAGAAGTATTTCTAGCATTTATTACAAGTTTTAATGGTAGAAAAATTAGATTATAAAGCTGTAGTTCATGACATGAATAGTATTTTGAGAAAATAAGACAGACGATGAATAGTATTCTTGGAAATGAAATTTATGAATACAATAAACCTATGGAATTATTTGTTAGCAAAAGTTGGAAGTGATCAACTAAGTAATCACCCGAATTGTACATTTTGCAAGTGTTGATTAAGGAAGATGATGAATAGTAACTTGGCGGCATTGGTCAATTGATGTAGTATCATTAAAGACTTCTAGTGGGCATAAAATTATAAGAATAAAGTTGAATAGGCTAGCATGTGAACCTATTGGACGATTTGAATTGTCAGAGGCTTGTAGCCGACTTATGAGTCGTAAATTAATATTAATCAATACTTTAGGTTATATTTTAGTGTAATTAGGATATCTAATTGTTGATATCGATTTGTTGGTGATATATGAGCATTTTAATCAACATTAGAATCGAAGAGAATTGAGAGCTTGTGAATGGTATTAAAGCGAATGGAAGGTAAGTTGATTAAAATTTACTCTTTTTGAAAGATTTTCTCTACAATTATGTTTCGAGTTAATGCTTAAGTTGTTTGCAAATGTGCTTTCACACTTGTGAGGACAAACAAGTGTGGATGCCTCCATGTACTAAAATATTATGTTACATATATAGTGTCATGTTGTTTTATAAAAATTTATTTTAAATCTTGTTGGCAAAGTGTGATGACCCAGAATTCCCACCTTTGGGACCGTGATGGCGCCTAATATTTTACTTGCAACCGGTGTCGAAACTATGGCACAAGAACTCTGTTGTGGCGTGTCGCCCAATAATCTCGCACAGGTCCTCCTGATATGCCCAAAATCACCACACTCAAAACATCCATCCTGGTGCTGTGGCTGCTAAAATTGAGGCTAACCCGAACGAGTCAGATAACCATGATGATAACTTTGAATACGGAGGCGCACTGATAGGAGCTACTGGTGCACTGTAGGCTGGCTGCCCAGAATAAGGCACATAACGACCACGGCTCCCTGAAGTACTGTGGTATATTTGAAACGCTGGCTGAAATTGCCTGACAGGATGACCCCGACCAAAAGTACCCACGCCTCCATATGAGACACCACTAAAACCACTGGGGTCTCTTATCAGACCCCTGCCCTATCTCCTGTGCAAGAACCATCTTGATCCGCCTAACAACATTAGCAGCCGTCTGAAAGGAAATCTCACCCCCGGTCTCCTTAGTTATCTATAGCCTGATAGGATGAATGAGTCCAATAATAAACCTCCTCACCCTCTCCATATCAGTAGGAAGTAGGATAAAGGCATGACGAGCTAGATCCACAAAATAGGTCTCGTACTGAGTGACTGACATACTGCTCTGCTGAAGACGCTCAAACTGCCTGTGGTTATCCTCCCTCAATGTGATGGGAAGGAACTTCTCTAGAAATAGCTGAGAGAACTGGTCCCAAGTAAGAGCAGGTGATCCAGCTGGTCTGGTAGATACATAATCCTTATACCATCTTTTGGCGGAACTCGTCATCTGAAACACAACAAAATCAACTCCATTGGTCTCAATTATACCCATGTTCCGCAGTATCTCATGACAGCAGTCAAGATAATCCTATGGGTCCTCAAAATGTGCACCACTGAAGTGAACTGGGAAGAGCTTGGTAAACTTGTCCAACCTCAATAAGCCCTCAGAAGACATGGCAGGTCCATCACCGGCCTGTGCCGTAACTACTGACTGGACTACCCCAACTGGCGAGGTTGCTAGAGTCTGATACTGGGAAGCCATCTACTCTGAAGTGTGAGTAGTGGGAGTCTGTGCTCATCCCCCAGCCTAAGAGATGGCCGGTGCCATAGGAAATGTATCGTCCTAGGCCACACTCTCCATAAGGCCCACCAAATGGACTAGATCATCTTGAAGCATTGGAGGTGGCGATGAATCCCTCGGGACCTGAGCTGGTCCAACATGCACCGTCTAAGCTAGAACTGTCACACCTCCTTTTTACCCGAGGGGGATATAAGGGAGTTTTTCCAATTAAAGTGACATAATTCGAAATGAGATTATTTTATTTGATTTCAGAATCGCCACTTGGAATAATTTATTTGGTGTCCCAAGTCACCAGTTTATTTTAAATCCCAAATCGAGGAAAATCGACTTTATTTAAAAGTTTGCGAAACCAGAAATTCTAGGTAAGGAATTCTGTTAACCCGGGAGAAGGTGTTAGGCATTTCCGGGTTCCGTGGTTCTAGCATGGTCGCTTAACTATTAATAATTGGCCTAATTATCTGATTTATTACAAGTTTGAAAACCTAGTGTACATTTTTAACTTTATAACCACTTTTATTTGTTTATGGATTTATTTCTGGAACAAGCCACGATTGCCGTACACTTGTCGTTTTTGGTACACATTGCAAACCGCGCTACATGAAATGCACCCACGATTTACGACATGTTTATTTTATTATTGTTCAAAGTTGTTATGATCGGGTCACATGAAATGCGCACCCGAATTTAGAAAATTAAGCATCGTAACTATGTTACGAGAACCGTACCCATAATCACGATGGTTTATTAATCGCGCCTAAAGCAACAATATGATGTTCAGATTTTTCTACGCTAATTTGATCGTTATATAAATCTACAGCAACGTTTAATGATAAAAGGCATCAACTACTTAATGAAAGCATGGCTTTAAAGGTTATAAGCCTAAGATAAAATGAAGCAGCCCAATTGGGCTATTTGGCAAAGGCTGGCCCAGTCGTTACTCTTAAATGACTAGGTCTATTACAAGTTTGTGCTTAATACCAATAAAATCCATCTGAAATACACATTTATCCAAAGTTGGAATCTAGTTCATTTCAATGTAAAAATCAGAATATAATTCGAGTTTTTGGAATTAATTACACTACACATGATTTACAATACATAAAAGAAATGAGTTTATGTCATAGTTCAAAAGGTAAGCCCATAGCTGGGGGTCAAGCTATTGGGATTAGTACCCAGACCCAAGCTGCCTGGGTCCGGACATGTTTAGGTCATCTCCCCAATTGGGCTAATTTTACAAGTCTGGCCCATTTCATATAATTCTCATTTGAACAATTCTGGACCAACAAACTGCATTTATAACATTGGCTATTGACATGATACTAACAATGCGACTATTAATCACAACAATCAACTTAAAAATTATTACAATATACTCCAAAAGTCAGTTTGCTAGTGAACAGTCCATAGATTACAACACAATCTTAGATACAACTATATGCCTAGATAATATTCAACATGATTTTGAGATTTTCATTTGTTGCAAAACCCTCAAGTAAGTTTCAGCTTGCAAAAATCAGCTATAAAAGCTGTTTTTGCAAGTCAACTTTTGGTTCCAGCTCTAAAATATTCCTCTCTTGTTGCCACTCGCATACAACCAGAAAATCAAATTAAAAGCTTCATTACAATGGAAAAACCATTTAACATTGCATAACAACAAAATGACAGGCAATGGCTAGTGTCAGTCGAATGACCATATCAGCTCAATTTATATAGGCATGATTCATACATAAGCATGGCAAGAAGTCAGTTTAACAAGAAAAGAAAGTCTGGAATTTTAGGGAAGCAACATTTATTGGATAAAAACCTAAATGAGTTTGAGACAAGTACAGGGACTACAGGCAGAAACATCATACATATTTGAATCCAAACCATGTCTCATTCAAGGCTAATTTTGGACCAAGAGTTACATACCTACTGTAGTAATGATCAAAATGGAGCAAAATAAAGCTCTAAATGGAAGCTATGAACCAACAGAAACCCAGAACAGCAGTAGAAAGTGAACCTAGAAATACAAAGGACCAACACTTAGATTTTCCGAAATCAGAACACTAAAAAAAACCAGCCCAAAAATCTAACCAAAAACTAATGTTTTTAGAAAGAAAGTTGTAAGGATTTTCTCTTTTGTGTATTCAGAAACTTTTAGGTGATCATAGGCTAATGAATTCTTTTCAGAATGAAGGAATAACTTTCCTTTTATAGGGTATGCCAAAATAGCATCAAAATGGCATATTCTACCCTAAATTCCCTAAACGTTAGATAGTACAACATATTTGGACAGCTGTTTGTCCTTTTTCAGCCCAATTCTAGCATTTTTCATGCTGGAAATGGGGACAACTGTACAATTGCTAGAACTTTCTGATTTTTACCTAATGTAAAACCCAATTTTAACCCTGCAATTACTAATTATTTCAATTCTAACCAATTCTGACCTAAATACTGATTTCAAAAACCCTTGTGGAACCTCTTAGAACAATCTAGAAGATTCCAGCATTGAACTTCCTAACATTGTTTCAATTATCCTTTTAATTCTGAAATTAGTCTTAAGCTTAAGGGTATCCAGGATTTAATCCAAACAATCTAAACCTAATTAGTGAATTAACAGGCTCACCTAATTAACCTAAACAAAACTGAATTTAAACAACTAACACAACTAAACAATAAACAAACAAGAACTAGAATGAAGATGCAAAGATGTTACATCTCGCATTTTCGTACGTTAAAATTTCGTTTTCAGTTAACCGACGTAGACTCGGGGATGAGGTCATCTTGACGTTAACATACTTATGCTATTTGTAACAAGCGATAAATAAGTATTATGAAGGATAAAGGTGTACACAGATTAAAGAAAATGAGTTTCGTTTAAAGTGGCCAATTTGCAATAAAATACGGGTCGAGCGATAATACCCGATAATTATGAACTAGTACCATGCAAGGTACCATATGACCACGGTAGTATAATATATAAAGTATATATGAAGTATTTTTTTAAAATAAATGGAATTTTAAGTAATTTGTGATGATTTTTAAATTATGTTGGTAATTGACAAATTCTAACTCATAAGCTACTTGGCCCACATTCCGAATGATCCTATAAGGCCCAATATACCATGGGCTAAGTTTGCCTTTCTTTCCAAACATCATCACACCCTTCATAGGCAACACCTTTAAGAATACCCAGTCATCAACCCCGAACTCTAAATCTCGTTGTTGCACGTCAGAATATGACTTCTGACAACTTTGAGCTGTCAATAGTCGATCCCGGATAAGCTATACTTTTTCTATGGCTTGTTGAACTAGGTCTGGCCCGTGTAGTCCAAATTCTCCAACATCAAACCACCCTATAGGCGACCTACACTTCCGTCAGTGAAGAGCTTCGCATGGAGCTATCTGAATACTGGAATGGTAATTGTTATTATATGAAAACTCGATAAGAGGTAGATGTTCATCCCAAATTCTTTTAAAATCCAACACACATGCTCGTAACATGTCCTCGAGCGTCTGAATCGTGTGCTCGGCTTGTCCATCCGATTTTCATGTATCTATGTTACGAAAGTGCATTGGCGATCCTTCCCGAGTGGTGCCCACGAATGGTGTACAGATTACAGAATACTTAACATACGAGGAAGTTCTGGTTGCCATCCTAGACCGACAAATCCGCAAGCTACGGAATAAGGAGGTAGCCTATATGAAAGTACTTTGGAGGAACAACAATATGGAAGAAATGACTTGGGAGGCCGAGGAAGACATGAAGTCTAGATATCTCTACTTATTTACTCCTCTAGAGAAGTGTCCGACTGAGACATCATAACCATAAGGTACGTGTATAAATTCTTGTGTTAGTTACTGTCGTTGGTCATGAGAGACCATTATTGTTATTCATAATTATGGTCCCGAGTGTCGTTGGATTACTAAGCTTCTAGAGGAAAAGTTGGTAGTGGTGTTTTTACAGAGGCGACCCTGCCAATGTTATATGGATCACAGGGAGTTGAACATTCGAGTACAAATGTTTCTAAGGGGGGAAGGATGATACATCTCGCGTTTTCGTACGTTAAAATTTCGTTTTTAGTTAACCAACGTAGACTCGGGGATGAGATCATCTTGACGTTAACATACTTATGCTATTTATAACAAGCGATAAATAAGTGTTATGAAGGATAAAAGTGTACGCGGATTAAAGAAAATGAGTTTCGTTGAAAGTGACCAATTTGGAATAAAATACGGCTCCAGCGATAATACCCGAATAATTGTGAACTAGTACCATGCAAGATACCATATGACCATGGTAATTTAATATATAAAGTATATATGAAGTATTTTTTAAAAATAAATGGAATTTTAAGTAATTTGTAGTAATTTTTAAACTATGCGGGTAATTGATTAATTACCGGATAACATAACATTACCCGGTTAACTAATAAGTGGATAAATAATAATTAATCCCCCTGCCCCACGTGGTAAAAGCCACAAGGCCTAGACAATGACTAAGTAGTCATTATTCTAGGTGGCTACATATGAGTCATTTAGCAATGACTTAAAGATAAGTCTTTGAAAGACTAGTAAAACATATACAATCTGCGACTAAGCTTCATTTTTAGTGCCTTTAGCCTCATTTTGTTACTTTGGCATGAAACAAAGAAAATGTAAGTTCAAAAGCAAGATTTCAAATATTAGAAGCCTTCCTTCCAAAGCCAAAAATGCATTCAAGTTAGAAACAAAACTTCAAAAAATGTTGGAATCAAGCTTTGGCTCAAAAATTCATTCGTTAGTTCACAAACTTTAGAAACAGAAAGCAAGTTCAAAGAATTCAAGTGTAATTTCGTTTATATTTTGCAGAAATAGGCATGTTAAGACTAAGTTTTTCCTTCATTTTAGCATGATATCGTAATTACACGAGTTTGATAACGAGGCATAAAGAAAAAATCTTGTATCCCGAAATTTACGTATATTTTGCTAGTCTCACAAATTACATATATTTTCTTAGTTTTGTAAGTTGCCATATTCTTCTTATCAAGACTGCATATTCAGTTGAGTATTTCCTTCTTCCGATCAAAAGAGAATAGAGTTTATATATATACAGTATTAAAAGTATTTTCATTACCATCGAGCTATAATCGATGGGCAGGCCTCTATTGGGAAACCTCTGATCAGATGGTAAGTTATATACCGAGTCTGCTGTGACCGAGCGCCTATGAGCAAGCCTACTATGGCAGAGCATATATATATATATATATAGGGCCAGACATCTATTTTACTCACTATATTTAGAGAATTGAGTCAGTATCAGCATATGAGCATATCTTCAGATTTTCTTTAACTCCCAGTTGTTTAAGTTATTATATTATCAGTTCAGTTTCAACTTCAGTATGTTGCCTTACATACTCGGTACATTATTTCGTACTGGTGTCCATTTCTGGGGGCTCTGCATTTCATGCGTGCAAGTTCAGACAGACAGACGAGTAGATCTCCTCAATAGGTGTTGTCCGAGTTCAGCTTTATCGGTAAGCTCCCCTTCTTTGGGAGTTGCCGAGTCTAGCAATGTGGTGTATATCTTGTGTATATATGTAGATAGGTTATGGGTAGGTCGGGTCCCTGTTCCGATCACAGTACATCTATCAGTAGAGGCTTGTAGACATATCCTGTCGGTTAGTGCAGTATGTTAGGCTTATAGGCCCTGTACGTATATTTTGTTGGCTTGTCAGTTGTAATAATTATGACAGCCTTGCCGGCCCAGCTTTATGTTGACATTAGTCAACGTTAGTCTCCATTTAGTTTTATATTTTGTAGTGAACATTATCTTGTAATGTGGCCCATAGCCAAAGTATGACATTACATGTTCAGAGTCTCTTAATTGCCAGTGGTACGCAAGGATAGATGAGGCACTAGGTGTCGGTCTCGCCCCCAGGCTCGGGGCTTGACAAAAGAAACCCTATAAATTAACCTAATTAATTTATAAATCAAAATAAATTAATCACCTAAATTACCATTTGGAATCTGACCGAAACTAAACTAATCACTGTATCTAAAATAAAAAATACCATAGAGGAACAATTACAAAAATGGAAACAAAAAATAGAATAGTCATACAATTATAACAACCAAGAACTAACCCTAATCAGCCTAAATTTTATGCAATCGAAACCAACCTTTAGATAATTATAAGATTCAGCATGTTTCATAAACAAATAGATAGTACCAAGCAAAATGACAAAAACTAAAACCGTGATTACCTAAGTCATGCAGGCTAAAAGAAGGAAAAAGATAAAATAAAAAGGAAACGGAAAGTAAATTTACCTAAGGCTCGTTTTGGAGGGGACCAGTCACGAACTCGACCAATTTTATGGGGGAGAACATGAACTTAGACGACCATTAATTAACTATTCTTAACAGGAACAATGGAACTCTTGGGTTCATATGACCCAAAATTGACCAAGAAACAAAAGGGAAAAAATTAGAGTTTTTGGGGTCTCAGATCTAAAATTGTAGAGGTTGAGGACTTATTCGAAGGGAACTATGGTGATATATGAAAAGAGGAGGAGGAGGAGACGGTTATGGGGTGTTAAATTGGTGAGGTTTGGAGGTGGTCCGCCGCCGTGAGGTGATTTCCGGTCGGCGGACCACGGCGGAGACGGTGAAGAGAATTAGGGCGGTTAGGGTTTTGTTGTTTGGGAGTGAGAAACGGAAGTGAGAGAGGGTCTATGGGGGGGAGGGTCTTTGGTTTGGACAGTTATATGGATTTAAGGGGTTAGTTCTCAGCCGTT
Source organism: Nicotiana tabacum (assembly GCF_000715075.1). Classification (NCBI taxonomy): domain Eukaryota; kingdom Viridiplantae; phylum Streptophyta; class Magnoliopsida; order Solanales; family Solanaceae; genus Nicotiana; species Nicotiana tabacum. The sequence continues at coordinate 90,637,320 of NC_134099.1, read as the reverse complement.
GGATCTGTAAAGATCAACGGGTGAGATGGATTGGGATTGAAGCGGGGTCGTTTTGGTAAGAGATTTGGACTGGGTGGATTGGGTATTAGGTCTGGACCGAGCGGATTTGGGTATTGCTTTTGGGCTAATTAAAATCTTGGCCCAATTTTGAGCACTTCTTTAATTCCCCCTCTTTTTTGTATTTTTCTTTTTCTTCTCCTTTTCTTTTTCTTTAATTTTAAAACCCTAATTAAATTAATTACATTCTAAATTAAATCCTAAATTAATATAATCTATAAAATCAAACTAATTATCTATTTATAATAATTACAAAATTAATTAATCCTAAATTAATGAAGAGGAGATTACTAATCTAGCATTAAAAGTTAAAATGTAAAAATGAACAATATTTTTTTTGTGATTTTTTATTTTAATAAAGAAATTAATTAACCAATTAATCCTAAAATATGAACACAAAACCTAATATGCAATGCATGAAACATCTGATATTTTTGGAGCATTTTTCATGATTTTAACAAAATTAAACGTGCACAAAAATGCAAACAATTAATAAAATCCTACAAAAATCCTATAAAATTGAAAAAAAAAAATCTATTTATGTAATTTTGTAGGAGTATTTTTAGTAGGGCAAAAATCACATGCTTACATGAACCTCCTCGTCAAAAGCCACCTGAGGCTCCACTGCTGGTGCAGCTGCTCAAGCTCTAGGCTGAGCTCTGCCTCGGCCTTTGGCGCGACCTCGACCTCAACCTCGACCTCTGCCCCTAGTAGGATCTGCCACTAGGGGCTCCGGCTGCTGTCCAACTGAAAATGCAGTGCGTGTTCTCGCCATATGCGAGAGATCAAGAATAGAAGAGTTCAATCATCAATGGCAGAATAAAATCACACGACAAAGATGAATAGAAGTGAAATTGTTCCTAAACTCCACAACCTCTGGAAGATAAGTATAGACATCTCCGTACCGATCCTCCAAACTCTACTAAGCTTGCTCGTGAGACTTATGTAACCTAGTGCTTTGATAACAACTTGTCACGGCCCGAAATTCCTAATTTCGGGACCGTGATGGTGCTTAACATTTCCCTTTCTAAGCAAGCCAATGTTAGAACGATTTATCCATTTTTCAACATTTTAAATTAAATAATGAGAAATAACTGAAATAACTGCAATAATCCAAAGTAAAGTGCGGAAGCCATAACAACTAAAATATCTGATACAACCCTGGATCCGGTGTCACAAGTGAACGAGCTACTAGAATAGTACAAACAAGGGTCTGAATAAAACATAAAGTTGTCTGAAGGAAAATACACAGCCAAATAAAGGAAAGGGGACTCTAGGAGCTATGGATGTTGAGCAGTTGTACCTCAAGTCTCCACAAAGTTGGCCAATCCCAACACGCTAGTAACCGCCACTAGGACCGACCAAAATCTGTACAAGAAGTTCAGAGTGTAGTATGAGTACAACCAACCCCATGTACTCTGTAAGTTTCGAGTCTAACCTCGATGAAGTAGTGACAAGACTAAGGCAGGTCACTTACACTACAACATGTACATAGTATATAATAAAGACATGATAAGAAAATACAAAACTAAATAGGACAGTTAACTGAAGAAAATAGTTAAATCCTCAAAGGAAACCAATGCCAATCAGAATTATCAATCCTTAGAGTTCCGTATGAAAACTACCGAGAACCAGTACAGCACAGGGAAATAGAAACACATAGGTTGTTGTGGCGCGCAACTCGATCCCACCGTATAACACAATCCTCCCTTATTCAACCGTAATAATATCAACAATCATAAACAAATAAATACATGTTGCAGCGCGCAACCTGATCCCACCATATAACAAAATCAGTATCATAAATCACCATTATCTCATCGTTCAATCCACCCTTATTTCACCTGTTGCAGTGTGCAACCTGATCCCACAATATTAGTACAAATCCACCATTATTCGGCCATATCAATCCACTTATTTCACATGTTACAGTGTGCAATCCGATCTCACCATATCAGTACAATTATTCACTACGTATAATTAAATCCATAATTCAAACCACGAGAACCTCTACGATTAATTAATATAAAGCTGAATCAGAAAGGAAACCTTGTACCAACTTGGAGATTCACATATGTAATAATACACGGCAAGACAAGTCTAGTAAATGACAGTTAGAAGGTGCAAGTAAGTCAATTAAGGCAAATAGCAGCGAGTTATGAAAGCATAAAGAGGGATAACACTTTTAATAGGAGAATCAATGATCAACAAGTAGAAAATAAAGTATGGAAGGCATTTAGAGCATATAACAGTTAAGGCAGGAAAGGAGATAATTAAGGAAAAGCAAAAAATTAGAGAAACAAGTAATTCGGCAGCGTATAAGCACTTATCAACTCGCATATACGTGCAACACATGAAATTCATATAGCACATAGTCTGATGGTTCCTAATTCCCTCAAATCAAGATTAAACTCAACACTTACCTCACTCCGAAGTCAACTTAGAGCTCTACCAGGGCCTTTCCCCTAGAATCCGGCTCTAAACCACTCGTATCTAACCACAATTGAATCAACAATATCAAATATTTCTAAAAGAATCAATTACAATGCATAAATTTAGAATACCACACTTTTCCCCCAAAAGTCAAAAATCGACCTCGGGCCCACTTGGTCCAAACCCGAAATTCGGACCAAAACACTATTACCCATTCACCCCCGAGTCCGGTTATGTAATTAGGTTCGGAATCCGATCTCAATTTGAGGTCTAAATCCCTAATTTGCACAATAAAATACCCCAATTATTCCTAAATCCCTAGTTTTCTACCGTGGAAGAACAAGATTAGGGCTAAAAATTAATGGGTGATGTTAGAAATGGAAGAAAGTTAGTTAAAGTGTACAAACTTATGAATTGATGTTGAGTTTTCTCTTCAAAATCTCCCATGGGCCGAGCTCTAATGAAAGGGTTATGAAAAATGGGAGAAATTCCTATCTTGAAATATTTAAATCACTGGGCATCAGGCTTTCTTCGCGTTCGCGAAGGGTCTGTAGCGATCGTGAAGCAGCGACTCAAATAACCTACGCGTTCGCAAGACACCCTTCGCGTTCATGAAGGCTTAATTCCACCAACCTATGCATTCGCAAGCCTTGTGCCGTATTCGCGAAGAGTGTTTGTTAGTTCCCCCTCTCCAGGTCCCAGGCCTATGCGTTCACAAGAAGCTGGCTGCTTTCGCGAAGGGTAATGCCCTCATTGCTCCGCATTCGCGACCCAGCTATCACGTTCACGATGAAGGAAATCCCACCCATCCAAGTTCACTCTTCGCGATCGTGAAGAAGGAAACCTGATGACAGCTGAAGCTAGAAAAAACCCAGATTTTTTAAGTTTCAATCATCTGTAGCCTTTCCGAAATTCATCCGAGCCCTCGGGGCTCCAAACCAAATATGCACACAAGTCCAAAAACCTCATACAAACTCACTCGCATGACCAAAATACCAAAATAACGCCTACAACTACGAATCGGACACCATCTCAAATAAAATTTTCAAGAAAACTTTAGAACTTCTATTTTAACAACTGAACGTCTGAATCACGTCAAACTAACTCCATTTTCATCAAATTTGACAGAAAGGCATAAATATAGTACTGGACCTATACCGAGTTTTGAAACCAAAATACGGACGCGGTATCAACAAAATCTAATATTGGTCAAACCTTTAGATTCATTAAACCTTTAAACTTTCAAATTTGGACAAAAAGCGATAACTCGAGCTAGGGACCTCTGAATTTGATTCCGGGCATACACACATGTCCCAAATCACGATACAGACCCGTCGGGATCGTAAAAATACGGATCTAGGCCCGTTTACTCAAAATGTTGATTGAAGTCAACTCAAATGGATGTTTAAGGCAAAATCTCATATTTTATCAATTTTTAACATAAAAGCCTTCCAAAAAATACCCGAACTACACACACAAATTGAAAAAAGCTTAAAGAAGCTAGTGGAGGGTTTGAAATGTAGAATTAAGGTTTAAAATTCTAGATGACCTATCGGGTCATCACACAAAATGGCACTTAATACAAATGTTATAAGTTTTTATCAAAATTTGTGCGTTGATAGGAATATATATATTTGAGTGCTAAAGATGAGTTTTTATGAAAAGTATTTCTTTTGAAATAAATGGAATAATACTTGTGGTATCTTTTTAAAGATTGATGTTAAATTGCTAAATGCTTTAAGTTGCAAAAGGTTATCTATTTGTGTTTTGTTCAAATGACTTAGATTGTCTATTAATGCTATGATATGAAAAAATTGATCCTTTGAGGCTACTATGCTATGAATCTATTTTTGAAATGTCAAATATTTTTGAAATTACTCATGGAAACCACCGGGATTAGTTCAAATGTTGAGTTCATTACCATGAAACTATACGTGCCGGTGTAGGGACATATTCCAAGGCTAAGACGAGGTTTGTGGGATAAGTCCCCCACGTGGGGAAAATACGATATATTAGCAAGGCTAAGTCGATTCGTGTGACACTGCGATAAGGCTATCTGAGCAAGTCGGGTTTATGTACTTGACGCTAGGTTGATTACCTAGTTGACCTTGTTCATATGTTAATATCGGTATAGTGCTCCTGGTTAAAGGTAAAGAATATTTTTTTTATGTTTAGGCCTAAGGAGCCGAAAGTGATTCAATGACTTAAAGCAATTAGAATGATTTTGTATGATTTTCTTCAAACTTTTGGATTGATATAAGTGTTTTAAAAGTTTATATAGTGGGTTATATTTCACTTGTCTTTTGTTTAAAATGATAAAAATCATGAATTGATAAAATCACATATCGTTTTATATCAAAAATTGATGCATTAATTTTATAAAATTTATCCCAAAAATTTAAGTTAGAGAGAGAGAGTCTATGACACTTATTGAGTATCATGGTGATGTACTCAGTCCTTAGGGGCTTCTCTTCAGGGTTCTGCTTTCTTTACGTATTTCAGGATAAGGTGTGACACATGATGTGCGGACAGGGCCAGGATGACACTCTTTCCGAGGTGTGATGAAGCACCACTTTTGTGGTAGCTATCATATTATTTCTTATTTTCTTTTATTGGAATTATTCCAAGCGTTGGTTCTATTCTTTGATATAAAGGCTCCATAGATAGTTGTGTTGGATGATAAAAATAGGGTTGTGGATAAAGGTATATTAATTTAATTTGACTATATCATTTTTATGAAAAGTTTCATGTAAGATTTTGGAAATGAAAAATATTCTATGACTTGAATTGAAAATGTACAAGAATTTCAATTGACTTCCGCAATTATATATAATTTTGACATATGGTTTGGTTCGCTCAGGTCGGTTAGTATGGTGGATGCCAGTCACGTGGATATAGATCGTGATAGGTGTGCATCAAGTAGAATCGGTTGTTCCAATGTAGGTCTAGAAAGCAATAATGGCTAAAGACATCAAGAAATTGACACTGGCCTAGGTGAAGAGTCAACCACAGTAAGGATGTGATATTTGCGGAATGGGACACCCAACACACGAGTGTCAGGCCTCAGCTGCAGATTAGGTGGTAAATGTTGTGTGAAGCTTAGACAGAGGCAACTAACAAAGTAGTAATAATTTTATCTCCATGGAATAGAGGCACCCCAATTTTTTGTGGAGTTTTCCTGGTGGTAGTTTGAATGCATGGCAATAGAATAATCTCAGACCCCAAGGGCAAGGAGCTTCAGGTTTCAAAATTAGCAAAGGCAGCAATACTAGCCTTAACCGTCTACTCAGTTTAACATGGAAGATCTAATGAAAGTCTTCATTATTAAGACAGATGAGAGATTTGAAATCATGGTACAACCATCTGAAACTTAGAAAGACAGATGAGACAGATTGCAAACATGTTATCTGAAAGGTCTCCTGGGACTCTACCCTCTGACACAGAGAAGAACTCAAAGGAAAAAATCGATGTTGTATCTCTGAGAAGTGGCAAAATACTGGCTATCCCAATTATGAAAATTAGACCCAAGGTGGTGAGCAAGCAGACTGATACACCGGAGAAGCAAAAGAATGAAAAACAGAAGGGCCAGAGTAGTGATGTACAAAAGGAGATTGAAGAAAGCAAATATATGTCTGCTCTACATTACCCTCAGAAGCAACAAAGAGAGAAGCTGGAAAAATAATTTGAGCATTTTCTAGAAATGCTTAAGCAGGTGCATGTTAATTCTACCTTTCATAGAGGTACTCTCAAAGATGCTAGCATATTCCAAGTTCTTGAAGGAAATATTGTCCAACAAGCAAAGGGTGGAAGAGACATCGATTGTCAAGCTCACATAACATTGTAGTGCTATTCTACAAAATAAACCCCCTCGAAAGTGTGGAGATCTAGGGAGTTTTACTCTACCTTATTCTCAATGAAGTACTAAATTTAAAAAGTCTTTGTATGATTCAGGTGCTTCTATTAATATTATGCCCTTGTCTATTTTAAGGAATCTTGAGACAATTAAATCTGTACATGTGTCTTTGTAGTTGGTGGATTAGACCACGATAATACCCGAAGGAATAATGGAAGATGTGCTAGTTTGGATGGACAAATTTGCTTTCCTTATGGACTTCATCATGATGAACATGGAAGAGAATAAAGAGGTCCTTTGATTTTAGGGAGATCCTTCTTGGCTACTGATAGAGCTATACTGATATTCAGGAAAGGCAGCTCATGCTAAGAGTAGGAAAGAGAGAGCGGTAATCAAAATGAAGGAAGTAATAAGGCCACCTAGAGATGAGTTGGCTTCATACTCTGATTTTTAGGTGGATATACTAAAGGATCTAGCTGAAAAGGACAAACATAAAAAGTGTGGGGTGCGCTCGAAGAAGTCAGAAAAGAAAATCTCAGTATGGTTATGTGCACTGGGTCGGGCGTGCAAGGTAGATCTCGACATTGATTCAGACCCAAACTAGATGATTCAGGGGAGTTTTCTTTACCACTTGTTTTTTCTTTATGTGTTATGGGGACATGTCACAATTTAAAGTGTGAGGTGGGGGATGTGAATATGTATATATGTGTTTTTTTTTATTCTTCTCCTTAGCTTTGTGTGTGTTATCTTCATTGAATTATTTGGAAAAAAAATTGACTTTTCTCAACGATGAATTTCCTCGACTGTCTTCTTGAGGGATTAAAGTTGAAAAAAAAAATCTTTCATTTTTGTTTTAGTTTCTTAGGTAGTGTAATAATTTTCCCTTATTTTTTTCTTAGTGCCAAGGTTCTTTTTTAAGGGTTCTATCTTGAATCGGGTGTAGTTAGTATTTTCTTAGTTAGGAATAGACAAGTCTTGTGCTATGGTATTAAATAGAAATAATCGGTCTTAACCTGTTGTGCCTTGAGAGCGGTAAGTGTTTTAGTTGTGACGCCTATGCTCATTTCTTGATTCATCTATAAGTGCATTAAATTATTTAATTTTAACTCTGCTTAACTACTTTGACTAGAGAGTTGGGATAGATCCGGTCCTAGGTGAGTTATGTGCCAATGTGTGTGTGAGGGTATTGTTGATGTTCTGTGCATGTCAGTTGTTGTCTAGAACTTGTCTAGTGTGTTTGCAAAGCGTAATAGCAGTCTTATTCAATCTAAGTGATATAGACATTTCTTTGTTGAGCCAGATATATGCCTTTGACCCACCAAAATTAATGTGTATCCTAGTTAGCCTCTTTGAGCCTGTATTTCTATTTTTTTTGGCAACCACACTACAAGCATGACTCCGTTTGTTTGAATTGACTATATATTTGAATATTTTGCCTCTCTTGAGCACTTGAAATATTTATGAGCTTGATAAAAGTTAAGTGGAGGTATGGTTGACCTTTAAGTGGAACTGGAAAAAATGGAGAAAGGTGCACTGCTTGAAAATTTGTGAGAGCCACTTGTAAGAAATTGAAAAAAAAAATGAATGACGCTGCTTGAAGAAAAAAAAGAGAAAAATCAAAACATAGAAAAAAAGAGTTTTCGTATGTATTAGAAAGAAAAAAATTAATTCCTTGCTAGTGCTAGCTCTTATTTTAATTGTGCTTAAAGAATTTGAGAGTTGGTGCTATTTTGTGAAGGTTGGAGAGTGGTTTAATATAAGTGTTGGTTTGAATTGGTGAAATTTTATGTATTAAAATGCTTAGAGAGGTGTAGTCACTATTATCTATATGTATCCTACCCTTCCCGCAACTTACATTACAACCAAATAAAGTCCTACTTGATCCTTGACTGAATAAGCTCAAATTAGTAGAGCATTACATTACGGACAAGTCTATGGTATATTTCTGTGGCATATGAATCTTAATTCTGAGAGTGAGTAAATTCATTCTATCTTGAGTTTCTATTTGTTATTAAACTTATTATGTGTGTAACTACTATCTATATTTAGTGTAAGGGCACATTATTTGCAAAGGAAAGGTAAAGTCTTTGACCTCTGTGTTAGAGTAAGTGGGCAGGTTTTGAAAAATGTGTGGTGCTTTTGAGTTAAGTCTTGAGGCTAAGAAGTTACAGTATGACGCTTAGCCTGCTTTAAATATTCTTGGAATGATGAGTTAGGGAAGTTGTTTGATAAAAAGGTAGTCTCGAGGTGAAATGTAGTTTGATTGCTCGAGGACAATCAATGGTTTAAGTGTAGGGTGTTTATGCTAGGTTAGGAACCCGTGTTTTGGCTATATTTTGCACTCTAATTACTTGAATTTACTTGTGTTTGAGCTTAATTGATGATAATATGCACTTATTATGTAATTTTATACTGTGTAGGATGTGATTTCGAGTTGAGGAGTAAGTTGGAGCTAAAATTAATAATTTAGAGCTTTGAAGTCTGAGTAAAAACCTAAGGAATTAAACAGGGATCGCGTTTGGGGGTCAAGGGCCAAGTTTGGATATCAAAAAGTGAAAGGAGAAGCCTACTCTGAGAATTTTGCACTGCCACACTACATGGGGCACTGCGAAGCGTGGCGCGGCAGTGCTATGCAGGCTACTTGATAGGAATTCGTGCCACTGAAATTCTCCACTTGTGTGGCGCACGAGGCACTGCACCCTGTGCCGTGCTTGTTCAATTCTATCAGAGTATTTTTCCACTTCGGTTTGGAAAGGGTAGTTTCATCCGGACCCTTTACATTGTATAAATATACCAAAAATATATTTTTGAGGGGTATTTTACCTAGGAGAGTTTTGGAGAGCTATCGTGGCTCGAAGACACAAGATTTCATCAATTATCTTGCCAACAATAGGTGCAAAATCAGAGTTTGTATTGTAAAGTTGTATTTGATATTTACTATTCTTCAAACTTATTTGTGATGACTGTCTCTATTGTTACGTAGGAGGTTACCATAGGGTTTGATGATTATTATTTGTGGATTTAACTCCAATTTGATTGTGTGAATACGTTTTAGAGCTTTGAATTGATTGCAAATTTGTTCACCAGTTTATTTAACCAAAAGAGGGATAATTTGATGATTATCTTTGCATTATTTTGTTTGGTTTAATTTAATAATTCTTCTACGTAATCGAGAGAGATTTTTGAATTGTTGATTAAACCCAAATTAGGAGAATATTCGAGAAACATTTTCCTAAAGACTAGTCTATTAATATGTTTTTGCATATCTTTACAATGCTTCATATTAGTTTATCTCGTAGAGGTCAGATTTAATTGAGAGAGGAATCTTTACCTTATGCTTAAACTAATCATCGAGTGAATTCGTGCGAATTTTTAGAATATTAGATTTGAGCGTATGCTCGGAATTGAATTCAGAGGTCTCTAGGTTGATTTGGTTTGTTTTGCCGAAAGTTGGCAATTTAAAAGCTTAGAATTTTTATAAGTTTGACCATAGGTTGACTTCATAACTATCATATATATATTTCTGTTTCGGGACTTGAAATAGGTCTGTTCTGCTATTTAGAACTTGTTTGTAAAGTTTGGCGTCATTCCGAATTGATTTGATAGGAATCAGACGCGTTGTTGTATTTTTAGAAGTTCTTGAGTTTTATTGTAGATTTCATGTGTTTTTAGATATGATTCGTGCTTTCAGATGTTATTTTGGCATTTTGATCGTGCAAGCGAGTTTTTATTATATTTTTAGACTTGTGTTGATGTTTGGTTTGGAACCCCGAGGGATGGGGTGAGTTTCAGACGCATTTCAGAGTGTTTGAAAGTGTTTTGGTTTTACTAGTTTTTAACAGGTGTTGCATGTCTCATAAATGCGAGAATTTGTTCGCATTTGCGACACTCGCATTTGCAAGAACGGCTAGGGTCTGCTAGATTCATATTTGCAAACATTTTGTCCGCTTTTGCGACGGGGATTTGAGCTAAGCAGTGATCGCAATTGCAATCATTAGGTCGCTTTTGCGACATGTTCAACCTTCACATTTGCGATGATATCGTGTTTGAGTGTAATAGATATCTAGAAGCTATTTCGAGTACAGAAGTAAATCAATGAATTTGTGCTATAGTTGAAGAGATGGGGTCTCTTGACAAGTTTAGGCATTACCTAGTCTTGGTTAATGTTTGTGATAATGGGTAGAGCCCTTGCGAGGAATGAGGGCAAGGTTGAGAGACGTTGTTCCTGTTGATGAAGAGAATTCAAACTAAGGAGAAGATTTGTTATTTGTGGCATGAATTATTTTCTTGCATTTTAGGGAACCTACAATCCCTATAGGTTTGGTAAAACCCATTGTTCTAATAGACTTGAAAAATAAAAATATATTGTCCTTGTCAAATTGGGAAACATTTCTCTTATAAGTTTGGAACTATTTGGGATCTATATATATGGGTTATAGTTGAAGATTCTATAGATTGTACTGTGCTTTTCTTCTCACTCATAGTGAAAAACTCTCTCTACTTTTGCCTCGAGGATTAAACTTTGCCGAACCTTGTTAAATTCTTGTGTTAATATTTCTTCTCTATTTGCGTTGTGTGTGATAGTGTGCTAGTTAACCCACGATCTTCCGCAACACATACTATATGAACTCGTGTTATGTATGGTAAAGCTTTTCAATTTTCTCTCTCATTTTGATATAAGATTCGTCTTAAGTGTTATCTACCTTTTCTTAAAGTTCGTCATCCTAAAAGTCTGTCAATTTTTCCTTGACCCAGCCCTGTTGGCCCCTCCTTTGTTGCGAACGTCTAGAGACATATATTTATTAGGAGACTTAGGAGTTAAAGCATTGAATTAGGAGTTAAAGCATTGAATTCTTCTTGTTTGTTACTCCCCTGTGTCATATTATCAATCGTGGTTGTGAAAATAGTTGTCTTAAATTGTTTGTCATTTTAGAAGTTTAAGACAAAATTAAGACAAAATTGATTATTTTTTTCCTTTTTACCCTTAGTAATAATTATCCTTGAAGACTACAAACACCTCATCAATTATGACTAAATATTAAATAAAGAGAGATTATATCATAAAAGATAAATAAGGGTAAAACAGACAAAATTTATCCTATTTAATATTTTTTTAAGAAATATATAAAAGAGAAACACGACAAGATAATTAGAGAATATTTTAAGCGGATGGTTGGACCATGACGGCTATTTATTATAAGTACCAAGGCCTCAAAATATCTTATGAAAATATGGACAACCAATTAACTCATCGCACCAGAAGCAATTATTAATCCAAACCAATAAGATAGGTTGAGTACAAGATTAATGACAATAATTTGTGGGCTAAATTAAAGGTCCTCTTTTGAGTAGTCAACTTCACGTGATTAAGAAGTTGAAACGTAATGGACGCTGTCGGCTCCTCTGAACATCAATAATTTTTCTCTTTTTTGGTACATTTTTACCCCTTTAGAGTTATTGAAGTTACCTTCTACTTTTATTTGTCTGTTTTTCCTTGTTTTATTGTTTCAAGATATGGACACAGTTGGTAGATAGTCAACACGTGATTTTATCTTTTGCACCTTAAATTATTAATTACAAGGGATAAACGGAAGGATATCAATTTAGAAACAGATTGAACATGTTTCCCTAGTTTGACAGGTTTAAGAATTTGGATCTCAAACTCTCAAAATATCCTTTTTTTTTGTACATTTATGAATTATGATTTATGTCTGCCTTTAAATACGGTAACATACAATTTACTACTGTCACGGCCCAACATCCACTAATCGTGATGGCATTTAATCTAAGCCAACTAATATCTATCCAATTTCAATGATATTTAACAGGATAATTAATCAAAGAAATTATCTAAATCTTATACATTTCCAAGAACTGGTAGTACAAGTCATGAGCTTCTAAGAATAGAGTTTACAAAGCTGATATGAAGTAAATATATCTTCAATTTGAAAAGTACATAAATAGAGTTTTATAAATCTAAGGCTACCATGAACAAGAGGCAGCTGAATCTCGATTGCAGGTGCACCGCCATGCATAGTAACATCGGTATCCGAAATCTGCACACAATGTGCAGGAAGTGTAGTATGAGTACAACCGACCCCATGTACTCAATAAGTAACAAACCTAACCTTAAGTTGAAAGTAGTGACGAGCTGGAACATAGGTCGGGTCCAACACCAATAACTAACAGTAGTTCATAACAATGTAACGCAAGTAAATAAAGAAGTAGCTTAGAGATAACATGCTCAGCCTTTTCATAATTTTCAAAAAACAGTTCCACTTTTCAAGTATATCAATAAAAACCCAAATCCTTTACCGAAAACTTAAAAAAATATGAGATAGTCCCAAAAATCATTTCCACAATAAATAAAATGTTTCATTTCTTCTTTCTAGATAACAAGTGCGACATACTTCACTATGCCTACATATCAATATGTGTGAAAAGTAATGAATAACGTGATACCGTACAACATGAGGAAAAATGCATCTATATGCTTCTATGTCATGTGTGCATGTCAATGCCATGTATCTCAGAGATGAATCCTTTACTCACACTCTCAGATTATTTAACCTCACTGTCTCGCATTATCTCTTATCATACTCAATACTCAGCACACTCAGTCACTCAGCACTGTATAATACTCGTTGCGGTGTGCAACCCGATCCATATACATATACATTGTCGACTGCGCTCACTAGGGTTGTTCAGACTCCGGAGGGGCTCCTTAAGTCCAAGTGCTATAATCCACACGGACAACTCACTTGCTACACAGATAACTCACGTGCTATAATATCAAATCAAGATCCGCACGGACAACTCACGTGCTATAGTATCAATATCAGGATCTGCATGGACAACTCACGTGCTACACAGATAGCTCACGTGCCATAGTAACAATATCTTAAATCAGGCCCTCGGCCTCACTCAGTCATCAGTCTCTCCAGTCTCTCTCTCTCTCTCGGGCTCACAACATCATGAAACTAGCCCAAAAATAATGATATGAGGTATCAGTAAATAACAACAGATACTGAGATATGATATGTATATGAATGCGTATGACTGAGTATATAAAGCAATGAAAGCAAATAACTCAATAGCAGAAATGACCTCAGTGGGTCCCAATAGGATAAACATATAGTCTAGACATGGTGTCTAACATGGATTACAGCTCAATTACTCAATCACATGGTAAAAATACAGATATCAACAAAATAGGGCCACTATTCTGTGCCCTGGAAATAACAGAGTCACAATTCACAAGGTGCACGCCCACACGCCTGCCACCTAGCATGTGCGTCACCTCAACATCAATCACATAACATGTAATTCGAGGTTTCATACTCTCAGTACTAAGTTTAGAAGAGTTACTTATCTCAAACAAGCCAATTCTGAACGCCGAACAAGCCACGCAATGCTCCAAGAGTGCCATCTCATGCATAGCGACCTCCGAACGGCTCAAAACCCAATTTATATGGTGAAAATCTCCTCCAAAAATTGTCCAAATCCGACCTCTCCAACTCAAACTATGACGAAATGAATAAACCTTTCATATTAAGTAATTTTGCCACCTGGTCTACCTTGTTTTGCATGCCAAATGATCCCGAAACGTGCTTTTGATGTCTCCAATGGAATCCTTGTAAAATTTTGGTTAAGAAAGGCTTTTGAATCACTCCATTTGACCTTATAATGAAGGATATTTGTTGGTTTTAATATTTGGTAATAGTGCAGATTTTTAAATACGAAGTCAGTGGCAATTTCGTAATTGATCTGAAAAATCTAGCAACCCAATTCTTAGTAAAATGACCATAAAATTCTTATATGATGTCCAAATTCGATGATTCTTTTTGCTATGCATCCAAAATTACGATACGGATCTAATGCTTCAATCTTAATAGAAATTGGAGCTTATTTGCTTAATTTGGTACCATTTATGCTTGAAGAAACAACGTCGAAACATAAGAAAAACGAGCGCAATACAGCCCAAACCTATCCGAAACTCACCCGAGCCCCTCGGGACCCCGTACGAATATACCGACAAGTCTCATAATATAAATCAGACCTAATCGAGGCCTCAAATCACGTATAACAACATCGAAACGATGTAATACACCTCAAATCAAACTTAATGAACTTTCTAACTTTCGACTTCCAAAAACTCGCGCAGAAACATATCAAATCAACTTGGAATGAAATCAAATTTTGCACACAAGTCCTAATACATCATACGGAGCTACCCGTGCTCCCAAACTATCGAGCGAAGTACAAATGCTTAAAATGACCGGTCAGGTCATTACATTCTCCCCCACTTAAACATGCGTTCGTCCTCGAACGTGGCAAGCCTTGTTCCTAAGCCGTCAAACCGCCGTGTAACCTTACCATGCATATACCCGGGGGTGATCCCACGTCACCCTATTACATATAGGCCCGACAACGACCACATAACTAAAGATCATTAATTCAACCTTAGCCCATAAACCTTGGAATCCAATTTCTTTTCCAACATTCAAAATTTCCTAAAAGATTTGAACTTCGCATCTACATACTATATAAGCCTGAACAAGTTGTATCGAGTCATAACCACAACCCAAGATGTAATCACCAGGCATATTACACGACTCTCATACTTGTAGCAAAATTTCTGATCACATTAGCTGCTCAAAACAACCCAATACCGGTAATAAACCTCATGTCAAACAAAACCTCGTTCTAAAGCCTTTGTTTACTGCAGATGATGAAAGAAACATGCAGAAACTCATAACCATTTATTAGATCAACATGTATTTCATGGAGCTCCCTCTTCCTCGACAAGAACTATAGCCAATCTCTAAGCCAACTTCCGATATTATCCTTCCAAATATACCCCAATTAAATCCGATAGCACTCATTCTAGGTCAGACGACCTCAACTCATCTAACATAATCACTCTAGTGACATGCCACATCAACACGATATAACACAACAACACGTGCAATCCATGCACCAGTAAACAACAACCCAAATGTACTCAAATCGTAAAAAATGACTCAAACGAGAGAACTATCCCGCAACCTTAACAAGGACTACCACAACGAAATGCCGAAAATCCATCACACACCTAGGACAATCACACGAATCTAACACACATGTTTATATTTCAACATAACCCCGCTGCAATGCGTGACCCCATCCAAACACTGGTCTATGGCATATACCTCAAGCCACCTTGCTCAAAATCAACAACCACACGCGATTCAATATCAAGTTTCCAAAGTGCATTACCATAACCATGGAGAAGCAAATGACGCAATGCTACACAAGCCTGAAAGAACATAACCAATGCGCAATCAATCATGCAACACCCAAATACCCATCTCGCTCAAATTTCGCTATAAAGCCCACATAGAACCGCGCGATACGTGCATATAACCAATGAATCACAAACCCTCGTAGCATAGAAGAGTAACTCCTAGGTCATTGCAGAACTCGAATAAGCTCAACCACAACCGAGTAACACATCCCTCAACAATAGTAGTACAGAGTCAACCAATCCAACCCGATGTAGAAACATCCTCATTGGGCCTACCAATGGATCCTAAATAAAATTTGGTCACCCAAAAATAGATATATAACACGCCAAAAGTCCACAATGATAGAACTGTAAAGCATACTATCATCTGTCTAGCTCTGGCCACATCTTCACAGTTCACAACCACGAAACAATTTTTTTCTGAGAATTCCTGGTCTCCAAATTCATAGAACACACGAATCACCTTATATAATCCCAACTACACTACTCGAATGTCTAACACATCTCTCATACACAATCATCCCCCGAGGAATACTTATATAATTCTTTCGTGCCACATAGAAAAATCTGAATATCAGCAATCGATCAACCAAGCGAGTACTGCAATACCAAAGAAGCATCCATAAATCAAAACACAACGCCCCTTCTGAAACTTACACTCTTATCAAGCCATATCTAATAGTAATATCATTTACCTAGACATCTGATACTGTCCGTGCTGCCTAAGAATTTATATCCTTCCCTTCAAAACCAAATTGTGACCTTGCACATGCCAGTCTCGATCCCACACAATACACCGCATATACTATGCCATCATATGAAAAATATGAGAACTTAATAATCCACTCCGAGTCACAAGCAACTACATACTCAATTAGCCAAGAACTTTCTATTTGATTTCATCCAGAGAAAATCACTATACATCACATACTCCCCATGCCAGTAACAAATATGCTCCTCGAACTGTGGTAGAAACTATTGAGATCTTTTCAAAACCTATTTGCACATAATTAAGCCATCAATACTAAATCTTTCTAACTCAACCAAGCCACGCAGGTCACCAAAAACCCAAAAACATTGCCACGAAATACCTGTAGAAACTCATCACATCATAAGCACCCAAAGAACCGATCATATCCATTATTATGCCGATCTAACCTACTACCAAGTTGTCCTATTCCTTTGATTTCCTTCTGAATTACCTTCAAATTGATACTTCTCCTCTCCATAATACCAGAATCCTCAACCAAAACTCACCACATGAGACCCTAGCATAAAGCCACACCGCCCTAAAGTTCATAAGCCGCTGAATGCTCTCTTAAGAACCCCAAAAGTACCACAACTGAGATACATACTCTAAAGAGACCTTCTGTGAATCTAAAGTTGTTCATTTTACCTTCTTGCTACTGAATGTAGAATCCATATGATATAGAAATATTGCGAGTCTCTACACCATCCAATGAAACTCTCAGCTTCTAGCCATGTACAAATCCGCAACATTCTCAATTGCCACGTATAAATCTTAAATTCATTAGAACCATTCTCCAGAATTATCCACTCTGCTCAAATCTCAATTAAACTGATCAAACGGACCGAACGACCAGTGCCCATTTGCACACCAATGCCCTAAGAAGCAATCCATACTTCTAAGCAACCAAGTGAATCCCTACTCCATGTATACTACATCCTTTACGAATAGCAACTCAAACCTCTCATGATTCCCATATACCTATAGAGTGTAATACAACCTGTATCCATAAATTCCCTTACTCGAGTCATCCTCGATCTCAACCTCTACAAGTCATAACTGATTCATAAGTATACCTCAAACCGAAACCATTACAACACATAATTGTGTAATCCACTTATCAATAGCAGACTCCCCCACTTGGTTCAAAGCCAAGGAATAAAACATCTAATAACTTACAATACCCATACTCTGTTGCTGCCAAAATCCCGTACTACTGAAATTCAACTAAATCCTTCTTAAGCTCGTGTAGCACAAACCATATAATACCTCAAATCACACAAATATAACCCACTGGTAGAAAACAAAGCCTCCACACAACATCACAAAATCACACATCCGTAGATTACCTCGCAAGTTATAACCCACATGCTTCACCTCAAACTAACATCTCTTTATACCCTTTCACAGCACAACTTTATGCATTTACTTAATCTTCTTGAGTCTGAACTCACCAACAAGTCATGAGAACCTAATTCATTTCACAGTTAAAAAACATGAAAGATCCCCCTATACTCATAACTCGAGGCTATACGTCAAATCAAGATGGAAATTGAGTACCCAATAGTCCTTTCTACACCTCAAGAAAACCCTTCTCGTCACATTCAAACCATATGAACACATCTCGCACTCATATCATACCCATCACATAGCCATACAACCGCAAATTCCACTAATAGGGGCATTATCAGACATATAAATCCAAAAGCACGTGCTTACACAATCAACATCTTTATGCTCAAGTAACAGTCAAAACCCAGCCTCAAGTCCTCCAGACTGGCCCATCATCAACACACAGAAATCACATCTCACACCTCATCCAGGGAATCACAAGCTGTCGATGCAAATCTGATACTGAGCGCTTATGTGCGCATACGAATGCGTGGAAGGAATTCAAAGAGTTACCCTTCAAGCTGAATCGATGCCGCACGATAAAGAAAGAAAGATGGGAATAATATCCTAAATATCATATAGCCTCTCGAAGATAGGTATGGACGTCATCATATCGATCCACAAGACTATACTAGACACTTGCTCATGACTTGTAGAACCTATGAACCTAGAGCTCTGATACCAATATGTCACGACCCAAAATCCACTAGTCGTGATGGCACCTAACCCAACCTGCTAGGTAAGCCAACTAATATATATCCAGTTTCAATGATATTTAACAGGTCAATTAACCAAAGAAATTATCAAAGTCTTATATATTCTCAAGGACTGGTAGTACAAGTTATGAGCTTCTTAAAATAGAGTTTACAAAGCTGATATGAAATAAATACATCCTCTATTTGAAAAGTACATAAACTGAGTTTTATAAATC
Organism: Nicotiana tabacum; assembly: GCF_000715075.1. Lineage (NCBI taxonomy): Eukaryota > Viridiplantae > Streptophyta > Magnoliopsida > Solanales > Solanaceae > Nicotiana > Nicotiana tabacum. Next base: position 90,618,620 of record NC_134099.1, on the reverse strand, counting down.
TAAGGCTACCATGAATAAGAGACAACTAAGTCTGGATCGTAGGTTCACCTTCAATGCTAGCTCCCGCCATGCATAGTAACATCTGTATCCGAAATCTACACGCAATGTGAAGGAAGTGTAGTATGAGTACAAACGACCATGTGTACTCAATAAGTAACAAATCTAACCTTAGGTTAAAAGTAGTGACGAGCTGGAACATAGGTCGAGTCCAACACCAATAACTAACAACAGTTCATAACAATGTAACGCAAGTAAATAAAGAAGTAGCTCAGAGATAACATGCTCATCCTTTTCATAATTTTCCGAAAAATAGTTCCACTTTTCAAATATATTAGTGAAAACCCAAATCCTTTACCGAAAACTTAAAAAAAATATGAGAGTTTGAAAATTGAAATTTTTCCCAAAAATCCTTTCCACAATAAATAAGATGTTTTATTTCTTCTTTCTAGATAACAAGTGCGAAATACTTCACTATGCCTACATATCTATATGTGTGAAAAGTCATGAATAATGTGATACCGTACAACTTGAGGAAAAATGCATCTATATGCCTGTATGTCATGTGTGCATGTAAATACCATGTATCTCAGAGACGAATCATGTACTCACACTCAGACTCAACCTCACTATCTCGCATTATCTCTTACTGTACTCAATACTCATCACACTCAGTCACTTAGCACTGTACAATACTCGTTGTGGCGTGCAACCCGATCCACATACATATACATAGTCGACTGCGCCACTGGGGGTGTGTAGACTCCATAGAGGCTCTTCAGCCCAAGCGCTATAATCAGCACGGACAACTCACGTGCTGCACGAACAACTCACATGCTATAATATCAAACCAAGATCCGCACGGACAACTCACGTGCAATAATATCAAATCAAGATCCGCACGGACAACTCACGTGCTGTAGTATCAATATCAGGATCTGCATGGACAACTCACGCGCTACACAGATAGCTCACGTGCCATAGTAACAATATCTTAAATCAGGCCCTCGGCCTCACTCAGTCATCAGTCTCTCCAGTCTCTCTCTCTCTCTCGAGCTCACATTATCATGAAACTAGCCCAAAAATGAAGATATGAGGTATCAGTAAATAACAACAGAGACTGAGATATGATATGCATATGAATGTGTATGACTGAGTATATAAAGCAATGAAAGAAAATAACTCAACAGTAAAAATGACCTCAGTGGGACCCAATAGGAAAAACATGGAGTCTAGACACGGTGTCTAATATGGATCAAGCTCAATTACTTTATCACATGGTAAAAATACAGATATCAACAAAATAGGGCCACTATTCAGTACCCTAGAAACAACGGAGTCACAATTCACAGGGTGCACGCCCACACGCCCGTCACCTATCATGTGCATCACCTTAACATTAATCACATAATACGTAATACAGGATTTCATACTCTCAGTACTAAGTTTAGAAGAGTTACTTATCACAAACAAGCCAATTCTGAACGCTGAACTGGCCAAGCGATGCTCCAAGAGTGCCATCTCACGTGTAGCGACATTCGAACAACTCAAAACCCAATTCATATGGTAAAAATTGCCTCCAAATTATTGTCCAAATCCGAGCTCCCCAACCCAAAATATAACGAAATGAACAAACCTTCCATATTAAGTAATTTTACCCAGCCGGTCTGCCTTGTTTTGCTTGCCAAATGATCCCGAAACTTGCTTTTGGTGCCTCCAATAGATTCCTTGTGAACATTTGGTCAAGATAGGCTTTTGAATCACTCCATTTGACCTTATAATGAAGGAGATTTGTTGGTTTTAATATTTAAAAATAATGTAGATTTTTAAATATGAAGTCAGTGGTAATTTCGTAATTAATCTAAAAAATTTGGCAACGTTCTTAGTAAAATGACCATAAAATCCTCATACGATGTCCAAATTCGACGATTCTTTTTGCTATGTCTCCAAAATTACGATGGATCTAATTCTTCAATCATAACAGAAATTGAAGCTTATTTGCTTAATTTCGTACCATTTATGCTTGAAGAAACGACGTCGAGACATAAGAAAAACGAGTGCAACACAGCCTAAACCTATCCGAAACTCACTCGAACCCCTCGGGACCCCGTACGAACATACCGACAAGTCCCTATAATACGGACATACTCGAGGCCTCAAATCACGTATAACAACAATGAAACAATGAAACACACCTCAAATCAAACTTAATGAACTTTTTGAACTTTCGACTTCCAAAAATGGGCGCAGAAACATACCAAATCAACCTGGAATGAATTCAAATTTTGCACACAAGTCCTAAAACATCATACAAAGCTACCCGTGCTCCCAAACTACCGAGTGAAGTATAAATGCTCAAAATGACCGGTCAGATCGTTACAACTACTATTTCCTCGATCATAATTTCAGAAAGATTGATTATCCATCTAATGTTCATCGTAATATCTTCATCTTATGAAATGTAGTGTTTTATGTAACATTTGAACGAAATATAAATAACTTTGACAACTTTATTTTATTGGTCTCATTTTATTTTTAAACAATATTTAATTATGAACTAGTGTTAGAAAAATGTATTTTCGATGATTTATACTTCAATACCACATAAGAGGGAGGGGGGGGGTGATTTGTATGGTGTCCAATTTTTCGCTTAACCTGATTATAGAAGGACCTGGTTCTTCTATGTGTTCCAACTACTACTATTGCGGAATAATAAGTACAGAAATTAAAGAACATAGAGATTTTACGTGGAAAATGCATGGCTCAAAAGGTGAAAAAACCACGACCTACTTTCCAGTAGGATTTTCCCAAACTCTCCACTAAAATCACTCAGCCAAAAACTACATTTACAAAAACTCTTTTGTAAACCTAGGATTAACTCTAATCCCATTGTAGCACACAACCTCAACTGTTGCGACAACTTCAAGTTAACTCTAACTTAAAAAGTACCTAATACAATTGTTTCTAGATAAGCTGAAAGGTATAATATGAAAACACATACTACAATTGAACTAGAAATAAAAGACAGACACTTGGAACTGATTCTTGTATTTGGTTCAAGTAGCTTCAGGTTTGCATGCTTGAATCACACACAAATTGCTTGCAAAATTGCCTTGCTATTTTTCTCTCAATTCATGTTTAACTTCTGCTTATATGCATTGCCTATAAAAGAGAACAACACTGATATTTATGGAGTTAGTAAATAGAGCTTGACTAGAATTCTGATGCTACTCTTCCTTGATGGAAGAGTTCTAGTTGATCTCAACCTCTAACTCTATCCTTCTCTTAAACCGTGTTCTCTTTTATGAGTCTTTTTCCTTATCCAATATGCAACCTTTTCGATCAGGATCAGGACATATCACTTATGGTAAGTTAGGTTTATCTCCTTCACGTGCATCTCACATGCTTGAGTTGACCATATATGTGCTTCACTAGGATGGACCTGGTCCATGTCTGAGTTCCTTTGCCAGTCTTCAAAACTCACCTTTACTTAGGCCAACAAATTCCCCTTTTTGATTATGACAAACTCTATGCTTTTTATCGCTTAGGTCCTGTCAGAACTCAGCTCAATCATTAATGCAAAGTCAGAAATTTTGTTACTTATCATCAATGACCAGGTTCATTAGGTTATAAACATCACTTATTCAGATTATAAAGACAATATCTCTTCCCCCTTTTGGCATCATCAACAAATTGCATAAACAGAGTGTGATTACTAGATTTTATAAATTACTCATGGCCACTAGGGCAACTTCAAGTGCAATCATGGATTAATCATCAGTAATCAACCAAACATATTCAAACTATCAAGGAAAGATAAATAGTCAACAAGAGCAAAAATAGCAAACTGCATTGATAGAGAATATGATTCTACCACAATCCATAAAAAGAAATAAAAACAGTCAAAACATGAGCAAAACAAGAAAAAACCCTAATCTGGGTCACTGAAAGGTCTAGACAAGGTTTAGGAAATGAAGGCTAAAGAAATTAAGGCTTAGAAGAACTAGAGGGTTGAATTTTGGCTTCGAGAAGGTACAACATGTCTTGAAGAATGCCATCATTATTCTCCTTTTCCTTTGTGAGCTCAGTTCTGAGAGCATCTCTCTCAGATTCAACCTCTTCTAAATGAGCCTTCAGCCTAGCTATCTCAGCATCTTTTGCACCACTTTTCTGTACTAGAGCTCTGACCTGGCTATTGATAGGTGTGTTTTTAGATGAACCAGGTTCATTGGTAATGGAATTGACCTCATAGTCACAAGCAATCAAAGTGTTGATTCCAAAATGGTCTTTGCTTGTAGCCATCTCCCACTTCTTTAGTGACACCTTGCAACAATAAAGAACAGTAATGAGAATAAAATCATAAGGAGTGGCATGGACCTTGGAGCCATTGATAACCCTGTCAAGTAGCTTGATAATAAATGCAGGCCAGTTGATCTGTCTTTCACTTTCAAGACACTCTATCAACACCAAATCCATGTAGTTAACACTGTGTCTTCTTTCCTGCGCAGGCAGAAAACACTTGCTGACAAATTCAAATAAGACTTTGTGGCATGGCTTCATTTCACTCTTATGCACAACCTTGGCCTCATTCACTTCTATGACATCACAGAATTTCCTAGTAATGGCAAGGGCAGTAAGAAGGGAGACCAGAATTGGCCATCTTTGCCTTGTGTAGTCATCATACCCCTCAGAAGGAATGTCAAGGATTTCACCCAGCTCTTTTGCATTAAACGTCACTTGAACCCCTTTCACCTGATTGGTAACTCTGCCATCCTTGACCTCTGTATTGGCCATAAACTCAATAACCTCATTTCTTGCCAGCCTGCCATCCAACTGAAGGACCATGTCCTTCCAGCCCTGAATAGCTAGAGAATCAACCAGTCAAACCATCCTTGGTTCCTCCAAATCTTTTAAAAGTCTACCCTTCAAGATTTTTCGTTTGCCAAACATGGCCAACTTATCTTGTTCATAGTCAGATTCACCCTCTTCTTCACCACTCCAATCTTCTTCCTCATTAATCTTAACTTACTTGGCTTTCACGGCAGACCTTGTTCTTTTAGCCAAAGAAGAAGGTTTAATAGCCTTGGAAACAGATGAAGACTTCTTTGAAGAAGTCTTGGTTTTTTTGGAATAGGGATCTGAACCTCCACATCCCTAGTCACATATTCATCTTGATGGACCGAGTCCGTCACATCCACATCAACAGCCTCAACAGGCTCTACAACCTTAGCTTTCCTTTTGTCCATTCGTTTCTCCTTGTTTTCTGCCATAGCCTTTTGTAACTCATCCTCACTCTGCTTCAACTTACTCCTTGTGTTCCTTCCTTTTGGTAGAGGAATCTCAGCAGTTGTTAGAGAAGTAGCCTTCCTTTTCTTGGTAGTTTTTACAGTACTGGGAGCTTTTGGTGTTGGGGTTCTCCTTTTTTTGGGGTTATAGCTTACACCCACTTTCTTCAGAAGGTCTGCTAGGGTCTCCTCACAGATGAACCAGGTTCATCTGCATGTGAAATGAGATTGATCAACCCTTTAGCAGCCTCCCCTGAACCACTTCCCCCTAACTTCTTGCTACTCTCTACCATATTTTCATGGTCATCCCCACAGATAGTTGGTCTAACCATTTCAGAAGTGGGTGAGGAATAAGCCACTTCTTTCCCTTTTTCCCTCACATCACTACTCACACCCTCACTCTCTTTTTTTCACTTTTATTTTTACCTCTTCTCCTTCTTGACTCAGTCATTACCACAATCATAACAGACCCAACCAGAACAAAACGGTTTTCCAAATTTTTAGCTAGAATAGAACGTACCTCAGAAAGGGGATTTTGCGCTTTCTCAGAATCAGAAGACCCAGTTCCTTCCCCCTCACTCGCAGACTTGAAAGAATCATCAGAATTTTTGGAATCTTAGGCTTGAATAGCCTTTAATTTTACGTTTAGTTTCTTTAAAAGAGCACCTGTAGCCACAGTTTTGCGAGCAAACATCTTCACTCGCCTTCTCTTAGGTTGGAAGGTTGTTCTAGGTTGAGGAGTAGTGGAGGAATCAGATGGTATAGGTGGTGGAGGAGTGCCTGGGTTATCTTGGGGGTTGGTCATCTTTGCTAATTCTAGAAGAGGATTTTTGAATTGGGTTTTGGAAGAGAGAAGAGTAGAGAACGAAAGATAATTGATGATTTAGAGAATTATGAGAGTGGCAGTGATGATGGTTTTTAAAGAGGGAAGGTTAATTAATATCTAACGACAACTTTTTGTAGTCAATTAGAAGTCCAATCAACCTGAAATTTTAGGTTGAACGAGCAGTTAAGCTTCCCTAGATTCTAGGCATTTTATGCGGTGAGGATTTTAATAGAGACGGAACTAGTTCAAACTCAAAAGGATAGGTTTTTCTGACATTTTTGAACATAGGTAGGACTCTGCTCATGAATTAAATATTAATATTTCGAATTGTGTAGAGTGTAGAAAACATACCTTGTTATTCAGATGAACCAGTACTGATGAACCACGTTCTTCACTAAGAATCCTCTTGATCATGCCTCAATTTATCAAAATAGAGAAAATTTTGTTAGAGATCAGTGAGTCATATCAACCATGTCACAGGAGTATCCTATTTACAGTATGAGGCTGAGCAAAGATTAATCTAGATATTTGCACAAGTTCTAGATTTTCTAACCAAAATTTTTTTTCGCTTTTTTTTCATTGTGCATTCTGAATTGGTCCCATTAGGTGATCTTAATCATCCCTAATTCTAACCTGTTCCTTTTAAAGTGATCTTTACTCAGTGCTTTTGTGAAGATGCCAGCAATCTATTTATCAGTAGCACAAAATTCTATAGTAATAAGTCATTTCTCATAGTTGTCCCTCAAAAAATAGTGTCTAACATCTAAGTGGTTAGTTCTCTTATGATGAACCGAGTTCTTAGTCATATTAATAGCACTAGTGTTATCACAGAAAATAGGGATGCAAACAACTTCAATACCAAAATCCATCAACTGTTGTTTGTTCCACAGCAATTGAGCACAACAGGAAGCAACAACAACATACTCAGCTTTAGCAGTAGATAAGGCCACTGAATTTTGCTTTTTAGTAGACCATGACACAAGACATGAACCAAGGAAGTGTGTCATACCTGAGGTGCTCTTCCTATACACAAGGAAACCTACAAAGTCAACATCAGCATATCCCACTAGGTTAAAGTTACTACCTTTTGGATACCAAACACAAAGGTCAGTAGTGCCTTTCAAGTATCTCAATATTCTCTTGACAACAGTCAAGTGGGATTCCTTTGGATTTTCTTGAAATCGAGCACAAAGCCCTACACTGAAAATAATGTCAGGTCTGCTAGCAGTAAGATACAAAAATGAACCAATCATACCCCTATACAACTTCTGATCAACAGATGAACCAGGTTCATCTATGTCCAATTTTGTGACTGTTGCAATATGAGTATCTATTTCCTTTGATTCTTCTATTTTAAACTTCTTAATCAACTCTTTTGCATATTTCTACTGATGGATCATGGTTCCATTTGAGTTTTGTTTAATTTGTAAGCCTAAGAAGAAATTAAGCTCACCCATCATACTCATTTCAAATTCACTCCCCATAAGTTTAGCAAATTCCTTACTTAGTTTTTAGTGGTTGCCCCAAAAATTATGTCATCAACATATATTTGTACTACAAGAAGATCCTTACCTTTTTCCCTCAAGAATAGAGTGCTATCAGTTTTACCTCTCTTGTAGCCATGTTCAAGCAGGAATTTGGATAGTCATTCATACCATGCTCTAGGAGCCTGCTTGAGTCCATAGAGTGCCTTGTCTAGTTTGTATACATGATCCGGACACTCCTTGCTTTCAAAACCTGGAGGTTGTTTGACAAACACTTCTTCCTTTAAGTAGCCATTTAGGAAGGCACTCTTGATGTCCATCTGGTGAAGAGTAAATTCCATGTATGCAGCAAAGGCTATGAGGAGTCTAATTGCTTCCAACCTTGCAACAGGAGCAAAAGTCTCATCACAGTCTATGCCTTTCTCTTGGCTATAACCTTAAACCACCAACCTTGCCTTGTTACTTATAACAGTTCCATTTTCATCAAGTTTGTTTTTGAAGACCCATTTTGTGCCAATTACTGATAAGTACTTGGGTCTTGGAACCAGATGCCAAACTTGACTCCTTTCAAACTGATTGAGTTCATCTTGCGTTGCATTTACCCAATATGCATCCTGCAAAGCCTCAGTAACATTTTTAGGTTCAATAAGAGATAAGAAAGCATCAAAAGCACACAAATTCTTTAATTGAGATCTAGTTTTAATTCCAGAAGTTGGATCCGTAATTATGTTTCTCAAAGGGATGAGAACTTTGATACTTGTAAGGTTTCACAACCAACTGGTTTTTGTTTGACGTTTCTCCTATGTCCTGCTGCTGAGAAACAGGTTCATGGACATGTTCCATTTGGGAATTAGATTCAGTTCTTCTATGTTCGGTTTCCCCTGTCAGGTTGCCCTGGATTGAAAAACCTGTTCCATCACTTGTTCCTTCTTATGGTGCGACTTCAGCTTGGGCTGTGACTTCATTTAAACCTTTTACCAGTCCAATAGGTTCATCTTCAAGTTGCTGCATCTCAGAAAGAGTGTTAGTTTCATCAATGACTACATGTACACTTTCTTTGTTACGCCCTGCAATATTATGTCGATATCACCTTCCACAGTATTACATTATGGTGATGTCATGCTTCGCAATATTAAGTTACGACCGTGTTGCACCCAGAAGTATTGTACGTGGAATTTATCGTAAGGTAATTGACATCAGTCCAAGTAAAAGATTATTTGGAGGTTATAAGGAGTATGTTATTTCACAAGTGATTAGTAAATTCGTGAAGGTGAGAGGGGAGACAAGTCGAAGAAAATGAATTTCGTTGAAAGTAGCCAATTTGGAATAAAATACGGGTCGAGCGATAATACCCGATAATTATCAACTAACACCATGCAAGGTACCATATGATCACGGTAGTATAATAGATAAATTATGTATGAAGTATTTTAAAAATAAATAGAACTTTAAGTAATTTGTGGTAATTTTTAAATTATATGAGTAATTGATGAATTACCGGGTAACAAGACATTACCCGATTAACTAATAAGTGGATAAAACTTAATTAATTATACTCCAAAAGACATGTGGCAACACATGAAGTGACTAAGCATTAAAATAACCTAGGTGGCAACTAGAAAATGATAATGCATGCACAAGTCTTAGAATTCAAGAACGTTACTTTTTGTTCTTTGAATTCAATAGTTGATAATTATCCTCCCCGCCATGTACAAGTCTTGAATGAGGTTTTACTAGCTTACTATAGTCAACTTATGCTTTCAGTGTTCCGTAATTGGTGGAGCTTGTGTATAGTTTTTTTCACAATTCATGGTGTTCGCCTGGTTCTTAGGAGAACCTATGATAAGATTCTCAATATAAAGCTTGGTTTATCATGATTCTTTTATACCATCTCATCAGTTAGATGAATTATGGTTGTAAGATTCATAATCTACTGATTACCAATGAAAAATGGACAAGAGCTAACCCAGAACACATTGTTAAACTACTTGCATCATCCATACATTTGTAAAAGTTGTTGGTGTCATAAGAAAAAAAGTATCAAGTATATGGCCTGTATAATGGATACAAATGAAGAGGAGATGGTGAAGGGAATAACAGTTGTAGTAGTAACGTTACTGGTTTCAAAACGAAATCAAGAAGGATTCCATTCTTACTTTGAAAGGTTGGAAGCTTAATCTGATTTTTGGGTCTAAGTTCAATCCACAAAGGTTTCCAACAGGATAAATATATGGAGTTGTTCCCACTCCAGGTATGTTAAGGCCCTCCCTTCTTTCTTTTGGCATGGTGTCACACCTCCTTTTTCACCTACGCCAGCAGGGGCGTAGGGGGAGTTTTTCCAATTAAGGGACAATCGAAACAGAATTTATTATTTAATTCAGAGTCACCACTTGGGAGATTTATGGTGTCCCAAGTCACCGGTTGAATCCCGAATCGAGGAAAAGATTGACTATGTATTATAGTCCGCGAACCAGAAATCTAAGTAAGGAATTCTATTAACCCGGGAGAAGGTGTTAGGCATTCCCGAGTTCCGTGGTTCTAGCACGGTCGCTCAACTGTCATATTCGGCTTGTTCATCTGATTTTAATACATTTTGAACCTATGTACCAATTTTAAACTTGAACCGCTTTTATCATTATCATTATTATTTTAACAGAGAATTGCAACGTTGTGAAAACGTATCTCGAGCCACGTCACATCAATGTACCCGTGGTTATCGACACATTTCGACTCCTTTGAGATTTGGATTTGGGTCACATAAATGTGCACCCGAGTTTAAGAAAGTAAATTATTAAAGGCGCGCCTAAAGCGACTAGCGTATTATCATTTTGGGGAAGGCCGTGAACTTTTGCTAAATGGCCCATCCCGGAGTCTAAGGATTTTTACATACACTTATAGAGGGCCCCACAGCTTATGTATTTTTGTTTGTCGAGGCTCGTCTCATTCACTATTTAAAAGGAATTTGCAACATCGTGGAAATGCATCTCGAACCACGTCACAATCAATGTACCCGTGATTAGCGACACATTTCGACTTCGTTGAGACTTGGATTTGGGTCACATAAATATGCACCCGAGTTTAATAGAGTAAATTATTTAAAGCGCGCCGGAAGTGACTTGCGAGTTATTATCTTTTGAGGAAGGCCGTGAAATTCGCTAAACGGCCCGTCACTAAGTCTAAGTATTTTAAAACAAATATTTATTGAGGGCCCCGTAATTTTGTATTTTTTATTCGGCGAGGCTCATCTCACTTTTTATTCAAAGATATCCTAAAGCGACTATGATTTTCTATTTATTTGTTTCTAAGAATAAAGAAAAGTCTAATCGATTTTGTCAAGGGCCTAAAACAATAATTGTAAACCAAATATGTCTCAGGGCTCAAGGATAAGCCCGAAAAATGTGAATTGGCACAGCCCAAAGCCGGCCCAACGTAGTCTTTGGCCCAGGCCCATGCGAATATACAAATAAGGTAAAACCCGGGCCATTCGTTAAAACGCTAAAGCTCAGATGGCCTGGAATTAGGCTGACCACTAGACCGACGCAACTTCAGTTGAATCAAATCAAGTACCCATCGAAATTACTGCGTCTTTTTACTCAAATGAACAGAACATGGTTTGAAGATTAGATTATTTTAACTACTGGTCCGTTTTTTTACTAAAGGTGAAAGAGCAAATTAAGAGGTAGCTTTGAGTTCGACAACAAGATTGCATATCAAGCCTTCAAAGATTAGACTATTGGTCATACACTTCTACCAATGCTAGTTAACACCTATATATTAAGAACTAATCTGCACGATATGAGTTACTGCAATACAATACATGCTCAACTGGACATCAAACTCGATTTCAAATCCAACTGTTTCCGACTTTTCTTTTTAAGCATAAATGAACACTAAACTACACATACACCCATTGTACTGAATTGCAGTTAGATAGTCACGAAATTGGTTCGAAGCAGTTCAAAGGCGGTTTATTACAAGCTGTAGATTCATCCATTCCAAATTACTTAAACAAACAGTCCTAATTACAATTCAAACCATTACATTCAATTAAAAGGAAGATATAGTAGCTACTGAAGTTTTCCAATGAAGTTAGGTTTCCATTTCATTTTATTTCGGCCAAACTCTACATGATGTGGAGATTCAACATGTACCTGGATTGGAAAACATGACAAGAAGAAGGAGAAGTCAGCAGCAGGTAAGCAGCAGACAATACATCAGCAATGGGATTCAGAACAGCTCCAAAAACCAGTTTTAAAATTAGAATAACACTCAACCACAACCCAGAATGAGTTTGTCAACCAACAGCAATACAGACACCCAAAACAGAACAAACTGAGCTTGGATAAGTTCAGACCAGAATCAATAGACTGCCAAATAGATTCAACAATAAAAAAGGGGAAAGAACCAGTGCTTGGAATCTAAATTCTGCCTAGAACTCAATGGAACAGTATCCTTTCTCTTAAACTCTCTCTTAGAACTGATTCAAGACTCAAAAATGTTCTCTCAGACTGACTTTTCCTCTCTCCGGGTCTCTCCTCTAATTTTTCAGAATCCCCCCCCTCTGTCTAAAAATGACTCTATATATAACCAAAACAGACCTGCCCCCTCTGCCTTATCAGATTTTCTGCCCATGATATTCCTCCATCACTACTACATGTTTTGTTCTCTTTTAACTCACTTGTTCCCCACTACCCTTGTCTTTCCCTTATTTAATTGCTCAAACAGGTATGAGCACCTATTCTTAATCCATTTCCTTTAAACCTTCCCCTACCACTATGTCTTGTTCCCCATTAGCACTAAACAAATGCATTAGTTTAATGTTAATTAAGTGTTTTACTGACATCCCACTTAAACTAGCCATTTTTAAACTTTTCAATGCCCAAATTACCCTCCTAAAAGCCCCTGAAATTACTGTCCTACCCAATCCCTTCAATTGGTAACAACCCCAAACAACTATAGCCAATCCAAACTATCAAATTCCTAACAACTGACTCCTAACTCAACTGGACAGATTACAAAACTTCAGATTTGAAAAACCAATAGACTCCCTGATAACCAACTAGACAAGCAATCAACAGCATGAATTGCAAGCAAAGAGAATCACACACTATAGAATAAGTTTTAATTCACAACAATTTGGCTAAACCCAACTACTATCAACATGTGACTGCAATTAGAGATGAGGCAAAGCGAGTTTCATGAAATGAAACCTGATTAATAACACGAGTCTAAGCTCAGACAATCATGAACCATTTCCTAAGCATTAGGTCTATTGTACAGGCTAACATTGTTGATTAAGGGATCACCATGACAACATAATTGGTAACCTGAACTTGAACAAACTAAACAGACACAAATTCAACCAGTTTGGACCTTAGACTAATGAAACTAAACAGACACAAACTCGCAAACTGGCCCAAGTTTGGACCTTAGACTACTGATCATAATTCAAATGGGAAATTCATGCCAATTTATAGAAGGGGAAGGGACAAAGTAAACAAATGGAACTGCAAGAGTGAACAATCAAACTGGATGTAAAAGACTTACCCGAATCACAACTCGATAAAAAAAAATCGAGGCTCTTCCCATTTTCAAGCCGAGACGGACTTTAACCATGTGTTTTCGAAGGAAAACAGCATGGCTAAAGTCAGTCTCTGGCTCAAAATTCATGGAACCTGGCCTGCCTAACTTCGATCTGGAATCCGAGCTACCCCACGATGATTTGAAAAGAGTCGATCAGGGATTCATGGTGAGGGGGTCCAGGAGATCACATGGTGTGAGTTTGGTGGCATTTGAACGGATTAGGATTTGGGTTGATTCCTTCGATCTAGTATTCGAGGATCTCGGGGGTGATTCGACGAAAACTGAGCGTGGGACTGGAACGAGGAAGTCTTGGGGAAGTTGTGGTATGAAATTGGAGGCTATTGGATGAGATAGGGTTGTCGCCTGATTTTTGATCTAATATTCGAAGCACACGGCTGGGATTCGAGGTATAAGAGTTAGGGATTCGGAATGGGGAGATCGAGGGGAATCAGTGGTGAAAAGATAGGGCCGTTTGGACCACCGGAACCGCCATGAGGCGATTTTCGGTGGGCGGTGCACGGTGGAAAGAGGCGGGGGATCTGTTTGGTCTCTGAAGCTCAGAGACGAAGATGTGAGGGGGGGTATGGCTTTGGGGCGTGGGGTAATGGATTAGGGTTATATACGGAGGGGGTGTTTTAATCCTGGCCGTTGGATCAAGCACGATCAACGGCCTGGATCAATTCACTTAACAGGCATGGCGTCGTTTGGAGTAGTACTGGGGCGGTTTGAACCGGGGAACGGGTCGGGCCAGGGAATGGGTAAGGGCATTGATATGTGACCGTTGGATATGGCTTGATTGAATGGCTGAGATTTTTTGCCATTGAGACGACGTAGCTTGGTACCTATACTACGTCGTTTCACCATCCTGTGAGAGGAGCTGCCTGGACCAGGTTTGGGGTGAAATTTGGGCCTGAATTTTTGGTCCAGAATAATGGCCCAATCCGATTTCACTCTTTTCTTTTTCCCTTTCATTTTCTTTTAATTCCTAGAACCCAAAATTCCAAAATTAAATTGTAAAACCAAGATTATTTTAAAAAGATATTAATTAACCCTTAACAACAATTAACACAAGATCAATCAATAATAAAATCGCACAATTAAATAATAAAAATGACAAAGCTACCAAAATTCATATTTTTGTGATTTTCATTCTTTAAAATAGGACATGGTTTAATTAACTTAAAAATGCACAACTAAATCCTAAATATGCATGCAACATGTATTTTGGTATTTTTCAATTAACTAAAACAAGATAAACATTCACAGACAAAAAATAACTATCCAAAAGGTTACGCAAAATTCTCAAAACTATACCCAAAGGCAATTTGTTTTATTTTTCGATTTCTTTTGGAGTAGTTTTAGTGAAGCAAAAATCACGTGCTCACAGCTGCCCCTCTTTGTCTGAAAACACAAAGAGTTTTCGTGCAAAGATAAAGTGAGCGGATACGAGCGATTTTTGCCCATTGGAATACTCCGTGTGAAGCATTTTTGAAAAGATTTAACCGAACCTTTGCTTCAAAGGTTTCCTACATATCCCTGGCTAGAAGGGAATCAAGTTAATGTAGATCGGGAAGTTTTGGTAGCCGGGACTACCATGGGACTGCATTTTTGCTGTTACTGCTGCTGCACGTTGTTGCTACAGCTTTTCAATCTCCTTATTACACCGGGCCAAAAGAAAACAAGAAGCTAGACTAAACTGGGGATTACAACATCTTATCTATTTTCAACTTGCTCTTGTAGTCTTCCTTCCGATTTCTGCGATGGGATTCATGCTGGGGGTATTTTGTTGTAACCCTCCGCATTACTGACCTCTGATTCGATCTTGAAATGTATTCCTCTGTTCTGCAGGCGGGCTCTTGACTTTAACAACTTAAAAAGTAACTCATTCGTTCTACGGGTGGGCTCCCGAATGCAACAACTTTAAAATTTAACAACCTCCGTTTTACAGGTGGGCTCCTGACCTCAATCTTGAAATTTATTCTTCTGTTCTACAGGCGGGCTCCTGACTTCAACTACTTCTTAAAAATATAATACCTCTATTCTCCAGGCGGGCACCTGACTCCAACAATGACTTAAAAATATAACAACCTCTGTTCTATAGGCGGGCTCCTGACCTCAATCTTGAAATTTACTCCTCTGTTCTACAGGCGGGCTCCTGACTTCGTTTTGAAATGTACTCCTCGGTTCTACAGGCAGGATCCTGATTCCAACTTGACTTTAAAAGATAATACGGCCTCTATTCTACAGGCGGGCTCCTGACTCTTTCAACTTAAAGATATAACACCTCTATTTTCAGGCGGGTCCCTGACTTCAACATCTTCTTAAAAATATAGTACCTTTATTTTTCAGGCGGGCTCCTGATTTCAACAGCTTCTTAAAAATATAACTCCTCTATTTTTCAGGCGGGCTCCTGATTTCAACAATTTCTTAAAAATATAACTCCTCTATTTTTCAGGCGGGCTCCTGATTTCAACAATTTCTTAAAGACATAACATCTCTATTTTTCAGGCGGGCTCCTGACTTCACTACTTCCCAAAACATAATACCTCCATTCTATAGGCGGGCTCCTGACTTCGACTTGAAATTGTAACAACCTCCGTTCTCCAGGCGGGCTCCTGACTTCAACTACAACTTGAGAATATAACAACCTCTATTTTCCAGGTGGGTTCCTAACTTCAATAAACAATTTAAAATGTAACACCTCTGTTCTTCAGGCGGGCTCCTGACTTCAACTACTTCTTAAAAATATAATACCTCCATTCTCCAGGCGGGCTCCTGACTTCAACAACTTCTTAAAATGTAATACCTCCGTTCTCCAGCGGGCTCCTGACTTCAATAAACTTTAAAATATAACACCTCCATTCTCCAGGCGGGCTCCTGACTTCAACTATTTCGTAAAATGTAATACCTCCATTCTCCAGGCGGGTTCCTGACTTCAACTTCTTCTTAAACAATGCATTTTATTGCTGTTGTTCCTTCCTGCCTCTCGAACCATTTTCCTTCTAACTTGAATCATCCTCTTTCAGAACTGCTTCCCTCAAAACTGGTGTTTTATTCCTCTGAAAACTGCTAGGGATAACACCGATATTTTATTCACAAATATGTTATTTTCCTTCTTCAAAGACTACTTCCTTTAAAGCTGGTGCTTTTACTTCTCTGAAACCTGCCGTGGATAACACTGCTGGGGAATTATCTTCCTTCTTTCAGAATAGTTATTTTCCTCCTTTTAGCAATGGTGGGGATGATACTGATTCAAAGACCACTACCCTTAAAACTTGGGTTATCTTGCTTCTTCCAAGACTTCTTTCTTTAAAACTTGTATTGCCTTCGCCCGTAAACTGCTGGGGATTCCACTTCCTTCAAAACTTGTGTTATCTTCCATCTTCCCCAAGTGGCTATCTGATTTCAAGAAAATTTTTGCAATGAGAGAAAATTTTCTGCCCCAGTTTGATAATCTTCTTTGAGGCCATGTCTTTCCACTGTCAATAACATTTCCTTTCCCTGCTTCAAATCAAAGAAAACTTTGTTAGTTTAAAATGTGGTGAGTGGTCGTGCCACTCCTGCTGGGGGATAGTTTTTCCCTTCTTCCTTTCCCTGCTTTGAGCTTTATTACAAAACTTGTTGGGGATGATATTATTTGCTTGGGATGATATTCCTTCCGGGGATGGTTTTTCTTTTCTCTTCCTTCCCCGCTCTGTGTTGTCCGACCATCGCGGAACTTGGTCGATAATCTGTCGGAGTTGTTCCTGCATCTCGCAAATCTGCTGGGGATCCTCTTGGAATTTGATCCATAACTTTTCAACTGTTGTTTTTCTGTTTTTCTCCAACTTTCCCTGGAAATTTGGTCCTCTTGGAATCTAGACCCATTCATTATTTGGTCTTGCGACAAACTTCTTTTCGCTTTGTCGCCTTATCTTTGGCTTGTCCTATTCACATTGGCAACTGGTAATAAGCTCTGAAAATCCTTTTCAAAAATAAACTGCTGGGGAGATAAAGTCTTTAGACCAAGAAATGAAAAAGTGATGATTTCAAAAGATAGAAAAAGAAGAAATCTTTCTGAACAAATGCTGGGGAAAAGGAAAGAAAAGAACTTATCTAAATGATATAACCGATCCCAACGATCATGTCGTGTATTCCGAATTAATCAACCCAGTCTATTTGTATCAATAAATCTTTCGGACGGCCTCATCTTGTTGGGGATAAACAGGCACTCAACTCTTTGCCAAATGCGGATCCTTTCCGCCAATCTTGTCTTGTCGCCTCATACAGCCCTTCGAGGGGTTTTCACTGCTAAGACTCTCTCATTTCTCTCAACTCCCATCGCCTTATGGTGCCTGTGAAGGTTTTCACCGATAAGACTCTCTCGTTTTATTTCTCTCAACTTACATTGCCTTATGGTGCCTGTGGAGGTTTTCACCGATAAGACTCTCTCATTTTATTTTATTTTTTCCAGCTGGGGATCGGAGTGTTACCGATATGACTCTCTCTACTGGGGATTCGTTCGGCTACCAATTCATTTCCAGCTTCTTTCGGAGTGTTATTTCTAACTTCCGTTTGCATGACTTGGCACTTCTCGGATACTGATCGGGAGTTCTTTTTTGGATATCAATATGGGTTTTTGTGTATGGCTAAAAGAAAAAGTTTAAAAGGTTCAAAATAATTTCGATGGGTAAAACATTACAACTCTTGGAATCAACTTTCTTTCCCAAAATTATAAACACAACTTCTGCCCCAGTTTTACTTGCTTGGGGATTTTTTGTTTTTTGTTACACTATGACCGAGCCGTGACGCGCCTACGTATCCTTTTTGAGGAATCAGGTCAAACGTAGTTCCCATTTCCTTTGTTTTTCTTATGACTTTTCTTTTGTCTTTAGCATTATTATTTTTCTCTTCTCTTTTTCTTTCATTTTCATTACTGATTCCAAAAGAGGGGTATGAAAGAATAAATAAGGCTCAAAGGGGGAAGCAAAGGTTAAAGTGTTTGGATAGAAGAAAGAATTGCCTCCGTCATTTCATTCTCCGATAAATGCCAAGTACAAACAGACAAACATCAATTGCAATCAAAGGAATTACACATAATATCTCTTGACTACGTCAGAATTGATAGCCATGTCGATGCATCTTCCCTCGACATCGGTCAAATATAAGGCGCCGTTGGATAACACTCTGGTCACAATAAACGGCCCTTGCCAATCGGGGCGAACTTGCCCTTTGCTTCGGCCTGATGTGGCAAGATTCGTTTCAGCACCTGCTGTCCTACTTCAAATTTCCTGGGACGCACCTTCTTATTATATGCTCTTGCAATCCTCTTTTGATACAACTGGCCATGACATACTGCCGCCAATCTCTTTTCATCAATCAAGCTCAACTTCTCCAATCGGGCTTTGACCCATTTATCATCATCAATCCCAACCTCTTGTACAATTAGTTCGGAATCAGATTGATTTTTTAGACTGGGTTGAAGATCCGTTGTGCATGCCATGTCATTAGAACCAATATAAAGAGAACTGTTCAGAAAGAGAAAAGAAGAAAACAAAGTTAAAACAAAATAAGAAGAAAAAGCTTTCACTTTATTAAAATACGGGATAACAGAGTTTCACACTTTGCCGAATACAAAACAAAACTGGATTACAACCCTGGAATAATCCAAAAGACAAGAAAGAAAAATCAGAGCCCACTACCAAGACTCCCTCCGGGTAGGAAGGGGAGTAGCCATCCAATTGTTGATATTTGCCCTATGCCCCACAAATTGTACATCTAACCTACTGGACCCTTCTCCAGCTTCTATCATGTTGACATCGGCGAACAGCCTTTCAAAGCCCTCATTCAAATCTCCATCTGGCCCAATCAGTGGTCCGAGAACTTTTGGGACCGTCAACTTTCTGATACCTGCTCTGACAAATGATCTAGATAGGCGCGGGATTGGCTTGGGAAGGACCCAGACTCTTTTCTTCAACTTGCGGGCCCGTCTCACATCCGCCGATGTGGGCTTGAACCCCAACCCAAAGGTGTCCAGATTTTTTGACAAAGAAACCGGCTGAACAATACCCTGAAGATCAGCCCCTAAACCTTTGCCTGGCACAAACCCGTTCTTCAACATCTCCGAGGCTACCATGACAGTCGCAGCTGCGATCCTGGGAAGTGGAAGGTCCTCTCCTTCAGAAACTTTATCCACTGAAACCGTATCGAAAACCTGGTAAACCCATGGTCCCTTATCATCATCAGTCTCTATGAAGGGCACGATGGCATCACTTACGGCGCTTGCATTGTCTTCCCCATGTACTATGATCTCTTGCCTATCCCACTCGAATTTGACCATCTGATGTAATGTAGAAGGCACTGCTTTGGCGGCGTGGATCCAGGGTCGCCCCAACAGAAGATTATATGACACTGCCACATCTAACACTTGAAACTCCATGGTGAACTCGACTGGACCAATTGTTAATTCAAGTATGATGTCACCCACTATGTCTGTACCACCACCATCAAACCCTCTAACATAGATGATGTTCTTGTGAATCCTGTCACCATCGACCTTCAGTTTGTTCAATGTTGCGAAAGGACAAATATTGGCACTGGACCCATTATCAATCAATACTCGAGTGACTACCGAGTCTTCGCACTTCACGGTCAAATAAAGGGCTCTATTATGTTCTGTACCCTCCACGAGCAACTCATCGTCTGAAAAAGTGACCCTGTTGACCTCGAAAATCTTGTTTCCTATTTTCTCTAGATGATTCACAGAGATCTTATCCGTAACATGGGCTTCGTTCAGAAGTTTTATCAATACCTGGTGATGCTCATCTGAATGGATCAACAACGATAACAATGAGATCTGTGTTGGGGTCTTCCTCAACTCTCCACAATGGAGTAATCTTGTGCCTTCATTTTCTTTAAAAATTCTTCCGCCTCTTCCTCGGTAACTGGATTCTTTGTTGCTATTGGATTGGCCCTCTTTAACTCTGCGGGAGCAAAATATCTTCCCGAACGAGTTAACCCCTGTGCCTCATATATTTCCTCCACAACTTCCTTCCCCTCATGCATTACCATTACTTGACTGTAGCTCCATGGCACAGCTTTCTCGCTGATTATCGGCAACTGCATGCCCCCTTCACGGCTACTGGCTTGCTTGATATCCCTTGCACCGTTACTTTGATCGGCTCTGGATTCTTGGCAACATCAGACGAACTCTTCCCCATCACCACCACTGGCTTTCCTTCTTCCCTTTCTGAATGTACTACCGCCTCTCCACTGATCGACTTTTCTTTTGGACTGGCACAGATCATCATTACCATTTGTGAGGGCTTCTTGAGCTTCCCTCCTTCGTGCACTAGTTCGATCATGTGGGCTTCATGGTGTGCCGACAATGGGTTCTGATTGATGTTAGTGCCTCTGCCTCCTGGACCTCGATCCTATTTGTGTCAATAAGATCTTGTAACGCAGTCTTCAACTTCCAACACTTCTCAGTATCATGCCCGGGAGCCCCCGAACAATATTCACAGTTTACCGAGTGGTCCAGTTTTTTGGGAAGGGGATTTGGCAATTTGGGCTCCACAGGACTCACTAGGCCTAACTGCCTCAATTTGTGGAACAGAGTAGTATAGGTTTCTCCCAGCGGAGTGAATGTTCTCTGCCTCTGCACCCTTTCATTCCTGAAAGTCTGATTCCCGCGGAAACCTGGTCCCGAAGGATTCCTGTAGGCCCTTGGTGGTGGATATGTATTTTGTGGAGGTGGATATGTGTTTTGTGGAGGTGGATATGTATTCTGAGGAGCCAGCGCACGCCATTGCGGGCGAGCCGGAGGCTGGGTATATGTCTGGGCTTGATGGACGGAGAAATGTGGTTCTTGTGGTGGGTAGTAGGGCTGTGGAGGGTAATTTGGAGTGTGTGGGTAATTTGGATGATGGGGTCTAGGTTGGTAGTGAGGGAGGGGACCTCTGGATCTGGACCAAGTACCTGCCTCGACTGTTGCGACATCTTCCCTTTTCTTCTTTCCGAGCGCACCTTCCGTGCCGCTCTAGATGGCCTGAGTGGTTGCTTTAATCGCCGAATAGCTTAAGATTTTGTTGGACTTGAGTCCCTCTTCAATCATACCTCCCATTTTCACTACTTCGTTGAAAGATTTTCCAACTGACGTTACCAAGTGACCAAAGTAAGTTGGCTCTAGAGTCTGTAGAAAGTAGTCCACCATTTCCCCCTCTCTCGTCGGAGGATCAACTCTTGCTTCTTGCTCTCTCCAACGGAACCCAAATTCTCGGAAGCTTTCCCCAGGCTTCTTCTCAAGTTTCAGCAATGTGAGACGGTCAGGGACGATCTCAAGGTTGTAATGAAAGTGACCTGCAAATGCTTGTGCTAAATCGTCCCAGGTGTACCACCTGCTCGGATCCTGTCTTGTGTACCATTCCAGTGCAGAACCGCTCAGACTCTGACCAAAGTAAGCTATCAACATCTCATCTTTTCCCCTGGCCCCTCTCATCTTATTGCAAAAACCTCGCAGATGGGCCATTGGATCACCGTGCCCCTCGCACAGATCAAACTTTGGCATCTTGAACTTTGCCGGCAATTGAATATCGGGGAATGGGCACAGATCTTTGTAGGCCACACTGACTTGGTTGCCTAACCCATGGATATTCCTGAAGGACTGCTCCAGACTTTTAAACTTTCGAAGCACTTCGTCTTGCTTTGGGCTCTTAGCCGGCTTTTCAGTCTCTACCGGGATCTCGAAGTGAGTGTTATAAGTATGAGGCTCGGGTGCTTTGAAGGTTGGTTCAGGGGGGTAATATTGGTTATCATGAGCCTGAAACAATGGCTCGCTGGATGATCTTTGTAGCGTGGCTGGTGGGGGTGCCACGAAAACTGGAACATTTGGTGGAGGAGGGTTGTGATTGGGTTGTGAAGCTTGGGGATCATAGGCATTTCTTCCTTGATAGTATTGGTGACTGGGGAAGCTTGTCGAAGGGCCGGGGGAGGGTATTCCGGCATGTGTCCTGGTGGGAGAGTGGGAGTAACAGGAGGGTTAGGCACTTTTTGTACCCTAGCTAAGGCCAGCTGCATTTCTTTCATCTCCTGTCTTATCTTATCCATTTCCTCCTTCAGCCTTTGATTCTCCGTCCTTTCATCCTTGACACTTTGGTCTGAACTAGTCATGCTTTTTAGTATGGGCCCTTTGGATCTTGTTTGGTAATAGTAATCTGCCAGAACGTTCTAACAAACTAACTGGTTCGAAATCTCTGGAAATCAACAAACTTGTTAGCGTTAGAGTTTAACACATATTGCAATTTCACGTTGGGGGATGCAATGTCCTAGGCAATTTAACCATTTCTAACATGTCTTTGCTTCGATCGCATGCGTCATTCCGGTTTACTTTGTTTGTGCCTCGTTTAAGTGTTTCTGAAACTTTCTTTATCTCTCTTTTTATTTCTTTCTTTTCCTTTCTTTTATTCACTTTGCCTTTTCTCTTTTCTTTTTAGTGGTGGTCGAATCTTATGTGGATTGCCTACGTATCATGCCCCTGCATGAATCAGACCGAGCATAGTTCTGCCCTATAAGTGCGAAAAGTAAAAGGATAATTTTTGGAAATTTTTGATTTTTCACTAATAAACATTCTATTACAAACCAAACGCTTTTTTGGAAAGGAAAATAACAGACTCGAAACCAAACCAAGTACGAACTCAATAACTACTGACAT
Organism: Nicotiana tabacum; assembly: GCF_000715075.1. Classification (NCBI taxonomy): domain Eukaryota; kingdom Viridiplantae; phylum Streptophyta; class Magnoliopsida; order Solanales; family Solanaceae; genus Nicotiana; species Nicotiana tabacum. The sequence goes on along the minus strand of NC_134099.1, from coordinate 90,595,757 downwards.
ACTCTGATGTGAAATAAATACAGACTCTAACGGGCAACAGACTCTAAGAAAAAGAAAATGCAGATTCAAACTATGAACACATTAAAGTTTTAAATTTGGGTGCCCGCGGGGCGTCATTCGGCCTCACCTGCTGGTTTAGGTGAAAGTTTCCTTTCCAGCTTTTCCAATTCATACATGATTTGCTTCACAAATATCATCACCGCCGAGAAGAAGGTAGTGCGGGTCATGTTTTCACACTCCCGACATTTCTTGGTAATAGTATGAGCAATAGTCAGAATCTTGTTCCTGGTTCGGTCTTTCTCTAGGAGTAGGAGTTCTATCTGATCTCCTCTAGCCTTCAAAACCCGAGAATCATGCAGATGTTTTCGTAACTGCTGTATTTCATCTTCCATCGAAGCCATCAGATTATAGCAGTGTTTACTCTCGGTTTCAAAAGCCTTGGCTTGTTTAGCCACCTTGCTCTCTAGGGTGCTCACATTCCTTCTTAGACTGACAATGGTCTTTTCATAATCTTTCCTTGCTTGTTGTAAGTACTGTGTGCGCTCTTTTGTTCTTTTTGCCCATTGTGCCTGGAGTTGTGCTAAGGTATCCTCAGATTTCTTCAAATCATCCCGGCACTCACCGATTTCCTTTTCCAATCCTTTTATTAACCGCTCATCCGACCGACTCCTTTGTTGTTTGTCAGCATCTCTCCTCATTTGTTGGATTTGGGCTTTCAGCGCCTCATTTTCTTGGGCCAATTTGCTCTTTTATCCCCGGTCGGCATCAACTTGCAGACTATTTTCAAATTCCAGGTCTCTAATCTGTTGCCTCAGCTTGCCTATTTCTGCCCTGTAACTCTCTTCTTTAGCCAACCAATCCTATTGTTCTTGCGACACCTGGACGAACTCTTGGAGATGGGGTCTTTTAGCCGGCCTTTCGTGCTCAAGTTCTCTCATGTACCAAGCAAGGTATCCTGGCGCCACTTTGCCTTTGGCCTGATCCTGTACGCAAGTATCTGCTTTTAAACATTGGCATTCACTCCAGATCTGACGGACACTTGCTTCAGGGAACTGTCCATCAGGGCTAATCTCAATTACTTGAGCACTAAGATCTTCCTCCTGTGGAACTGTTTGGCGTCTCCCAAGTTGTCTCAAAACCCGATATGGCGCGTAAGGCTGAATGATCTTGAGCCCCATCAATAGAAAGTGGGTCCTAGCTGCCGGCATATGGATGACCTCGCCAATGGGCAACCATCCTAGTGTCCACTGTATTTGGCTGGCGGTGAGGGTCCGAAAGAATGATGTCGATGCCGTAACTCCCTCGGGTAGACTGACCCCCTTGATTCTTGTGTAGAACTCTTCTATGCAAGTTTTCTTCGAGGAGCCATAACTCAAGATCAGGGAACGGTGGCAGAGATGCTCAGTCATCCATATTTGTAGCAACAAGTTACACCCCTCGAAAAAGTTCCCTCTGTCTTTGCAGGCTGTGAGAGCTCGAAAGATATCAGATACTATCATAGGCACAAGAGTGCCTTTATCTTGAATGACCAGGGTACTGACGACCCCGACTATTTTCAGATTAATGTTTCCGTCTTTCCTTGGAAATACCAAAAGGCCCAAAAAGGTTATCATAAAAGCCACTCGTCTATGCTCGTCCCATTTCTGCCGGTTACTTTTGCTGCATAACTTGTTACCTGGGTTGTTGAATCCACCGACATGACCGTATCTGTCGTATATGAAGCGCGGATAACAAAAACCTGCGGCTAGATCTGGGTTATGGACCGTCCTGGGTATCTTTAATGAATCTAAAAACTGATGCACAGTGACAGCTCTCGGAGCAACCAGGTATTTTTGCCTCAACGGAACTTCAGCATTTCCGATGTACCCAGCTATTTCCTCCAAAGTCGGAATGAGTTCAAAATCGGAGAAGTGGAAGACATTGTGTGTCAGGTCCCAGCAGGTGACCAAAGCTCTTATGATATCCCCCCGAGGATGGATTTCAATAAACCCATAAGACCTTTTAGATATTTCTTGACCTCTTCTTGCCCTTCACTACCTAAATCATCCCACTATAGCCGCAACTTGAAAGAGATTTTAGTCATTATTGAAAAAGGTTCATTTTGCATCGTGCTCATCCTGGACATTTATTAAGGTGATTAAGAAATAAAATTTATTTGACTCAACAAATTGACTATATATATATTTTTTAATTTTCCACAGATTAAAAGGAAGATCCGATTCCGCACACAGCTTTTCAGCACTTCGGGAACGAAGATTTTAAAGCTGGGTGAGTCAACTGGTCAAAAAAAATCCAAAAATGACTAAAAGTGGCCGTTTATGCAAAGTCAGCCTTCCGACGTCCCTTTCGGGAATATTCAGCTATTCCTGCCAAAAACGGCATCACCCGACTTATTTATGTTGACAATTAAAATTTGACATTTTTTGGCTATTTTTGTAAAAGGGGAGGTTGGGCCCGATGAGGGTTGCCTACGTATCCCGCACCCTGTGAGAATCAAACAGGCGTAGTTCGGGTAGATAAAACAAACTTCTTTTGAAAGCAAGACTCTTTTCAATGAAAAATCATTTTTCATAAACAAAACCCCTTTTTCATTTTTTTTTCAAAAATTCGACAGAGTTTCGACGCTATTTGGACATTGATTTTTATTTTTATTTTTTTTTCAAAACAGGCGATTAACTATTTCTATCTCTCTTTCCTCAAAGTATTCAAAAGCCGGTCAGCATGCAAGTCCGAAGCAAACAAATGCACAAGTAGCAAGTTGGATGCATCAGGATGGTCTTTTGTCGTTTTGGTACACCTGTCCTAGACCCAACCCCTGTGTTGAGCCTCCAAAGTCAAATGCACATGATGCAAACAAATGCTCCTGCTAGGGATCCGGCATGAAGCTGAGTTATTCTAGGTTTGTAACCTGGGTATTTGTTCTAGACTGTGTACCCGAGCGGACAACTCGAGTCGAGGAGGGGGCTACGTACCGAGGACCCGCGGGATCGTCCAACTTTGTAACTTGTCCGGCCTCTTTCTAATTCCAAGGTATGACACTAATAGACTAGGGAGTCTCGACCAGCAAGCACATCCTCGGAGGTAAGAAGAGAAGGGTTTCGGCACATTTTATATACAATTCAGATAATATCAAAGCGGTAAAAGCAGCATTTAGCACATTAGGCCCAAACATATAAAAATCAGATAATAAACAACGGCAAGTATAACAATTTATCTAAGCTCGAATTCTGGACCCTGAACCAGAGGTTCTGGGTTATCTCCCCAGCAGAGTCGCTAGAGCTGTCACACCTCCTTTTTCACCTACGCCCGCAGGGGCATAGGGGGAGTTTTTCCAATTAAGGGACAATCGAAACGGGATTTATTATTTAATTCAGAGTCGCCACTTAGGAGATTTATGGTGTCCCAAGTCACCGGTTGAATCCCGAATCGAGGAAAAAATTGACTCTGTATTACAGTCCGCGAACCAGAAATCTAAGTAAGGAATTCTGTTAACCTGGGAGAAGGTGTTAGGCATTCCCGAGTTCCGTGGTTCTAGCACGGTCGCTCAACTGTCATATTTGGCTTGTTTATCTGATTTTAATACATTTTGAACCTATGTACCAATTTTAACCTTGAGCCGCTTTTATCATTATCATTATTATTTTAACAGAGAATTGCAACGTTGTGAAAACGTATCTCGAACCACGTCACATCAATGTACCCGTGGTTATCGACACATTTCGACTCCTTTGAGATTTGGATTTGAGTCACATAAATGTGCACCCGAGTTTAAGAAAGTAAATTATTAAAGGCGCGCCTAAAGCGACTAGCGTATTATCATTTTGGGGAAGGCCGTGAACCTTTGCTAAACGGCCCATCCCGGAGTCTAAGGATTTTTACATACACTTATAGAGGGCCCCACAGCTTATGTATTTTTGTTTGTCGAGGCTCGTCTCATTCATTATTTAAAAGGAATTTGCAACATCGTGGAAATGCATCTCGAACCACGTCACAATCAATGTACCCGTGATTAGCGACACATTTCGACTACGTTGAGACTTGGATTTGGGTCACATAAATGTGCACCCGAGTTTAAGAGAGTAAGTTATTTAAAGCGCGCCGTAAGTGACTTGCGCGTTATTATCTTTTGGGGAAGGCCGTGAAATTCGCTAAACGGCCCTTCCCTAAGTCTAAGTATTTTAAAACAAATATTTATTGAGGGCCCCGCAATTTTGTATTTTTTATTCGGCGAGGCTCATCTCATATTTTATTTAAGGATATCCTAAAGCGACTATGATTTTCTATTTATTTGTCTCTAAGAATAAACAAAAATCCTAATCGATTTTGTCAAGGGCCTAAAACAATAATTGTAAACCAAATATGTCTCAGGGCTCAAGGATAAGCCCGAAAAATGTGAATTGGCACAGCCAAAAACCGGCCCAACGTAGTCTTTGGCCCAAGCCCATGCGAGTATACAAATAAGGTAAAACCCGGGCCATTCGTTAAAGCGCTAAAGCTCAGATGTCCTGGAATTAGGCTGACCACTAGACCGACACAGCTTCAGCTGAATCAAATCAAGTACCCATCGAAATTACTGCGTCCTTTTACTCAAATGAACAGAACATGGTTTGAAGATTAGATTATTTTAACTACTAGTACATTTTTTTACTAAAGGTGAAAGAGCAAATTAAGAGGTAGCTTTGAGTTCGACAACAAGATTGCATATCAATACAGCAGTAATGGGATTCAGAACACCCCAAAAACTAGTTTTAAAACCAGAATAACACTCAACCACAACCCAGAATGAGTTTGTCAACCAACAACAATATAGACACCCAAAACAGAACAAACTGAGCTTGGATAAGTTCAGAAACAAAATCAATAGACTGCCAAATAGATTCAACAATCAAAAGGGGCAAGAACCAGTGCTTGGAATCTAAATTCTGCCTAGAACTCAATGGAACAGTATCCTTTCTCTTAAACTCTCTCTTAGAACTGATTCAAGACTCAAAAATGTTCTCTCAGACTGACTTTTCCTCTCTCCGGGTCTCTCCTCTAATTTTTCAGAATCCTCCCCCCTCTGTCTAAAAATGACTCTATATATAACCAAAACAGACCTGCCCCATCTGCCTTATCAGATTTTCTGCCCATGATATTCCTCCACCACTACTACATGTTTTGTTCTCTTTTAACTCACTTGTTCCCCACTACCCTTGTCTTTCCCTTATTTAATTGCTCAAACAGGTATAGGCACCTATTCTTAATACATTTCCTTTAAACCTTCCCCTACCACTATGTCTTGTTCTCCATTAGCACTAAACAAATGCATTAATTTAATGTTAATTAAGTGTTTTACTAACAGCCACTTAAACTAGCCATTTTTAAACTTTTTAATGCCCAAATTACCCTCCTAAAAGCCCCTGAAATTACTGTCCTACCCAATCCCTTCAATTGGTAACAACCCCAAACAGCTATAGCCAATCCAAACTATCAAATTCCTAACAACTGACTCCTAACTCAACTGGACAGATTACAAAACTTCAGATTTGAAAAACCAATAGACTCCCTGATAACCAACTAGACAAGCAATCAACAGCATGAATTGCAAGCAAAGGGAATCACACACTATAGAATAAGTTTTAATTCACAACAATTTGGCTAAACCCAACTACTATCAACATGTGACTGCAATTAGAGATGAGGCAAAGCGAGTGTCATGAAATGAATCCTGACTAATAAAACGAGTCTAGGCTCAGACAATCATGAACTATTTCCTAAGCATTAGGTCTATTGTACAGGCTAACATTGCTGATTAAGGGATCACCATGACAACATAATTGGTAACCTGAACTTGAACAAACTAAACAGACACAAATTCAACCAGTTTGGACCTTAGACTAATGAAACTAAACAGACACAAACTCGCAAACTGGCCCAAGTTTGGACCTTAGACTACTGATCATAATTCAAACGGTAAATTCATGCCAATTTATAGAAGGGGAAGGGACAAAGTAAACAAATGGAACTGCAAGAGTGAACAATCAAACTGGATGTAAAAGACTTACCCGAATCACAACTCGATAAAAAAAAACTCGAGGCTCTTCCCATTTTCAAGCCGAGACAGACTTTAACCATGTGTTTTCGAAGGAAAACAGCATGGCTAAAGTCAGTCTCTGGCTCAAAATTCATGTAACCTGGCCTGCCTAACTTCGATCTGGAATCCGAGCTACCCCACGATGATTTGAAAAGAGTCGATCAGGGATTCATGGTGAGGGGGTCCAGGAGATCACAGGGTGTGAGTTTGGTGGCATTTGAACGGATTAGGGTTTGGGTTGATTCCTTCGATCTAAGATTCGATGAGCTCGGGGGTGATTGGACCAAAACTGAGCGTGAGATTAGAACGAGGAAGTCTTGGGGAAGCTGTGGTATGAAATTGGAGGCTATTGGACGAGATAAGGTTCCGGCCTAATTTTCGATCTAATATTCGAAGCACACGGCTAGTATTCGAGGGATAAGAGTTAGGGATTCAGAATGGCGAGGTCGAGGGGAATCAGTGGTGAAAAGATAGGGTCGTTTGGACCACCGGAACCGCCGTGAGGCGATTTCCGGTGGGCGGTGCATGGTGACAAGAGGCGGGGGATCTGTTTGGTCTCTGAAGCTCAGAGACAAAGAGGTGAGGGGAGTATGGCTTTGGGGCGTGGGGTAAGGGATTAGGGTTATATACGGAGGGGGTGTTTTAATCCTGGCCGTTGGATCAAGCACGATCAACGGCCTGGATCAATTCACTTAACAGGCACGGCGTCGTTTGGAGTAGTACTGGGGCGGTTTGAACCGGGGAACGGGTCGGGCCAGGGAATGGGTAAGGGCATTGATCTGTGACCGTTGGATATGGCTTGATTGAATGGCTGAGACTTTTTGCCATTGAGACGACGTAGCTTGGTACCTATACTACGTCGTTTCACCATCCTGTGAGAGGAGCTGCCTGGACCGGGTTTGGGGTGAAATTTGGGCCTGATTATTTGGTCCAAAATAATGGCCCAATCCGATTTCACTCTTTTCTTTTTCCCTTTCATTTTCTTTTAATTCCTAGAACCCAAAATTACTAAATTAAATTGTAAAACCTAGATTATTTTAAAAAGATATTAATTAACCCTTAACAACAATTAACACAAGATCAATCAAAAATAAAATTGCACAATTAAACAATAAAAATGACAAAGCTACCAAAATTCATATTTTTGTGATTTTCATTCTTTAAAATAGGACATGGTTTAATTAACTTAAAAATGCACAATTAAATCCTAAATATGCATGCAACATGTATTTTGGTATTTTTCAATTAATTAAAACAAGATAAACATTCACAGACAAAAAATAACTATCCAAAAGGTCACGCAAAATTCTCAAAACTGTACCCAAAGGCAATTTGTTTTATTTTTCGATTTCTTTTGGAGTAGTTTTAGTGAAGCAAAAATCACGTGCTCACATATGGTCCAAATTATACTGAAGAAACGAGCAAATACACAGTTTCTATAAATTGCTCTATTCCTAGAAATAGTAGAGGTGTCTATATTCTTGATTCCCCATGAGAATTATTATTATCTTATGTTCATGGGTCTCAGAATAATAAGTAGTTGGAAAAAGTTTATCCGAAAGGAATATCGAGATTATTGTGTATTTTTCATGCATTTCACTCATTTATACATGTGCATTGACCCATGACCAGATGACATTATATACGCGTATATATGTATATGGGATGCCCTCAGAGGCTGATGATATTAAGAAACATGTACCTATGCACGACATCATACGCATATGCATGACATTAAAAGTAATTTATGATTTACAAAGTTATTCAGACTTACAGGTTGAGTCATGTACTCTATATTTCCTCCATGTCTCTTATGTATTTATTTATGTGCCTTACATACTCGGTACATTATTCGTACTGACATCCCTTTTGCCTGGGGATGCTGCGTTTCATGCCCGCAGGTCCTGATAGACAGGTCGAGAGCCCTCCAAGTAGACTATCAGCTCAGCGTAAGATGTTGGTGTGCTCCATTTGCTTCGAAGTTGCTCGTTTGGTTAGTATGATTTAGACGTGTATTGTTTGGGATGGCGGGACTCTGTCCCGATCTTTATGACATTTATGTACTCTTATAGGCTTGTAGACATATGTTGTGTACGTGAAAGATTGTACGACCTTGTCGGCCTATGTTTTGAGTTTATAAATGATTATGTTGGCCTATTAGGCCTGTATGTCACGTGTATATGATGATGTAATAAGAAAGATATGTTATGTTGGTATTCGGTTGAGTAAGGTACCGAGTTCCCATCGCGACCCATCGGTTTCAGTCGTGACAAAAGTGGTATTAGAGCAGTTTTGTCCTAGGGAGTCTACAAGTCGTGTCTAGTAGAGTCTTGTTTATGGGTGTGTCGTGCACCACACTTATAAGCAGGAGGATACATGGCATTTAGGATTGCCACTCTTTCTTCTTACTCTAGATCGTGTGGTAGAGCTCACTTATAAGAATTCAAGTCTCGGTCTTCTATTTTTATTCGTAATAAGATGATGCTTACGTTCAGAAAGATGATCGATAAGAGATATAGCTGTAGAAGTGTTGAATTAGAGGAACTCGACTTTGTATGATGCCTACAATAAGTAAATGTGAGGTCTTTAGCAGATCATGGGTGTACGGAAAGGTGTAAGCTTCTTGATAAGGAGCCTTAAGGCAAGAATGCCTATCCACCTTTATGGTGAAATACAATGAGAGAATTAGGAAAATAAATACAAGTTTCAACAAGCAAAAGAAGCAAGATGAAGAAGGGTATGAGGTGCCCAGTTAATGAAGGTTAACAATATTTATAATTGAGGCAGAGGAACATAAGTTTTTGAGTTATGTTCAACAGTAACAGAGGTATGTACGATTGGTCACACCCATTTCAGTCACGCCTTGTGGGGGCTAACATGTATAGTTAAGAGAAGGATGTGATATCAAGATCCGGATGGGGTTAGAGTAACCCAAATTGGTAAATGGATTACTTTCATTTGTTGGCATTTCCGAAGGGTATTACAAATGTGCCAATAGATCTTCTTGTGAGACACCCAGATGGTGCACCCTAGAATATTACGATTAGATGTGAATACTAGCATTCAGAAGATAGGCACTGAAAGCCTGGATGGGATAAATATTACCTTAAGTGTGGCTCTCATCCCTAGTAGAGCAAGGATGTTGAGCAACCCAAAGAGCCATTGGATGGAGCAAAGGGAAGCTAAAAGCGAAAGAATATCGTATTGAAGTTTTTAGAATAAAGTGATAGGCATAAATTTTAGCGGGAAATAAGAAAAGAGTCAATAAAGTATTATGAGTAAGATATGATACATGGATGACAACGATAGATCAAAAGATGACAATATTACAAAATCTATAGTCAAGTAAATGAAGAAACGAGAAGTGACAGGCCTTGGGATAACAAAAAAGTATAGGCCATACAATCATGTCCTCATTTCGAGGAATAAGTTCGAAACTCTAGCATGGTTACCAAGAGGAAAAGTTATACCCCAGAGTAATAGAATCAGTATGGATTGGTGAACAAGATAAACTAAACATGAATTAAAGACTGAGTGACTGAAGATAGTCGCCATCATAAGACAGATTTTGTTCCACCAATAATAGAATGGACGACAAAAGAATATTCATGAGAAATTCAAAGAATGGTCATTCAAAAAGACGTTTCCCTACAGCAAGCAATGTGAGCAAAGTTCAACTTAAGGGACTGTATGTGCCAGTTGTACTAAGTTTCACCCTCGTGAGTAAGCAATTTTGTTATCCTTGGTATGGAAGGATTACCGCAAAGCAAGTAAGGGTCATCGATTATGTGAAAGGATGCTAAAGATAAAAAGGGAAAACATCTATAGGCAGGTCGTCGTACCTCCAACTCTTAGTACTCCCCTAAGGAGGGGAGGGGGGAATATGGAATGATAAAAGAAAGAATGCAATAAAAATGAGAAAGGGATGAGATTGAACTTATTCAAATGCTACAAATATGCTATAATTCCAGAACGTTATGCAAATGCGGCGTCAAGGAGAAGAACTAAGGGTTCCTGCCCAAGATGTTATTGATAATTAAAGATCCAATGCGAGATGTAAGTTAAAACAAAGGAAATAACACAAGAAAGATTACAAGGAATTTTGATAGGAGAATGGGCCAATGAGTAGTTAGTGGTCAGGAAGATCCTAGTTATGGCTAAATAGGAGGTTATAGACAAGTCATCAGATCGTGTAAGATAAACATAGTAGAACCCAACGTGAAGAATTCAGCCTCAAAGAATATCATTATAATACTTGAGATATATTCAAACAAGAGTCGGGGTAGTTAAAAGTACCGTATGAGTGTTACGGGGATAAAAGAAAGTGTCACTAGGAAGGCAGTCAAAATATCAGTTCAGAAGCAACCATACAAGCACAAGGGCATGGAAGTAAGCAACTATGAATGATTATAGGCAAGTAAGGACATCAAAAAGGTCCGTATTAAGCTCACAGCTTTACGAGAGTCAAGAGTTCTCCCTAAGTACAGCAACGAAAGACTAGCTTAGGAGATAAGAAAGGAGGCTTCAACCTAAGCACAATGACCTAAAGAGGAAATGGTCGTGTAACAGCAATCTTGCAACAACATTGTAAGCATTCCAAAGGAAAGTGGCACCTACCGTGGCTAATGAACAGGAAGTAAGAATTAAAACTAATACTCGAGATCATATGAGTTGTATGAAAACTCTGGCAAGTGTGGGCACTAAGATAAGCCAAGTATGGATGCAATAAGGGGCAAAAAGACCAGGAAAAGTAATTGCACATGTATAAAAAAGCTGAGATAGAACGAAAGGAATTATTCGATAAATGATCCCGAGTTACTACGTTATGGATACACTCAAGAATTTGGAGCATTATCCAGGCAACATATTTGTTGATAATCACATAGCTATAGAAGACTCCAATATAAGTTAAAAGAAAGAATTGAGCCCAGGGCATGAACAAAGGATTGAATTGTTAGGAGATTGCACCATGGATATTCCCTAACGCCCATGAAAGGCTAAGGTAATAACTGATACCACGAGCCACAGATTGGAAGATAGCTTAAGCCTACGTAAAGGCTGATCAGAAGGAAGAGGAAACTAAAGAATTACATCACCCAAGTAAATCAAGAGTCTGATTATTGGACCTAGAAAAATTATAAAAGTTGTGCTTGAGATCATGACAGAATCATTCTTAATATCAGATGTTCAAGAGAAATAACACAACAACCATAATCTATAATGGCTCTACAAGGAACCTAGTTAGAAGAAGTACCAGCCTCATAGGAAGTCAGTACGAAGCTCCCACTAGATTATGCATATACCAGAGGTGCGAGTATTATAATAGAGCTTCAAGTTATAGACGTGAATTACACCTAGGTGGAAGGGAGGTCACGAAAGAGATAGAAGATACGAGGTGAGATTTTAAGGTAAGTAAGGTAAAGGTGAACAACGTACGAGATACTCAAAGGAAGAAGATCGTAAATAGTCCATACTTCGGATAAAAGGGCCAGAAGCACGAGGATTCAATATCCAAGAATGATAGCGGCATCGTCAGTGGCATATCTTCTAGTCAATGATTTCTAGGTATCTAGAGGTCTAGTTAAGAAAGTAAAGAAGAGTTAGAGACGATGTCATGTCTCACTTGATGTTCCAAAATAACACAAGGAAATTCAAGCAAGTTGAAGGAAGATTACGATTAGTATAAATAGATATGTATAGGTCGCAAGTTAAAGTATGGTAAAGTGACAAGGTTTTAGGAAGACAGGAATACAGATATAAAAGGGCAGTGAGAAGGTGACGAGAATGGATTAGTCCTAAGGATTAGGCCCATGAAAACAAGGGAGCTAATGGCTTCTCTATGTTATAGTAAGCTCAGTATAGCCTGAATGGACTCAAAGGAATTACTCTTCATAAATAGAATTTAGAAGAGATGGATTGCTGCCTTAATAGTAGAATAAGGGTGTAATTGTGATAGATAAAGGATGATGGTTCGGCCTTCGATTGAGTAATGATAAAAATAAAAAGAAAAGGGATTCATGAATTGTACGGGATTAAAATACACACGTAAGAGAATCACCCTGGGATGCTATAGAATATGGTTATTGCAGTACAGTATTGCCGCTAAGTGGATTAGGAAAATTACTTCGAATATTCTTTGATGTAATGTAAGCCCTAGGGGAAAAGTATTACATAAGAAGTTTCAAATTATCAGTAGTATATTGAAGATCAATATTGAGGTGAATCAACAATGGATGGACAAAACTCACAAAATATGAGATGAGATTAGGACGTCATTCTAAAGATGAGTAGTAATGAGGAAGCATTAAAGGAATTAAATTTATACATATGGAATAAGAAACGAGAGTAAGTTGGGATTTGGTAGCGAACCTCAACAACGATAAATTAAAATAAGAGTTATGGCAGTTAATTCATACGGATGGATAAATAGACCTATGCGATGAGAGATAGCAATATTCGTGAATTCAACAAAGTACCGATCGAAGAACGTCAGTATACTCGTATATGCCCAAAGGGACATCTTATCAAGCTCTACATATGAATCCTAGAGATTGGGTAAACTTACAAGGTCAAAATTTTGCAGGCTGCATGATGAAAGGTAGTAACAGTTATGAGATTGGAAGGATTCTGACTACAAGTTATGGTGTGAGAAAGAGGCCTAAGGGGGGAATGCCCTGGACTTTGGACTTATTCACAGAACAGTCGTCTAGATGGCAAGGGAAGTTCTAAAGTATTTGGAAGATATAAGTTATGAAAACAATAAGTGCATCAGTCAACATTCGAGGACGAATGTTTCAAAGGGGGGAATAGTGTTATGCCCCGCAATATTACGTCGATATCACGTTCCACAGTATTACACTATGGTGATGTCACACTTCGCAGTATTAAGTTACGACGGTGTTGCACCCTAAAGTATTGTACGTAGAATTTGTCGTAAGGTAATTGACATCAGTCCAAGTAAAAGATTATTTGGAGGTTATAAGGAGTATGCTATTTCACAAGTGATTAGTAAATTCGTGAAGGTGAGAGGGGAAGCAAGTAGAAGAAAATAAATTTCGTTGAAAGTGGCCAATTTGAAATAAAGTACGGGTCGAGCGATAATACCCGATAATTATGAACTAATACCATGCATGGTACCATATGATCATAGTAGTATAATATATAAAGTATGTATAGAGTATTTTAAAAATAAATAAAATTTTAAGCAATTTGTGGTAATTTTTAAATTATGTGAGTAATTGATGAATTATCGGGTAACAAGACATTATCCGGTTAACTAATAAGTGGATAAAACTTCATTAATTATACTCCAAAAGACATGTGACAACACATGAAGTGACTAAGAATTAAAATAACCTAGGTGGCAACCTAGGAAATGATAATGCATACACAAGTCTTAGAATTCAAGAACGTTACTTTTTGTTCTTTGAATGCAATAGTTGATAATTGTCCTCCCTGCCATGTACAAGTCTTGAATGAGGTTTTACTAGATTACTATAGTCAACTTATGCTTTCAGTGTTCCTTAATTGGTGGAGCTTGTGAATAGTTTTTTCACAATTCATGGTGTTCACCCGGTTCTTAGGAGAACCTGTGATAAGATTCTTAATATGAAGCTTGGTTTATCATGATTCCTTTATACCATCTCATCATTTAGATGAATTATGGTTGTAAGATTCATAATCTACTGATTACCAATGACAAATGGACAAGAGCTAACCCAGAACACGTTGTTAATAAACTACTTGCATCATCCATACATTTGTAAAAGTTGTTGGTGTCATGAGAAAAATAGTATCAAGTGTATGGCCTATATAATGGATACAAATGAAGAGGAGAGGGTGAAGGAAATAATAGTTGAAGTAGTAACATTACTGGTTTCAAAAAGAAATCAAGAATGATTCCATTCTTACTTTGAAAGGTTGGAAGCTTAATCTGATTTTTGGGTCTAAGTTCAATCCACGAAGGTTTCCAATGGGATAAATATACAGATTTGTTCATACTCCAGGTATGTTAAGGCCCTCCCTTCTTTATTTTGTCATGGTCCAAATTATACTGAAGAAACGAGCAAATACACAGTTTCTATAAATTGCTCTATTCCTAGAAATAGTAGGGGTGTCTATATTCTTGATTCCCCATGAGAACTATTATTATATTCTGTTCACGGGTCTCAGAATAATATGTAGTTGGAAAAAATTTATCCGAAAGGAATATCGAGATTATTATATTTTTCATGCATTTCACTCATTTATACATGTGCATTGACCTATGACCAGATGGCATTATATACGCGTATATATGTAAATATATGTATATGGGATATGGGAAAAGGTTACGACGTTATATACGGACCACCACCTGATCAGCTGGTATACGATGATGATTTTTGCCCACAGTGGCCGATATGATATGATGGGATTCCCTCAAAGGCTGATGATATTATGAAACATGTACCTATGCACGACATGACATTCATATGCATGACGTTAAAAGTAATTTATGATTTACAAAGTTATTCAGACTTACAATTTGAGTCATGTACTCTATATTTCCTCCATGTCTCTTATGTATTTATTTATGTGCCTTACATACTCGGTACATTATTCGTATTGACGTCCCTTTTTCCTGGGGATGCTGCGTTTCATGCCCGCAGGTCCCGATAGACAGGTCGAGAGCCCTCCAAGTAGACTATCAGCTCAGCGTAAGATGTTGGTGTGCTCCATTTGCTTCGAAGTTGCTCGTTTGGTTAGTATGATTTAGACGTGTATTGTTTGGGATGGCGGGACTTTGTCCCCACCTTTATGACATTTATGTACTCTTAGAGGCTTGTAGACATATGTCTTGTACGTGAAAGATTGTACGGCCTTGTCGGCCTATGTTTTGAGTTTATAAATGATTATGTTGGCCTATTAGGCCCGTATGTCACATGTATATGATGATGTAATAAGAAAGATACGTTACATTGGTACTCGGTTAAGTAAGGTACTGGGTGCCCGTCGCGGCCCATCGGTTTGGGTTGTGGCAAAAGTGGTATCAGAGCAGTTCTGTCCTAGGGAGTCTACAAGCCATGTCTAGTAGAAGAATATCCCAAGGATACTCCCTCATCACTTTTGGGATCAAACTTACCTAGGGAGTCCTTTCTATTGTTGTGCACAAAGAACTTGTATCTAAATGCCCTAAGATGGGATATATTTTGTTTTCTCCCTTTAAGTAACTCATAGGGAGTTTTCTCTATAAGAGGTATAGTCATGCACCTATTAATGATGTAACATGCAGTGTTTATATCTTCTGCCCAGAAGCTATGTGGCAGTTTACTAGAAAGAAGCATAGTCCTAGCCATATCTTCAAGTGTCCTATTCTTTCTTTCAACTACTCTATTTTGTTGGGGAGTCCTAGGGGCAGAAAATCTATGTCATGCTCATCACAAAATTCAGGAAACTTAGCATTTTCAAATTCAGTTCCATGATCAGACCTAATTGATGCAAGTTGATTACCTAGTTGTTTCTGAGTTTTTTTAACAAAGGCAATAAACATGTCAAATGCTTAATCCTTAGATGTTAAAATAATGTCCAAGTAAACCTAGAGTAATAATCAACAAGCATCATCACATATTTTTTACCACCTCTGCTTAATGTTCTCATTAGACCACAGAGATCCATATGAACCGGTTCCATTAACCTGGTCGTGCTTATCACCTTTTTGCTTTTAAAAGAGGATATTACCTGCTTTCCCCTTGCACAAGCCTCACAAACTTTATCTTCCTTAAACTTGATGTTAGGCAGCCCTATCACCAGGTACTTGGAGACTAATTTGTTGAGTTGACTTAGACTTAAGGTTGTTCGTCGGTCGGTACGATACGATAATTAGATATTTTGGTTCGGCATTTTCGGTATTCGGTTTCTTAAAATGCTATACCAATACCATACCTAATTAAATTCGGTATGGTTCGTTTTTCTCCTTTCAATTTCAGTTTATTCGGTTCGGTAACTTCAGTTTATTCGGTTTGAATACTAACTAGTGTATAGAGTCAATATTATTAATTAAAGTACTCAAAAGTACAAAACAAAAAACGTTTGTTGATAAAAGTTTTGTTCAAAACCTCAACCCAGAGAGAGAAAACTACACATAAAGGAATAAATTTGATCATTAAAAATGTCTTATTACTTGCTTAGAGTTAATTGATGAACTTAAAGTATAAAGAAAAGTAAAATTTTAGATTTTTTATATTTATGTTATAATTAATAATATGTGTATTGTGCAATATAATATCTATTTCGGTATTTTATTTAAAAATATCAAATACCATACCTAATACCAATTATTTTAAAAATTAAATCAAATACCATACTGAATACCAAAATATCGAATACCAAATACCAAAATTTTCGGTTTCGGTACAGTAATTCGGTACTTACCAAATTATGCACGGCCCTACTTAGACTTGCATGTCCAAGTCTTTTGTGCCAAAGGAGGGGAATCATTGTCCAACACACTTAAGCAAGTGAGTTTATTTTCTAAAAGAGTGGACAGATCTACAATGTATATATTGTTTACTCTTTTTCCCTGCAAAACAATCTTGTCAGTGGTAAGATTTATCACAAAACATTTGGTAGAGGTGAATGCTACCAAGTTACCTCTGTCACACAGTTGTGATATACTGATTAGGCTATATTTCAAGCATCTATCTGGTAGACATTCTCAATGGAATGTGAGTATGTCTTACCTACCTTTCCAACCCCGATAATCTCACCTTTCTTACCATTTTCAAAGGAGACATTACCTTCTTTTAGGTCCTCAAGTGAAAGGAACTGGTTCTTGCTTCTAGTTATATGCTTTGAGCAGCCACTATCCATGTACCATATTTGGCTGCTCCCCTTCACTTAGACCTGCAGAAGAAAACCAGTGGTTAGTCTTAGGAACCCAAACTAGTTTGGGTCCCTTTCTATAGGCAAAAGGGTGAATTAAATTCTTTTTAGCCCATCCTGGTAGGCTATTTTTCTCTTGAGCAAAGGTTTTGTTCTTTTGACTGGATATTTCTTATGCATTACATTCACTTTTGTAGTGACCAGTCTTACCACAGTGTGTGCAAAGTTTGTTCTTCATGAAGTGTGATGTACTTGTTTTTGGGATCCCACTTAGGTGTAGGGGTCCCATAGCCAAGTCCTCTCTTATTGCTACTGTGATGTTCTTGTAGCCATGATAGTGCATCAGCGGACTTATTCCATTTGCAAGTTCTGTCTAGTTCATGCTTAACCTTGCCTAGATCTTCTTTTAGGGCTCTTATATGCTCATCCTTTTTGTACAAATCATCCTTCCCTTTTCCTAGATTTTCTTCTAATGTGAGATGTATGTGATCAGTTTTTTTTACCTGTTCCTAATTTCAGTTTTAAATTTTCAGATCTAAGCTCTAACACAGTGGTGTCAAGTTCAAGAACCTGGTTCTTCAACTCAGTTTTTTTACTATCACTTTTACTAGCCCGGAGTTCCAGATTTTTGCACTTAGCTTTAAAGATTACACATTCCTTAGACAATTGTTCCTTTTCATTGTTTATGACATAGATTCATCAATAAAATCTTGTAGTAACTTAGATAGCCTTTCTTTAGACAAAAATTTAATCTTGTCTTTGAGATGAATCACACTTACCTCTGGTTCATCATCTGATTCTCCAATGACCATAAGTGCTTGTTCATCTCCATCTTCATCTTCTGAATCCTCATCTGAGCTTTCTCCCCAAGGAGCAACCATAACCTTTGTTGATCCTTTGTTCTTCTTGGGATGAACCTGTTCCTTCTTCCTGTTTCTTCGTTCAGCCCTTTCTTTTTTCCATTCAATTTCCCATTAAAGACAGTTTTTGATCACGTGGTCAGTCTTACCACATTTGTAACAGCCCTCGTTAGTCTGTTTTTCAGGAACCCTTGGTTTGTTTTTTTGCTTGCACCTCTTGAATAACCCTTTCCTCTCATTAGATACTTCTTGAAATCCTTTGTGATAATAGCCATTTCATCCTCCTCTAGATCAGCACCTTCAGTGATTTTGAGTGTCAGGCTCCTTTCCTTCTTGGGTGTATCAATCTTCATGGTTTGCCTTCTAAGTTCATAGGCAGTGAGATTTACAATTAGTTCGTCCAACTTGAGAGTGGCAATGTTCTTTGATTAATAAATAGCAGTGATTTTGCTTTTCCAAGTAACTGGCAAAACCCTTGTCAGAATTTTCTCAATCTTGTCTTCTTCAAGGATAATCCTTCCAAGAGACTTGAGTTCATTTGTTAGTATTATGAACCTTATATACATCTCTTGGATGGTTTCTCCTTCCTTCATGATGAAATTCTCATATTGAGAATACAACAGTGTTCCTCTTGATCTCTTCACTTGAGGAGTTCCCTCATGAGCCATTTGCAAAGTGTCCCAAATTTCCTTAGCAGTAATGCAGCTTTGAATTTTGCTATACTCATCTAGACCAAGTCCACACACAAGCCATTTCTTGGCATTAGCATTCTTTTCCCACTTCTTCAAATCCTCAGCATTGCAGTCAGCTCTAGTCTTTGGCACATCTACTCCTTCAACATTTTTCTTCATGGTAGCCAAGGGATCATCAGTAATAATGTCTCATAGTTCATAATCCTCTCCGATGATGTGATCTCTCATCCTGTTTTTCCACCAAGAGTAGTACTGGCCATTGAAGAGTGGAGGCCTAGCAGTGGATTGCCCTTCCCAGTTTCCATGTGGTGCACTCATCTTGATCTATTCCTAAGGTGTTAGCCTCTTCAAGGATAACCCGCTCTAATACCAATTGATGTTTTATACTTCAATACCACACAAGAGGGAGGGGGAGTGATTTGTTTAGTGTCCAAATTTTTGCTTAGCCTGATTATAGAAGGACTTGGTTCTTTTATGTGTTCCAACTACTACTGTTGCGGAATAATAAGTACAGAAATTAAAGAACACAGAGATTTTACGTGGAGAACACCTGGCTCAAAAGGTGAAAAAACCACAACCTACTTACTAGTAGGATTTTCCCAAACTCTTCACTAAAATCACTGAGCCAAAAACTGCATTTACAAAAACTCTTTTGTAAATCTAGCATTAACTCTAATCCCATTGTAGCACACAGCCTCAGCTGTTACGACAACTTCAAGTTAACTCTAACTTGAAAACTTTGAGTACGTAATACAATTGCTTCTAGATAAGCTGAAAGGTACAATATGAAAACACATACTACAATTGAACTAGAAATAAAAGACAGACACTTGGAGCGGGTTCTTCTATCTGGTTCAAGTAGCTTCAGGTTTGCACGCTTGAATCAAACACAAATTGCATGCAAAATTGCCTTGCTATTTTGGTCTCAATTCACGTTTAACTTCTGTTTATGTGTGTTGCCTGTAAAAGAGAACAACATTGATATTTATGGAGTTAGTAAATACAGACTAATTAGAATTCTGATGCTACTCTTCCTTGGTGGAAGAGTTCTAGTTGATCTCAACCTCTAACGATATCCTTCTCTTAAACTGTGTTCTCTTTGAGTAAGGAGTCTTTCTCCTTATCCAATATGCAACCTTTTCGATCAGGCTGTCACACCTCCTTTTTTCCTACACCCCGGAAAGGGTATAAGGGAGTTTTTTCCAACTTAAAGTGACAATCGAAACGGGATTCATTTATTATTAAAAATTCAGAGTCGCCACTTGGGATAATTTATGGTGTCCCAAGTCACCGGTTCAAATCCTGAATCGAGGAAAAGATTGACTCTGTTTTACAGTTCGTGAACACAGAAATCCGGGTAAGGAATTCTGTTAACCCGGGAGAAGGTGTTAGGCATTCCCGGGTTCCGTGGTTCTAGCACGGTCGCTCAACTGTTATAATTGGCCTATTATCTGATTTTAATACATGTTTTAGCCTATGGTTCAATTTTAACTTATTAACCGCTCTTATTCATTTTTAGGAAGATTGCAACGTCATTTAAAATATGTCTTGAACCACGTCACATAAATTCACCCGCGGTCCACGACACATTTTATTTAACGTTGTTGGGATTTGGATTTGGGTCACATGAAATGCACACCCGAGTTTAGGAGTGTAATTTCAAATTACGCGCCTAAAGCAACTACGCATTTTTCAACTTTGCGAGGGCCATAGAAAATTCGCTAAATGGCATGCCTCGAATTCTAAGGATTTAAAATTAATTAAATGAGGGCCATGAGTTTTGATCTTTTATTGTGGATGGAGTGGTATAAATTGATAAGTACAAAAGGCCTAAAGAAATAGGTTAGCTACATGTATATCACTGGAGCCTTTTGTTATAGCATACTACAATTCAGAAAGGTGGAGGTGGCATTTATGTGAAAATAACAAAAGACAGGTGCCAGCTTTGGGTTCATCTCCATATCATCTTCGAAAGACCGACATTCGTTTTCAAATTCTAGAAAGAAACTAACAAAATTTTATAACAAAATAATGAATCTTAAATGACCATATGAGCACAAAAAAAACCATGCTGAGAACTATTCGGATGAACCAGAAGAAACAAAACAAACATGGACATACAAAAATGCATTTTTAAACTTGATTATAACAAAGAACACTTAAAGTAATTAATTTATTTAACACTATGCTAAAGAGAAAGTTGTAGTATCACCACTATAACTTCTACAATACCATTTTGAAGCAGAAGAAGTTGAATCTTCGCATGGTTAATTTAAGAAAATATGCAGCCAATAACATAAACTGAAGATAAGATCCTTCCACTAACACAATCTATTTTTTTACATCTTAATGTTGACAAATTGTTCAACATCACATACTTCTTTAAATTTCAAAATATGAACATGGTGCTACATGAGCTTGAAATCTAAATGTAAACAAAACAATACTTGCTGGTTACAAGTCATGAGCCAAGAAAAAAAATGAGGCAGAGTCATGAACATACTAAAATAACGTTAACATTTGCAAATCTCAATTCACTCAATCAAAGAAACATCATTCATGCGAACAGATTAAATACGAAAAAAACTTTATCAAAAAAACAAAATCAATTTGCTTCTGCTTCAATAAAGATGCTCCGACATTTTTTAACTCAAGAGCTTGAATTACATACCTACAAGAGAGTGAATTCAAATGAATAAAATCTGAAAGTTGTAGAGTAGGGCTGTTCATTCTAATCGGATATCTGAAATCCGAACCGATCCATTCAATTTTGAATTTCGGATTTTAGATTGGATCGGATTTCGGATTATGTTTATTAAAATTTCGGATTTCGGATCGGATTTTGGATTGGTATATTTTAATCCAATCCAATCTGAAATCCAAAATTATTAGGACATGTATAAATACTATACTTTAATTTACATCAACCTCCAAGTTATTACATTTACAATTGCTAGATTTAGCTATATTGGCACCATAGTAGTCTCATAATTGCATAAACATGAATTTTTCTTAATGTATTGCCTCTTTTACAAAGAAAATATACATATTAGTTTAACTTTGAGACATAATAATACGATCCGATATCCGATCCGATCCAAACTTTAAAATCCGATCCGATATAGTTCGGATCGGATTCGGATTGCATTTTCTAGAATCCGAAATCCGAAATTTGAATCCGAAATATGCTAAATCCGATCCGATCCGATCCATGCACAACCCTATTGTAGAGTCAATACAGCAGCAACAACAAAATCTCTATCAACTCTTCTTCAAACCCAAGATTCAAGGCCCGAAATATTGAAAGAAAAATTTAATGAAAATTTTCAACCTAAATTTCTCTCCTCCCCCTCTCTTCTTTTTTTTTCTTCCCTCTTCTCAAATTTTCTTTTTTATTTATAGCAAAATTTTCGAAATTTTTCATATTTTTTTTAAAAAAATATTTTATTAATTTTATTATTTTTTAATGAAAAGAAATCCCACTTACAAATTGCTTTTATTTTTTTTATAAAAAGAAATCCCACCTTTCTTTACTTTTATTTTTTAAATTCCAACTTTAATTACTTTTATCTTATTTAAAATCCTACCTTTTTTACTTTTTAAAAGAGAATTCCACTTATTTAACTTTTCTTAAAAAAACAATCCACTTTCTTTTGATTTTCTTTTAAAAATGTTACTTTATTTTACTTTAAATTTTTTAAATTTTCAGATACCTTTATATTTGTTTTATAATTCCAACTTTCTTTTACTTTTTATTTTTTAAAAATTTCCACAAAATTTACTTTTATTTTTTTAATTTTCAACTTTCTTTTACTTTTTAAAAGATAATTCCACCTACTTTTACTTTTATTTTTTTATTCAATACTTCCCTTTTTCTTATTTTTTAAATCACTCCTGAAAATTAAAAAAAAATTAATATTTTTTCGAATTTTTTTTTATTATTTTAAAATAAAAATAAAAACAAAATAATAGTAAAAGTAATAATTCACCTTTTAAATTTTGTATTTTTACCCTATAATAAAAAGTTTAACAAAGCTAAAAATTGTAGGTTAAAACCCCTAAAATATTTACATAGAAGAAGTGATAAAAAATTAAATATTATCAAAAATTAGGTGCTCACAGTTGCCCCTCTTCGTTTGGAAACATGAAGAGTTTTCAAGCAAAGACAAGGTGAGCCGTGTGACTAATTTTTGAACATATTTTTATTCAAAAGGGAAGAAATAAGGATAAGAGAAAAGAGAAAAGGTGCAACCGAGTCTTGGTTTTGGACAGTCTACATATCCCGGGTTATAGGGGAATCAGGTTGCGTGTAGTTCAAGAAGTTTTGGTAGTTGGTACTACCGAAGAGCTGTGATTTTGCTGCTATTGTTGTTGTTTCTGCTTACTGAACTCCTTATTACACTGTGACAAAATAAAAGAAGCCAGACTAAACTATGATATACGAATTACAAGAATCATATCTATATCTTCAAACTTGAACTTGCAGTTTCTGCTGCCCTGCTGACTTGTACTTTCTGAGTGAGATTCCTTTGTTGCTGACTTGAATTGCATTCTGAGATGCTTTCCCTTTGTTCTTCAAGTGGGCTCCTGATTGTTGTCTTCCTTTGAACCTTGTTGCTTCCCTTCGTTCTCCAGGTGGGCTCCTGATTACTAACACTTGCGCTGCTTTTCCTCGAAACTTGAACTGCTTCCCTTCTTTTTTCAGGTGGTTTCCTTATTGCTGAACTCCTTTGAACCTTGCTGCTTCCCTTCGTTCTCCAGGTGGGCTCCTGATTGCCAATACTTGTACTGTTTTTCCTCGAAACTTGAACTGCTTCCCTTCGTTCTTCAGGTGGGCTCCTGATTACCAACACTTGACTTGCTGCTTCCCTTCGTTCTTCAGGTGGGCTCCTGATTACCAATACATGAATTGTATTCTCTTGCTCTCCAGGTGGGCGCCTGATTGCCAAAACTTGAATTGTATTCCCTTGCTCTCCAGGTGGGCTATTCCCTTGCTCTCCAGGTGGGCGCCTGATTGCCAAAACTTCAATTGTATTCCCTTGCTCTCCAGGTGGGCGCCTAATTGCCAAAAATGGAATTGTATTCCCTTGCTCTCCAGGTGGTCTCCTGACTGCTAAAACTCGAATGTATTCCCTTGTTCTCCAGGTGGGCTCCTGACTGCTGAAACTTGAAATGTATTCTCTTGTTCTCCAGGTGAGCTCCTGACTGCTGAAACTTGAAATGTATTCTCTTGTTCTCCAGGTAGGTTCCTGATTGCTGAACTCGAAATGTATTCCCTTGCTCTCCAGGTGGGCTCCTGACTGCTAAAACTCGAATGTATTTCCTTGTTCTCCAGGTGGGCTCCTGACTGCTGAAATTTCAACTGTCTTTCCTTGTTCTCCAGGTGGACGCCTTATTTCTGAAACTTGGTCCATCTTCTTCTTGAAACTGCTTTTCTTTGACTTGTTCTCCCTCATTCCTCCAGGTGGGTGCCTGATTACCAATACTTGTGCCAATCTTCCTTGAAACCTAATTTGTTTTCCCTTGTTCTCCAGGTGGGCTCCTGATTTGTTCTCCAGGTGGACGCCTGATTGCTGATGCTTCAACTGTTGTTCCTTGTTCTCCAGGTGGACGCCTGATTGCTAGTACTTGGTCACGCTCTTATCTTTGATATTCGTGTTGTTCTCCCTATTCTTCAAATGGGCACCTGACTTCAACAAAAATAGACAAAGAAAAAGAAAATTTTCTGCCCCAGTTTGGTAGCTGGGTGCATCTGTGAGTTTAAACTGAATCACATCACCAAATATTACTAAGAATTTGAAAGCTAGGTCCCATTATCCAGGGGTGGTCCTGACAACTCTTAACTAAACGACGATTTTAAATCTAAGCTATATCTTGTTATCTAAGGAGGTCTTAAACCACTCCCCATTATCCAGGAGGGTCCTGACAATTCTTAATTAAACGACAATTTTAGAGCTAAATTATATCTACTGAAGGGTATGTCTTATGCTAAATCTTGTTATCCAAACCAGTTTTAAACTACGTCCCATTATCCAGGCGGGCCCTGACAACTCTTAAATCAAGTCTTATCTTAAGAGTGACAATTCTACGGCAAAATTATATTACCCTACAACAAGAACTTATGCTAAACCTTGTTATCTAATGGAGATCTCAAAGCTAGGTCCCATTATCCAGGAGGGTCATGCAAACTCCTAATTGAATCATATCTTAAACATGCGAACACTAAAACCATATTATTCCTTGGGATACATTTATGCTAGATTTTACTACTCATGACTTTTTTAAATTTTAAACTAGGTCCTATTTTCCAGGAGGGTCCTGACAACTCCTAACTAAATTCTATCTCCAGAATGAAAATTTTGAAACCAACTTATATTATTTTAGGGTACATTTATGCCAGATCTTGCTACTGAGTCGTGTATTTTGAATTTTAAACTAAGTCCCATTTTCCAGGAGGATCTTATGAATTCTGCGATCAAACCTGCATGGTACTTGTCTTCCTTACAGGGTGTTTCATGAAACAAATGCCATCTTTGCCCCTATTTCAAATCAAAGAAAATCTTGTCAGTTTAAACGTGGTGGATAGTTGTGGCATTCTTTCTGGGGGTGGTTTTCTCTTTGCTAGGCTCTGCTTCGTTTCGACTGCCTTGAACATGGTCGAAGGATTGTTTTGGCCTTCTGACTGATCCTTAACTGCAGGATCCCCAATTATTGTTCTCCATTTCTGACCTTTCTGTCTGAACTTGTATATCTCCCACGACATTACTGAACCATTCCACCGATTTAACTTTTGCTTACACCATATGTCCCACTTTTCATCATATCATCTCTGGCATGTTCTAGCCGCATTTTGCTTTGTGCAATTTCGAAACTGGTAGTAAGCTTTGAAATTCCTTCTTATTTGTTGAAACAAGGCTAAACTTGGAAAAATTAACATCAATGAAATGCAATGATTTTTGGAATTAAGAATAAAGAAAAAAATCCGAATTTGGATGACTGTTGGAGATAGGAAAAAGGAACTTATCTGAGTGGAGTCACTGGCACCAATGATCATGGTATGCATTTTGGATTAATCGGCCCAGTCTATTTAACCAATCTCTTTTTCAATTGTTTTACTTTGTGCTCCAAGATGTTCCACAACCCAATTTACTTTCCGCCAACTTTACGGATCTTGTTCGACTTGCAGTGCCCTGAAGGGTTTTCACCGACAAACCTCTCTTATTTGTTGATTCCTCAATTCTTTGTCGCTTGATGGTGCCCGTGAAGGTTTTCACCAATAAGACTCTCTCATTTTTATTTTCTCTCAGCTTTCGTCGCCTCATGGTGCCCGTGAGGGTTTCACCAATAAGACTCTCTCATTTTCATTACTTTCCCTGCTTGGACCAGAGTGTTACCCTGATATGAATCACCTTTATTTGCTCGACTTGGCATCTCTCGAAAACTGATCGAAAGTCTTTCTTTGGACCGTAATGTGGGCTTTTGGATGGGGTTAGAAAGAAAGGGTATCAAAGGCTCAAAACAATTTGACATGGGTTTAAAATTACAACTTTTGGAATCACATTTCTTATTACAAATACAACATCTGCCCCAATTTCTTGCTTGGGGATCTTTTGACTTTTATTTTACTATGACCGAACTGTAAAGTTGCCTACGTATCCTTAACAGGAATCAGGTCAAACGTAGTTCACACCTGAATTTCCTTGTTGTTATACTTTTCACTTCTTTTCTTTTCCCTTTTTCTTTTCTTTCTTTTTCTTTCTTTTTCGTGATTGATTCCAAAAGAGGGGTATGAAAGAAATAAATAAGGCTCAGAAAGGGGAAACAAAGGGTAAAGTGTTCAGTCAGAACAAATTGTCTTCGTCATTTCAATCTTCGAAATAATGCCAAATACAAACAATCAACAATTATAACAAAGAAATCATACATAATATCTTTTTACTGCATCAGAATTGATAGTCATGTCTATGCATTTTCCTTTGATATCTGTTAAACATAAAGCACCATTGGACAATACTCTGGTTACAATGAATGGCCCTTGCCAATTCGGGGCGAACTTGCCTTTTGCCCCAGCCTGATATGGAAGGATGTGTTTCAGCACTTGCTGGCCCACTTCAAACTTCTGGGGACGCACCTTTTTATTGTATACTCTTGCCATTCTCTTTAGATACAACTGGCCATGACACATAGCTGCCAATCGTTTTTCATCAATCAAGCTCAACTGCTCCAAACGAGTTTTGATCCACTCATCATTATCAACCTCAGCCTCAACGACAATCCGAAGGGACGGGATTTCAACTTCCGCAGGTATCATTGCTTCGGTTCCATATACCAACAAATAAGGGGTTGCACCTACTGAAGTACGGACAGTAGTGCGATAACCTAGCAACGCAAATGGTAATTTTTCATGCCATTGCCTGGAACCTTCTACCATTTTCTGAAGTTCTTCTTTATGTTTTTGTTGGCTGACTCAACTGCTCCATTCACCTTGGGACGATATGGGGTGGAATTGCAGTGTGGAATCTAAAAGTGTTGACATACTTCTTTCATCAAATTGTTGTTAAGATTAGCACCATTATCCGTGATGATCACCTTTGGGATTCCAAATCGACAGATGATATTTGAATGAACAAAATCGACCACTGCTTTCTTGGTTACAGACTTGAAAGTTTTGGCCTCAACCCACTTATAATCAATGGTTACCAGAATGAATCTATGCCCATTGGACGTTGCTGGCTCAATTGTTCCAATGATATCCATGCCCCAAGCAACAAAGGGCCATGGTGCCGACATCGTGTGCAATTCCAATGGTGGAGAATGAATCAAATCTCCGTGTATCTGGCACTGATGACATTTGCGCACAAAACTGATACAATCTCACTCCATGGTGAGCCAATAATAACCTGCTCGGAGAATTTTCTTTGCCAGCACAAATCCACTTATATATGGTCCGCAGACTCCTGAATGTACTTCGAACATGACAGCCTTAGCTTGTCTAGCATCTATTCATCTTAACAATCCAAGGTCTGGTGTTCTTTTATACAAAACTCCTCCACTTCAGAAGAATCCACTTGCCAACCGTTGAATTGTTCTCTTTTGATCCCCAATGGCTTGCACCGGATATATCCCCATTTTGATGTACTCCTTGATATCATGGAACCATGGTTCGCCATCAAGTTCTTCTTCAATCATGTTGTTGTAAGCATGCTGATCTCGTACTTGAATGTACAAAGGATCGACATAGGCTTTGTCCAGATGGTGCAACATTGACGCTAGGGTAGCCAAAGCATCGGCGACCTGATTATGGACCCTTGGAATATGACTAAACTCCACTTATCGAAACCGTTGACAAAGATCATGCAAACATTGTCGGTATGGTATGAGCTTCAAATCGCGTGTTTCCCATTCTCCTTGAATTTGATGTACCAGAAGATTCGAGTCTCCTAAGACCAAGACTTCCTGGATATCCATGTCTGCAGCTAGCCTTAAACCCAAAATGCATGCTTCGTATTCAGCCATATTGTTGGTACAATGAAAACGAAGCTGAGCTGTAACAGGATAGTGATACCCTGTTTTAGAAATAAGCACGGCTCCTATTCCCACTCCTTTCATGTTAGCAGGCCCATCAAAGAAAAGTTTCCAACCTGGTTTTTCGGCATGTTCTAGCTCGTCAATATGCATCACCTCTTCATCGGGAAAATAAGTCCTCGGTGGCTCATACTCTTCATCGACCGGGTTCTCGGCCAAATGATCGGCCAATGCTTGGGCTTTCATTGCAGTCCGAGTCACATAGATGATGTCAAATTCTGTGAGCAAAATCTACCACTTCGCAGGTCTTCCTATCGGAATGGGATTTTGAAAGATATACTTCAATATATCCAAGCGTGAAATGAGGTAAGTAGTGTAGGATGACAAATAATGTTTTAATTTTTGTGCCACACAAGTTAGGGCACAACATGTCCTTTCCAGGTGAGTGTAATTAACCTCATAAGCCGTGAACTTCTTGATAAGATAGTAGATGGCCTATTCTTTCCTGCATGTGATGTCATGCTGCCCCAGTACACAGCCAAATGAATTTTCCAAGACAGTCAAGTAAAGAATCAAAGGTCTCCCTGGTTCTGGTGGTACCAGTACAGGCGAGTTAGACAAGTACCCCCTTTATCTCGTCGAATGCTTCTTGACACTCATCAGTCCACTTGATCGCAGCGACCTACTTCAGCAACTTGAAAATAGGCTCACAAGTTGTCGTGAGCTGAGCAATAAACCTGTTGATGTAGTTCAACCTTCCTAACAGACTCATCATTTCAGTCTTGTTCCTCGGAGGTGGCAATTCTTGTATGGCTTTGATCTTTGATGGGTCCAATTTGATGCCTCGCCGGCTGACTATGAATCCCAACAGCTTTCCGGATGGAACACCAAATGCACACTTGGCAGGGTTAAGCTTGAGGTTGTACCTGCGAAGCCTTTGGAAGAATTTCCTCAAATCCCCAACGTGATCGGCCTGACGCTTTGATTTTATGATCACATCATCTACATATACCTCAATCTCCTTGTGTATCATATCATGAAACACGGTAGTCATGGCCCTCATGTAAGTTACCCCAGAATTCTTCAAACCAAATGGCATTACCCTGTAGCAATAAGTCCCCCATGGAGTGATGAAAGTCATCTTTTCTGCATCTTCTTCATCCATTAGAATCTGATGATACCCAGCATAGTAATCCACAAAAGATCATATCTCACGCTTGGCACAATTATCGATCAAAATGTGGATATTGGGTAGTGGGAAGTTATCCTTCGGACTTGCTTTGTTGAGATTGCGGTAATCGACGCATACTTTGATCTTGCCATCCTTTTTCGGTACAGGCATGACATTATCCAACCAAACAGGATATCGAGTGACCCGAATAACCTTTGCATCCAACTGCTTGGTAATTTCTTACCACTAAATCAGTGCTCAAACCCGGCATGTCGTCATATGACCATGCAAAAACATCTTCTACTCGATGAGTGCTTTGATTAACTCTTCCTGGATCTCTGGCTCGAGGTGGACACTTATTTTAGTCTCTCGGGCATTGTCTATGTCCCCTAAATTGACGACTTCTGTATCATTCAGGTTGGGTTTGGGATTTTCTTCGAAGTGAATTAACTCCTTACTAATCTCTTCGAAGGCTTCATCCTCATCATCATATTTTGATTCATAATCACAATCTACTTCTTGAACTAATATTTCGAAATTAGATTGATTTTTAAGACTGGGCTGAGGATTCCTTATGCATGCCATGTCATTAGAACCAGCGTAAAAAGAACTGTATAGAAAAGAAAAGAAAATAAAAAGGAAAACCATCTGGAATGATGAAGAAAGGGAAATTGTATTTCATTGAATGATAAAAGATAACAAGGTTTGCACACTCAAATAGACTGGAAAAAAAATGAAATCTAGATTACAACCCTGGAATAATCCGTACAAACTTAAAGGAAAATCAAAGCAAACTACCAAGACTCCTTCCGAGTAGGGAGAGGAGTAGCCTTCCAATTATTAAGCTTTGTTTTTGTCCCGAAAAATTGCACTTCCGCGTTGATAGAACCGTCTCCAATTCCACCATGTTCACATTGTCGAACAACTTCTCAAATCTTTCAATTCACTCTTTGTCAGGATCAATCACAGAACTGGGAATTGTTGTTACTAGGCGACTCCTCGTACCAGACTTGACAAATGATCTGGAAAGACGTGGGACCGGCTTTGGAAGGACCCATGCTCTCTGTTTCAATTTCCTGGCTCTTTTTATGTCTGCGGCTGTGGGCTTGAATCCCAGACCAAATGTTCCCAAGTTTTCAGGAAGAGACACGGGTTGTATGATACCTTGCAGAGCTGATCCCAAACCCTTTCCTGGTACAAAACCATTCTTCAGCATTTCATACGCTACCATGACTGATGCGGCAGTTATCTTTGGATTTGGGATACACTTCCCTTCTGGAACTTTCTCAACTGACATTGCGTCAGAAACTTGGTAGACCCATGGTCCCTTGTCATCTTCCATTTCAATGAATGGCACAATTGTGTTGCTATGAGCGCAAAAATTATCTTCGTTGTGCACAACTATTTCCTGTCTGTCCCATTCAAACTTGATGGTACTGCTTTAGCGGCGTGAATCCACGGTCGCCCTAATAGAAAATTGTAGGAAACAGTTATATCCAGCACTTGGAATTCCATTGTGAATTTTACAGGACCTATAGTCAGCTCCAACATTATGTCCCCGACGGAGTCTTTGCCCCCGTCGTCAAATCCCCGCACATAGATATTGTTCTTATGGATCCTCTCATCTTCTACTTTTAGCTTGCTTAGAGTGGAGAGAGGACAGATGTTCGCACTTGAACCATTGTCAATCAATACCCGGGTAACCACGGAATCCTCACATTTCACTATAAGGTAAAGGGCATTGTTATGCTCAGTACCCTCTACGGGCAATTCATCATCGGAAAAAGTGACTCTGTTTACTTCAAAAATCTTGTTGGCTATCTTTTCCAGATGGTTTACCGAGATCTTGTCGGGGACATGGGACTCATTCAAGATTTTCATCAGCGACTGACGGTGCTCATATGAATGGATT
Source organism: Nicotiana tabacum (assembly GCF_000715075.1). NCBI lineage: Eukaryota > Viridiplantae > Streptophyta > Magnoliopsida > Solanales > Solanaceae > Nicotiana > Nicotiana tabacum. Next base: position 90,564,661 of record NC_134099.1, on the reverse strand, counting down.
AGAAATGAGAGCAATGAGATCTGAGCGGGCGTTTTCCTCAACTGCTCTACAACAGAATAGTCATGCACTTTCATTTTCCTAAAAAATTCTTCTGCTTCTTCTTTAGTTACAGCTTTCTTTACCGGTGTTAGATTATCTTTAGCTCTTTTTAACTCCTCGGGAGTGAAACACCTTCCTAAGCGAGTCAAACCTTGTGTTTCACAAACTTCTTCTTTTATTTCTTTCCCTTTGTAAATCACTGTCACCCGTTCATAATTCCAAGGAACAGCCTTGCTGATGATCACTGGAAGCTGAGTTACCGGTTTTATAATAACAGGCTCTGTACGAGCACCCTTCACGACCACAATAGGTTTACTTGCAACCCCTGGTACTACCACTTTAGCTTTCTCTGGTTTCACTGCAACAGTGCTTGACGACCCTTTCTCGGCTACCACAGCTGGCTTATTGTCTACCCCTTTCAACTGGACCACTGATTTCCCACTGGTTACCTTCTCCTTTGAACTGGTTTCATTGGAACGGATCATCATTACCGTCTGCGAGGGTTTCTTAGGCTCCTCTCCTTTGTGTACCAACTCAATCATATGGGTCTCATGGTGAGCTGGCAGTGGATTATGATTGATATTTGGTGCTTCTGGGGCCTGGATCTCGATCCGATGAGTATCAATAAGCTCTTGCACAGCTGTTTTCAGTTTCCAACACTTCTCTGTGTCATTCCCATGGGCCCCTGAACAGTACTCACAACTCACCGAGTGGTCAATATTTCTAGGAGGGGGATTTGGCATTTTGGCTCAATTGGATTCAGCATGCCCAATTGCCTCAACCTGTGGAAAAGACTAGTATACGATTCCCCCAGTGGAGTGAAAGTCTTTTGCTTATGTAACCTCTCATTCTTGAAGACTTGGCTTGGTCGGAAACCCGTTCCGGGGGATTTCTGTAGGCTCTTGGGGGTGGATATGTGTTTTGTGGAGCTGGGTATGGATTTTGTGGAGCCGGCACACGCCATTGTGCGTGTGCCAGGGTTTGGGTATAGGTTTGTTCCTGATGGACGGAAAAATGGGGATCTGGCAGTGGGTAGTATTGTTTTGGAGGGCTATATGGAGTGTGAGGGTAATTTTGGTGGTAGGGTCGGGGTTGGTTATAATAGGGTGATGGGCCTCTAGATCCGAACCAGGCTCCACACTCAATTGTCGCAACATCTTCTTTCTTCTTTTTCCCAAGTACACCCCCAGTGCCGTTTTGGATGGCCTGGGTGGTTGCCTTGATTGTTGAATAACTCATGATCTTGTTGGACTTAAGTCCCTCCTCGACCATGCCTCCCATTTTTACAACCTCATTAAAAGACTTGCCGATTGCGGACACCAAATGACCAAAGTAGGTCGGCTCTAAAACCTGCAAAAAGTAATCAACCATCTCACTCTCTTTCATTGGGGGATCTACCCTTGCTGCCTGCTCCCTCCATCGGAAACCATATTCTCTGAAGCTTTTACTATGCTTCTTCTCCAGTTTAGTCAAGGACAGTCGGTCTGAAATGATCTCAAGATTATACTGGAAGTGACAAGTGAACGCTTGTGCCAGATCATCCCATGTGTACCATCTTCCATGATCTTGGCAGGTGTACCATTCCAATGCTGATCCACTCAAACTCTGACTGAAGTAAGCCATTAACAATTCATCTTTTCCTCCGGATCCCCTCATCTTACTGCAAAAACCTCTTAAGTGTGCTACTAGATCACCATGCCCATTGTATAGATCAAACTTGGGCATCTTGAAACCTGGCGGCAATTGCACATTTGGAAACAGACATAGGTCATTGTAGGCCACACTTACTTGACCTCTTAATCCTCACATGTCCCGGAATGACTGTTCTAGGATCTTAACTTTCCTGAACATCTCCTTATGTTCGGGATTTTTGGCTGGTCTCTCAGCTTCTCTCGGGAGATCAGAACGTGGATTATAGGGGTAGGTTTCGGGAGCTTTGAAGGTGGGCTCCGGGGGTAGTACTAGTTGTCCTGAGCTTGGAACATAGGATCACTCGAGGATCTATGGAGTGCAGCTGGTGGAGATACCACAAAGATAGGGGTTACTGGCGGAGGGGGGTATGGAATTGATTTTGGTAGTGGAGCTTGTGGCATATGAGAAGTAGTGCCATGGTAATGTTGGTAAATGGGAAAGCTTGGATCGATGGTAGGATGATCTTGAGTCTGAGCCGGTGGTGGGGTGGAAGCAGGGTTAGCAGGATAAGCTGGGGGTGATTGTACTTTAGACCAGGCCTGATACATCTCGGCCATCTGTTGCTTAAGTTTGAGCATCTCCTCTTTCATTTTACTGACGTCCGACTCCTCTACCACAACACTTGTGTCGACATCCGGGATAGACATGATTTCTGGTATTGGTCCTTTTGATCTGGTTTGGTAATGATAATGTGTCAGTATCCTCTAGATAAACTAACTGCTTGAATTCTCTGAAAAACAACAAACTTGTTAGTTTTTAGAGTTTAACACATATACAATTACACGTTGGGATGCAATGCACCTAGGCATTTAACCATTTTCTATCATGCATTTGCTTCGATTGCGTGCGTCATTCCGGCCTCTCATAATTGTGCCCCTTCTTTTAAGCTTCCTTTATTCTATCCTCCTTTATTTATTTTTCATTTCCCCCTTTTCTTTTTAGTGGTGGTTGAATCCTATAGAGATTGCCTACGTATCATGTCCCCGCATGAATCAGACCGTGAGTAGTTCTGGCAGAAAAGTGCACAAGTAAACAGCTCTAAAAAACAAATGCTTCCATTACAAAACTCAAAACTAACAAATTCCAAAAGACTAACAGATTCTGATGCAAAAACGAAAAACAGACTCCGAAAATAAGCTATCATACTCCAACAAAAGGAAATACAGAACAGAAAGAAAATACAAACTCAACATGACTGACAGACTTTAACCGAAACGGAAATACAGACTTCATGAGAAATCATGAATACATCAATGCTCCTGGTGCCCGCGGAACATCATTCGGTCTCGCCGCGGGCATATATGTAAGATCCCTTTGAAGTCGGTCCAAGTCACTCATTATCTGCTTAACAAATGTTATCACTGCTGCGAAGAAGGAAGTGCGAGTCATATCCTCACAGATCTGGCACTTCATAACGACGTAGTCAGCGATGTTTCTAATTCTCTCTCTCTTATGACGCCTTTTTCTTGTAACAAACGCCCAATCTGCTGGGCCCTGGCTTCCAAAGTTTGGTCGGCCACATGATTCTGCTCCTGAAGTTGTTGCAAGTTTATTTCTAATTGCGCCAAGGCCGTATAACAATGTTCCCTTTCAACCCTGAAGTCTTTTGCCTGTTTGATCATTTTGTTTTCTGTGGCGATGACCCTTTTCTTTAGCCCTGCAACCTCATTGTCATACTTTTCTTTCAGCTGCTTAACCAGACGTGCTCGTTCTGCCGAGTTTTCAGCCAATTGTTTTCGAGCCCTGGTTAATTCATTTTCTGCTTTGTTCATATCAAAATTATATCCGCCCACTTTCCGCCTCAGGTTATTAATAAGTTTTTCATCTTTGGCACTTCGGACGGGGGTTTTTGCAGCTATTTTCATCTTTTGAATTTGGGCTCGAAGGGCCTCATTTTATTTATCTAGTTTCTTTTTCTCCCCCTCATCTGCGGAGGCCAGCAGATCTTTCTCAAACTGCAACTCCATGACTTGCTTCTCCAATCTGCCTATTGTGGCCATGTACTCATGTTCTTTAGCCAACCAATCCCACTATTCTTGCGACGCCCTGACGAACTCCTGGAGATGGGATCTCTTGGCCGGCCTCCCAAACTCGATTTATCTCCTATACCAAGCAAGGTATTCCGGTGAAACTTCACCTTTGGACCGATCACGTACACATGTATTTGCCTTTAAGTATTGACACTCGCTCCAAATTTGGCGGACTGCTGCTTCGTGAAATTGTCCGTTAGGCCCAATCTCGACCACTTGGCCACTAAGATCTTCATCTTTCGGAACTATTTGGCATCTCCCCAACTGCCTCAAAAATCGATACGGGGCATAGGGCTGGATACTCCTAAGTCCCGTCAAAAGGAAATAGGGTCCAGTGGCTGGCATATATATGATTTCATCCACAGGTAGCCATCCAAATGTCCACTCTATTTGGCTTGCAGTGACGGAACAGAGGCGCGCTATCCACTTTGTGACCCCTTCTGGCAAGCTGATTCCATCAACCATCGTAGAAAATTCCTCTATGCATGTTTTCTCTATCGACCCATAACTCATAAATTGAGGACGACGGCATAGGTGTTCGATCATCCACATCTGCAGCAACACGTTGCACCCCTCAAAAAAGTCTCCCCCGGCTTTCCAGGCTGTGAGAGCATGAAAGATTTCAGCTACTATCATGGGTGTGAGGGTGTTGTTGGCCTGAGTAAACAAAGTGCTGACAACCCTGGCTACTCGTATGTCAATATTCCCATATTTTCTAGGAAACACCAAAAGTCCCAAAAAGACCACCATAAATGCAAAACATCTGTGTTCTTCCCACTTAAGGCGGTTTCCCTTACTGCAGATTTTGTTTTCCGGCTTGTTGAACCCCCTATATGACCATATCTGTTGTATATAAACTGCAAAGTACAAAAACCAGCTGCCAAGTCTGGGTTGTGGACCTCTCTACTTATTTTCAAAGAGTCTAGGAACCTGTGCACGACTATGGCCCTCGGAGCAATTAGGTACTGGTGTCTCAGAGGAACTTTGGGACCCGCAATATATCCGGCTATTTCTTCCAATGTTGGGGTAAGTTCAAAATCTGAGAAATGAAATACGTTGTGAGTCGGGTCCCAGAATGTGACCAATGCCTTTATGATATCCCCTCTGGGATTAATTTTCAGCAACTCAGCGAGGCCTCCCAAGTATAGATTGACCGTGTCTCGCCCTGATTTGCCCAAGTCATCCCACCACATGTGCAACTCCAAAGGAATCTTGTTCATAATTGTTACTGGTAAATTCTGGCTTGTGCTCATTCTGCACATTTATTAAGGTGATTAATCATGATTTACTCTATTTTGAATCAAAACTGACCCTTTTTCAGATTTTTTTTTCTAAAACCAAAAGCCCAACTTTGCAAATACGGCTTTTCAGCACTTCCGGATGGAGATTTTAAGGTTGTGTCTACTAACTGGCAAAAAAATGGAAAAGGACCAAAGGTGGTTGTTTATGCGAAATCAGCCTTCCGACGTCCCTTTCGGGAACATTCGGCTATTTTTGATAAAAACGACATCACCTTACCTGTTTACAGTAAAATAAATTATTTTATTTTTTTCATTTCGGGCTATTTTTGGCAAAAAGAAGTTGGACACGATGAGGGTTGCATACGTATCCCACACCCTGTGAGAATCAAACTGACGTAGTTCGGCAAATAAAACAAACTATTTTTGAAAACAAGATTATTTTTTCATTTTATTGGCAAAATAAACAAACTATTTTTAAAAACAAATCTTTTTTCTTTTCCTTCTCCTTTTTTTTCTTTTTTTTTAAATTTTTTTTTTCAAAAATTCGGCAGAGTTTCGGCACTATTTGGACATTGGTATTTTTTCAAAACAGGCGATTAACTCTCTTTAACCCTCATACTGCTATTTCTCTTTCCTCAAAATATTCAAAAGTCGGTCAGCATGGAAGTTCGAAGCAAATAAATACACAAGTAGCAAGTAAGATGCATCAGGATGGTCTTTTTCATTTTTGGTATACCTGTCCTAGACAGACCCAACCCCTGTGTTGAGCCTCAAAAGTCAAATGCACATGATGCACACAAACGGTCCTATTAGGGATCCGGCATGAAGCTGAGTTATTCTAGGTTCAAAGCCTGGGTATTTGTTCTAGACTGTGTACTCGAGCGGACAACTCGAGCCAAGGAGGGGGCTACGTACCGGGAACCAAAAGGCCATCCGGCTTAGTAACTTGTACGAGCCTCTTTCTTATTTCAAGGTATGACACTAACAGAATAAGGAGTCTCGACCAGCGAGCACATCCCCGGAGGTGAGAAGAGAAGGGTTTCGTAGCAGTTTATATACAGTTCAGATAATATCAAAGCGGTAAAAGCAGCATTTAGCACATTAGGCCCAAACATGTAAAAATCAGATAATAAACAAAGCCAATTATAACAATTATTCAAAGCTCGAATTCTCGAACCCTGAACCAGAAGTTCTGGGTTCCAGTCCCCAACAGAGTCGCCAGGCTGTCACACCTCCTTTTTTCCTACACCCCGGAAAGGGTATAAGAGAGTTTTTTCCAACTTAAAGTGACAATCGAAACGGGATTCATTTATTATTAAAAATTCAGAGCCGCCACTTGGGATAATTTATGGTGTCCCAAGTCACCGGTTCAAATCCCGAATCGAGGAAAAGATTGATTCTGTTTTACAGTCCGCGAACATAGAAATTCGGGTAAGGAATTCTGTTAACCCGGGAGAAGGTGTTAGGCATTTCCCGGGTTCCGTGGTTCTAGCACGGTCGCTCAACTGTTATAATTGGCCTATTATCTGATTTTAATACATGTTTTAGCCTATGGTTCAATTTTAACTTATTAACCGCTCTTATTCATTTTTAGGAAGATTGCAACGTCATTTAAAATATGTCTTGAACCACGTCACATAAATGCACTCGCGGTTCACGACACATTTTATTTAACGTTGTTGGGATTTGGATTTGGGTAACATGAAATGCACACCCGAGTTTAGGAAGGTAATTTCAAATTACGCAGCTAAAGCAACTACGCATTTTTCAATTTTGCGAGGGTCATAGAAAATTCGCTAAATGGCATACCTCGAATTCTAAGGATTTAAAATTAATTAATTGAGGGCCATGAGTTTTGATGTTTTATTGTGTGTAAGCACGTGATTTTTGCCCTATGAGAGAATTACTCTCAAAAAATCCAAAATAAAACAATTTTCCTTTGTGTGCAATTTTAGAATTTTTGTGGCATTTTTGATAATTATTTGTATTTCTATCTGTGCGTGTTTATTGGTTAAATTAATAAAAAATTATAAAAATATGTCGCATTTGCATTTAGTATTTATTTAAGTTTGTTTTACAAAATCATAAAAATAATGTATGTTGCATTTTTAGCATTTAACGTCGAAATTGTGTGATTTTTATAGTTAATTGCTATTTAAATGTGCGATAATTGTTATTTGGACAGATTTTTGAAGTTATAACAGATTTTGAATCAGGGCAATAACAGTAGTTTTAGGGGTAATACGGGAATTAACCAATTGCAGATTATTTAATTATGGTGGGGGACAAGACGTAATGATAAAAGCAAAAAGGAAAAGGTGGATAATGATGTCTTCTTTTCAAAAAGAGGGAATATGGGGCCCACTTTGACTACTTTTCAAAAAGAGGGAACACGGGGGGCCCACGTTGACTACTTTTACTAAAGTAAAAGTGTGGGTAATAATAAAAGTTAAAGGGGAAAGAGGTAAAAGGGGGTCTTGCTTTGTATATAAGGGGGGATGAGGAGATTTTGGAAGAATTTTGAGGGATAGGAATTGGAGAAATTTCAAAACTAAAGGGGAGGAGATTTTGGAAGAATTTTGAGAGATAGAAATTGGAGAAATTTCAAAACTAAAGGAGAGAACAAAAACTGAAAAAAAAATCTTCTACTTTCCTTCATTGTTTAAAATCAGCATTAATTGTTGTTGTTTCATCGAAGCTTGAAGCTTCTTTTTTGGGATTACTACTCCACCGGTTTGCAAACTCTGTTACTGGTTTTGCGGTGTTGCTGAACCTGCTGTTGCTGTGTTATTATTGTTGCTGACTTCTCCTTCTTTTGTTCTTGTACTGCCATTTCCAGGTACATATTTGTACACTCTCGGCTTGAAGCGAAAATGAAATATTAATCAGGCTTTGTTCCTGTTGAATTCCTCCTGTTTAGATTTGTGTTTGAATATTAATTTTCCTTTCTTTGTATAAAAATGTAGTGGATTGATTAATGAGTAATGAGGTTGCATATGTATAACTTCTTCATCTAATAATGTTACTTTAAATTAATCGAAGAATAGTTAATCTGTTTTGATATTATGGTGTGTCAATCTCATGTTCTAGTATATTTGAATAATAGAATATAGAATGAAAGCGGTTTTTCTTTGTACAAACTCGATCGCAATTTTCCATTCGCATTAGCCGTAAACTAATAACTAATAAGTTACGTTTTCCAGCATGTAATTAATTAAGAGATTTTCTTTTATTTTAGAGACGAACTTAATAGAAAAAATGTAGTCACTGTAGGTTTATCCTTTTAAATAAAAATGAGACGAGCCTCGCCAAATAAAACGCACAGATTGCGGGGCCCTCACAAAATGTATGTGTTAATTACTTAGAACTCGGGATAGGCCGCTTAACGAACTCCACGGCCTTACCCAAAATAATAATACGTTAATCGCTTTAGGCGCGCATTTTAATAAATCTTACCTTCTTAAACTCGGGTGCACATTTATGTGACCCAAATCCAAATCTCAACGGAGTCGAAATGTGGCTCTAATCACGGGTACATTGATTGTGACGTGGTCCGAGATGCATGTCCACGACGTTGCAAATTCCTTTAAAAAATAAGAATGAGATGAGCCTCGCCGAATAAAAATACAAAATTGCGGGGCCCTTAGTAAATATTTGCTTTAAAATTGCTTAGACTTCGGGATGGACCGTTTAGCAAAATCCCACGGCCCTACCCAAAGTAGATGATACGCTAGTCGCTTTAGGCGCGTCTTTAATAATTTAATTTTCTTAAACTCGGGTGCACATTTATGTGACCCAAATCCAAATCTCAACGGAGTCAAAGTGTGTCGACGACCACGGGTACATTGATTGTGACGCGGTTTGAGATACATTTTCACAACGTTGCAATTCCCTGTAAAAAAATAATAATAATTAAGAAAGAGGTAAAAAGTTAAAATTTGCACATAAGTTCAATATGTATTAAATCAGATAATCAAGCCGAATATGACAGTTGAGCGACCGTGCTAGAACCACGGAACTCGGGAATGCCTAACACCTTCTCCTGGGTTAACAGAATTCCTTATCCGGATTTCTGGTACGCAGATTGTAATATGGAGTCATTCTTTTCCTCGATTCAGGATTAAAATTGGTGACTTGGGACACCCTAAAATCTCCCAAGTGGCGACTCTGAAATGAATAAACAAATCCCGTTTCGATTGTCCTTTAATTGAAAAAAACTCCTTGTACCCTTGCGGGGGCGAAAAAAGGAGGTGTGACAGCTCTGGCGACTCTGTTGGGGAAATTAACCCAGAACCACTGGTTCAGGGTTAGAAATTCGAGCTTAGATAAATTGTTATATTTGGCTTTATCTGATTTTTATATGTTTGAGCCTAATATGCTAAATGCTGCTTTTACCGTTTTGATATTATTTGACTGTATATATAAACTGTGCCGAACCCTTCTCTCTTCACCTCCGGGGATGTGCTTACTGGTTGAGACTCCCTATTCTGTTAGTGTCATACCCTGAAATAAAAAGAGGCTCGGACAAGTTACGAAGCCGGATGGCCTTTTGGTTCCCGGTAAGTTGCCCCCTCCTCGACTTGAGTTGTCCGCTCGGGTACACAGTCTAGAACACCGACTCAGATTTTGAACATAGAATAACATGACTTCATGTCGGATCCCTAGTAGGAACGATTATTTGCATCATGTTGCATTTGGCTTAGGGGACTCAACACAGGGGTTGGGTCCGTCTAGGACTAGCAACCTGAAATGAAAAAGACCATCTTGATGCATCTTATGTGCTACATGTTGCATTCCTTCAAGGGTAAAAGGGTCATTTGGCGGACCAATGATAATTGAGAGTGAATGAAAAGGAAAAAAGAAAAAAGAGAGGGTGAAGTGCGAAGATAAAGCAAATAGGGCCCGGTTATGTTTTGTTACATTTTTATTTTAAAAAAAATGAATTCAAAAAAAATTCTTTGCACTTTTTATCATTTTTGAAAAATCAAAAATAAAAAAAAAGGGAAAAAGAAAATCCAAAAGATTTTACATGTTTCATCACCTTTTAAGAAAAAGCAAAAGAAAAAAAAAGATATGTTTTCTCTGAATTAGTTATTTTTTATTCTCACCCGTATCCAATCTGCCCGAACTACGCGGGTTTGATTCTCACCGGATGTGAGATACGTAGGCAACCTTCATCGGGTCCAACCCCACCTTTTGCTAAATAGCCAAAAACAAATAAATAATAAAAAAAAACATGTCAAAATTTTGATTCTGTCATAAATCATTCGGGTGATGCTGTTTTGTCAAAAATAGCCGAATATTCCCGAAAGGGACGCCGGAGGGCTGACTTTGCATAAACAGCCACTTTTCGGGTCATGTTTAAGATATGGTCTAGTGGACCCCCACAGCCTTAAAAATCTTCGTCCCCGAGGCGTTGAAAGGTCGTGTTTGCAATGTTGAGTTTTCTAATTTTTTTTAAAAATGATAAAAAGAGTCATAAATAAGTCGGGTGATGTTGTTTTTGTCAAAACTAGCCGAATGTTCCCGAAAGGGACACCGGAAGGCTGACTTTGTATAAACAGCCACCTTTGGTCATTTTTTAGGGATTTTGGTCCAGTTGACCCACACAGCCTTAAAAACCTTCGTCCCCGAGGCGCTGAAGGGCCGTGTTTGCAACACCACATTTTCATTGTAATTTGAAAAAAAATTCAGCGGTCAGGTGAACACCGTCTGGATTTTTTGTCAAAAATAAGCCAAGCCAGCTTCGGCCGCATCTTAAACCGTTCTTGCCGAAATAACCTTAGAGTATCTCTCAGTTGTCGAAAGGCTATTTTCGTAAAAGAACGGACAAGTTTGTAAAGTGTCATAAAATAATCCTCCCCGGCCTCAAAATTCATGTGGAATTTTGAAGGGGCCACGTTTGCAAAAATAACCGTTTGGTTGTCTTTGTCAAACGGGAAAAGAAACTGGCCGTTTGTAAATCTTTTGATTAGAATATGTAGGTTGTTTGATTTTCGAGTTTGTAGGTCATCTTCAAACCTTTGAAACCCAGTTTGTTTTAATATGAAAATTGAAAAAATGTTTATCTTTTATTGGGCCGAACTACGCAAGGTCTGATTCATGCGGGATCATGATACGTAGGCAATCTCCATAAGATTCGACCACAAAAAAAATGAAAAAAAAAGAGAAAAAAAATGAAAAAAATGAAAAAAAATCGAAAAAAAAGGAAAAGATATTGTTAATAATGAGGACCGACTAAGTCCATTCTAACATGTTTTGTTGTGAATCACAAAGAAAGAAGGTGGTTGGTTTGTGGTAAGCCGGAAATACAAGATCCAAAAGCACACTTTGCGGGGATCAGGCCTGATGACAGAAGCATTCGAGTCCTATTGGGAACTTGTTGACTAAGGTTGATGATATTGAAGTTGGTAATGGTCTTGGCAGTATTGATGCGAAGCTCAGTGGCTAAGATGCCAATTTTGATAAAGTGGGAGGACGCTTCGTTCCTTGGTTAGCAAGAGAGAAGCTTTTGGTGGCTTAATTTGTTGTCATTTCTGTTGTCCGGATTATTCTTAGGGTTGTAATCCGGATATTGTCTTGCGTCAAACTTTCTTATCATTCCATTTCATCATAGCGGTCTGTTTAAGTTTTGTCCAGTTTGTTTTAGGATTTTATTCTGGTTTGTTTTGTTTGTCTTGTTATTCAAACCATTTCACCGGTAATCTAATGCAAAATCCAGTCTTTTATTATTTCCAGTTTTCTTTTGTTTAGTCCTTTTATCGTTTTTATTCAACGCCGATTCTAGTGACATGACATGCGCACGCAGTTTGGGCCTAATCTTAAAACTTAATCATAAAACCCTGGGAAGGTGATCAAAGCATTTAAAGGAAATAAGAACGGTTTGAGATTATTTGGAGCCCGAGTCATGTGGAACTAGGGCGAGTAAAACACAAAGAAAACCGTTAAAGGCAAGATTCGCCCAATTGGCATGAGGGTCGTTCATGATAACAAGAGTGAGAGTGTCGCCCAACGGTGCTTTACAAAGGACAAATGAAAAAACAAATGTTGAATATAATTGTCAAGTCCAGCACCATCAGAAGAGGCTACAAATCTTTGTTTAAATTATGTTGTTTGCACTGGGCATGTTTTGAAGACTGGAATGACGAAGGCATTTTGTTCTGCTACCTAAACACTTTATCCTTCGTTACCCCTTTTTTGAGCCTTATTTATTTTTTTTCTTTCGTACCCCTCGTTCGGAATCATTAGCAACGACTAGAAAACACAAGCATGGCAGGTAAAGAAAAAGAAAAAAAAGAGAAAGAAAAGAAAACAACAAAACGAAAAAAGAAAAAAAAGAAAAAAGAAAAGAAAAATGATAAAAAAAACAAAGGAAAGTCAAATGAAAAAAAAGGAATTGGGAACTACGTTTGACCTGATTCCTCAAAGAGGATACGTAGGTGCTTCACGGCTCGGTCATAGGGTGCATAATGGCCATAATGGTCATAGTGTGCATGGTGTAATAAAAATTAATAAATAAATAAATAAATAATCCCCAAGAAAGAAACTGGGGCAAGGGTTGCGCTTGTTGTAAACAAATATGGTTCCGAAGGTTGTAATCGTGAACCCCCAAATTGATTTGTTTTTTTTTTTAGCCTTTAATACCATTTCTTTCTAGCCTATCCAAAAACCCACATTACGGTCCAAAGAAATACCTTCTGATCAGTCCTCAAAGGATGCCAAGTCAGACAAATGAGAGTCTTACCGGTGAACATAACACTCTGTTCCACAATAGAAAGGACTCTAATCTCCAGCAGAGAGAGTCATACCGGCAACACTCCAAATCCCCAGCTGGAAAGTGATACAAATGAGAGATTCTTATCGGTGAAAATCTTCACGGACACCATAAGGCGATGAAAGCTGAGAGAAAAACCAAAATGAGAGAGGCTTGATAGTGAAAACCCTTCGGGCACTACAAGTCGAATAAGATTGAGAATCAGATGGGGAATTACCAATTGAAGGTCTTGAAAGACGATTGACGGCGGAGGATAGGCCACATGTGCATGTCATGACCTTAGAGTCGGTATCTGCGTTTGATAAGTTTTTATTTATAGTTTCTTTTGTTAAAGAGTCATCTTTTTCCTTTGTCTTTTTATTCTGTTCCCTTTTATCTCTTCCTTTCATAGAAAAATTCCCCAGTAGAGTCTGTTTGGTCAGAACAAGTGAGAATTGACTTCAAAATATGCCATCAGCTTTACAATTATGCAAGATGAAATATGGCTAGTACATCCAAGTGGTATAGTCAGCAAGGAGCAAGCGCGAGGCCAGTGTCAAGAAAGATATCCCTAGCAAAAGGGAATTGACAAAAGGATTAACGAGTCTCAAGAGGGATATCCCAGCCGAAATCAAAGGTTATTAAACCTCAAGGCCGAGGCCCGTGGACAAAGCAAGGAGAGCAGTGAGCATGATTTGGGAAATTCATACTAGACTAAAAGGTCGGGGAAATGCCAGTTTCCGAGCTATGCCACAAAAGAAGAGGGATATCCCCGGCAGAAAAGGATTATCCCCAGCAAATAATATCATCCCCAACAAGTTGTGGAATGCAGAGAAAGGAAGGAGAAAGGGAAAACCATCCCAGTAGGAGTACCACAACCAACCACCGCGTTTTAAACTAACAAATTTTGTTTGATTTGAAACAGGTAAAGGAAATGGCATTGATGACAGAAATGCATGCCATAAGGGAGACTGTCAAACTGGGGCAGAAAATTTTCCTTTCATTTAGAAAATTTTCTGGAAGTTAGGTACCCAGTCGAGGAAGGATAAAGATAACACCAGTCTCAAGGGAAGTGGTCTTTGAACCAGTGTTGCCCCCAACACAATAAGTTTCAATGGAGGAAGTTATTCCCCAGCAGACAGAACAAAGGGATGAAACTTAAGCTCAGAAAAAGCAGAGGCCAGCATCATTCCCAACAGCCTTCCGAAGAGTGAAGCACTAGTTCTGAAGGAATCAGAATCCCCCAGCAGTGTTATCCTCGACAGCGTTATCCCCAGCTGATAACATTTTATCCCCCAACAGGTAAGTAAATAATTCCCCAACAGTGTTATCCCCAGCAGCTTCAAGGAGTCCGACACAAGTTTGGTGAAAATCGGTATCCTCAGCGGTTCCTTTCGGGGAAAGGCAAAAAGAGTCTTAAGGGAGGTAGTCTTCGAAGGAAGAAGCTAAAAAAAAAGAAAAAAAAGAAAGAAAGAGAGAAAAAGAAAAAAGGGGGAAGTAGTTTGCAGAGGAATGAAACATCCTACTTAAAAGGAAGTAGTTTTGGAAGGAGTAAGCTAACATATTTACCCAGCAGTGTTATCCCTAGCAGGGTAACTCAGCGGTTCGCAGTGTTATCCCCAGCGGATCATCGAGATGTAGAAGCATCCTCGACAGAGTTTCGACCAAGTTTCAAAAGGGTCGGACAACCCAGAGTGGGTAAGGAAGAAAAGGAAAATTCATCCCCAGCAAGTTTTGAGGTAAGACATTTTCAAAGGATATTTTGGGTTCATCCGCCCTCGAATAGGATATGTCGGGTTCATCCTCCCTCGAATAGGATATGTCGGGTTCATCCGCCCTCGAATAGGATATGTCGTGTCCATCCGCCCTCGAATAGGATATGTCGTGTCCATCCGCCCTCGAATAGGATATGTCGGGTCCATCCGCCCTCGAATAGGATATGTCGGGGTCCATCCGCCCTCGAATAGGATATGTCGGGTCCATCCGCCCTCGAATAGGATATGTCGGGTCCATCCGCCCTCGAATAGGATATGTCGGGTCCATCCGCCCTCGAATAGGATATGTCGGGTCCATCCGCCCTCGAATAGGATATGTCGGGTCCATCCGCCCTCGAATAGGATATGTCGGGTCCATCCGCCCTCGAATAGGATATGTCGGGTCCATCCGCCCTCGAATAGGATATGTCGGGTCCATCCGCCCTCGAATAGGATATGTCGGGTCCATCCGCCCTCGAATAGGATATGTCGGGTCCATCCGCCCTCGAATAGGATATGTCGGGTCCATCCGCCCTCGAATAGGATATGTCGGGTCCATCCGCCCTCGAATAGGATATGTCGGGTCCATCCGCCCTCGAATAGGATATGTCGGGTCCATCCGCCCTCGAATAGGATATGTCGGGTCCATCCGCCCTCGAATAGGATATGTCGGGTCCATCCGCCCTCGAATAGGATATGTCGGGTCCATCCGCCCTCGAATAGGATATGTCGGGTCCATCCGCCCTCGAATAGGATATGTCGGGTCCATCCGCCCTCGAATAGGATATGTCGGGTCCATCCGCCCTCGAATAGGATATGTCGGGTCCATCCGCCCTCGAATAGGATATGTCGGGTCCATCCGCCCTCGAATAGGATATGTCGGGTCCATCCGCCCTCGAATAGGATATGTCGGGTCCATCCGCCCTCGAATAGGATATGTCGGGTCCATCCGCCCTCGAATAGGATATGTCGGGTCCATCCGCCCTCGAATAGGATATGTCGGGTCCATCCGCCCTCGAATAGGATATGTCGGGTCCATCCGCCCTCGAATAGGATATGTCGGGTCCATCCGCCCTCGAATAGGATATGTCGGGTCCATCCGCCCTCGAATAGGATATGTCGGGTCCATCCGCCCTCGAATAGGATATGTCGGGTCCATCCGCCCTCGAATAGGATATGTCGGGTCCATCCGCCCTCGAATAGGATATGTCGGGTCCATCCGCCCTCGAATAGGATATGTCGGGTCCATCCGCCCTCGAATAGGATATGTCGGGTCCATCCGCCCTCGAATAGGATATGTCGGGTCCATCCGCCCTCGAATAGGATATGTCGGGTCCATCCGCCCTCGAATAGGATATGTCGGGTCCATCCGCCCTCGAATAGGATATGTCGGGTCCATCCGCCCTCGAATAGGATATGTCGGGTCCATCCGCCCTCGAATAGGATATGTCGGGTCCATCCGCCCTCGAATAGGATATGTCGGGTCCATCCGCCCTCGAATAGGATATGTCGGGTCCATCCGCCCTCGAATAGGATATGTCGGGTCCATCCGCCCTCGAATAGGATATGTCGGGTCCATCCGCCCTCGAATAGGATATGTCGGGTCCATCCGCCCTCGAATAGGATATGTCGGGTCCATCCGCCCTCGAATAGGATATGTCGGGTCCATCCGCCCTCGAATAGGATATGTCGGGTCCATCCGCCCTCGAATAGGATATGGAATGTCGGGTTCATCCGCCCTCAAATAGGATATTTTGGGTTCATCCGCCCTCAAATAGGATTTTATTTTCAAAGTTGTTGAAGTCAGGAGCCCGCCTGAAGAGAGGAAAGGCATTTTATTTTTCAAAGTTATTGTTGAGGTCAGGAGCCCGCCTGAAGAGAGGAAAGGCGTTTTATTTTTAAAAGTTGTTGAAATCTCACCAGCCTAAAGAAAGGAATGACATTTTAGTTTCAAAGTTGTTGAAGTCAGGAGCCTGCCTGAAGAGAGGAAAGGAGTTTTATTTTTAAAAGTTGTTGAAATCTCGCCAGCCTAAAGAGAGGAAAGGCGTTTTATTTTTCAAAGTTGTTGTTGAAGTTAGGAGCCCGCCTGAAGAGAGGAAAGGCATTTTATTTTTAAAAGTTGTTGAAATCTCGCCAGCCTAAAGAATGGAATGGCATTTTAGTTTCAAAGTTGTTGAAGTCAGGAGCCCGCCTGAAGAGAGGAAAGGCGTTTTATTTTTAAAAGTTGTTGAAATCTCGCCAGCCTAAAGAAAGGAATGACATTTTATTTTCAAAGTTGTTGAAGACAGGCACCCACCAGTATAATGCGGGTATACATTTCTGTCTTTTCATTTCATGTTCTAGGTCGCCCACCAGTATAATGCGGGAATACATTTCATGTTCTAGGTCGCCCACCAGTATAATGCGGGAATACATTTCTGTCTTTTCATTTCATGTTCTATGTCGCCCACGAGTATAATGCGGGAATACATTTCATGTTCTAGGTCGCCCACCAGTATAATACGGGAATACATTTCATGTTCTAGGTCGCCCACCAGTATAATGCGGGAATACATTTCTGTTCTAGGTCGCCCACCAGTATAATGCGGGAATACATATCTGTATTTTCATTTCTGTTCATGGTCGCCCACCAGTATAATGCTGGAATACATTTCTGTTCTAGGTTGCCCACCAGTATAATGAGGGTATACATTTTTGTCTTTTCATTTCATGTTCTAGGTCGCCCACCTGTATAATGCGGGAATACATTTCTGTCTTTTCATTTCTGTTCTAGGTCGCCCACCAGTATAATGCGGGTATACATTTCTGTCTTTTCATTTCATGTTCTAGGTCGCTCACCAGTATAATGCGGGAATACATTTCATGTTCTAGGTCGCCCACCAGTATAATGCCGGAATACATTTCTGTCTTTTCATTTCTGTTCTAGGTCGCCCACCAGTATAATGCGGGTATACATTTCTGTCTTTTCATTTCATGTTCTAGGTCGCCCACCAGTATAATGCAGGAATACATTTCATGTTCTAGGTCGCCCACCAGTATAATGCGGGTATACATTTCTGTCTTTTCATTTCATGTTCTAGGTCGCCCACCAGTATAATGCGGGAATACATTTCTGTTCTAGGTCGCCCACCAGTATAATGTGGGAATACATTTCTGTCTTTTCATTTCATGTTCTAGGTCGCCCACCAGTATAATGCGGGAATATATTTCTGTCTTTTCATTTCATGTTCTCAGGCGCCCACCTGTATAACGAGAGGAATACTTTTCAGTCTTTACATTTCATGTCTCAGGTGCCCACCTGTATAACGAGAGGAATACTTTTTAGTCTTATACTTCAGATTTTGAAATCAGTAACCCCACCGGAAGGCAGAAGGTTACAACAGGAATCCCCAGCAGGAAACAATAAAAATCCCCGGCACCAGAAAGCAGAAGGTGGCAACAAGAGGTCCCAGCACAAATTCAAGCGCATGAGTCAAAAGGAAGAAAAGACGCGTCTTGAAAGAAGCGGCCTGTGAACATTAAATTATGCCCAGCATAACAAATCTGATGAAGAAAGCTGTATCCCAGAGGAACCACCGAAAAGCTTAATGAAGGAGGCCATATCCCCAATAGACCAGACAAAATGATGAAAACTGGTATTCAGAAAAGCAAAAGGCCAGTGTCATCCCCAAATTCTCGGAAGAAAAGCACCGAAAGAAAACACAAGCCGACAAGAAAGCAAGGCAACAAGAACAAGTTGAAGATAGATGAGATCTTATGATCTGTAGTCTAGCCTAGCTTCTTGTTTTCTTTTAAGCACGGTGTAACAAGGAGATCGGTAAGCAGTGGTAATAGCATGCAACAGCAGTAACATTGCAGTCTCATGGTAGTCCCAGCTACCAAAACTTCCCGAACTACATTAACCTGATTCCCCTTTAGCCAGGGATATGTAGGAAACCTTTGAAGCAAAGGTTCGGTTAAATCTTTTTCAAAAAATGCTTCACACGGAGTACTCGGATGGGCAAAAATCGCTCACTTTATCTTTGCACGAAAACTCTTCGTGTCTTCGGGCAAAGAGGGGCAGCTGTAAGCACGTGATTTTTGCCCTATGAGAGAATTACTCCCAAAAAATCCAAAATAAAACAATTTTCCTTTGTGTGCAATTTTAGAATTTTTGTGGCATTTTTGATAATTATTTGTATTTCTGTCTGTGCGTGTTTATTGGTTAAATTAATAAAAAATTATAAAAATATGTCGCATTTGCATTTAGTATTTATTTAAGTTTGTTTTACAAAATCATAAAAATAATGTATGTTGCATTTTTAGCATTTAACGTCTAAATTGTGTGATTTTTATAGTTAATTGCTATTTAAATGTGCGATAATTGTTATTTGGACAGATTTTTGAAGTTATAACAGATTTTGAATCAGGGCAGTAACAGTAGTTTTAGGGGTAATACGGGAATTAACCAATTACAGATTATTTAATTATGATGGGGGACAAGACATAATGATAAAAGCAAAAAGGAAAAGGTGGATAATGATGTCTTCTTTTCAAAAAGAGGGAACATGGGGCCCACTTTGACTACTTTTCAAAAAGAGGGAACACGGGGGGCCCACGTTGACTACTTTTACTAAAGTAAAAGTGTGGGTAATAATAAAAGTTAAAGGGGAAAGAGGTAAAAGGGGGTCTTGCTTTGTATATAAGGGGGGATGAGGAGATTTTGGAAGAATTTTGAGGGATAGGAATTGGAGAAATTTCAAAACTAAAGGGGAGGAGATTTTGGAAGAATTTTAAGAGATAGAAATTGGAGAAATTTCAAAACTAAATAAGAGAACAAAAACTGAAAAAAAAATCTTCTACTTTCCTTCATTGTTTAAAATCAGCATTAATTGCTGTTGTTTCATCGAAGCTTGAAGCTTCTTTTTTGGGATTACTACTCCACCGGTTTGCAAACTCTGTTACTGATTTTGCGGTGTTGCTGAACCTGTTGTTGCTGTGTTATTATTGCTGCTGACTTCTCCTTCTTTTGTTCTTGTACTGCCATTTCCAGGTACACATTTGTACACTCTCGGCTTGAAGCGAAAATGAAATATTAATCAGGCTTTGTTCCTGTTGAATTCCTCCTGTTTAGATTTGTGTTTGAATATTAATTTTCCTTTCTTTGTATAAAAATGTAGTGGATTGATTAATGAGTAATGAGGTTGCATATGTATAACTTCTTCATCTAATAATGTTACTTTAAATTAATCGAAGAATAGTTAATCTGTTTTGATATTATGGTGTGTCAATCTCATGTTCTAGTATATTTGAATAATAGAATATAGAATGAAAGCGGTTTTTCTTTGTACAAACTCGATCGCAATTTTCCATTCGCATTAGCCGTAAACTAATAACTAATAAGTTACGTTTTCCAGCATGTAATTAATTAAGAGATTTTCTTTTATTTTAGAGACGAACTTAATAGAAAAAATGTAGTCACTGTAGGTTTATCCTTTTAAATAAAAATGAGACGAGCCTCGCCAAATAAAACGCACAGATTGCGGGGCCCTCACAAAATGTATGTGTTAATTACTTAGAACTCGGGATAGGCCGCTTAACGAACTCCACGGCCTTACCTAAAATAATAATACGCCAATCGCTTTAGGCGCACATTTTAATAAATCTTACCTTCTTAAACTCGGGTGCACATTTATGTGACCCAAATCCAAATCTCAACGGAGTCGAAATGTGGCTCTAATCACGGGTACATTGATTGTGACGTGGTCCGAGATGCATGTCCACGACGTTGCAAATTCCTTTAAAAAATAAGAATGAGATGAGCCTCGCCGAATAAAAATACAAAATTGCGGGGCCCTCAGTAAATATTTGCTTTAAAATTGCTTAGACTTCGGGATGGACAGTTTAGCAAAATCCCACGGCCCTACCCAAAGTAGATGATACGCTAGTCGCTTTAGGCACGTCTTTAATAATTTAATTTTCTTAAACTCGGGTGCACATTTATGTGACCCAAATCCAAATCTCAACGGAGTCAAAGTGTGTCGACGACCACGGGTACATTCATTTTGACGCGGTTTGAGATACATTTTCACAACGTTGCAATTCCCTGTAAAAAAAATAATAATAATTAAGAAAGAGGTAAAAAGTTAAAATTTGCACATAAGTTCAATATGTATTAAATCAGATAATCAAGCCGAATATGACAGTTGAGCGACCGTGCTAGAACCACCGAACTCGGGAATGCCTAACACCTTCTCCCGGGTTAACAGAATTCCTTATCCGGATTTCTGGTACGCAGACTGTAATATGGAGTCATTCTTTTCCTCGATTCAGGATTAAAATTGGTGACTTGGGACACCCTAAAATCTCCCAAGTGGCGACTCTAAAATGAATAAACAAATCTCGTTTCGATTGTCCTTTAATTGGAAAAAACTCTTTGTACCCTCGCGGGGGCGAAAAAAGGAGGTGTGACATTGTGGATGGAGTGATATAAATTGATAAGTACAAAAGGCCTAAAGAAATGGGTTAGCTACATGTATATCACTGGAGCCTTTTGTTATAGCATGCTACAATTCAGAAAGGTAGAGTTGGCATTTATGTGAAAATAACAAAAGACAGGTGCCAGTTTTGGGTTCATCTCCATATCATCTTCAAAAGACCGACTTTCGTTTTCAAACTCTAGAAAAAAACTAACAAAATTTTATAACAAAATAATGAATCTTAAATGACCATATGAGCACAAAAAAAACCATGCTGAGAACTATTCGGATGAACCAGAAGGAACAAAACAAACATGGACATACAAAAATGCATTTTTAAACTTGATTATAACAAAGAACACTTAAAGTAATTAATTTATTTAAAACTATGCTAAAGAGAAAGTTGTAGTATCACCACTATAACTTCTACAGTACCATTTTGAAGCAGAAGAAGTTGAATCTTCACATGGTTAATTTAAGAAAATATGCAGGCAATAACATAAACTGAAGATAAGATCCTTCCACTAACACAATCTATTTTTTTTTACATCTTAATGTTGACAAATTGTTCAACTTCACATACTTTTTAAAATTTCAAAATATGAACATGGTGCTACATGAGCTTGAAATCTAAATGTAAACAAAACAATACATGCTGGTTACAAGTCATGAGCCAAGAAAAATAAAAAAAGAAAAAAAACGAGACAGAGTCATGAACATACTAAAATAACGTTAACATTTGCAAATCTCAATTCACTCAATCAAAGAAACATCATTCATACGAACAGATTAAATACGAAAGAAACTTTATCAAAAGAACCAAATCAATTTGCTTTTACTTCAATAAAGATGCTCCGATATTTTTTAACTCAAGAGCTTGAATTACATACCTATAAGAGAGTGAATTCAAATGAATAAAATCTGAAAGTTGTAGAGTCAATACAGCAGCAACAACAAAATCTCTATCAACTCTTCTTCAAACCCAAGATTCAAGGCCCGAAATATTGAAAGAAAAATTTAATGACCTAAATTTCTCTCCTCACCCTTTCTTTTTTTTTTCCTTCTCTCTTCTCAAATTTTCTCTTCTATTTATAGCAAAATTTTCGAGATTTTTCAGATTTTTTTAAAAAAATATTTTATTATTTTATTATTTTTTAATTAAAAGAAATCTCACTTACAAATTGCTTATTTTTTTATAAAAAGAAATCTCACCTTTCTTTACTTTTATTTTTTAAATTTCAACTTTAATTACTTTTATCTTATTTAAAATCTCACATTTTTTACTTTTTAAAAGAGAATTCCACTTTATTTAACTTTTCTTAAAAAAAAAACAATCCACTTTCTTTTGCTTTTCTTTTAAAAATGCTACTTTCTTTTACTTTAATTTTTTTAATTTTCAGATACCTTTATATTTGTTTTTTAATTCCAACTTTCTTTTACTTTTTATTTTTTTAAAATTTCCACAAAATTTACTTTTATTTTTTTAATTTTCTACTTTCTTTTACTTTTTAAAAGAGAATTCCACCTACTTTTACTTTTATTTTTTTTATTCAATACTTCCCTTTTTCTTATTTTTTAAATCACTCCTGAAAATTAAAAAAAATTAATATTTTTTCGCGATTTTTTTATTATTTTAAAATAAAAATAAAAATAAAATAATATTAATAGTAATAATTCACCTTTTAAATTTTATATTTTTACCCTATAATAAAAAGTGTAATAAAGCTAAAAATTGTAGGTTAAAACCCATAAAATATTTACATAGAAGAAGTGATAAAAAATTAAATATTATAAAAAATTAGGTGCTCACAAGGCTCAGGAGATATCACTTCTGGTAAGTTAGGTTTATCTCCTTTACGTGCATCTCACATGTTTGAGTTGATCATATCATTTTTAAATAATATTTAAGCATTAATTAATAGTAACTAGTGTTAGGGAAAATGTATTCCGTCTAAGTAAAAAAAGTTTAGCATATGAGAGGAAATTTACTTGACGTGAATGATGTTAAAAAAAGAATAATTAATAGTCGAAGAATACAGTATCCCTTGATTCCGGGAAGAAGATTTTGGCGACTTTTAAATGTGTAACAAAAGAAAAGAAAAAGGTAAATAAAAAAGACCAAACGTATAATAAAGGTATATCCGTTTGGTAAACAGAGGTATCTTTGAATATTTGTGCAAAAAATCATGAGAATTCTTTGATTGATTTTCACCGTAAATGGCGATAACTGTTTGGCTTCTTTCACAAAATTTGGACCTACTGAATCAGACATTTATCACAAACATTCTTTTTTTGAAAAACTTTTTTCCAATTACACGGAGAGTAAAAAAAATAAACCGGCCATTTCATTTTTATATTTTATAGTCCGTATACTTAAAATATATATAATATATTGAATATACACAGTTATATATATAATACATTCATCAATTATTTTTTATTTAAAATATTAAGTGGGCGATTATTTGAATTAATTAAAAAAAGCGGAAACGAGGAGAGTGAGAATTGAATCAGACCTATCAGGTAAAATCTACTCACGTCTTCACTAAACCATGATTTAAAATACTCACTGTGACAGATTTTTCCTCTACCATTTTCTTTGAGAGTTATGATAACATTAATCAAAGTATGATTAGATTTTTGTGCTCACCATTTTCTTTATGTTGTCGAAACATTAATAAAAATATGATATATTCCCTTCGTCACTAGGATGCTTTTGGACAAATACAGCTTGCTGGGTTCCAGGAACCACCACTACCACACGCCATGCTTCTTGATTTGGTGTGGGTCATCATCAATTTAATGAGTCACAAACGGTTACAAGAACTCAAGCACGAATCTAAAATTTTAATTTTATGGATTAATATTTAAAGTTTTTATTTGAACATATTATATTTTAAAATTATGAGTTTATATTTACCATTTAATATAAATTTAATAAATTTATGCTCTGCATCAAAAGTATTTAGTTCAGTTGAACCCGGTAACTCTATGTTGCATTCGCCCCTGATTATGAGGCAAGCAAATTTATAAAATATTGTAAGTAAATTGAAAGAGATAATATTGTATATTATCCTCACATCGTCCTAATTTATGTGATAGTTTTTTCTTTTTAATCAGTTCTATAAAAAATTATATCTTAATATATTTAATAATAGTTTAATTATAGACTCCTTATTTTGTTTTAATGTAATGATTTATAAAGTACAAGTTTTAAAAATCATTCTTTCGTTTGTAAATTCCATGTTAATCAAATACGATCACATAAGTCAGTGAGTGGGCCAATAAATCGATGGGTCTCTATGATCACATAAGTCAGTGAGTGGGCCAATAAATCGATGGGTCTCTATCCTCCTTTGGGCAATCTGGCTAATGGCAAATCAGCCGTCACGATGGACCTGATATAATTCATCACACGTAGCTTATTTAGTATATATATATATTACGTGTATATATGTACATGTGTATATTTATGTATTTACGTACGTATAGGTCAAAATAGGTTATGCCGAGACTGCTATTATTGCTTATAGTCACCCCAAAGAGGAGTCAAGCTTGCGTGGTCTTCACATGGGCAGTGATGGAGCTGAGTTCTCGCTGTATTGGTCAAAATCTGACCACCCCGACCAGGCTGTCCACGATCCCCATTTTAGCAATCGGGTAATGAAAGTCAATAAAGTCCACTTCATTTTTCCTTCACAATATCCGACAAATCGAAAAGAGCAACACCTGGAATCACGACCAGAACGCACCGCTGGCCCGAGCGCGTTAAATCACGCTGAGGATAAAGGGATTTCAATGATATATATATATAGCCCAGGAAGGCTTTCAAGTGGGGGGGGGGGGGGGGTCTCCATTTTTTCCCACATAAGGAAAATAAGAACAAAGCTCCATTCTTGTATCTTGTACAAAAAAAAAGCAATTGTAATATTCTTTCCTCAGGGACTGAGGAAGAAGGCAATATTGAATCTTAATGAGATTGTCGATATTTTCACCAACCCCTACACATTTATTATTATGAAATCTCTTGGTCTGGAATCAATTAAGTTTGACTACAATTTACCCCTTCATTTTGATTGATTTGTCCAAAAAGAGTCAAACATCTTTTGAGTCAAACAATTTGGCGCCGTCTGTGGGGATTTCCTAGTGAAAACTCCTAGTTTTTCCCAGATCAAAGCTGAGAAACACAATTATTCACCAAGAGAAGCACGAAAGGAGAATCTAACTCACACGAGACATGGGAATAGCGCGTTGAGGGAAGGAGAAACAAATGAATTCACGAAACCTGGAATTCCTCGCCCCATCAGCTGCGAATATCCTGAACAAGGCAAACGATGCTACAATCCGACTCCCCCCTCCCAACCGGACCACTGGACGAGAGCGAAGAACATCTCACCCTCACCTCCCACACTTCGTCAAAGTAAGCACATAAGATCCGCGTGGACGAATATACGCAAAGACATCTAGATTGAAGAACGAAAATCACTTTGATGCAGCCGAAGCCGTCCCTGCCGGCAACATCTCCGAGCTGAATGGCCGGAGTCAGACAGGAAATGAATAATGCGTGCATAGCGCGAGTGTCACGACCCGAATTTCCCACATTCGGGAGTCGTGATGGCGCCTACTAATACGAGCTAGGCAAGTAGGCAGAAAATAAGAACAAAGCTCCATTCTTGTATCTTGTACAGAAAAAAAAGCAATTATAATATTCTTTCCTCAGGGACTGAGGAAGAAGGCAATATTGAATCTTAATGAGATTGTCGATATTTTCGCCATCCCCTACACATTTATTATTATGAAATCTCTTGGTCTCGAATCAATTAAGTTTGACTACGATTTACCCCTTCATTTTGATTGATTTGTCCAAAAAGAGTCAAACATCTTTTGAGTCAAACAATTTGGCACCGTCTGTGGGGATTTCCTAGTGAAAACTCCTAGTTTTTCCCAGATCAAAGCTGAGAAACACAATTATTCACCAAGAGAAGCACGAAAGGAGAATCTAACTCACACGAGACATGGGAATAGCGCGTTGAGGGAAGGAGAAACAAATGAATTCACGAAACCTGGAATTCCTCGCCCCATCAGCTGCGAATATCCTGAACAAGACAAACGATGCTACAATCCGACTCCCCCCTCCCAACCGGACCACCGGACGAGAGCGAAGAACATCTCACCCTCACCTCCCACACTTCGTCAAAGTAAGCACATAAGATCCGCGTGGACGAATATACGCAAGGACATCTAGATTGAAGAACGAAAATCACTTTGATGCAGCCGAAGCCATCCCTGCCGGCAACATCTCCGAGCTGAATGGCCGGAGTCAGACAGGAAATGAATAATGCGTGCATAGCGCGAGTGTCACGACCCGAATTTCCCACCCTCGGGAGTCGTGATGGCGCCTACTAATACGAGCTAGGCAAGTAGGCAGAAAATAAGAACAAAGCTCCATTCTTGTATTTTGTACAGAAAAAAAAGCAATTATAATATTCTTTCCTCAGGGACTGAGGAAGAAGGCAATATTGAATCTTAATGAGATTGTCGATATTTTCGCCATCCCCTACACATTTATTATTATGAAATCTCTTGGTCTGGAATCAATTAAGTTTGACTACGATTTACCCCTTCATTTTGATTGATTTGTCCAAAAAGAGTCAAACATCTTTTGAGTCAAATAATTTGGCGCCGTCTGTGGGGATTTCCTAGTGAAAACTCCTAGTTTTTCCCAGATCAAAGCTGAGAAACACAATCATTCACCAAGAGAAGCACGAAAGGAGAATCTAACTCACACGAGACATGGGAATAGCGCGTTGAGGGAAGGAGAAACAAATGAATTCAGGAAACCTGGAATTCCTCGCCCCATCAGCTGCGAATATCCTGAACAAGACAAACGATGCTACAATCCGACTCCCCCCTCCCAACCGGACCACCGGACGAGAGCGAAGAACATCTCACCCTCACCTCCCACACTTCGTCAAAGTAAGCACATAAGATCCGCGTGGACGAATATACCAAGGACATCTAGATTGAAGAACGAAAATCACTTTGATGCAGCCGAAGTCGTCCCTGCCGGCAACATCTCCGAGCTGAATGGCCGGAGTCAGACAGGAAATGAATAATGTGTGCATAGCGCGAGTGTCACGACCCGAATTTCTCACCCTCGGGAGTCGTGATGGCGCCTACTAATACGAGCTAGGCAAGTCAATTATTTGCACAATTTACCTTTTTACCCATTTTATATTCATTAACAATTTCGAAGTATTAACATTTATACAACGGAATTTAACATAAGCGGAAGAAAAAAAAGCAATAAGCTATCAAAACATGAATCCAATACAACTGTTTGAATCTCGACTACCCAGAACTGGTGTCACAGTTTCACAGACGGTCTAAGAACACTACAAATAAAGGTCTGAAAGAAATAAATACAACACTATCTTTGGAAATGCATGAAAGAAACAGGAATAGTAGATGGAAGGAGACACCAAGGCTTGCGGACGCCTGTAGGGCTACCTCGGATCGCCTGATGAACAAGAATCAGCAATTCCACCGCGGTCCGAAGTCTACAACACTAGGGTCTGCACAAAAGAGTGCAGAGTATAGTATTAGTACAACTGACTCCATGTGCTGGTAAGTGCCTAGCCTAACCTCGGTGAAGTAGTGACGAGGCTAGGACCAGACTACCAAATAAACCTGTGCAGTATATAATGTACATCGGAAAAATAAAATAGAAATGAACAAGTAAGGATGGGAGGGGATACATGCTACGGGGGTATACCAGTATTAACAGTAAATCAAGAGTAACAGTCTAAGGGCAGCTTAGAATTCACAATAAAACAAAAGAAACTGATATTCAAGCTAAACACAATTGTATCAATAATTGTTGCTGCGCGCAACCCGATCACAATATATAACAACACTGTTGCGGCGTGCAACCCGATCCACATATATCATTGTTGCGGTGTGCAATTCGATCCATAAACATTTATCATTGTTGCAGCGTGCAACCCGATCCATAACATTTATCATTGTTGCGGCGTACAACCTGATCCACATATATCATTATTGCGGCGTGCAACCCGATCCACATATAATATTATTGTGGCGTGCAACCCGGTCCACATATAATATTTACAATTATAACGACAGCATAAGTAATAACGTCCCGGCGATGGAGAAACAGCTATAACCAAACTTGTTACAACATCTAACTATCTCAGCTATAATCAAACTTGTTACAACATCTAACTACCTCAGCTATAACCAAACTTGTTCCCCGAGAATAACCATAATCCTTACCCAACGCAAAGAGTCATCAACCTAAGCATCCGTAATATCAACTAAGAACACAATGCAAGGGAACCACAACTCAACAATAGCCCGGCAATGGGGCAACATAATGATCTCTTCTCTTTCTCACCTTTACTTCACAATTCACTTCACAACTCGAGCCAATGCTCTAGAGGTTCAATTATCACTTATACTTTCACAATTCGTTATACAACTTGAGCCAACGCTCCTCAATGTTCATAGGTCACAATTCTTTCCACAAACTTTACCCAGCAATAGAAACTTTTACCAAGGAAAGAATAATACAACGAAGTCATGAAAATCACAATATAAGACTCACGGTCATGCTCGACACCAACGTATAGATACTCGTCACCATACCTATACGTCGTACTCAACAAGAAACAAATAGAAAATAGGACACAACTCCTAATCCCTCAAGCTAATGTTAGACCAAACACTTACCTCGATGCCACGAACACAATTCAAGCCCCAACTATAGCTTTACCTCGTGATTCCACCACCAATTCGCTTGTATCTAGTCACAAGTTACTTAATTACATCAATAAATGCTAAATGAATCAATTTGAATGCATGAAGATGCGCTTTCCAAAGTTTTGCCCAAAAAGTCAAAAATTGCCCCCGGGCCTACATGGCCAAAACCCGAGGTTCGAACCAAAATCCGATTACCCATTCCCCCACGAACCCAAATATATAATTTGTTTTGAAATCGGACCTCAAATCGAGGTCCAAATCCCCAATTTTTGAAAAACTTAGGTTCTACCCAAAACACCCAATTTCCCCCATGAAAATCATTGATTTTAAGTTGAAATCATATTAAAAGATGTTAATAATTGAAGAAAATGAGTTAAAAATAACTTACAATTTATTTGGAGAAGAAGAAGCCTTTGAAAAATCGCTCTAGTGTGTTTATGTTTTGAGAGAATATGAAAAATGAGTTTAAAATCGTCTAAGTATAAAAGTTGCAGGTCTCAGATGTGGGAATTGCGAACCCCGACCTCTGCTAGCTTGGAAATTGCGAAGGGAAGCTCGCATTTGCGAACCCTTAGGAAATCTGGGTTTTTTACATCTGCGAAAGGGACCCTCGCATTTACGAGGTCGGAATTGCGGAGCACAACTCACATTTGCGAGATAAGGCAGGCCTGGGCTGGTTCGCATTTACGATATCGCATTTGCGAGTCAGGCCTGATCACACCAGCAAAAATCCTTCAATTTTTCTAAGTTCAAAATGCACCCCGTGGCCTATCCAAAACTCACCCGAGCCCTCGAAGCTCCAAATCAAATATACACACAAGTTCAAAAACATCCTACGGACTTATTCTTTTACTCAAATCACCAAAATAACATTATGAACATCGAATTAAACCTCAAGATCAATGAAATTTTCTCAAAACTTCTTTAAACATCAAATTTGCATTTAAGGTACGAATCACGTCAAACGGATTTTGTTTCTCACCAAACTTCACAGAATTATCTTAAATCACATATAAGACCTGTACCGGACGCCAGAACCAAAATATGGGCCCGATAACAATATGTTATAATTTTGATTCATTTCCAAATCCTTTAAACAATTTCAGAAAATAATTTTCTTTAAAAATTCATTTCTCGGGCTTGAGACCTCGAAATTCGAATCCGGGCATACGCTCAAATCCCATATTTTCCTACGGACCATCAAATCATGGGTCCGGGTCCGTTTATCCAATACGTTGATCAAGGTCAAATTAATTCATTTTATAGTCAAAATTTATCATTTTCACAGATTTTCACATTTAGGCTTTTCGGCTACGCGCCCGAACTGCGCATGCAAATCGAGGTGATGCTAAAAGAGGTTTTTAAAGCCACGGAGCGCAGAATTCCTATTAAAAACAAGTGATGACCTCGTGGGTCATCACATTCTCCACCTCTAAAACAACCGTTCATCCTCGAACGGACAAAAGAAGGAAGTACCTGAGTCGGGGAAAAGATGGGGATAACCGCTCCGCATATCAGACTCGGACTCCCAGGTTGATGCCTCAGGAGGCTAACCTCTCCACTAAACACGAACAGAAGAAAAACTCTTCGATCTCAACTGACGAACCTGCCGGTCTAGAATAGCTACCAGCTCCTCCTCACAAGACAAGTCCTTGTCCAACTGGACAGTGCTGAAATCTAACACGTGGGATGGATCGCCATGATACTTCCGAAGCGTGGACACATGAAACACTGGATGCACAACTGCTAAGCTCGGAGACAATCAAGTCTATAAGTCACCTCTCCCACTCGATCAAGAATCTCAAACGGGCCAATGAACCTAGGGCTAAGCTTGCTTTTCTTCTCAAATCTCATCACGCCCTTCATAGGCGACACTCGAAGCAATACCCGCTCACCGACCATGAATGCCAAATTACGAACCTTGCGGTCGGCATAACTCTTTTGCCTGGACTAAGCTGTACGAAGCCTATCCTGAATGATCCTGACCTTGTCTGAGGCCTCTTGAACCAGATCCGTACCCAATAATCGAGCCTCTCCCGGCTCAAACCATCCAACCGGAGACAGACACCGCCTACCATATAAAGCCTCATACGGAGCCATCTAAATACTCGACTGGTAGCTGTTGTTGTAGGCAAACTCTACTAAAGGCAAAAACTGATCCCACGAGCCTCCAAAGACAATGACATAAGCTCGGAGCATATCCTCCAAAATCTGAATAGTCTGCTCGGACTGTCCGTCCGTCTGAGGATGAAATGTTGTGCTCAACTCAACTCGTGTGCCCAATCCTCGCTAAAGTGCTCTCCAGAAATGGGAGGTAAACTGTGTAGCTTGATCCGAATTGATAGACTCGGGCACACCATAAAGACGAACAACCTCCCGGATATAGATCTCAGCTAACCTCTCAGAAGAATAGGAGACTTCCACAGGAATAAAATACGCTGACTTGGTCAGTCTATCAACAATAACCCACACTGCATCGAACTTCCTCTGAGTTCGTAGAAGACCAATAACGAAGTCCATAGTGATACGCTTCCACTCAGGAATCACAATCTTCTGAAATGAACCACCGGGCCTCTGATGTTCGTACTTTACCTACTGACAATTCACACCGAGCCACATATGCAACGATATCCTTCTTCAATCTCCGCCACCAATAATGCTGCTGCAAATCCTGATACATCTTCGCGGTGCTCGGATGAATAGAGTACCGGGAGCTATGGGCCTCCTCTAAAATCAACTCTCGGAGCCCATCCACATTAGGTACACAAACTCGACCCTGCAATCTCAAAACTCCATCATCCCCTAAGGTAACCTGCTTGGCACCTCTGTGCTGCACCGTGTCTCTAAGGACACACAAATAAGGATCATCATATTGCCGATCACGGATACACTTCAATAAAGAAGAACGAGTGACCGTGCAAGCTAATACCCGACTGGGCTCAGAAACATCTAACCTCACAAATTGATTGGCCAAGGCCTGAACATCCAAAGCAAGCAGTCTCTCACCGACCGGAATATAAGCAAGATTGCCCATACTGACTGACTTCCTACTCAAAGCATCGGCCACCACATTGGCCTTTCCCGGATGAGATAAGATGGTAATATCATAGTCTTTCAACAACTCCAACCACCTCCTATGCCTCAAATTCAACTCCTTTTGCTTGAACAAGTACTGTAGACTCTTGTGATCCGTGAACACCTCACATGCCACTCCATATAGATAGTGCCTCCAAATCTTCAATGCGTGAACAATGGCTGCCAACTCCAAATCATGAACCGAATAGTTCTTCTCATGAATCTTCAACTGCCGCGAAGCATAGGCAATGACCTTGCCATCCTGCATCAACACTGCGCCAAGTCCAATACGAGATGCATCACAATAAACTGTATAAGGCCTTGAACCTGTGGGCAAAACCAACACCGATGTCGTAATCAAAGCTGTCTTGAGCTTCTGAAAGCTCGCCTCATACTCGTCCGACCATCTGAATGGGCATCCTTCTGGGTCAACCTGGTCATTGGGGCTGCGATAGATGAGAACCTCTCCACGAACCGACAATAGTAGCCTGCCAATACCAAGAAACTTCGGATCTCTGTAGCTGATGCTGGTCTAGGCCAGTTCTTGACTGCCTTAATCTTCTTCGAATCAACCTGAATACCCTCTGCTGATACAACATGACCCAGAAATGCAACTGAACTCAACCAGAACTCACAATTTAAGAACTTAGCATATAACTGACTATCCCTCAGAGTCTAAAGAACCACTCTAAGATGTTGCTCGTGCTCATCCCGGCTGCGGGAATATATCAAAATATCATCAATGAAGACTATCACGAACAAATCCAAGTAAGCCCTGAACACTCGGTTCATCAAATCCATAAAAGCTGTTGGGGCATTTGTCAACCCGAATGACATCACCAAGAACTCATAATGCTCGTACCGAGTGCGGAAAGTTGTCTTAGGGACATCGGATGCCCTAACCCTCAACTAATGGTATCCAAATCTCAAGTCAATCTTCGAAAATACCTTGGCACCCTGAAGCTGATCAAACAAATCATCAATCCTCGGCATGGGTACTTATTCTTGATTGTAACCTCGTTCAACTGCCGGTAATCAATACACATTCTCATCGATCTGTCCTTCTTTTTAACGAACAACACCAGCGCACCCCAAGGCGAAACACTCGGCCTAATGAAACCCTTCTCAAGCAAGTCTTGCAACTGCTCCTTCAACTCTTTCAACTTAGGCGGGGCCATACGATACGGCAGAATAGAAATGGGTTGAGTGCCCAGAGCCAAATCAATGCAGAAATCAATATCCCTGTCGGGTGGCATACCCGGCAGGTCTGAAGTGAATACCTCAGGAAACTCACGAATAATGGGCACAAAATAAATAGAAGGAACATCAGCACTAGAATCACGAACATATGCGAAATAGGCCAAACACCCTTTCTTGACCATACGTCGAGCCTTCACATAAGAGACAACACTACAGGTAGAATGACCAGGAGTCCCTCTCTTCTATAAACGAGGTAAACCCGGTAAGGCTAAGGTCACAGTCTTGGTATGACAGTCCATGATAGCGTGGTAAGGTAATAACCAGTCCATCCCTAATATGACATCAAAATCGACCATTTCCAAAAGAAGCAAATCTATATGAGTCTCAATACCTCCAATCACAACTATACATGAATGATGGACTCGATCTACCACAATAGAATCACCCACCGGTGTAGACACATAAACATGATCACTCAAAGAATCACTAGGCATGACCAGATACGGTGCAAAATAAGAGGACACATACGAGTACGTGGACCCTGGATCAAACAACATTGAAGCATCTCTATCACAAACCAGATCCGTACCTGTAATAACTGCATCAGAAGCCTCAGCCTTAGGCCTGGATGGAAGAGCATAGCATCGGGCCTGGGCCCCACCACCCTGAACTACATCTCTGGGACGGTCTACTTCTATCTGGCCTCCACCCCTAGCGGTCCGAGCTCCACCTCTAACACCTCTACCTCCACCTCTAGCACCTCTACCCTCACCTCTAACTGGCTGGGCGGGCTGTGAAACACTCAGTGCCTGAACCATGGCACGAGAACCTTGCTGCTGAGAACTGCTCGGTGCTCGAGGGCAATACCTAGCAATATGCCTCGTGTCACCACAAGTAAAACAAGCCCTCGGCTGCTGGGGATGATGAACCTAGAAACTCTGAAGCGGCGGTGCATTGATAGGAGCTGGTGATGCGCTGTATGACTGCTGATCAGAATACTACATCTGAGAACCACAGCCACTTGAAGCACCGTGAGAGACCTGAAGTGCTGACCGAAAAGGCCTAGGAGGATGGCCTCTACCAAATGAATCCCTACCTCTAGACGAAGTACCACTGAATCTCCCTGAATGACGGGGCCTCTTGTCCGACCCATGACCACCTCCTTGCGATAGAACCATCTCTAGTCTCCTGGCCACATTGGCTGCCTCCTGAAAAGATATCTCACTCCTAGTCTCCCTAGCCATCTGAAGACAAATCGGCCGAATAAGTCCATCAATGAACCTCCTCACCCTCTCTCTCTCGATGGGAAGTATGACAAGAGCATGACGACTTAGGTCGATGAATCCTGTCTCATACTGGGTAACAGTCATAGAACCCTACTGGAGACGCTCAAACTGCCTCCGATAGGCCTCTCTCTGAGTGATGGGGAGGAACTTCTCCATAAATAGCTGAGTAAACTACTCCCAAGTCAAAGCTGGTGATTCGGCTGGTCTAGCCAAATAGAAATCCCTCCACCAAGTCTTGGCGGATCCAGACAAACGAAAAGTGGCAAAATCGACCCCATTGATCTCAACTATCCCCATGTTCCTGAGAACCTCGTGACAACTGTCTAGATAATCCTAGGGATCCTCAATAGATGCATCGCTAAAAGTAGTAGTGAAGAGCTTGGTGAACCTATCCAACCTCCATAAAGCCTCCGAAGACGTAGCTGACCTATCACCGGTTTGAGCTGTTGCTCAGCTGAAAAAGCGGTACGTGACCTCGCCATGCACGAAAGGACAAGAGTAGGTGTTTCAATTTAGCACTGAGAGAACAAAATCGCACGACAGGAAAGAATGAATGTGAAGTTTCTCCTAACTATGTAGCCTCTAGGGATAAATACAGATGTCTCCGTACCGATCCCTCAGACTCTACTAAGCTTGTCTGTGAACGGTGAGACCCATGTAACCTAGAGCTCTAATACCAGCCTGTCATGACCCAGATTTCCCAACCTCAAGAATCGTGATGACACCTACTAATATGAGCTAGGCAAGCCAATTATTTGTACAATTTACCTTTTTACCCATTTTATATTCATTAACAATAATAACATTTAAACAACGAAATTTAATATAAGCGGAAGAAAAAAAAGCAATAAGCTATCAGAACATGAATCCAATACAACTATTTGAATATCGACTACCCAGAACTGGTGTCATAGTTTCACAGATGGTCTAAGAACACTACAAATAAAGGTGTGAAAGAAAAAAATACAACATTGTCTCTGGAAATGCATGAAAAAAATAGGAATAGTAGATGGAAGGAGACGCCAAGGCCTGCAGACGCCTGCAGGGCTACCTCGGGTCGCCTGATGAACAAGAATTAGCAATCCCACCGCGGTTCGAAGTCTACAACACTGGGGTCCGCACAAAAGAATACAGAGTGTAGTATCAGCACAACCGATCCCATGTGCTGGTAAGTGCCTAGCCTAACCTCGGTGAAGTAGTGACACGGCTAGGACCAGACTACCAAATAAATCTGTGCAGTATATAATGTACATCGGAAAATAAAATAGAAATGAACAAGTAAGGATGGGAGGGGATACATGCTACAGGGGTATACCAGTATTAATAGTAAATCAAGAGTAACAGTCTAAGGGCAGCTTAGAATTCACAGCAAAACAAAAGAAACTGATATCCAAGCTAAACACACTTGTATCAATAATTGTTGCGGCACGCAACCCGATCCCAATATATAACAACACTGTTGCGGCATGCAACCCGATCCATATCATTTATCATTGTTGCGGCATGCAATCCGATCCACATATATCTTTGTTGCGGCGTGCAACCCGATCCATAACATTTATCATTGTTGCAGCGTGCAACCCGATCCACATATATCATTGTTGCGGCGTGCAACCCGATCCATAACATTTATCATTGTTGCGGCGTACAACCTGATCCACATATATCATTATTGCGGCGTGCAACCCGATCCACATATAATATTATTGTGGCGTGCAACCCGGTCCACATATAATATTTACAATTATAACGAGAGTCCCGACAAGGGATCAATAAGGTCTACACTATCCCGGCAAGGGATCCGACAGCATAAGTAATTACGTCCTGGCAATGGAAAAACAGCTATAACAAAACTTGTTACAACATCTAACTACCTCAGTATAATCAAACTTGTTACAACATCTAACTACCTCAGCTATAACTAAACTTGTTCCCCGAGAATAACCATAATCCTTACCAACGCAAAGAATCATCAACCTAAGCATTTGTAATATCAACTAAGAACACAATGCAAGGGAACCACAACTCAACAATAGCCCGGCAAGGGGGCAACATAATGATCTCTTCTCTTTCTCACCTTTACTTCACAATTCACTTCACAACTCGAGCCAATGCTCTAGAGGTTCAATTATCACTTATACTTTCACAATTCGTTATACAACTTGAGCCAACGCTCCTCAATGTTCATAGGTCATAATTCTTTCCACAAACTTTACACAACAATAGAAACCTTCACCGAGGCATGAATAACACAACGATGTCATGAAAATCACAATATAAGACTCATGGTCATGCTCGACACCAACGTATAGATACTCGTCACCATGCCTATACGTCGTACTCAACAAGAAACAAATAGCAAATAGGACACAACTCTTAATCCCTCAAGCTAAGGTTAGACCAAACACTTACCTCGATGCCACGAACACAATTCAAGCCCCAACTATAGCTTTACCTCGTGATTCCACCACCAATTCGCTCGTATCTAGTCACAAGTTACTTAATTACGTCAATAAATGCTAAATGAATCAATTTGAATGCTTGAAAATGAGTTTTCCAAAGTTTTGCCCAAAAAAGTCAAAAATTGCCCCCAGGCCCACATGGTCAAAACCCGAGGTTCGAACCAAAACCTGATTACCCATTCCCCCACGAGCCCAAATATATAATTTATTTTGAAATCGGACCTCAAATCGAGGTCCAAATCCCCAATTTTTGAAAAACCTAGGTTCTACCCAAAATACCCAATTTCCCTCATGAAAATCATTGATTTTAAGTTGAAATCATGTTAAAAGATGTTAATGATTGAAGAAAATGAGTTAAAAATGACTTACAATTGATTTGGAGAAGAAAAAGCCTTTAAAAAATCGCTCTAGTGTGTTTATGTTTTGAGAGGATATGAAAAATGGGTTTAAAATCGTCTAAGTATAAAAGTTGCAGGTCTCAGATGTGGGAATTGCGAACTGGGGTTCGCAATTCGCATTTGCGAACCCCGACCTTTGCTGGCTTGGAAATTGCGAAGGGAAGCTCGCATTTGCGAACCCTTAGGAAATCTGGATTTTTTGCATTTGCGAAAGGGGACCCTCGCATTTGCGGAGCACAACTCGCATTTGCGAGATAAGGCAAGCCTGGGCTGGTTCGTATTTGCGACCAAGCCCTCGCATTTGCGAGCCAGGCTTCGCAAATGCGAAGCCTGCAGGCCTGATCACACCAACAAAAATCCTGCAAAATTTCTAAGTTCAAAATGCACCTCGTGGCCTATCCAAAACTCACCCGAGCCCTCGGGGCTCCAAACTAAATATACACACAACCTCAAAAACATCCTATGGACTTATTCGTGTACTCAAATCACCAAAATAACATCATGAACATCGAATTAAACCTCAAGATCAATGAAATTTTTTCAAAACTTCTTTAAACATCAAATTTGCATTTAAGGTCTGAATCACGTCAAACGGATTTCGTTTCCCACCAAACTTCACCCAATTATCTTAAATAACATATAAGACATGTACCGGGCGCCAGAACCAAAATACAGGCCCGATACAAACATGTTCTAATCAAGATTCATTTCCAAATCCTTTAAACAATTTCAGAAAATAATTTTCTTTAAAAATTCATTTCTCGGGCTTCGCGGAATTCGATTTCTGGCATACGCCCAAGTTCCATATTTTCCTATGGACCCTCCGGAACTGTCAAATCACGGGTCCGGGTCCGTTTACCCATAACGTTGACCGAGGTCAAATTAATTCATTTTATAGTCAAAATTTATCATTTTTCATAGATTTTCACATTTAGGCTTTCCGGCTACGTGGTCGTGCTGCACACGCAAATCGAGGTGATGCTAAAAGAGGTTTTTAAAGCCTCGAAACGCAAAATTCCTGTTAAAAACAAGTGATGATCTCTTGGGTCATCACAACGAGCCTATGCCAAATGTTGACGCCTCGTGTCCACCAGTTTTGAACCATCTGATGCAAGCAATACCAAACAAACTGGGACTCCCACGGAAGATGTCTGACCCTCCACAAACTAGAAAGGTTCGACCTCGCTCGAACGTCGATGGGTTGTTATTTCGATAAGTTCGAAATAACACCCTTTAAGGCCAAGGGCCTTCGCCATCAAACGAAAGAAGGGGTTCGACCTCGCTCGAACATCGATGGACCGTTATTTCGATGAGTTCGAAATAACACCCTTTAAGGCCAAGGGCCTTTGCCATCAAAGAAAAAGGAAAGGTTCGACCTCGCTCGAACGTCGTCGGGCTGTTATTTCGATAAGTTCGAAATAACACCCTTTTAGGCCAAGGGCCTTCGCCATCAAACGAAAGAAGGGGTTCGACCTCGCTCAAACGTCAACGGACCATTATTTTGATAAGTTCGAAATAACACCCTTTAAGGTTAAGGGCCTTCGCCATCAAACGAAAGAAGGGGTTCGACCTCGCTCGAACGTCGACGGGCTGTTATTTCGATAAGTTCGAAATAATACCCTTTTAGGCCAAGGGCCTTCGCCATCAAATAAAAAGTAAAGGATCGATCTCGCTCAAACGTCGACGGGCTGTTATTTCGATAAGCTAGAAATAACACCCTTTAAGGCTAAAGGCCTTCGCCATCAAACGAAAGAAGGGGTTTGACCTCGCTCGAACATCGACAGGTTGTTATTTCGATAAGTTTGAAATAACACCCTTTTAGGACAAGGGCCTTCGCCATCAAAGAAAAAGGAAAGGTTCGACCTCGCTCGAATGTTGACAGGCTGTTGTTTCGATAAGTTTGAAATAACACCTTTTAAGGCCAAAGGCCTTCGCCATCAAACGAAAGAAGGGTTTCGAACTCGCTCGAACGTTGACGGGTTGTTATTTCGATAAGTTCAAAATAACTCCCTTTAAGGCCAAGGGCCTTCGCCAAAAAGGAAAAGAGTTTGACCACCACCGGAAGAAAAGAAAAATCGGGACTCGTCGGGCGAGCCTTTGTCTCGCTCCGAGGCCATGCACAGTTAGAATAAAAAGTGAAGTACAAGGCAAATAGAGAAGAAGGAAACTTTTATTTATGCAATGTCATAGTGCGGGCTATCGCTGCTTATACATGGTCCGGGCCAACCAATAAAATAAAGGGAATGAAGAAGAGAAAAAGAAAACGGAATGAACAGACGACAATCAACAAATAAAATAAAAATAAAAACAAAGGACAACACTCTTTATTCGGCGTCATCACCGCCACTATCGTCACCAACTCCACGAGGCTCATCATTATTATCATCCGCACCCTCATTGACTTCGGGTGTCGCCACATCGTATCCACAGTTGATGTGAGCCTCGCGAGCCTTCGCTAGCGCTTCCTCGTAAGCAGCCTCGGCCATGGTGCCCGCCTCCTACAAACTCTAATAGATGTCCCACTGGGCTTCAGCATAAACCCAGAGCTCATGCACTTGGAGAGGAATGGCAACAGAGGACGACGCAACCTGGGCCTATAGTCGTGCATTTTCCGCCTCCAAGACCGCGACTCGATCTCCCAAAATCGACACCTCCTGATCAATCATTCCAATGCGTTCCTCGAGCCTCACCTCCCTAAGGGTAGCTGTCGCTCTCTCCGACTCCTGTTTAGATTGGAGTACGCGGATGGTGTCCTCCAAGGCCGCTGCCCTCGCCAAAGCCTCAGACCAAGCTCTCTCAATGTTCTCCAAACCAGCGACTTTGCTCGCCATCGCGGTCAATTTTCTCATCCACTCTGTACTCATCGCCTCAATTTTGACCAAGTTCTGGTCCATCTCTGACTGCATTGACCTCAACCTACCCTGCAAATGCTCACATTTCGCCGCGATCCCCTTGCCCAACTCGAGCTCCTTGAGTTCTCTCTTACTACGGATCGTTTGCATCAATTCCTGGTCCTTTTTTCCAACTCCTCACCAAGAGCCCGATTACGGGGATTCGTCCTCAGCCGCTCATGCATCTCGCGACATCTATCGCGATAGTGATGGTACTTCTCCAGCATCTTCAAGAAAATCCTTGCCCGGACGTTGGCCCTGTGAATACTTTCTACCTCTACCATGTATGTTTGAGAATCATAAGGACGGGGTTAAACTAATACTTTCAAATAGGGGAAAAGGCCTAAAGCTAAAACAAAATGCAATGCACCCTCAAGCCCATGACGGCTACCTCATCCCTCAACTCAGCATTGGGGATATCCTGAAGGGACTCATTCTCAGCTTCTGAACATAAAAGGCTGAATTGTGGCACCAAATCCTCCCGCTCTGCCAAGAGGTTAACGCCGAAAGGGATCTGAAGAATACGAGTCGAGCCCCCCGCATGAACCACCGAATGAGTAAGGCCCTCCTCAAACATCCTGACATCATTAGGATCCAGGTCTGACTCGGACTCATAATCGTCAACCATCACGCCTTTTCCCCTTTCCGTTGCCGAAGGAGGAGCACGGTCCACTGCAGAAGAGGAGGGCACGCCTGAAATCACAACAACGGCGCCAGAGGTCTGTTTCTCTACCACGACAAGGCGTTGATCATCAGTAACAACAGGGACTTCTGGCTAAGCCACGACATCAGACGGAGTTTCCAAGCGCTGACCGTCGGCGCCAATTTCAACAATCCGCTCCGCCTCTATGGGAGACGCTACAACAACATCTTCTCCTGAACCCGTCGGGGGAGAATCATCCAGGTGAATCACTGTCGGAGGCGCCATCTCAAACTCTACTCTCCGTCTCTTCAATGGCCCTTCCTCCTCCCCAATCGATGGTGACTCATTCATAGGACGGACGGCAACCTCGTCCTGAGAAGCGGCCCTCGCTGGAGTATCCAAGGCCGCAGATTCAACAGAAGTAGCCCTCGACGAAGGGCGTGCAACAGGTATAGCAACAAGACAAGAGGATGCGGCCGCTGGCGAAAGGCTAGCTGAGGGGACCTTGCTCTCTGCACCCTCCCTAACAACAACGAACGATACATAAGAGGCTAAACAACAAAAAATGGGGGGGGGGGGACAGTAGATAAGGACGTTATCTCACCTGTAAGAGGCTTGTATCCAAACCTCTCATGGAAAGTCGACCAGGTACGAACTCCCATTGTGTGGGGAAGAATGGCCTCCACCCATTCGCGAATCCCTTCAATAGGCAGCGGGGGAAATCTCTCAGCTGTAGAAAAACAAAGCAGTTTAGCATCCACGGAAAATGGTCGAACATTTCATTAATTAAAGACTCAAACTTACGGGAAAAGTTCCATCTCTCGGGGAATCCCGTCGGGTCCGCCACAATATGCTCGGTCCGCACATAAAAGTAATTTTCATGGAAACAACGATTGGATCTATTGTCCATCGTCACCACTAGACCCTTTGATCACCGAGGATGCGTGTCACACCTCCTTTTTCCGCACCCGCGGGGGTACAAGGGAGTTTTTTCCAATTAAAGGACAATCGAAACGGGATTGGTTTATTTATTCAGAGTCGCCACTTGGGAGATTTAGGGTGTCCCAAGTCACCAATTTTAATCCCGAATCGAGGAAAAGAATGACTCCATATTACAGTCTGCGTACCAGAAATCCGGATAAGGAATTCTGTTAACCCGGGAGAAGGCGTTAGGCATTCCCGAGTTCCGTGGTTCTAGCATGGTCGCTCAACTGTTATATTCGGCTTGATTATCTGATTCTATACAAATATGAACTTACATGTAAATTTTAACTTTTTTACCGCTTTCATAATTATTATTATCAAGAATGTGAACATCGCTTAAAACATGTCTTTGGACTGCGTCACATGAAATGCACCCACAATCCGGAACATATTTTATTTGATGTTTTGGGATTTGGATTTGGGTCGCATGAAATGCACACCCAAGTTTAAGAAAGTAGATTATTAAACACGCACCTAAAGAGACTATCGTGTTATTATTTTGGGGAGGCCGTGAAATTCGCTAAACGGCCCTCCTGAATTCTAAGTAATTTAAAACAAGTATTTACTGAGGGCCCCGCAATTTGTATTTTTATTCGGCGAGGCTCATCTCATTCTTATTTTTTAAAAGGAATTTGCAACGTCGTGGACATGCATCTCGAACCACGTTACAATCAATGTAACCGCGATTTAGAGACACATTTCAACTCCGCTGAGATTTGGATTTGGGTCACGTAAATGTGCACCCGAGTTAGGGAGAATAAATTATTAAAGGCGCGCCTAAAGCAACTAGCGCATTATTATTTTGGGTAGGGCCGTGAAATTTGCTAATCGGCCCGTCCCGGAATCTAAGTATTTAATACATATATTTTGTGAGGGCCCCGCAATCTGTGCGTTTTCATTTGGCGAGGCTCGTCTCATTTTTATTATTATTATTTTTTTTAAAAAAAAAAGGGTAAACTTAAAGTTACTACATTTTTACTTTATCTATTTAAAGAGTTAATTCAAAGTTATTAAAATATATTGCAAGCCATGCTATACGTAACGCACTAGTGGTTTACAACACGTTCTATTTAACGTTGTTCCAAATTGGAGCTGGGTCACATGAGATGCACCCCCGGTTCCTTTATTCTAATTACATACAAACAACAATATTGCCACAAATCACTA
Source organism: Nicotiana tabacum (assembly GCF_000715075.1). Classification (NCBI taxonomy): domain Eukaryota; kingdom Viridiplantae; phylum Streptophyta; class Magnoliopsida; order Solanales; family Solanaceae; genus Nicotiana; species Nicotiana tabacum. The sequence continues at coordinate 90,521,806 of NC_134099.1, read as the reverse complement.
ATTTGACGCTATTTATAAACTATCACTCTTTTTCTTCTTAATCTAATTTAATGAAGTACAAGCTAATAATCTCACAAGCTAATAATCTCACAACCTAACAACAAATGGCAAAGCAACTAACAATCAGTGCTAAACAAGAATATAAACATTAACAACAGAACAAAACATTAACAATCAGTGATAAACTAACATGACAATATAAATTTTAAGATACGACAAATATATTACTACTACTCAGATTTACCTAGACAAAACGTGCAAGCAAAGAACACTCCGAGCCAACAAAAAGTAGCATGAATACTCACGTTTAATAGCAACGTTGAGCTTCAACATCTCGAACTCGCAAAAAATGGACAGCAACAACCTCGACGGAACTCATAACATGAACGACAACCAACTGGACCGACAACTGTCGGAAACCACTCCAACGACGGAACCTCGATGTCAAGCTCAACGATATCCGACCGGAAGCCACGAGCACAACCCAACGACGACCTCAGACGGACTGCGCGACGATAGCGAAGAAACATCGGTCACTGGGCACGCGAATGACGACTGGATAATCGCCTGGTTGCGATGGAGATTGGAGGAGAAGGGGTGGTTGTTCGGAGAGTGGTCGACGGGTGTGATGAACACGAACAACAGCAGCAATGGCTGCTGCTCGAACGGCGCAACAATGGTGACAGCAGTAGGGTTGACGGGCAGTAGAGCTTGTTGGCTGGGGGGGTAGGTTGTTTGACGATGAGGGAGTGAAGCTGGGGGCAGTGACGACGAAGGCGAAGCAGCAGTGCTCGTCGGATTTAATGAAGGAAGAAGGCGATGGTCGTTCGGACGTGAGGGGGTGGCATCACGACTGGTTTTTGGGTTGCGACGGGTGTGATGGAGCTGGGCTGGTAGTTTGGATAGGTGTTTGGGTGGTGGTGTTTGGACGATGCAGCAGCAAGAGCTGCTGCTTGACGAGTGGTTGGGGTGTTGATGGTGGTTTTGGGGTGTTGATGGTGGTTTCACGATGGGAGGGTGATGGGGAAGGTGATTTGGGGTCGGTTTCCGGCGTCGGGGAAGGTGAGGGAGCTGAAGGTTTTTGCTAGGGTTTTTTGTTCTTCTTCTTTAGGAAGAAGAACATCAACAGTGCACTTTCCAAATTTTTTCAAAAAAAATTCCTCCTTTCCCAATCCCTTTGTCCGTGTATTTAGTACCCTTGCCAAGGAAAATGGACCCCACGCGTGGTGGGGTTCAAGGTTTGTGTCCCCCATGCGCGGTGGGGTTCCCCGTGTATGGTGTTCCGTCCGTGTTCCCCACGCTTGTCCTCCTTGTGTGGTGGACTCGGATTATCATGGGTTAGGTCCGAAAATTAGGCCTAAAACCGGGTAGTTTGAACCCGAATATTATTCTTTTGCCCGGATCCGAGAATAAGAACACGACGTTGCTCAACTGATTATGTAAGCAAAATAGCTACTAAAATAAGACTAATTATTTAAAACAAAACTATATTATTATTTTTTGATATTTTTTCGAGATTAAAATAACTACAAAATATTAATAAAACTATTTTTTTTTGTAATTTTCGTTTTTATATAAAAATAAAATAAAATATAAAGTAATATTTTTTATATTTTTTCAAAATTGAAATGACTACAAAACATTAATAGAACTATATTTTTTTGTAATTTTCGAAATTATATAAAGTACAAAAGTAAGGTACAATTTTTTGTATTTTTTCAAGTTTATGAGAAATACATAAACTAAAATTTATATATATATTTTTTGTAATTTTCTCTTTTGCGACGAAATAAAGTAAAATAGTCCAAATAGCTATATTGGACCTAAATTAAAATATTCACGCTAAAAATGTGAAAATTCTCGGGGAGGGTCAAAAATCACGTGTCTACAATGCGCATGAATCATCGTACCTCGAATCACTTGTGGAGCAAAAATGCTAAGCATATGGCCCAAAGTGACCTCATGACCGGCAAGTTACGCATATTTGAGCAGCATGAGAAACAACTTGTACAAATAAGGAGAAAGCTGAGCAGGGCACACCTCGTAGTAGCGGCAGAAATCTACCACCAACATGGGGAGAGGAAGTGAGTACCCTACAATGAAAGGGTAGGCGTAGAACACACAATATCCGGGGCGGTCGAAGTGAATTCTGTTGTCCTCCTCCGTCGGCTGAATCTCGACGAAGCTGGGGATTCCCCACCGTTTCCTCAACTCTACAATTCCCCTTTCCCTCACAACAGAAGCGACGTGTTCCGGCTCTGCTCCACCGCCGAAACTGAAGTCAGTCGCGTCCCTCCCTAAGCGAGGTAGGATTTAATCTACCGAGGGAATCTCCTCATCCTCTACCGCATCCACTTCTCCGGTGGCCTGAACAGAGCTCTCTGTTACTGGATCAACGGCAGAAAGATTATCACGAGAAGAATCACTGTCCATTTTTAGCAGAAAACTCTCTGAAAGAAGTGATACGAAGAAAGGATTAAAGGTTGCAGTGAGCAAGAAGATAAGCAAGAATTCAGGGTATCAGAAAAAACGATATCTAAAGAACTTTTTCAAACGAATGATGAAGTGAATTACTCAAATGACAAGTTCCCATATTTATAAGAGACATAAATTCCCCGAGTACTAAACCCAAGAGTCACCATTTGAATCTGAAAGGACACGATATGTTTCAGTTTTCCAGGAACGTGTGTCATAATGGTGGCATCCACGAACTAACGCTTCATTGCCAACCAGCGTTTCGATTCCAAAACCATCGCAATGGTCCACGAGTATCGAAACAACACCTCCACTCCGCCAAAAAGTCCACAAAATGCGACTAAGGAACAGAAAGTTGAGGTCAGATTCCTCTCGACTACGCTGCAAACATGATCCGTCCGTCGAGCCCGACAAAGGACGGCCCGACAGACGGAGGGATTAATTGTATTGGTCAAAATCTGACCACCCCGACTAGGCTGCCCACAACCCCCATTTTAGCAATCGGGTAATGAAAGTCAATAGTGTTCACTTCATTTCTCCTTCACAATATCCAACAAATCGAAAAGAGCAACGCCTGGAATCACGACTAGAACGCACCGCTGGCCCGAGCGTGTTAAGTCACGCTGAGGGTGAAGGGATTTCAATTATATATAGAGAGAGAGAGAGAGAGAACCCAGGAAGGCTTTCAAGTGTGGCGGGGAGGGGGGGGGGGGCTTCTCCATTTTTTCCCACAGAAGAAAAATAAGAATACAACTCCATTCTTGTATCTTGTACAAAAAAAGCAATTGTAATATTCTTTCCTCAGGGACTGATGAAGAAGGCAATATTGAATCTTAATGGGATTCTCGATATTTTCGCCATCCCCTACAGATTTATTATTATGAAATCTCTTGGTCTGGAATCAATTAAGTTTGACTACGATTTACCCCTTCATCTTTGATTGATTTGTCCAAAAAGAGTCTAACATCTTTTGAGTCAAATACTCGCCTCTCGGAGGGATCAGATTTTATTCGTTAAAAAATTATACTATTGTATAAATATAGTAAATTATTTATTTATATATATGATTAAGTTTTTGAACCCTTTGATATAGAATAAGCTTTAAATACAATGGTAATGGGATTCAAAACTTGTTTTAGGTCATGATTAAAACCTAGCTAATTAACAATCTTGCATTATCTAATTCCTTAATTTGTTAAGATTTCTGACTTTCTACAAGTAGTCAAGTTTAAAAAATTTGCAAAATAAAGCTATAACATTTTATTTTTTTGGTTAAGGGAAAAAAAAAACTTTTTCTTTTTGTCTCTCTTTTCTTTTAGTTCTAATAATTATGTCCAAGGATAAAGCAGAGAAGACAAATGACCTTAAACCCAAACCTCTTTCACAAGGTAAAAAATATGAGACCATTCATCTCATCTCGTTAGTTCAAAATCAGAATATCTCGTAACTATGGGATTAAAATCGAGATTATATCCTGTTTTAGCTAATACCTTCCATCAAACCCAAAAGGAGCTTAATTCTAAAATTTATACCGTAAAAAATCATTTTATCCCTCAAATCAAACAACCCCTAATGATAGTATTGGGAAGAGCTAAACAGTACTGCCAAATAAAGTCGAAAAGTAGTGGGTTTGGGACGCCCTTTTGGTAATTTGAATCAGTGAAATTTCAATTTAATTCTAAAGACTTAAAACAAGAAAGGGCAATCCGAATAAAGGGAATTTTACACAAATTTTTAGCCATATACATAGATTATACATTGATTATACATAATTATATACTGATTATATATAGTTATACACATATAATACATAAATTATGTATATATATTATATATTCACGGGCTAATTTTTAGTTTAAATGATAGGGTTTGAGTTAATTCTTTTTTTATTATTTTATAACACATTCAAATATTTTCTCCGACACAAGGATAAGGTTCTCGGTGGGTTTCTTTCCCATTATTAGTCCTACTCCTATGTTATGGACGCTTCAATAATTGATAATTAAAAAAAAAAAAAGAATTAACTACACTAAATACCTCTATATTATGACTTATTTACGGATACTAAAAAGTTCAAAGATTCCTTAAAAATACCCATAAAATTCCTTTTTTGTTGGATAAATAATGTCCTTGAAGCCCAATATGAAACTACAATGAATTTTTAAAACAGCCAACCGTAAATCGATTTTTTTTTATTCCTTTTAGTAACCAATTCAATATGTAAACTAATTATTGATTCGATTAATTTGAGTTTGTGCTGTTGTACGTCAAATTTTCTCTGGCTGAACAACTGAATTTTACAAAATGCTATAGAGATTTATTCTCATTCGGAAAGGAATAACAAGAGAAATTTTGAATTCGAGTTAAAGTCGTAAAACTCGAGTATGTTTACTTCTCTAGAAGAAAGTGACAGCAATTAAAATATGAAAATATATTTCAAAAATAATTTTTCTCGTACGCATTTTTATTTTCCATTTAAACATTTTCTAAAAAATTTCAATAAGTATCCGAACAAGAATTGGCAGAGTGACATTTTAAATACATCTACAAATCGGTGTTAAAAGGTAACAGAAAATGAACAATATGTGACGGCATTTAGCTAAATTTGTAAGTTGGTCAAATTAATTTATAAATACTTTTTAGCTTTTTTTACGCATTTGACAAACACCAAAAGTGCTTATGGATTCTCACAAATAATAGAGAAATGTGTTGTTTTTCTATACGAATTCTTTTTACACTCTCTAAGCTTTTTTTTTTACGTACAACCTTAATCAAATATTAATTATTACATATACATTTATCTCAAATTAATTTATACTTGTTGAAAACATTCTGGTCCAATCAATTTAGAATTAAAACTAAATTGACACACAAAATAGTGTGTATTTAAATCAATTTTGGAATTTAAAATCTTGCAATAATTAGCTTCTTATTAGTACAAACACAACTCTATCATTTTAACATAAAAGTGCTTATCAACGTTTTTTACCAAATATTTTAACTTCTTTTATAAGTTTCAACACGTATATCTAAACACGTTACAACTTATTTATAAAATAACCTTTAGCACATAAAATTACTTTTCAACACTTAATACTTATCAACTAATTTCAATCAGCTAAGCCAAACAGGCTCTAAGTCTCCAATAAAAATTAAATTTTATCCAATATTTTCCAATCAGATTCTCTTCATTCTCAATTAAAATACACTACATATTCTAGAAGAATACATATATACACAGTACATTACAAAAGAAATGAATATGTAGAACCGTAGAAGTGTACAATGTGACAAGAGTATAAGGTTTTAACCTAGCTAGCTAGAAGCTCCTAAAGAAATTACCATCATCAAAATAGTAGCTAAACACATTAATAGTCAACTAGATAATGATTCTGGTCGCCAAAATTGACTAAGTTTCTTCTTTCTTTTTTTTTTTTTTTTTTTTTTGGGTATTCGTCTAGTTCACGTACGAATTCAGAATTAAAGTTTTTAGATTTTCTTAGTGACATCAGGTTAGTATATAATTATAAATGGGTTTACAATCAAATTTATAAAAATTTAGTAGATTTCTTAATACATATATCATCTGAGCAAAAATTCTTGAATTCAAATGAACATAAACGATGAACATGTAACTTATAAACTAGGTCCACCCTGCTAGGAAGTAGAATCTTTTTTTAATCAGGAAATAGAATGTAAAATGCTATATATTAGTGTGCTGTAGTTTTATTATTAGCTGACAACTATTATTTGTACAAAATCTTATCCATTTGAACAGTATCATCAATTATTGAGAAATATAATTTCGTTTGAATGAACATATACCAAAAATATATTTACATGATGAGGTCTTTACGTGTATCTACATTTTACCTAAATGCCCTCCACAGCTTATAAATAAGTTGCTGTTTCTCCCTCTCACCACACTCCAACCAAAAGATTTATATCGATCTCTGCTCCTCTCTCTCCTCTCGTTTAATTTCGATCAGTATGGATCTCTCTAAGGTATATCAATATTTTGAATACAAAGCTTTTATTGCTTTATTTAACACCTTTTATTGATCCTTTGTTTTCTTAGTTCTTGTGCTATTTGATTCGTTGGTATTATCATTTGGATACATAAATCTTTGGTAATTAAAAGCTTTTCCATTTTGTAGTTTAAACACCTGATTAAGGTGTCTCTTATCTTTGTTGAAGTTTTGTAATGCATAATTAAATACTCATATATTTCAAATACATAATTAAGTTCAATATGGAAAAATCTACTGATTTCCAAACTTTAACTTGCAAATAATAACATCAGTGCCTGCTGAGTGAAGTCACGCGCCAGACACCCTCTAATTACTCATTCGAACAACTTTGGAAAAAGCCATTTAAAATAGTATTTTGGACAAAGACTGCGAAAAATATACATATTCTAATTTTTCATTTTGTAAAAAATTTATGCGTATCTTATATGTGAAAATAGGATTTTTTAAAGAAAAACAAATCCTCAAATTTCTTCAAAAGAAATTTCTAAGACAAACATCACCGACACATTTTGATAAATTAACTTTTCATGTAAAATTGTCACGTATTCTCACGCCCTCACGTGCTCATGGCTAAATCAGCCCTAAAGAGAGAAAAAAAAGCAACTAATTAAATAAACTGTCTGTAGCTGTCGGAAAGCCTCCGACATTTGATCGGCTCACTTCGCCGCCGATCTTTCCAGTTGAAGACAAAACGTAAAATACCCTTCTTTGGGCTGAGAAAAGGCGGCGTCCAAAATTATACTTGTGTACAAAGGCAGAAGCGGATCTATGTGTAGTATTGAAAGGTCACGTAAACTTCGCCAGAAATCTTATAAACACAAAGCATTTAGGGACACTAAGTGAGCAAAATAATGGTTGCACGTCATATTAAAATTCTGAGTCCGCCTCTAAATCTTGAAAGCGCCACTAGAAACACCATAGACAAGGCCATGACGGGTCTAGGCTTTTGAATCTTTGTCGATAAATAACTTGGAACAGATCGATGGAATTGGGTCTGAGCTGCGCTGATTTCTCCACTTCCTTTACAGCAAGTAAATTATATTTCAGTGAGCAGAAACCAAATATATATGCTATATTAATGCTTCATAATATAAACTATAGTCAACTTATATAATTGCTTACATCGGACTTATATATAGCCGATCATTCTAACTAGTGGGATAGTAATTTATTTCTATGGATATTGTTTTTATTATAGTTTATGTTGGATTTGATTGGAAATTAATTAATTATGATGCAGTTTCGACCATCAAGCGCATATGATTCCCCTTTCTTGACAACAAATGCTGGTGGTCCTGTCTACAACAACGTTTCTTCCTTGACTGTTGGACCTAGAGGCATTTATCTTTTTAATCATTTTTTTTCTTTTCTAAACTATATATTCCTGTTAATTAAGGTTTCTACTTAAAGTGTGAAATGCAACTTTTTAATGATCCAAATAAAGTACTGTATAGATCTGATTTTAGAACAAGCGATATATGAGTTGCTTTATAGTACTACTGTTTCCATGTGTTCATCAATATAATATTCACAAGATAAAACTATATCTTGTTAGAAATACCTCTACTTTTAATACATCAACATGTCTTTTACATGCGATGGTTGCTTTTTACGGGTTAAACTCATGGAAATTTTTGTCTTAAGACATGGTTTGTTTAATTTGATACTCCATAATAATGGTCAACATAGAAAATGTAAGAGAATTGTGGGAAAACTTAGTTGTTTTATAGATGAAAAATGATAGAATTAGGCAATAATACATGATGGAAAGTAATAGATCATATCTTTTCACACTCTAATATTCTTAAATAATCTTATGTTTCAGCCCTGAATAAAGTTTAAGTTAATACTTCATATTTTCCATTCAAGAGAAATCCTGTTTTAAAAATTTATGTTTTTATGAGATCAACACAAAATAGGATCCGTTATCTTGATGTTCTAAAGTGATTCTAGTAAGATTTTGAAAATACTAGTAGATACCCTAATGCTCTTAGATCTATATATTTTGCAGCTAAACTTGAACATGTTGGCTGAATTTGTAAATTTCTTATATATTTTTGGCAGGGCCTGTTCTTCTTGAGGATTATCACTTAATAGAGAAGCTCGCGACTTTTGATCGTGAGCGGATACCTGAGCGTGTTGTTCATGCTAGAGGTGCCAGTGCAAAAGGTTTCTTTGAAGTCACTCATGATATTTCTCATCTTACCTGTGCTGATTTTCTCCGAGCTCCTGGTGTTCAAACACCTGTTATTTGCCGTTTCTCTACTGTCGTCCATGAGCGTGGAAGCCCCGAGTCCCTTAGGGACATTCGTGGTTTTGCTGTCAAATTTTACACCAGAGAGGTAATTTGCCTCATCACATGAACTTACTGCTTTCTTGGAATGTATTTGTTCAATTGTATTTTCTTAATTTACTTGTGTATATATCTTACTTGTTTTTATGAATCAGGGTAACTTTGATCTGGTTGGAAACAACGTCCCCGTCTTCTTTAATCGTGATGCAAAATCGTTCCCTGACACGATTCGTGCACTGAAACCAAATCCAAAGTCACACATTCAGGAATACTGGAGGATCCTTGATTTCTTCTCTTTCCTTCCGGAGAGTTTGCATACTTTTGCCTGGTTTTTCGATGATGTTTGTCTCCCGACAGATTACAGACACATGGAAGGTTATGGTGTTCACGCCTATCAATTAATCAACAAGGCTGGGAAAGCACATTATGTGAAGTTTCACTGGAAACCAACTTGTGGTGTCAAGTGCATGTCGGAGGAAGAAGCTATTAGGGTCGGAGGTACAAATCATAGCCACGCCACCAAGGATCTCTACGATTCGATTGCTGCTGGAAACTATCCCGAGTGGAAACTTTTTATCCAAATTATGGACACTGAGGATGTAGACAAATTCGACTTTGATCCTCTTGATGTAACCAAGACCTGGCCTGAGGATATCTTGCCATTGATGCCAGTTGGACGATTGGTACTTAACAGGAATATCGATAACTTCTTTGCTGAGAACGAGCAGCTCGCGTTTAACCCTGGCCATATTGTCCCTGGTCTTTACTATTCGGAGGACAAGCTTCTCCAGACTAGGATATTCGCGTATGCTGATACTCAGAGACACCGTATTGGACCAAACTATATGCAGCTTCCTGTTAATGCTCCCAAGTGTGCTCATCACAATAATCACCGCGATGGTGCCATGAACTTCATGCATCGCGATGAAGAGGTATACTAATGTTTTTGAAAATCATTGATTGTACAAGGCTAATTGCAACTTCATATTTGTACTCTTCTGATGTTTTGAATTTATGTTGCAGGTGGATTATTTGCCCTCAAGGTTCGATCCTTGTCGTCATGCTGAACAGTACCCAATTCCTTCTCGTGTCTTGACAGGAAGGCGTGAAATGGTGAGGCCCTCTTTACTTATTGTTCATCATAATCAGTACAGAGTTGTATTCTTAAATGAGTTTAATTTTCACTCACGTATATATTATTGGTATTTTAGTGTGTCATTGAGAAAGAGAACAACTTCAAGCAGGCAGGAGAAAGATACAGATCCTGGGAACCTGACAGGTAATTTGGTTGTTCTATAACATTAATATCGCCGATTCTTCCTTCTCTCAAGAACCTGCGGGTTATTGAGTATCCTTGTACTATTTCAGGCAAGACAGATATGTTAGCAAATGGGTTGAGCATTTATCCGATCCACGAGTCACTTATGAGATACGCAGTATATGGATATCATACCTGTCTCAGGTTTGAGTTTTTCTTCTTTTCGAATGATTCTTTATCCTTACATTAAGAGCGGGAAACAAAAACTAATCTTTTGCGCGGATGCATTGCAGGCTGACAAGTCTTGTGGTCAGAAGGTCGCTTCTCGTCTCACTTTAAAGCCTACAATGTGATGAAGCTAAGATGAAAACACTACTGGGAAAACGTCTCAAGTTGCAGTTTGAAGGAGTACTAAACCAAGAAAAGCATTACGTTTGTGTGTTTTTGCTATAAAGTGTACTGTTTCGTTTTATGTTCTGTTTGTACCAAACTTTGATATCTTGTGTTTACTATGACACAATATATGTTGCACTTGAATAAGGTACAGATGTATGTTCAAGTACTGTGGTCATCTTCTTTCTATTTTACCTTGTTTCACACTTTTTAAGCTTTTGTGCCAAAATTATGTCATACTTGCTCATTTTGGTGCTTGAAGTATACCCTCAATTCTATAATGCCACTGGTATTGTAGTTTTATTGACATGTTAATAAGAAGAGCTGCTACTCTGTCTTCCGTTCAGTATTACTTTTCTATCCATTAGATCTTCCTTAATTAAGATTGCCTTACATAGAGAAGTGAGGTTGAGCAATGAGTGCTTGACAATAATTTTTTCCCAAAGGAAAACTTGTTTTATTTGTTTTCTCTCATGTAATAAAAAGGCAAACATGACCCTCAAGTAATAAAAGGCAAGAGTAACTTAAAGGGCAAATCATGAGGAGAAAAATGAAGATAATGCTAACCTACTATAACGATGTTCTTTAGAAATATATATTTATATGTTTGTTACAAAGGAGTAGTGCTTCAGCCAACTCTGTATCTTTTGACTTACATTCTGAATCTGTTTCTTTTGAAAAGTTAAATGCTCTAATTTGAGCTTCAATAGCTTCGATTGATAGGTGAATGGTGCGCGTTGCTACCAATTACAGTACCGCTACCAGTTTTCTTAACGTGGAGAGGCGAACGCTGTGGGTGGCGCCGATGTTGTTGGGAATGGGTGGCATTGCATTCTCTAGGTTCCTTCTTGATGGTGTTAATTTTTTCCAAAGACTCCAAAACTTGTTCAATGGAAGGTCTAGTTTTAGGATCAGGCATAAGACATTGAAGTACTAGTTGTGCTATTTCAAATGCAGCCTTTGTAGGGTACTCTCCCTCTAGCCTTGGGTCCATTAATTTCCTTAGCTTCTTCTTGTCTGGTAATAACGGTTTGGCCCAGTCCACTAGATTTTGTTCTCCATTGGGCCGGTTCAGGTCCAGTACCCGGAGGCCCGTTAAGATCTCCAGCAATACAACACCAAAACCATACACATCACTCTTCACGTATAAATGTCCTGTTCCAAATAAAGTAGCACAAGGTTAACGACTGTTTGAATATTTATCGCAGATATGTTGAGCTTAGGTTGTATTAATACGTTCTATTATTATTTTCTATTTGGGGCTAAAATTGGTCTTGGTCATGTAGCATCCAGGAAAAAGAGAAAGAGAAAAGAGAAGGAAACATCTTGGTAGAAATGACACCACTTTTTAGCCTATTGTTTAAAATATATTTACAGTTTACAATGTATTTAAAAATTAGTCAATTTTGCTCAAACTCCAAGACACGGCGTCCTAGAGTTTAAACCTCAATATTCAAATTTCAGGACATCGTGTCGTAAAGTTCGAATCTTATGTCCTGAACTTTAAATTAGTAGTTCAAAAAATCAGGACACTTAGTCCTGAATTTTAAATTAGCGGCTCAAAAATTTAAGACACTAAGTCCAGAATTTCCAAATTCAGGATACTTAGAGCCTGTTTGGCCAAGCTTCTTTTTGGCCAAAAGTGCTTTTGTTTGGCCAAAAAATTGAGGTGTTTGTCCAAGCTTTTGGAAGGAAAAAAGTGCTTTTGAGGAGAAGCAGAAAAAAGTAGCTCTCTCCAAAAGCACTTTTTTGAGAAGCACTTTTGAGAAAAATATACTTAGAAACAGTTTTTTAAAGCTTGGTCAAACACAAATTGCTGCTCAGAAGTACTTTTCAAACTAATTAGCCAAACACAAACTGCTTCTCACCAAAAGTACTTTTGAAAAAAGCACTTCTCAAAATAAACTGATTTTTGTAGCTTAGCCAGACGGGCTATTAGTCCTGAAGTGAATTAGCTAATCTTTAAATATGTTGTAAATTATGAATATACTTTAATTAGGAGGCTTAAAAGTGACTATTGCTACACTTCGCCCGACACCAATTACATTTTAAAGTAAATGATCCTACAAGATTTCCTGTTTATTTATTGATCTCTAGTATTAAGTTACGCCTATTTGTTGTGGAAAAGGTTATTAACTAAACAACACTTGTAATGAGTCATAAAATCAATCTTCTCAGAGCTTGTTGATTTAGCCCCATTTTCTAATTCTTTTTCTTTTATGAAGAAGGGGCGGTTCGAAACTTCGAATCATGCACTTAAGTATTATTGTTGTAAATACTAGGCAATTTGACAACAAAGGGGTAGAAGAAGTAGGAGGGTGAAAATTACCAGAGGCCATGTACTCCGGAGCTGCATAGCCATAAGTACCAACAACTCCTGTAGTTACATGTGAGTTGCCATTTGCAGGACCCAACTTAGCCAATCCAAAATCAGAAAGCTTGGCATTATAATCCTGCCCCAAGTAAATATGCATGGAACAATTAATCTCTTTGTTAATTACACAGTATAATTCGTAAATTAATACTAAGTTACCATTGAACTTTTAAACAAATCAGAGAAAAGAAATTACCCCATCCAATAAAATATTGGCAGCTTTAAAATCACGGTAAATGACTTGCTTCTCTGTTGTGTGCAAAAAAGCTAGACCTCGAGCTGCTCCTATTACTATCTTAAGTCTGGTGTCCCATGAAAGTGTTTCTGCACCCTCTTCTAGTATTCCAACAATAATATTTGTGTCAATATTTTAGATTATATATTTATTCTTTTAATTATCAATATTCAATAAATATTATGTGAAGGAAAAAATATATAGAGGTTCTTACTTCTGAAAAGGTGATTTTCTAAACTTCCTTTTTGCATGTATTCATATACAAGCAGGAATTGTTTCTCTTCCCAGCAATATCCGATTAATTTTACTAGATTTGGGTGACTAAATTTTCCCAGAAATTTTACCTCTGCCTGCAAACATAATCATAGAAACGCGTTCAATTACTATAACATTTGCACTGTCGATATATATAATCATGTTTTTACCGTCGGTATATATAACTTAAATTTTTACCTGCCATTCTTTGAGACCTTGCAGGCTATCTGCATTAGATTTTTTAACAGCAACTGCAATTCCGATGCCCACTTTGGAAGGAGCTAATGTCTTGTCATCAACCCAACCTTTGAAAACTCTACCAAATCCTCCTTCCCCCAATATTGTATCTGGTCTAAAATTTCTCGTTGCGCTTTTCAATTCCACAAAACTGTACATTTTCAAATTGGGTGTTATTATTTTCCCACTTATTGCCACTTCCTCTTTTCCAGCACCACCGCCACCGCCACCGCCACCGCCACCGTTCGTGGTTCGCTCGGCATGAACCACCTTGGCGTTATTGATGAGACAAGTACTGGGTTTCTTGAATGCTGGCATAATAAAATTTGAATCAAGGGCTGAAAATATACACACAAAAGTTATATACATCGACGATGTGAATTGTTTTTACACTATCATATCACTAAAAGTTTATATGTTTTCTAACAACTAGGCAGCAGAAATATGAATTGTTTTGATAGAATCTGCTGAATTGCAAAACCAAAATAATGGTACATATATACCTGCAGGAGGGTTAGAAAGCTTAATAGTGGTAGAAAGATTATCTGCAGGCTTTAGACAGCAGTTTCCCATTTCTCCTTAATTTCCTGCCTGCTCTATGAGTATATATTGCTATTTTGAGAGATGTAGTGTGTCACTGGGTACTAATAAAAATGCTTGTGGTAACAGCTTATATATTTCCACTTTTCTGGGGAAGAAGAGAAGAAAACGTGTATCCCAATTTTTATAATATGAGACACGTCCTTTAATTTGCACTCATTATTCACAGTTCACACAAGCAGAGACGCATTTTATATTCACGGTTCACACTTCTCACATAGAAAGAGTGACCAATTATTGAATTAAAAAAACCATGGTACATCTGATGCTTATGTTAAACCAGACTAATTTATTATGATCGATTAAGTCATAAATTTATATGAGAATATGCATTAAATTACTATTATGATTTAGTAATAAGAATATATTTTACCATATTATTGGGTCGGTGTAAACATAAGTATTAACCCATCTGCGCTCTACATGGATTTCTGGTCTGTCTAAAGTTGACATTGCTTGATTGATCTATTGATTTTGTTATCATCGATACGACAAAAACGAGAAATAACAAACCCAACATGTGATAATTGTGATAAATTATTGTGTCCTGTTAGAGTAAAAATTTGTATATTTTCGTAATATTCTGCTATTAATTTTCTACTTCTGTTTCCTCCCCCTCCTTGGCTCTTTCCTTTTTTTTTTTAACTCCTAATTAAGTAGTAGTATTATTTTGAACTTTCAGAAACCACTATGTTTGAGTGGTTATTAGCTAGTTGTAGCTGTCATTTACTATATTACTTACTATAACTATATTTTTAGATTTTTTAGAGTGTATTCGATGTATTTAAGCTACTGTATTCATGAATACAGTAGCATTTCTTGGCGTGAATCAAGGGATTACAGCTAGACAGATTTTTGTATTCGAGTGTATTCGACTGTATTCATGGCATGGGATTATAGCTGGACAGATTATTGCATTCGACTGTATTCACGGCGTGAAATAGGGGATTACACTATTTTTAAACGGAAAGTGAATCAATTAACATAATAGACTCCTAATATAACTCAACAAACTCAATTATAACACACAAATTTTGTATTTCCAGTTATAAAAAAGATTCTCAACCGAAAAACACCCCAAAAAACATAGCAATCTTCAGATAGAAAAATTATATAATACATCTGAATACATAAATTGTATTAATTAGAAAAAACATATGAATACATTCATGGAATATAGTGATACAGTAAATACAATGAAACACATAGAATACAACGGGATATATTGATATAATAAAGAAAAAAACAACGAATACAATGAAATAAATAGAATACAACGAGATACATTGAAATACAATGATAAAAAAGGCAATGAATACAATGAAATACAACGAGATATATTGAATATATTAACAGAAAATTCAAGTTGCTAGCCCCCAACTCTGTCGTCTTTGTTCAATAAAAAAATAATATTAGCTACGAAATTTTCAACCATTAAAATACAAAGGACTTTTGTTTGAGTAATAAAAGCATATTATATTGCATACTTAAGTAATAGGATCCATATTACAACCCATATTGACTGCATGGGGCACCCGAGTCCCTGTTTCTACTGGAGTGACATTACTAGTCATATTTTGATTTCCTAGAGATTTTAGCAAGTACTAGTCGATAGTTGCTTAACAAAATACTTGTCCATACACAAGTCTTTATCACAAAGATCTTTCACAAAAATAGGTGGTTCAGCAAAAAGCTTAGTTTCTCCTGGCTTGTAGCATTTCTTTTCTTTGGTTTTTGCATCCTTGGCTAGAGCATCTGCTACGGCATTCCCTTGTCTGAAACTATGCCTGAGCAGGAGGCCCTTCTTCTGGTGCATTAACAATCTGCAAGATTCAATAAGATTTGTTAGGGTTGCACGACCATTGTTGATTGCATGAATTACCTCTATTGAGTCCGTATCTATTTCTAGAGGAAATAGATCGAACTTTACTGCCAGTAGGAGTCCTTCATGGAGTGCCTGCAGTTCAAGGTGTAATGGAAACAATCCTTTGCAATATTTGTTGAAGCCTAGAATCCATTTGCCAGTACTATCTCTGAAGACCCCTCCTATACCACTATGGTTGGTTGTGTATGCCCCATCGATGTTTAGTTTTAACCAGCTTTTCTGGGGTGCAATCCAATTTATCTTAATAGGAATAGTATCGTTTGTAACTTGGTTTGCATTGGTCATGAAGTGGAATTCACTGTAATGATTAAGGTTCTTTTGCAGAGATGGTTTGTGAGTGGTGTTGTTGATGTTATTGCTGTTCCTGATTAACCAAATTCCCCATAGTACAAAAGCCAAGAAGTCATTCCATTTCATATGATTGCAAGCTAAGTTTCTACTAGGAGTGAGATCTTTTATTTGAATTAGCCAGTTAGAGTTGTTGGTGATATTTAGATTATCAATACCTAGGTGCTGCCAGAATGTATGAGTTATAGGGCATGAGATAAAAATACAAAGGACTTTAATAGCACCCAATTGTTTACATATCACACTAAGTCCCAGCAGAAAACCGATCTCACATCTTGACCATAAAGAATATGGTGTTGACTTCATCAATGCTTTTCCATTCCTTCAGTCTGCTCTCAAGAACCAGTAATGCAGGCATGGCCTAATATACAGTGCAATCCCAAAAAAAACCATCCTATGGAGATATGCAGATGAATACATTTTCTGCATCTGCCTTTTAGGGCGTGTAATAGAAAGTCGTTGCAAATAGAGAGAGATATGGGTAGGGATAGGAGAAATTTGAGGGGATATGAGAGAGAAAAATAATATAAAGCTTATTTTATGGCTTAAGGGTAGGAGGTGATCATAAATAGATATTTGGCTATAAAAAATCAAAATGTAGCTATGGAATATAATTTTTTTAAATGATATTTATTTAAAATAAATAAAGTATCAACCTTTGTTATACAAGGTAACTAATCCTATTATTTTCCCTTGTCTGTTACTTCTTCTTTTATTTTTGTCACGATCCAAAATCTCTCCTTAGGAATCGTGATGACACCTAATCCCTAGGACTAAGTAAGCCTAACACATAATGAGTTATTAACAGATTTAATCCAATTAACCATGAAACACCAGTAGTTCCCGTACATAACCAACAACCATCAAGAAATATACAACATCCCAAAACCAGTGGTACATGTCATAAGCCTTTCTAAGAGTAACTAAGAATATGAAATACATCATTGTTTGAAGTAGAAGTAAACAGTAACAAAGTAAAGCTCCAGAAAGGTGACTTCGAGACCTGTGAGCGTAGTGACAAATATACATTTAAGTCTCCATAGTAAATCTCCAATAACTAGCTAATGACCGGCACGCTCAGAGGCAGCTGGATCTGCACAAAAATGTGTAGAAGCTTAGCATGAGTACACCAAAGTGGTACCCAACAAGTATCAAGACTAACATCGGTGGTGTCGTGACGAGATACAGTCGAGACACCTACGAGACATAATAACCTGTGCAAGTATTAATATAAATTAACAGAGGAACGAATATCAATATAAAGCTAAACATAGAAAAAATAACAATATAACACTAGCAAATGGAAAGTAGAAGCAACACATAGCAAAAAGGAATAAATAGGTGATAACCCCGCAAAGTAATCAGAATGCAGTTAGGTACCCGGACCCAACTAAGGAAAAGTAAATGACAAACAAATAATCAATCGTTCTTTCACAAGGTCTACACAAGAATCATCCCCAGGTACTACACCTAAAAATCACGAGTCACGGGCCCCAAGTCACGAATTATAATCGCATGGCATCTCGTGCCCACATTATCAATCATAACCGCACGGATAACTCACGTGCTAATGCTATCATTACCTCAGATTTGCACGGACAACTCATGTGCTAATGATAACAATATCTCATATCGCACGGACAACTCACATGACAATAGTAATAATGTCTCATATCCGCAAAAACAACTCACGTGCCACAGTCCAATCCACGCACAGAAGGTATGTATACAAGAACATATATACATGATCAATAAACATCAAGATTCATACTCCTGGACTGATATAGGTGACATGTTACGGTGTATGCTTGTGCAAATGTACTATCACAGTTCAAGTCAACAGGTAAAATCAGAGACACCAAATAGCACATTAGAAACAACACCACAAAATCTGTAATATCATGACACACGCAAAAAGGTCACACTACTACACAAATATCATCAATAATAATGCCCCAGGCCATCGCAAATCATCTCCGACATAGTCCACTTGTCTCGGTGTATGCACAAAAATAAAGTAAATGCTCCTCTTGTCTCGCCACACGCGCATAATAATCATCCCACATTGTCTCACCACATGCGCAAATCCAACATATATACAGCCAGTCTTGCCACGCTGCGTGTGCAAATATCAATAATAATAATAGCACGGACAACTCATATGAAAATACACGTCCTCTCAACAATCCCACATATGCCAAAACAACAATATAATAACTCGCACAACATGTGCTCATATGCCACAACCACACATAGCCCACGACCCAACAATATTGAGTACAACAACAACAACAATAACACGGGAGTATGACAAGTAAATCAACACAACAATTATAACAACACAATGAAACGGAAGGATATGCTTAACAATGAAAGACACAACAAGTAATAATGACTTCAAATAAGAATAAATCAACAATGAGATAGGTAACAAGTATTAATGACTTCAAATAAGGATAATTCAACTATGAAAGAGATAACATTACAAATAAAGAGGCAACAACTTCAATTAAAGCATATAAGTATATAATTGGCAATAAGATATAGAACATGAACTAACATATTCAAATAAAGCATGTAAGGATAAATTCAACAATGGGGGATACAACATGATAGGACAACTTCAATTTAATGTACATAAGAAACCTAAAAGTCTAAACCGATCATTTTCACATATAAGTTCGTGTACACACTCGTCACCTCGTATACATATCTTTCACGTAATTCAAATAGTGCAATCAAACCAATCCCTACGGGGTAGTTCCCTCCCCCCTCCCACAAAGTTAGACAAGATACTTACCTCCACTACGCCAAATTAACACTCAACAATAAATTTTCCTAAATAATTCGCCTATGCTTGGCTCATATCTAACCAAAATCGACTTAATAACATCAAACAATGCAAGAAAAATCAATTACGATAGATAAAGTTATGATTTTTATAAAATTTGCCAAAAGTCAACAAAAGTTAACCTCAGGTCCGCCCGGTCAAAACCCGGGTCGAAGGGTAGATTTCGATTACCCATAACCCCACGAGTCTATATATGTGTTTTGTTTCAAAATCCGAGTCCAATTCGACTCTCAAATCCCAAATATTTATTTTTAAAACTTAGACAAGTTTTCCCAAAATTCCCCTTTGATTTTCATAAATTTGATGTTAAATCTCATATATAATCATGTAATATAGTTGGAAATTGATCAAAATCACTTACCCAATGATTACGTGTAAAAATCCCTCTTCAAAATCGCCTCCCACCGAGTCTAAGGTTCCAAGATATGAAAAATGAGGCTAAAATCTCGACTTCCAACCCTTATTTTCAGTACAAGTGTCGCAAATACGACATGCCTCGCAAATGCGAAGAATGATTGCAAAAAAGAATCCATTATAGTCCTGTTAATGTTGCAAATATGAACATTTTATCGCAAATGCGAACTTTGAACACTTCGCAAAATCGACCTAATGATCGCAAATGCAAGCCAACCTAGCCTAAGCCGGACCCATTCCCAAAAGTGAACAACTTGTTCGAAAATACAAATCTGACAGACCCTCAGTGAACTTCACAAATGCGAATCCCTCCTTGCAAAGGCGAAGGTTGCAAATGCAAACAAATTCTCGCATTTGCGAGACCTGAAGAACCTATTCAAAAACCAGTAAAACAAACACTCTTCCAAAAACTTCGTAACGCGTCCGAAACTCACCCGAGCCATCAGGTCTCCAAACTAAATATCAATACAAGTCTAAAAACATTATATGAACTTGCTTGGCATGATCAAAATACAAAAATAATATCTAGAACCACGGATTGGACTTCAAAATGCATGCATGAAATTTATATTGAAACTCAAGAACTTCTAAAAACACAATCACGCGGAATGATGCCAAACTTTGCGGACAAGTTCCGAATAGCATAACAAACCTATTCTAAGCCCCAAAATTAAAATCCGAACCCGATATCCATAAATTCAAACAAACCTAAGAAATTTCTAAACATTCAAATTGCCAACTTTCGGCAAATATGCCAAATAATCCTAGGGACCTCTGAATTCAATTCCGCGCATACGCCCAAGTCTAAAATCACTATATGTACCTATCAGAGCCATCAAAATACCGTTTGATCGCTGCCAACTCGACGCTACACTAAGGTAGGAAGAGCGGGTCACAATAGCTTTTACCCGATATGAGGGTCGAGATCGATTTCCTCAGGGAGCTAGTAGTGGAATTGGATTGTCTGTCTAGCCTAGAGATGTGTTTGTACTCCTAATGTCACTTCAAACATTTTTGGGTTTTCGAATTATAACTATTTTTATAAAACTATTGATTAACACTAAATTATGCTACGAGAATATTGCTAAGTTGTATCTAATGGGAAGAAGGGCACTAGGGTCGTGACACTACCTAGGTGGCTAATTGACGGGTAGATGTTACTAAGGTTCGATTGGCATAATTGGGGCTTATGTTATAACCATTGCACAATTTTACCCACTCTCACACCTCTCGGTAGAGAAAGTGATTTTGCCTAATTGACTCTCTCGAGACCAAATGGGTAGGCAAATTAGACCAAGCAAATAGGGTTCAAGTAGGGTAATTACTCTCTCGAGGTTTAACCCGTTAATTGGGACTATCATTTCTCATGAGTCCATCTCAATTCCTTGTTGGGTCAATTTTGAGGTCATAGACTCTCTTTCTCAAGAAGAGTTAAACTCACAAAGCTTGAATCAGTGTTTGCAACCACCAATTCTAGATTAAAACATAATATTAACCAGAATAGGAAACACCCATAGTCAATCTAACATTAGATGGCAACACCCATCAATTACCCATACTAGGGTTGAGCCACAACCCTAGCTGATGGTATTAGCTACTCATGCTTGAAGAAAAAAATAAATAAATAGATGAAGAACTAAGCATATTAATTAATTGCTAAAATTAAACTACAAGAATCTATTGTAAATGTAAAGCAAAAGTGCCAAAAATGGCTATAAAATTCGTTCTCACGAGCGCAGCCCTTGTCTGATATATCTGATTACCTAAAAATGATAAAATATTCTATTTATATTAGGCTGGAAAAATTGGACAAAAATGCCCCTGCGGGGTCAGTGTGGGCCGCACTAAATGAACCGCGGCCGCACTGGGCTCTTTGACTTTAACTTTTGCTTGTCTAAACTTGGACTCCGCGGCCCGCGTAGAATGGACTGCGGCTGCGGAGGGAGATGGCGCGTCACATGTAGAATGGACCGCGGTCGCGGAGGGAAATGGCGCAGTCCGCGAAATCACGACCGCGGACCGCATGGCATTGACTTTAAAAACTTTCATCTCTCTAAATCTCATGATTGCGGACCGCACAAACGAGTAGTGCGGTTGCGGAGCCTTCACCGTGGCCCACGAGATGTGTACCGCGGTCGCGCTTCTTCTGGCCTGATTTACCAACTCTCTGAACCACCTAGTGCGGCCGCATTCAACTTTGCGCGGTCCGCACTGGGCCTTCTTTCCTTAGATTTCTTGGTTTTTGATACTTGAGCAGGTTTCACTCCTTTTCTTTAGCCAATCTTTGATATTTCGTCACTTTGTCGATCAGACCTGCTATTAAGCACAACTTGTGAGCCTTTTAGGACTATTTTGTAACAATATATGATCAAAGCATAGGCAAGTAGGGGCATAAAACATGTTAAAATCCTAACTTATCAACTCCCCCAAACTTAAACCTTTGCTTGTCCTCAAGCAAACAAAATAAGACCCACCCCTTAAAGGAAAATCCAAGTAATTCCAGCTGTCGTAAAGTAACCTCAACAAGCATCAATTGGAACTAACAATTGCCCTCAATACGAATGGATCATTAACAAAATTTAAACTTTGAAAAACTATGGATCAAGTGCGACACAAGAGAATCAAGAATTGACTCATTATATCAAAGAACTCTCTCAATTACTTTGGTCGCTGTGGAACCCAAACTCACACATCATCAACTCTCCCTAAGCAAAACCTCACCTTTTAGAGTATAAGCACACAAACTAAGGTTAATGGCAATTCACTCGTCTCTCTCAAGGAAAGGTCACAAGTACGACTCTAAGTACCATATGTTTGACCCTTATGTAAGTATCCACTAATGCGAGCGTCATCCAACTCAAGATCATATAGGGCTTTTGTGGAGTCAATGTGAAGGCTTTTGGTTCAGGGTAGGAAAAGTTGTTGGTCTATATGGGTTCCATCTTCCCTTAAGCACTTCTTTTGATTCATTTTGGCACAATTCTTTTTGACTCTTTGAGTATTTCACTTCTTTTCAAGGGGTTAGAGAGATATAACGTCACTCTTTCTTATGAAATTCAAAGCACTTCTCCTTTTTCTACTTTTTTCACACCTTTTTCACTTTTGTTTTTCTTGAATCCCGTTTTATTCTTTGCACATTGGGCTTTCTTTTTGTCTTTTTTTTCTTTTCTTTCTTTTTCATTGCCTTCCTTTCCTTTTGCTTTTGTACCTTTTACTACTTTGTTTCCTTTCTTGTCTCTCCCCCCAAACTTAGACTTTTGCCATTACTCAAGGGACAATTTGGGTGCCAAGAGAGGGTATAATTTAGAACGGGTATAGGCTTGTAGCATTGGTTCTTGAAAGAAAAAGGTTTAAGGCTCAAAAAGGTTAGCTAGTGATTATATCATTGGTAGGCTATGAAATTGTTCGACTATTATTTGGATCAAGGAGAGCCTATAATTACTTCTCAAGTCGAATTTTCACTCAAAATTTCGCCTCAACAAACATTCAGGGCAAGTTCTAGACCATTGGCTCGGGACTTGGACTCACAATTTGATTTCTCACCACACACACTCAAGGATTTCTAAAGACATAGAGTCGGGGGCCCACAACAACCTTAGACACGATTGAGAACACAATAGTCCTGAAAGACCACATGATGTTTGTTTGGTCAAAACAAGATTCTCAAGGTCACTACTTTCACCATCGTAAACACAACCACTTGTCTTTGACCATGGGATCAAAGGCAAATGTGTTAGGCCCAAGTGAAGCTTTGCTTGAGGTACCCTTAACTATAAACTACTAAAAACAAAAGAAAAATCAAAAACGGACTCAAACCCTTAAGAAGGTTGTCACGCCATCCATCATAGGGAAGAGCCACCCGGTTCACATAATACTCCACCCTTGGAAAGAATCGTGACATTAAGAAAACCAAGGGCTTATCGAAAGTGCCAAAAACGAAATAACAAGGCTGCGAGCCTATCTACTAAGCTAAAAATGAAAAATTTGTATGAAAATAGAAAATAGAATAAATATTTACAATAGGGGATTAGAATATACAACGGGGGATGAATATATACAGAAATGTAACTTTATATACAGACAAAAAAAAGAGATAAAAAGTGCGATAAAAGTAACTAAATGTAAAGTTATATACATACCAAATAGAAAATCAACAGAAACATAAACTAAGTCAATTAATATATACAATCATCCGGATAAAAGGTAGGGCGCACCCCCACAAATGAAAGCTGGCATTGTCCCCAATGCCAACTAAACAAATAAGCATCAAAAATCAAGATAAAAGGATATAGGATCTCCCTAAGCCTCGTCTGTATGCATGGGAACATGAGTGGTCCCCGAGTCCTCTATATGTACGAGAACCTCAGACTAGTTCCCGGTCTCCTGCTGCTCAGTTGCTGGGACTAGGGCATGGACCTGTACGGGATAAATATCAGGAACATTCTGTGACTGACTGGAGGAAGCCTCCGGTAAATAAAACACTTTTGTTTTGCACTTTGGTCACCTTAATGCCCTTCAAAATGTGGGCCAGATTGCTATAAAACTCCTTGACCATGTGCTCATTCGCCCCCTCAGACGACCCAGAAGAAATGTTGTTTGAGGCTCGAGCATCGAGGGAAGATGGGGGAGTGTCTGTATGTATAACTTTCTTCGAATATGGGATGTATAGAGGGACTGAATCTGAAGAGATCTTCCGGGAGGGCTCGTACTCACTCCCCGAGTTGTCAAGGGCTCTATCAGCCGCTTTGATTGCTTTCCTCATGTCCTTTATGTTTTGTCTAGCGTGAGGAGTGAGTTTTACCATCCGTTGCTTCCCTCCCTGGAAGGAATTACCTCGGCCGAGTTGTTTGGCACCTTTACCTCATTGTTTGAACATTATCTGCAGGCATACACATCTAACATGGTTAGTATCAGCACAGGCAGTGAAACAAGTGTTGAAATTGAATTGCAGACAACCGATTAAATGTTGTAGAAATAGTTGCAGAACATGGCACCATGACCCGCACAAATAGGAGTGCGGCCGCACTAGGGGCACCGTGGACCGCGCAAAGGTGATCGCGGTCCGCATTGGGATAAGGCCCTGGATAACATCTCTCTAATTCTCTCCACCGCGGCCCGCACAAAAAGTAGTGCGGCCGCATTGGGGGCACCGCGGACCGCATAAAAGCAACCGCGGTCCACACTGAGGTGAGGTATGTAACACCACCTCTCTGAATCCAACCACCGCGGCTCGCACAAAAAAGCATCGCGGCCGCGGTGGGCCAGCGCAGATCGCATAAAGTGCAATGCGGTCGCATTGGGCATAGATTCAATTTCAGTCACTTGGGCACCGCGTTCCGCGCAAAATGGCAATGCGACCCGCGTCAGGGCACCGCGGATCGCACAAAGGCGACCGCGGGCCGCGGAGAGTATATTGCACATGCACTAAGTTAGGGTTTCCAATTTTTGCAATTTTGTTCTAGTTTTCACCTACTTTGTCCCTACTCAAATTACTCAGTCATTATGCAAATTAAGCACCCCAGAACTAATACTTAAACCAACCTAAGCTAACAAAAATAGAGAAAACAGGACGAAAAAAAAATTACAGGCTAATTGTAATAAAATAAAAACAAAATTAATCAATTAAATGAACAAGGAATGAGTGAAATATTACCAGATGTGAAGATGAAATGCAATTAGTTAGTCTAAGCAAGAATTACGGTCACAAGAGGGTATAAACAGTAGCTTTTAGGTCTATGAGTGTTAAATTTTTGAAAAGTGTAAATGGTGACCCGTGGGGTCTATTTATAGAAAAGCAATGGGACCCAGCCTTACCTACCAGTGCGGCCGCACAAAACCGACCGCAGACCGCACAGGGTTTGTTCAAATGAAGCATGAGTAGGCAACCTCCGCGGTCCGCATAAAACAGACCGCGACCGCAGAGGTCCACCGTGGACCGCACTAAATGGAATGTGGCCGCGGTGGCAAACTTCAGAGATCACCACTTTTGACCATCACCAGTGCGTACCACACAAAGTGCAATGCACTGGCAATCTTTAGAGACTGTTCAACGTTTTTTAAACTACTTTGCACTGCATCAACTCAATCCCTGCAACATCTTACAATCAGTTAGCTCAAAAATCAAACCTACACTACCAAGAAAACATAGAAAACAACAAAAAGAAAAAGGCATGGGTTGCCTCCCAAGCAACGCCTGATTTAACGTTGCGAAATGACGCATGTCACCAGCACATCACTTTAGATGGAGAAGTGCCACCACGTGGCTATCATCAAATTTCCCAAGATAATGCTTGACCCGATGTCTATTGACTCTGAATACTTCACCGTTCTTGTTCCTTAGATCAAGAGCACCAAATGGGGTCACGAACACAACTTCAAAAGACCCACTCCACTTTGACTTGAGCTTACCCGGAAACAGACGTAACCGGGAATTGAATAAGAGAATCATATCTCCAACCTTGAACTCCTTACCCCGAGCATATTTGTCGTGAAGGTACTTCATTTTGTCCTTGTACAAGGATGAGCTGGAGTAGGCATGGAATCTAAACTCATCAAGCTCATTAAGTTGTTCAACCCGAAGATTTGCTGCAACATCCCATTCTAAGTTCAACTTCCTCAAGGCTCACATGGACTTGTGCTCTAATTCCACCTGAAGATGGCAAGCTTTCCCAAACACCAACCAATATGGAGACATACCAATCGGAGTTTTGTAAGCTGTCCGATTAGCCCAAAGAGCGTCATCCAACTTTTTCGACCAATTGGTCCTATTAGCATTGATAGTTTTAGACAAGATACTCTTAATTTCTCTGTTGGAGACTTCGACTTGGCCACTAGCTTGCGGATGATAGGGGGTCGGAACCTTATGATTGACACCGTACTTAGAAAGCAACGTGTCGAAAGCCTTGTTGCAAAAGTGAGACTCCCCATCACTAATGATAGCATGAGGAGTGCCAAACCTTGTGAAGATGTTATTTTTAAGAAACACAACAACACTCCGAGCTTCATTATTAGGCAAAGTCACGGCTTCAACCCACTTTGAGACATAATCAACTGCCACAAGAATGTAAGTATTCCCACAAGAGCTAACAAATGGACCTATGATATCGATGCCCCAAACATCAAAGATATCCACTTTAAGAATCGTATTAAGGGGCATCTCATCCCTTTTTGAAATTCCGCCCACTCTATGGCACTCATCACATCTCTTCACCAAATTGCCCGCATCTTTGAACAAGGTGGGCCAATAGAATCCACAACTAAGAACCTTCAAGGCGGTCCTCACCCCACCATGGTGGCCACCATAAGGTGAAGAATGGCAAGCCTCTAGGATACTCAATTGTTCTTCCTCCGGGACACATCTACGAATCACACCATACGTGCAAATCTTGAACAAGTATGGCTTATCCCAATAGAAATCCAAATTATCCCGCTTGAGCTTCTTCCTTTGGTTAGAAGAGATCTCACACTGGATTATTCCGGTCACAAAGTAATTGGCAACATCGGCAAACCATGGCATATCCTTCATTGACACTGCAAGGAGTTGTTCGTCGGAAAATGAATCATTGATCTCAAAGCCATCACAAGGCCTCTCCTCCTCCTCCAAACGGGACAAGTGGTCCGCCACTTGATTCTCACTACCTTTACGGTCAATAATTTCTAGATCAAACTCTTGAAGAAGTAACACCCATCTTATCAATCTCGTTTTGGAGTCTTTCTTGGCCATCAAATACCTAAGGGCGGCATGATCGGTGTGCACTATAACTTTGGCCCCCATAAGGTAAGGTCGAAACTTTTCCATAGCAAACACAATAGCCAATAATTCTTTCTCGGTCACTGTATAGTTTCTTTGAGCCTCATTCATGGTCTTGCCTGCGTAGTACACCAGATGAAACATCTTGTTGATTCTTTGGCCCAAAACAGCACCAACCGCAACGTCACTAGCATCACACATGAGCTCAAAAGGTAAGCTCCAATTTGGTGCGGTGATGATGGGGGTAGAAGTCAACTTGAGCTTGAGTATCTCGAATGCTTGCATACAACTCTTATCGAAAAAGAACTTTGCATCTTTCTTGAGCAACTTGCACAAAGGGTATACCACTTTAGAAAAACCCTTTATGAACCTCCGGTAAAAACCCGTGTGCCCAAGGAAACTCCTCATCCCTTTGATAGAAGTAGGGAGAGGGAGCCTCAAAATAACCTCAATCTTGGCCTTATCAACTTCAATTCCTCGCTTCGAGATCTTGTGACCCAACACTATACCTTCTTCTACCATAAAATGACATTTTCCCAATTGAGAACAAGGTTGGTGTCTTCACATTGGGACAACACTCTATCCAAGTTTACCAAGCACTCCTCAAAAGAATCTCCAACCATGCTGAAATCATTCATGAAGGCCTCCAAGATATCCTCCACCATGTCGGTGAAAATAGCCATCATGCAATGTTGGAAGGTTGACGGAGCATTACACAATCCAAATGGCATTCTAGAGAAAGCAAATGTGCCATAAGGACATGTAAAGGTGGTCTTCTCTTGGTCCTTCGGGGTAATTAGAATTTGATTGTACCCCGAGTAACCATCCAGAAAGCAATAGAAAGCCCGCCCCGCAAAACGATCAAGCATTTGGTCAAGGAATGGCAATGGGAAATGATCTTTTCTAGTCACCTTGTTCAGCTTTCGGTAATCCATACAAACTCTCCACCCGGTGACCGTTCTAGTAGGAATGAGCTCATTGTTGTCATTGGTCACCACGGTCATACCACCCTTTTTCGGCACACATTGTACCGGAGAAGTCCACGATGTCAGAAATAGGATAAACCACCCCAGCATCTAGCCACTTGATAACCTCTTTCTTCACCACCTCTTGCATCGCCTCATTTATTCTTCTTTGATGCTCCAAAGAAGGCTTTGCATCCTACTCCAAGATGATTTTGTGCATGCAAAATGCGGGGCTTATTCCCCGAATATCAGCTCGAGTCCATCCGAATTGCCCTTTTCTGCTTTTGAAGAACTGCCGAGGTGGCCTCAACCTGCATGTTAGTAAGGCAAGAAGAAAGAATAATAGGTAAAGTAGAATTTGAACCCAAGAATTCATACCTGAGGTGTGGAGGAAGTGGCTTCAACTCCAACACTGGTGGCTCCTCTATCGATGGCTTTGTTGGTGGAGTTTTGCGGTTTTTAAGATCCAAAGATAGCCTCTTAGGCTCATATGAATATGAACTCATACCATGCAATGCATTCACGCACTCCACTCTACTAACATCATCATTGACATCCATATTAAGAAGCACGACCTCAAGGGGATCTTCAACATGGATCATGGAACTTGTGTCATCCACTATCACAGCTGTGACAATGTCTACAAATGAACACACCTCTGTGCTATTGGGTTGTCTCATTGATTTGCAAACATGGAATACCACTTTCTCATCCCCCACTCGAAAAGTCAGCTCACCCGCTTCAACATCAACCAATTCCTTCCCCGTAGCTAGGGAAGGTCTACCAAGAATAATCAGCACTTCAAAGTCTACCTCACAATCCAATATGACAAAGTCGGCCGACAATATAAACTTATCCACCCGGACAAGTACATCATCAATTATGCCCAAAGGTCGCTTCATCTATCGATCCGCCATTTGAAGTCTCATTGAGGTAGG
This sequence comes from Nicotiana tabacum, assembly GCF_000715075.1. Taxonomy (NCBI): domain Eukaryota; kingdom Viridiplantae; phylum Streptophyta; class Magnoliopsida; order Solanales; family Solanaceae; genus Nicotiana; species Nicotiana tabacum. Next base: position 90,492,504 of record NC_134099.1, on the reverse strand, counting down.
TCGAGGTTTTCCAATTCCCAAAGTCTTGAAGACCGAGTACGACATCAAATTTATGCTAGCCCCCAAGTCATAAAGGGCCTTGGAAAAATCCGCACTTCCGATAGTACAAGGGATAGTAAAAGCTCCGGGATCCTCAAGCTTGGGTGCCATTGAATGCACTATGGCACTCACTTGATGAGTCATTTTAATTGTTTCACACTCCATCGACCTCTTCTTTGTTACCAAATCTTTCATGAACTTAGCATACCCCGGCATCTGCTGAAGTGCCTCCACCAAAGGCACATTGATTGTGAGGCTCTTTATCATGTCAATAAACTTTTTGAATTGATTGTCACTCTTTTGCTTTGCTAACCATTGAGGATAAGGTGGAGGTGGCCTAGGCAAAGGTGCCTTGTCCTTTGGTACAACCGGCTCGGGCATGTCAATCATGTGTTCCCTAGACGGGTTCACAACATCTTGAGTCTCTACCTCGGTTTCATCATCAATATCAGTCCGCGCATCATTGCTCATATTTTGATTAACCACATCATCAACAATCAAAGGTACATCATCATCTCGCAACTCAACATCTTCATCCACAACTTGCTTTTGCTTTGAGGCATTCACATCACCGCCTCTCCCACTTCTTGTTGTAACCGCCATCACATGATTATTATTCCCACCCTTCGGGTTTACTACCGTATCACTTGGTAGAGCACCCTTGGGATGAGTATTCAAAGCTTGAGAGATTTGGCCTAATTGCACCTCCAAGTTCTGGATAGATGTATTATGAGAAGCCAATTGGGCATCAGAATCTTGTTTTTTTTTCATCATTTGCTCGAACATGCTTTAAATTCTTCCCATATCACCTCCGGAAGAACTAGGACCTTGAGAGGGGAAAGAGGGTAGATTGATCGGTTGTTGATACATTGGCGGCCTTTGAAAGCCCATCCCCCTGTTGCATTGGTTTCCATTGTTGTTCCATCTGCCTTGATTGTTGTTATTGCCCCAATTATTGTTATTACCATTCCAATTCCCTTGGTTGCTTTGATTACCCCAATTGTTGTTTTGGTTGTTATTATTCCAATTGCCACCACCTTGTTGTTGATTGTTGTTATTCCAATTACCTCCGCCTTGTTGTTGATTGCCCCAATTTTCTTGAGGATGCCATTGTTGATTCGAAGAGTTGCCTCTATTCCCTTGGTAGTCATTGACATATTGGACCTCTTCGCTTTGATCATCATAACACTCATTTGAATAACCACCACCATCATTGTTGTTGTCATATTGTTCACAATTACCTTAGGGTTGTTGCCCTCTTTGCCTCCTTTTCAACATAGAAATACCTTCCATTGCATTGACTTGGCGTGGGTTTTTGACTTATTGTAATTGCGCCCTTGCCAATTGATTCATAGTTGTTGTAAGCTCGGCAATAGCTTGGCCATGATCATGCAATTCCTTGTGCAAATGGATGACCGTGGGGTCACCTTGGGGCACATTTGCTCGGCTTTGCCATGCCGAAGAGGTGTCGGCCATTTCATTAAGTACATCACATGCCTCTTGGTAAGAAAGTTTCATAAAGTTCCCTCCGGCCAATTGGTTCACAATGCATTGATTCGTGGTGTTGATGCCCCAATAATAGGTTTGTTGAAATCATAGCCTCAGTCATGTCGTTATTAGGGCACTCTTTCACCATTGTTCTATATCTTTCCCATATCTCGTGCAAAGGTTCCGTTGGCTCTTTCTTGAAGGCTAGAATTTCATCCCGAAGAGCCGCCATATGACTTGGATAAAAGAACATGGCAAGAAATTTATCCGTCAATTCATCCCATGTTATAATAGAATGATTGGGGAGCCTTTCTAACCAATCCAATGCTTTACCCCGAAGAGAGAACAGGAAAAGCCTCAATCTCAACGCATCCTCGGACACGTTTGTCTGCTTGCTACCCCAGCATGTATCCACGAACCCCTTCAAGTACTTATAGGCATTTTGATCGGAGGCGCCCGTGAAATACCCTTTTTGCTCGAGCATGGTCAACATAACATTTGTGATTTGAAAGTTACCCGCCCGGATTCGGGGAGGAACAATAGCACTGGCGTATCTTTGATTTGGTAAAACTTTGGGAGCCACTCTCGGCGGTGGCAGAGGAGGGTCTGGAGTATTGTTGTTCTCATTTGCATTTACATTGGCATTTCGGCCTCTCTGGGAACTTGAGGTTAGACCTCATTTTGTTCTAGATCCTCTACCTCTTCCCCCGCTATCACATTACCGAGAGGGTCATTTGCATTAAGAGCCATTTGTACCTGATTGATCGACACAAACAAAATTAGTAAACAAGAAGGAAAGAGAAGCAAAACACAAAACTAAATAAACAGATAGTCAACACCGTAAGCTCCCCGGCAATGGCGTCAAAAAGTGATCGCTGCCAACTCAACGCTACACTAAGGTAGGAAGAGCGGGTCGCAATAGCTTTTACCCGATATGAGGGTCGGGATCGATTTCCTCAGGGAGCTAGTAGTGGAGTTGGATTGTCTGTCTAGCCTAGAGATGTGTTTGTACTCCTAATGTCACTTCAAACATTTTTGGGTTTTTGAATTATAACTATTTTTATAAAACTATTGATTAACACTAAATTATACTACGAGAATATTGCTAAGTTGTATCTAATGGGAAGAAGGGCACTAGGGCCGTGACACTACCTAGGTGGCTAATTGACGGGTAGATGTTACTAAGGTTCGATTGACATAATTGGGGCTTATGCTATAACCGTTGCACAATTTTACCCACACTCAACCTCTCGATAGAGAAAGTAATTTTGCCCAATTGACTCTCTCGAGACCAAATGGGTAGGCAAATTAGACCAGGCAACTAGGGTTCAAGTAGGGTAATTACTCTCTCGAGGTTTAACCCGTTAATTGGGACTATCATTTCTCATGAGTCCATCCCAATTCCTTGTTGGGTCAATTTTGAGGTCATAGACTCTCTTTATCAAGAAGAGTTAAACCCACAAAGCTTGAATCAGTATTTGCAACCACCAATTCTAGATTAAAACATAAAATCAACCCAAATAGCAAACAACCATAGTCAATCTAACATAAGATGGCAACACCCATCAATTACCCACACTAGGGTTGAGCCACAACCCTAGCTGATGGGTTTAGCTACTCATGCTTGAAGAAGAAAATAAAGAAATAGATGAAGAACTAAGCATATTAATTAATTGCTAAAATTAAACTACAAGAATCTATTGTAAATGTAAAGCAAAAGTGCCAAAAATGGTTACAAAATTCGTTATCATGAGCGCAACCCTTGTCTGATATACCTGATTACTTAAAAAATGGTAAAATGTTCTATTTATAATAGGCTAGAAAAACTGGACAAAAATGCCCCTGCGGGGTCAGTGCGGGCCGCACTAAATGAACCGCGGCCGCACTGGGCTCTTTGACTTTGACTTTTGCTTCTCTGATCTTGGACTCCGCGGCCCGCGTAGAATGGATCGCGGCCGCGGAGGGAGATGGCGCGTCATGCGTAGAATGGATCGCGGCCGCGGAGGGAGATGGCACGGTCCGCGAAATCACGACCGCAGACCGCAAAAACGAGTAGTGCGGCCGCGGAGCCTTCACCGCGGACCACGAGATGTGTACCGCGGCCGCGCTTCTTCTGGCCTGATTTACCAACTCTCTGAACCACCTAGTGCGGCTGCATTCAACTTTGTGCGGTCCGCATGGGGCCTTCTTTCCTTAGATTTCTTGGTTTTTGATACTTGAGCAGGTTTCACTCCTTTGTTTTTAGCCGATCTTTTACATTTCGTCACTTTGTCGATCAAACCTGCAATCAAGCACAACTTGTGAGCCTTTTAGGACTATTTTGTAACAATATATGATCAAAGCATAGGCAAGTAGGGGCATAAAACATGTTAAAATCCTAATGTATCACCGTTCGGGGATCGTTTTTCTAAAAGTGTAACCTCGGTAAATATTTCCAACTTAAGCTTCTAAAATGAGAATCACTCATCCAAATCAGTCCCGAAATATCTGAAAATCGAATCCGACCATACACGCAATTGATAATACACAATATGAAGCAAATCAAGACATCAAACCACTGAATGGAATGCTAAAGCTTAAAACGACTGGTTGGGTCGTTACAATTTTGCGCTTACTCGAGTTAGATTTTCAAACTACTCACCATCACTGTTTTAAAAATCGTGAGCATAAAACGAGGTGTTTTATCGAATACGTGGTGAGACATCTTGAGGCACGGGACGTAAGCCTCATAACTGTTAAATTTTTAATATTTTATAAAATAAAATAAATATATAACTAAGAAAATACACTAAAATTAAAGAAAATTTAAAATTAGCAGAAAAATGTAAATATCTATTATGAACATGGTAACATGTGCACGAACCATACAAAAGCATATATTTTTACTTGAAAAAGCGAAAGACGTAAAGGTAGATTACACCTATAACATGACTATGATGGAACATACTAAGAGTTGTAAAAAAATTATTTTAGATCCTAGTAATTCAAAGAATAAAAATGACATAATATAAAGTTATTATTAAAAAATCTAAAACTAGTTAACAACCTACAAATGGTCATTATTTGTGTCTATAGTATATTAAAAGTATAAACTCTTAGTGAAATATCGTTCTCCTTTTTTACTCTTTAAAAATAGATTTTAAAGAGTATATCTTTAATAGATACGTATTTAAATACTTATATATCTTTAAAGATATGAAATTTTAGGTTTTTAGGTTTTTGACTCTAGATACGAACAAACCTAAATATATCTTTAATAGATTATGAAGCTTAAAAGTATAAAAGAATAAACCAAATATTCTATTTACCGAAAAACAATGAAGATTTCGGCTTTGAAAAAATTTGTTAGTGTTGGTTGGAAGAATTATTTTGAAAATAACATTTTGGTTATTTGTAAATTTGTAATGTGTTGAATTTGAATTTTTTTTCAAAGAATAAAAATAGTTATAGATGTTCGAAAAAATAAACATAATAAAAATATAAGTATTTAAGATACCTAAAAACCTAAAATTTCATAGAGTGAGATATATAGAGTTAATTGCCACATGGTCAAAATTGATGTTCACATCAACTTTTATTCCTTTGGAAAAACTAATTTTTTCTTCAAGCATTAAGATTTTGTCTAACATGTAGAACAAAATCAAATTTTGATTAACATAAATTTTATATTGTAACTTACTGCTTTTAGGTGTAACTATTCGGTTGGTCGTTTCATGAGTTACAACCCCATTTTCTCCATTTCTGCTTCTTTACGTGTTGTTCAGTTATATTTTATCGTATCGTGTTGGTTGGTTCAGGTTTGGAGTAGTGTTGGAGTGATATGAGACACTTAGTCTCTTAAGTTGGCCATTTAGTTGGAAAAGTCAGCCGGAAGTTGACTTGTGAGTAAATGATCTCAAAATTTGGTTTTTATGCTTCGGATAGCTTCGTTAGGTGATTTGGGACTTAAGAGCGTGATCAGAATGTAATTTGGAGGTCTGTAGTACATTTAGGCTTGAATTGGCGAAATTGGAATTTTGGCGTTTTCCAGTTGGTAGTGGATATTTTAATATCGGGGTCGGAATGGAATTCCAAAAATTTGAGTAGGTCCGCTATGTCATTTGTGACGTGTGTTTAATAGGCTTTTTGATCGTTCGCGGAATTCAGAAGTTTTGGAATCCTTAGGCTTGAATCCGAGGGTGTTTTGATGTGTCGATGTTGTTTTGAGTTTTCCGAGGATTGGTATGAGTTTGAATGATGATATTTGACTTGTTTGTATTTTTGGTTGAGGTCCCGGAGGCCTCGGGTTGAATTCGAAAGATTTTCAGAAAGTTTGGTTTTGAAATTGAGCAGCTTCAGCTGCTGCTCCTATCGTAACCGCACCTGCGGATTGGGGACCGCAGGTGCGAGACCGCAGAAGCGCTAGAGCAGCCGCAAATACAGCCATAAGCGAGAAGGCTAGAAGTCGCAGGTGCAGAAGATGGAATGCACTTGCGAGACCGCAGGTGCGGGTAGGGAGGCGCATGTGCGGTTTAAGGGAAATAAGTGAAAACAGCATATGCGGTTGGTTTGACCGCAGGTGCGGAATCCCTGTGTCAGAAAGTATATAAGCTTCCATTCGCGAATTTTTTCCCATTTCTACCATTTTTGAGACGAGCTTGGAGCTTTTTGAGAGGATTTGAAGAGGGATTCGAGGGGTAACGCTTGGAGGTAATATTTTTGAACTCAATACTCAATTCTATGGTGATTTTTAACTGATTACACATGAAATTAATGGAATTTAAGTGTTAAAATTGGGGAATTAGGGTTTGAAATTGGAGAGTTTAAATTGGGTATTTGAGGGGCCATTTGAGGCTCGATTTTGATGTTCTTGATATTGTGAGCACGTGATTTTTGCTTTACGAAAAATTACTCCAAAATAAATCAAAATAAATTTCTTTTGCTGTGTAATTTCTGAATTTGCGTGGTGTTAAATATTTGTTTATGTCCGTAAAATGTTTGCTTTGTTATAATTAAACAAAATTAAAATAAAAATACATGTTTCATGTATATCTAGGATTTAAGTATGCATTTAATTAAGTTAATTTAAATAAAATCATAAAAATATGCATTTTGTTCTATTTTCTTTCCACTGTGTGATTAATGTTGTCTATGTGTTAATAGTTGTTAAAAAGGTAATTAATATCTTTGTAATAGTAATTTTGTTTTTATAATTTTAATTAAGATTTTTTTTAATAATGAAATTAGAAAATAATAAAATAAAAAAAAAAAAATATACAAAAATCGGACCTGGATTAAAATCCAGGCCCAAAACATTAATCCCCCCTCACAGCCCAATCCAAACAGCCAAGTCTGACCCAGTCCCAAGCTAATACCAAACGACGTCGTTTGGTCACCTCTCATCAAGGGCCGTTGGATTAAATCCAACCAACGGCCAAGATCTCATCACCCTAACCCAAGACCCTTACCCGATCCGATACCCGGTTCAACCCGTCCCCCTAACTTAAACCAAACGACACCGTTTGGTTAAGTGAGTAGATCTCAGCCATCCATTCTACCTGATCCAACGGACGATACCAGTCCACCCCACCCCTATATAAATCCCAAACCTTACCCCGGCCCCTAACCAAACACCCCCCCTTCCTACACTGTTCATCATCGTCCCAAACCCCCACTCCTAACCCTAGCCGCCCTAGGATTCCACCGCCTGAAACCCAGCGGCATCAACGCCGCCGGTCACCATCTTGACACCCCAGAACCCCCTGAACACCCTCTATACGAATATGTTACCCGCTTGGTTCGAATCTCCCCGAAAGTTCTCGAATCTTCATTTGAAGATTCGAGCCAAGTTCAGATCTAAACCTAACAGTCCCAAACCGACACCATAGCTTCCCCTAGTCACCCTAAGTATGGATCTATCGTTTGTTTGGTTCGAATCAGTTCGGAGAACTTCTCGAATCTTCTTTTGAAGATTCGGACCAAACAAGAACAAACTCAGATCCATTTCAAACTCACACCAGTTAACCCCCTGGCCTCCCTCGTGCCTAGAACATCTTTGGTTCTTCTCGAATCTGACCAGAAATGGTTAAATCCCAAATCGAGTTTTTTTTAAGAACCCTAAAAATACTAAACTTTTGGATTCTGTTCAGATTAAGTGAAGATTGAGGTTCAATCGACCTTAGTCGAAGTATTTTCAGTGGAAAATACTTCGACTAAGGTCAGTTTGATTTCAAACAAAAATCCGAAATCCAAGTTGAGTTCGAGTCGGAATAAAATTGAAGATTCATAGGTATTTTTTCTATTTATTTTTGTGTATTATACATGTATTTTTGTGTTTGTTTTAGTCCGTGTAATTTTTCCATCTGTTATTATCATACTGTCTCCTACCCGTCTACCTAATTTTAAATGTGAATTGTTTCTGATTGATTATGCTTAGTTACATTGTGTATAATCGACTCGATTTAGTTCGTCGATTAGTTATATTATGAATTTTCATTCATAATAATACTGATTGAAACAACCTGTTTTCTATCATTATGTACTGTTTGTTGACAGATATTGTAGATACTCGTCAGTTAAATCATCCTGGTTTATATGAATCTGTCATAATAAAGGTTGTATATATGTTATTGTCTGAACATTAAGGTTTCAGGACATTGTCAGTATTGACAATGATCCTGTGTGTGTTTGATTCTAGTTCAGTGTTAGGTCCAGTCTGAATTGTTGTGATAATTTCAGTAATATGTTGTTAGTTCTGAATTCAGTGAAATATTGCTGTAATGTCAAGTTTGGATTCAAGTTTACAAAAGTTGGTCAAATACAATTGTATTAGGAGGTTAATAGGATTGGTTATAGCTGTAAAGCAGAAGAATAACTAAGTTTGTACAGATTTTAGAATCTGTTTTGCTGTAAGTTCTGATTTTTCAGTAATAACATCAGGATTTCAGGGGCACTTTTGGAAATGAAACAGTAAAAAACAGGGTGTTAAGGCTAGTGTATTATAATGTAGTGTTAATGGCTATTAGTTAATGATACTAATGGGGAACAAGGGATAATGGGCTGCTGAAAATCAGGGAAAAGTTAGCCTAATGGGATTTAAAGTGGAAAAACAGTTTTGTTAATGGAAATTTTCTGTTTTTAAAAGAAAGAAAGGGTCCATCCAACATGAAGAGGGTGCAACCAGCCCTGTATAAATACAGGAGCTGGACAGACTTTAAAGGGAGGAAAATTTTTGAACAGAGAGAATTTTTAAGAGATTTTGAGGGCTGAGATTTTAAAGGAAGGAAACAGAAAATAGAACACTCACATACACACTCACACACAGATACAGCAGCAGAAACAGAAAATCAGAAACAAACTGAATTTGAAACTGAAGAAAAACTGAAATCTGAAATGTTGGTTTTTTTTGTTGAATCTGTTCAACTTTATGTGATTCCACTGTTTAGTTAAAATCCGAAGTGTTTCTTAAAAGTACTTTACTGTGCATCTGGGCTCTTCGAATCCTATTCTTGTTCAGATTTTACTGTGTTATCAGTATATTCTACTGAATTTGTTACTGCTGCTACTGCTGAAACTTACTCCTCCTACCTTCATTTTCAGGTACATGTCTTTTAAATTTTATGATTGGAAAGAGATTCAACATGATAGATAAATAGAGTTTGAATTGTAATACTGTCATCTACTCATTTGAGTTCTTTAGTTGAAAATTTCAGCTTTAGTTTCATATTGGTTAACCAGTAGTAAGTTCGACTCGATGGCTACAAGTTAATTGTCTTATTTCGAAATTCATATGAAGCTTTGTAATAATGATATCCATGTCAAATTTCATTAATTTAGTTACCTATGAGTTGTGTAAATAGGAAGTATGGCAGAAAGTTGGTTTATTTACACTTCATGGTATTGTTAGAAAGGTATGGTATAATATAGCATTATCAAAGAAAATATGCTATTAGCTTATCTTGTTAGTTAATTAGTGGTTGTTTAAAGCTAGATGATGATTAGCTGCAATTTGCCATCTTTTGGCATAACATTGGTTGTGTTCATAATTTATAGTTGAAAGATGCGTTAGTATAATCCGTATGTTTAAAAATGTCAAATATAGTAAGTAATATTGTATGCAATATCATTTTATTAAGTCAACAAGACTTGTTCTCTTTCTTAGTAATAAAGGGCTTAGGAACTTATACAATGTGAAAATTAATAGTTAGTAATAATTCACATAGATTGAGAATCAAATTGGTTTGATTATATTTATATCTATCCTAACTCAATCATAGGCATAACTAAGTAGATTAATTTCATCTATTAAGATTAAAACGAGTATATGAGAATAAGTTGAGTTGTATATACACAAATGGCAACACTATTAAATCATTGGTAATTAAAAAATAGAATTTGCATCAAGTAATAATGAAAATTCTTGGAAAATATTTCCTTTCCTTTATGAATCATTCATTTTTAGTTTCATATGTAATTTATTCCTTGGCATATATATATATATGTTTGGCATATATATATATATGTCATATTTGTTTTAAAGATAGTATTAATCATATTTTTATTCTGTCCTTTGAATTTGAATAATTAGAATGAATATAATTTATATTCGGAAATTATAATCAATGGTCAACATTTAATAAATTGTGGATTCTTTTCCAAAAAATTAAAGAGTATCTTAAAACGAGATTTCTCGTGATATAACAAATATTTTTGTGGAAATTCTATAATATCATTACAAATATGTCACGCGATTAGGGATACGTTCGCGTACCCTGATTATATTTTTAAAAGCAAAAAATTCGGTTTATGCGTACGCGCAATTTCGAACGAATATTTAATAAAAGGATTTTTTTTTTCAGACGTTAAATCAATTTCATAAAAAACCGAGATGTACGGTTCATTATTCAGAAAAACAAATATTCTTGATTCGACATAATTTCGAAAAATGATTACTCAATAAATATTATCAAAAGTTATTGTGTACACGTACGCGTGACACAATTCCCCTTTTTTAAATTTATAACACGAATATACGTACGCGTAATTCTATTCAAAGAAGGGTTCTTAACCACAATAAGTAAAAATGGTAGAAAAAATCACGTAATAAGAATTTTATTTTTTTAATAAAAATCAAGATAATTAAGCCAATAATAAAACAGTTAAGCGACCGTGCTAGAACCACGGAATTCGGAAATGCCTAACACCTTCTTCCGGATTAACAGAATTCCCTACTCAGGATTTCTGGTTCGCAGAATAATAAACAGAGTCATATTCTCCTCGATTCAGGGATTAAAATTGGTGACTTGGGACGCCTTAAAATTCCCAGGTGGCGACTCTTAAATAATTAAATAAATCCCGTTTCGACTGTCCTTCAATTGGAGAAAACTCCCTTGCAGCCTCGCGGGGGCGGAAAAAGGAGGTGTGACAGCTCTGGCGACTCTGCTGGGGATAAAAGTGAACTGTAACCCAGAACCATTGGTTCAGGGTTTAAAGAATTCGAGCTTAAAATATCTGTTTTATTGGCTTTATTTTTATCAACTGTTTATATGCTAATATGCTAAATGTTTTTTACCGCTTTAATATTATTTGAATTGTGAATATATATAACTGCTACGAAACCCCTTTCTTTCTGAGTCTTCTGAATTTATGGTGTACACGTGCGCGTGACCCACCTTTCTGTTAAAGTCATACCAAATAAGACGGAGTTGGGACAAGTAACTAGGCCGGGCAGACTTTCGTGCTCCCGGTACATTACCCCCGCTTCGGCTCAAACTGTCTGTTTGGGTAAGCCAGGTTTAGAACAATCAACCTAAGGTTTTACACTTAGAATAACTCAGCCATGTACCGGATCCCTAGTAGGAACGAATATTTGCATCATATGCATTTGGCCTTGGAGACTCAACACAGGGGTTGGGTCTGTCTAGGACAGGTAAACCAAAAAATTAAAAGACCATCATGATGCATCCTACTTGTTATTTGTGCATTCATTCGCCTCGAACATGCTTGTTGACCAGCTTAAATAAAATCATGGTGAGAAGCAAGGAATAAAATGGGTTGCTTTAAAAATTTCGAAAAAATATAGTTTTAAATTTTTTTTTTTAAATAAAAGAAAAAATTTCGAAAATGATTTTTAGTATAAATTTTGACTTTATTAAAATTAAATTTCAGATACAAAATGAGCAATACACAAAGCCCCTCATCCACAAGTACGGAGGAATTTCTATGTCAGCTTCAAATGTGGTGGTATGATTTAGGCGAAGACGGTCAAAAATGGGTCGTCAAGCATTTGGGAAATCTTACGGACATTATGAAAGTTGAGCCTCGGGATGATCTGATTACGACATTAGTAACGTTCTGGGATCCTGTTCACAATGTTTTTCGTTTCTCTGACTTCGAGCTTACTCCTACATTAGAGGAGATAGCTGGCTATGTTGGTTTTGACGGAAGTTTAAGAAATCAAAGCTTGATATTCACAAAGGCTCCTTCAATACATCGATTCTTCGGTCTTCTGAACATCAGCAGTCAAATCAGGAAAAGCAATGTCATCAATGGATGTTGTTCCTTCAATTTTTTGTATTCCAGGTTTGGAAAGTCAGATGGGTTCGAAATTCATGAGAAAGGCCTTACTAATAAGCAAAACAAAGACACTTGGCAGATACACCGTCGATTTGCTTTCATGGTGGCTTTTCTAGGAGTCATGGTCTTCCCAAATAGAGAGCGAACAATTGATATTCGCACCGCAAAAGTTGTGCAAATCCTCACCACTAAAGAAAATCACACCCTTGTCCCCATCATTCTATCAGATATTTATCGGGCTTTGACTTTATGCAAATCAGGAGCGAAAGTTTTCGAAGGATGCAAAATTTTGTTGCAAATGTGGGTGATTGAACATCTCCAACAACAACCCAAGATCATACAGTATGGGTCGAACAAAGCTAATTGCATTGAGAGCTATGAGGAAAGAACAAAAAATTATCAAGCTCCAGAAGGGATAGAAGCATGGGTATCTCATCTAAAGGCTTTAACGGCAAATCAAATTGAATGGACTCTGGGATGGCTCCCGATGAGAGAAGTAATACATATGTCAACCTCAAATAGTTATCTACTACTATTGGGATTGAGAAGTATTCAGCCATATGCACCACTAAGAGTCCTAAGGCAACTAGGGAGATATCAAGTAGTTCCTGATGAGGAAGATTTGAGTATGCAAGTAATCGAATTACACCCAGAAGCCACTATTCCCAAAGCTTTACTTCAGCAAATGTGGAATGGGTGCCGATACTTGAAAAGTGATACTCAAGTCCTAGACACTACCAAGGGTGAGATAAATCCTGGATATGCAAGGTGGTTCGAAAAGCGGTCTCGCGTGGATGATGTACCAGAACCTGAGCTAAAAAGGCCAACAAAAAGACCCCATGTTCAAAACTTCAATGATAAAATCCAAGAGCGGTTGATTTGGGGAGAAAAAGAAAAAGGGTACAAAGCCACTATCCATGCCCTAAAAGAAAATCTAAGAAGCCTCAGTTTGGAGAAAGATTTGCAAGAACAAGAAGCCAAAGGCGAGAAAAAGAGTCTAGCTTGTGAGAATGAAAATCTTCAGGCTCGGTTCCAAAAAATGAAAAGAGTCTCTGAAACGCCAAAAAGGAGCTGGAAGGATCAAAAAACCATCGCCAACCTCTTCGAAAAAATGCAAGATTATGATTCCATGCTTGCGGAAAACGAAAGGGCATTGAGCAAAGCAAAAGAAAGGATCCAACAATTAAACGAAGAAGCCAGATCTAACAAGGAACGCCAAGATAGGCAATCCGAAAAAGACAAGGCTCAATTCAAGAAGGAAAAAGACTATTGGATGCGATCAGAAGACCAGCTTCGTGCACAACTAGAAGAGGCAAGAAGATGCAACAGAGAATATCAACAAGCAGACCTCGACAGGGAAAGATCGCAAGCAAGGTTAGAGCAGGCTAGACTCCGAGCTCTATTAGAATCAGCTTTAGATCATGAAAACTGTGTCAGAGATATAGCCACCACTCGTCAGCAGCAATTACAAGACCAAGACCAACGTCTCCAAGGTTTCAGGGCACAAATCCACGACCTGGCAGTCTTCACATCTCAAAGTTATGTAAACTGCCAAGGAATGGATTATGAAGTGTTTACAGAGCATGCGCCCACTTTTGCTCGTCATCTAGCAATGGAGTTGGAAAGGATGTATCGTACGCTGGGAGGCCATTCAGGTCAAGCCCCACATTGAGCAGATAATCCAATATTAGAGAACAAAAGTGGAAAGTGGGGCATATTGTGATATGTTATGAATTGTATCTTTATTTTGATTTAAGTATGTGTGTTTCAAGCTATTTTCTTAAAGTTTTCAAATGTAATTCCATCTTTGTGTAATAAATAAACATGATTGACTTTGGTCTGAACTACGCAAGGTCTGATTCATGTTTGGCATGATACGTAGGCAATCTCTAAAAATTCGACCACCACGATAAAGATATATATAGTAAATAAAAGCGAATGACAATTTTTCAAAAAGGCTGGGACGACACAAGCAACCGAGCGAATGCATAATAGAAAGGGATTATTTGTCTAGGAGCATTGCATCTCAACGTGTGATTATATATGTGTTAAACTCTCAAAACTAACAAGTTTGTTCATTTTCAGAATTCAGAATTCAACCAGTTAGTTTCTCTAAAGAGTATACTGGCATATTATCATATCACACAAGATCCAAAGGACCAATACCCGAAAGTATGTCTATCCCAGATGTTGACACAGGTATGGAGATAGAAGATATGGATGTCGGGAAAATGAAAGAAGAAATGCTTAAGCTCAAGCAGCAAATGGCTGAAATGTACCAAGCTTGGTCTACAGGACAGTTACCCCCAGCTTACCCAAATAATCCTGCTCCATCAATGATCCAAACTCAGGATAATATCACCACTGAATTATCCCCAAGTTTCCCCATTTATCAGCACTACCGAGGCTCCACCTCTCAGACACCACAGTCTCCACCTCCAAAACCAGTTCTGTACCTTCCTCCACCTATGACTCCTGTTTTCGTAGCACCTCCCCCTGCTACATTTCACAAATCTCCTAGTGAGCCTACATTTCAGGCCCAAGACAACCAATATTACCCCCGGAGCCCACCTTCAAAGCCTCCGAAATCAATTCACCTGCTCCTCGGTTTGATCTCCCAACCGAAATTGACAAGCCAACCAAAAAAGCTGAGCAAGAAGAGATGTTCCGGAAGGTCAAGAGTCTAGAACAATCGTTCAGAGACATGCGAGGATTAGGTGGGCAAGTCAGTGTAGCATACAAAGATTTATGCTTATTCCCTAATGTACAATTGCCATTTGGCTTCAAGATGCCCAAATTTGACCTATACAGCGGGCACGACGACCCAGTAGCCCACTTAAGGGGTTTCTGTAGCAAGATGCGAGGAGCTGGGGGAAAGGATGAATTATTGATGGCTTACTTCAGTCAAAGTCTAAGCGGATCAGCTTTGGAGTGGTATACACGCCAAGACCATGGGAGATGGTACACCTGGGATGACCTAGCACAGGCATTCGCACACCATTTCCAATACAATCTGGAAATCATCCCAGATCGACTATCTTTGACAAAATTTGAGAAGAAACACAATGAAAGTTTCAGAGAGTATGGCTTCCGGTGGAGAGAACAGGCAGCAAGAGTGGATCCTCCTATGAAGGAGAGCGAAATGGTAGACTACTTCCTCCAAGCCTTGGAACCGACTTACTATGCCCATTTGGTTTCAGCGGTTGGGAAATCATTCAACGAAGTAGTGAAGATGGGAGGTATGGTGGAAGAAGGCCTCAAGACAAATAAAATCATGAGCTATTCAGCAATTAAGGCAACTACTCAAGCTATTCAAGGTGGGGTAGGAGGAATCGGAAGAAAGAAAAGGGAGGAAGCAGCCGTAGTTGATTCAGGAATTTGGCCGGGACCCAGGGGTTCACCGCTTTACTATAATCAGCAATGACCTCGCCAATCAGCTTACCACCATGATTCATCCCAACACTACTATCACCCTTCAGAGCCTCATTTTGCCATTAACCATGCTCAAGCATACAATCAGCCACCTGTTCACACCAATTGGCGTACTCCTGTCACATCAAATACTTACCCACGAGCCTACCCCTGACCAGGTTTCAGGCCTAGGCCAGCATTCAGGGGAGAAAGGGAACAGAAAAAGAAAACTTACACTCCATTGGGAGAGTCTTACACTAGTCTGTTCCACAGGTTGAGACAGCTAGACATGCTGAGACCAATACAATCCAAACTACCCAATCCTCCACCAAAGAATCTGGATTACACCATTAGCTGTGAATATTGCTCCGGTGCACCAGGCCATGATACGGAGAAATGTTGGCATTTGAAAAATGCAATACAAGAGCTGATTGATACTAATAAAATCGAGGTTCAAACCCCTGAAGCTCCAAATATCAATAGAAATCCAATGCCAGCCCATCAGGAGGCTAACATGATAGAAATCATACAAGCTGATGGAGAGGCAAAGAAGCCATCACAAACTGTCATGATGATCAAGTCTCATGAAACCAAGCCAGATAAGCAGTTAACAGAGGAGAAGCCGGTATCTAAGCAGAACAGAAATAGTGATGGACCATCTATGATAATCGAGGAGGCATCATCGAGCAAAGTTGTCGCAAAACAAGAAAGGCCGAAGGTGATAGTACCAGGGGTTGCTAACAAACCCGTTGTATTCGTGGAAGGAGCACGTACAGATCGGGTTATTATTGCACCTGTAATCCAGCTGCCAATCATCAACAACAAAACCATCCCATGGAACTATGAACGGGTGACCGTAATGTACAAGGGCAAAGAAATCAAGGAAGAAGTGTGTGAGGTGCAAGGTTTGACTCGTTCGGGAAGATGTTTTACTCCCGAAGAGCTGAGAAAAACTAAAAACAATCCAATGCCAACAAAGAAAGCTGTGACGGAAGAAGAGGCGGAGGAGTTTTTAAGAAAAATGAAGCTCCATGATTATTCTGTTGTGGATCAATTAAAGAAGACCCCCGCTCAAATTTCATTGTTGTCATTACTGATCCATTCAGAGGAACACCGTCTGGCGTTGATGAAAATCCTGAATGAAGCTCATGTTCCTGAAAAGATCTCTGTAAATCATTTGGGCAAAATAGCCAACAGAATCTTTGAGACAAACAGAATTACATTTGCTGATGATGAATTACCTGTGGAAGGTACCGAGCACAACAAAGCTCTTTACCTCACCGTGAAATGTGAAAACTCCGTAGTAACCCGGGTATTGGTTGACAATGGGTCCAGTGCAAACATATGCCCTCTCTCCACTTTAAACAAATTAAAAATTAAAGAGGAAAGGATCCAGAAAAATAGTATCTGCGTACGAGGATTTGACGGTGGAAGCAGAGATTCATTTGGCGACATAGTGTTGGAACTAACTATAGGGCCAGTTGAATTCACAATGGAGTTCCAAGTGTTGGACATATCTGTTTCTTACAACTTGTTATTGGGTCGACCATGGATCCATGCTGCTAAAGCAGTCCCGTCAACACTACATCAGGCTGTCAAGTTTGAATGGGATCATCAAGAAGTAGTCGTGTATGGAGAAGAAAGTTTAAATGCTCACAGCAGTACCATTGTACCGGTCGAGGGAACAAAAATTGACCAAGGACCATGGGTGTACCAAGTGTCCGACACGGTGTCAGTAGAGAAAATTCCAGAAGGGAAATACCTTCTGAATCCAAAGATATCTTCTGCATCAGTCATGGTAGCTTACAAAATGTTAAAGAATGGCTTTATACCCGGCAAAGGTCTGGGCTTATCTCTACAAGGAATTGTACAACCAGTATCTCTCCCCGAGAACTGGGGAACATTCGGTTTAGGGTTCATACCCACTGCCAATGACGTGATAAGGGCCAGGAAGCTGAAACACCAAACATGGGTTTTTCCAAAACCAGTCCCACATCTGTCAAAGTCTTTTGTCAAGACCGGCGCTAAAAATCGCCCGATAACAACAAATCCTAAATCCCGGGTCAATCCTGAGGAGGAATTAATTGAAAGGTTCGAGAAATTGTTTAGTGATGTGAATATGTTGGAAAGCGGAGAAGGGTGTAGCAACACAGAAGTTCAATTCGTTGGGCCAGAAACAAAGCTCAATAATTGGAAAGCCACTCCTCTCCCAATTCGAAAGGAGTCTTGGTAGTTTATTTTTATTTTCTTTCAGTTTGTTTTGGGTTATTTCAAGGTTGTAATCCCAAAGTTTACCTTACAGTTGGTTTGAAGTGTGCAAAACCTTGTTATCTTTCATCATCCAATAAAAAAGCAGTTTCCTTTTTTATCATTCCTAATAGTTTTCTTTTCTTTTTCTTCTTTTCTGTACAGTTCCTTTTACGATGGCTCTAGTGATATGGAATGCATGAGGAATCCTCAGCCCAGTCTTAAAAATCAATCTGGTTCCGAAATATTAATTCAAGAAATATATTGTGATTATGAATCAGAATATGATAAAGATGAGGTTTTTGAAGAGATTAGTAAAGAGTTAATTCACTTTGAGGAAAAAATCAAACCTAACTTGAGTGATACCGAGGACGTCAATATAGGGGACACGAGTAATGTCCGGGAAACTAAAATAAGTGTCCATCTGGAACCAAAGATCCGAGAAGAGTTAATTAAAGCACTCATAGAATTCAAAGATGTTTTTGCATGGTCGTATGACGACATGCCGGGCCTGAGCACTGATTTGGTGGTCCACAAATTGCCCACCGATCCAACGGTGCCTCCTGTTAAGCAGAGACTGAGAAAATTCAAGCCTGATATGAGTATGAGAATTAAGGAAGAAATCACCAAACAATTGGAAGCAAAGGTCATTCGAGTTACTCGATATCCTGTTTGGTTGGCTAATGTCGTTCCTGTGCCAAAGAAAGATGGCAAAATTAGAGTATGCGTCGACTATCGCAATCTCAACAAAGCAAGTCCAAAGGATAATTTCCCATTACCCAATATCCATATTTTGATCGACAATTGTGCCAAGCATGATATAGGGTCTTTCGTGGATTGTTATGCCGGGTATCATCAAATTCTAATGGATGAAGAAGATGCAGAAAAGACGGCATTCATCACACCATGGGGAACTTATTGCTATCGGGTAATGCCATTTGGTTTAAAGAATGCCGGAGCAACCTATATGAGAGCAATGACCACAGTGTTTCATGACATGATACATAAGGAGATTGAGGTATACGTGGACGATGTGATCATTAAATCAAAGCATCAGGTCGACCACGTTGGAGATTTGAGGAAGTTCTTCTTAAGACTTCGCAGGTACAACCTCAAGCTTAACCCTGCCAAGTGCGCATTTGGAGTTCCATCCGGAAAGTTGCTGGGATTCATAGTCAGTCGACGAGGCATTGAGCTAGATCCGTCAAAGATCAAAGCCATCCAAGAACTGCCGCCCCCAAGAAACAAAACTGAAGTAATGAGTTTGTTGGGAAGGCTAAATTATATCAGCAGGTTTATTGCTCAGCTCACAACAACTTGTGAGCCAATTTTCAAATTATTAAAAAAGGATGCTGCAGTCAAATGGACCGATGAGTGTCAAGAAGCATTCGACAAAATAAAAGGGTACTTGTCAAAACCACCCGTATTGGTCCCGCCAGAGCCAGGAAGACCTTTGATTCTTTATTTAACGGTTTTGGAAAATTCATTTGGTTGTGTATTGGGGCAACATGACCTCACTGGCAGAAAAGAACAGGCCATCTACTACCTTAGCAAGAAGTTCACAGCTTATGAGATTAAGTATACTCATTTGGAAAAGACATGTTGCGCCCTAACATGGGTAGCTCAAAAATTGAAACACTATTTGTCATCCTATACTACTTACCTCATTTCTCGGTTGGATCCGTAGAAATACATTTTTCAAAAGCCTATGCCAACAGGAAGACTTGCAAAGTGGCAGATATTGCTCACGGAATTCGACATCATCTATGTGACTCGAACTGCAATGAAGGCTCAAGCACTGGCCGATCATTTAGCCGAAAACCCGGTCGATGAGGAATATGAGTCGTTGAAGACTTATTTTCCCGATGAAGAAACAATGCATATCGACGAGGTGGAACAAATTGAAAAACCTGGCTGGAAACTTTTCTTTGATGGGGCCGCTAACATGAAAGGAGTCGGAATAGGAGCTGTAATCATTTCTGAAACAGGGCATCACTATCCTGTTACGGCTCAATTACGATTTTATTGCACCAATAATATGGCTGAATACGAAGCTTGCATTTTGGGGTTAAGGCTAGCTGCAGACATGGGTATCCGAGAAATCTTAGTCATGGGAGATTCGGATCTTTTGGTACATCAAATTCAAGGAGAATGGGAGACCCGAGACTTAAAGCTCATCCCGTACCGGCAATGTCTACATGATCTTTGTCAGCGGTTTCAATCAGTGGAATTCCAACATATTCCAAGAATCCATAATGAGGTGGCCGATGCATTGGCTACCCTGGCATCAATGTTGCACCATCCGGATAAAGCTTATGTAGATCCAATACATATTCAAGTCCATGATCAGCACGCTTATTGCAATATGGTTGAAGAATTTGATGGTGAACCATGGTTCCACGACATCAAGGAGTATATCAGAATGGGGATATATCCCGCACAAGCCACAGGAGACCAAAAGAGGACCATTAGGCGATTAGCAAATGGATTCTTCTTAAGCGGAGGAGTTTTGTATAAAAGAACACCAGATCTTGGATTATTAAGATGCATAGATGCCAGACAAGCTACAGTTGTCATGTCTGAAGTACATTCAGGAGTTTGCGGACCCCACATGAGTGGATATGTGTTGGCAAAGAAAATCCTCCGAGCTGGTTACTATTGGCTTACCATGGAGCGAGATTGTATCAGTTTTGTACGCAAGTGTCATCAATGCCAAATACACGGATATTTGAATCATTCTCCACCATCCGAGTTGCACACAATGTCGGCACCATGGCCTTTCGTTGCTTGGGGCATGGATGTGATTGGACCAATTGAGCCGGCAGCATCCAATGGACACAGATTCATTCTGGTAGCTATTGATTATTTTACCAAATGGGTTGAGGCCAAGACATTCAAATCAGTGACCAAGAAAGCTGTGGTCGATTTTGTCCACTCAAATATCATATGTCGATTCGGAATCCCGAAGGTGATCATCACAGATAACGGTGCTAATCTTAACAGCAACTTAATGAAAGAAGTATGTCAACAGTTTAAGATTACACATTGTAACTCTACCCCATATCGGCCCAAGGCGAATGGAGCAGTAGAAGCAGCCAACAAAAACATAAAGAAGATACTTCGAAAAATGGTAGAAGGTTCAAAACAATGGCATGAAAAATTACCATTTGCTTTATTGGGATACCGCACTACCGTTCGCACTTCAGTAGGAGCAACTCCTTATTTGTTGGTATACGGCACTGAAGCAGTAATTCCTGCAGAAATTGAGATTCCTTCCCTTCGGATCATCGCCGAAGCAAAGATTGATGATGATGAATGGGTCAAAACCCGTCTAGAACAGTTAAACTTGATTGACGAAAAACGATTGACCGCAGTATGCCATGGTCAATTATATCAAAGAAGAATAGAAAGAGCATACAACAAAAAGGTGCGTCCCCGGAAGTTTGAAGTAGGTCAGCATGTGCTGAAACGCATTCTTCCACATCAGGTCGAAGCAAAAGGCAAATTTGCTCCGAATTGGCAAGGACCATTCATTGTGACCAGAGTATTATCGAATGGTGCACTATGTTTAACAGATATTGAAGGCAAATGCATAGATATGGCGATCAATTCTGACGCGGTAAAAAGATATTATGCATAACTTTTTGAATGTTTGTATTTAGCACTATTTCGAAGATTGAAATGACAAAGGCAATTTATTCTGTTATCCAAACACTATACCATTTGCTTCCCCTTTGAGCCATACTTGTTTCTTTCCTACCCTCTCTTGGAATCAATAAAATAAAAATTAATCAAAATCTTCACTATTATGGAGTGAACTACGTTTGACCTGATTCCTCAAAGAAGGATACGTAGGCGCCTCACGGCTCGGTCATAGGGTGCACCACATGCACAATGTGCACGGAAAAGAAACATTAAGAGACCCCAATCAAGAAACTGGGGCAGGAATTGTGTCGGAAATAAGAAATGATTCCAAGAGTTGTAATCTTAAACCCATACCAAAGCTATTTAGCTTTTAATACCTCTTTCATTTCTAACCCTATACCAAAAAGACTTTTCGATCAATCTTAGAAAATGCTGAGGCAAGCAAATAAAGTGGTTCATAACACTCTGGTACAAACAAGGAAAGAAAGTAAAAATGAGAGAGTCTTATAGGTGAAAACCCACACGGGCACCATAAGGCGACGAAAGTTGAGAGAAAAGTAAAATGAGAGAGTCTTATAGGTGAAAACCCACACGGGCACCATAAGGCAATGGAAGTTGAGAGAAAAGTAAAATGAGAGAGTCTTATAGGTGAAAACCCACACAGGCACCATAAGGCGAAAAGGAAGTGAAGAAGTGAAAAACGAGGAAAATTTATCGATGAAAACTCCTTGAGACAATTGAGAGGAGATTGATTAAAAGTCTGGGTTGATTAATCCGAAGTGCATACCCTGATCATTGGTGCAAGTAATTCCAATCAGATAAGTCCTTTATTCCTTTTCCAACAGTCATCCAAAAAAAATTGGATTTTTCTTTTCATTCTATAATTGTCGAAATCAGCGTATTTCGCTACTAATAATCTTACTTTCTACAAGCTTTGAGATAAGTTTTATTCTAAACAAATAAGAAGGGATGTCAAGGTATACTACCAAGATTCAAGGTTACAAAATACAGCCACAAAAGGTAGGAGATAAAATATGGGTGTAAGAAAGATGAAATCAAAAGTGGATCAGCAAAGTCAAAAGAGGCACATGATTACAGTTGAAAGGTTTTGAAGGAAAACACACAGAGGGGAATCCTATAGTCAAGGATCAATTACAAAGATAAAACAGTCTTTTCAATCATTCCAAGGCAATAAAAAGAGACGAAGAGAAACATCACCACCTGCAAGAATACCACAGCCAACCACCCTGCTTTAAACTAACGAAGTTTTCTTTGATTTAAAAACAGGGGCAAATACAATATTTGTGTCAGGAAATACCTGGTAAAGAATTAAAGAAGTCAGGCGTCCACCTGGAGAATGAGGATGAGAAAAGAAGAAGTCAGGCGTCCACCTGGAGAATGAGGATGAAGAATTGAAGAAATCAGGCGTCCACCTGGAGAATGAGGACAAAGAAAAGAAGAAGTCAAGCGTCCACCTGGAGAATGAGGATGAAGAATTAAAGAAGTCAGGCGTCCACCTGGAGAATGAGGATGAGAAAAGAAGAAGTCAGGCGTCCACCTGGAGAATGAGGATGAAGAATTAAAGAAGTCAGGCGTCCACCTGGAGAATGAGGATAAAGAATCGAAGAAGTCAGGCGTCCACCTGGAGAATGAGGATGAGAAAAGAAGAAGTCAGGCGTCCACCTGGAGAATGAGGATGAAGAATTAAAGAAGTCAGACGTCCACCTGGAGAATGAGGATAAAGAATTGAAAAGTCAGGCGTCCACCTAGAGAATGAGGATGAAAAAATTGAAGAAGTCAGGCGTCCACCTGGAGAATGAGGATGAAGAATTAAAGAAGTCAGGCGTCCACCTGGAGAATGAGGATGAAGAATTAAAGAAGTCAGGCGTCCACCTGGAGAATGAGGATGAGAAAAAGAAGAAGTCAGGCGTCCACCTGGAGAATGAGGATGAAGAAATTAAAAGAAGTCAGGCGTCCACCTGGAGAATGAGGATGAGAAAAGAAGAAGTCAGGCGTCCACCTGGAGAATGAGGATGAAGAATTAAAGAAGTCAGGCGTCCACCTGGAGAATGAGGATAAAGAATCGAAGAAGTCAGGCGTCCACCTGGAGAATGAGGATGAAGAATTAAAGAAGTCAGGCGTCCACCTGGAGAATGAGGATGAGAAAAGAAGAAGTCAGGCGTCCACCTGGAGAATGAGGATGAAGAATTAAAGAAGTCAGGCGTCCACCTGGAGAATGAGGATAAAGAATCGAAGAAGTCAGGCATCCACCTGGAGAATGAGGATGAGAAAAGAAGAAGTCAGGCGTCCACCTGGAGAATGAGGATGAAGAATTAAAGAAGTCAGACGTCCACCTGGAGAATAAGGATAAAGAATTGAAAAGTCAGGCGTCCACCTGGAGAATGAGGATGAAAAAATTGAAGAAGTCAGGCGTCCACCTGGAGAATGAGGATGAGAAAAGAAGAAGTCAGGCGTCCACCTGGAGAATGAGGATGAAGAATTAAAGAAGTCAGGCGTCCACCTGGAGAATGAGGATAAAGAATCGAAGAAGTCAGGCGTCCACCTGGAGAATGAGGATGAGAAAAGAAGAAGTCAGGCGTCCACCTGGAGAATGAGGATGAAGAATTAAAGAAGTCAGGCGTCCACCTGGAGAATGAGGATAAAGAATTGAAAAGTCAGGCGTCCACCTGGAGAATGAGGATGAAGAAAAGAAGAAGTCAGGCGTCCACCTGGAGAATGAGGACAAAGAAATTGAAGAAGTCAGGCGTCCACCTGGAGAATAAGGATGAAGAAAGAAAGAAGCAGTCAAGGCACCCACCTGAAGAACGAGGGAATGAAATCGAAATGTTGAAATCAAAAGCCCGCTCATATGAAAAAGGAGCACGCTTAGAATCAATAAAGCAGAGGAGTCCAACAGAATCCCCAGCAAGAAACAATAAGAGTCCCAAAAGAAAATACGGGACATAATGAAAAAGAATACGGAATAAGCCAAATGCCCAAGAGTCACCAAGATATCAAGACAACAAGAAACGCAAGGGCATGATCTAGATAAGATTTTTACAATTCCTGTACCATAATCTAATTTAGCTTTTTGTATTTCCTTTAAAGTAAGGTGTAATAAGGAGGTCAGCGAGCAGTAAAAACAGCACGAAGCAGCAGTAACATCACAGTCCCATGGTAGTCCCAGCTACCAAAAAATTCCCGAACTACATTGACCTGATTCCTTTATAGCCAAGGATATGTAGGAAACCTTCGAAGAAGAGGTTCGGTCAAATCTTTCAAAAAATGCTTCCCACGGAGTATTTGAACGGGCAAAAATTGCTCGTGTCCGCTCACTTTATCTTTGTACGAAAACTCTTCGAGTTTCCGCACAAAGAGGGGCAGCTGTGAGCACGTGATTTTTGCTTTACGAAAAATTACTCCAAAATAAATCAAAATAAATTTCTTTTGCTGTGTAATTTCTGAATTTACGTGGTGTTAAATATTTGTTTATGTCCGTAAAATGTTTGCTTTGTTATAATTAAATAAAATTAAAATAAAAATACATGTTTCATGTATATCTAGGATTTAAGTATGCATTTAATTAAGTTAATTTAAATAAAATCATAAAAATATGCATTTTGTTCTATTTTCTTTCCACTGTGTGATTAATGTTGTCTATGTGTTAATAGTTGTTAAAAAGGTAATTAATATCTTTGTAATAGTAATTTTGTTTTTATAATTTTAATTAAGATTTTTTTTAATAATGAAATTAGAAAATAATAAAATAAAAAAAAAAGTTATACAAAAATCGGACCTGGATTAAAATCCAGGCCCAAAACATTAATCCCCCCCTCACAGCCCAATCCAAACAGCCAAGTCTGACCAGTCCCAAGCTAATACCAAACGACGTCGTTTGGTCACCTCTCATCAAGGGCCGTTGGATTAAATCCAACCAACGGCCAAGATCTCATCACCCTAACCCAAGACCCTTACCCGATCCGATACCCGGTTCAACCCGTCCCCCTAACTTAAACCAAACGACACCGTTTGGTTAAGTGAGTAGATCTCAGCCATCCATTCTACCTGATCCAACGGACGATACCAGTCCACCCCACCCCTATATAAATCCCAAACCTTACCCCGGCCCCTAACCAAACACCCCCCCCCTTCCTACACTGTTCATCATCGTCCCAAACCCCCACTCCTAACCCTAGCCGCCCTAGGATTCCACCGCCTGAAACCCAGCGGCATCAACGCCGCCGGTCACCATCTTGACACCCCAGAACCCCCTGAACACCCTCTATACGAATATGTTACCCGCTTGGTTCGAATCTCCCCGAAAGTTCTCGAATCTTCATTTGAAGATTCGAGCCAAGTTCAGATCTAAACCTAACAGTCCCAAACCGACACCATAGCTTCCCCTAGTCACCCTAAGTATGGATCTATCGTTTGTTTGGTTCGAATCAGTTCGGAACTTCTCGAATCTTCTTTTGAAGATTCGGACCAAACAAGAACAAACTCAGATCCATTTCAAACTCACACCAGTTAACCCCCTGGCCTCCCTCGTGCCTAGAACATCT
Organism: Nicotiana tabacum; assembly: GCF_000715075.1. Lineage (NCBI taxonomy): Eukaryota > Viridiplantae > Streptophyta > Magnoliopsida > Solanales > Solanaceae > Nicotiana > Nicotiana tabacum. Next base: position 90,466,558 of record NC_134099.1, on the reverse strand, counting down.
TTGGTTCTTCTCGAATCTGACCAGAAATGGTTAAATCCCAAATCGAGTTTTTTTAAGAACCCTAAAAATACTAAACTTTTGGATTCTGTTCAGATTAAGTGAAGATTGAGGTTCAATCGACCTTAGTCGAAGTATTTTCAGTGGAAAATACTTCGACTAAGGTCAGTTTGATTTCAAACAAAAATCCGAAATCCAAGTTGAGTTCGAGTCGGAATAAAATTGAAGATTCATAGGTATTTTTTCTATTTATTTTTGTGTATTATACATGTATTTTTGTGTTTGTTTTAGTCCGTGTAATTTTTCCATCTGTTATTATCATACTGTCTCCTACCCGTCTACCTAATTTTAAATGTGAATTGTTTCTGATTGATTATGCTTAGTTACATTGTGTATAATCGACTCGATTTAGTTCGTCGATTAGTTATATTATGAATTTTCATTCATAATAATACTGATTGAAACAACCTGTTTTCTATCATTATGTACTGTTTGTTGACAGATATTGTAGATACTCGTCAGTTAAATCATCCTGGTTTATATGAATCTGTCATAATAAAGGTTGTATATATGTTATTGTCTGAACATTAAGGTTTCAGGACATTGTCAGTATTGACAATGATCCTGTGTGTGTTTGATTCTAGTTCAGTGTTAGGTCCAGTCTGAATTGTTGTGATAATTTCAGTAATATGTTGTTAGTTCTGAATTCAGTGAAATATTGTTGTAATGTCAAGTTTGGATTCAAGTTTACAAAAGTTGGTCAAATACAATTGTATTAGGAGGTTAATAGGATTGGTTATAGCTGTAAATCAGAAGAATAACTAAGTTTGTACAGATTTTAGAATCTGTTTTGCTGTAGGTTCTGATTTTTCAGTAATAACATCAGGATTTCAGGGGCACTTTTGGAAATGAAACAGTAAAAAACAGGGTGTTAAGGCTAGTGTATTATAATGTAGTGTTAATGGCTATTAGTTAATGATACTAATGGGGAACAAGGGATAATGGGCTGCTGAAAATCAGGGAAAAGTTAGCCTAATGGGATTTAAAGTGGAAAAACAGTTTTGTTAATGGAAATTTTCTGTTTTTAAAAGAAAGAAAGGGTCCATCCAACATGAAGAGGGTGCAACCAGCCCTGTATAAATACAGGAGCTGGACAGACTTTAAAGGGAGGAAAATTTTTGAACAGGGAGAATTTTTAAGAGAGAATTTTTAAGAGATTTTGAGGGCTGAGATTTTAAAGGAAGGAAACAGAAAATAGAACACTCACATACACACTCACACACAGATACAGCAGCAGAAACAGAATATCAGAAACAAACTGAATTTGAAACTGAAGAAAAACTGAAATCTGAAATGTTGGTTTTTTTTGTTGAATCTGTTCAACTTTATGTGATTCCACTGTTTAGTTAAAATCCGAAGTGTTTCTTAAAAGTACTTTACTGTGCATCTGGGCTCTTCGAATCCTATTCTTGTTCAGATTTTACTGTGTTATCAGTATATTCTACTGAATTTGTTACTGCTGCTACTGCTGAAACTTACTCCTCCTACCTTCATTTTCAGGTACATGTCTTTTAAATTTTATGATTGGAAAGAGATTCAACATGATAGATAAATAGAGTTTGAATTGTAATACTGTCATCTACTCATTTGAGTTCTTTAGTTGAAACTTTCAGCTTTAGTTTCATATTGGTTAACCAGTAGTAAGTTCGACTCGATGGCTACAAGTTAATTGTCTTATTTCAAAATTCATATGAAGCTTTGTAATAATGATATCCATGTCAAATTTCATTAATTTAGTTACCTATGAGTTGTGTAAATAGGAAGTATGACAGAAAGTTGGTTTATTTACACTTCATGGTATTGTTAGAAAGGTATGGTATAATATAGCATTATCAAAGAAAATATGCTATTAGCTTATCTTGTTAGTTAATTAGTGGTTGTTTAAAGCTAGATGATGATTAGCTGCAATTTGCCATCTTTTGGCATAACATTGGTTGTGTTCATAATTTATAGTTGAAAGATGCGTTAGTATAATCCGTATGTTTAAAAATGTCAAATATAGTAAGTAATATTGTATGCAATATCATTTTATTAAGTCAACAAGACTTGTTCTCTTTCTTAGTAATAAAGGGCTTAGGAACTTATACAATGTGAAAATTAATAGTTAGTAATAATTCACATAGATTGAAAATCAAATTGGTTTGATTATATCTATATCTATCCTAACTCAATCATAGGCATAACTAAGTAGATTAATTTCATCTATTAAGATTAAAACGAGTATATGAGAATAAGTTGAGTTGTATATACACAAATGGCAACACTATTAAATCATTGGTAATTAAAAAATAGAATTTGCATCAAGTAATAATGAAAATTCTTGGAAAATATTTCCTTTCCTTTATGAATCATTCATTTTTAGTTTCATATGTAATTTATTCCTTGGCATATATATATATATGTCATATTTGTTTTAAAGATAGTATTAATCATATTTTTATTCTGTCCTTTGAATTTGAATAATTAGAATGAATATAATTTATATTCGGAAATTATAATCAATGGTCAACATTTAATAAATTGTGGATTCTTTTCCAAAAAATTAAAGAGTATCTTAAAACGAGATTTCTCGTGATATAACAAATATTTTTGTGGAAATTCCATAATATCATTACAAATATGTCACGCGATTAGGGATACGTTCGCGTACCCTGATTATATTTTTAAAAGCAAAAAATTCGGATTATGCGTACGCGCAATTTCGAACGAATATTTAATAAAAGGATTTTTTTTCAGACGTTAAATCAATTTCATAAAAAAACGAGATGTACGGTTCATTATTCAGAAAAACAAATATTCTTGATTCGACATAATTTCGAAAAATGATTACTCAATAAATATTATCAAAAGTTATTGTGTACACGTACGCGTGACACAATTCCGCATTTTTTAAATTTATAACACGAATATACGTACGCGTAATTCGATTCAAAGAAGGGTTCTTAACCACAATAAGTAAAAACGGTAGAAAAAATCACGTAATAAGAAGTTTTTTTTAATAAAAATCAAGATAATTAAGCCAATAATAAAACAGTTAAGCGACCGTGCTAGAACCACGGAATTCGGAAATGCCTAACACCTTCTTCCGGATTAACAGAATTCCTTACTCAGGATTTCTGGTTCGCAGAATAATAAACAGAGTCATATTCTCCTCGATTCAGGGATTAAAATTGGTGACTTGGGACGCCTTAAAATTCCCAGGTGGCGACTCTTAAATAATTAAATAAATCCCGTTTCGACTGTCCTTCAATTGGAGAAAACTCCCTTGCACCCTCGCGGGGGCGGAAAAAGGAGGTGTGACAGATATGTATGGACTTGTGGGAGGATAAAGATTCTAGTGATATAATTTTTATCGAATTTCGATACGTGGGCTCGGGGGTCAAATTTGACCAATTTCAGATTTTTTATGTAATTTTTGATTATTTTTGCATGGCTTTGTTCTCTTAGCATATATTGATGTTGTGATTCTGATTTTGGATAGATTCGGGGTGATTTGAGGCTAAGTCGAGTGGAAAAGGCATCGCGGAGTAGATTTTCATCTGATTCGAGGTAAGTAACGATTGTAAATCTGGACCTGAGGGTATGAAACTCCGGAATTTCGTACTGTTTTGGTAAATGGGGTGACGCACATGCTAGGTGACGGGCGTGTGGGAGTGCACCCATGGGGATTGTGACTTGGTCCGTCCCGTGACAACTGTAGAGTTGCTTATTTTGATAAACTCTATATGATATCTATGTGCTTTAGAGCTAAACCTTATTAATTTGGGTTGAATGCCATGTTTGGGGCCTTGTGCCAAACTGTTTGAGCCCTCAGAGGTATTTTACTACTTTCCTCACACTGTTTTGACTCGAAAGCATATCCTCAGTCATGATTTTTACCTGTCTACTTTTGAGTTAGTTTCATTACTCTGTTTTAAATATTTGGAAGTTGTTTGGGCTGAGTTTCCCTGATCTTTCACTGAAATGCCCGAGTGGCTGTGAGGTTGGTGACTGAGAGGGGCCAAGGGTCGGATGGTGAGGATTATATATATATATATATATATATATTATGGATCGGGCTGCACGTCGCATCGATATTTATATGTATCGGGTTGCATGCCACAGTGATATGTTGGATCGGGTTGTACGCCGCAGCGATATAGCGCTTGGGCTATAGGAGCCCCTCCGGAGTCTGCACACCCCCAGTAAGCGCAGTCGACCATATATTACGGATTGGGCTACACGCCTCAGCGGTTATTATTATGAGATATCTATTTTGCGGGAGTGCTGAGTGAGAGTGTTGTTTGACGAGAGTTGAGTCACGAGTAACTGAGATTTCTAAAAAGAGGGGCTCTCTCTCTCTCTCTCTCTCTATATATATATATATATATATATATATATATATATATATATATATGAGCGATGTTTAGTCCGATGAGCTTGTTTATGAAATTACTGTTTTCACTCTACTTTATACCGAGCCTCTATTGAAAATGTGTTGAACAAATGTTTTAAATAACTTTCATTGAAACTCAAGTTTTTACGAGTTGTTTGGAAATTGAACTACGGATTTGGCTTTGATATTTCCATTGAGATTTTATGTTAGATTATCTATATGATTTAAATGTTCATCATTGCACTCAGACTTTATTTACTTTTGTTACTTACTGATTTGGCGTACTCACATTACTCCCAGCACCTTGTGTGTAAATCCAGGTGCCAGAGCATTCGAGTGAGAGCTTGCAACAACTTCTGAGTATTTCTGAAGATAGCAAGGTAGCTACACGACGTTCACAGCCCTGCCTTTCTCCTTCCTATTCTTAGTGTTATTTATTTTAGTCTTTTCTTCTTGTATTGAGTGGACAGTACTGGACAATATTTTAGTGACTCATGACTAGTGACACCAGGATCGGGGGTGTGGATGTATTTGCATACCTATTTTATTTTACGTATTTTGGTAAATTAAATGCCAGACTTATGTTCACAACTGGTTTGGAAATGAATTTACAAAAGACCTTTATGTTATTTGTGTTGATCCGGCTTGCCTAGTACTGTGATAGGCGCCATCACGATCGGGGTGGTTTGGGGTCGTGACAAGTTGGTATCAGAGCCAAGGTTACATAGGTCTCACGGGTCATGAGCCGGTTTAGTAGAGTCTCGCAAATCCGTACGGAGATGCCTGTACTTATCCTCGTGAGGCTGTAGAACCTTTAGGATAATTTCACATTCTTGAAATTCCTGTCGTGCGAATTTGTTGATTCTAGTACTAAACTTCTGTTATTCTATTCTTTCACAGATGGTGAGGACACGTGCTACCAGTCAGGATGGATGACCACCAGATAGGGCCACTAGGGGCCGAGGTCGCGGTTGAGGCCGTGGCAGGGGCGGAGGTGTAGCCCGTACAACAGATGAGGCAACACTTGCAGATCCACCAGTCGCCCCAGCTCATGATCAGATTCTAGTAGGGGATGCCCCAACGGGGCCATCTCAGGCACCCGTTGTGCCTATTGTTATTCCGGGTCTTCAGGAGACCTTGGCTCAGAACTTGACTATATGCATTAGTCTTGCTCAGGTGGTCGCAGTTTCTACTACAACAGCCACTTCTCAGGCTGGGGAAGGCACTTAGACTCCTACCGCCCGCACACCCGAGCAGGTTGTTCAAGGATTGCAGACATCAGAGGCACTACCAGCCTAACCGGTTGCACCTGCTCAGGATTTTGTAGTACAAATTATGCCTAAGGATGAGCAGCGTCGATTGGAGAGGTTTGGTAGACTTTCAGTGGTGCAGAGGGCGAGGATGCCCAGGGTTTCTTGGACAAGTGTCAGAGGATTCTTCGTACAGCGGGTATTCTGGAGACCAACGGGGTAGCATTTACTACTTTTCAGTTTTCTGGAGCTGCCTTCACTTGATGGGAGGCTTATGAGAGGCATAGGCCCGTTGGTGCAGCCCCTTACCTGGCAACAGTTCTCCTTTCCCTTTTTGGAGAAGTATGTGCCACATTCTCGCATGGAGAAGCTGCACAGGCAGTTCGAGTAGTTATTGTAGACATGTGATTTTTGACCCTCCCCAAGATTTTTTATATTTTAGCATGTAAATATTTAGTTTAGGCCTAATATCTTTATTTCAACTAATTTTGACTCTTTTACTTTATTTCGTCACAAAAAATAAAAATTACAAAAATATTTTAGTTTACGTATCTTTCATAAATTTAAATAAAAAATATACAAAAATAATACCTTATTTTTATTTTTATATAATCTTGAAAACACAAAAATAGTTTCATATTTTAATATAGTTAGGTTCAATTAATTAAGATTAGTTTTATATTTTTATATTATAAATTGTATATTTAGAAGGAAGAGTTAGTTTTGGGTTAGTTTATCCCATTTTAATCTTGTAGTCTATTTTTTTAGTCTTTGGCCCAATTTTAAGGCCCAATAATACCAAACCCATACCCCCTTTACCTAAAAACCTTTATATATAACCAAAAACTAGTCTAAAAATAACCTAGACTCTAAGACCCTACAACCATCAGTGCCGTTTTCAGTCAAGAGACCCCCACCACCACCACCACCACCACCACCACCAAAACGTCATCTTCTTCATGGAGATAGATTTTCCAGTAGTTCCCTTCAGGTTTTAGTATTCTAACCTAGAAATCCCTAATCTAGCTAACAGAAATCAGCCACACAAGCTCCAAAATCGAAACCCCCCAGCGTGGCTTCTTCTTCACCGATAATACATACATAAATACAATAAGAGACCCCTGCTTCTTCATCTCCATGCCAATTCTAACAAAGAAGAGGGATCAGTAGCAAGCCTAATCAAAAACCAGCGCCCCACCTCATACTAAACGGCCCCATTTCCACCCAAAAAACTCAGCAACCTAATGCCACCAACGCCACCCCTCCATATCTACCGCCCATCTCATTCTCGATCTTTAACCTTGGACACCCCTACTTCACCAAAAATGACTAGCAGCGACACTTCCGAAAGGAGAGCTTCAACCACTATTGTTGTTGTATTTTGTCACGATTCCGGCGAGTTTCTGAGGTCTAGATCGGAGGTTCCATTTGAGTTGCCGAGTTTCAGTTCGTTGGAGGCTCTGTATTTAGTCAAGTATTGAAGAAATTTATAGCTGCTTAAGGTCTGTATTTGAAGTTTCATTTTGTACCGATTTGTTATATCGATTGGGTAAATGCTTCATTTGTTTATCTAAGATAACATGTATTTATTTTGCTCATTATGTTATTGATATGACTGTTATCCTCATGCTGAGATTTTGTTGTTGACAATCTGTGTTCTATAACGTTAATCTTGACTAGCATGAAGGTTTTTAGGATAATCTCTGTTCATTGTTGACTTGGGTTTAATCAATTGGATGCTTGGATTGAGCTTCATCACAAGATTAAAATTCCGCGTCTCTCGGCTAACTAAATAATGGCTCTTTGATTTCTCAGATTTGAATCTATTCATGTAACAATCCTTAAATTTGGACAAATATGCTTAAGTTTAAGTGATATTAAGCTTAAGATTTTGTTTTTCCTTAGTTAGCATTTAATATCAGTTTTTTTGATCTCATCTTGTTTGATTCCTTTTGTCTTATTCATGATGTTAAGCTTATGAAGGTACACTTTTTGTAATTGTTAGTTTCAGCTCTTCTGCTCGTATAAAGCCAAATGTGTTTCTCATGAATTACGTCCTAAATGAATCATGGAACTATATTCATGATCTCTCAATGACCTTAACTATTTTTAGAATAAATAATCCATGAATAATCGTGGCTTTCTTTAGGCATGATTTAATATATTGTCGTGATTGGGTACACGTTCGCGTGACCTAATTATGATCTTAAAAACAAAATCGGGGTATGCGTTCGCGCAACTTCGACTAAAATTTCTTAATATTAACAAAGCGTTATTAATTGTGGACATGTACACGTGACATAGGTTTTGACGCGCCAAGCAAATGGGTACACGTACGCATGACCTATTTAAAGATATTTCTTAATTAAAAGAAGCAAATGTACATAGGTTCTTAAATGAGTAGTTAAACAGTTTAATAAGCCAAATATGATCAAAGTGACCGTGCTAGAACCACAGAACTTGGGAATGTCTAACGCCTTCTCCCGGGTTATCAGAATTCCTTACCCGGATTTTTGTGTTTCGCAGACATTAAAACAGAGTCAAATCTCCTCGATTCGGAATTTTAAACCAGTGACTTGGGACACCATAATTATCTCAAGTAGAGACTCTGAATCTGAATAAATAATCTCATTTTGATTGTCACTTAAATTGGAAAAACTCCAATATGCCCTTACGGGGGTAGTAAAAAGGAGGTGTGACAGCTCTCGTGACTCTGCTGGGGAACGGACCCAGAATATCTGGTTCAGGGTTCAAGAATTCGAACTTGTTAATATGATTTTTACTTGGTTTCATTTATTGTTAATATTACTGTATTCTGTGAACCTTTTGTGATAAATGTTATCTGTTTACCGCTTTAATATTGTCTGAATTGTATATAACTGCCTTCTTATGTCACCCCTATGAGTCTTCTGAAAATGGTGCACATGTTCATGTGACCCTCTTTTTCTGTAGAAGTTATTCCAAATAAGAACGGGGCTGGGCCAGCAACGAGGTCGGGTAGACTTAGTGATCCCAGTACATTACCCTCTCTTTGGCTCGAGTTGTCCGCTTGGGTAAGCCAGGTCTAGAACACAACCCCAGGATTTAAACCTAGAAAAACACAGCCTCATGTCGGATCCCTAGTAGGAACGTTTGTTTGCATCATGTGCATTTGACTTAGGGGACTCAACACAGGGGTTGGGTCCGTCTAGGAAAATATTCAAAATAACAGACCATCCTGATGCATCCTATGTGCTATGTGAAATGGTGGAGTACTTTCTGCATGCTTTGGAGCCTACTTACTTTGGCCATCTGATATCAGCTATAGGCAAATGTTTCAACGAGGTAGTGAAGATGGGTGGCATGGTGGAAGAAGGGCTTAAATCAAGCAAACTCATGAGCTACTCAGCCATCAAAGCAACTACCCAAGCCATTTAGAATGATACTGGAGGAGTGATCGGAAGGAAGAAGAAAGAAGATGTGGCAACAGTTGATTTAGGATCATGGTTTGGACCCACGGGCCCATCACACCATTATACTCAGCCTCGACCCTATCACCGAACCTACACCCAAACCCCATATAATCCAACCCAGCATTACTTCTCATCACCAGACCCCCAGATTTCTGTCCACCATGCCCAGTCATATACTCAACCTCCTTCCTACTCGCAATGGAGTGCCCCAGCCCCACAAAACACCTACCCAGCTCCACAAAATGCTTACCCACCCCCATGAGCCTACCGAAACCCTACCGGCCCGGGTTTCCGACCCAATTCAGCGTTCAAAAATGAGAGGTTGTAGTGGAAAAAAACTTTCACCCCATTGAGGGAGTCTTATACCAGTTTATTCCTAAGATTGAGGCAGTTGGATATGCTGAGGCCAATTGAGTTGAAATTTCCAAACCCTCCTCCAAAGAATCTTGATTACTCCTTGAGTTGTGCATATTGTTCTAGTACTCCGGGGCATGATACGGAGAAATGCTGGCACTTGAAAAATTCCATCCAGGAGCTCATCGACACAAATCGAATTGAAGTCCAAACTCCAGAGGCACCCAATACCAATCAGAACCCATTGCCAACCCATGAGGAAACAAACATGATCGAGATAGTACACAAGGAGGGGGAACCCAAGAAGCCTTCACAATCCGTTATGATGATTTGGTCTAGCAAGGTCAAGCCAGTCAAAAAACCAACGGTTGTTTGATCAGTGAACAAGTTGAGCATGACAAACAGTGAGCCATCTGTGGTAGTTGAGAAAAGATCCCCAAGTGATGTTGTAGCAAAGCAAGAAAAGTCAAAAGTAGTCTTGCTAGGGTTGGCAAATAAGCCTATCATAATTGTAGAAGGTGCCCGTACGGACCCTGTCATCATCAAGCCTATAACCTAGTTGGCGGTAATCAACACCAAGGCTATCCCATGGAACTATGAATGGGTGATAATGACCTATAAGGTAAAGAAAGTGAAAGAAGAAGTCAATGAAACCCGGGGATTAACTCGTTTGGGGAGATGTTTTGCCCCGGAAAAGTTAAGGAAAACTAAAACATCCAGAGATAATCCAGTTCTGGTAAAGAAAGTAGTCACTGAAGAAGAGGCGAAGGAGTTCTTGAGGAAAATGAAGGTACAAATTACTCCATCGTGGAGCAGCTGAGAAAGATGCCCCGCTCAGATTTCCTTGCTATCATTGTTGATCCATTATGATGAGCATTGTCGGGCCCTGATGAAAATTCTGAACGAAGCTCGTGTCCCCGACAAAATTTTGGTGAACCATCTAGAGAAGATCGCCAACAAAATATTTGAGGTAAACATGGTCACCTTCTCTGATGACGAATTGCCTATGGAAGGTACTGAACACAACAAAGCTCTCTATCTTACGGTAAAATGTGAAGAATCTTGGTCACCAGGGTGTTAGTCGACAATGGTTCCAGTACAAACATCTGCCCTCTCTCTACTCTGAACAAGTTGAAAGTTGATGATGATAGAATTCACAAAAACAACATATGCGTCCGAGGTTTTGACGGTGGAGAAAAAGACTCGATTGGTGATATAGTGCTTCAATTGATAATAAGACCGATGGAATTCACCATGGATTTCTAGGTACTGGACATAGCCGTTTCTTACAATTTGCTATTAGGTCAGCCTTGGATACATGTCGCCAAGGCAGTCCCGTCCACTTTGCACCAGATGGTCAAGTTCGAGTGGGATAGACAGGAGATCATCGTGCATGGTGAGGAGAATTTATGTGCTCACAGTGATGCCTCTGTCCCGTTCATTGAGGCTGAAGATGACAAAGGGCCTTAGGTCTATCAAGTTTTTGAAACAGTGCCGGTCGAGAAGGTTCCAGAAGGGAAATGTGTTCCAACTCCAAAGATAGCCTCTGCATCAGTCATGGTGGCCTTTGAAATGCTGAAAAATGACTTCGTACCTGGTAAAGGTCTGGGTGAATCTCTGTAGGGTATCATACAGCCAGTGTCCCTCCCTGAAAACTTGGGTACGATAAGTCTCAGTAATCAAGCAGCAATATCTCTTGAATTGATCGAAAATGTTGCATATTGGATGAGGAGAGAAAGTCTTCTTATGGGAAGAGGACACAATCACACAATCCGAATAAATGATAGAGTTGGATCACTACAAAAAAAACAGCGGTTAGCGACGGACGTATTCCGTCGCGGTAGATGTTATTTCCGTCGCTAAAAGAGTTTAGCGACGAATTCACGACGGATTCAAGTTTTTCGCTAAAATGCTCGTTGCTAAGCTCATAGCGACGAAAAATACAAAATCGTCGCAGATCTAGCGACGGATTAGCGATGAAATATATCTGTAGCCAAATTTTGCGACCAAAATATCCGTCGCTATTTTGCTTTGTGTCATCGCTATTTTGACTAATTTTGTCGCTACACTTCATAACAAAATTCGTCGTTTATTCTTTTTAGCAACGAAACAATCCGTCGCTAGTTCTTCCTGGTTTCAGCGATAAAAATTTTTTGTTGCCAATCCGTCGCAATATTTAATTTAGTGCTGTAATTTTAGCTACGAAACATATCTGTCGCTAATTTTTTTAAAAAAAATTATTTATTATTTTAAATGTACCCTGTTCAAGCATATTACATAAATGCTATTAAATATACTTAATTAAAGTCACAGATATTAATATAAATTAACATTCAACAAGGACCATAATATATAGTATAATGCATACAATCGTATCGTTAAGTACAAAACATCCACAAGCACCAACAATATAAAGTCTAAACAAAATAGGCTAACTATGCGAGGCTGGAGAGTCATGGTCATCGCCAGAACCCAATGCATGAACCTCATCAATGTTAGCAGCAGCAGAAGAGGAAGGAACTGTAGGTGCCACATCTGTAGAAGCGTTAATAATTAGTATACTTGAGGAAATCCAAAAGCACGGGGACACAAGTTAGAGCTTAATACACAGAGCATATAAGTTCATGGTATTGTTGCAACAATTTGAAGTTAATTGTCATTTGACATACATCCATGATATTGTAATGAGATTCCTCAGCTAGTAGCCTAGTAAGATAATTCAATTGTCTAACACACATGCATTTGAGGCAATGAAGAGCATCACTTGCGTTTGTTAAGATCTTAACTCGAAAAAACTTTCAAAATATTCATGACTTAGCAAATTAACTACCAAAGGTAAATCAAATTTATATCCATTAGAACATTTCTTGATAGGATTTCACCTGAAATACAACGAAGCAAGGAACAATTTGGTATTCTCTAGTTTTGTCACAATGCAAGTTTGTAGCTACTTGTATGGAGTTCTAGAGGTATCTAACAAATAACTGGATTACAAAGATTCTTTTAGCATTGTGACAAACTTATGATGAGGTAACCATTCTTATGCTACAACACTAGCCAATATGAGTAAAGATGATGTTCATGCACACTTTGTAACCTTTTTTAGCTGTTCATGCACACTTTTATAGTTTGTAGTAAAGATGCTACAACACTAGCCAATATGCTTCTGCCTGCTTCAGCTTCATCAAAAACAGAAAGGTAAATTCTATCATCTACTTCGTCTATAGTAACCACATTCGATTTTGTTGTCACTTTTGGATTTATCAGCTGTGTATAAACTGCAGTTTGGAGGATGAAATGGTCTATGAGCAAAGGATCAACAACCAGAAACTAAACAAGCTGATGATGTGCACCCTGCTGTCATAGTATCTCCTCCAGTTCCCTTCCCATCTGTCGTAAAATTAATTGTTCCAAGCAAAGAAAAAGTAAGATCAAAACGTTTGGGATGAAGTAATCATAATTATGGCTTCTCTCTTATGGTTTTTGCCCTTTCATCTTAAGAAATTTATAGTGCACCCTCTTATCCCATAATCCTACATACCCTCCCACCAAAGAGAATGCCCTGGAGACAAAGGGCAAATTACACTTAAAGAACAAACTTAGAATATACTGACAGGTCATTATCACAAGAAGACAAAGGAGAATGGAGATCATCAAATTGAAAAGATTTCTAAAATGGTCAAGAGACAAAAGGTACACCAAATTGATATACATGATGGAATATGTAGCACAAGCATTCTGGAATGAACCGAATGTTAGCAGCTTCACCCCAGATTAAGAAATACAAAGAAATGAATAACAACTTCTTCTCCTTGCTAACTACATCCAAACTGCAAAAGCACAAGCATAGTATCAGAAACTCAGAGCACAAAAATATCAGTTACAGTATCAATGGCAGTTTTTGACTATACTAAGATGAAAATATTTTTCCAAGTAGAAAAACTACAGTTCTATTAAGATGAAATAATTTTACAGTGCACGATCAAAACACGTTGAACATGAAACCTTACTTGCTCCACACAGGTGGGATGTTCATATAGTTGCGCCACTTGATATAGTTATCAAGGGACTTCAAGAAGACCTTCTGTACAGCAGCCTCATCAAAATATCTAGAAATTAGAGATACACAGATCTGGACTTAGAAATAAATTAATGAAGGTATCGATAATGTGTCACCTCTCACATCGTCTAAATAAATAAAACAGCTGAAATATTATCTCATAAAGAAGAATTCTTATTTCTCCAGTTCTTCCCAACCTTTTCTAAAAGACGCAGAAAGTAGAAGACAAAATATTTTCGAGCTACACTACAATCAAACACCACCAAATCACAGCCTATACAGCATCTTTATGTAAATTTACCATTTTAATTACAACCAAAACTGCGATTTCTCACAGCTAAAACTCAGTAACCAACTACAATAAAAAAGATTTCTCAAATAAGATAAAAGAAGCATAACTAACATAGGATACGATATGATATCAGCTCCGATTTTTACAAGTACATTACATCTTTCCATTTAGACAAATGACTTTTTTCAATATAGCTATAGAGGGAGAATAAAACTTCTTACTGATATAAGATTTAACAACATGAGAAAGTAAAATCATGAGATGCATCCATATCCAAATATAACTTCTATTAAAGGTATAACATGATATAAAACCTACCGGTTCAAGTTCTTCAGGAATACTAAGTCGGGTCTGCTCATTTGCAAGGAAGAGAACAATACATATAAAAGTTAATATACTTTATAAATTCAATAGTGATGGATTATACCTTGAATTCTCCAAAATAAAATCTTTTTGTCTCATCCGAGACGCTTTTCCAGTTGATTCCATTAGAATTAATTTCATGCTTGAAAGAATTAGTTATACACTCAGAGCATTCTCTTGAAGGTTCTAACCTGAACAAATTAGAAGGCAGTATTTCAAGGTATATCATATATCAATAACAATATATAAAAAAACAATAGTACAAGCATAGACTAACCCCGTGGGAGAAATAGTAAGAAGCGTCCGAAAGCAAACTGTAATGATGAAAGAGTTAAGAAACAGTAATCCATTGTTAAACAAAGCAATGCAACCAATATACGCATCAGGAAACAGTAAAGAAATTGGGATCTCTAATGCGTTCATAATACATTTAATATGTAAATGACTTGCACTGAAACATTTTAAAATGAGTGTTGTAGCAAGATGTTGAAGACTTGTAGCATAATAGGAAAATGATGGGAGGTTATTAATGCATTCCAAATTTTTTTTTGCAGGGCAGATAAGTATCAATTTATATAATTTTATGGTCCACAAAAGCAAATTGAAAGGATGAAAGAAAATTAATCAATGTCTCTATTTAAATACATGTTGTCACAAGCTTCTCTAATGTAATTGGCAGCCAAATCAGCAATACCTGTTGATCCTTCCTTTTGGGAAAGAATGAGAACCTTAGATCATTTTCAAGATTGCATAACTGGAAAATAACAAAAAATCATAAAATAATAGGCCAAACTACAAACAGAACATGACAATCAAGTAGATCAACTTTTTTCCTTTTGAGATTAATAATAGTCAACTAGATGAACTTTAACCATCATTTAATAATAGTACTCATTGTAAAAATACCATCGAGATAGCTAACAAAGAACTTCAAGGTGCAAATCCGTCTTTCACTTGCACTACAAAATCCTGAAAGAATATTTCAAAAAAGTTGCATTCAATCTCATAGTGTTTATGAGATAAAGCATAATAATAATTTCATATACAATATCTAACTTGAAAGAGACTAGAGTAAATATGTATCAACAAGCCATTGAAGCATGAAAATCATATCAATTTAATCTACAATAATGAGAACAATAAAAGATTACAACAAAAAATAAGTAAACACAAGCCATGAATAGAAGCTCAAATAATAACCCGATAATATAGAGCACCTTTTAATACCCCATTCACCGAAAGACATAAAATTGAAGCAAACTTACAGCACATGTAGAACCAAATCAAGAAAATAGGAGGAAGTATAAATTTGCCAGCTATATATCACATAGTCTAAATCTAACTTAGAATTGAACTAAGATCTAAATTAACAAATAGAATACCAAATCCAGAAGATTAAAGCAGCATTATTACCTTGTCCAAAAAATAATAGCATCTTTAAAAGTAAATAAGCTGTTGTTAAATTCAACAAAATTACTAGAACCAAAAAGTATTTCAACACAGCCATACAACACAACTCAATTCTAAAATAGTTGGGGTCCACTACGTAATCGTCCAAATCAAAAGATTAACAAAGAGAATACTAGATCCAGAGGGTTAAAGAAGTATTCAAAGTATCCATCAAATTCTATACAAGTGGTAGAACTAAAAAATGTATATAAAATTAAAAGATAGTGGAAAAAAGTAATCTTGAACTCACCAAAAGACTCATTTGAAGAAACACCCATTTGATGGCATGTTCAAACAACCTAGGAATAGCTATGAACCAGCAAAATTAGAAGAAAAAAATATGGATATCTATGTTCCCATTGTATATGAGCCTTAGATTCACGCCTAATTTGTTGAATTGGAAGAAAGAAAGAATATCACATTATTGAAGATGCGAGAAAGTGGGCGAGTTTGATAGAGAGAGAGAGAATGTGAGTCTGTAAGCAGATTTGTGCCCTAGATAAACATTAACTTTAAAAAGACACAGCGACGGAAATAGCGACGGACATAATTCTGTCGCTAATAATAACTTGGGCAAAATTATTTCTACAAATCTAGCGACGGAATTTTCATTGCAATTAAATTTGGGATGTTTTGATAAGTAAGATAAACGCAGCGACAAAGTTTTTTATCGTTAAATCCGTCGCTATTTTTTAATAATTTTTGTCGCCCCACTTTCGTCGCTAATTTTGTAGGTAAATAAAGGCGCCATTTTTTAGCGCCCATTTTTAGCGACGGATGTAAATTTTTGTCGCTAATCCATCGCTATATTTGATACTAAATTTTTTGTAGCTTATTTGGCGACAAACAATAAAATTCCTCGCTAATCCGTCGTCATTTAGCTACGGAATATGGCTTGTCGCTAAAATCCGTCGCTAAACGCTATTTTTTTTGTAGTGCAAGTTCTGTGATTGATATTGATGAAGAATTAATTAAAAGGTTTCCAAGGTTGTTTGATGATGTAAACATGGCGGAAGTTGGAGAAGGTTCTAGCAAATCAGACGTGCAGTTCGTCGGGTCGAATGTAAAGCTTAACAATTGGAAGGTTACTCCTCTCCCTACTCAAAAGGAGTCTTGTAGTTTGTTTTGTTTTCCTTTCTATCTGGGTCATTCCAGGGTTATGACCCAGATTTTTATTTTTTGCTTGTTTGATGTACAAACCCTGTTATCCTTTATTTTCAATGAAATGCAATTTCCTTTTTCCATCATTCTTGATAGTTTTATTTTTGTTTTATTTCTTCTATGTACAGTTCTTTTTATGCTGGTTTCAATGACATGACATGCATGAGGAATATTCGGCCAAGTCTTAAAATTCAGTCTAATTCTGAAATAATAATCCAAGAAATAGAGTGCGATGATGAATCAGAATATGATGAGGATGAGGCATTTGAGGAGATTAGTAAGGAACTAAATCATTTTGAAGAAAAACCCAAGCCTAATTTGAATGAAATGGAAGCAATCAATCTAGAGGATCCAGATAATGTCATAGAAACTAAGATAAGTGTCCATCTTGAACCGCAAATCAGGGAAGAAATAATTAAAGCATTGTTTGAATATAAGGATATTTTTGCATGATCGTATGATGACATGCCAGGCTTGAATACCGATTTGGTGGTCCACAAATTGCCAATTGATCCAGCATTTCCTCCCATCAAGCAGAAGTTGAGAAAGTTCAAAACTGACATGAGTGTGAAGATTAAAGAAGAAGTCACAAAGCAGCTTGATGCAAAGGTCATTCGATTCACGCGGTATCCCACGTGGTTAGCCAATGTTATGCATGCACCAAAGAAAGATGGTAAGACCAGAGTGTGTATTGACTACCGTGACCTCAACAAAGCAAGTCCAAAGGACAATTTCCCACTGTCAAATATCTACATTTTGATTGATAATTGTGCCAAGCATGAGATTAGGTCTTTTGTGGACTGC
Source organism: Nicotiana tabacum (assembly GCF_000715075.1). Taxonomy (NCBI): domain Eukaryota; kingdom Viridiplantae; phylum Streptophyta; class Magnoliopsida; order Solanales; family Solanaceae; genus Nicotiana; species Nicotiana tabacum. The sequence goes on along the minus strand of NC_134099.1, from coordinate 90,448,941 downwards.
CATGCGAGGTATCATCTGATTTTAATGGATGAGGAAGATGAAGAAAAGGCGGAATTCATCACACTGTGGGGAACATATTGCTACTAAGTCATGCCTTTTGGTTTGAGAAGTGCTGGGGCAACTTACATGAGGGAAATGACAACCATATTTCACGACATGATACACAAGGAGATTGAGGTTTACGTGGATGATATGATCGTAAAGTCCAGGAAACAGTCTGAACACGTTAGAGACTTAAGAAAGTTTTTCCAGAGGCTCCGCAAGTACAATCAAAAGCTCAACCTTGAAAAGTGTGCATTTGGTGTTCCATTTGGGAAACTGTTGGGGTTCATAGTCAGTTGGCGGGGCATTTAGTTGGACCCGTCAAAAATCAAGGCTATCTAGGAATTACCACCGCCAAAGAACAAGACCGAGGTGATGAGTCTTCTAGGGAGGATGGACTACATCAACAGGTTTATTGCTCATCTCACGATGACTTGTGAGCCCATCTTTAAGTTTCTAAAGAAGGATGCTGCGGCCAAATGGACTGACGAGTGCTAGGAAGCATTCGATAAGATCAAAGAGTATTTATCGAACCCATCTGTATTGGTCCCGCCGGAACCCGGGAGACCTTTGATTCTTTATTTGACTGTCGTGGATAACTCATTTGGTTGTGTGTTGGGTCAGCATGACATAACTTGCAGGAAAGATCAAGCCATTTATTATCTCAGCAAGAAGTTCACATCTTATGAGGTTACGTATACCCCCTTAAAAGGACATGTTGTGCCCTGACTTGGGTAGCACATAAGTTGAAGCATTATTTGTCATCCTACACTACTTACCTCATTTCTCGCCTGGATCCTTTAAAGTATATCTTTCAGAAGCCCATGCCCACAGGAAGGCTCGCAAAGTGGCAGATTTTGCTCACAGAGTTTGACATCGTATATGTGACTCAGACGGAGATGAAAGCCCAAGCTTTGGCCGATCACTTGACCGAGAACCCGGTGGATGAAGAATATGAACCTTTGAAGACTTATTTCCCTGATGAAGAGGTAATGCATATTGACGAGATTGAGAAGGACGAAAAGCCCGATTGGAAACTCTTCTTTGATGGTGATGCTAATATGAAAGGTGTTGGGATAGGAGCTGTACTCATTTCTGAAACATGGCATCACTACCCGATCACTACTCAGCTTCGTCCTGTACCAACAACATGGCCGAGTACGAAGTGTGCATTCTGGGTTTAAGGTTAGCTGTGGACATGTGAGTCTCGGAAGTGTTGGTTTTGGAAGATTCAGATCTTTTAGTGCAGCAGATTCAGGGAGAATGGAAAACCCAAGATTTGAACCTCATACCATACCGACAATGTCTGCGAGATCTTTGTCAGTGGTTCAGATCAGTGGAGTTCAAGCATATACCTAGGATCCACAATGAGGTTGCTGATTATTAGCTACTCTAGCGTCGATGTTACATCATCCAGATAAGGCTTATATTGACCCTTTGCATATTCAGGTCCATGATCAGCATGCTTACTGTAACATGGTGGAAGAAGAACTTGACGGTGAACCTTGGTTCCACGATATCAGGGAGTACATCAAGTCGGGGGTGTATCCGGTACAATCCACGGGGGATCAAAAGAGAACAATTCGACATTTAACAAGTGGGTTTTTCTTCAGTGGAGGAGTTTTGTACAAAAGAACTCCAGTTCTTGGATTGTTAAGATGCATAAATGCTAGACAAGCCACGACTATCATGACCAAAGTGCGTGCCGGAGTCTGCGGGCCGCATATGAGTGGATATGTTCTGCCAAAGAAAATTCTCCGGGAAGGTTATTATTGGCTCACCATGGAGCATGATTACATCAGTTTTGTGCACAAATGTCATCAATGTCAAGTACACGGAGATTTGATTCATTCTCCGCCATCCGAATTGCACATAATGTCTGCACCATGGCCCTTTGTCGCTTGGGGTATGGATGTCATCAGACCAATTGAGCCAGCAACATCCAATTGACATAGGTTCATTCTAGTGGCCATTGACTATTTCACTAAGTGGGTTGAAGCTAAAACTTTCAAATCTGTGACCAAGAAGGCAGTGGTCGATTTTGTTCATTCAAATATCATTTGTCGGTTTGGAATCCCAAAGGTGATCATCACAGATAATGGTGCTAATCTTATCAGTCATCTGATGAAAGAGGTATGTCAACAGTTTAAGATTATGCATCGAAATTTCAGCCCATACCGCCCCAAGGCGAATGGAGCTGTCGAGGTAGCCAACAAGAACATAAAGAAGATACTTCGGAAAATGGTGCAAGGTTCCAGGAAATGGCATGAAAAGTTGTCCTTTTCTCTATTGGGTTATCATACTACTGTTCACACTTCAGTAGGTGCAACTCCTTATTTGTTGGTATATGGCACTGAAGCAGTGATACCCGCAGAAGTTGAAATTCCATCCTTTCGGATTGTTGCTGAAGCTGAAATTGATGATGATGAGTGGGTCAAAACCCATCTCGATCAATTGAGTTTGATTAATGAGAAAAGATTGGCGGCAGTGTGTCATGGACAGTTGTATCAAAAAAGAATTGCAAGAGCATACAACAAAAAGGTGCGTCCGCAGAAGTTTGAAGTGGGTCAGCAAATATTGAAACACATCCTTCCACATCAGGCTGAAGTGAAAGGCAAGTTCGCCCCAAATTGGCAGGGGCCATTCATTGTAACAAGATTGTTGTCTAATGGTGCTTTATATTTAACAGATATAGAAGGCAAATGTGTAGATATGGCTATCAATTCGGATGCAGTCAAAAGATATTATGTATGATTTCTTTGGTTTGTCTAATTGTTGTTTGTACTTGGCATATTTTGAAGATTGGAATGACGAAGGTATTTTATTCTGCTATCTAAACACTTTATCCTTTGATACCCCTTTGAGCCTTACTTATTTCTTTTCATACCCCTATTTTGGATTCAGTAGCAAAATTCAGAAATACGAACGCAAAAGATAAGTAAAGAAAAAAAAAGAGAAAAGAGAAAGAGAAGAATGGAAAAGAGTGAAAACAAATAGGAAAAAGAAAAAAAAAAGAAAAAAAGGAGAAAAGAAAGAAAAGAGAAAAGGAAAGGAAAAAGAGAAGAGGGAAGTAACAACAACAAAGCAATTCCTATGACATGAACTATGTTCGACCTTATTCCCTTTAAGGATACGTAGGCAGCCTCACGGTTCGGTCCCATCAAAATAAAATTTCAAAAGTCCCCAAGCAAAAAAACTGGGGCAGAAGTTGTGGTTGTTGTAAGAGATCTGATTCCAAAGTTGTAATTTTGAACCCGTTCAAGCTGTTTTGAGCCTTTGTGATATCCTTTCTTTCTAACCCTATCCAAAAGCCCACATTACGGTCCAAAGAAAGACCTTCCGATCAGTCCTCGAGAGATGCCAAGTCGAGAAAGTAGAGGTGTGATTCATATCAGGGGCAACACTCCTGTCTAAGCAGGAAAAATGAAAAAAATGAAAGAGTCTTATTGGTGAAAACCCTCACGGTCACCGTAAGGCGATGGAAAGCTGAGAGAAATTAAAAAATGAGAGAGTCTTATTGGTGAAAACCCTCACGGGCACCGTAAGGCGATGGAAAGCTAAGAGAAATTAAAAAATGAGAGAGTCTTATTGGTGAAAACCCTCACGGGCACCATAAAGCGACAATGGGTTGAGAAATGAGTAAATGAGATAGGTTTACTGGTAAAAACCCTTCAGGGCACCGCAAGCCGAATAAGGTTGTCGACTTCGCAAAGGAATCAGATGGTAGGAACCCCGGGCATATAGTGTGAAGACTAAAAGAGGATTGATTTAATGAACTAGGCTGATTAATCCAAAGTACATGTTATGATCATTGATGCCAACAACCTCACTCAGATAAGTCTCTTTTCTTTTACTTCCTCAAACAGTTCTTCTGTTGTGATTTTTCTTCTCTATTCATATCTCTCGAAGTCATTGCATTTCATTTCCTTTTGGGTGTATTCCTTTAAGGATTTTTCAATGTTAGCCTTTCTAAACAAAAAGAAAGTATTGCAAAGCTTATTACCAACTTCCAAATTGCACAAAAGCAAAGTGCGGCTGGCATGCCAGAAATAGCATGATGGAAAGTAAGGTGTTAGCGGGGGTTTAAGTGATCAAGTGGTTTCACGAATTATGGGTAGAAATACAGAGTTTCAGATGGAAAAATTAGACATGTTAAAACAGTAGGCTGATTATAGGTCACTTTTTGCCAGTCATATGCAGCCGAGCAGAACAAAGCATGGCAGTGGAAAGGCTACCTTCAGCAAGAATGCCTCAAACTAACCACCAAATTTTCAAACTAACAAGATTTTTCTTTGATTGAAACAGGGGCAGGAAATTTTGTTTGTTTCGGAGAAACCCTCCGTGAGTAAAGCAGGTGCCAGACAGGCTCGGCAGTAAGTTTCTAGTACCCTCCTAGATAACGGGATTTAGTAAGTTCTGAGACCCTCGCAAGTGACAAGGTCTAACAAGAGTTTTACTTTTGGGAAGTATAATTTAGCATTTAAGTTTTTCACTTTTGAGATGAGACTTGGTTTGAAATTTTTCAGGAAAAGGGAATTTAGCTTAGAACTTATTTTGATAACAAAAATTGGTTAACACTCACAGATGTTCACAATATCAAACTAGGCAGAAAAATTTCTTTTGTTTTGTCTGTTTTGTTGCAATCAGGTGCCCACCTGGAGAACAAAGGAAGACGACACAAGTTCATAGGAAAGCGGGTCAAGCTCAGCAATCAGGCACCCACCTAGAGAAAAAGGGAAAATGGTTCAAGCTTCAAAGGAAAACAATTTCAAGTAACAAGAGGAGATGGGTCAAGTCCAGCAGTCAGGCGTCCACCTAGAGAAAAAGGGAAAATGATTCGAGTTTCAAGGAAAAGCAGGTCAAGTTCAGCAATCAGGCGCCCACCTAGAGAACAAGGGAAAGCAGTTCAAGTTTCAGGGAAAGACAGGTCAAGTTCAGCAATCAGGCACCCACCTGGAGAAAAAAGGAAAGCAGTTAAAGTTTCAGGGAAAGACAGGTCAAGCTCAGCAATCAGGCACCCACCTGGAGAAAAAGGGAAAATGGTTCAAGTTTCAAGGGAAAACAGTTTCAAGTAGCAAGAGAAGATGGTTCGAGTGTCAGCAATCAGGCGCACCTGGATAACAAGGAAAAACAATTCAAGTTTCAGAGGAAAGGAAGACAATTAAAGATCAGCAATCAGGCGCCAACTTGGAGAGCAAGGAAATACAGTTAAAGTTTTGGCAATCAGGCGCCTACCTGGAGAGAAAGGGAATACAGTTAAAGTTTTGGCAATCAGGCGCCCACCTCGAGAGCAAGGGAATACAGTTAAAGTTTTAGAGATCAGGCGCCCATCTGGAGAGCAAGGGAATACATTTAAAGTTTTGGCAATCAGGCGCCTACCTAGAGAGCAAGGGAATATAATTAAAGTTTTGACAATTAGGCGCCCACCTGGAGGACAATGGAATGCAGTTCAAGTTTTGGCAATCAGGCACCCACCTGGAGAACAAAAAAGCAGTTCAAGTTTCAAAGGAAGACAGTTCAAGTTTTGACAATCATGCACCCACCTGGAAAATAAGGGAATTCACTTCAGAATGCAATTCAAGTCAGCAACAAAAGAAGCTCACAGCAAGAATGCGGGTCAACAGTTCGAGATGACCAACAAAAGTAGTCTCAATCTAGAATAAAAAAAGAGGGGAAAAAAGAAAAAAAGAGAAGTGAATCCAAAATACATAAGCAGAGAAAAATGTGAACTGCTCAAGATGTGGTTGAAGTCACAAGTACCACATATATGATCTTGATCCAAAAAGCTTAAGAAGAGCGAGCTAGCACCTGCAGCTAACAAGCACCAAGGTTCAAATCTAGAGTCTGCATGAAGAGTCATTCAAGACTCAAGATCAAGCTTCAGAAGACTTATAGATAGGAATCTTGTAACTCATAGTTGACATGCTTAGTTAGTCTTTTTCATTTTTTTTGATTTTGATGTAATAACAGGACCGCGGATTGGAACCTCGACGGAAAGGCACCTCGATCGGCTCTCCACCTCGGTATACTCCATCCTCTCACTAACTTCTGAACTACACGTGGCCTGATTCCTTTATAGCCAAGGATATGTAGGCAGCTCAGATACCAGGTCTCGGTCACATTCCCCTTTCTCTTAGCTTTTGGTCTCTCTAAATAAGGGTCGGGTCAAAAAACCTGTCTAGTCGTTCTTTGTCTGAAAACTCTTCGCGTTCTCAGTCAAAGATGGGCAGTTGTAGACATGTGGTTTTTGACCCTCCCCAAGATTTTTTATATTTTAGCATGTAAATATTTAGTTTAGGCCTAATATCTTTATTTCAACTAATTTTGAATCTTTTACTTTATTTCGTCACAAAAAATAAAAATTACAAAAATATTTTAGTTTACGTATCTTTCATAAATTCAAATAAAAAATATACAAAAATAGTACCTTATTTTTATTTTTATATAATCTTGAAAACGCAAATATAGTTTCATGTTTTAATATAGTAAGGTTCAATTAATTAAGATTAGTTTTATATTTTTATATTATAAATTATATATTTAGAAGGAAGAGTTAGTTTTGGGTTAGTTATCTTATTTTAATCTTGTAGTCCATTTTTTTAGTATTTGGCCTAATTTTAAGGCCCAATAATACCAAACTCATACCCCCTTAACCTAAAAACCTTTCTATATAACCAAAAACTAGTCTAAAAATAACCTAGACTCTAAGATCCTACAACCATCAACGCCATTTTCAGTCAAGAGACCCCCCACCACCACCACCAAAACGTCATCTTCTTCATGAAGATAGATTTTCCAGCAGTTCCCTTTAGGTTTTAGCATTCTAACCTAGAAATCACTAATCTAGCTAAAACAAATCAGCCACATAAGCTCCAAAATCGAACCCCTCCCCCCAGCGTGGCTTCTTCCTCACCGATAGTAGACACACAGATACAATGAGAGACCCCTGCTTCTTCATCTCCATTACAATTCCAACAGAGAAGAGGGATCAGTAGGAAACCTAATAAAAAATCAGCGCCCCACCTCATACTAAACGGCCCAATTTCCACCCAAAAAACTCAGCAGCCTAATGCCACCAACGCCACTCCTCCATATGTGTCGCCCATCTCATTCTCGACTTTAATCTTGGACACCCCTGCTTCACCAAAAATGACCAGCAGCGATACTTCCGAAAGGTGAGCTTCAGCCATTGTTGTTGTTGGATTTTGTCACGATTCTGACGAGTTTTTGAGGTCTAGATTGGAGGTTCCATTCGAATTGCTGAGTTTCAGTTCGTTGGAGGCTCTGTATTTAGTCAAGTATTGAAGAAATTTGCAGTTGCTTAAGGTGTGCATTTTAAGTTTCATTTTGTACCGATTTGTTATATTGATTGGGTAAATGCTTCATTTGCTCATCTAAGATAACATGTATTGATTTTGCTCATTATGTTATTGATATGACTGTTATCCCCATGCTGAGATTTTGTTGTTGATAATCTGTGTTCTATAACATTAATGTTGACTAGTATGAAGGTTTTTAGGATAATCTCTGTTCATTGTTGACTTGGGTTTAATCAATTGGATGTTTGGATTAAGCTTCATCACAAGATTAGAATTCAGCGTCTCTCGACTAACTGAATAATGGCTCTTTGATTTCTAAGATTTGAATCTATTCATGTAACAATCCTTAAATTTGGACAGATATGCTTAAGTTTAAGTGATATTAAGCTTAAGATTTTGTTTTTCCTTAGTTAGCATTTAATATCAGTTTTTTTGATCGTATCTTCTTTGATTCCTTTTGTCTTGTTCATGATGTTAAGCTTATGAAGACACACTTTTTGTAATTGTTAGTTTCAGCTCTTCTGCTCGTATAAAGCCAAATGTGTTTCTCATGAATTACGTCCTAAATGAATCATGGAACTATATTCATGATCTCTCAATGACCTTAACTAGTTTTAGAATAAATAATCCATGAATATTCGTGGCTTTCTTTAGGCGTGATTTAATATATTGCCATGATTGTGTACACGTTCGCGTGACCTAATTACGATCTTAAAAATAAAATTGGGGTATGCGTTTGTGCAATTTCGACTAAACTTTCTTAATATTAATAAAGCGTTATTAATTGTGGACACGTACGCGTGACATAGTTTTTGACGCACCAAGAAAATGGGTACACGTACGCGTGACCTGTATCAAGATATTTCTTAATTAAAAGAAGCAAATGCACATAGGTTCTAAAAAGAGTAGTTAAACAATTTAATAAGCCAAGTATGATCAAAGCGACCGTGCTAGAACCACAAAACTCGGGAATTCCTAACACTTTCCCCCAGGATAACAGAATTCCTTACCCGAATATCTGTGTTTCGCAGACATTAAAATAGAGTCAAATCTCCTCGATTCGAGATTTTAAACCGGTGACTTGGGACACCATAAATGATCTCAAGTGGAAACTCTGAATCTGAATAAATAATCCTGTTTCGATTGTCACTTAAATTGGAAAAAACTCCCATTAGTAAAAGGAGGTGTGACAGTTACGTCAGAGTGATATGACTGTGACGCAGTATGAGATTAGGTTATCGAAGTTAGCTTGTCATGTTGTTTGGTTGGTTCCTACGGATAGAGAGAGGATCAGGAGGTCCGTTGATGGCCTCACATATCAGCTTCGGGTTCTCATGACCAGAGAAAGAGTGTTAGGTGCTACTTTTGAGAAGGTTGTTGATATTGCTCGAGAGATTGAGTCAGTTTGTCGCCAAGAGCGAGATGGGAGGGAGGCTAAGAGGCCTTGGGGATCTGGTAGTTTTGGTGGTGCTCCTTCGTGAGGTCAGTTTCAGCACGATAGAGGCTGCCCATTCAGGCATGCTCAGTCAGCCCGCCCAGTTCATTGTGGGGCATCATCGGGCCATGGTTCTCACAAATCTCATTAGGTCCATTCATCACTTAGTGCCCTACCAACCCAGAGTTTGTCCCGTGCTCCATCAGTTCATGGCTCTTCCATGCCAGGTCCTTCTACTGGTCATTCCGATCCTAGGGGTTCCCTTCAGTCCCCTTTCCCCGCACTAGGGAGTTGCTACGAGTGTGGAGAGTTTGGAAATATGAGGAGGCAGTGTCCTCGTCTTTTTGAGGGTCCATCTCAGCATAGGAGTCAGCCCTCGACTTCAGCTCTAGTTACTTCACCACTTGCCTAGGCAGCTAGGGATAGGGGTCAGTCAGCCAGGGGTCGCCCTAGAGGGGGAGGCCGATCAAGTGGCAGACAAGCCTGTTTTTATGCCCTCCCAGCCAGACCAGATGCCATTGCTTCAGACGCGATGATTACAAGTATTGTCTCAGTTTGCCATAAAGATGCCTCTATGTTATTTGATCCTGGTTCCACCTTTTCATATGTGTCATCATATTTTGCTGGTTATTTGGATACGCCCCGTGAGTCTCTTATTTCTTCTGTTCATGTATCTACTCCGATGGGTGATACTATTATTGTGGACCGAGTATATTGGTCGTGTGTGGTGACTATTTGGGTCTGGAGACCCGAGTAGACCCTTTGTTGCTGAGTATGGTGGACTTTGATGTGATATTAGGCATGGATTGGCTATCTCAGTGTTGATATATATTGGATTGTCATGCTAAGATAGTGACGTAGTCTATGCTGGGTGTGCCACAGATTGAGTAGCGAGGTTCGACTGATTTTAACCTAGTAGGGTGATTTCGTTTTTGAAGGCCCAGCGGATGGTTGGGAAAGGTTGTCTTTCATACTTAGCATTTATGAGAGATGTCAGTGCAGAGATGCCTAGTATTGATTTTGTTCCACTGGTGAGGGACTTTTCCGATGTGTTTTTTGCAGACCTGTCGGGCATGCCCTCAAATAGGGATATTGATTTTGGTATTGATCTAGTGCCGGGAACTCAGCCCATTTCTATTCCACCGTATCGTATGGCACTGGCAGAGTTGAAGAAGTTGAAGGAGCAGCTTCAAGAACTCCTTGATAAGGGGTTTATTCGGCCTAAGTGTCACCTTGGGGTGCTCTTGTTCTATTTGTGAAGAAGAAGGATGGCACGATGAGGATGTGCATTGATTACAGGCAGTTGAACAAAGTTACAATCAAGAACAAGTATCATTTGCCTCATATTGATGATTTATTTGACCAACTTCAGGGAGCGAGGGTGTTCTCCAAGGTTGATCTCCGATCAAGGTACCACCAGTTGAAGATCAGGGACTCGGATATTCTTAAGACTGCTTTTAGGACCCGATATGGTCATTATGAGTTCCTTGTGATGTCTTTTGGGCTGACCAATGCCCCAGCAGCATTCATGCATTTGATGAATAACGTGTTTCGGCCTTATCTAGAGTCGTTTGTCATTGTATTCATTGATGATATTCTAGTGTGCTCGCATAGTCAGGAGGAGCACGCGGAGCATTTGAGAGTGGTATTGCTGCGGTTGAGGGAGGAGAAACTTTATGCAAAGTTCCCCAAGTATGAGTTTTGGCTCAGTTCAAAGGCTTTCTTGGGGCACCTGGTGTCTAGCGAGAGTATTCAAGTTGATCCGAAGAAGATAGAGGCGGTTCAGAGTTGGCCTAAACCGTCCTCAGCCATAGAGATTCGCAGCTTTCTTGGGTTGGCGGGTTATTACCGTCGGTTCATTCAAGCATTTTTATCTATTGCATTACCCTTGACCAAATTGACTCAAAAGGGTGTTTTATTCAGGTGGTTGGATGAGTGTGAGGCATGCTTTCAGAAGCTCAAGACTGCCTTGACCACAACTCTAGTGTTAGTCTTGCCTTCAGCTTCAGGTTCATATACAGTGTATTGTGATGCTTCGAGAGTTGGTATTGGGTGTGTGTGTATGCAGGAGGGTAGAGTGATTGCTTATGCTTTTCATCAGTTGAAGCCTCATGAGAAGAACTACAATGTTCATGATCCAGAGTTGGATAACATTGCCCACGTATTGAAGATTTGGAGGTATTACCTTTATGGTGTGTCTTGTGAGGTGTTTACTGATCACCGTAGCCTCCAGCACTTGTTCAATAAGAAAGATCTTAATTTGAGGCAGTGGAGATGGTTGGAGCTGCTAAAGGACTATGATATCACTATCTTGTATCATATGGGGAAGGCCAATGTAGTGGCTGATGCTTTGAGTAGGAAGGCGGTGAGTATGGGTAGTTTGGTGTATATTACTGCTAGGGAGAGACCTCTTATAGTTGATGTTCAGGTCTTGGCCAATCGGTTCGTGAGGTTAGATATTTCGAAGCCCAGTCAGGTCTTAGCTTGTGTGGTTTCTCGGTCTTCCTTGTTTGATCGCATCAGAGAGTGCCAATATGATGATCCTTATTTGTTTGTCCTCAAGGATAGAGTTCAGCACGACGATGCCAGAGATGTGACTATTGGTGATGATGGGGTATTAAGGATGTAAGGACGGATATGTGTGCCCAATGTAGATGGACTTCAGGAGTTAATTCTAGAGGAGGCTCATAGCTCGCGGTATTCCATCCATCCGGGTGCCGCGAATATGTATTAGGATTTGAGACAGCATTACTGGTGGAGGATAATGAAGAAGGATATTGTGGGATTTGTAGCTTGGTGTCTCAATTGTCAGAAGGTAAAATATGAGCATCATAGACCGGGTGGCTTGCTTCAACAGTTAGATATTCCAGAGTGGAAGTGGGAGCAGATCACCATGAACTTTGTAGTTGGGCTCCCACAGACTATGAGGAAGTTCGATGCTATTTGGGTAATTGTGGATCGGCTGACCAAGTCCGTGCACTTCATTCCTGTGTGTACTACCTATTCTTCAGAGCGGTTAGCAGAGATTTACATCCGGAGATTGTTTGCTTGCATGGCATTCCAATTTCCATCATTTCAGACAGAGGTACTCAGTTTAATTTGCAGTTTTGGAGAGCCGTGCAGCGAGAGTTGGGTACTCAAGTTGAGTTGAGCACATTTTTTCACCCTCATACGGATAGGCAGTCCGAGCGCACTATTTAGATATTGGAGGACATGTTACGTGCTTGTGTTATTGACTTTGGGGGTTCATAGGATCAGTTTCTACCGCTCGTGGAGTTTGCATATAACAACAACTATTAGTCGAGTATTCAAATGGCTCCATATAAAGCTTTATATGGGAGACTATGTAGATCTCCAATTGGTTGGTATGAGTCGGGAGAGGCTAGGCTTTTGGGTACAGACTTGGTACAGGATGCCTTGGACAAGGTGAAAGTGATTCAAGAGCGGCTTCATACAGCGCAATCGAGACAGAAGAGTTATGCTGATAGGAAGGTTCGTGATGTGTACTACATGGTTGGGGAAAAGGTTTTACTGAAGGTTTCACCCATAAAGGGTGATATGAGATTTGGGAAGAAGGTTAAATTGAGTCCTCGGTTCATTGGGCCTTTTGAGGTACTTCGGAGGATTGGGGATGTGGCTTATGAGTTGGCTTTGCCACCTAGCTTGTCGAGTGTGCATCCGGTATTCCATGTTTCTACGCTTTGGAAGTATATTGGCGACCTATGTCATGTTTTGGATTTCATCATGGTTCAGTTAGACGGTGATTTGACTTATGATGTGGAGCTAGTGGCTATTTTGGGGCGTCAGGTTTGAAAGTTGAGGTCGAAGGATATAGCTTCAGTGAAAGTGCAATAGAGAGGTCGGCCCATAGAGGAGGCTACCTGGGAGATCGATATGGATATGCGGAATAGATATCCTCACCTATTTGAGGCTTCAGGTATGTTTCTTGACTTGTTCGAGGACAAACGTTTGTTTATGAGGGGGAGGATGTAACGTCCCGACCAGTCGTTTCATGAGTTACATCCCCATTTTCCCATTTCTACTTCTTTACGTGTTGTTCAACTATATTTTATCATATCGTGTTGGTTGGTTCGAGTTTGGAGCAGTGTTGGAGTGATATGAGACACTTAGTCTCTTAAGTTATCCATTTGGTTGGAAAAGTCAACCGAAAGTTGACTTGTAGGTAAATGATCTTGGAATTTGATTTTTATTGTTCGGATAGCTTCGTTAGGTGATTTGGGACTTATGAGCGTAATCGGAATGTAATTTGGAGGTCCTTGGTAGATTTAGGCTTGAATTGGCGAAATTGGAATTTGGCATTTTCCGATTGGTAGTGGAAATTTTGATATTGGAGTCGGAATGGAATTCCGGAAATTTGAGTAGGTCTGCTATGTCATTTGTGATGTGTGTGCAAAATTTCAGGTCTTTCGGATGAGGTTTGATAGGCTTTTTGATCGTTTGCAGAATTCAGAAGTTTTGGAAACCTTAGGCTTGAATCCGAGGGTTTTTTGATGTGTCGATATTGTTCTAAGTGTTTCGAGGGTTGGTATGAGTTTGAATGATGATATGGGACTTGTTCGTATTTTTGGTTGAGGTCCCAGGGGCCTCGGGATGAATTCAGATGATTTTCGAAAAGTTTGGTTTTGAAATTGAGCAGCTTCAGCTGCTGCTCCTGTCATAACCGCACTTGCGGATTGGGGACCGCAGAAGCACTAGAGCAGCCGCAGATGCGGCCATAAGCGAGAAGGTCAGAAGTCGTAGATGCGGAAGATGGAACGAGACCACATTTGCGGGTAGGGAGGCGCATGTGCAGTTTAAGGGAAATAAGTGAAAATCACATATGCGGTTGGTTTGACCACAGGAGCAAGAAAAGGACCGCAGGTGTAGAATCCATGGGCCAGAAAGTATATAAGCTTCCCTTGGCGAATTTTGCCCCATTTCTACCATTTTTGAGACGGGCTTGGAGCTTTTTGAGAGGATTTGAAGAGGGATTCGAGGGGTAACGCTTGGAGGTAAGGTTTTTGAACTCAATACTCAATTCTATGGTGATTTCTAACTGATTAGACATGAAATTAGTGGGATTCAAGTGTTAAAATTGGGAAATTAGGGCTTGAAATTGGAGAGTTTAAATTGGGGATTTGAGGGGCCATTTGAGGTCCGATTTTGATGTTCTTGGTATGTATGGACTCGTGGGAGGATAAAGATTTTAGTGATATGATTTTTATCGAATTTCGAGACGTGGGCACGGGGGTCGGATTTGACCAAATTCGGATTTTTGATGTAATTTAATTATTTTTGCATGGGCTTTGTTCTCTTAGCATATATTGATATTATGATTCTAGTTTTGGATAGATTCAGGGTGATTTGAGGCTGAGTCGAGTGGGCGGAGTAGATTTTCATCCGATTCGAGGTAAGTAACGATTGTAAATCTGGACCTGAGGGTATGAAACTCCGGAATTTTGTACTATTTTGGTAAATGGGGTGATACACATGCCAGGTGACGGGCGTGTGGGCGTTCACCCATAGAGATTATGGCTTGGTTCGTCCCGTGAAAACTGTAGAGTTGCTTATTTTGATAAACTCTATATGACATCTATTGCTTTAGAACTGAACCATGTTAATTTGGGTTGAATGCCATGTTTGGGGCCTCGTGCCGAACTGTTTGAGCCCTCAGAGGTATTTTACTACTTTCCTCACACTATTTTGACTCGAAATCATATCCTCAGTCGTGATTTTTACCTGTCTACTTTTGAGTTAGTTTCATTACTCTGTTTTAAATATTTGGAAGTTGTTGGGCTGAGTTTCCCTATCTTTCACTGAAATGCCCGAGTAGCTGTGAGGTTAGTGACTGAGAGGGGCCAAGGGCCGGATGGTGAGAATTATATATATATATATATATATATATATATATATATATATATATATATATATATATATATATTATGGATTGGGTTGCACAAGTCAGCTATATTTATATGGATCGAGCTGCATGTCGCAGCGATATGTTAGATCGGGTTGCACGCCGCAATGATATTATGCTTGGGCTGTAGGAGCCCTTCTGGAGTCTGCACACCTCCAGTGAGCATAGTCGACCATATATTACATATCAGGTTGCATGCCGTAGCGGTTATTATTATAAGATATCTATTGAGCGGGAGTGCTGAGTGAGAGTGTTGTTTGACGAGAGTTGAGTCACGAGTAACTGAGAGGCTGTCCAAGGGGATATATATATATATATATATGTGAGCGATGTTTAGTCCGATGGTCTTGTTTATGAAATTACTGTTTTCACTCTCCTTTATACCGAGCTTCTATTGAAAATGTGTTGAACAAATATTTTAAATAACTTTCATTGAAACTGAAGTTTTTATGAGTTGTTTGGAAATTGAACTACGGATTTGACTTTGATATTTCCACTGAGATTTTATGTTAGATTATGTATATGATTTAAATGCTCGTCACTGTACTCAGACTTTATTTACTTTGGTTACTTACTGAGTTGGCGTACTCACGTTACTCCCTACACCTTGTGTGCAGATCCAGGTGCCAGAGCATTATAGTGAGAGCTTCAGTAGCTTCTGAGTATTTCCGGGGATAGCAAGGTAGTTGCACGACGTTCGCAGACCTGCCTTTCTCCTTCATATCCTTAGTGTTATTTATTTCAGTCTTTTCTTCTTATATTGAGTAGTCAATACTGGACAGTATCTTAGTGGCTCATGACTAGTGACACCAGGATCGGGCGGTGTGGATGTATTTGCGTACCTGTTTTATTTCGCGTATTTTGTTAAATTAAATGCCAGACTTGTGTTCATAACTGATTTGGTAATGAATTTACAAATGACCTTTATGTTATTTGTGTTGATCCGGCTTGCCTAGTATTGTGATAGGCGTCATCACGACTGGGTGGTTTGGGGTCGTGACATTAGGATAGTATTAACACAGTCTTTTTAGAATCTGTGACTAATACGTAATTCTATTACAATCATAGACGATTAGTTCCTTACTAATTTATTGAAAATATTTACTATATTTTTTCTTATTGATTAAAGTAATAGCACAATTTGTATTTTCTCGTTGAGGAAAAAAGGCATCTTCTGTCAGTTACTTAACTTTGTTTGTATCTTTTATGATGAACCTAAGAATATATTGCTTTTCAAATAAAATTTAACGGAATAACTCTTAAATTTTTAAGGGTTAATGCATTCTTGCTAAAACTAAAAGTGAAGAATCATAATTTGTGAAATTGAAATAAGGATATTATAAAATTTTCAATAATTTTTAAGTTGAATATATTAACTGATATGATTTAGGCCTTATTGTGATGAGCCGATAGGTCACTTACAGTTTTAACCTTAAATTTTGTGTTTTAAAACCTTGATTAGCTCTATTTAGTCTTTCTCGATTTGTGTGCATAATCTGTGTCTTTTCCGGAAGGATTTTATGTAAAAATTTGATAAAAATGTGATCATGTCTTAAAACTTATTTTGGTTAACTTCGGTCAATATTTTGAGCAAACAGAAACGGATCAGTATTTTGACGCTCCTGCTGGGTCCATATCATGATTTGGGACTTGGCCGTATGTCCAGAATCAAATTTGAAAGTCCCTAGCTCGAATTATCACAATTTATTGAAAATTAGAGGCTTAAAGGTTTAAAGAATTAATTAGTTTGACCGAAGTTTGGACTTTGTTGATATCGGGTCTGAATTATTATTTCAGAATTTGGCATAGGTTCATACCATATTTATGACTTGTCTGCAAAATTTGGTACAAAACAGAATTGATTTGACGTAATTCGGACGTTCGATTGAAATATTGAAAGTTCTTAAGTTTCATTGAAAATTTTATTCGTTGTATCTGATTTGTAGTTCTAGGTGTTATTTTGGTGTTTTGATCGCGCGAGCGAGTTCGTATGAAGTTTTGGACTTGTGTGCATGTTTTTCTTGGAGCTCCAAGGACTCGGGTGAGTTTCGAATAGGCTTCGGAGTGTTTTGGACTTAGAAAAATAACTAGTAAAACCCTTTTCTGGTGCAGATCCCAGACCTCACAATTGCGATGTCTGGTTTCACATTTGTGATGTTACAGTGCTTCTGTCAAGTTCGCAATTGTAAGCAATTACTTCGCAATTGCAAAGTGGGGTTGGGTCAACAGAGTTCACGCTTGCGATCAAAATGGTCGTAATTGCTAGAAGTCCCAGTTCATATTTGCGAACGAACCATCGCAATTGCGATAACAGCAGAAGTATGAAATCTTTGCATTTGCGAAGGATTTTTCATATTTGCGGGGTTCACAATTGCGAACCCCAGGTCATAATTATGACATCTGCGCCTGGACATAAGAAGGGAAAATGGGATTTTACCTCATTCTTTCAAATTCTCAACCCTAAACATCTTAGAAGCGATTTTTCCAAGAGCTTTTCTTCCTCAATTCATTGGTAATTGACCTTAATCTACTTCCTTTCATTTACCCATTACATTTCATAAGTTTTCATCATTAAACCTAGGATTTTCATGGTGGAAATGAGAGATTTGGGTAGAATTAGAGATTTTTGTAAAAATTAGAATTTAGAACGCGAATTGAGGTCGAAGTTCAAAACAAATGGCATAACCAGTCTCGGGGGTGAATGGTTGATCGGGTTTTAGTTAAAACCTCAATTTTTGACCAAGTGGGTCTGGGGTTGACTTTTTCGATAATGATCAAAATTGAACCTCTTTCATTCATGGGTAGTTTCTAAGGCTTATTTTGAATCGTTTGTTTGATAATTTTCTAGATTTGGTTGGTTCGGAGGCTTGTTCGAAAGGCAAGGCCATAGTTGAACTTTGAATTGGTTGCGGAGCGACGTAAGTATCGTAGTTAATCTTGACTTAAAGCATACGGTAGAACTTGTTTCTTTGTGATTTATTGCCTCTTAATCTATGACATCCATGCTTAGATTAGATTATTACTTATTTGATCATTCCTTCCGTATTTATGGATTAATTGTGATGGTTGAGTATTTTGGGAGTTGAGGTTTGGTATCTTGGAACCATTATTGATGTAAAGTACACCCTTTGCATTATTTATCTCTCGAATTTTTTATATTCATTACTATATGGTAAGGAAGAGTGTTAAAGCACAAAGGGTAATGTCGTGTCGTTTTATTACATCATTTATTGACTAATACATAGAAAGAAAGAGAGATAAAGTACGAAGGATGATGTCATGCCATCTATATCAATTATTCATTGTTACATGGACAAATCGACAGTAAAAGTACGAGGGGTGATGCCGTGTCATTTCATTCTACATATGTCATCATTACATGGTAAGATTGAGAGTAAAAACACGAAGGGTGATGTCGTTCCATCTTTATTCCGTATGTTTATCCGTCTTTATTAGTTGATGATTTAGTTGACTGTCTTGTGTTGTCGATCCTGTCGTAGTTATCGTATCTTGTCCCCCTTTTGCATATTCCCTCCCAATTGTAAATAATAAATCTCTATTTGTTGTTGTTTGGTACATACAGCTATGTTTGTACAAGTTTTATTATGTGAGTGTCCTATTATAACCTCATCACTACCTCGTCGTAATTAGGCTAGACACTTACGGAGTATATTGGGTCGGTTGTACTCATACTACACTCTGCACTTCTTGTGCAGAGCTCGGTACTGGTCCCAGCTGTACGTGAGGTGCACTAGCTCGGATTTTCACATTCGGAGACTTGAGGTAGATCTGCTGACGTTCCCAAACCTTGAAGTCCCCTTCCTCTTTCCTCTCTTACTGTTCATTTCATTCGAAACAGTTGTATTTATTTCAGAATCTATTTGTAGTATTCCAGTAGCTCGTGCACTTGTGACACCAGATTCGAGTTGTATTAGATATTTCAGATGTTATGGTTTTTTGCACTTTACTTCAGAATTTATTTCAGTTATTTCGGTTTCTTTATTATTATTTAATCCGAGCTGTTAAAAATGGATAAATTCTAACGTTGGCTTGCCTAGCAAGTAGAATGTTAGGCGTCATCACGTTTCCGAGAATGGAATTTCCGGATCGTGACACTTATATGGGGTATAGTTTCTTTCTTTATTGTGTTAGCGATATACAACAAATACTATTTTCAAGAACTCATATTTTTTCTATAACTTTTGTTTTATCATTCAAACATAATTTTTATTATAATTTTTAATAGTTCATACTCATCGAGATAATGTTTGCGCACAATGCGCGTATTCTGAGACTAGTAATACAAATAGCTAGAATAGAGACATGCATTTCAAAATAATATATAAATTAGCGCAAAAGAAATTATAAAATCAAAAATTAACTTGAAAGGAATAAATTAGGAATGCAAAACAAAAAAAGGAATTGAAAAAATAAAGCACAAAAAAGGAAAATGCAAGCGTTGAAGCAGAGTAAAAATTGAAGGACAAAATTCTTTGCTTTGTAGTTTGCACTTCGCAGGCAAAGGTCTATATTTGTTACTCATCAAATGACAAAGAGAATAGATTATGAAATTAATACAAATAATTAAAATGATCTTTGACTTTTGAGATTTTTAGTTTGAAAATTTACTATACTTTTACATATTTAAGTTTAAAAAAAAATATTAAGTAATTTTAAGTAATTTTAGCTCAATTTTGGAAAAGTTCTCGGGGCTTACACCACTAAACGAACGCCAGAATGCCGAGGCTTATGCCTCATGATACTTATGCCCTGCTAGCATGTCTCGGTGCGTTTTCGATACGCGTCGCTTCAAGGCTCGTTTAGAAAATATCTTTTAAAATATTGTTCACCGTATTGAGACACTTCAATTGATTAATTAACAACACGCAAGTATCGAAATCTTCCTCTAAAAATAGATCATCAAGACACATGCATTAATTAAATTATAACGCGTTCAACTATAGTCCTTAATCATAAAACAACAATATGGAGCCTTATCCGCCAGAACTTGTTGATTATAAAACGTCAATGAATAGGTTTGCGCAGGTGCTCAAAAGGAAATAGTATATGGAATAGTAGGACGAATAAACGACTAATGTCGTGTGAAAGGAAGCCACATGCAATAGTAGTGGTTAGAAGATTAAATATGATGGAACTACTAACGTGTGAGAAGTCCAGGCCGTGTTAAACATATATGACACATTTAGAATATGGGATAAGGTATGAAATTAAATTTATACCATGTTTGATAGACGGTATAAATTTAATTCCAATTCTACTACATGATATTCTATTTTATCCAATCAAACTTGAAATTATATTATCCCACCTCTCAAGTGAGATAAATTAATCCCTCCAAAATAATTTAGTTCGTGTACCAATCAACCCGGATAATGGTACTGTTTTCATTTGATTGGAAAAAAAGAAGACAAACCACCCAAACTTTGAAATATAATACTTTGTAAGCGTCAGGCATGACATCAGAAGTCACATAACATATCATAGTATAAACCAAATTAATGTACAAACTTGCAATACTTGGCAAAAATTAAAGTCTTGGTTTGAGCTAAAACTTAATAATGGCGTTTTCCGGTGCACAAGTTCTCCTATTTCCATTTCCAACTGCAGGTCACATAATCCCCCTCCTTGACCTAGCCAACCACCTCATAAATCATCACCTAAAACTCACAATTCTTGTCACACCACAAAACCTACCATTACTCGAGCCAATCCGAGCAATTCACCCTTCCGATTCTATTCAAACACTTTGCCTTTCATTTCCTCAACTCCCTGCTGGATCCAGTTTTGCTGCAAGGGTTCGTGCAACCTCTGAGCTTTACGATCCGATTGTCGATTGGTTCCGTACCCACCCGTCACCTCCTGTGGCCATTATCTCAGACTTCTTCCTTGGTTGGACTCATAAACTGGCATGCCGACTAGGTGTTCGACGTATTGCCTTTTGGCCGTCCGGAGCTTTTACTTGCTTAGTTATAAGTCACACATGGAGCAACGTTGAAGAAATCTTGTCTACAACTAATGAAAACTCTTTGATTACTTTCACTAATATTCCCAATACGCCGGAGTATCCTCGGTGGAAGGTGAGTACGTTGAGCAGTCAGTACAAAAAAGGAGACCCCGATTGGGAATTCTTGAGAGGTGGTTACTTTGAAAATATGAAGAGTTGGGGTGTTGTGTTTAACTCTTGTAGAGAAATAGAGGGTGTTTTTATCGATCGAGTAAAGAAAGAAATGGGCCATGATAGGGTTTGGGCCGTTGGGCCCTTGCTACCTTTGGACAATAATTTGGTAGGCCCATATTATTTTCAACGTGGCGGGTCGAGTGTGATGCCACGTGATGAAGTGATGACGTGGTTAGACGACAAGGCCGATGATTCAGTTGTTTATGTGAGCTTCGGGAGTCGTGCAATGTTGACACGACAGCAAGCGGATGCCCTGGCGACAGCCTTGGAGTGTAGTGGGGTGAATTTCGTGTGGTGCTTGAGAATTCAAGAGGAAGGACACGTCGCAGGCTACAAGGACGTGATCACGAAAGAATATGAGAATCGAGTAGCAAATAGAGGGTTGATAATCAAAGGTTGGGCTCCACAAGTTGCGATACTAAGACATCGAGCTGTGAGTGTTTTCTTGACTCATTGCGGATGGAACTCGATACTAGAAGGCATATCCTCTAAGGTGCTCATGCTAACATGGCCTATGGGTGCAGACCAATTTATAAGTGCAGAATTGTTGGTTAACGAACTCAATGTGGGAATTAGAGCTTGCGAAGGTGGTTGTCAGGTAGTCCCAGATTCAGTCGAGTTGGCTCATATCTTATCCGAGTCAATTACTGGAGCCCCCCCACAGAAAGAGCGAATGAGTAAACTCCATGATTCTGTCTTAGAGGCCCTTCAAAAGGGAGGGAGCTCTAGTCAAGATTTGGATGCATTTGTCAAGCAAATTAGGTCAACTTCAAAATGAAACTATTTGATCATAAGAAGAAGAAAAATTGTACTTTTGAGACTTGAGATTGATAGGCCCACAAAAGATGAAGGTAGAAAACGGTTCACCTTCATATATTGTTAGGTAAATCAAGTTAGCCACGTTAATAATTCATCGAACTTTTTGAGGTTCTACGGCATTTTCTCTTTTCAATGCGCATACGTCCTTTAACTCGAACCTTGATTGACATCCTTTTTCCAGCGTATAGTACTCTTCCATTTCTGCATTTCATAATCTCCTGTTACCTTCCTTCTAATTCAAATTGAACTCAAATGCTTTCCCAATGTATTGTAGCTGATTTGATTTTAGTAACCTAAACAATATATGGAGTAAAATTATAACCATTTTTTTTTTGCAATCCACTAGGCATTGCCTAGGGCTAGTTTTTATAAATATATAAATCAAAAAACAAAAACATTGTCAGGAGGTCTTACATAATGAAAGAAATAAACCTTGACGATTACATGAAACCTACTATCAATATTAGACCACCTAATTGTCCTGGTTTGGTAGTAATTAGGGTTGATAGGGACTTTATGGGTATTTGTGAAGAGTTAAAAAATGGGGATATTTTGGAGGTATATGTAGATCACATGGTTGATGAAGTTGTAGTGGTCCCCCTCTATTAGAATATGTCAGCCAAGTGGGGGTGATAGTAATGTTACTTTTGAGAAGGAATCTGGTCAAAATTTGGGAGGCTGTGAGGGTTTGGGAACTTCTGAAAAGGCATCCAATACGGCTGAAAATAGTTCCAATATCAGTGTGCTTACAGCTGTTACTACTGATGATAGTTCAAACTCCTCATCTGAATCAAATTCATCTGAATCTAGTAGCAGCATTAATAATAGCTCAGATTCAGAGCATGAGGAGTTGTTTGAAGAAGGAGAAGCTGATTATGGAAGTGATACACATAAGGAATACATGGCATTTAGGGCATAAAGAAGGATTGTAGAGAGGAGGAAGAGGAAAGAAAGCGCTCCTGAACAAGAACATGTTAAACTAGGTAAGAGAGGGCCAGATATGGGGTATGATGAATATGAATCTAGGAAGAAGAAGAGTTTAGAAGGTAAGATAGGTGGTGATGAGCCTTATTACCACTCAGATGAAGCTGCTAGTTTTGAGCCAGATGATATTGATGATGAAGGTGAAGGGGAGGTTCAACAGAAAGTTAAAGCTAGAATAAGAAAGACTAAAAGAAAACTAATCTTTGACAAGACTCGCAAGAAAATAGTTTGGGAAACTGGACTTGCATTTGCAAGTGTGAGAGATTTCGGAGAAGTTGTAACTAAATATGTTGTTCAACAAAAGGTTTCTATAGAAAAGTATGTAAATGAACCTACAAGGGTGAGGGTTAAGTGCAAGAAGGCATCATGTCCTTGGCTTCTAGTTGCTAGTCATGATTCTAGGACTAAGGATTTTGTAGTCAAGAACTACAATCCAGTTCACAAATGTGACCCTACTAACAGAAACAAGCTATGTAATTCAAAGTTGTTAGCCAAAAGGTTCAATGAGAGGATAAAAGAACAACCTAACATTAGAATATTCAAGTTTCAGGAGTTGATTAGAAAAAAATGGGATTATATGTTGGGAGGACAGTTTGTAGGAGGGCAAAAAATATTGTGTTGAATGAGATAATGGGTGATCATAAACTGGAGTATGGCAGGATATTAGATTATATGGATGAGTTGCTTAGATCTAATCCAGGGAGTACATGTGTAGTAAAGCTTAATGAAGAAACTTTTGAAGGTGTAAAGAAAATGTTTGTTGGGTTCTATATTTGTTTTGAAGCAACTGTGCAAAAGCTGTTGGAAGTAATGTTACTGCTACTTCAGCAAGTTCTGTGCCTGCAAGTGTTGGTAGTTCAAAGCCACCAAAGCAAAGTACTGGAAGAGGAAGGGGTAGGCCAAAAGGTTCTAAAAAAAAGGTGAAGTTCTTCCCTTTAATGTCTTCTTTCTCTTTTCTAAATAATTACCAGATTTTTACTTTTGATTATTTGATGTAGGATGTTGGTACTAGCACTGATGTAAGAACACAATATAAGAAACCAAGGATGGTTGGGATGGGATTTTTACACACTCAAAGTGGCTTCAAAATTCAAAATGGTGAATTCATTGTCTGTTTTTCTGTTAGGCTTTGGCAGCCTGGAATGTCATCTACAAACTTTAAGAATGTGAGGTCTTCGGCAGAAGTAACTGGAGATCTAGGCCATACCAACACGAGGTGTTAAATGGAAAGGTAAAAAACTATGACATCAAGGCAGCTTCAACAATCGAGAGGCAAGAAACTCATTCAAACAAGGTCTAGGGCTGCTAAGTTGAGCCAGGAAAGCACCACTACAAATCAACCCAATTGATGAAGATATTATTTTGTTGATGACTATATTGCAATAGACTGCATTATGCTAAAATTTTAAGCAGCTATAGACTGCAATTCTGTATTTTGATAAGGATTTTTAGGTAGCTATAGACTGCATTTAGCATTTTGTTACATTTGGTGTCTGTTTTGCTACTGCTACAATGACAACAAACAGTTGTTTTGTTAACTCATTTTGTGACTTTTATACCACAAATGCATATATGATGTTTTGGTGATCTATGTGTTGTACAGATTAGAAATGTGATGGGATCACAAAGTTGATAGTATGTGTGTTGGCCATGAAATGAAATACTTTGATTGGTGACAATGAAACTTAGTACTGTTGTGTGTCTATTGTTGATTGTTGGGTTCTGAAGTTTATGCAGTATGCAGTTTACTTCACAATATAAAAACATCGTTTCTTTAGAAACAACAATTGATAAGCAACAACTATATACATATTGAGATGAGAAAACTACAAAATATTGAGATGACAAAACTACAAAAGGCTTACATTCGAATGAAAGGTCCATTGTCTACATACAAAATAAAACCTACAAGCAACAACTACATTCATATTGAGATGACAAAACTAGATTCACAATGGCAACCTCATTGCATCTTCTTTCAATGAGATTCCTGGATACCCAAAAGCAACAAGAATAATACACATCCCAATATAATGAACCAAAGTACGTTTTCCCTAGCTTTTGACTTAGCCAATTTACTCTTCCACTTCTTTTCCTTCTCTTTCATCTTTTTCATATCATCTTGAAATTTCACCAATTGAGCCTAGGGGTGGGCATAAAATTTGAAAAACCGAATTCCGAATCGAAACGAATTAATTTGGTATTTCAGTTTCTGTTTTTTTTCGGTATTTCGGTTTATTTCGGTACAAAAATTTCGGTATACGGTATTGGATTTTTTATATTTCGGTATCCCGAAATAGTGCAATGTGTATTCTACATTTTTTCACGTCATCATTTTTTCCCTTATCTCTCTGGCCAGAGAGATCACAAAAGAACAGACACAGAATATTCAATCCAAAAATGGCTATATCATCATCTTCATCGTCCATGCAAGATATCTTGAAGCAATGCAAATACCCATTCATCCTCTCTTTTTTCCTTTTGCTAATCTTCGTTACTTTCCTCCTTATTTCAAACTCCCAGAAATCTCCCATATTCGTTGCCATCGACTTTGCTCAACGTACCTCTCTATCCAAATCATCAATCCCTACTGATAATCCGGACTTGAATCCTATCACTATTTCAAACGAAAATGTCCCGCTGGGTAATAATATTACGATCAACCCTGAGTCTAAAGTCCCGCTGGATAATAATTATACGGTCAATATTGATTCTGATACATTAATCAACAATGAACTGGAAACGTTCTCTTATGATTGCAATCTATTGATGCGATTCCTGGAATTCTTCTACTGAGATGTTTATGTAGTAATGAGTAGGAAAACGCTGAAATTGTATCTAAATGATCCTCTATTATGTTTCAGCTGGGAGCTCTAGACACTGAAGATTTGGTTTAAACCGAAACCATACCGAAACCGTACCGAACCAAAATAAGAAATACCGAACCGTACCAAAATATTTTGGTACGGTATTTGGTATACACAATTGATAAACCGAATACCGAACCGAAATTTTTAAATACCGAACCAAAATACCGAATGCCTCTCCTAATTGAGCCTCAATCTTCTTCATCTTGTCCTCTTCTATGGTGTTTTCAACCTTTAAAGTTGTCCTCGGCTTGGCAAGATTTTCAAAGCCTTCTAATGCATTCTCAAGTTCACCCATTTTGTCAAGCAATTTTGGAATAACAAATTTAGACCTAGGATCAATTTCGGAATCCTTCCAAACCCAAAAATCACAAGATCGTGGACCCTAAGATGAATAACAAAAGAAAATAATGAATGCTAATTTTTCACAACTCAATTAGTGAAAGAATTTTTACTATCATTTACCCCATAGTATGGACAAACCCAATATCTTCTTCCTGGGTTCCGAGGGGTCCAAGCTATTAACAAAGGCAACACATAGCCATGGTTGCATCGATTTTCTCTACTTGACTCATTTTCTTCCTCTTCCGTGCAAAGCCTTGTCAAATTCAAGCCTTTTGAAGGCATTGCAACAACTACAACACAAAAAGACAATATCAAAGTCAGATAATTTGCATTTGCTTTCAAAGATAAGATAATTGGATTGTAGGAGAAAGACATAAAAATAATAAAAGAAAAAAATTAGGTTTCTTAAGAAGGAGAAAGATTAACCTTTGCCTTCAAAGATTAAAACTTCAAAGGGCAATTTGATGGAATTTCGGCAGAAATTAGAAGAAGAAGAAGAAATTAGGGTTCTTCAATTGGGTTTGGTAAAATATTGGGGAAGAGGGGATTTTACCGTTGGTTGGGGGTAATATTGACGTTAAAAATTTATTTCTTTTTTTTGGTGTTTTCAACGATTAAAAGAAAGTAAGGACGCGCTCAATTCGGTTGTCTAAGAC
Organism: Nicotiana tabacum; assembly: GCF_000715075.1. Taxonomy (NCBI): domain Eukaryota; kingdom Viridiplantae; phylum Streptophyta; class Magnoliopsida; order Solanales; family Solanaceae; genus Nicotiana; species Nicotiana tabacum. The sequence goes on along the minus strand of NC_134099.1, from coordinate 90,422,355 downwards.
GCGCGGCTGGCCAGACCTTAGGAGGGAGTAAATAAATACAATTCTTTAAACAATAGTGGGGTGTTAGGACACCCGTAAAGTTTAGGTGTGTAAATAATTTTTCAGGACAATTTGAATGGGGTCTTTATGCATTTTCTCTTCTTTTTTTTAAAAAAGAAAAACTTATACACTTGGTACCAGTTGTAATTTTAATTTCTATTGGCATAATTTACACTTTAATTTACTTTCTAAATTAGCGACCGAGACTTTTGATTCTTCTCAAACCTATCTTTTATTTTTTTATTTAAAGAACTACACAATAAATCACTTCATAAGCTACCTTGCAGTATTTTAGCCCAGTTACAAGTTTACAAATATGTAGCCAAATATCAAGAAGTTTAGATCCGAAATTCTTTTTTCATCTTTTTTTTCCTCCAGCTCTTCAAGCGTGAAATATCCGTGAGTTTTCATTCTCCCTTTTCCTCAAGTTTATACATATATATCCTAGCTACAAAAATGCATAAATAGATGCAAGTAACCTACAATTTCATCTTCTTCAGTGCTAATCTTGTCAAAATTTCAAATATGATTTAGTGAAAATGTGGATGTTGTATGAACTCATTAGAAATAGTCTAGGTAGGTTGTATACAAAATTTGAAGTCATTTGATGGGGATTTAGACTAGTTTAAATAAGAATTGCAAGTGAAAAAATGTACAGGAAGTTTGTTAGAGATACTTATACACTTTTATATAATGTTATACATTTTTATACAAAAAGGTACATTATGTATATAGTTGTATAAAATTGTATAAAGATGTATAAGCACATTAGTGAAAGTGCTCGTGATACACTAAATAAATAGGCGAAGAAGAAGAAGAAGATGATGTGAGAAATTCACCAAATACCTGTAAATGATGTATCAATCTTGTATACAATAGTGTATAAGAGGTGTTTATACACTATTATACAAATGCATCCTATCAATGGAGCTTTACGGGTTCTTCTTCTTCTTTGATAATCTTATGAAATTTAACTCAAATCTAGCTTAAATCTACTCCAAATCACTTCAAGCTTAAGTTTTGAAATCCTCTTGATGATTCCAATCAATTACGACAACTTTCAATCCAAACAAGTAACAATGGAAAATTCAATTTCCGAAATCGAATCTTTGAACGACCTTTAAAGGTGGCTTCTATTTTTCTAGTTTGATGATCCAGTAATCTATCAAGTGAACCTATTTAATGCATGACAATAAACACACTTCTCTACATTCTAATGGAATAAATGATCTTGATATGACTCCAAAAAAAACTAATTCTTTTACGTATTATTTTTTCTTCTTCTTTATCCAAATAGTGATTATCAGCTTTGAATATGGAAAGAGAGTTGAAGGAGAATAATAATGGTAGAGAATATTTAGGGTACAAAGTCGGGACATGGGGAGAAGAAGAACGAAGAATAGAAATAAAACTGTTACATCTCGCATTTTTGTACGTTAAAAGTTTCGTCTTCAGTTAATCGACGTAGACTCGGGGATGAGATTATCTTGAGATTAAAGTACTTATTCTATTTATAACAAGCGATAAGTAAGTGTCATAAAGAATATAGGGTACACGAATTAAAGAAAACGAGTTTCGATGAAAGTGGCCAATTTGGGATAAAATACGGGTCGAACGATAATGCCCAATAATTATGGACTAGTACCATACAAGGTACCATATGGCTGTGATAGTATGATGTATAAAGTATATTAAAAATGAGTAGTAATTTTAGGTAATTTGAGATAATTTTTAAATTATGTGGGTAGTTGATTAATTACCGGGTAACAGGACATTACCCAATTGACTTATAAGTGAATAAATACTTAATAAATTACAACCTAGTAACGTGACAGCATAAAATGACTCTTAGTCATTTTAAGTAATTAGGTGGCTACCTTAGAACTTTATAGGAAAAGTTTGATTCACAATCTGATTCCATTTCATTTAGAGAAAAAGAACCAAAAATCCTAAATCAAGAACCTATCATTTCTTGGTTTGAATATTTACAAAATAGAAGCTCAATTTCATTCAAACATTTCAACGAGCAGAATCTTAAAAAAAATTTCAAACACTTCAACGAGCAGAAGCTTAAAATTCGTTCAAATACTTCAAAGAACAGAAGGTTAATTCCATCTAAATTTTACGATTCTAAAAGAGTACGGTGCAATTTTTGCCAAGAATATTATACGGAGTTTTTCCTACTCCAGGTATGTTAAGGTCATCCCTTCTTTCTTTTTGGCATGGTCCAAGCTATACAGAAGAAACGAGCAAATGCACAGTTTTCATAAACGACTCTATTCATAGAAATATTAGTGGTCTCTGTGTTCTTGATTCCCCGTATGACGTATTATTATATCTTCTGTTCATGGATCTCAGAATAACACGTAGCTGAAAAAGTTTATCCGGAAGGAATATTGAGATTATTACATATTTTTCATGTATTTCATTCATTTATACATGTACATTGACCCATGACCAGATGACGTTATATACAATATATATATATATATATATATATATATATATATATATATATATATATATATATATATATATATATATGGGATATGGAAAAAAGGTTACGGCGTTATATATGCACCACCACCTGATCAGTTAGTATATGTTGATGATGTTGCCCACAGTGGCCGATATGATATGATGGGATGCCCTCAGTGGCTTGATGATGTTTTGTACACTTATACCCATGCATGACATAACATTTATATGCACATTCATAACATTATAAATGTTTCAGAATTTACAAAGTTATTCAGATTTACAGATGGATTTCTTTATTCCATGTTTCATCTATGCTTTTTACGTATAGATTTTCATGCCTTACATACTCAATATATTTTTCGTACTGACACCCTATTTCACGGGGCCTGAGTTTCATGCCCCAGGTGCAGGTAGGCAGGCTGATGGTCCCCTTTCTTAGGATTCTTGATCAGCGAGTGCTGGCATGCTCCACTTGATCCGGAGCTGCTTTTGATTTTGGTATGATATGTTTGTATATATCTATATATATATATATATATATGGGTATAATGTGGCCTAGTTCCGTCTTTGTATAGTTATATTTCTGTTAGAGGTCTGTAAACAGTATGTCTAGTTGGATAGTATGTGGCCTTGACGACTTCTAATTTTTAGATACATAGTTATCTATAGCAGCCTTGTCGGCTCGCCCTACGTATGTTGCACGTATATGTACGTATGCCTTTTGGGCAGGTTTTCTTCATGTATATTATCTGGTAATTCAGCAGAGTTTATTCAAGTTTATATCTTAGACGCATGCTTAGGGGTGTTTGACAGGCAGGACTCGGGCACCCATCGCGACCCATCGGTTTGGGTCGTGACAAAAGTGGTATCAGAGCAGTTCTGTCCTAGGGTTGTCTACAGACCGTGTCTAGTAGAGTCTTATTTATGGGTGTGTTGTGCATCACACTTATAAACAGGAGGCTACAGGACATATAAGATGTTATCATCTCTTTTTGTCTTAGATTGTGCGATATAAGAATTCATGTTCCTAACGATATGTTATATTTTCAGCGATGCCTCCAAAGACTACATCAACTCAAAAGGGAAAGTCCGTGGTTGGTGAGACTACTAGTCAAGTGCCACGAGTTACCAGGGCTCGGGGAGAGTCTCATAGTGAGATTCCATCTCTAACTTCACATACCCCGCCCTTTCTAGAAGAGCTCCGAGGGGCGCTAGCTCCAGCGCCCACCCCTGTACATTCAACACCTCAGCCAGATACACCGGGTCAAGAGATGAGAGATGCTATTTAGCTATTAAACCGATTAGTATCCGCGCAGGCTTGGCGTCAGGAAGTAGGTATTGGTCATGCAAATAGGTCTGTCAGTGTGAGGGTTCGTGACTTCATTAATTTAGACCCTCCGGTATTCACTGGGGCAAATCCAAACAAGGACCCTCAGGTATTTATTGATAGAGTGCAGAGGATATTAAGGGTAATGAAGGCCACTACGACTGAGTCGGTTGAGCTAGCTTTCTATAGACTCCGAGATGTTTTAGTTAATTGGTACGAGTCTTAAGAATTGTCCAGAGGTGAGGATGCACCTCCAGTAGTATGGCAGGAGTTTACAAAAGCTTTTCTTCGTCATTATCTGCGACCAGAGCTTAGACAGGCCAGAGTTGATAGGTTCTTGACCCTTCGGCAGGGTATCATGAGTGTTCGGGAGTACAATCTTCAGTTTGATTCATTGGCTAGGTATGCTCCCACTATTGTATCTAAGATGGAGGATCGGGTTCACCGATTCGTGATGGGATTAGAGCCGCAGTTGCTTAACGATTGTATGTCGGTCTCACTTCAGCCGAACATGGATATTTCTCGTATTCAGGCGTATGATCAGGGTGTAGAGTAGTGTAAGCAGAAACAGAGGGCCGATCGTGAGCATAATAGGGCCTAAAATAAGAGAGCGAGGTCTTCGGGTCCTTCTGGTAAGTTTCGAGGTGGTCAGAGGCAACAGTACCCGAGGTATCCAGCCTAGCCATCGGCTAGCATGCCCCCTCAGTTTGGCGGTAAGAGATTTGATCACTCCACATGTTCAGGGTCTGGTCAGAATTTCAAGGCCTTAGGTTCTCAGTATAGGGGTGAGTCAAGTCAGATGAGGCTGCCCTTTCCACAATGTGCTCAATGTGGTAAGCAGCATACTAGGCAATGTGGTATGGGACTAGGTGTTTGTTATACTTGTGGTTATTCAGACCACGTTAAGAGGGATTGTCCGATGAGAGGTGATGCAAGCGTAACTTAGCTAGCGGGATTTGTAGCTGGTTCGTCATCATCAGTATGCCCCCTAGGCAAGGTCCATAAGCACCAATGAGTCGTGGTAGAAGCAGAGGCAGAGAATCTAGCTCGAGCGATCCTCAAAATCGCATTTATGCGTTGGCAGGACGACATGACTAGGAGTCATCGCCTGATGTTGTTACAGGTATATTAGAAGTCTCCTCATATGATGTATATGCACTGATTGATCCAGGTTCCACCTTATCATACGTCACTCCGTTAGTTGCTAGTAAATTTGGGATAAAACCTGAACTGGTTAAACCTTTTGAGGTGTCTACACCTGCTAGGGACTCAATGATAACTAAGCAAGTATATAAAGGTTGTATAATAGTAGTTCATGGTCGATCTACCATAGCAGACCTAATCGAGTTAGATATGGTAGAATTTTATGTTATAATGGGTAAGGATTGGTTGGCTTCTTGTCATGCCAACATTGATTGTAGATCAAAGATAGTCCAATTTCAATTTCCAGGGGAGCCTATTTTGGAGTGGAAAGGTAATACGACATCACCGAGAGGAAGATTTATTTCTTATCTCAAGGCAAGGAAGATGATCAGAAAAGGCTGTATTTATCACTTAGTTCGGGTTCAGGATGTGGAAGTGGAGTCACCAACCATTCAGTCCATCCCTATGGTTAATGCGTTTTTCGATGTTTGACTCGATGAACTTTCGTGCCTTCCTCCAGAGTGAGAAATTGAGTTTTCTATTGACCTACTACCAGATACTCATCCAATATCTATTTCTCCCTATAGAATGGCCCCCGTAGAGCTGAAAGAGTTAAAAGAACAACTAAATGACTTGCTTGAAAAAGGCTTTATCAGACCTAGTACATCATCATGGGGAGCACCTGTGTTATTTGTTAAGAAGAAAGATGGTTCCTTACGGATGTGTATTGATTATAGACAGTTAAATAAGGTGACGATCAAGAATAAGTACCCGCTCCCGAGGATTGATGATTTATTTGATCAGTTGTAAGGTGCCAAGTATTTTTCAAAAATAGACTTGAGGTCCGGGTACCATCAGGTAAGGGTTAAGGAGGAAGATATTCCGAAGACAGCATTCAGGACCAGATATGGGTACTTTGAGTTTCGTGTTATGTCGTTCGGTTTGACCAATACCCCAACAATATTCATGGATTTGATGAACCGTGTGTTTAGGCCCTTTTTAGATCTGTTCGTAATTGTATTTATCGACGATATATTGGTGTATTCTCGTTTAGAGGCTGAGCATGCAGATCATTTACGTACTTTGCTCAGAGTTCTACAAAAAAGGGAAGTTGTATGCAAAATTCTAAATGTGAATTCTGGTAGTTTTACTGGGGCAAATAATTTCAGGTGAAGGCATCCGGGTGGATATACAAAAGATTGAGGTAGTAAAGACTTGGCCTAGACCCACAACACCGACGGAGGTTCGTAGCTTCCTCAGTTTGGCAGGTTATTACAGGAGATTTGTAGAGGGATTTTCTTCCCTTTCAGCACCTTTGACAAAGTTGACTCATAAGGGTGCAAAGTTTCAATGGACTGATGCTTGCAAACAGAGTTTCCAGGAATTAAAGGACAGATTAACTTCAGCACCGATTCTAACGCTCCCAAAAGGGACAAATGGTTATGTTATCTATTGTGACGCTTCAGGCGTTGGATTGGGTTATGTGCTGATGCAACATGGTAAGGTTGTGGCTTATGCTTCTAGACAACTAAGAAAACACGAGAAGAACTACCCGACCCACGATTTAAAGTTAGCCGCGGTGATTCATGCACTAAATATGTGGATGCACTACTTGTAAGACATTCATGTTGATATCTATACGGATCATAAGAGCCTCCAGTACATCTTCAAGCAAAAGGAATTGAATCTACGTCAAATGAGATGGTTGGATCTACTCAAAGACTATGACGTTGATATTTTATACCATCCATAGAAAACGACCGTAGTAGTCGACTCCCTCATCCATAGATCTATGGGTAGCTTGTCGTATTTACAGCCAGAAAAGAGGGGAATAGCCCATGAGGTTCATCAGTTAGCTAGCCTTGGAGTTCAGTTACTGGACTCAGGTGATATTGGAATTACTATTCAGGATACGACAACATCCTCTTTAGTAACTGAAGTAAAGGAACACCAATACGAGGATCCTATGTTAGTTCATTATAGGGATACCACCCCTCAGAAGGATAAGACACCATTTGAAACTATAGAAGATGGGTCCTCAGATATCGAGGATCATTATGTGTCCCTAATGTTGCAGGGCTGCATCAGCAGGTTATGGGAGAAACTCACTATTCTTGTTATTCTGTCCATCCAGGAGTGATAAAGATGTATCATGATATCAGGGAAGCATATTGGTGGGACGGAATGAAAAGGGATATAACGGAGTTTGTTGCTTAGTGTCATAACTGTCAGCAGGTTAAGATTGAGCATCAGAAACTCGGTGGGTTATTGCAGTCTATGGAGATTCCGACTTGGAAATGGGAAGTAATCAATATGGATTTCATTGTAGGCTTACCTCATACCCAGCATAAGTTTGACTCGATATGGGTGATTGTTGATAGGCTTACAAAGTCGACCCATTTTTTGACCGTTAGGACCACATATTCTGTAGAGGATTATGCAAGGCTTTATATTAAGGAGATAGTACGACTGCATGGTGTCCCTGTATCTATTATCTCGGATAGAGGAGCTCAATTTACAGCTAACTTTTGGAGGTCCTTCCAAAAAGGATTGGGGACTCAAGTAAGTCTAAGTACAACATTTCATCCCCAGACAGACAAACAGGATGAACGTACTATTCAGACACTGGAGGATATGTGTACGAGTTTGTGTAATAGACTTCAAAGGTAGCTGGGATGATCATATGCCGCTTACTGGATTCGCATATAATAATAGCTACCATTCCAGTATTCAGATGGCTTCATACGAAGCTCTTTATGGATGGAAGTGTAGGTCGCCTATAGGGTGGTTTGATGTTGGAGAATCTAGATTACATGGGCTAGACCTGGTTCAGCAAGCCATAGACAAAGTAAAGTTGATCCGGGATCGACTATTGACAGCTTAGAGTCGTTAAAAGTCATATTCTGACGTGCGACAATGAGATTTAGAGTTCGGGATTGATGACTGGGTATTCTTAAAGGTGTCACCTATAAAGGGTGTGATGAGGTTTGGCAAGAAAGGCAAACTTATCTCACGGTATATTGGGCCTTATATGATCATTTGGAAAGTGGGCCAAGTAGCTTATGAGTTAGAATTGCCCTTGGAATTGGAGTCTTTCCATTCGGTTTTTCATGTATCAATGTTATGGAAGTGCATTAGCGATCCTCCCTGAGTGGTGCCAACGAGTAATGTACAGATTACAGAGGACTTATCATACGAGGAAATTCCGGTTGCCGTTCTAGACCGACAAATCCGTAAGCTATGTACTAAGGAGGTAGCGTTGGTGAAAGTACTTTGGAGAAACAACAATGTAGAAGAAATGACTTGGGAGGCTGAGGAAGACATGAAGTCTAGATATCCCTACTTATTTCCTCCTCCAGAAAAGGGTCCGACTGAGACATCATAACCTCAAGGTACGTGCACAGATTCTTGTGTATTGGTCGTGTGAGGCCATTGCCGTTATTGATGATTATGATCCTATGTGGCATTAAATTATTGAGTTTCATCAGGAAGAGTTGTTAGTAGCATTGTTGCAAAGGCGACTCTGCCAAGGTTATATAGATCCCTAAGAGTTAAACATTCGAGGATGAATGTTTCTAAGGGGGAAGGGATGTTACATCTCGTGTTTTCATACGTTAAAAGTTTCGTCTTCAGTTAATCGATGTAGACTCGGGGATGAGATTATACTGAGATTAACATATTTATGTTATTTATAACAAGCGATAAGTAAGTGCCATAAAGGATAAAAAGTACACGAATTAAAGAAAATGAGTTTCATTGAAAGTGGCCAATTTGGGATAAAATACGGGTCGAGCGATAATACTAGATATTTTTGGACTAATACCATACAAGGTACCATATGGCCGTGATAGTATGATGTATAAAGTATATTAAAAATGAGTAGTATTTTTAGGTAATTTGAAATAATTCTTAATTATACGGATAATTAGTTAATTACCGGATAACGGAAAATTACCTAGTTAATTAATGAATTATGAGATAAGCTTAAACCCCCAAGAAAAGTAACGTAGTAGCATAAAATGACTCTTAGTCATTCTAAGTATTAGGTGGCTACCTTAGAGCTTTATAGGAAAAGATTGATTCACAATCTGATTCCATTTCGTTTAGAGAAAAGGAACCAAAAAATGACCAAAAATCCTAAAGCAAGAACCTATCATTTCTTGGTTTGAATATTTCAAAAACAGAAGCTCAATTTCTTTCAAACATTTCAACGAGAAGAAGCTTAAAAATTCATTCAAACACTTCAACGAGCAGAAGCTTAAAATTCGTTCAAATACTTCAAAGAACAGAAGCTTAATTCCATCCAAAGTTTGCGGTTCTAAAAGAGTACGGTGCAATCTTCGCCAAGAATATTATATGGAGTTTTTCCTACTACAGGTATCTTAAGGCCATCCCTTCTTTCGTTTTGGCATGGTCCACGTTATACAGAAGAAGCGAGCAAATGCACAGTTTTCATAAATGACTATATTCATAGAAATACTAGGGGTCTCTATGTTCTTGATTCCTTATGTGACATATTATTATATCTTCTGTTCATGGGTCTCAGAATAATACGCAGCTGAAAAAGTTTATTCGGAAGGGATATTGAGATTATTACATATTTTTCATGCATTTCATTCATTTATACATGTACATTGACCCATGACCAGATGACGTTATATACACGTATATATATATATATATGGGATATGGGATATGGGAAAAATGTTACGGTGTTATATACGCACCACCACCTTATCAGTTGGTGTATGTTGATGATGTTGCCCACAGTGGCCGAGATGATATGATGGGATGTCCTCAGTGGATTGATGATGTTATGTACACCTATACCCATGCATGACACGACATTTATATGCACGTGCATAACATTATAAATATTTTAGAATTTACAAAGTTATTCAGATTTACAGATGGATTTCTTTATTCCATGTTTCATCTATGCCTTTTACGTACAGATTTTCATGCCTTACATACTCAGTACATTTTTCGTACTGACACCCTATTTCACGGGGCCTGCGTTTCATGCCCGCAGGTGCAGGTAGGCAAGCTTGCGGTCCCCTTCTTAGGATTCTTGATCAGCAAGAGTTGGCTTGATCCGGAGCTGCTTTTGATTTTGGTATGATATGTTTGTATATATATGGGTATGACTTCGCTCAGTCCTGTCTTTGTACAGTTATATTTCTATTAGAGGTCTGTAGACAGTATGTCTAGTTGGATAATATGTGGCCTTGCCGGCTTCCAGTTTTGAGGTACATAGTTGTCTATAGCTGCTTTGTCGGCTCGCCCTACGTATGTTGCATGTATATGTACGTATGCATTTTTGGGTAGGTTTCCTTCATGTATATTATTCTCGTAAATTCAAGTTTATATCTTAGACGCATGCTTAGGGGTGTTTGACAAGTAAGACTCGGACATCCGTCGCGACCCATCGATTTGGATCGTGACAAAAACAATTTAAAGGGGTGGGCTAACGGGTGAAAAGTAAATTTTCAAGCTATGTCAATCAGAGTCATACGTGGTAAAGATTTCAAACGTGGACTATTTTCTGATGGGTTATGGGGCCAAGTAATAAGGCGTATAATTCTCCCTTTTTTTTTTTCTCAGATTACACTTCTAAATTAATTGGTGATGCTGAAGGATAAACTACTTTTGACCACCTTTATTTTAATTAAACAATCTTAATTAATTTAAGTTAAAAAACAGGTAACTTAATCTTATATAAGAGAAAATTTTAACAAAATAGAATATTAATAATTTTATTAAAATTTTCTATCGATATCATTTTTGATTTTTCCTTATTATTTTGATTTTATTGATTTTTAGTTTTTTACGCATTTGGTTCCCAAACAAATATCCACAAATATCCACGCGTCGTGGTTAATTATGTTGATCATCATCGACCTCATCGAACTAAAAAAACAATATCACTTCTCTGATCCCCCCTCCGAAGACCTCATTCCCCCCTCCCCCTCCCCCCTCTCTCTCTTTCTTTCGCCGGCCGGCCGCCGTCATCCACCTTTGATTCATTTTCCGGTGACTGTCTTCCGTGTTCCTCCTCTTTAATCCCTCATCCTATCCTCACAGGATGGTAGCTCTTTCAAATTCTTTGCTCTTACCAACAAACCTTTCTCTCCGTTTCTCTTCTGGTAATTCTTTATATATATTCTAAATTTTCATTATTATTATTATAATTCGCTGCTTTTGCTACACCCATTACTCTCTTCACTTCAATTTATGTGACTTTGTTTGATTGAATGTGACTGTGTTTGATTGGGAACGTAATTAAGTACGAGAATAAAGACTTTTTGAACTCATGTTTCAAATGAATATGTCATGAGATTCTGTGATTATAAAAGAATGTCATTAAGAGAAAAATGAAAATTTTAAACTGTTTTCACATATATCAGGGTTTGTTCTTTTTAGAAAGAACTAATAAGGAAATAGTGCCAGGATTAATTTACATCAATTAAGCTCCGTAATAGCGTAATTGGAAGACTACTACAGAGGTCTGTACTCTGTATTTCAATATTTTGTGTCTCCTTATCTGTCAAAGTAAACTAACTGTAGCCTGTAGTAATTTGTGTCTCAAAAGACCTTGAGACCCTAGTTAAGAACAAATCAAAATGGGCTAGTAGCTACAGACTAGTTGCGATTAACTTTTTTTGTTGTTGTTATACTTATGTTAGGTAGTTTTCTCATTGGAGCTTTTTAGTTAAGAACACAGACTTGTATGTCCGTGTAGGGATAAATGTGAGATTTATGGAACATCCAGTCTTAAGTAACACCAATTTGATTATAAGAAATATTCTTGTCTTTCATTTTATATGGTAGTGTTTGACTGGATACAAAGTTTATGATCACACGATTCAAAGGATATTATTTGTATGTTATACACACCTTTAATTAAGACCACAAGATTCAAAAGTCTTCATTATATTCTTAAATTTTGTGCTCAGTCAAAATAAGACATAAACAGTGGAAGTACATGCTGGCAAATATGCTATTACGGAGCGTTAAACTTAAAGACATAAACAATGGAAGTCACTTCAATTCCTATAAGATCATATCTGTAAGGGCTTTAATGGCAAAAACGGGAGTGTTAAATTTAAACATTTTTCAAATATAAAAAGGTGTCAATCTTTTTGGAATAAAAAAAGAAAGTTGTTGTATAAAATGAATAAGAGAGTATTATATAGTATTGGACTAAGACAGATATGAACAGAGTGGCCTTTAGATATTCATATTGTAGAGTATTCTCTTGATACAGTGACCCTTATGCTGTTCCAGCATCATTTTCCAAAATGTTTATTTGAATTTGTGCCAGGTGTTTATTTCAATACATTAAAAATAAGAGAGCCTGATAAGATTCAACAACCTTCTCTGCTTCTTATTCAATTATTTTAAGTATAACATCTGAATGCAAATTGTTGGATATAAAATGGATTGCGTGTTTTTTGTTCAAGTTATCTGCGGAACTGCGTGAAGCTAAAAGTTCTCATGACAAATAAGATTGGTTTAGTCATACATGGCACGGTCAGTTGTTGCATTGCATTGATGGCTCTCTCTTTCAACCAAACCTAGATGAGTAATGTGGCATAAGTCCGGTAATTTTATCAATGTGCTAGGCTCTAGTTTGAAGTCAGCAGACCAAAGTATCAGTGGCGCCACCAAGTTGGCCTTCAGTCCAAGGAGCAGAGGAAAATCATCCTCATCTAGAAGTTCATTGACCGTTCAGGCTGGATATAGGTATTTCTTCTCGTATTCTCATGTGCTCTAGTTGTATGCAACATATACATTGATGTTGCATCACCCTTCTTTTGTTTGGTGCTTAGTAGTCCTTCGATAGATTATATTTTCATCTTAATAAGTTAATGTTAGAGTTGATTAGACCAAATCAATTGAAAAGGTCAATCCCTAATAAATGGACCCTCTGTCTGATCATGTTTGAATTAGTTTGGTCCGACAGTTGTTCTGCAAAACTGTGAATCCAATTTACTCTGGAGTGACATAAGTAAATTTGGCTCTTTCCATTTAATAGGAAAAGAAAATTGTACTTTTGTTTCTTTCACGCATTGGTGATCCACCGACAGGAGAAAATATCTTATGGGATGTTTCTCTTTCTTGTTAATTGGCAGTGATGGTGGAAGGCCAGGCAATACCAGAATTTTTGTTGGTGGCTTTCTTTTAGGAGGAGTAATCATTGGTGCACTTGGTTGTATCTATGCGCCTCAGGTAAAAGTGCAGTAGCACTTGTATTGCTCACCGCCTTTGGTCGTCTTTGCTCTAAAAATACTTGTGAATGTTGCTTCATCACTTCTTGATATAAAGACGACTATAGGCGGTGACCTTTTCCCTATTGGTTACCGTCTTTTGTCGTCTTTGCTCTAAATGCCTTTTCCGAATTTCTCCTCTCTTGCTGTACGTGGGAGGGGTAAGATGACTGCCCTTTAATTTCTCTTTTACAGATTAGCAAGGCATTAGCTGAAACAGACAAGAAGGACCTCATGAGAAAATTGCCCAAATTTATATATGATGAAGAAAAAGCATTGGAGGTAGGCTGGTATTCTGCATGTCTCCATTTTCTTAATTTTTTTTTTGGGGGGGGGGGGGGGGAGTGTATGTGTCTTTTTCTTTTCTTTTTTGTGTGACTGTACACACGCATACACATGTATGTATGTATGTTTATCGGAATCCTTTGTTCTGGTTGAATGAATCTCTCCTTATGAACAGTCTGCCTAGGTGTAGCTATCTGTCACTTTCAACCTTCCTCAATCTTCACTGTATAAACATTCTAAAGCGAACATGTAATGATTTTAGTGGGCGTTTGGACATAAGAATTGTAAAATTCCAAAACAGGGTGAAATTTTTTTTCAAATGAAAATGGTATTTGAAATTTTAAGTTGTGTCTGAACATGAAAATAATTTTGGGTTGTTTTTGAAGTTTTGTGAGTGATTTGAGTGAAAATTTTGAAAAACAGCTTTATGGAATTTTTCAAATTTTCGAAAATTTCCAAAATGCATCTTCAAATGGAAATTGGAAATTTTATGAACAAACGCTGATTTGGAAAAAAAAGTGAAATTCTTTTGGAAAAAAGGGAAAAATTTCTTATGTCCAAAACGGGCTCTTAGTCAGCAAAGATTTGGTGCTTTCCAAAATCCTATGGATGGACACTCAAGTGGTGCTACTTCTGTATTTTAACCAGCTATTGCTATCAGTTGTGATTATTTCTCCTGTAAAGTATTCTAGTTGGAGAAAGGGGGGATAATTGAGTAGATTGTTGAATTATGTTTAGTTCCATAATGTAGTCATGAACTTGTGAGACAAATTACTCTTCAAGAGATGTAAAGGCTAGAGAAGATACTCCAGAACCAGTGTGCTGCAAGGATCTGAAGCAGCCAACTGAGTGTCTTCTACTTTTAGAACTAAAAATTTCGCTTGAATAATGAATACTACATAAATGGTGTTTGACAATCCTTTTTAGAAAGCTTTAGGGTAACTGTATGCAGATGCTATTCTTGGTCTTTTAATTACCTAGTTCGGTGATTTATACAAATGTGTTGTGCTCCTTGATTTCTCTATCTTTTTATTTCTATTGCAAGAAAGAGGAAAGGCTTGTTGCATCAAAACTGTCACCTTTATTTTATTTTGTTACTTTGCTTGAGTCATATAGCTTCCGAAGAATACTCTTATCCTTCCCCCCCCCCCCCTCCCAAAAAAAAAAACAAAAAAACTGAGGGCTAAAACTTGCCTCTCCTAATTGGAATCAATCCTATTGTGAAGAGAATGATATTCTTGTTTCTGTTTCAAGTTCTTCTAATGTATGGGTGCTGTTTTCTCTGCAGAAACAGCGCAAGATACTAACGGAGAAGATTGTTCAGCTGAACGACGCTATTGATGACATTTCCAACCAGTTGAGGTCGGGAGACACGCAAAATGGAGTTGCTGTGAACCTAGATGAAGTCGAAACTGTTATATAAGAACACTTCTATTTGTTTCATGTAGAGATCAACTTTCAGAAGACATTGAGCATATTCTAAGAGCATTCCTGGTTGCAGTTTTAGTATATCATTAGTGTTGCTATGAATATGCAAACTGAGAAATAAAATGTGATTCTCTGCTATGTTTTTGTTCTGTACCACAAGCTTCCAACTCTAATGTACATGCTTATAATCTGTTTAATCTCACTGCCTTGGTTTGGTCGTGCAAGTTCCATAGTGAAATTGAATTGTGAGTTGAATGTTCTTTTGGCCAAGTTTTAAAAAGAAAAAATGGTGATTCTTTGGATTATAGAGGACCACTGGTTCTTTTCGGAGAGCGCCATTTCGTTTTCAGGCCAGTACTTCTACACTGAAATTATCCTTCTGCAAGACCATCTCTAAATTGTCCCATCATCTAATGAATGGACACTGGTATAATTCTTGTAGTAGTTCTCCAGTTAGCCAGAATAATGCCAAGGTAAATTCCAAAAAAAAAAAGATTCCTTTCATATAATTTTATGTGAAAGTGTTTGATTGGGGACGGAATTTAAATAAGAAAGAAAGACTTTCGGAACTTGTGGTTATAACTATGTCATGACATTTCTCTTGCTATAAAATCATGCCACTAAGGGTAAAATGTGAGTAATTGTTTCTTAATATATAAAAATGCCGTTCTTATTGGAGTAGTCTCCTGTAGTAACATGCCATATGTTGCTATCACTTTACCTCTTTGTCATGCATTTTCCCACTGTAAATGATGTGCTCCCACAATTATGGTAAAGAGATAAATGGATTTTCCAGCAATCTGTGGTTGAGATTGTGATGAATACATACATGAGGAAATCATCTTATTCTTATCTCTTATCAATCTTGATATATACACCACTCATTTCTTGAACCTCAATTGCAACCATGACTTGATTTTGAATATTAAAAGGATATATGGTGGAGAAAAACCTTAACTTAAAAGTGTATATATATAGCAAAGGATTTAAGTAGTTTTTGTCAATACCATTTAGTTTCAGCCATGGCTTCTCATGCAGCTTTGGCTCCCTCAAGAATTCCCACAAGCACAAGGCTTCCTGCCAAGAACTCACACTCTTTCCCTACTCAATGCTTCTCCAAGGTCTTACTTAAATAAAATCTTTCTCCTTTCAATGAATGTGCATGGAAATTTCTTTGTAATTATAGGCTTTCTGAATTAACTTCTTTTTGTAGAAATTTGAAGTAGCCGAGTTCTCTGGTCTTCGATCAAGTGGATGTGTGACATTTTCGAACAGGGAGTCGTCCTTCTTTGATGTTGTGTCTGCTCAACTCACTCCCAAGGTAATTATATACTGTCCTCAGTTCTGTTTTAGACAGCCAAGCAAAACATTAAGACGTCACAGGCTGTTGATATATTCTTATACCCACAGAAATGTCATTGACATGTTTAAGACCACAAGTTCCAAAAGTCATTCTTTCTCCTTAAACTGCATGCGCAATCAAACACTGACATATATAATGAAACGGAGTAGTAGTATTCTGTAACTGTTTTTCTGGACCTCATCTAATTCTATCCCAAATTAGACCACAGGATCAGCTCCTGTGAAGGGAGAAACTGTTGCCAAATTGAAGGTTGCTATCAATGGTTTTGGACGCATTGGCAGGAATTTCCTCCGTTGTTGGCATGGCCGCAAAGATTCACCACTGGATGTCATCGTCGTCAATGACAGTGGCGGTGTCAAGAATGTGAGTACTATTCCAAAGTCTATTCTTTTCCTTCAATAAATAAACTGATCAATATCAGTTTCCTGGCTTTACTATCAAATTTTTCCTAGTCCTTTATTAAAAGGTACTGCAATACTATATTAATGCAGGCATCCCACTTGCTTAAGTATGATTCCATGCTCGGAACATTCAAGGCTGATGTGAAAATAGTGGATAATGAAACCATTAGCGTTGATGGAAAGCACATCAAGGTTGTCTCTAGCAGGGATCCTCTTAAGCTTCCTTGGGCTGAACTCGGTATTGACATTGTTATTGAGGTGAACTACTTATAAATTACTTTAGTTCTGATTAAAAAGCTTAGTTCTTTAGACAGGTTTTCTGAATTTGTGGTAATCCCAGTAACTTCATGTTTCCATCTTTGAACCCAAAAGAGAGGTAGCAAAGAAGAAACAAGAAACTGAAAAAGTTGTTATCATTTTAAAAGTAATGCATCCAATTATTATTCATATTTCCTACTAATTTTAGAAATCATTAACCCGTCTATAGCTCTAAATCTCCTGCTAATATACATAATTAACATAGAGAGTATCAGAAGTCATGCCTCATTATAACAGTTGAGTACTGCATATCTATGTTGCTCGGATATCCTCAAAAAGTTGCTCATTTTTGGAGGATCCAACATAGTTTCGGCAGCATTTTTGGAGGATCCGAGCAACATAGCAGCATATCCTCCCCTAAGCTTATGACTTCCACCTATCTCCTTCAATCCCATCATCACCTTATTTTCTTAATTAGATTAAATCAATCAGGATTGAATTGTGTTGACATTAATCCTGATCAATAAGAGCCCAGCATTCACAAGATGCTGAATCCTGAGAAAAAGGTGCTAATTAAGCTATGTAATTATGTTGTTTGAAACTCCAGGGAACCGGTGTGTTCGTTGATGGTCCAGGTGCTGGGAAGCACATCCAAGCTGGTGCCAAGAAAGTTATTATCACTGCTCCAGCAAAAGGTGCTGATATTCCGACCTACGTTGTTGGAGTGAATGAACAAGACTACTCTCACGAGGTTGCCAATATCGTAAGGTCAATGCTTCACTGAATGAATTATGTACTTGTTCAAAAAGGTGGTCATCAAATGTTCCAAATCTGAAAATTTCAGTACTTTACAAATGCAGCAATGCCTCTTGCACCACTAACTGCTTGGCTCCTTTTGTCAAAGTCATGGATGAAGAATTCGGTAAGCAGCAGATAGTTTTAGCCATATATTTCACGCTTATCACAGTCACATTATACTGTTGAAATCGTTGTTCACAATTTCTATGGTTTTGAAGTATTTTTGACTATTTCCATTCACTTTGAAGGTATTGTTAAGGGTACAATGACAACAACTCACTCTTACACCGGAGATCAGGTAATCATATGAGATATTGAATAGAAATCTGTGAAATGTGCACCTTCCGATGGTGCTCTCTTGTCAAACGATAATTAGTCTTAAATAGGTTCGATTGTATTTGTTGTATGCAGAGGCTTCTGGATGCTTCACACCGTGACTTGAGGAGAGCGAGAGCTGCAGCATTGAACATAGTCCCAACCAGCACTGGTGCAGCCAAGGCTGTTTCTCTAGTGCTACCCCAGCTCAAGGGCAAGCTCAATGGCATTGCTCTCCGAGTTCCAACACCTAATGTTTCGGTTGTTGACCTCGTTGTCAACATTGAGAAGAAAGGAATTTCAGCTGAAGATGTCAATGCAGCTTTCAGAAAGGCAGCTGACGGTCCACTGAATGGCATATTGGCTGTTTGTGATGTTCCACTCGTATCAGTTGATTTCCGATGCAGTGATGTTTCCTCCACCATTGATTCCTCTTTGACCATGGTTATGGGAGATGACATGGTCAAGGTTGTCGCTTGGTATGATAACGAGTGGGGATACAGGTAAACTTAGCACAAACTTTTCCGTGCTTATACCACCAGCCTGAAAAATCTTTTGCATTAGCAACTAATGTTAAACACACACATACACGCGCACATATATATCCTTGATTAACCGGTGACCGTACTTGGTAAAATTGCAGCCAACGTGTGGTTGACTTGGCTCATCTGGTAGCAAGCAAATGGCCTGGTTCATCTGTGGAAGGAAGTGGAGACGCCTTGGAGGACTACTGCAAGACTAACCCTGCTGACAAGGAGTGCAAAGTCTACGAATAATCTATCTGCTTTCTATACCTTTTGTTTGAAATGGATGGATGATTTTTGAAGCCAATTGTTTTTGTTGTCCAAATACTTATTCTGAAGGAAAGACCATTAATATATGACAGTCAAATTACACAGTTGGAAATCATATGTGTACAGTCAGTAGAGACTGGTTTCACCACTCACCAGGATGCATTTCAGAAATAATGCACATTCCTAATATATGCTTTTATTCATTTTCAAGAAATTATGCACTAAATTTTTGACGGATACCCTGGTAAGTGGTAACCATGGCATGAAATAAAGTCCCCGGAAACTAACTGAAACAACTCTGTCTTGCATTAACTCAACAAGTGTCTTTCATGTATTTTCTTGACTAATAATCAAAATAATAACAGACAATACATTTAGGTCTTACTTGACAATGGGCTTGGCTCTAGCATGGCCTCTGTATATCTGGAATTGCTCCATGAGAAACCAGACATGAGTAAGAAGCTCTCCTCCTTTATTGTTCCCTCTGCAATGTGTAGCAGCATAAGCAAGCATCTCCACCCATACTTCACTGATGATTTTCCATTTCTGCACCTCCTGTTTTTGTAATGATTTGGCAAGTATGCACGCGTCGAACAACAAACTCTTGCTCTTATCCCCTTTCACTTTAGCTGGTCCAACCTCAGCGTTCACTATGAGCAGCTTTGTACATGCTATAGCTGTCTTTTCCCATATTCCTCTATGTAAAAACACTCTTTGTCTTCAGTACATGTATCTCTAGATCTGATCATCCATAAATGGACACACTACTAAAAGATGCAACATATAATCCGATAATTGCTTGCTTTGCTTGGATTCTAGGGAACGAATAGTACTTCCATTGTCATTGTGATTTTCTAAGTAATATCATTGTATACGGGTAAAATAGGACTTGTTCGATTCTGCCATTTAATCGAAGACCAGGGAATCACATCGTGGGTCAGTCTCGTACTGGATCAGGTCAGAGCACTAAGATAAAGTATCAAGCTCGAGAATCGAGGTGCTCGTCGAGATCGAGGCCAACAATGATCGAGACCATATATGACAGACTCCGAACGAAGTGCAATAACGGAAATGCGAGATATCCGTATCACGGCGAAAATTCCGGAACAGATCAAGTCAATGGCGATTGTTTAGGCTAATTATGGGATTTACTTCTGTAATTAGAGTTATACGATAATTAGGACTCCTTTACTTTATAAAGAGGAGTCCCCATCATTTGTAGACACCTTACATTCACGAATATCAAAGCAATAAAATATTTCTCAGTTTACTTCTTATTCATCAGCTTATTCTGCCTTTCACTTTCTTGCATAACTAGGTCGAGGGTGTCCGAGCTCGAGAGCTCTGTCCAAACGCTGGTTTGCATTATATTATTGTCAATTTGCATCACTTATTTTTACGTTTATTAATTGGCGTTAGGTGAAATCACATATCCTTAAAATCACATTATAAGTTTAATTGTTATGCAATTTTTAGGGTAAACAGTTTGGCGCTCACCGTGGGGCCAAGGATAATAGTGATTGCCTAGTATTAATCCTCATAACACACATTGCTTTTACACTTGTTCTCGTAAGTATCTTTGATTTCAGGAATCAACATGTCAAACTCTCAAGCAGTGCCTACTCATACAGACACCGGCCTTGGTCTTCATGGCGAAAACGAGCACATAGTCGCCCTAGGAAATGGAGTATCTCCAGTCAATCCCAATGGACCACAGACCGTAGATCCAGTCGATGTCAATTCTCGTGTTGTGATTTATGGAAATTTAGGCGCTGACCCTGAAAATAGCACCCGCAGAGATGCCCGGGCAGCCGATCAGAATGCATAGAGTGGTGAAGAAGGCGGGATTAGCCTTCGAATGCTATTTGAAATGTTGCAGACTCAGCAAGCTGCGATAGCACAACTCCAAAATCAGAATCGAGCACCAAGTAGAATCGAACTCGATACATCACAGGAAGTGATTCATAGGGTCGAGCTTATACCGGAAAAATGGAACGATAACGCATCGGGAGCTGACCCCACCATCATGAAATTGTTTGAGGAGCTCACTAAACGGATCGAATTAGGAGAAAAGAAAATTGAGGCTAACAATAAAAAGGTAGAAACATACAACTCACGGGTTGATCAAATATCTGGGGCACCCCCGATTTTAAAGGGTTTGGATTCAAAGAAGTTCATATAGAAGTCTTTCCCACCAAATGCAGCTCCGAAGCCCATTCCAAAAAAAATTCCGCATGCCAAAAATTCCCAAGTACAATGGAACCACTCCTAATGAGCATGTCACTTCTTATATATGCGCAATAAAGGAAATGACCTAGAAGATGATGAAATTGAATCTGTTTTGTTGAAATTTTTTGGAGAAACTCTATCGAAGGGGGGAATGATATGGTACCACAATTTGCCGCCCAATTCTATCGATTCCTTTGCCATGCTCGCTGATTCGTTCGTAAAGGCACATGCTAGGGCAATAAAGGTCGTGACTAGGAAATCAGACCTCTTCAAAGTAAGACAAAAAGGCAACGAAATGTTAAGTGAATTCGTATCTCGGTTCTAGATGGAACACATGGACTTGCCCCCGGTCACTGATGATTGGGATGTCCAAGCCTTCATCAAAGGTTTGAACTAACGAAGTTCGATAACATCACGATAACTTAAACAAAACCTGATTGAATATCCAGATGTGACGTGGTCCGATGTACATAATCGATACCAGTCAAAGATCAGAGTCGAGGATGATCAGTTGGGAGCCCCTTTCCGATTCTGTTTATCCGAATATATTCGAAGGCAGGCTTCAAAGAGACATCGACAGAGAGCCTCGATCAAATAGAAACCGGTACCAACCATACAACGTCGATCGTAGAAAGAGTGGACTAGGACGTAATCCTGTTCGGAATAATCGAAGGAATGATTGAGGACAAAACTCCCGAGGACTCATGAGTAAGAGTGGCTTCGATAAACATGTCGAGCCCAAGGAAGCGTCACGATTATCGGAATACAACTTTAGCATCGATGCATCGGGTATTGTATCAGCTATTGGACGGATCAAAGATACTAGATGGGCCAGACCCCTACAGTCTGACCGGGATCAAAGAAACCCTGATCAAATATGCAAATACCATGGAACCCATGGTCACAAAATCGAAGACTACAAGCAATTGAGGGAGGAAGTAGCTCGTTTATTCAACGAAGGTCATCTTCGAGAGTTCTTGAGTGACCGAGCTAAAAATCATTTCAGAGATAGGGATGCAAACAGGAAAAACGAACAGGAGGAACCGTAGCACGTGATTCATATGATCATTTGTGGGGTCGATATTCCTCAGGGCCCTATATTTAAACGCACCAAGGTTACAATCACAAGGGATAAGCGTACCCGGGACTACTTACCAGAAGATACCTTATCTTTAAATGATGAGGATATACAGGGGATCGAATAGCCTCACAATGACGCACTGGTAATATCTATCCTCATGAATAAAATTCAAGTTAAACGTGTGTTGGTTGATCCAGGTGGCTCGACAAACATTATTCGATCGAGGGTCGTAGAGCAACTCAGCCTCCAGGATCAAGTCATGCCTGCAGATCAAGTACTCAATAGATTCAACATGGCAAGTGAAACCACCAAAGGGGGAATCATGTTGCTAGTAAACGTGGCTGGAATTATCCAAGAAACAAAGTTACACGTAATCGAAGGTGAAATGAGGTATAATGCGCTGCTCGGAAGACCTTGGATCCATAATATAAGGGCAGTACCTTCAACGCTTCATCAAGTCTTGAAATTCCTAACACCGAAAGGAATCAAATAGGATCTATCCGGGAAGTAAAATATCCCGGATGGTTAGCAAACGTAGTCATAGTCCCCAAAAAAGGGAATAAACATAGAATGTGCATAGATTACAAAGACTTATCAAAGCATGCCCTAAGGACTCTTTTCCTTTATCAAATATCGACTGAATGAGGAGCTCACTAAACGGATCGAATTAGGAGAAAAGAAAATTGAGGCTAACAATAAAAAGGTAGAAACATACAACTCACGGGTTGATCAAATATCTGGGGCACCCCCGATTTTAAAGGGTTTGGATTCAAAGAAGTTCATATAGAAGTCTTTCCCACCAAATGCAGCTCCGAAGCCCATTCCAAAAAAAATTCCGCATGCCAAAAATTCCCAAGTACAATGGAACCACTCCTAATGAGCATGTCACTTCTTATATATGCGCAATAAAGGAAATGACCTAGAAGATGATGAAATTGAATCTGTTTTGTTGAAATTTTTTGGAGAAACTCTATCGAAGGGGGGAATGATATGGTACCACAATTTGCCGCCCAATTCTATCGATTCCTTTGCCATGCTCGCTGATTCGTTCGTAAAGGCACATGCTAGGGCAATAAAGGTCGTGACTAGGAAATCAGACCTCTTCAAAGTAAGACAAAAAGGCAACGAAATGTTAAGTGAATTCGTATCTCGGTTCTAGATGGAACACATGGACTTGCCCCCGGTCACTGATGATTGGGATGTCCAAGCCTTCATCAAAGGTTTGAACTAACGAAGTTCGATAACATCACGATAACTTAAACAAAACCTGATTGAATATCCAGATGTGACGTGGTCCGATGTACATAATCGATACCAGTCAAAGATCAGAGTCGAGGATGATCAGTTGGGAGCCCCTTTCCGATTCTGTTTATCCGAATATATTCGAAGGCAGGCTTCAAAGAGACATCGACAGAGAGCCTCGATCAAATAGAAACCGGTACCAACCATACAACGTCGATCGTAGAAAGAGTGGACTAGGACGTAATCCTGTTCGGAATAATCGAAGGAATGATTGAGGACAAAACTCCCGAGGACTCATGAGTAAGAGTGGCTTCGATAAACATGTCGAGCCCAAGGAAGCGTCACGATTATCGGAATACAACTTTAGCATCGATGCATCGGGTATTGTATCAGCTATTGGACGGATCAAAGATACTAGATGGGCCAGACCCCTACAGTCTGACCGGGATCAAAGAAACCCTGATCAAATATGCAAATACCATGGAACCCATGGTCACAAAATCGAAGACTACAAGCAATTGAGGGAGGAAGTAGCTCGTTTATTCAACGAAGGTCATCTTCGAGAGTTCTTGAGTGACCGAGCTAAAAATCATTTCAGAGATAGGGATGCAAACAGGAAAAACGAACAGGAGGAACCGTAGCACGTGATTCATATGATCATTTGTGGGGTCGATATTCCTCAGGGCCCTATATTTAAACGCACCAAGGTTACAATCACAAGGGATAAGCGTACCCGGGACTACTTACCAGAAGATACCTTATCTTTAAATGATGAGGATATACAGGGGATCGAATAGCCTCACAATGACGCACTGGTAATATCTATCCTCATGAATAAAATTCAAGTTAAACGTGTGTTGGTTGATCCAGGTGGCTCGACAAACATTATTCGATCGAGGGTCGTAGAGCAACTCAGCCTCCAGGATCAAGTCATGCCTGCAGATCAAGTACTCAATAGATTCAACATGGCAAGTGAAACCACCAAAGGGGGAATCATGTTGCTAGTAAACGTGGCTGGAATTATCCAAGAAACAAAGTTACACGTAATCGAAGGTGAAATGAGGTACAATGCGCTGCTCGGAAGACCTTGGATCCATAATATAAGGGAAGTACCTTCAACGCTTCATCAAGTCTTGAAATTCCTAACACCGAAAGGAATCAAATAGGATCTATCCGGGAAGTAAAATATCCCGGATGGTTAGCAAACGTAGTCATAGTCCCCAAAAAAGGGAATAAACATAGAATGTGCATAGATTACAAAGACTTATCAAAGCATGCCCTAAGGACTCTTTTCCTTTATCAAATATCGACTGAATGATAGATGCTCCGGCTGGCCACGAGATCCTCAACTTTCTCGATGCCTACTCCGGGTACAACCAAATACGAATGAACCCGGGGATTTGGAAAAGACTTCGTTTATTACTAAGTATGGTACTTATTGCTATAATGTAATGCCATTTGGACTAAAAAATGCTGGTGCTACTTACAAATGCCTAGTAAACCGAATGTTCAAAGAATAAATAGGTAAATCAATGGAGGTTTATATTGATGACATGGTAGTTAAGTCCTTGCGCACAGATGACCATTTGACACATTTGCAAGAAACATTAAACATATTGAGAAAATACAACATGAAGATCAACCCCGAGAAATGTGCACTCGGGGTCGATTCGAGAAAATTTCTCGGCTTTATGGTATCAAATCGGGGAATCGAGATCAACCCCGATAAAATCAAGGTGATCGAAGACATCACAGTTTTGGACATCGTTAAGTCCGTATAAAGATTAACGGGGCAGCTAGTCGCTTTAGGCCGGTTCATCTCGAGGTCTTCAGATCGAAGTCACAGGTTCTTCTTACTGCTCAAAAAGAAAACCAATTTCACTTGGACCCCGAAATGCCAACAGGCGTTAGAAGAGTTAAATTGGTATCTTTCTATCCCCCCATTGCTTCACACTCCGAAAGCAATTGAGCAACTCTACTTATATTTGGCAGTCTCAGAGGTTGCGGTAAGTGGTGTCCTAGTTCAGGAAGAGCAAGATACGCAATTTCCTGTTTACTATATTAGCCGAACTTTAGGTGAAGCCGAGACCTGGTACCCATACTTAGAAAAATTAGCGTTTGCTCTAATAAGCGCCTCTAGGAAATTAAAACCGTATTTTCAATGTCACCCAATTTGTGTTGTAACCACTTACCCACTTCACAACATTTTGCACAAGCTCGAACTCTCGGACCGACTGGCCAAATAGACCGTTGAGATTAGCGGGTACGATATTGAATATCATCCCTGAACAACCATCAAGTCTCAAATATTGGCGGACTTTGTGGCCGACTTCATGCCAGCCCTCATACCCGAGGTCGAAAAGGAACTATTCCTAAAATCGGGTACATCCTCGGGGGTGTGGACCCTTTTCACAAATGGTGCTTCGAATGTGAAGGGGTCCGGACTAGACATCGTTTTGAAGCCACCCACAGGCAATATGATTAGACAATCTATCAAAACCCCTAAGTTGACTAATAATGAGGCCGAGTATGAGGCCATGATTGCAGGTCTCGAGCTGGCTAAAAGTTTGGGAGCAGAGGTCATCAAGTCCAAGTGTGATTCCCTACTCGTGGTTAACCAAGTCAACAATACCCTCAACGTTAGAGAAGATCGAATATAGAGGTACTTGGACAAACTGTAGGTAACCCTACACCGGTTCAAAGAATGGACCCTACAACATGCACCTCGAGAGTAGAACAGTGAGGCCGATGCCCTTACAAATTTGGGGTCATCAGTCGAAGATGACGAAATTAGCTCAGGGACTGTCGTACAACTCTCAAAGTCGGTTGTCAAAGAAGGTCATGCCGAAATAAACTTCACAAGCCTAACTTGGGATTGGAGGAACAAATATATCGATAATTTAAAGAATGGGAAGCTCCCATCGGACCCTAATGAATCAAGGACTATACGAATGAAAGCTACACGATTCACATTGGTCGGAGATGGAACATTGTATAGAAGGATGTTTGATGGGCCGTTGGTGATATGTTTAGGTCCGGGAGACACTGACTACATCCTACCAGAAATTCATGAAGGTACTTGCGAAAACCATTCCGATGCCGAATCACTAGTTCACAAAGTCATTATAGCAGGGTACTATTGGGATAGAATGAAAAAGATACCAAGGAGTTCGAAAATGCGAAAAATGCCAAAGACATGCACCGATGATCCACCAGCCCGGGGAGCAACTTCATTCAGTCTTGTCCCCTATGATTGTTCATGAAATGGGGAATGGATATCGTCGGCCCTCTACCATCAGCCCCAGGTAAAGCTAAGTTCATTTTATTTATGACTGACTATTTATCTAAGTGGATTGAAGCACAGGCTTTCGAGAAAATCATAGAGAAAGAAGTTATAGACTTCATCTGGGATCACATCGTATGCCGATTCGAAATACCTGCCGAGATAGTATGCGACAATAGAAAATAATTTATCGGCAGCAAAATAATCAAGTTCCTCAAAGATCACAAAATAAAAAGGATCTTGTAGATACCATATCATCCTAGTGGGAACGAACAGGCCGAATCAACAAACAGGACCATCATTCAGAATCTAAAGAAGAGATTGAATGACGCTAAGGGAAAATGGAGAGAAATTTTGCCCAAAGTCCTTTGGGCATATCGAAAAATGTCAAAATCTAGTATGAAGGAAACACCATTCTCCTTAGTATATGGCACCGAAGCCCTGATCCCGGTCGAGGTCGGGGAACCCAACGTCAGGTTTCTATCACACCTCCCTTTTTACCCAAAAGAGGGTATAAGGGAGTTTTTCCAATTAAAGTGACAATAATCGAAACGGGATTATTCATTCAAATTCAGAGTCGCCACTTGGGATAATTTATGGTGTCCCAAGTCATTGGTTTAAAATCCTGAATTGAGGAAGTTTGACTCTATTTTACAGTCTGCGAAACACAGAAATTCGGGTAAGGAATTTTGTTAACCCGGGAGAAGGTGTTAGGAATTCCCGGGTTCCGTGGTTTTAGCACGATCGCTTTAATCATATATGGCTTAATTAAATTGTCTAATTATTTATTTAAGAACCTATGTACATTTTTACCTCTTACTGCTTCTAATTACTCGATTATTCGTGATTATAGAATTATCTTAAAAAACGAGTCACGTGTACGTGTACCCATTTAGTTTGGAGCGTAAAAAATCATGTCACGCGTACGTGCCCATAATTAATCACGCTTTATTATTAAGAAAGTTTGGTCGAAGTTGCGGGGACGCATACCTCGATTTGTTTTTAGAATCATAATTATGTCACGCGGACGTGTACACAATCATGATGGTAGATTAAGTCGCTCCTAAAGCAAACTATGATGTTCATGAATTATGTAATCCCTAATTCGATTGTCACGACCCCAGATACCCCGGTCGTGATGGTGCCTATCATAGTACTAGGCAAGCCAACCCAACAAGTAATCATAGTGAATTCATTTTGTAAAACCATTTCCTAAAACTGATTAAGTCTCAAATTTTCATAAGAAATATATAAATCAACTAAAATGTGTGGAAAACAGTACAAAAATATATCAACACAGCCCAACAATATGGTGTCACAAGTTTAGAGCCTCTAAATACAACCAGTCCGACTGACTAATACATAATAAGCACTAAAATTTAGAAAACAAGGATAGGAAGGAGGAAAGCAAGGTTGCCGACGCCGTGCAGCTACCTTGCAGTCTCCGGTAAGCTCCAATAATGCTGGGGACCATCACTCTGCCGCTCGGGTACCTGGATCTACACACAAGGTGTAGGGAGTAAAGTGAGTACGCCAACTCAATAAGTAGCTAAAGTAAATAGGGTCTGAGTGCAGTGACGAACAGTTAAAAAAATCATATATAAAAGTAGGCAACAAAGTATCAAACCAAACTCAACAATTTAAAAGCCAATTACTTCGTAAAAACTTCAGTTTTCAATTGAAATACTTTGAAATCATTTACTTAGCAGTTTTCAACAAAGGCTCAATATAAAAGAACAATGAAAGCATCAAAAATATCATAAATGGGCCCCTCGGGCAATGTATCACTCATAAATATAGCCTCTCGGGCAGGCCTCTCAGTCACTCGTGACTCAGCTCTCGTCACACAGTACTCACACACAGTACTCACACTCAGCACTCCGGCTCAATAATATCTCAAAATAGTAATAATCATAATAACCGTTGTGGCATGCAGCCCGATCCATAGTTTATAGTGGACTACGCTCACTAGGGGTGTACAGACTCCGGAGGGGCTCCTTCTGACCAAGCGTCATATCGCTGCGGCGTGCAGCCCGCCCAAGCGTCATATTGTTGCGGCGCGCAGTCCGATCCATATAAGTATCGTTGCGGCATGCAGCCCGATTCATAATATATACGTATAATATTGTTGTGGCGTGCAACCCGATCTGTAATATTTATAATCCTCACCATTAGGTCCTCAACCTCTCTCAGACATTAACCTCACAGCCACTCGGGCATAACAGTGGAAGTCAGGGAACTCAGCCCAAACAATTTTCACATTTTAAGGAGTAGAGTGACAAAAACTAGGTCAAAGAAATAAACAGGTTAAACATGACTGAGGATATGCTTTCAAACAAATAGAGTGAGGAAAATAGTAAAAATTCCCCTAAGGGTCTCAACATGTTGGCACAGGACCCCAAACATGGCATACAACCCATAATATAGTATCAATCTCTAATATACGTGATATCATAAGATTTCAAATCAAATACGCAGCTTAATAGTCGCTACGGGATGGACCAAGTCACAATCCCTACCGGTGCACGCCCACACGCTCGTCACCCATCATGTGTGTCAATTCATTTTTCAAAACAATACGAAATACCGGGGTTTTATACCCTCAGTTACAGATTTACAATGGTTACTTACCTCAAACCGGATGAAATATTACTCCGCGATGCCTTTGCCTCTTGCCTCGGCCTCAACTCGCTCCGAATCTATCCAAAATTAGAATCATAACATTAGAATATGCTAAGGGAACGAAGCCCATGCAAAATAATCAAATTATACCAAAAAAATCCCGAAATTGATCTAAATCTGACCCCCGGGCTCACGTCTCAAAATTCCACAAAAATCACATCAATAGAATCCTTATCCTCCCACGAGTCTATTCATACCAAAAGCATCGAAATCGGACCTCTAATGGCCCCTCAAATCCCCACTCAAAGCTCTCCAATATCAAGCCCTAATTCCTCAATTTTCTTCCTTAATTTCCACTAATACCATGATTAAACAATGAAAAAATGGTCATAAACGCAAGTAATGAAGCTTAGGTAGCTTACCCAACTGATACTCATCGATTTCCCCTTGAAATTCACTGCCTTAGCTCACTTCCCGTCTTCAAAAATGGAGAACTTAGCAAAAATTCGCGAAGGAAACCTTATATACTTTCTGATCTAGGTATTTCGTACCTGCGGTCCCTTTCTCCGCTTCTGCGCTACCCCTTCTGCGGTCTAATCCACCCCACGTGCGGAAATGACTAAAAAAACCTCAGGACCGCACCTGTGGTCATTCTCTCGCAACTGTGCCATCACAGATGCGTCCATAAGTCCGCTTCTATGACTTTGCCTGACTTGCCTTTTGGCCGCTTCTGCGTCTTGCTTCCGCATCTGCAGGAGTCGCACCTACGGCCTCCCAACCGCAGATGCAGTTATTGACAACAACCATAAGACTTCAGCTACCAAACTCAACTCCAAAACCTCCCATCAACCATCCGAAATCACCCCAAGGCCTCCGGGACCTCAACCAAGAGCACGAACTAGTCATATACCAATATCCAAACTTATACAAATCTTCAAAATACCTCAAATAACATCGAATCAACCAAAACACATCGGATTCAAGCCTAAGGTTCCAAAATCTTCCGAATTCCGCTTTTAATCAAAACGTATATCAAACCATATCCGAATGACCTAAAATTTTGCACACACATACAAAATAACGCAATGGACCTACTTCAACTCCCGTAATTCCATTCTGACCGCTATGTCAAAATCTCACCTATCAACCGGAAAATGCCAAAATTTTATTTTCGCCAATTCAAGCATAAATCTACTCCGGACCTCCAAATCCCATTCCGATCACGCTCCTAAGTCCCAAATCATCTACCGAAGCTATCTGAACCATCGAAATTCACATCCGAGCCTTTATTCACATAAGTCAACAGCCGGTTACTTTTCCAACTTAAGTTTACTCAAAAGAGACTAAGTGCCTCAAACCGTACCAAAACCATTCTGGATTCGATCCGACTAACCCGATACCACATAATACGGATAAATAAAGCATAAAGAAGTAGAAATGGGGGAAACAGAGCGGTAACTCATGAAACGACCAGCTGGGTCGTTACATCGATGATTGCGTGAAAAGGCCCGTCAATGCATATTAAGCTCAATCTCTTATCACTAGTAGTTTTATTCTTAAGCCCATGAGCAAAATAACCTCGGGTGATCATTAACCAACAAGACAACATAACACTCAATTATGCACGCCAAGCAAATACCAACTTAATCATACCAGTGAGTTCTATTGTGACTAAAGCAAAAACATGTTGAAAATGCCAAATGACAAAATATGGGACAAGGTCCCTTTTCTTTATATCATTTCAACAGATATAGATGAGCTCATAACTTACATATAAATCCATTTCCAGCACAGCCTTGCCATATCTAATCTTACTGTCAACCAACTTGCAACCTCTAATCCCTTAGGATCGCTATATTCACACCAATGCAACTGTTATTTCAACAACAAGAAGAAATAAAATACCAATTCTAATAAGAGTGTTACTTATCAAATTATCAGAATGAGAAATGAGAAAAATCAGAAGAAGAAGAAGAAGAAGAGAAAAGTAGCCTATTCTATTCATGCTCCACAATGGAGAAATACATGTATTTAGGCAAAATTAAGGTCGCGGGATTTGTGATTGCTCCTAAAAAATGGACTTAACTAACCACGAACTTAAGCTAACTGAGATTGATGCCAAGCGAAATACAAGTCAAATGTTGTGCCTCTGTAAATTGGCATAAAGTGATAGAAAGTGAAGATCCTCTAATTGGTGTCGTCAATCAAAGGAAGCGCATTGACGTAGAGGAAAAATAGTCCACATGAATACAAAGCTAAATCAAACATGACAAGAGTGAACCAATCCTTAACAAGGTACCTAAGTTAAATCAATTCCTCTTAGATGACTGAAATCTAAACCAGCTACTGCTTCATGACAAACATGAATCACTAAACTTCCGGCATTCGTAGCATGTTCTAATAAATGCAACTGACTAAGCAACAAAACAGCAGTAAAAAAACTAACTGGTTGATAATTTCATATACTTGTATTGAATTCGAGATGTGCGAGAAGTTTTGTAAATGTCAATGAATCGATAAACAACAATTGCATCTCATTTATCAAGCATAGACTAGATCAAACCTCAATCATTCATACCAAAGTCAAGCAAATCCGACCTTCATAACTATGTAAAGTGGAAGACCAGAACACACACAGGCTATTTTCAGCTCCATAAACAATTCCTACATTCTAATACATATTCATTAATAACACATACAACAACCAATTAATACAAAGTTAAAAGAGCAACAACTTAAAACATGGAGTATAACACATATTCTGAAATCAGTCACACGCTGATCACACCAAAATAAAGCATGGGGATAAAAATAACCTGAGATTTGCTTTCAATGAACAAAAATACACCACTGAATCGAGTAAAATCAAGCAAGTCCAGAATAGAGGAATTAAAAAAAAAGAAACTGATTTTTTTTGTATTTTTGACTTTTGAAAAATTGAAACCAGACGAATTTGACATATATATTTTTTCTTTATATATCTCAAAACATGAAAAAACAAAAAAGAAGAGGAGAATATAGAAACCCTCAAATCAAAACCCTCGCTCTTTTTCTTCGACCCCCTTAAATTTGAAAACCTTCTGCCCAAAACAAAAATCCCCTTTTGTTCTCTTTTCTGGATGGTTCTAAGACAAATGGAAGACTAGGATTTAAAATCTTAAAATCCTACGTATACCATTGATCCGAATTCCATCAAAAAGAAGCAAGAGCGCGTGAGAAGGGGGAAATGGAATATTTTCTGTTGTCAGAAGTCGCTATGGTTGGGTGACGTGAAGGATGAGATGAGGGGGATCATGTGGGCGGGATTGAGGTGGAGCTGGCGTGGCTGGGGCGTGTTGATGGCAGCAATAGGGTTAAAAGGGGGAGGGGCGCTGTTTGATTTAGTTATATTAGGTTTAGAGTTTGGATGATATTAGGTTTTTATATGATAGTGGGGAGGAATAGGGGTCGTTCGATTTAATTGGATCAAAGACTGAGATTTAGAGAGGGGATTGGGGCGGGTCAGGGGTAGGTCTAGCGGGTCATGGGTTGAGGCCTGGTTTTGGGCTGGGTAGAGGAGTGGGCTAGGGTTTAAGTAGAAGGGAAGGTTATTGGGCTAAGCGTGATTTGGGCAAAAAACTTGGGCTTAAAAAATTAGATTTGGCCCAATTTCGGGTTTTAATCAATGTTCCCCCCTCCCTTTTTAATGTTTTCTTGATTTTTAAACTACTAAATTTAATTAAAAATCCTAGACTAAAATTTAATTTATAAAATTATATTTTTTTAACCTAAACATAAATAATTAACTCAAAGCTAATGCAAGAAAAGTGCTATATTGCGATTAAAAGCTAAAAATGTAAAAATGGCCAATATTTTTTTATTCTTTTGTTTATTAATGCAATTAATTAACAACTTAAACCTAAAAGTTTCAATATCAACCTAAAAATGCAATGCATGAAATTTGAACATTTTAGGGTATTTCCCATGAGTTTTTTTAAAATATTTAATACGCACCAAAATGTAACTAAATGCAAACAATTACTATAAATTCCTAAAAAAAATAAAACACTTAAAATAAAAATCCATTTGTGACTTTTGTAGGAATATTATTATTCAGGAAAAAATCACGTGCTCACAGCTGCCCCTCTTTGCTCGGGAACACGAAGAGTTTTCGGGCACAGATAAAGTGAGCAAATATGAGCGATATTTGCCCGTTTGGATACTCCACGGGAAGCATTTGAAAAGTTTTACTGAATCTTGCTTCTGAGGTTGCCTACATATCCTTGGCTATAAAGGAATTAGGTCAGTGTAGTTTTGGAAAAGAAGGAAGGATGAGTCGAGTGAGGTGTTATTCCGTCGAGGTTCCAGTCCGCGGTCTTGTTTACATTAAAATCAAAATCTAAAAGAACTAACTAAACCTATCAGCTATGAGTTACAAGATTCCTATCTTTAAGTCTTCTGAAGCTTGATCTTGAGTCTTGAAGGGTTCTTCATGCAGACCTTTGATTTGAACCTTGATGCTTGCTAGATGCAGGTGTAGGTTCATTCTTCCATGGCTTCTTTAGCTCAAGACCGGACATGTAGTGCTCGTGACTTCAGCCATGTGTTGAGCAATTCATATCTTTCATCTGCTTCTACATTTTGGATTAACTTCTTTTTTCTTTTTATTTTCCTTTTTTTTGGATTGAGAGTACTTCTATTGGTCATCTCGGATTGTTGACTTGCATTCTTGCCGCAAGCTTCTGCTACTGCTAGCTTGAATTGAATTCTGAAATGAATTTCCTTGTTCTCCAGGTGGGCGCCTGCTACTGACTTGAAACTTGAAATAATTCCGAAATGAATTCTCTTGTTCTCCAGATGGGTGCGTGCAATCAAAACAACAAAACAAACAAAATTTTCTGCCTCAGTTTGCATTCGGAAGATTTGTGAGTTGTTAGCAAAACTGTAAACTACTTATGCTATTGATGCAATGATGAGATTAAACTAAAGACTCGACTAGGATGTGCGTCTCCTGTGAGTAAAACCAAGAAAATTTCGACTAGCAAATGTGTCTACTAAAAAAACCTGAATGACCCAGACTAGAAAGTGCGTCTCCTAGATTTAGGATTGAGCTAGTGAAAAACTATAAACTAAGCTTGACTAAAGTAAAAACTGACCCTATTCTCTAGGCGGGACCCCTGACTTCAAGAAAACTAAAGAAATAACTTAAGAAAACTAATTGACCCCCTTTTTTGTTTAAAATTATTATCTTAGGAGAAAATTCATCGGACTAGGTTTTAATCTTAGGAGAAAGATTCATCAGACTAAGATTTCTATCCTAGGAGAAAGATTCATCAGACTAGGTCTTCTATCTTAGGAGAAAGATTCATCAGACTAAGATTGCGATCCTAGGAGAAAGTTTCATCAGACTAGGTCCTTTTTTGTTATCTTAGGAGAAAGATTCATACGACTAAGATTTCTATCCTAGGAGAAAGTTCATCAGACTAGGTCTTCTATCTTAGGAGAAAAATTCATCAGACTAAGATTTCTATCCTAGGAGAAAGTTCATCAGACTAGGTCTTCTATCTTAGGAGAAAAATTCATCATACTAAGATTTCAATCCTAGGAGAAAATTCATCAAACTAGGTTTTCTATCTTAGGAGAAAGATTCATCAGACTAAGATTTTGATCCTAGGAGAAAGTTCATCAAACTAGTTCTTCTATCTTAGGAGAAAAATTCATCAGACTCAGACATTTATCCTAGGAGAAATATTCATCAGACTAGGTTTTCTATCTTAGGAGAAAGATTCATCAGACTAGGATTTCAATCCTAGGAGAAAATTCATCAGACTAGGTCCCTTTTTTTGTTATCTTAGGAGAAAGATTCATCAGACTAAGATTTCTATCCTAGAAGAAAATTCATTAGACTAGGTTTCCTATTTTAGGAGAAAAATTCATCAGACTAAGATTTTTATTGGGAGAAAATTCATCAGACTAGGGTTTTTTATCCTAGTAGGAAAAATGTGAGTGCATTGGCAAAATTTAATACTCATTAGCAAGACAAATAAAGGCAAAGATTTGAGAAACTTCCCTTTGCCGACTATTCTATTCTCTTCTTTTTCTCTTTTTTTTTGAAACCACTTTCCTTGCACTGCTTTATTCTTGTTCAAACAAAGAAAATTTTGTCAGTTTTAAAAGTGATGGTCAGTTTGTCGCCTTGATGTCTTTGGCAGCTTGGCTTTGTGATCATCCAGCCTTTGGAAGACCAACTATATTGGTAGTTGGTTGCACTGCTGGGAGACTCTGTTGTTGCTTTTAAGAGACTTTTGCTCTATATCAACACTGATTATTTCACTCCCAC
Source organism: Nicotiana tabacum (assembly GCF_000715075.1). Taxonomy (NCBI): domain Eukaryota; kingdom Viridiplantae; phylum Streptophyta; class Magnoliopsida; order Solanales; family Solanaceae; genus Nicotiana; species Nicotiana tabacum. The sequence goes on along the minus strand of NC_134099.1, from coordinate 90,386,677 downwards.
TACCATTTGTATTTGTGGCTCAATCAGCCTTATCCCAAAAAGAGATCTTTGCTTAGGTGATCTTTTCTGATATCTTGAATGACTTTCTGCTTTTTGAGCTATTTTCTATCAGAGAGAATTACCACTTATCTTTGCGTACGCCAAGTATGCTGACAAGGGTCTTTTGGGGGGAGCCTTTGCATGAATCCTCGAGGCACGTTGAAAGTAACAACTGAGTGTGCTGGCGAAATTTATTTTGGTGCAACTGAAAAGCTGGTAGCAGATTTTGAAATATTTTCTTGCTTGTTTTGACAAGGATGGACTCAGAGTGAAGGACACAATGATGCAAAGAAACAATATACAAAGAAATGCCTCTGTCGTGAAGGACAAAAAGGAAGATTTTTTTACGGTAACTAGACTTAATGATCATGACATGCATTTTGGACTTAGCGGCCTGATCTAACAAACTGATCCAATATTTTCTTTTAACATTCTTATGACTTTGAAGTCGGGCTTGTTCGTGCCAATCTTTTGCATTAGCTTCACGACTCACTTTCGACTAGTGGTTCCCCGGGGAGTTTTCACCAAGAAGTCTCTCTCATTTATTCATATCTGCTTACCGTCGTCCGTGAAGATTTTCACTAGTAAGACTCTCTCATTTATTTTATTTTTATTTTTCTTTTGCTTTCTTGTGTGAGCAACTTGACATTATTCTATGTCCCGCTGCAACCGTTGCTCGTTACATCCTTCTCTCGGCATCTTGAAAGCATATCGAGAGTTCTTTATTTGGAAGGTTTTTGGAAAGGGTTGGAAAGAGAGGTCGGCATGAAGGCTCAAAGTAGACTCAAAATGAGGGGTTATAGACTTACAACTATGGAATTGACACAACTCTTGGAATCGACTCTTTAGAAAGTGAAATAAAATCTTTGCCCCAGTTTCAGATACTAAGGATTTTTTTTCCTTCTTTTTTTTGAATTTTTATTTGGTTAGACCGAACCGTGTAAGGCTGTCTACGTATCCTTTTTTAAAGGAATCAGGTCAAACGTCTGACCTAACTATTTTTTTTTTCATCTTTTTGTCTCTTTATTTTTTCTTTTTCTTTACAAGTTGCCTTAACTTCTATTTTCCGAGGGCATGGATCTTTGACTATTTTTTTTCACTTGAACTTTCTAAGAGTTGCCCCAGTTTGGACTCTTGGGGCATGTGTATACCCAATTTTTTCCTATATATTTTCAATATGCAAAATACCTTCAAAATAGCATATATATTTTAAATATGCAAAATACCTTCAAAATAACATATATAAGCATGCCCAAGGTTTTTATTATTTTTTCCACAATTTTAAGGTTTCAAATTGATTTATTTTCTCCTTTTTTATCCATAAAATCTCCAATAATTATTTCCAAAATTATTGTTTTGATAATTCATCTATTGGATTTCTATATTTATGCCAAAATATGGCTAAGGTAATTTTTATATATTTTTATAATTACATATAGTATTTTTAAAGCTAAATTGCACATAATGGCAATATTAGCCCTTTTAAAATTTAATTATGTTTTATATGCATAAAATTGGATCCTCTATTTTTAAATTGCTAATTATGTATTATAAATCATATTAGCATTTTAAATTATTTTTCAGAAATTATCTACTATTTTTTATAAATTAAATAGGGAAAAAAACTGGCTATTTAAATTATAGCAAAATTGTCTTTCAATTATAGCCAAATCGGACCCTAATTCCCAACCCAATTTTACAATTAAAAAACCCGACCCACACCCTATTAACCCATACCCAAACCTGGAACCCACCTACCCCATTTAATCTCGACCGTTGATCTCCCAGATCAATGATCTACATTATTTCTTTCCTTTTTTAATCCAACGACCCCCAAACCCTACCCCATTCTCTCATTTGCACCGCCCTTGAATCCCTTCCTCTCCAAACTCTCTCTAAGACCTAACCCTAACCCTAAAACTCCGTCACCAGCGTGAACCCCTCCTACAATGTTTCTATGTCTTCTCCGACCGGACCTGGTCTTCCACACGCCATGGCTCGTCGATTTCTTGGATCCTTGAGGTTTTCTCAAGGGAACCCCAACTGGTTCCGGTTTGGAACTTTGTTTATTAGCCTGTCTCAGGCCATTTTCCGTTTGTGAGTAAGAACGCCTTCTTGTTCTATTATGGATCTATGGGTTCTTGACCTATTCTATCATCTCTGCTACTTTTCTGGAAACCCTAGCTTTAAATCCTCCGATCTTTTTAGATCTGTGATGGATCTATGTGTCTTCTAAGGTTCTCACCTGTTTTCCTCAAAAGATTTCTCTGATTTCAAACGATTTCCTCATTTTCCAGACTAGGGTTTCAAAACCCTTTTGCAAAAAACGATTTCTTTATGATTTTTAGCAATTACTTTGTGATTTTTAGCATGTTTAAACATCACTTGAGTCTTTCCTTTTGCTCGATTCATTTTTGTTAAGAAACCCTAATACTTCTGGGTTCGATTTAAAGTTTGAGTCTGTTTGCGATGTGTTTGCATGTCTCTTATGAACATTCTAGGTTTCATGTATGTTCTATATGCTCTTGTGCTTCCTGCTTTCTCTGATTTTGTTCAACACGTGTTATTTTTCGTTTAATAGGTCTGACTATTTATTTTATTGATTGTTCACATAATTTATATTGATTTTGTGTAATCTCCTTAGACATGCAATATCTTCCCTGAATCTGTGATTTTGTGTATTTTCCTTGTAATTTTGTACTGATTTTTCGAATTGCTTCCTTACTTTTGTGATACTTTCCTTAGTTTGTGTTGATTCCTGGTGATTTTCAATCTCATTCACGATTCTTTGAACTTAATTTCAGAATTAAAATTGTACTCTACCTTATTTATGTGCCAAATATGCCGTTAGTTATTTAACGTGTACTTTCCTTACTCGAAAATATTCTGTACTTAGTCCTTATTACATGCTACATGCTTTTTCTACTCCTACTTTGGTAAAATCAGTCTTATAAGTAATTCCTTTCCTATTTGATACAACTTGTACCCGTTTGAACTATGACTCCCTAATTGAAGTGCGGATCTTTAATTGATTCTGATTTGTATTATTTCTAATTGTGCTAAGTCAATACTTATTACCTTATTTTCCTGCCTGTTCTTAGACTATAAATGCTCAACCCTCTCTTTAGCATAGGATATGAACAATTACACTGTTCTGAACTCTCTCTTACACACATACATACTCTCTTATTTCTCTTGTTGTTGACTTGATACTCAGTCGGCTGTAAGCCAAAACTGAGTGATTATATTGTTCTACCACTCTACTGCTCTACACACTACTGCTCTACTTTCTTTCATTATACTGCTTTTTCACTCCTCACTCTGCATTTATTTTCTCATTTTTACTGGTATGTTTTTAGTTTAACTTACAACACCCAAAATAATATGTTTCTATTTGTATTGCACTTCCTTTTGTTTCTCTTATGCTTCTACTTGTGGTTCTGCTGTCTCCTTTGCAATTAGCATGCCTATTTATCCATATGATTACCCCCTTCCTTGTAATTCAGTATGTCTACTACTTTCTTGCATTTTCAACTACTATTCTGCCCTACCCCTAACCCCCAATACATCATAAGCATGACACCTAGTCACTATGTGATTCTGAACCCTTCCCCCTAAGCCTAATGAGTAACTCTGTTTAGCATCCCTTAATCTAATACTATTAAGCTCCTAACATGAACCTTTTATAATAGGCTATTGCTGTGACTATTCAAGTTCTATAGTATTTCTATGGTGTTAACCTGTGTGCAAATATGCTTTCACATATGAACTACGTATCCCCAATTCCTCCTTTCCCTATTTGTGTTTGAACTATGTATGTTGATTTGGTTTTGAGTTGTTGGTTGTCCTGTTTCTTTTCTTCTTTAAACTGGGTTTTCACCAAGGAAAACTCTTCTATTGCTTTCTAAAGCTTATTTCAAACTAATCATTGTCAAAACTATTTCCAACTCAACTCTTTTAAATCTATGTCAAGAACTCTCACATATACTCTTAGACCACTAGGTTCTGCCCATTTTGTGTGAGCCTTGCCTTGGGACCCTTGAGCTCCACCTGAACTTGGACACATAAAAGCTGGCCTTTCCATGCTGCACTTACTCTGTCTTGGCTATAAAATCTGGGTGTGTGCACTGCCCGGGATCCCTTGAGGTCCTTAGGGAACTCTGTCACACCCAGATATGAGAAAGACTATGGAACAATCTTGGCGCTTGAGGTGATTTATTACATAACTTAGGGAGGAAGTCCTAATCAGGTGCTGAAAGTCTGGGCCTGTTTCAGGCTCTCTATAGTGTAATTTTTTTTACTTTTCTTATGTAGTTCATTTCAGTATTGGTCTGTAATAATTTGTAAACGAATCTAGGGTTGGATAGTGAAAAAGGGTAGATAATATGCATGCTGTAGTATAATCCGGGATAGAAATCATGTTCCTAGGTTTACTTTCTCTATGCGCAATAGCAACCATGTTTAGGTACAAAATTCCAAGCATTCCATGCATTAGATATCATGCTATTTAGGATTTATATGTACTATTTTCAGTATTTCATCCACACTTAGAAATCCTGCTTTAGGTAAACAACAAAAAAAACAGTCACTCCTGCCTATTTTGAAACTGTGCATAACTTGAAATGCATTTAGAAATGCGGTTTGAGTTATTATGCATCATGCTACATTAGAAATCATGTTATAGGATCGCACTTATTCAATCACACCTAGTCTAAACACAGAAGTATAAACGGTCCACCTGTTCTAAACAAACTGGTAATTAGTCTCTGGATGTTTGCAACATTTAGAACTGCATGCTATTAGGTATAACAACCTAGAATTATTAACTGCTACATGTTATTTCACGCCTAGGAAAGCCTTATGCAATCAACTTTAAAATAAAACCAGAACCGTCTTTGTGATTAGTGTTCAACTGTCAACGTGTTAAAATTAGTAGGCAAGCCTGATTCAGACTTCTTTTCTGAGTCATGTAAAAAATCAGGTTCTTCTGTTATCACTTAGATACCTTGTTAGGATCTGAATTTAGACCTTAATTGTGTATGAGTCATGCTATTTATGTGTACTATGTGTGGAGGTATATCTGAGCCTTTCATTTGTCTTCCATGCTCCCCTTTATTAAAGTCCTACTTGTTTATTGTATGCCGCCTTAGTATTTTACCTTTAAACTTGAGGGTCTGCCTAGAACTCCCCTTTATGGGATAGGAGTTCTAAATTCCTTCGGGACTGATAGGAAGGGACGAGTAACAACATGCAATAGAGGTCGAGACCAACCTTTGCTTTAATTACCTTCATGGGGCTGGAAAGGGTAGATATGAACATGATGACCGGTGTGTTAATACCACGTGTAACCCCTCTTTGAGGAGTGTCATACTGAGTATTGCATTGATGTGATCCATATTATAAACAAACCTAGGACACCCCATTTACATTTGCGAATATGCTTAGATTGTAATTCTTTTAAAAAATCTCGCTTTTTCACTAATTGTTTTTTTATTAAACACTTGTGTATTTAAGCTTAAATTCCCAACTATTTGAGCCATACTTGTTTATTTTCTACTTGTACAAATTCACAAAAACTGTTTGGCCGAGAACCACACTAGTGGATCCTGAGGGGTGCCTAACACCTTCCCCTTAGGATAATTTCAAGCCCTTACCCTATCTCTGGTTACCAAACGTAGTTATAAATGAACCCCATAGGTGTCCTAACGCACTTTAAATCGTTAGGTAGCGACTCCTCAAAAATACAAACCCCCATTCCAAAAGGAAAGGTTTTCAACCAAAATATTATAAACCCCATTCCGCCAAGGAAAAAGGAGGCACGATAGCATGGTGACTCTGCTGGGGATATTTAGGCTTTTACCATTTCATAACATTTTTGTGAATTCGTACCCCTCCATATGTGCAATTATCTATTTAATTTCTTTAAGCATTTAATTTCTTCTTCAAAAGCAAAACTAGCATATCTTTCTTGTTTCCTTCCTTTATAACTGCTTTAAATTATAAAACTGTTGTATTTATCGCTTTCTTAACGTGCAAATACATGTCAACATGCTTTTAATTATTGCATAATCATGCTCAACATCATACTCCACTCGTGCCAAACAAATACTATAGCAATGCTTGATGAGTGGTTGTGCCCTTCCTATATCATTACCCCCTAAATTCGGAAAGGCTTATTTGCGGTAAAACTAGTTGATCAGCGGTGCAGTCGACAATTCCGTACCTTCCCCCTTGAGTTGTTCGCTCAAGGATACCAGTCTAAAACCCCATAGAATCATTACTCTGTTTAAATTGTGCATGCATCATGGTAAAACCTAGACGGGTCAGTTATGTTGTCCACATAATGATCCTTTAAGATAGCCTTGTCCAAAGTCCACTGGGTTTCTCTAAACCCAAACGGACATCATCACGTTCTGTGCATTTATTTGGAGAACTAAATGTTTCATGCTAATTGTTGATATTAAATAGTCGAGTCTGGTGAGGGTAAAGGCATAACCTTGTTTGTCTTGCAGAAATATAAGGCACGAAGTCCCCAGATTCAGCATGGTCACCAATATCCACCCAAGGTTGATAAGTTGGTGGGAAGATTTACATTCTAGTGAAAAAACCCTTGTCAAATAATATCTGGGTAATCTACCATCCCTCCTAGAGATCCAGCTTAACAACATGATAATAGAAGCTGCTACCTTATTTTGGGATTGTGAAAGGGTCGTGTTCCGCTTTGGGGACATCGAAATGACACCTTTTCTAGAGGAGATAGGAGGACTCGCTGGTCTAGTGTGGGAAACTCCAGGTTTGCTAATACCTGAGAATCGCACAAGCAATGGTTTCCTAAAAATGATGGGTTTGAAAAAGAATGCAGAATTGGTATGCCTGAAGGAATCGTACATCCCTTTTGACTACCTGTATGAAAGGTACGGTCACAACAAATCATACCGTACCTACCATGACGAGTTTGCCATCACGTCCTTGGGACATATCCATCATAGGGTTTTTGTCTTCATATTTTGCTTCCTGGGTCTGATTGTGTTTCCAGTGAAGAAAGGGAGAATCCATACCAAGCTGGCTATGGTAACCAAAACCCTAATGGAGGGGATTGGTGGGCAGACATTCAGCATTGTACCTATGATCATCGCAGACATATACCGAGCCTTAGAGAAGTGTCAACGAGGAGCGAGACTCTTCGAAGGCTGCATTCTACTACTTCAGCTTTGGCTCATGGAACATCTCCAAAAGGGCGAATACCGATAAGAAATTCAGCGAAGGGCCTGGGATGATCACATCGCTTTCCACCACCCAAAGCGAATAAATTACATCCCTGATATGTTCGCTCAGCCTGAGAATGCCAAAGAATGGGTTGAGCTCTTTGATAATCTGACTGAAGAACATGTTCAATGGATGTTCGAGTAGCTTCCGACAGAAGAGTTCATCTCCCGATCCAGAGATGCACCTTTCCTGATACTGATTGGTCTAAGAGGAACATACCCTTACGTCCTCTTCGAGTTATGAGGCAAGCAAGTAGGAAGCAAATCATACCCAGGGTCGACAAGATAAGCCATCTTCGAGCTAGCTTCCAAAATGATGATAGTCCCCACAAGTGCCAAGCCCAACACATGTGGCACTGCAAGATCGTAATGGGGAAAGACACCATCAAGCCAGACAGATATCATATCAGTTGTACCCCTTTCTATTCGGGTTGGTTGGAAGACAATTGGGATGGTCTGGGCCAGCCAGGGTTCGTTCGAAGTCACAAAATTATAGATGAAAAGGCTGAGGTGCAAGTCAAGTACAACCAGCTGCACAAAAGGATCCGTGAATGCGAGAGCGAACACTGCGAGATACAAGAGTCCAACAAGAAGCTGATTGAGGAATGGAAAGACATGACTATCAGTGCCAACAAAAGGCTAGGATACTTGGAGCGAGGCATAGTAGAACTAGAGGGAAAATTTCTCAAAAGGGTTGAAGACTGTCAAAAGGCTGAAGGGACCAAAGGTGGACATCTAGCCAGAGCGTACCTCTTGCTGAGACTTCGCGATTTGGGGAAGCTGTTCAACGGAGCCAAGGATGTCGAATCTGGGGAAGGTCCTTCTGGGACCAAATAAATAGGAATTTAATTTTTCGCTTTATGAATGTAATAAGGCCAATGGCCATTAGTGACTTTTATTTCTTGCTTATTTAGTACCGTTTTGGGATTCACCTATCTTTATCAATAAAATGAGGCATTTAGCATTAAAAGTTCTCCAAGTCTATTTGTCGCTAGGCCTATCTCGGGCACAAAGAGGTTCCCAAATCAGGACACGCCTTACATTCCTGCACTATGTGTTTAAATATTGCAATACATTTTATAATCCTTACTGACTTGATTACCCTTTGTTTTATTTTTGTTTTTGTTTTTCTCCTCCCCAAAAGTTAGTTCGTGCTCTCTGGCATTATCATCTTATTTCACAAGATCCAGGGTCCCTCCACCCACTCCTCCTCTTAGTCCCATTAAAGGCAAGATTAAAGGCAAAATGGAAGATTTAAACAACTTCAGGAAGGAGAACACAGCTGAAGGGGTAGAGGCCACTGATGGCCAGGGTATTTGGGTTTCTAACGAGAACGTGTCACAACTTGAATAGAAACTGTTGAAATTCCAGGAAGAGCTCGATCAGGTTTGGAATCTGGCAAACCTGTCATTTTCCCTCAACACCCCAGATATCAACTTCCCCAACACTCAAAACCCTACACCTCCTCAAAATATCCCAAAACAGCAGAATCACCCCGCACCTCATCATCACACTGCTTCACAAAAGAACCAATGTAATGCCTATCACACCTCCTTTTTACCCACACCCCGTAAAGGGTATAAATACAAGGGAGTTTTTTCAATTAAAGGACAATCGAAATGGGATTTGTTTATTTAAAGATTCAGAGTCGCCACTTGGGATAATTTATGGTGTCCCAAGTCACCGGTTTAAAATCCTGAATCGAGGAAGTTTGACTCTATTATCGGTCCGCGAACACAGAAATCCGGGTAAGGAATTTTGTTAACCCAAGAGAAGGTATTAGGCATTCCCGAGTTCCGTGGTTCTAGCACGGTCTCTTTGATCATACTTGGCTTATTAAAATTGTTTAATTACTCATTTTTAGAACCTGTGTGCATTTACCTATTAATCGCTTTTAAATCACTTGATTATTCGTAATTAAAGAATTGAGTTGCGCGTACATGTACTCTTTTCCTTTGGCGTGTCAAAAATCATGTCACGCGAACGTTCCCATAATTAATAATGCTCTATTTATTTATTTACGAAAAATTGGTTGATGTTGCGCGAACGCATCCCTCGAGTTACCTTTAGAATTTGCAATCATGTCATGCGGACGTGTCCACAATCGCAATGGTATATTAAACGGGCCTAAAGCAAACTATGAACATTTGTTATTTATATCTAAATCATAAGAAATTAGTAGAGGGCCATGCATTTAAGAACTTGAACTAACTATGGAGGGCTACTATTATAACTCGCATAATATGACTCACTTCGAAATCACATTAATAATCCAGTTAATTTATTAAAAGACCACTTGAACTTTTGATTTAATTTCAAACCAAACTACTTTGCAATTTGAAAGCTAAAGGATTATTAGAAGCGGAACCCACGTTTGATTGTTAAAAGAATTTAGGCTAGCTATGTGCCTAACAACCAATTGCCAATAGTTTGAACATGACATGAGAATGTAATTGGGCTCAACATAAAGCCCAAATCAAAAGAAGAGCCTGCAGCTAAAAGAAAAGTTCAGTAACTAGATTAACGATATTAAGCTTATGCAATATATGATAAAATAACTCCAATTTACAAACAACCCTACACTCATGCTCAAACGGTTCTGATTTTCCAAATGAATTTAACAGTCCCAAGCTAAAAGTAAACAATATACTCATTGGGGGAAATAGGCTCCCGATATCACAGAGTTAAATCACAAGTCTAAAGCAAACATCATTCATGCATGCAAATACTAATGCCAGGGAGGCAGAATTCAAGTACTGACTTTAACAGGGTAAATACAATCCAAAAATAGCTTTCAAGTAGTTGCATTGAGCTTTAAAGTTTTTCAACAGAACTCCCAACATCAGACACTTAATGCTTTCATCCATGTTGCTCATAAGCCAAACAATAGATTCTGAAGCCATTTGAACCCAGAATATAACAAATAACCATAAAATTAACCTGGAATCAAACGCTACCATACAACTCACGTATTGTTCAACTAAGTCAAATCCATATCTCAACAGCCCAAGGTTAAATACAATAGCAGGAAATCAAAGATTAAACTATGAAACGATTAAGAAATACTATGAATCTAGAAGTAGCACTATGCAATTCAAAGAAAGACAACTAGATTATAAACAGAGAATTTGATGTCATGCTTTGAACATCCATTTTCATTTCATACTTCAAACTTGCTTTGAATCTAGTATAGTCCAAGAATATGTACCTGATGGCAACAATCAAACAAGGAAAAATGGGTGAGAGAGCTAGAAAAAGCAACAACAGCAGAACCAATTTTCAGACAGAAAAATGATGTGCAACAGTCCAGAATCCAGTTTCAATCGAGCAATAACCACAACGAATTTCAAACGTGACTTTTAAAACCCAAATTCAGTCCATTTTCCCCCCAGATGAGTCAGAAATTGTTTCAGAAATTGAGAACCTCAGAAATCACAGAAGAATTTCAATGGAACAGTGACTTTTTATGAAATTTTAGCTGTGTTTTGTTTTTGATTTTTTCTGAATTTTTCTCCTCTTATCTTTGAACTCCCTCTTGAAATGCAAGATAGAGATTCCTTTATAGGCAAAGCATTAGGGGAGCCCTATGAGAATCAGACTTGCACTTACCCCCCCCTTCTAATTTTCATTTTAGCTAAAATACCCCTAATCAACTATCAGAATTTCAAACACAGTCCCTCATCCCATTTCCTGGAAGCTTCTTAAGGTTTTTACATAAGATTCCCCTACCCTAAATTTCCCAAACTAACCTTTAAACCCCATGTTATTCACCTTCTAACCCTCAGACCAAAATGTGGGCCAAGTTGAACCTGGGCTGACCCCTTTCTTTTGGACTCAAAGTTAATTTACTAACTCAAATGACCAAATATATCAAACGGCCAAACATACTTCAATTCATAGAACTCGGGCTAAAAATCCCCTTTCAGCCCACAATTTTATAGTAAGGAAAAAAAACTAAAACTAAAGAATTCAAAACAAACAAGAAATAGAGACTAGTTTCAAAATTAAACTAAGACGAGACATGCAAAAACGGACGGACAGAAAGAAATAACAGAAGAGAACAGTGGGAGAAAGAAAAGAAAAGAGAAAAGAAAACTGAAAGAAAATTACCTAAAGATAGAGCATCGGACAGTAATAATGGAGAACTTGTAACTCTTTGATTTTGACCCAATCCGAAGTTAATCATGTGCCCTTAATATCAAAGACACACGAATAACCTCAATTTGGGCCTAAAATCTTTCATGGAACCTCAGTTTGCAACTTTGGGGCTTTTATGATTCAACCTCTGATCTGAAATTCGAACGACTCTGATGATGTTCGATGGAAACTGAGTGGACCTTTGGCAAGAGGAGAGTGGAGTGGTTGTTTGGTGTGAATCTGGTCGGGATTGGAGACGTTTAGGGTTTTGGTCATTCTTTTGATTCAAGATTCGAGAGGATGGGTTAGGATTTGAGGGTGGGGATTTGGAGGCTTGGAAAGAGGAAGAGGAGGGGAATCTATGGTGTTAATCTGACAACGATTGGACCGACGCCGCCGGCGGAGACGATTTTCGGCAGGTGGTCCAGGGCGGAGGCGACGAGAGTTTTTCTGGGGTGTGTTAGGACGATGAGACTGGGGGGGGGGGGCTAGGGTAGTGTTTGGACATATATATATTAAACCTCCTCCCAGTTCTGATCCGTTGGATCATGCAATATCAACGGTCCAGATGAAAGGGGCTGAAACGACGTTGTTTGGTACTGGGGGAAAGCCGGACCGGGTTGGGCACGGGTTTGGGCTGATTTGAACATGTAATTTCGTTTGGGATGGGAAATTTGGCCCAGATCTAAACCTTCTTATTTCTTTCTTTTCTTTTCCAATTTCACACTTCTTTTTCTTTTTCCCAAAAAATAAAATAAATCCTAAATTAATTAATAATTATTTTAAAACTAAATTATCCTACCCAATTAGATTAATCACTCACCATGGTATTTTTAATAATTAATTAAATCTTAAATTTAAAGAACAATTGCACTATTCAAAATAAAAAAGTAAAAATGCAAAATGAATTATTTTTGCGATTTTCATTTTTTATAAAACAAACTAATTTGCTAATTAATATAAAAATATAAAATTAAATTCTAAATGCAGATGCAACATATTTTGTATTTTTCATGAATTAAATAAAATAAGCGTGCATAGACAAATGCAAATAATTAACAGAAAATGCCACGAAATCCAACAAAATTGCAAACACTGAAAGACATTATTTTGTTTTGAATTTGTTGGAATAATACATATAGGGCAAAAATCACGTGCTTACAACCCTTGCCATACCCCAAACAACACCCCACTACACATCCCAGAACCTCAGAACTCCGTAAATGACCATTTCCACACCCATACACCATACCACCATAACAATCCTATCTACGTGGAGATTATGCCACACTCCACCCAACCTATCTCATGCACACCTGAGTCTGATAAAAAGGATCTGCTTATCAAGAACTTGGCCGAGGAACTTAAGAAACTGACCAACCGGATTCAGGACGTTGAGGGAAGCAAAGGAATCGAGGTGCTGAACTACGAAGACCTTTGCATACAGCCTGATGTCGAACTGCCTGAGGGGTACAAACCTCCTATGTTCAAAATGTTTGATGGTACGGGTGATCCAAGGGTCCATATGAGGACATATTGCGACAATTTGGTTGGAGTAGGGAAGGATGAAAGAATTCGTATGAAGCTATTCATGAGGAGTTTGAAAGGAGATGCATTATCTTGGTACATCAGCCAAGATCCCAAGAAGTGGTCAAGCTGGTTAGGCATGGCGTCTGACTTCATGGACAGATTTAGGTTTAATACAAAGAACACGTCAGGCGTGTTCTATATCCAGAATTTGAAGAAGAAGACCACGGAGACATTTCGTGAGTATGCTACTCGCTGAAGGTCCAAATCTGATAAGGTCAGACCCGCCTTAGAAGAGGAGCAAATGAACAAGTTCTTTGTCCGGGCTTAGGACCCGCAGTACTATGAACGACTGATGATGATTGAGAACCACAAGTTCTCCAACATTATCAAATTAGGTGAAAGAATTGAAGAAGGTATTAAAAGTGGTATGGTTACAAATTTCGAAGCCTTGCAAGCTACAAATAAGCCTCTACAGTCCGGTGGTGTGTCCAAGAAAAGGGACGTAGGGGACGTGATGGTTGCACAAAGGACCAAGTGTCCCCTTAAATACCAAGCTTACCCAACACCTCCACTCACATACCAGCCAACCCCAAATTACCAAGCACCTTCGTACGAAGCTCCGCCACTAACTTATCAGTCATCTCCACCTCCTATATATCAACCTACCTCACCCAGATACTCCCAACCCACTCATGTCTACCAAACTTATAATGCTCAATCATCCCATTATCAATCACCCCCTGCACGCCAAAATTTCCCTATACCCGACCTAATTTTGATCGCATACCTCCAAAACAATATACAACCATCGCCAAACCCATCGACCAGCTATATGAGAGACTCAAAGTTGCTGGTTATGTCACCCCCATCCCTGCTGCAACCCCTGAGAATCCTTCTCAGTGGGTTAACCCGAACAAGTCCTGTGCATACCACTCCGGAATGAAAGGGCACACCATCGATGAGTGCCGCTCCTTGAAAAACAAGATACAGTCCTTGATTGATAATAAGATCATTGTGGCAAAAGAACCCGCTCCAAACGTCCGCAACAACCCTTTGCCAGACCATAAGGGTGGAGGTATCCATATGATTGAAGTAGAAGATGACTGGGATCCCGAAGGATCAATCGGGTTGATCGCAGAAGATGATGACCCGAAGAAACCGACAATTACTCTCAATCCAATCATAGTCCAGATCCAACCGTCTGAGGACGCTAAGGTGAATATGTCTGTACCTCTTAAGTTTGAAGCAGCGCCATCCGCAAAGACACCGGTACAAACTAAGGTTGAATTCGAGTCTCCGACAAATATGCCCGCACCATTTGAGGTCGCAGTCTTGCCACACAAGGCACATATTCCGTTCGAAGTAAGGACAACTGTGTCGGTCCCAGTGGCGATGTCTACCATGCCACCATTCTATACAAATGTTGTACCCTGGGACTATACAGCTGAGGCGAGAAGGAAGGGCAAGGTCAGGATTGAAGAAACTATCATAACACAGGGTATGACAAGAACTGGTAGAGTCTATACCCTTGAACATCTGGCTGAATCAAGCAAGCGGGCCTCCAACCGGCCGCCCCTCATTAAGACAGGTCCGGACGACCTTTGGAGGAAAATACAGGCCAAGGAATATTCGGTTATCGACCAGTTAAACAAGATGCCAACACAAATATCCATTCTCTCTTTACTGCAAAATTCTGAGACGCACAAGAATGCTTTGTTAAAAGTGCTAAATAAAGCATACGTACCAAGTAACATCACTAGCGGGGAAGTGGCTAATATGGTAGGACAAGTGATGGAAAGCCATAAGATCACCTTTCATGAGAACGAGCTGCCACCTGAAGGGCTGGGGCATAACAAAGCACTGTATATCACCGTGCAATATGAAGATTATTTCATCACCAAAATCCTAATCGATGGAGGTTCCAATCTTAAAATTTGTCCACTGGTAACACTCAAGAAGTTGGGTAAAGTGTTGCATGAGATAAAGGATGGAGAAATCAATGTGAAAGCTTTCGATGGTTCTTAGAGGTCCACCATTGGTGAGATTAGTCTATGCCTGCAGATGGGACCAACCTGGTTCGACGTTGATTTCCAGGTGATAGATGTACCAGTGTCTACAACTTATTGCTAGGACGGCCATGGATTCATGCTGCTGGGGCCATAGCATCAACGCTACATCAAGCAGTTAAGTTCAAATGGAATCACTAGGAAGTGATCATTCACGGTGATGGTAGCAACCCTATATACAGTCGCCAGACCATTCTGGCGATCGAGGGAAGAATAAAGCTGGGTGGAGAAACTTACCACCACATTGAACGGGTCAATGCTATCGAAAAAGACAAATGGTGGGATAGCAAAATTGAGAGTATACTGAATTGGAGTGGGTACAACCTTGCAAAGGGCTCGGCAAGAACCTCCAAGGAATCTCTAAACCCATAAAACTCAAGAAACATGGCACTACATTCGGTTTGGGATATGAATACACCTGGGAAGAATTCAAGAACTGGTCTCCACCATGGCGCGATCCTTACTATCCACTAGAACAGCCAATACCGCATCTGGAACAGACCTTCCAACAAGTCGACATTATTTATGGGTCAGATGAAGAAGAAGCACTTGCAGCAGTGAAGAACTTATTTCTAGAGGACAGTGATATGGACTGTTGCGTTATTCTCAAGGAGGAGGGGAAGGAAGGCCCTTCCATACAGGCTATGAGCAGAGGGGCACGTCTCAAGAATTGGACTATCAGGACAACTAAAGCCCGACGAGCCTTAGGGTAGCAAGGCTAAAACAAGCATTATTCACGGTTTTATTTACAAAATGATTTTCTTTTCGTATTTTTCAATTCCCACAATAATATCTTTGATGTTCAAAACAGTATTCAGTTTATCAAAAGCATTTTCGATTTTTCTTATGAATTAATATTTATTGCTATCATTTTTCTCTCATTGCTTTACCAATACAACATTACTATTACTTGTCTTGATGAACCAATGACAGTGACATGCAATGAGACAACGCAACAAACAGATATGGATTCAGAAGAAGATGACATACCTGACGAGATTGTCAAAGAAGTTGAGAACTTTGAGAACAGACCTAAGTCCAACCTGGACGAGACCGAGATTGTCAACCTAGGAGATGCAAAAAACATCAAGGAAACACGAATCAGCATTCACCTATCGCCATCAGAGAAGGAAGAATACATAGAATTTCTAAAGGAGTATGAGGACGTATTCACCTGGTCGTATGATGACATGACTGGTCTGAGTACATCTATTGTGGCTCACAAACTGCCAACCGATCCAATGTGTCCATCGGTAAAGTAAAAGCTCAGAAAGCAGATCAATATTAAGGTTCTATATGGTTAGCCAACATTGTGCCAGTGCCAAAGAATGATGGGAAAGTCAGAGTCAGTGTCGACTACCAGAATCTCAACCGGCCAGTCTGAAAGATGACTTCCCTTTGCAAAATATACACATCCTGATTGACAATTGGGCCAAGCATGAGCTACAATCATTCGTAGATTGGTTCGCTGGTTATCATCAGATCTGGATGGATGAGGAAGATTATGAGAAAATGGCTTTTATTACGCCGTTGGGGGTGTACTGTTACAAGATGATACCATTCGGCCTGAAGAATGCAGGGGCCACCTACATGAGGGCCATGACTACCATCTTCCATGATATGATACACAAGGAGATAGAGGTATATATGGATGATGTTATTATCAAATCCAAGAGGTCCACTGACCACATAGAAGATCTGAGGAAGTTCTTCAATAGACTACAAAGATACAACCTGAAATTAAACCTCGCAAAATGCGCATTTTGGGGTTCCTGCTGGGAAATTGCTTGGGTTTATTGTGAGCCACCGAGGAATAGAACTGGATCTATCAAAAGTCAAAGCCATTCAAGAGCTACCACCACCAAAAAATAAGAAAGATGTGATGAGTTTCGTGGGAAGGCTTAACTACATCAGCCGATTCATAGCACAATCTACAGTTATCTGTGAGCCAATCTTTAAGATGTTAAGGAAGGACGCCGCCACCAAATGGAGTGATGACTACCAAAAGGCCTTCAACAAAATCAAGGAGTACCTGTCAATACCACCAGTCTTAGTCCCACATGGGCTAGGTAGACCCTTATTACTCTACCTTGCAGTGTTAGATGGAGCTTTCGGCTGTGTTCTGGGGAAGCATGATGAAACAGGGAGGAAGGAGCAAGCCATTTATTATCTCAATAAGAAGTTCACCCCGTACGAGGCCCGGTTCTCTATTGGAACGCACCTGTTGTGCTTTGACTTGGGTAGCTCAGAAGCTGAGACATTACTTCTGCGCCTATACTACATATCTCATATCGAGGATGGATCCTTTGAAGTACATCTTTCAGAAGCCCATGCCCACTAGCAAGCTAGCCAAGTGGCAAATCTTGTTGAGTGAGTTCGACATTGTTTACTTAACTCTGAAAGCGGTCAAGGGACAGGCACTGGCCAACCACCTTGCCGAAAACCCCGTGGATGGAGGATACGAACCCCTGAAAACGTATTTTCCTGATGAAGAGGTATCATTCATAGGAGAAGACATTGCAGAATCTTATGACGGTTGGAGAATGTTCTTCGATGGAGCAGCAAACTTCAAAGGAGTTGGCATAGGAGCAGTCCTAATATCAGAAATCGGTCAGCATTATCCGGTGTCTACCAAACTCAAGTTCCCCTGCACCAACAATATGACCGAGTATGAAGCCTGCATCTTAGGACTCAAAATGGTCATTGACATGAACGTTCAAGAGCTGCTAGTGATTAAAGATTCGGACTTGCTTGTACATCAGGTACGAGGAGAATGGACAACCAAGAACTCCAAGATACTCTCGTATCTACATCACGTACAGGAATTGAGAAAGAGGTTCACGAAGATGGAATTCCAGCATGTTCCCAAAATCCAAAATGAGTTCGTCGATGCATTGGCTACCCTATCATCTATGATAAAACATCCCGACAAGAATTTCATTGATCCCATTCCAGTGAAAATCCATAATCAGCCAGCTTACTGTGCCCATGTCAAAGAGGAAGCAGACGGAAGGCCTTGGTTTCATGATATCAAGGAATATTTGGCAAAAGGAGAGTACCCGGAGCCTGCGAATCCTACTCAAAAGCGCACATTTTAGAGATTTTCCAACAACTTCTTTCATAGCGGAGAAATCTTGTATTGGAGGACTACCGATTTAGGATTATTAAGATGTGTCGACGCAAAGGAAGCATCCAGGCTACTAGAGGAAATTCATGCTGGGACCTGCGGTCCACATATGAACGATTTTGTCTTAGCAAAGAAGATACTTCGAGCTGGTTACTTTTGGATGACTATGGAAACAGACTGCATCCAGTATGTCCTAAAATACCACCACTGTCAGATACATGCCGACATGATAAAGGTACCTCCAAGCGAGCTTAACACAACAAGCTCATCGTGGTAGTTCGCCGCCTAAGGGATGGATGTTATTGGACCAATCGAGCATGTTGCTTCCAACTGGCACAGGTTTATCCTAGTATCCATCGACTATTTCACCAAATGGGTCGAAGCAGCATCTTACAAAGAAGTGACTAAGAAAGTCATGGCAGACTTTGTCCGCGACCACATTGTTTGTCGATTTGGAATTTCAGAGTTAATCATTACTGATAATAGCTCTAACCTCAATAACAACTTGATGAAAGCTATGTGCGAAACCTTCAAGATCAAACACAAAAATCCCACAGCCTACAGACCTTAGATGAATGGAGCTGTAGAAGCCGCCAACAAGAATATCAAGAAGATATTGAGGAAAATGATAGAGAAGCACAGACAGTGGCACGAGAAGTTATAATTTGCTCTACTGGGGTATCGTACCACAGTCCGCACATCAACCGGGGCAACCCCCTATATGCTGGTTACGGTATAGAGGCTGTTATTCCCTCTGAGGTGGAAATTCCTTCCCTAAGGATCATACAAGAAGCTGAGCTCGACGATGCAGAGTGGGTAAAAAGTCGTTATGAGCAACTAGCCCTTATAGACGGAAAGATAATGAATGCAGTCTGCCATGGTCAACTCTATCAGAACAGAATGTCTAGAGCCTTCAACAAAATAGTCAAGCCAAGATAGTTCACACCAGGGTAGCTGGTGTTGAAGAAAATTTTTCCGCATCAAGATGAAGCCAAATGGATGTTCTCTCCCAACTAGCAGGGTCCATACATGGTTCACCGGGTTTTGATAGGAGGATCCCTTATACTAGCAGAAATGGACGGAGAAGTCTGGCCAAAGCCAATCAATTCAGATGCAATCAAGCGTTACTATGTGTAATCTTTATGCTTTCCTTATATGATGTAAATTGAACTACGCCTGACCTGTCTCCCGTTTAAGAGGGGATATGTAGGCAGCCCTATGGGTTCGATTACAATTCAATAAAAATTTCATTTCCCCCACATTTGGAAACTAGGGCAGAATTTTGAGGAGGACCCTCAAAATTTCGAAGTAATTTTAGCCAATCGTCGCACGAGCAGTAGTCAAAAACGTCAACCCATCAAACTGGGCAGAATTTTGAGGAGGATCCCGAGCTACGTCACAGTCATCGGTTCATCTAAAAACTATTTCTAATTTATGTCATACTTTTACAAAATCATGCATGATTATTGTTGAAACTGTTTTGTTTAGCAACGCTACCCCAATGATACAAACGGTATCACCAGATCAAAGTCGAACGAGTTAAGAAAATCCAGCGGGGATACGAACTAACCTCCCTCTTGCAAAACTCACGATTTTTCTTTGGATGCATGCACTAGGATTGCGAAATCATTAAACATACTGTACACCTATGGAAAAAACATTGTTCAAGAATATGACTCTCCAAACTGTTGCACTTGCCAATATTTGCTATCACCACACACCAGTGATGTCCCGTATGTCACAATGCTCCCAGTAATCACAACGCCGCAATCTACTATCAGCTAAGAAAACTCTACTGTCATTTGTTATTTTATTTCTTGCATAAGGTTACTATTCTGCCTTCTTAGACTAAACGCTGTCTCCATCTGCATCTGCATCACATAAGGCTACCATTCTGCCTTCCAATTTGCATAAGGCTACCATTCTGCCTTCCGAGACTAAATGATGTCTTCATCTGCATGGCATAAGGCTACTATTCTGCCTTCTAATTTGCATAAGTCTACCATTATGCCTTCCGAGACTAAACGTTGTCTCCATCTGCATCTGCATTGCATAAGGCTACTATTCTGCCTTCCAATTTGCATAAGTCTACCATTCTGCCTTCCAAGACTAAACGTTGTCTCCATCTGTATCTGCATTGCATAAGGCTACCATTTTGCCTTCCAATTTGCATAAGGCTACCATTCTACCATCTGAGACTAAAAGTTGTCTCCATCTGCATCGTATAAGGCTACCATTATGCCTTCCAATTTTCATAAGGCTACCATTCTGCCTTCCGAGACTAAACGATGTCTCTATCTGCATGGCATAATGCTACCATTTTGTCTTCTAATTTGCATAAGGCTACCATTCTACCTTTCGAGACTAAATGTTATCTCCATCTGCATCTGCATTGCCTAAGGATACCATTCTTCCTTCCAATTTGCATAAGGCTACCATTCTGCCTTCCGAGACTATATGTTGTCTCCATCTGCATCTGCATGGCATAAAGCTACCATTCTGCCTTCCAATTTGCATAAGGCTGCCATTCTACCTTCCGAGACTAAACGTTGTCTCCATCTGCATTTGCATGGCATAAGGCTACCATTCTGCCTTCCGAGGTTAAGCTCTACCTCTATCTGCATTCGCATCTTTGCATAAGGCTATCATTCTGCCTTCCCAGGCTAAGCTCTGCCTCCAATTTTCTTTGAAACTAAGCGCTATCCCAAGCACTATTTATCTCGCTTTTCTTACGGACTAAGCTCTACTCTTCAATTTGCAAGACTAAGCTCTGTCTTGTCCGCATCATACTACTGCATCCTTCATGGGATGAAATATCTCTAACTCGTCCAAAGGCATCATCATTCGGAGGCACCATCTTCATAGCTTGAGAACACCATGTCATGGCCCGAGGATCTCTTTCAATCTTTTACATATCATTATTCAAAGGCGTCATGGTTCGGAGGCACCATCCTCATAGCCCGAGATCATCATTTCATGGCCTGCGAATCCCTTATCATATGCTTCATGTCCCAGGACATCATGGTCTAAGGACATCATCCTCATCGTCCGAAGACAACATTCATGGTCCAACGGGAATTTGCATCATGTTTAAATTTTCGCACAATATATGCTTGTATTGCTTATTTGCAGGTAAGCCGGCCAGCAACGGTTATCCCAGCAGGAGCGATCCCACTCTAGTTCCCTCAGCCATATCAAACCTAACCATTCCCGTAAACCGCCCACTCACCCAGTCCTAGATGTTGCATCCGTTCTTGAAATCGCTTCATCGATATACTCCGCCGATGAATCCGGAACTACATATGGCCTGATTACTGTGAGACCAGGGATATGTAGGCAGCTCAGAAGCCAGGGTGAGGCCTAGCCTCTTCAAACCGTTTCGCTTGGTCAAAATTGGTCATTATTTCTTTATCCGGAAACTCTTTCATTCTTCCCGGGTAAAGAGGGGCAGCTGTTGATACCCAATTTTTTCCTATATATTTTCAATAAGAAAAATACCTTTAAAATAGAATATATATGCATATATAAGCATGTCCAAGGTTTTTATTATTATTATTATTATTTCATAATTTTAAGGTTTTAAATTAATTTATTTTCTCACTTTTTATCCATAAAATACCCAATAATTATTTCCAAAATTATTGTTTTGATAATTCATCTATTGTATTTCTATATTTATGCCAAAATATGGCTAAGATAACTTTTATAATTACATTTAGTATTTTTAAAGCTTAATTGCAATATTAGCCCTTTTAAGATTTAATTATGTTTTATATGCATAAAATTGGATCCTATATTTTTAAATTATTAATTATGTATTATAAATTATTTTAGCATTTTAAATTATTTTTCAGAAATTATCTACTATGTTTTATAAATTAAATAGGGGAAAACTGGCTATTTAAATTATAGCCAAATTTGCTTTCAATTATAGCAAAATCGGACCCAAATTCCCAGCCCAATTTTACAATTAAAAAATCCGACCCACACCCTATTAACCCATACCCAAACCTGGATTC
This sequence comes from Nicotiana tabacum, assembly GCF_000715075.1. Classification (NCBI taxonomy): domain Eukaryota; kingdom Viridiplantae; phylum Streptophyta; class Magnoliopsida; order Solanales; family Solanaceae; genus Nicotiana; species Nicotiana tabacum. The sequence continues at coordinate 90,364,494 of NC_134099.1, read as the reverse complement.
CACCTACCCCATTTAATCTCGACTGTTGATCTCCCAAATCAACGGGAGATCAATGGTCCACGTTATTTCTTTCCTTTTTAATCCAACGACCCCCCAAACCCTACCCCATTCTCTCATTTGCACCGCCCTTGAATCCCTTCCTCTCCAAATTCTCTCTAAGAGCTAACCCTAACCCTAAAATGCCGTCACCGGTGTGAACCCCTCCTACGATGTTTCTATGTCTTCTCCGACCAGACCTAGTCTTTCACACACCATGGCTCTTCGATTTCTTGGATCCTCGAGATTTTCTCAAGGGAACCCCAACTGGTTCTGGTTTGGAACTTTGTTTATCAGCCTGTCTCAGGCCATTTTCCGTTTGTGAGTAAGAACTTCTTGTTCAATTACGGATATATGGGTTATTGACCTATTTTATCATCTCTGCTACTTTTCTGGAAACCCTAGCTTTAAATCCTCCGATTTTTTTAGATTTCTGATGGATCTATGTGTCTTCTAAGGTTCTCACCTATTTTCCTCAAAAGATTTCTCTGATTTCAAATGATTTCCTCATTTTCTAGACTAGGGTTTCAAAACCCTTTTGCAAAAGACAATTTCTTTCTGATTTTTAGCAATTACTTTGTGATTTTTAGCATGTTTAAACATCACTTGAGTCTTTCTTTTTGCTCAATTCATTTTTGTTAAGAAGCCCTAATACTTATGGGTTCGATTTGAAGTTTGTGTCTGTTTGCGATGTGTTTGCATGTCTCTCATGAACATTCTAGGTTTCATGTATGTTTTATATGCTCTTGTTCTTCATGCTCTAATTTATTCTTAGGGTGTCTCTGATTTTATTCAACACATGTTATTTATCGTTTAATAGGTCTGGCTATTTGTTTTATTGATTGTTCACATAATTTATATTGATTTTGTGTAATCTCCTTAGACCTGCGATATCTTTTGTTGTACTGATTTTTCGAATTGCTTCCTTACTTTTGTGATACTTTCCTTAGTTAGTGATTATTCGTTGTGATTTTCAATCTCATTCGTGATTCTTTGAACTAACTTTTAGAATTAAAATTGTACTCTACCCTATTTATGTGCACAAATATGTTGTTAGTTATTTAAAGTGTACTTTCCTTACTTGAAAATATTTTGTACTTCGTCCTTATTACATGTTACATGCTTTTACTACTCCTACTTTGGTAAAATCAGTCTTATAAGTAATTCCTTCCCTATTTGATACAACTTGTACCCGTTTGAACTATGACTCCCTAATTGAAGGGAGTCCGAGTCTTTAATTGATTCTGATTTGTATTATTTCTATAATTGTGGTAAGTCAGTACTTATTACCTTATTTTCCTACCTGTTCTCAAACTATAAATGTTCTACCCTCTCTTTAGCATAGGACATGAACAATTACATTGTTCTGAACTCTCTCTTACACACATACATACTCTCTTGTTTATCTTGCTGTTGACTTGGTACTCAATCGGCTGCAAGCCAAAACTGAGTGATTATATTGTTCTACTGCTCTACTGCTCTACACACTACTGCTCTACTTCCTTTCATTATACTTTTTTTTCACTCCTCACTCTACTCTTATTCTCTCATTTTTACTAGTATGTTTTCAGTTTAACTTACAACACCCAAAACAATATGTCTCTATTTGTATTGCACTTCCTTTTGTTTCTCTTATGTTTATACTTGTGGTTCTGCTGTCTCCCTTGCAATTAGCATGCCTATTTATCCATGTGATTACCCCTTCCCTGTAATTCAGCATGTCTACTGCTTTCTTACATTTTCTATTACTATTCTGCCCTACCCCTAACCCCCAATACATCATAAGCATGACATCTAGTCACTATGTTATTCTAAACCCTTCCCCCTAAGCCTAATGAGTAACTCTGTTTAGCACCCCCTTAATCTAATACTGTTAAGCTCCTGGCATGAACCTTTTGTGATAGGCTATTGCTGTGACTATTCAAGTTCTGTAGTACTTCTATGGTGTTAACCTGTGTGCAAATATGCTTTCACATATGAACTACTTTTCCCCAATTCCTCCTTTCCTTGTCTGTGTTTGAACTATGTATGTTGATTTGGTTTTGAGTTGCTGGTTATCCTGTTTCTTTTCTTCTTCAAACTGGTTTTTCACCAAGGCAAACTCTTCTATTGCTTTCCAAAGCTTATTTCAAACTAATCATTGTCAAAATTGTTTCCAACTCAACTCTTTTAAAGCTATGTCAACCACTCTCACATATACTCTTAGATCACTACGTTCTGCCCCTTTTGTGTGAGCCTTGCCTTGGGACCCTTGAGCTCCCTCTAAACTTGAACACATAAAAGCTGGCCTTTCCACACTGCACTTACTCTATCTTGGCTATGAAATCTAGGCGTGAGCACTGCCTGGGATCCCTTGAAGTCCTTAGAGAACTCTGACACACCCATATATGAGAAAGACTATGGAAAAATCTTGGCAGTTGAGGTGATTTATTACATAACTCAGGGAGGAAGTCCTAATCAGGTGCTGAAAGTCTGGGCATGTTTCAGGCTCTCTATAGTGTAATTTTTTTTTACTTTTCTTATGTAATTCATTTCAGTATTGGTCTGTAATAATTTGTAAACGACTCTGGGGTTGGATAGTGAAAAAGGGTGGGTAATATGCATGCTGTAGTATAATCCAGGGTAGAAATCGTGTTCCTAGGTTTACTTTCTCTATACGCAATAGCAGCCATGTTTAGGTACAAAATGGCAAGCATGCCATGCATTAGATATCATGCTATTTAGGATTTATATGTATTGTTTTCAGCATTTCATCCACACTTAGAAATCCTGCTTTAGGTAAACAACAAAAAAACCGTCACTCCTGCCTATTTTGAAACTGTGCATAACTTGATATGCATTTAGAAATCCTGTTTGAGTTATTATGTGTATACGACGAAAATTAGAAGACTTACTTTCTTGCTATCAAGTCATTTCGAAGGGATGCCTCGAGACCCCGAGGACGTGGAGCCACGGCTGAGTCCCCTCCGTCGAGGCTCATCGAAGCCTGACTCGGAGAAGATGGAGGTCAAGGCCGGAACATAAGGGGAGGCTCCCAAGGCACGCAACTAAGTCTGACTAAGCCGGCCTATCTAGGGCCTATGCTAAAGCGTCGCGTCTAGCCGTCCCATCTCCGTACTTAATAATTAAGGCATGTTGTACTATAGCCGAGTTCCCCTCCTATATAAAGGGAACTCGCACTACCTTGTAAAAGGCTGATGTTGCTCCATTTCTCCACAAGTGCAATAATCTCTCTCTCTCTCTCTCTCTCTCTCTCTCTCTCTCTCTCTCTCTCTCTCTCTCTTTACTCACACGTTCTTATTGGCTCGAGGCACGTAACAGGTCGACGAAGCCTCGAACACCGATGGGAGCATACAATATATCGACCGACATGAAGCCCAAAAACCCCCGGATCGAGAAGCACAGGAAGTGAGTCTTCATGATATTTTAAAATGTTGTAGGCACAACATTTGGCTGTCGCTCAGCTGCAGAGCCACCCGGAGACTCCCAGCACAGTAGCGCCGGAAACAGCTCCCCACGCCAAATGAATACCTAAGAGATTGAGCAACAACAGATCGGTGACCGACCTTGCCATAGCGAAGATGCTTGGGGATCTCTCCAAGAGGATTGAGTCAGGTTCGTAGAAGTTCATACAATAGTTGCCCCGAGGAAGTGGTCCTGGGACCCGTTTCACGGAAATCTGGAACGCTGGAATCCCTAAGTACGACAGGACCTCAGATCCCGATGAGCGCACCACTGCTTACACGTGCACGGGAAAAGGCAGCGACCTTCAAGATAATGAGTTCGAGCCCGACTCATTGAAGAAGTTCGGGGAAACACTCTCAAAAGGAACCATGATGTGGCACTATAGCCTAGCGCCTGACCTCACAAACTCGCTTACTGTACCAACAGATTCCTCCGCAGGGGCGCATGCCGAAGCCATCGAAGCAACAACGGGAGAGCCCGACACATCTGAGGCCAAAATAATAGAGAATGAAATGCCACAGGAAGTCGTGCCTCGTTACCTAATAGAACGAACAAGATCACCCTAGGTTTCAGATGATTGGGCAACACAGGCCTTCGCCCGAAGCCTAAACGAACCATGCCCGACAACTTTAGGGCATTTCAAATAAAGCTTGATCAGATACCCAATCGAGATCTGGTCGGGTGCCCGTACCTGGCACTAACCACGAATCAGGGTCGTGGACGACCATCCGGAAGCCTCCTCGGGCTCGGTGTACCCAAGCAGGCTCCCGACAAAGAAACTAATGCCAAACAGGTGGAGGTACCACCCATGTGCCGCGGATAGGAGGAACGCCACAAGATGCAACCTACCTCGCAACGATCGGGAATAGCTCGAGGGAAACATCCTCGAGGAATCTTTAATAGAACCAGATCCGAGAAGGCACGACCGACAGGGGGATCCCGCCCCGTAGAGTACGATTTCAGCATTGCTATACCAAATATCGTGATCACCATAAGAGAAACCAGGGATGCCGAACGACTCAGGCTTATTCAACCAAGACCCCTTCAAAGGAACCGCAACCTGGCGCAGGAACCGCAGAGCGCGCGCGACCACAGGGTCGAAAACGGTCACCAGCTCAGGAGGAAAACAACTGTGCAACTCAATAATGTGACCACCTAATTTTTGATAATATTTAATTGTTTTTATCACTTCTTCTATGTAAATAATTTAGGGGTTTTAACATACAATTTTTAGCTTTGTTACACTTTTTATTATAGGGTAAAAATACAAAATTTAAAAGGTGAGTTATTACTATTAATATTATTTTATTTTTATTTTTATTTGTAAAAGAATAAAATAAATTCCGAAAAAATATTAATTTTTTCAATTTTCGGGAGTGATTTAAAAAATAAGAAAAAGGGATGTATTTAATAAAAAAATAAATAAAAGTAAAAGTAGGTGGAATTCTCTTTTAAAAAGTAAAAGAAAGTAGAAAATTAAAAAAATAAAAGTAAAGTTTTGTGGAAATTTTAAAAAAATAAAAAGTAAAAGAAAGTTGGAATTAAAACACAAATATAAAGGTATCTGAAAATTAAAAAAAATTTAAAGTAAAAGAAAGTAGCATTTTTAAAAGAAAAGCAAAAGAAAGTGGATTGTTTTTTAAGAAAAGTTAAATAAAGTGGAATTCTCTTTTAAAAAGTAAAAAAGTGAGATTTTAAATAAGATAAAAGTAATTAAGTTGGAATTTAAAAAAATAAAAGTAAAGAAAGGTGAGATTTCTTTTTATAAAAAACTAAAAGCAATTTGTAAGTGGGATTTCTTTTAATTAAAAAATAATAAAATAATAAAATATTTTTTTAAAATATCTGAAAAATCTCGAAAATTTTGCTATAAATAGGAGGAAAAAAGGAGAGAGGAGAAAAAAAAAGAAGGGGGTGGAGAGAGCGGTATACACTCTGGATACACTGGATATACAAGGGCAGAATTCATTTTGGAGAGAGTAAAAAAGATAGAACCAAATTTTCTGAAATATTGAGAGCGGAAGAACACAAGAGAGAGTTCAAAGCTAGAAAGAGAAAACAAAGAGAGATTTACGGACTATTTTTTTCCTCCATTTTTACTTGTTTTCTCCGTGTTGCTGGGATTTCTGGATTGAGGTGTTGAAGCTACTGTGTTAGGCTTTCTGTTGCTGTATTTTGCTGTTTGTTGTTGCTGATTGCTTACCCCATTTTTCTGTTCTACATACCAGGTACATGTCCTGAAACTCGATGTATGAAAATATCCAGTTGAAAATGAATGAAGTGGAGGCCTATTGTTGATTTACTGCTTTCATTATACTGTAATAACCGTACTGATGGACTGTTAATTATAAGTTTGTGCATTTGAACCGTTAAGTGTGTGTTAGATATTTAGAAATGCATATGAGTTTAGTTGAGTATTCGTTGTAATAATTCCATGCTGGACTAACAGAATAGTTTCTATTAGTTTAGTTAATTTCCGGTTTTCCTAGATCTGTATAAATGGTATTTTCAAGTTGTGATTAATTAGGCTATAGACTTTTAAAGTAGTGTGATACTTCTTCTAATAATGGGAGCTTTATATTTAGTAGTGATGATGTGAGTTAATCTATAATTCTGAGTTTGAGTGGTTGTGTGTGGGTTCGAAATCAGTAAGTTAAAAGTAGATATAAGATTTGTAATTCGTAAGGTTAATTTAGGCAATCCATTTTCGTCCAGCATCCTTAATTCTCGAGTTTCAATTCTCATATGTGGTCACGTTAGTGTTTAATCAAAGTTCATGAGTCAGCATTTTAATAAAAATGAGTCATAGTAGGGAATTTGAAATTTGAACTAGTATGCACCATGTTTGAAATTGTGATCATATGCAGTTTACGTGGGTCATGAAATCTGAAATCAGTTGCTTTTCCAACTCATGTTTAATGTTGCATTGAATTTATTTTACTGGCTAGTTAATTTTAGTAGTAGATTCATCATATTTGTGTTCTTAATTAAATTGAAATTCCATTTAGTGTAAAAGACAAGACTTAACAGGCTAGTCCCTAAACGTTTGGGCCTCAGGATAATTGATGCATGGCCCAAGCCAGTTTTGGCCTCTTACTCATTTAGGCCTGGGTCAAGGTCTATTTTGGCCGATTTTATGGTGTATATCTGGTTTTAAATTCCCTCTGTTGGGCTCACATCGGAGCCCAATGGTCGGATGTTGGTGCAAAAATATTACTTAGTTTGCATCAGTCTAGTAACAAATTAATTAGGGCCTTTCTTTTATTTTAGAGACAAATTAAGTAGAAAACTATAGATTGCTCTAGGTTTGCACTTTAAAATAATAAAACGGGATGAGCCTCGCTAAACAAAACACATAAATTGAGGGGCCCTCGATAATTGTATATATTAAAATACTTAGATTTCGGGACGGGCCGTTTAGCGAATTTCACGGCCTTCCCCAAAATAATAATGCGTTAGTCTCTTTAGGCGCGTATTTTAATAACATTACCTCCCTAAACTCGGGTGCGCATTTATGTGACCCAAATCCAAATCCCAACGATGTTAAAGTATGTCCAAAAACCACGGGGGCATTTATGTGACGTGGTTCAAGACTTGTTTTAATGACGTTGCAATTTTCGTTAAAAATGAATAAAAGCGGTTAAGGTTAAAATTTGCACATAGGTTCATAATTGTTAAAAATCACATAATTTAAGCCAAATATAACAGTTGAGCGACCGTGCTAGAACCACGGAACTCGGGAATGCCTAACACCTTCTCCCGGGTTAATAGAATTCGTTACTCAGATTTCTGGTTCGTGGACTGTAATACAGAGTCAATCTTTTCCTGGATTCGGGATTCAACCGGTGACTTGGGACACCATAAATCTCCCAAGTGGCGACTCTAAATCTTTAATAATAAATCCCATTTCGATTGTCCTTTAATTGAAAAAACTCCCTTATGCCCCTGCGGGTGTAGGTAAAAAGGAGGTGTGACAGCTCAGGCGACTCTACTGGGGATCGAACCCAGAATCTCTGGTTCAGGGTTCAAGAATTCGAGCTTAGAATAATTGTTATATTTGGCTTTATTTATTGTCTGGTTTTATTTACATGGTTTGGCCTAATGTGCTAAATGTTGCTTTTACCGCTTTGATATTTGGTTAGACTGTATATAAATTTTTACGAAACCCTCCTCTCTCTGAGTCTTCTAAATCATCTGGGAAGTGTGCACTTCGTGTGACTTCTTTTATGTTAGAGTCATATCCCAATTTTAGAACGAGGTTCGGACAAGTTGTAAAGCTGGTGAAGCTTCTGTATTCTCGGTACGCTGACCCCCCCCTCGGCTCGAGTTGTCCGCTCGGGTAAGCCAAGTCTAGAACAAACAAACCCAGGTTTTTAAACCTAGTATAACAATACCTCATGCCGGATCCATAGTAGGAACACTTATTTGCATTATGTGCATTTTGACTTTGGGGACTCAACATAGGGGTTGGGTCCGTCTAGGACAGGTGTACCCAAAATAACAGACCATCTTGATGCATCCTATGTGCTACATGTTGCATTTCTTCGAGGGTAAAAGGGTCATTTGGCAGACTAATGATAGTTGAGGGCAAATAAAAAAAATGAAAAAAAAAGAAAAGAAAAAAAAAGAGAGGGTGAAGTGTGAAGATAAAGCGAGTGGGGCCTAATTATGTATTCTGTTACATTTTGATAAGAGAAAAGAAAAAAAAAGAGCTTGGAAAATTTAAAAGATTTTTATACTTTTTCATCATTTTTCAAAAATCAAAAATCAAAAAAAGGGAAAAAGAAAAAAAAGAGTTTACATGTTTCATCATTTTTTCAAAAAAAAAAAAGAGAAAGAAAAAAAAACATATTTTCTCGAAATTAGTTGTTATTTTTACTTCTCGCCTGTATCCTATCAGCCCGAATTACGCGAACCAGATTCTCGTCTCTCGGGGCGGGATACGTATGCAACCCACATAGGGTCCGGTCTTACTAGTAAATCTTAGGTTCTTGTCTTTGCGGGGTCTTAGCCAAATTTTGCACTTCTAGCCACCTTTTGGCCAAATAAGCCATTTTGCAAAAATAGCCTCAATCATGTCTTGCATGTGTCCAGTAGGGAGTGTTATTGTCTCACATAGTGTTGGTTTAAATTTTTCTCATACAGGTGTGGATTTATTTACCGGAGTTTGAGCATGACAGACACCCCGTGACCATCCAGTCAGGATCGCTCAATCAGGAGTTGCTTAAGGAGATTTGTTTTATTTTTATGTTTTGAGTCCGTTCTTCATTTTATGTCTGTCTTTTACTTTCTAGTTTTGTACAATAATGTCAAGTCTTTTGTTATTGTATTTTCCTCTTTATATTTGAAAAACATGTGTTGTAACTCAAAAATCCAGAACAAAGAGATATTGCATTTTATATTTCCGTTATAAGTTTTCTTTACATTACTAATTCTAGAAATGGGAAAAAGAAAAAATTTTGAGGTTGTTTTTCCTTTAGGCAATCAATATCTAGGACTTAAAAGGAATTGTTTTTATGTTTCCTTTAAGTATATTAGGACCAAAATTCCAAAACAAAAAGAGAATTTTCTTTTAGTACTTCTTTAAAAGCTTTATTTAAGGTGTTAATTCAAAATCTAAAAAGATTTTCTTTTGAGAATTTTCTTTGGGAAATTAGTGAAAAATGAAAAAAAAAATTATTATGATATTGTACATAGAAGAGAAAAAAAGACAACATACTTCACCTTTGATTTATTTTCGGAGTTTCTCTTTTAGGCAATCAAAATTGAAATCAAATTTTTTTTTTGCTTGTTTCGAATCTTGCGTCAAGATATCAAATGAAAATTCAAAATATTTTTCTGTGGTTTATTCTTTAGATTTTCTTCCTAAGAAAAAGAATCAAAAATAAAATAAAATATTTTTCTCTTCTACGATTTTCCCTTAATAATTCCCATAGAGTATTTGTTTCCAAAAGAGAGAAAAAATATGTGTTCGTTAAGCTTGAGTTTGGAATAGGTTATAGAACATTCAGTTTAGAAAATTTATATTCTTTTAGTTCTTTTTCTCATCAGAGTAGTCATTAAGGTAATAAAAATGTCAGTTTGTTTACTTTATTCCCGATCTTCCAGAACTACGCAAAGATCTGATTCATGCGGCGTCATGATACGTAGGCAACCTACATAGGGTTCGATCGAATCATTTTATTTTTTTAAAAAAGAAAAAAAAAAGAAGGAAAAAAGGGGAAAAAAGAAAAGAAAAAAGAGTGAAATTATGGGACGTGAGAAATGAGATGAAAGAAAAGAGTGATAATTAAAAAAAAAGGAAGGAAAATGATCAAGCAAGTGCTAGAAAAGCAAAGAAAAGGGAGGTTGAAATGAACAAATTGGGATGATGCCAAGTGACCTTATGACCCTCGAAGTCATTCTTGAACCGTTAATTGTGGCTAGGTGCATTGCACGCAATATGATATTTTGTTGTTAAACGCCCTAACGCTAACGTGATGGCCTCATTTTGTTATATTCATAGCATAAGGGTGGTTGGTTTGTAGTTTTTAAAGTGGTAACTCTTCTCTACAACACAAAGTCAAAAGACAATGGCAGACAACAACAGAACTGAGTTGGTTGATATCGGTGCCCGAAAGTAGTTGGTTGAACAGGACAATGGGTTGGTTGAAGAGGTAGAGATGTTAAGACAACACATGGCGGACATGTATCAGGCTTGGATGACTAGGAAGGCACCACCCCCGCCACCACCTAGCTTCCTAGATGTTGCCCTTACCCTAACTTCGGACACAATGCCAGATGATCCTCCATACTCTCCAGATCTACCCGCTTATCACAACTTTCCCAACCACTCTAGTAGCTCCATCACTCGTCCTCCAACTATCTTTTCCCAAAAGTGCCCTCCTGTCATATTCAATATTCCCAACAATGAATATCCACTCAAAGCTCATGACAAAAACTACCCCGTAGAGGTTGCCTACAAGGTTCCTAACTCATACGAGAAGAGCCCTTGGGATAAGCTTCATGTTGAAAATGAAAGGTTCACAGGAAGAAAAGGGAAAGAAGGGATACCTAGGAGGCTGAAAGGCATAGAAAAATCCTTGAAGAAAAAACAAGGAAGGGAAGACCAGGGTAGCATGGCTTACAAAGAACTGTCTGTGTCCCCTGACGTTCGCCTGCCCGCGGGGTTCAAAGTGCCAAAATTTAACTTGTATGATGTGTGTGGAGATCCGGTAGCCCACCTGAGGGTCTATTGCAGTGAAATGAGAAGCGTTGAAGAGAAAGATGTCCTGTTGAGGGCATATTTCAGTAAAAGCCTAACTGGGGCAGCTTTGGACTAGCATATTCGTCAAGATGTTGGTAAGTGGCCTACATTGAGAGACATGGCTCAAGATTTTGTTCGATACTTTCAGTACAGATCAAGCATTACCCCAGACCGCTCCTCCCTATATATAATGGAAAAGAAGTCGGAGGAAAGCTTTAGAGAGTTTGGGCTCAGATGGAGGGAACAGGCTTCTCGAGTCAATACCTCGATAGGTGAAGAAGAAATGGTTGAGCTTTTCCTACGAGCCCAAGGGCCCACCTACTTCAGTCATTTGATCCCGGCCTTGGGAAAGCCTTTCAAAGATGTGTTAAAAATGGGGGAGCTAGTAGAAGAGGGAATCAAGTCAGGCAAAATCATGAGTTGTTCGAAAGACATTCAGAACATCCCAGTAAGCTTGGGTGGAAGAAAGAGAAACAGAAAAGATGATCCGATGGGCTTTCCCGGTCAACACTTCCAGCCTCGACATCGTCCGCATGGATATCCTGATGCACCTGGTGATCATCCCCAATGCCACTTCTCTCCACGGAACTCCCAAAATCATACATCACTCTCTCAGTACCCAGCTCCACAAAATGCCTATCCACCCATACGAGCCTATCGAAAACCCCCTAGATCAGGTTTCTGGCCCAATCAAGCATTTAAGAATGAGAGGTTGCTGAAAGAAGAAAAGGCTTTCACCCCATTGGGAGTGTCATACGCTAGTTTGTTCCAAAAGTTGAAGCAATTGGACATGTTGAAGCCGATCCAGATAAAAATGCTGAACCCCCTGTCAAAGAAGTTTGATTTTTCTCAAAGGTGCGCATATTGCTCAGATGCCCCGGGACATGACATAGAAAAGTGTTGGAATCTAAAAAATGCGATTCAGAAGCTTATTGATGCAGGCAACTTTGTCATGCAAAATCCAGATGCAGCAGACACCAGCCAAAGTCCATCGCCTGTGCATAATGAGACGCATATGGTGGGTATGATTTATTTTGAAAAGGAATGTGAGAATTCTTCTGGGAGCCTCGGAGGTTCACATGCTACTAAGCTTTCAGCGCTGTTAGAGGTTGATCTTAAGAACGAGCCGGCAGAAGGAACCCAAAAGCAATTTGTTAAGAACAATGTGATGAAGACGTGTGAAGTTCCTAGTATTGTTGGTGCAGAAGTCAGTGGCTAAGATGTTGAGTTTGAGGATTGGAAAGATGATCTTTTCTTGGTGAGCCAGGGAGGAGCTTTGGTGGCTTAGTTTGTTGTCATTTCTGTTGTCCGGATTATTTCAGGGTTGTAATCCGGATATTGTCTTGTGACTCAAACCCTTCTATCCTTTTATTTTGTCTAGTTCCTTTAGTCGTAATATCTCATTTAGTGCTGTCTAGGTTTGTTCCAAGGTTGTATCCCAGTTTGTTTTACTTGTTTTGTTATTCGAACCGTTTCACCGTCTGTCTAATGCAATGTCCTGTCTTTTGTTATTTCCAGTCGTTTTCTTTGTTTAGTTCTTTTCTAGCCTTTCATTTTGTCTTTTCTCTAATGCTGGTTCTAGTGACATGACATGCATGCAAAATTCTAGGCCTGGTCTTAAAGTCAGTTTAGTTATGAAACAATGGAACAATTTTGAAGATGATAGGGACATTTGAGGGAAATAAGTAAAGGCATTTTGAGATCACTTCCAGCCCGAATTGTGTGAAACTGGGGCAGGTAAAATGTAAAGAAAACCCTACTAAAATGCATCATGCCGCATCGGGTTGAAGCTAAAGGCAAGTTTGCCCAAATTGACAGGAGTTGTTCGTGGTAATGAGGGTGAGAGTGTTGTCCAATGGTGCTTTATATTTAACAGATGTAGAAGGCGAATGTGTAGATATGGTTATCAAGACTGGTACAATCAAAAGATGTTACGATTGTTTTCCTTGGTTTGTTTAATTGTGTTGTTTGTACTTGGCATATTTTGAAGATTGGAATGACGATGGCATTTTGTTTCGCTATCTAAACACCTTATCCTTCGTTACCCCTTTGAACCTCATTTATTTTTTTTTCATACCCCTCTTTCGGAATCAGTAGCAAAGATCAGAAGCACAAGCGTGAAAGATAAGTAAAGGAAAAGGAGAAAAGAATAGAACGAAAAGGGAGAGAAGAAAAATGAAAATTGAACAAAAAAAGAAGAGAAAAGAAGAAAAAGAAAAAACAAAGAGGAAAAAGAAAAAAGAAAAAAACAACAAAACAACAAAAAAAAAGGAAGAAAGAAAAGAAAAGAGAAAAGAAAAATCACAACAACGGAGCAATTCCTATGACATGAACTACGTTCGACCTGATTTCTTTTAAGGATACGTAGGCAGCCTCACGGTTCGGTCTCATCAAAATAAAAATTCAAAAGTCCCCAAGCAAAGAAACTGGGGCAGAAGTGGTGGTTGTGGTAAGAAATGTGATTCCAAAAGTTGTAATTTTAAACTCATGTCGAACTGTTTTGAGCCTTTGATACCCTTTCTTTCTAACCCCATCCAAAATCCCACATTACAGTCCAAATAAAGACCTTCCGATCAGTCTTCGAGAGATGCCAAGTCGAGCAAATAGAGGTGATTCATATCAGGGTAACACTCTGGTCCAAGCAGGAAAAGTAATGAAATGAGAGAGTCTTATCGGTGAAAACCCTCACAGGCACCGTAAGGCTATGAGAGTTGAGAGAAATAAAAATGAGAGAGTCTTATTGATGAAAACCTTCATGGGCACCTTGAGGCGACGAAAGTTGATAGAAAGAATCAAATGAGAGAGGCTTGATGGTGAAAACCCTTTGGGCACTACAAGTCGAATAAGGATTGTAAATCAGATTGGATAATCGGAGCATTGAAGCCCAGTTTCACGGCTTAAAGGGTACAAAAATAGTTGAACATCAGACTTGCTTGACAGAATAGGCCACAGGTGCATGTCATGGTCGTTAGAGTTGGTATCCAATCTGATAGGTTTCTTATTTGTAGTTTTCTTGTTAGGAATCATCTCTTTCCCTTGTCCTTTACTCTGTTTCTTTTGTCGTGTTTACTTCCTTTTTCTGAGTCTGTTTGGTCGAAACAAGTGAGAAATGACTTCAAAATTTGCCACCAGCATTCCAAGTGCACAAAATGAGATCTGGCTAGCACATCAAAGCATCATAAGTCAGTAAAGAACAACAAGCGCACTGAACTGGTAACAATCAACTTGCTTTGGGATCCTTGTGAAATACAAAGCTTTGGTACATATCAATCCATAGACAATGCAACAAATAGAGGGTGTTAGGTGAACGGATCAAATGTATCTTCTGTGTTAAGATTGACAAAAGTGGTTAACTAGTGGCAAGCGAGGTCTTCCAAGCAGAAATCAAAGTTATCATGGCAAGCGAGGGAGCAGTAGACCTCAAGGCTAAGGCTAGTGGTTTAAGTCAAGGAAGAACAGCATATACACTGAGTTGGTAACAATCAACATGCGTTGGGATCCATGTGAAATACAAAAAAAGGGTGGTAAACCAGTGAAAATCAAGATCTTCCATGCAGAAATCAAAGCTATCATGGCAAGTGATGGAGCAATAGACCTCAAGACCAAGGCTAGTGATTTAAATCAGGAAAGAGCAGTGTGTACATTAAAGTTGGTAATAATCAATATACCGTGGGGATCATATGAAACACAAAGGTTTGGTAGATGCCGGTTCATGAGCAATGCAACAGATAGAAGGTATTGGGTCTGAACGGATCAGAGGTATTTTCTGTGATAAGGGTGACATAGAAAGTGGTCAGTCAATAAACAGGCAAGGTCTTTCAAGTTGAAACCAAAGTTATCATGGGAAGTGAAGGAGCAATCGCCTTCAAAGTCAATGCCACAAATCAACCACCATATTTATAAACTCACAAGTTTTCTTTGTTTGAAACAGGGACAAATATTGTGTCCAAATCAAAGCTTGGAATATTGAATTTTTTTCAAATGTCATGCCCAAATTTTGTCAGCACAAAGGCGGTTTGAGAAGGGGAAAGGAAAATTTGTTGGATTTGTAGGAACCCTCCATGAGGAAAAGCATGGTTCAGAGGCAAGGAATTTTGTTCGTCATGCAGAGATCCTCCAGAAAGAAAGCATGGCTCAGGTAAGTTCATTCTCGGCTCTTCAGGACCCTCCTGGATAATGGGATTTAGTTTTAAGTGTTAAGGACCCTCTTGGACAATGGGATTTAGTTCTAAGACCTTCATAGAAAATAAGATTTAGCGTAAGTTTTACCTTTAGGAAATATGATTTAGCTTTGAAGTTGTCACTCTTAAGGTGAGATTTAATTTGAAATTTTCAGGACCCTCCTGGAAAATGGGACCTAGTTTAAAAAACAAAACAATCATAAATAGAAAAATCTAGCATAAATGTACCCCAAAGGAATATAAGTTGGTTTCAAAGATTGCATGTTTAAGATAGGATTCAATTAGGAGTTTTCAGGACCCTCCTGAATAATGGGACCTAGCTTTAAGATTTCCATTAGATAACAAGATTTAGCATAAGACATACCTTCAGTAGATATAATTCAGCTTTAAAATTGTCGTTTGATTAAGAGTTGTCAGGACCTTCCTGGATAATGGTGAATAGTTTAAGACCGACCCTTTTAGATAACAAGATTTAGTGGAAGTAACACCTTTAGAAGATACAACTTAGATTTAAAATTATCGTTTAGTTAAGGGTTGTCAGGACCCTCCTGGATAATGGGGAGTAGTTTAAGACCCTCTTAGATAACAAGATTTAGCGGAAGTCATACCTTTAAAAGATATAGCTTAGATTTAAAATTGTCGATTAGTTAAGAGTTGTCCGGACCCCCCTGGATAATGGGACATAGCTTTCAAATTCTTAGTAATATTTGGTAATATGATTCAGTTTAACACTCACATATGCGCCCAACTACCAAACTGGAGCAGAAAATTTTCTTTGTTTTGTCACATATGCGCCCAGCTACCAAACTAGGGCAGAAAATTTTCTTTGTTTGGTCTATTTGTGTTGAAATCAGGGACCCGCTTGGAGAACAGGGAGAAACAAGTCAATTTTCAGCAATCAGGCGCCCACCTGGAGAGCAAGGGAATACAATTCAAGTTTTGGCAATCAGGCGCCCACCTGGAGAGCAAGGGAATACAATTCAAGTTTTGGCAATCAGGCGTCCACCTGGAGAACAAGGAGTAACAGTTCAAGTTAGTAGTCAGGAGCCCGCCTGGAGAGCAGGGAATACATTCAAGTTCAGCAGTCAGGAGCCCGCCTGGAGAACAAAGAAGTACAATTCAAGTTTTAGTTTTCAAGTTCTTATTGATATTTGGTAATGTGATTCGTTTTACACTTACATATGTTCCCAGATACCCAAACTGGGGCAGAAAAATTTCCTTTGTTTTCGTCTATTTTGGTTGAATTCAGGAGCCCGCCTGAAGAGCAGGGAATACATTTCAAGTTAGCAGTCAGGAGCCTGCCTGAAGAGCAAGGAATACATTTCAAGTCTAGCAATCAGGTACCCGCTAGGAGAACAGGGAGAAGCAGTTCAAGTTTAGCAGTCAGGAGCCCTCCTGGAGAGCAGGGAATACATTTCAGTCTTTATATTTTTCAAGTTTTGAAGTTGGGAGCCCGCCCATATAATAGAGGAATACATTGAAGTTTGAAGTCAGTAAAGCGGAGGGTTACAACAAAAATCCACAGCATAAATCAGAAGGAAGACCACAAGTCGAGCCAGAAGTAAAGAAACAGCGTAGGAAGAACAAATCAACAAGGCAACATCAGTCACAAGATCAAGTTTGAAAATAAATCTTTGTAAAACATAGATTATAGCTTAGTCTAGCTTCTTCATTTTTGTCATGGTATAATAAGGAGGTTAGTAGGCAGTATCTGCAGCAGCAACAGCAGTAACAGTAAAACCGCAGCTTCATGGTAGTCCCAGCTACCAAAATTCTTGAACTACACGCAACCTGATTCCCCTATAATGGGATATGTAGGCTGTCCAAAACCAAAACTCGGTTGCACCCTTTCTCTTTTCTCTTATCCTTATTTTTTCCCTTTTGAATAAAAATATGTTCAAAAATTAGTCACCTTGCTCACCTTATCTTTGCTTGAAAACTCTTCATGTTTCCAAACAAAGAGGGGCAGCTGTGACCACCTAATTTTCGATAATATTTAATTTTTTTATCACTTCTTCTATGTAAATATTTTAGGGGTTTTAACCTACAATTTTTATCTTTGTTACACTTTTTATTATAGGGTAAAAATACAAAATTTAAAAGGTGAATTATTACTATTAATATTATTTTATTTATTTTTTATTTGTAAAATAATAAAAAAAATTATGAAAAAATATTAATTTTTTTAATTTTCGGGAGTGATTTAAAAAATAAGAAAAAGGGAAGTATTGAATAAAAAAATAAATAAAAGTAAAAGTAGGTGGAATTCTCTTTTAAAAAGTAAAAGAAAGTTAGAATTAAAACACAAATATAAAGGTATCTGAAAATTAAAAAAAATCTAAAGTAAAAGAAAGTAGCATTTTTAAAAGAAAAGCAAAAGAAAGTGGATTGTTTTTTAAGAAAAGTTAAATAAAGTGGAATTCTCTTTTAAAAAATAAAAAAAGTGAGATTTTAAATAAGATAAAAGTAATTAAAGTTGGAATTAAAAAAATAAAAGTAAAGAAAGGTGGGATTTATTTTTATAAAAAACTAAAAGCAATTTGTAAGTGGGATTTCTTTTAATTAAAAATAATAAAATAATAAAATATTTTTTAAAAAAATCTGAAAAATCTAGAAAATTTTGCTATAAATAGGAGGGGAAAAAAAGGAGAGAGGAGAAGAAAAAAAGAAGGGGGCGGAGAGAGCGGTATACACTCGATATACACTCTGGATACACTGGATCTACAGGGGCAGAATTCATTTTGGAGAGAGTAAAAAAGATAGAACCAAATTTTCTGAAATATTGAGAGCGGAAGAATACCAGAGAGAGTTCAAAGCTAGAAAGAGAAAACAAAGAGAGATTTTCGGACTATTTGTTTTCTCCATTTTTACTGGTTTTCTCCGTGTTGCTGGGATTTCTGGATTGAGGTGTTAAAGCTACTGTGTTGGGCTTTCTACTGTTGTATTTTGCTGTTTGCTGTTGTTGATTGCTTACCCCATTTTTCTGTTCTACATACCAGGTACATGTCCTGAAACTCGATGTATGAAAATATCCAGTTGAAAATGAATGAAGTGGAGGCCTATTGTTGATTTACTGCTTTTATTATACTGTAATAATCGTACTGATGGACTGTTAATTATAAGTTTGTGCATTTGAACCGTTAAGTGTGTGTTAGATATTTAGAAATGCATATGAGTTTAGTTGAGTATTCGTTGTAATAATTTCATGCTGGACTAACAGAATAGTTTCTATTAGTTTAGTTAATTTCCGGTTTTCCTAGATCTGTATAAATGGTATTTTCAAGTTGTGATTAATTAGGCTATAGACTTTTAAAGTAGTGTGATACTTCTTCTAATAATGGGAGCTTTATATTTAGTAGTGATGATGTGAGTTAATCTATAATTCTGAGTTTGAGTGGTTGTGTGTGGGTTCGAAATCAGTAAGTTAAAAGTAGATATAAGATTTGTAATTCGTAAGGTTAATTTAGGCAATCCATTTTCGTCCAGCATCCTTAATTCTCGAGTTTCAATTCTCATATGTGGTCACGTTAGTGTTTAATCAAAGTTCATGAGTCAGCATTTTAATAAAAATGAGTCATAGTAGGGAATTTGAAATTTGAACTAGTATGCACCATGTTTGAAATTGTGATCATATGCAGTTTACGTGGGTCATGAAATCTGAAATCAGTTGCTTTCCAACTCATGTTTAATGTTGCATTGAATTTATTTTACTGGCTAGTTAATTTTAGTAGTAGATTCATCAGATTTGTGTTCTTAATTAAATTGAAATTCCATTTAGTGTAAAAGACAGGACTTAACAGGCTAGTCCCTAAACGTTTGGGCCTCAGGATAATTGATGCATGGCCCAAGCCAATTTTGGCCTCTTACTCATTTAGGCCTGGGTCAAGGTCTATTTTGGCCGATTTTATGGTGTATATCTGGTTTTAAATTCCCTCTGTTGGGCTCACATCGGAGCCCAATGGTCGGATGTTGGTGCAAAAATATTACTTAGTTTGCATCAGTCCTGTAACAAATTAATTAGGGCCTTTCTTTTATTTTAGAGACAAATTAAGTAGAAAACTATAGATTGCTCTAGGTTTACACTTTAAAATAATAAAACGGGATGAGCCTCGCTAAACAAAACACATAAATTGTGGGGCCCTCGATAATTGTATATATTAAAATACTTAGATTTCGGGACGGGCCGTTTAGCGAATTTCACAGCCTTCCCCAAAATAATAATGCGTTAGTCTCTTTAGGCGCGTATTTTAATAACATTACCTCCCTAAACTCGGGTGCGCATTTATGTGACCCAAATCCAAATCCCAACGACGTTAAAGTATGTCCAAAAACCACGGGGGCATTTATGTGACCATGTTCAAGACTTGTTTTAATGACGTTGCAATTTTCTTTAAAAATGAATAATACATAGGTTCATAATTTTTAAAAATCAGATAATTTAAGCCAAATATAACAGTTGAGCGACCGTGCTAGAACCACGAAACTCGGGAATGCCTAACACCTTCTCCCGGGTTAACAGAATTCCTTACTCAGATTTCTGGTTCGCGGACTGTAATACAGAGTCAATCTTTTCCTCGATTCGGGATTCAACCGGTGACTTGGGACACCATAAATCTCCCAAGTGGTGAATCTAAATCTTTAATAATAAATCCCGTTTCGATTGTCCTTTAATTGGAAAAACTCCCTTATGCCCCTGCGGGTGTAGGTAAAAAGAAGGTGTGACAAATAAAAATTACCGTCGAGCATTGTCGAGCGGTCAGGCTCGAATTCAGCCACAAGGGAGGAAGGCAACCAGGCAGAATGAAGCAAATAAGCCTCGACATATTGCCACGACAGCGGAGAAGTGGCAACACCCTCCAAGGACTCATAAAAATGAAAACTAAAAATGCTTGTTACTAGGAAAAGACGGTTCTGGGATACATCCTGGAGGACGCCCTTACATCCAGCAAAAAAGGCACTTAGACTTCGCCTTGGCCTCACACTAACGCATTAGTAATCCTCTCCCTCATTTGATCTACTTCAAATAAAACATGTGTTCATGAATTCAGGTGGTTCGATCAAGCATACCAATGATATCAGACCAAAGTCAACGGGGCGGTTTGGACTAACGAACCAAATCGCACCTGCATCTCGAATCATTGGCGGATTCCAAACGACGATCACCACAAAGACCATTCTCTTGATATAGCCCGTCTAAGCTCGGGCTGGGATGCCGAGCTCTATACCATCAAAGAAGGCGCAAGGCACGAACGTCTTATTCAGACGGCTACCGGCACACTGCCCGAAGACAGCGTCGACCCCACTTTTCCAAAAGGATGAAATCCCATGCAAGGAGAAGGATTAAAATAGTTGACAGGGAGCAATACGCGACGAGGGGAGATTCGTCACCATATGACGCATCGCCGACGTCAATACATCCTCCCTCGAAAGGGTCAAAGGGAACATACCAAATCTCGAAACGTCGCCTACACATCCTGTGGTAAGGAAGAGCTGTTTCACTCCTTTAATTATTCACTAACCTGTATGCAGACAATCGACCGGGACATTTGGAAGTTCTAACTCCACCCGGGGATCCCAAGACCTTAATAGGGCCCAACGCGCTCTTTCCCCTCAATAGGACTTCTGGCCCAAACAGGGTCTCGCTAGCAAGATTATTAGCGGAGAAACGTACCCCCAAAGGAGGATACAATAAGGTTGCAGGCCTTCTTCTACAGTCAGACGACGAGCGATGATCTTCTTTCAAGGGCTCCATCCCCTCAAAAAGATTGGGGAACGGCAGACTGAGTTTCAATAGGGAATTATGTACCGGACCAAATGGTCTGAGGAGCTGCACCCACGCGGACCGAGCTCACAACAATGAAACAATATGTGTTTATGCCAAGCAATAAAAGAATATCTTTCAGCATCTCGTTCTCCAAACAAGGAAATTGCAGTGTACTCTCGGCAGGAACCCTTTCACCGAATGCGTCCCGAAATACTCGGGGACTTAGCGTCAACAGTTTGGCACCCGCACGACCTCAGGGTCGGAACTCCGGGCTCATGAATCCCCAGCAAGGCAACTCCGAGCTCACAAATCGGGGCCTTCGAGCCCAAGCAAACTCAATAACTCGGAGACTGTCACCAATCGCCATGCACTGGAAACCCAAAACTGTAAGACCCCGGGCGGGCAGACTCGGTGTAACCAGATCTATTCTACAAAGCAACACAAATTGTAAGACCTCAACAGGCATGAAAAAACTGTAAGACCTCAACAGGCATGACAAATTGTAAGCCACAACATGCATGCCAAACTGTAAGACCTTAATAGGCATGAAAATCCCGAAGTTTAGGCTATACGTCGCATTTTTAAGAATCCCGAAAGGGCATACCCTCGATGTAGACGCCTAAACTATCACTCGGGATCAAAAATGGCTTCGGCCAAACACATATGACTATTGTCAAAATGGCTGATACAGCCAAATTAATGCGACTCGGGGACGCCCAACCGTCGCTAAACAAAAATTACAGGCCACTACTTCGAATATACTTCGGAAAGAACCGGTTAAAATAGGCTTCCCTCAACAGGCGAAAACGAGCTTCGACCATGTCAGCTCCAAATCACAAGGCGTCGATCTACTCGACCTACAAGCTAAACACCTTCCAAGGTGCTCAAATATCGCCGATAACTACATGAAATTGAGGTTCTTCTGGAACCGATGACGGGTCAGGAAAAATTATTTCAAAAGACCTTAACGAGCAAAAAACAAAGACTACAAAAAGCCCACGGGAAAAATAGCATAAGAGCCATTGTCACCAGCCAAATGAGCCTCCGGGCCGCACACTAAAAGGTCTCTACAACCAAACAGCGCAAGAGCCATTGTCGCCAGCTTGAAAATTGACAACTTGAGGATTAAAATGAGCTCGAATCGTAACCCGATTTGGAGACCAGATCCAAAATAGTTAACTATACAAGCCTCCGGGCCACATATTAAAAGGTCTCAACGACCAAAACAATGTAAGAGGCACTACTGCCGGTCTAAAAATCAAAAGTAATTAAGGGTCAATTAAACCTCGAATCGCAACGCGACTCGGAGACTGGATCCAAAATAGTTGAAACAACAAACGCCCGAGGGCGAGAAATAAAGGCCACCATTGTCCGCGCATGTAGGCAGGAAAGAACTTAAGGGTCAATTAAAGCTCGAATCGTAACGCGACTCGGAGACTGGACCCAAAATGGTTAAAACAGCGAATGCCCAAGGGCAAGAAATGAGAACAATCACCATCCGCCCCACGGGCACTGAAGACCAAAGGTCAGGCAAGCTTGAGTCAAGGCCTGACTCGGAGACTGAGCCTAAACAGCTGGGCAAAGCACAGAGGCCCCAAAGCCTGCTCACATCAAAGGTCTCACTTAAAAGCCCCCGGGCCTGCCTGATTAGTTTCGTACCTACGGGGCTCCCACCAAACACGAAAGCCAGTCCCCTTGGTTAAAAGCAATACAGAAAGAGATGCATAAGAAATAAAGCTTCAAATTTCCTCTTATCTTACATACGCAAAAAGGCGCACTCCCCATCTACAAACATGCTCTACAAGTATCAAATACAAAGCGGAAAAACAAAAAAATCAACACTCTGCTCCAAAAGGCTACAGCCTTCCGGATTCGCTCTCCGCGACGTCAGCAAGAAGTGACCGAGCGTCACATTCGTCAGCCTTTGCTCGAGCCAATTCCTCCGAGAGAACGAAGCCCCTTGTGCCGATCTCCTAGAGTACCTCTCTTCGGGATCTGCAACGAACATATTCCTCGATATTATTCTCCCGGTCGAGGATCCTCTTAAGCTCGGCCTGGGCATTAGCAGCGTCCTTCATACAAATCACCATCTCCTGATCAGCCTTGGTTTGGCTTAGTGTCGGTTCAGCCCGGGCATCAATTATCTCGGCCTTGATCTTCGAGAGATCAGACTTGAGTTTCCCAATCATATCCGATTGAACTATAGCGTTGTCACGGGCCAAGCGGAGTTGGGCTTCGAAGGCAAGGACCTTGGCCAAAGCGCATGTCTCCTCTAAAGCTTGTGCTTGCACCTGAGCCCTTAGCTCACCACAAGCAATTCTGACGCGATCGATGTCGCCCTTGAGGTACTCCAAGGCCTTCGTCTTTTTCTGCAGCTAATATAACAAAAAAGGGGTTAACCGTAAGGTACAAAAGGAGCGAAGCAAATGCTACAAAAGGTTACCTTCTCCATCAGATAACTCTCCTAATTTGAGCTCCGGTACACCTCATATCGCCAATGCAGCAACTCAACCTCCTTCGCCTTGCTAAGGATCCTAAGGGACTTGCCCTTGTCCAGAACTTTCAGAAGCCTGGCTCCTTGACGAAGCAACTTAGACCTGAGCCTATCACAAGACTACAAAAGGAAAACTCGATGAAGATAGGAGGACGCACAATACAGAAAAACTGCACCTAAACTCACCACGAAGTGAAGGTAGTGGACTTCCTCGAAGTCAGAGCACACTCCTATTGATCCTACCTCTTTGGCCCCAAGAGAACCAACCTCGGGCAAAGCATGTTCACTCGGAGGAACCACCGTTCGGGAATCAGATACTTCGGGAACAATAGGCTCGGACAATGCCCTCTCCTCGAAGAAACGGGCCCGTTCAGTGCCACTAAAAGCTCCATCACACTGCGGGTGCCAATCCCATTTATCGCCATCATCCCTCGGCTCAGACGCTGATGCCTCCTTCCCCCCTTCGGAAGAGCACTGCCTCATCCCAATGAATCGCCCGATACTTGCAAACGACAAAGCCAATGCAAAAGAAAGGGGGGAAATGTTACCTCAAATATACGAAGGCCAAGGCAAGGGCAGAATACGCGCATACCTTGGTATTTCGCTCCCCATTTGATGCGGAATACAGCTCGCCACCTATGCTCATCGCAAGTCGAATGGGCCACCAGCCTCCAGACCAAGCCGGGAAGGTCAAGAACTTCACCCGGCATCCATGAAGTTGCTGCAAAAGGTGAAGAATACAATTACTCAACTGATTTTCGCTACAAACAAAATCTAAAAAAGCACCAAACGCTCCACTCACGTGCATAATTCCATCCCTTGGGAAATGGAAAAAGCTCCACAGGGATAATGTCAGTTGTCCGGACCCAGATGAACCAACTGGCCCACTCTCGATCCCCATTTTCTTCGTCATCGACAACAAAGGCCATGGGATAATGGCATCTCAGGGTTAGCAGGCCTTGGTAATGAAAGGGCCGGTATATCCTGACGAGGTGGCTAAGCGTGAATTCAAGCCCAGCCCTCTCCGCAAAGAACCTCATCATCAACACCACTCTCCAAAACGATGGATGTATCTGCGCCAAAGTAACCCGATACTTCAAGCAAAAATCAAGAATGACCCTATCAAGGGGGCCAAATGCGAAAAGATATAGGTATACGCTCAAGAATCCATCAGCTAATTCCATAATACTCTCATCCGGTGAAAGCACCTGCAGCATAATCTCCTCGCTCCATCCGTAGTATCTCCTTACCATCTCCAAATGTTCCTCTCTTATCAAAGACATGGTTTTCAGAGCGAACTCCCGCGGATCCTGAGCACCGGGAGCAGCACTCCCCACTCCTTGCCGGCCCGACACCAAAATAGTTGCCATGACTATGGTAAAATTGACAGACCAGAGCAAGGATGCGCACCAACGCCTTTTGTGCCTAATGAAATGAAGAACCCTATGCCAAAGCGGAAGGGCAGCTATCTAAAATAGTGAGGTCTTTCGAACAAGCCGAAGCCGCCCCACATATATGCGAGAAGCAACGATGACTCGCCTACCCGGAGTGAGCTCTAGGAAGCCAACAACCTTGATACAGATCGATGGGGTGATACTTGACCCTAGGGGCATCCATCAACAAGAGGCCAGGCCTCAAGGAGTCAACTGTATTGTCTTCAGTCTCGATACAGTGTCCGACCTCGAGGACCTCTGCCAAAAAAGAAGTCGGGCTTCGGGAAGCTTTCAACGCCATCACTCGACTCAAGACGGTACCAGTCTCATGGTTTCCTTTTATAAAAAGAGAAATAAGCACGTGAAACTCTGATCACGAAGGCTCGAGGCAGCGCCTGAGTACAGACAACTCCTCAACAGAAGTCTATCCTATATGCTTTAAAAAGCTATCTGCATCTAGATCAAAAGGGACCCCCAGGTACCCAAAGATGACCTTCATTCAGGAAAACATTCTCGAAAGCTCCAAAACGCGGCGTATTATCTCCATGCAACTCGGAGATCCCGATGGCCCGAGCCTATCAGATCAATTTAGGCTTGGTCCGAGGTATGATGATAGGCTCAAAAAAGATCCATGTTGATACAATGATGGGCTCGAAAAGAAGCCATGTCGATCAGCAGAGGATCGGAAAGAATGCTCGCGTCCGAGTTAGATATCAGCGGTCGACAATAAATGAAGACATTCAAAAGGCCTCGAAGGGCGCATGCAACTATGAGGCAATAATCGAAAACAGAAGTCAATGAAGTATATTCATATTCATAAAAATCCATGTACAACATCCCTCGAGGGGTCCTTACATACAATTACAAAAGACTACATAGGTTCTCTATGCCTAAAACGGAGGAACGGAAGGATGTACGTGTGATGAACCATCCTCGAAAACCCAACTCTGGTATCAGCATCCTCGAGCACCGCCCCTCGAGCATGCATCGTCGAGGGTGATTCCTTCGACGGCCACCTCCTCTAAGTTCCCAGCTCAATGCCCCGGGGGATTCCCGCTGGAGAAGATAAATACGAGGAAAAGGAAGGGATGCAGAGGAGGCAGAGAAAAGAGACATGGCCTCGATGGCCGGTAGTTCCATTTTATCCCTTGGGAAAGAAAAAACCCAAGGGATGAAGTGCCACATCAGGACCCGGTAGTAGAGTGAGCAACGGTGCATAGTCCGAATGGCTGTCTACATAAGGGGAAAATTGACTTCCCCTCCATCACCATCTTGGGCCAACAACAACAGCCACGACAAATATGTGAACGACCACAACAACAACATGAAAGCATGATTATGCTCGATAAAGGGAAACCCCGGCAAAGGACCACAACACAATCTAAGGGATCTTTGCCAAATGGCCTTGAGGCCATGAACCCCAAGCATGATGTTCAAGGATAGAAGAAGATGATAAGAAGGAATGGGCAAATAAGCTAATGAAGGCACTATGATAGGAAAAACAACGCCAAAGCACCCCCATTTATAGGGGGTTACGACACAGTCATCGAGGCTTTGGAAGATTGACCGGCGGATGCAATTACTACATCCTTGAAAACCCAAATCGACGGCGGTACATTCACCTTGGAGAACAGGAATTAGTAGTGCATTGAATGAAGTCAAAATACACAAGCTCGTGGATGCCCCGGTTGCCACAAAAGCTTGCGCCACAGGTTGCATCACTGGTGTGACGTTGTTGTAGGAAGCTCGAGGGGTCAAGTGTTAGAATCATTTCCCTTCGCTTCATTTTGGGAAACACAGAGACTATTTGTATGCGGCAAAAATTAGAAGAGTTATTTTCTTGCTATCAAGTCATTTCGAGGGGATGCCTCGAGACCCCGTAGACGTGGAGCCACGGCTGAGTCCCCTCCCTCGAGGCTCGTCGAAGCCTGACTCGGAGAAGACGGAGGTCGAGGCCAGAACAGAATAGGAGGCTCCCAAGGCACGCAGCTAAGTCTGACAAAGCCGGCCTATCCAGAGCCTATGCCGAAGCAACGCGTCTAGCCGTCCCATCTCCGTACTTAACATTATTGCATGTTGTACTATAGCCGAGTTCCCCTCCTATATAAAGGGAATTTGCACTACCTTGTAAAAGGCTGATGTTGCTCCATTTCTCCACAAGTGCAATAATCTCTCTCTCTTTCTCTCTCTCTCTCTCTTCTTTCTAAACTCACTCGTTCTCATTGGCCCGAGGCCACCTTAATATTTATCTCTTTCTTACTTGTTCTTTATTTCATTGCTTGGTATTGGCCATAAAGAGCCTCGTTTAATCATATCCTTAACTATTATCCCATTCCCGACTGTCCCCGATACCTCGAGCTCGATCCGGACATCGGCCCCGAGGCCCCCATCAACCGATTCTACGCCCAAGAAGTAGGTTCCTTGGCTCGTTCAACTCCTCGTTTTAGCCTGTATCCCTTTGGTAAAACAAACCCGGGCAGTAAGCCTTCAGGTTTGGTTATTGCCCCATTTTTAGCTTGCATTTCATCATTAAACTCCACATTCTTAGCACCATCTACTCTAACAACTAGCTCGAGAATAGATCACGTATTTTTAGAATCCCATTTACAAATTTAATTGTTGTTACCATTTTCACGGTAAACATTATGCATCATGCTGCATTAGACATCATGTTATAGGATCACACTTATTCAATCACACCTAGTCTAAACATAGAAGTATAAACGGTCCTCCTATTCTAAACAAACTGGTAATTAGTCTCTAGATGTTTGCAACATTTAGAACTACATGTTATTAGGTATAACAACCTGTAATTATTAACTGCTACATGTTATTTCACGCCTAGGCATACCTTAGGCAACCAACTTTAAAATAAAACCAGAACCGTCTTTGTGATTAGTGTTCAACTGTCAACATGTTAAAATCAGTAGGCAAGCCTAATTCAGACTTTTTTTCTGAGTCATGTAATAAATCAGGTTCTGCTGTTATCACTTAGATACCTTGTTAGGATTTGAATTTAGACCTTAATTGTGTATGAGTCATGCTGTTTATGTGTACTATGTATGGAAGTATATTTGAGCCTTTCATTTGTCTTCCATGCTCCCCTTTATTGAAGTCCTACTTGTTTATTGTATGTCGCCTTAGTATTTTACCTTTAAACTTGAGGGTCTGTCTAGAAGCCCCTTTATAGGATAGGAGTCCTAAATTCCTCTAGGACTGATAGGAAGGGACGGGTAACAGCATGCAATAAAGGTCGAAACCAACCTTCACTTTAATTACCTTCATGGGGAGGGAAAGGGTAGATATGGACATGATGACCGGTGAGTTAATACCACGTGTAGCCCCTCTTTGAGGAGTGTCATACCGGGTATTGCATTGATGTGATCCATATTATAAACAAACCTAGGACACCCCCTTTACATTCACAAATATGATTAGATTGTAATTCTTTTCAAAAATCTCGCCTTATCACTAATTGTTTTTTTTTCAAACACTTGTGTATTTAAACTTAAATCCCCTACTATTTGAGCCATACTTGTTTATTTGCTACTTGTACAAATTCACAAAAATTGTTTGACCAGGAATTACACTAGTGGATCTTGAGGGGTGCCTAACACCTTCCTCTCAGGATAATTTGAAGTCATTACCCTATCTCTGGTTACCAAACATAGTTATAAATGAACCTCATAGGTGTTCTAACGCACCTTAAATCGTTAGATGGCGACTCTTCAAAAATGCAAACCCCCTTTCCAAAAGGAAAGAGTTGTCCCAACCAAAATGTCATAAACCCGATTCCGCGAAGGAAAAAGGGGGTGCGACATCATGGACTTTTTTTCATCATTTTTTTTTCATTTTCAATTTTTATTGGACTTTTAACTCTAAACTTGATTCCAAAAAGGGTGGTCAGATAAAATAATACAGGCTCAAAAGGGGTAACAAAGGGTATAAAGTATTTGGGTAGCAGAAAAAGGGCCTCCCAGCCTCGAGAACGCCAAACATAGTATCTTTTCGCGATCACAGCATTAACGAACATGTCTGTCTTCTTGGTGTGTTGTGGTCACAAGGCACTTTCCATCCCCTAATGTCAAACTTTCCAACAAACTTCAATTGATTCTTCCTCAAACCCGATCTTCACAATGATTTTGAAGGTAAAGATCCTAACCTCAACGGGTATGACTATTCTAGTTCCACATGAATTTGAATTGAGCTTAACTCCAAAGTGTTTTGACTCTTTATTCAGTCTCAAAAATTGTCTTTTTCTCAGTCATCCAATTCCAAATTAAATTAGTCTTCTAAGATCTGGCCAAAATTTCCGCACGCATGTCATGTCACTAGAACTAGCGGCGAAATAACTAAGCATGGAATGACATAAAAGGACAAACTGTATTTCATTGTGTAAAGGATGGAAGGGTTTAAAAATAAGACAAACAATCTAAGATCCGAGTCAACCCTAAAATAACCCGAATAATGAAAATAGTAACAAAATAAACGGACAAGACTCACACAGACAAAATGGAGGGATAGAAGGGTTTGACTCAATAAAACAAATAAAATCTGGATCACAACCCTGAAATAACCCAAATAATAGAAAAAACATCAAAACAAGCTACCAAGATTCCTTCCTAGTGAGGAGGGAATGACTTTTCAATTGCTAAGCTTGACATTTAGCCACGAATTTGCTCATCAGAATCACCATGACCTTCTCCAATTTCAGTCGGTAAGTTCCCGAGAGGATTCTCATTCTCCATGTCACCACGCATCATCCTCATAAAGTGTGCATCATCGTGTGCAAGTAAATGATTCTGCGTGACATTCTGGGTGTCACTGTCTTAGATCACAATTAGTTTTTCCTGGATCATCCTTTCTATTTCTCTTTTCAAATCCCGACAGCTTTCAACATTGTGCCCCTGGGCATTGGAATGGTTTTCGCACCTTTTATAAGGGTCAATGCTTCTTGCACGTGGGTCCACATGATTTGGAGGAATGGGTGCAATCATGTCATAATGCTTTAATTTCTCAAACAAGCTTGCATAGGACTCTCCTATTGGAGTAAAATTATCTTTCAACCTTTGTTCCCCTTTATACCTCTGGCTTGGATGTGGGTTATAGGGCACTTGAAAATTTTGTGGAGGCTGGTGGAAATTTTGTGATGCTCGTGCTCACCTTCTTAGGCGATTTGGTGGTTGGACAACATACTGAGGTGGAGCAACAGAGTATTGTGATTTCTAAGGTGGATAGTAGTGCTCAAGAGCATCATTGGAAAATAGACGAGGCTGGTCATACCTTCGAGATGCTCTCCTAGGACCTCTTCTCGACCCTGATGTCATCATGATTTCTTCGTCCTTCTCATTCGTGTCACTAAAGTTATCAGATTCAATCTGGACAGCCTGAGTTGCGGCTTTGAGAACTGCTTGACTTATAATTCTGCATATCTTAAGACCATTCTCAACCATTTCCCCCATTTTGATTGCTTTCGAGAAGGATTTACCCACTATAGACATCATGTTTTGAAAATAATCTGGCTTTTGAGCCTGAAGAAATACAGTGATTAGCTCATGGTCATCTATGGGTGGCTTAACTCTAGTTGTTTGCTCTCTCCATTTAATGACATATTCCTTGAAACTTTCAGTTGGTTTCTTCTTCAGGTTTGAAAGGGAATTGCGGTCTGAGGCGATGTTGATGTTGTATTGGAACTGTTTGACAAAGGCTTGTGCCATGTCAACCCAGACATACCATCAAGATGTGTCTTGATCCATAAACCACTCGGAGGCTACTACCTTGAGGCTTTCCCCAAAATAAGCTATTAGCAATTCTTCACTTCTTCCTGCACCTCTTTGCTGATTGCAATAACTTTTTAGGTGGGCTATTGGGTCTCCATGTCCATCATACTTTTCAAATTTGGGGATTTTAAAAACCAAGTGGCAAATGAACATCGCGGAACATACATAGATCCTTGAAGGTAATACTCTTCTGACCTGCCAACCCTTGCATGTTTTTCAACTGTTGTTCTAAGCTTTTCAGTCT
Source organism: Nicotiana tabacum (assembly GCF_000715075.1). Lineage (NCBI taxonomy): Eukaryota > Viridiplantae > Streptophyta > Magnoliopsida > Solanales > Solanaceae > Nicotiana > Nicotiana tabacum. The sequence continues at coordinate 90,333,851 of NC_134099.1, read as the reverse complement.
TTGGGTCATTTCTTCCTGTACCATCTTTCGGGCAGGCTTCTCACTGTTTGTTGGGTACTGCTCTTGCTGGGTAGCAAATTGTGACTCATGAGTTTTCTTCTGCACCACCGTCGGTTATAGGATGGTGAAGACTAGCATAACAGTAGTGGTTGTCAGATTGGTTGTCAATAGCACACTTTGGGAGCGCACAATAGAAGTTCCAGTTGTAGTCATACAGTTGGGATAATGACTGAACCCAGGTGGATAAGATTGATCAGACAATGAGACCAGAATGGCAGTGGTCGAGATGGGTGTGAACTCTGGGAAACCATGAGAAGAAAAGGGCGGTCCTTGGCCGTTGGCCCATGCTTGACACATTTTAGTCATTTGCTGATTTAGTACACTATTTTCCTCAACCACAATAGACTTTTGCTGAACCCTCTGACCCTGAGTCTCTTGAGCACTAGTAACAGCTTCGATGTCACTTGTCATTGGCATTTTTTCCTTGGATCTTGTGAATTATGGATGTGTTGCCAGCTTACCACAAACCGACCACCATAAACTTTCTTCACAATTCAAAACAAATAACATGTTAGAATGGCCACTCTCCTCTTCTTCTTCTTTTTCTCTTTTCTTTATTTTCTCTCTTCTTTTTTGTTTTTTTTTTTCTTTTAAACCATTCGATCGAATCTGATGTGGGTTGCCTACGTATCATGACGCCGCATTAATCAGATCTTTGCATAATTAGGGAAGATTAAGAATAAAGTAAATAAACTAGCTATTTTTTTGGATTTTAGACTTTTTTCGAAAGAAATACTTAAAAAGAAGAAACAAAATATTTTTGGATTTCGATATTTTTGTTTGTTTTTTAAAAAGATATTTTGAAAAGAAAGACTTCTAAAGAAGAAAGAAAATATTTTTTTTTTAATTTCAACTTTTTTTTTCTCTTTTTCTTTTTGGGATTTCGAAAGAAAAACCTCTACAGAAGAAAGAAAATATTTTTGATTTTTTTTTTGGAATTTTATTTTGAATTTATGAAAGAAATGCTTCTAAAAAAAGAAAACATTTTTGAATCTTGAATTTTTTTTTCAATTTTTGAAAGAAGAATGAAATTATTTTTTGATTTTGAGAAGAAATTAAAAGAAAATATTTTTGTATTTTTTTTAAAAATTGGGGTCTAAAAGAAAGAATTTTCTAAAGAAGGAAGTAAAGGAAAATATTTTTGGATTTTTTAAAATTAGGGGCCGGAACCGATGAGGGTTGTCTACGTATCTTACATCTAATGAGAATCAGACCCTCGTAGTTTGGTAAGTTTTGACATAGTTGGAAAAATATGATATTGGCTCACTTTCATATTTTTGAAATACATTTTCTTTTCCTCTTTTTTTTTTTTTTTTTTAAAAAAAATTTTGGCAGAGTTTTGAGGTATTTTCAGAACCGGGTGAATTCTCTATCCTACCTCGCTCTTGGTTTTTCTGTTATTTTTCTTTCCTTAGACGGTCAACATACAAGTCGAAGCAAATAAATGTACAAATAGCACGTAAGATGCATCATGATGGTCTTTTATTTCGGGTACACCTGTCCTAGATAGACCCAACCCATGTGTTGAGTCCCCGAAGTCAAATACACGTGATGCAAACAAACGTTCCTACTAGGGATCCGACATGAGGCTATGTTATTCTAGGTTTAAACCTAGGGATATGTTCTAGACATGGCTTACCCAAGCGGACAACTTGAGCCGAGGTGGGAGCGATGTACCGGGAGCACGAAAGTCTACCCGGCCTAGTGGCTGATCCATCCTCGTTCTATTTGGTACGGCCTATAAAAGAAAAGTGGGACACGTAAACGTGTGCACCATTTTTTTAGAAGACTCAGAAGGGAGATGCAACAAGACAATTTAATACAATTTAAATAATATCAAAGCGGTAAATAAGCAGCAATTAGCACATTAGGCTCACAAAATACAGTAATATCAACAATTAATAAATCCAAGTAAAAATCACATTAACAAGCTCGAATTCTTGAACCCTGAACAGCGATTATGGGTTCGTTCCCCAGCAGAGTCGCTAGAGCTGTCACACTTCCTGTTTTTACCCGAAAGGGGGTATAAGAGAGTTTTTTCAATTAAAGTGACAATAATCGAAATGGGATTTTTTATTATAATTCAAAGTCTCCACTTGGGATAATTTATGGTGTCCCAAGTTATCGGTTTAAATTCCAAATCAAGGAAAAGATTGACTCAGTTTTATAGTCTGCGAAGCACAGAAATTCGGGTAAGGAATTCTATTAATCCGGGAGAAGGTGTTAGGCATTCCCGGATTCTGTAATTTTAGCACGGTCGCTTAATCATACATGGCTTAATTTAATTGTCTAATTACTTATTTAAGAACCTATGTACATTTTTACCTCTTACCGCTTCTAATTACTCGATTATTCGTGATTATAGAATTATCTTAAAAAATGAGTCACGCGTACGTGTACTCATTTCGTTTGGCTCGTCAAAAATCATGTCATGCGTACGAGTCCACAATTAATCACGTTTTATTATTAAGAAAGTTTGGTCAAAGTTGCGCGGACGCATACCTCGATTTATTTTCTAAATCATAATTATGTCACACGGACATGTACACAATCATGATGATAGATTAAGTTGTGCCTCAAGCAAACTACAATGTTCGTGAATTATGTAATCCCTAATTCGATGATTGCGTGAAAAGGCCCGTCAATGCATATTAACCTCAATCTCTTATCACTAATAGTTTTATTCTTAAGCCCATGAGCAAAATAATCTCGGGCGCTCATTAACCAACAAGACAACATAACACTCAAATATGCACGCCAAGCAAATACCAACTTAATCATACCAGTGAATTCCATTGTGACTAAAGCAAATACATGTTGAAAATGACAGATGAAGAAATACAAGACAAGGTCCCTTTTCTTTATATCATTTCAACAGATATAGATGAGCTCATAACACATATATAAATCAAATTCCAACATAGCCTTGCCATATCTAATATTATTGTCAACTCACACCAATGCAACTATTATTTTAACAATAAGAAGGAATAAAATTCAAATTATAATAAGAGTGTTACTTCTCCAATTATCAGAAAGAGAAATGAGAAAAATCAGAAGAAGAAGAAGAAGAAGAAGAAGAGAAAAGTAGCCTATTCTGTTCATGATCTACAATGGAGAATTACATGTATTTATGCAAAATTAAGGTCGCAGGATCTGTGATTGCTCCTAACAAATGGACTTAGCTAACCACGAACTTAAGCTAACTGAGATTAATGCCAAGCAAAATACAAGCCAAATGTTGTGCCTCTGTAAATTGGCATAAAGTGATAGAAAGTGAAGATCATCTAATTGGTGTCGTCAATCTAAGGAAACGCATTGACGTAGAGGAAAAATAATCCACACGAATACAAAGCTAAATCAAACATGACAAGAGTGAACCAAACCTTAACAAGGTACCTAAGTTAAATTAACTTCATGTGGACGACTGAAATCTAAACCAGCTACTGCTTCATGACAAACATGAATCACTAAAATTCCGACATTCATAGCATGTTTTGATAAATACAACTGACTAAGCAACGAAACATCAGTAAAAAAAAACTAACTGATTGATAATTTCATAAAATTGTATTGAATTCAAGACATGGGAGAAGTTTTGTAAATGTCAATAAATCGATAAACAACAACTGCATCTCATCTATCAACCACAGATTTGATCAAACCTTAATCATTCATACCAAAGTCAAGCAAATCCGACCTCCATAACTATGTAAAGTGGAAGACCAGAACACACACAGGCTATTTTCAGCTCCATAAACAATTCCTACATTCTAATACGTATTCATTAATCACACATACAACAACCAATTAATACAAAGTTAAATGAGCAACAACATAAAACAAGGAGTCTAGCACATATTCTGAAATTAGTCACATGCTGATCACACCAAAATAAAGCATGGGGATAAAAATAACCTGAAATTTGCTTTCAGTGAACAAAAGTTTAGCAATTACACCAATGAATCAAGCAAAATCAAGCAAGTCCGGAATAGAGGAATTCAAAAAAAAAAAAACTAATTTTTTTTTGTATTTTTGACTTTTGAAGTAAAATTGAAACCAGACGAATTTGATATATATTTTTTCTTTATATATCTCAAAACATGAATAAAACAAAAAAGAAGAGGAGAATAAAGAAACCCTCAAATCAAAACCCTCGCACTTTTTCTTCGACCCCCCTTAAATCTGAAAACCTTCTGCCCAAAACAAAAATCCCCTTTTGTTCTCTTTTCTGGATGGTTCTAAAACAAATGGAAGACTAGGATTTGAAGTCTTCAAATCCTATGTATACCTTTGATCTGAATTCCATCTGAGAGAACCAAGAGCGCGTGGGAAGAGGGAAATGAAATATTTTCTGTTGTCAGAGGTCGTTATGGTTGGGTGACGCGGAGGATGAGACAAGGGGGACCATGTGGGCAGGATTGAGGTAGAGCTGGCGTGGCTGGGGCGTGTTGATAGCAGCAATAGGGTTGAAAGGGGGAGGGGTGCCGTTTGGTTTAGTTAGATTAGGTTTAGGATTTGGATGATATTTGGTTTTTATATGATAGTGGGGAGGAATAGGGGTCGTTGGATTTAATTGTATCAAAGGCTGAAATTTAGAGAGGGGATTGGGGCGGGTCAGGGGTAGGTCCAACGGGTCATGGGTTCAGGCCTGATTTTGGGCTGGGTAGGGGAGTGGGCTAGGGTTTAAGTAGAAGAGAAGGGTATTGGGCTAAGGGTGATTTGGACGAAAAACTTTGGCTCAGAAATTAAATTTGGCCCAATTTCGGGTTTTAATCAAAGTCCCCCCCCCCTTTTTTTATCTTTTCTTGATTCTTAAACTACTAAATTTAATTAAAAATCCTAGACTAAAATTTAATTTGTAAAATTATATTTTTTAAACTAAACATATATAATTAACTCAAAGCTAATGCAAGAAAATTGCTATTTTGCGATTAAAAGCTAAAAAAGTAAAAATAGCCAATATTTTTTTATTCTTTTGATTATTAAATGCATTAATTAACAACTTAAACCTAAACTGCCAATATCAACCTAAAAATGCAATGCATGAAATTTGAACATTTTAGGGTATTTCCCATGAGTTTTTTTGAAATATTAAATACGCACCAAAATGTAACTAAATGGAAACAATTACTATAGATTCCTAAAAAAATAAAACACTTAAAAGAAAAATCCATTTGTGACTTTAGTAGGAATATTATTATTCACGTGCTCACAGTTTCGATACACAATAGAAGAATCAAATCACGAGGCTATGAACACAAGCCTCGAATTGCTAGATGAAAAACGGGAAGCCTCCCTTGTCAGAATGGCAGCACAGAAACAGCGCATCGAAAGATGCTACAACCGAAGAGCTAATCTTCGCCACTGTCGAATCGGGGACTTAGTTCTGAGAAAAGGCACCCTCAACACTCAAGATCCAAACAAGGGGAAACTCGGCCCAAAATGCGAAGGACTATATTAGGTACTCGGTGTCATCAGAAAGGGATCCTATAAACTTGGCACGATGAACGGCGAACAATTGCTAAATAATTAGAACATATCACTCCTCAAGCGATACTATTGCTAAGGTATGACTCTCTCCTTTTTTCATATATATTTGATACTAACTTATTGCAGGTGTTCGATCGAAGACATCGGGAAATTTTTCAACATGAAGACCTCAAGTTTTAAAGCATGTGTTGCACTGTTTTTCCCTTAGACCGATTTTTGTCCCAAGTGGATATTTCCGGCGAGGTTTTTAACGAGGCACCAATTATTTGTGCTACCTGGGGACAATTCAACAGTATCCAAGGCTTCTTTACAATCAACCTTGAATATTGGGGGGCATCACCCTCAGATGTTATGTTTTCAAGGAAAAACTTCGTGTCGGCAGGGTCTCGATAGGTAAATTTTGTAAAGGGCCAAACAGTCAAATGAATCGGGCCCGTGTAGATTACTCGAGCCCTAATGGCAAAACATGTACACATGAACGATCTATTGAAAGAAGTATCTTTTCCCTACCAAATGTTCCAAGCCTTAGCGAAATTTCTACTTTACAATTTCATACTTATGATCTATTGCGGAAACCGGCTCAAGAGCCAATCGCAACTAAAGCTCGAGGAATTAACCGTGTACTGGGGGACTATAATCCAAAAATTGACACGCTCGGATTATTAAATTTCATAATACCTTATAAAGGCAATCCTCTATTTTATAGGCCACGGTCTCCCCACTCGAGGACTGACACTTCGGACAAGTTTGAAGTATAATCGAGAAAGAAACCCAAATGGCCAATCTCATGTTAAAGACTACGTCCAAACTAACAGAATTCGGAGATGTTCGAGTTCCATAATCAAACATGCCTTCAAATATTTTCATAAAAAGGCTACCCTTGGCAAAGTTACAAAGGGTTTCGATAATGTCGACCCTCAAAACACATAAGAAGTACCAAATTGTTCGAACTCTCGAACAAACTTATGCTAAGACATAACAAAGTTTTTCGATAACACTGAATCCTAATGAGTACAGATTTATCTCGTGCTAAGGCATAACAACTTTTTATATGATTAAAACTTTCTAAGCTGAAAAAGGGAAAAAGCTACTCTTTTAAGGCTATATCGGCCCGATTCAAGCACCTAAGAGCCATTATATTGTTAAGTTTGAGGATCCACCCTCGCTCAACCGAAACCTAAGAGTTTTTTCTACTCCGAGTTCGAGCAAGTACTCACTCAATTATAGAGACTATACCAATCTGACTTCGACAAAATTTTCGTATGGCAACAAAGTGAGTCACAATTCTCACAAGATATAAAGTATATCAGAATTGTCATAAGGCGAAAGCAAAATAGAATTTTCACAAAACAGAAATCAGAGACAAATCAGAAAGAAAAAGGATCTTCATATTTGCAAAAATATTTACAAAGGCACTCAGAGTCTTGCACAAAAAATCCAAAAAAGAAGAAAAAAATTCTAAGTGCCTAATCTTCCCCGGGAGCCTCATTTTCGTCTTCTCCGCTCTCGGATTCGCTCGCGCTCCCGGAGTCATCATCATCGGAAGAAAGCAACACTCTAGCATCGGCCTCAAGTATTTTTGTGTTCTCGATATCGATGACAAAGTCGAAGCCACGAGCATGAATCTCCTCGAGAGTCTCTCTTTGAGATTGAAACTTGGCATGCTGAATGGCCCAGTATGATCGAGTTTGGGCTGTGTCAGTCTCTACCTTTGCTTGAACTTGAGCAACTTCAGCATCAGCTCGATAGACAGCTACCATCGCCTCAGCTTCAGCCTTTATTCTTCCTGCCTCAGATGTGGCCTTTGCAAGCTCAACAGCCAACTGAGTCTCAAGCGCCTCAATTTTATTGGCTCGGGACGAGATCTCCTCCTTCATGCTTTGGAGTTGACACTCAGCCGAAGATAGCTGGGCTCGAGCAGTATCTTTCTTCGAGGCGAGATGGTCCATGTTCTACTTCTACCCTAAAGTCTTTGCCTTCTTCATCTTGGCCTCCTCGCGAAGCTGCTCGATCTTTTTGGCCTTCTGCTGAACCTGCAGGATCAAAGTATTAGTCGCCATCCCCGAATTGATACATCAAACTTCTAAGAAAACTCTTCATTACCTGTTCAATCAGGTCGGTCTGCTCTTTATGAGCTTTGGCTAGTTCAGCTCAGAGGTCCTTGATCTCCTCTTCTTTTTGCCCACTAAAGAGTTTGAGGGCATCTCTCTCCTCCGTGAGCCTTTTGAGATCGGATTCACACTGGTTCAGCTCGGTCAGAGATTTGGAAAATGTTTCCCGATGGAGTGTCATGGCCTATGGATAAAGAAAGGAAATCAAGGAAAAGTAAATAAAGGTAAACGTAAAACTAATAACGAGAGCTGAAGTCCACCTGGCTCAAGAGTCGCTGAGCCTCATTGAAAATGATCGATGCATCCATATCGGAAGCATCTTCGGATCCCGCGAATCAACCATGGAAAAGGTCCTCTCCCTCATAGGCCATTCCCACATCGGGGGTCTCCATGGCTTGGGCTTCTTGAATTTGCCCCTCGGAAAATAAGGAGATGGGAGGTGAATCATCAACGTTTATTGTCCCAAGCAAGTCGCTTGGGGCATTCTCTTCATTCCGAAGGGCCTCATAACCGGCCCCTTCACGCACATCTGCCATTTGCTCATCACGGCGGGAGACATCTTCAGCCTCCAAGGACTCGGGGACTTTGCTCGAGGGCCACCTATCGGGACCTCCTCGGTCCGAGGCTGGACCTCTTTGATCATTACCGGCTCCGCAGGCCTTTGGGACCTCGATGCCCCTCTTTCGAGCCACCAGCTCATAGTAAGAATCTTATTTTTCCTTTTCTTCATCTCATAGTTGATGAGCTACGTCGGCAGGCAGAGTGGCAGTGACCCCTTTTCTTTGGAGTCTTAGAGGGCGAGACCCTTTTTCTTTTCTTCTCCTTCGATGGCTTCGGGACCGAGGGCGGAACCTCCTCCTCTCCGGATGGGGGCCTCATGACGACATCTTTCCCAAGGCCTATATGAAAAGAAATCAAGTAAGCATAAGAGGGAAAAACATTTTAAAGCCATCGGATACATAAAGAAAAGGCTTACCGTGATTTTTGGCCTCCCATCGACCCCTTGCTAAATCACGCCACGAGCGCTCAGCATACAAGGAGGTCGAAGCTAGGGTCTGAACTTAGCTCTCGATGTCTAGAATCGTATCATGCATCCAAGCGATCACTACATCACAAAAAAAAGATGTTAGTAAAAATAAGTAAAGGAAACAAAATAGTGAATAAAAGCCAAAGGAAGGATCGAACTTACGCTCCATATTCCACTTCTCGAGGAATGGCATATTCTCGACCAGAATTAGGTTAAAAGTTTTAACTCAAATAAACTAACCCATCTACCCTCGATCCATGTCCTCATCTATGCTCGAGAACAACACCTTGATGGTTCGACGTTGAAGCTTTATCAACCCACCTCGAAAAAGATGTCCCTTCTTTTTTGCTCGCGAAAATTCGAAGCAAAATGACAATCCACCAAAAGAGGGTGAATCTGGCCTAGGGTTATCTGGTATTAGCGGTAGAAGTCGATGATAACGGGATTGGCAGGGCCCAATATGAAATGATAAGTGTAAACACTCAGAAACCCTTCCACGTGGGGTAGTAATATCTTCCTCAAAAGACGGAATCCCCACCTTTTTCTTCTCCCAATGGTAGTCTTCCTTGACCTGCTCGAGGTCGCTCTCAGTTATAGAACACATGTACCTAAACATCGGCTCACATCGGCCATGAATAGAAGAAGTTTTCTCCACTTTGAAGTCAGAAGAAAGATCGCACCCCATCACAGGAACACATTTCTTAGGGCGCGGCTCCACCGTTGTTTTATTGCCGGCCGGCTACGATGAAGAAGCCTTTTCCTTTTGAGGAATAGTTTTGGATGTTTTTAACATTTCTATATGTTCAGAGAAAGAAGAAGATGAGATTTGTAGTGTTGAAGAAAGGTTGGTAATGAGGCCTAGAAACTATGCAAGAACGGAGAGGCTTAATTGGATATGAACAACTTTGAAGAATTGTAGAAAGACTTGAAAAACTCAGAGAGGTTTTGAAGATTGGTGCAAGAGAAATTCAAAGTAAAAGTTTAAAGAAGTGAGAGGGAGACCTTTTTAAGGATTCACGGCGACTGTTAAAAGGCGCTAGTGGCCGACCATCAACTGACGTTCATTAATGATCTTGGGAACTGCACTGATGCGATACTTTGGTCGTTTCTGTCGCTTACGTCACAAGGTTGACGTCATAATTGGTTGAGGTACAAAATTGAAGGCTTTGTTCGTTTCTTTTCATTACAATCCAAGAAACGAGGGGACTATCTGTATACTGGTAAAATAGGACTTGTCCGATTCTGCCATTTAATCGAAGACCAAGGAATCACATCAAGGGTCAGTCTCGTACTGGATCAGGTCAGAGCACTAAGATAAAGTATCAAGCTCGAGAATCGAGGTGTTCATCGAGATCGAGGTCAACAACGATCAATATGATAGACTCTGAATGAAGTGCAATAACAGAAAGGCGAGATATCCGTAATCGGTCGAAGATCATGGCGGAAATTCCGGAACAGATCAGGTCAAGGGCGATTATTTAAGCTAATCATGGGATTTACTTCTGTAATAAGAGTTATACCATAATTAGGACTCCTCTACTATATAAAGAGAAATTACCATCATTTGTAGATACTTTACATTCACGAATATCAAGCAATAGAATATTTCTCAATTTACTTCTTGTTCATCAGCTTATTATGCCTTTGACTATTCTTGCATAACTAGCTCGAGGGTGTCCGAGATTGATTTGGCTTGTAAGTCTTGAATTTTTTTATTTGTTTTCCCATCCTTGATAAGAGTTCTTGCCCCAATTTTTCTACCAAGAATGTTTGATGGGGTTGAAACAAATGTTGTTATTATGAAAAGGGTGATGAGAAGGGAAATGAGTTTGTCTAAGAAAGAAATGAAACAAGAAATAAACACAGTAAGTGTAAGGAATCACCAATTGTTTGCTAGATCACAAGTTATTTTCTTTGCCTGCTTTGCTTTCAGTTAGCCAGCCTGCTATGTCTTTGCCTGATTTGCTTTCAGTTAGCCAGCCTGCTATTGCTTCCTCTTTGTCAGTCTTTATTGAGAATATGCCAATAATTTTTTTTGTTCTGTTGGTTCAGGAATAAAGCACTGGAAGGTCTTTCTTCGGTTTGTAAATGTATTATGATCAAAATTTTGATTACATCTTCTACTGATTGAGTTGCTACACTTCTAACAAAACTCATGTGGCCGCTAAAATTGCAAAAGTGTGTGGGATAGATTTCCAAAGAAAAACCTTATTTGATTTTTTTAACTTTGGGTATCAAGGTATCGGAAGGTAAAACTTTGGATATAGAGGCATCGAAAGGGAAGCACCACAATATAATAACATTCTTCTAAAATGGCTACGGGTGTCTTTGTTTGTGCCAAGTGAGTAATTTATCGATTCCCACAACGTGTTTGGTTTTTCTCCTTCTGCTGATATCAATTGTGCTGGTGAGCTTTGTCCAGTGTCTATTGATACTAAAAGTTATCACTCTCATATATGAGTTGGTACAAGAGTTCTACTGTTTTTAATCATTATAGAATTTACCGTCAGTAAATAAACAACACTGTAACCATACTAAGAGATAGTTGCTTTCCAAATTTTTTCTTGCTTTGGACTTTTTAACTGAAGAAAGGAAAACCCAACTGATCAAGAGTGAAACTTGTGCAGGACTTTCAGATAATTAACTTCCAAAGCATTCATTCATTTGTTTATGCCTTCATTTTGATCTGCCTGTAGTAGGGGTTTGTTACAGCATGATGGACTTGTTATCCAGTCTGTGATATTGAAATTAAGAAGTAACTTTAAGAGTGACATTGGAAGTGTGATTGTGAAATTCTTATGTTATCTTATTCGGAAAGACACCATCTTTAAGGGAGTCTCGCAATGATAGTAGAATTTGAAAAATAAATTTTCAATACATGTCCATCAATTTCTTATCACAAAGTGCTTGAATGATCAGATTCCTATTATAAAATACTTCAATAGATAGGCTCTTTTATTTTTTTAGTTTCTATTTTACTGTTAGTTTACAAAGAAACATATCTGCTCTAAAAGGTCAAAATCTTTTCTGAAAAATTAAAATTTCAACATTTATTAACTGGAACATATATGCTATAAAAGGTCAAAATCTTTTCTGAAAAATTAAAATTTCAACATTTATTAACTGTTAATATTCTCTATAACAGAAAATACATATATATTTATGTATAGGTATTTACACCTCTGTTTAATCTAGCTCATTTTTGTTCTGTTATTACTGTGCCTTTTTTTAAACCTTCAGTTTCATTTATTTGGATAGTAATTACTTTCGGCGAATTTTGGGAATATTTTTCTTTATAAGTTTATGCCCTGTGGTATCTTTCCAGACAGTTTTTATTTATTTGATGCACACAAAAAAAATTTGGTGACTTGGTTGATGATAAAGGTAGATTCAGGATTTGAACTTTATGGATTCGAGTATATATTATTTGTACTTATGTACTGAATTTTGTAATAAATTTACCAAGTATGAGCTGGGTTTGGACGAACCCATAACATTAACGCTACCCTAGCAGATGAATTGGAAAGAAACTTTGTACTCTTTTATTTTTAGTTTGATGACAATTGATCAAGAAAAAGTCTTAAGCGCGTGCGATTTATATAATTATGTTGACTTTCTGTTATTCGTGCATACATCTATTTTGCATTTATTCTTTCATAAGATTTCTTTTTGAAGAGCGACCGATTTCTGAGGTTGCACGATATAAACTGTACTTTGCAAGTTTGCATGATGATGCGCTTAGTATTTTGTTCTTGGTGGTTCCTGAGATTGAAAGGTATAAAAATGTATTTGCAGGATGATATTCTTTGTGTTTTGTTATTGGTGTTGATCCAATGCTATTTGTACTGATGGCTTCATCAAAAATGTTATTTGTACCGATGAAGTTGGTTTGACTCTGAACTGTTTGCTTTAATTATTGCTTCTTTTTCTGATGTAGAATTTATAGTTGAACTTGATGAGTTTTGTATTATGATCAAATTATTGCTTCTTTTTCTCATTACTTTTATCTTTTGCTTTGCAGATTCATGAAATCCATCCAAGAAGTTGACCAGGGAGGATCAGTGGAATTGTCCAGATAAAGTGATATGAATAGGCATCTCATATGAGCAGCTTATACTGTAGAACAACATGGACTGGTAGAAGAGCCTTGTAGACAGAGTTGAGCAGTATGAAAGTTTAAAAGACAGCCTAAGGATGCTTTCCACACAATTGACGTGCAAGGACAACTTCAGTGAAAACAAAAAACCATCCATGAAATGGATGATCAAGTGAAATACTTTGATACATATATTCTTTACAATTAACTCAATTTATTTGTATCTACCGCAACAAATAAAGAGAACTTTAGAATTGTCTCTTTAGAATCGCATGGGCAAGATTGTCTAGTAAGGGAGAAGCATGCCCGCATTTTCATTAAGAGCAATACTGCCTCGTCTTCTGCACAAGGCTGTAAGATCAGGCTCATTGCTTAATATTCCTCCTGCAAACGTCTAGAAATATTTAAAGATCAACTTTTTCAACTCTAGGGAGATTGGTCATACATTACTAGAAATTTGGCAAAAACCAACCGTGTTGGTTGGTCAAAAAAAGGCCCAAAAACCGACCAAAGTCGGTCGATTTTTTAATATTCTTTTTTAATTTTTTTTACGAAACCGACCAACTTTGGTTGGTTTTCTTTGACGTAAAAATGGGAAAAACTATTTTTGAGTCCCGCGAAATTTATTTTTCAAGAAATCTACCAATTTTGGTTGGTTTTCATTTAAAATAAATTAAAATTAATATTTGAAAAACATACCAAAATCGATTGGTTAATTCGGCCGGTCATTTTTAAAAACCGACCAAATTGGGTCGGTAATTTTATTTTTTAATAAAATCGAGCGACATCAGTCAGTTATTTTCATGCGAAAATACAATTAAAGAGTGTAAATAAAACAAAAGATAGTCTTAAAATAAAATGCACCAATGGTCTAGTGGTAGAATAGTATCCTGCCATAGTATAGACCTCGGTTCGATTCCCAGATAGTACTTTTTTTAATTGCATAATTAAAATACCGACCTACTTTGGTCGGATTATTTTTGAATTTAATTGAACTCTTCCGACCTTTAAAATACCTACCACACGTTAATGGTCGTGTTTTGGACGGTTATTGGCCATTACCCACCTACTTTGGTCAATTCTTGTTGACGATTTTTCCCGAATTTATAGTAGCGACTTATGTACAGAGGCGGAGCTAGGATTTAGAACTTATGGTTCGGGGTTTTAATCCTTTTAAGTTATTGGGTTCTAAATTAATAATTTGTACATATTCAATAAATTTCTTAAAATAAATATATGGTTTGGACCGAAACGATTGGGTTCCGTCGAATCCATAATCGATGGGCTAGCTCCGCCCGTGCCTATGTATACAACTCATCTTGTCATAGTAATTCATACACTGATATATGTTTTCTGTCAGATATTTATGTGACTTTTTATTTTTCGAGTTTATAAACTTTTATTTTTGACCGTATATTTGGCCATAGAATCTTTTAGTTTTTTGAAATAAAATCTATATACTTATTTAAAAACTACGTAAAAAGTATTATAAGTTAAAATAATTAATAATTCAAAATATTTAAAAGGCATATGAAAAAATTATGATCAAAGAATAATTGGTTTGACTCTCGAAATTCGGACACCATCACAAAAATTGGGATGGAGGGAGTAACTAATTAACTACTATTAGTAAACGATAATCTGCAACTAATTATGTTATTTAAGTATAACTAACCCCTGCAACTCACGTCCTTCAATATTTCTCATCACGTGTTCATGCATAAAGTGGTACTGTGGTATTAGGAAAACAATCACGCCACTCCAAGTATAACAAACTCGTCAGAAGGAAAACCAAGAAATGAAGACAGAATCACCACCTGAATCGTACTCTTTTCTTATAGTTGTAAGTATAATAGTACCAGTTTTTCTGATTTATTTTTGAATTTAAATTATGTCCGCAGCATAAATTAAAATAGGGTAATTTTCGTTGCTACATGTTATTTACCATTCTCTCCCGTTTACTAACATTTTTATACTTATTTTAATTTACTCAATGATGAATCTTAACCTTTAAAAAGCATAATTATATATATGAAAGAGTTTTTTTGTTTTTTCTTTTTCTTTTTCTTTTTATTTATTTAATGTTACTCTTTGTTTATATAATTAATGAGAGGAAATTTATAAAGTGGAAAGTAACGGAAGATTCGAGTTGACCCGTTTGATCTCCAAGTGTTGCGTGCGAATGGACTGTGACACAATATGACAACTAATTAATATATCTAGTATGGTCATCTATACGTAATACGGGTTACGGAAAATGGTAATATAATAAAAAGTGCATTATTGAACGAGCAGCACACAATAATATTGCTAATGATAAATACATTATTAAACCCCACCCACGCACACGATGGAAGGGTAATCTTAAGTAGGCGCAATAATATGACTGGGCTAACTCATTCAATAGCCAAATCAAAATAGAATTTACGTTAGGGAAACATTCATGGTCCCTTAATGAGAAACATCAGAACAAAGAACAAAACTAGACATATCTATATATTGTCATAGTGAGTTTAAAAGTAATCAAATTATAATAATCATATTTTACGCCTTTACTTTAATGTGCCTAAACACGCTTTAAATTAAATTTGAATAAAAGACTAAATAAATACTACTCCACGGTTTAGAGAATTATACAACCAAAGTTAAAATTGAGATACAATTTAATTGATCCATAAATGGAATAGGGTCCGTTGTTTCCTCCCATGTCCATTCAATCTTTTTCCACCGAGTCATTTGGGAGAAATTGATAAAATCATAATCAGCCTCAGACAATGATTAGAAGAATAAACCAACCAAAAACCAACAATAATTCCCTTTCCAGTTCCCATTCCTTTCGCATCAAGAATTCCATTAATCATTATACCAATCCAACTTCAGTTTCCTACTAATATTCTAATCATGTAAGGAATCTTTGTGCCAGGCTGCATGCCCTTCTTCCTTCTTCTTATTGAATTGAAATTGCATATATTAATTCTCTCCTTCTTTGTTCATTATAATTGTTTACTACTTTTATTTATGACCTTCCAATTCCTCCATTGTTATGAAAAAGATTATGGCTCGAAAAATCCCCACCGCTTTTCTTTTCGTCGTCACTTCCCTTGTCTTCTTTGCTACCCTCTATCATCTTCAACTTCGTGATTCTATCTCCGCCGTCTCCTCCACCGTTGACGATGATGATCTCCGCCCTTCTTCTCCTCTCCTCTCCGTCGCCACCGACCCCCCACCCCCTCCCCCTTCACCTCCCCCACCCCCACCACAAATCACCATAACCATCTCCTCCAAAACCAATAACCTTGCACTCGAAGAAAACATCTCTATCTCATCCCCTCCTCATATATCTCCTCTCATTACTCCTTCAACAAATAATATTATCTCTTCTGTATCAATTCTAATGCCTGGTTGGGAAGTTTTCGTTATTGTCTCTCCTGATTTTACTCCTTTAATTTCCTCTCAAGAGGATCCTTATGTTTGTGTATTTGAAACCGGGGAGGTATCTCTGGCGATTCCCGCCGGAGAGCTCCAGTTTCCAGCTCGCACTTTATTCAAGTGCGAGTTTCCCAGGAGAGCACGTCGGAGATTGCCGTTTAAACAACCCATGCTGATGAAATCTTCACAAAAGAAGAATAATGTAACGCCGTTTAAACAGCCGGAACTGTTACGTTGGACGTTTCTTGTTTATGACTCTCTAACGACGGATGACGACGTCGTTTTGTTTGTTAAAGGGTTGAATAATCGCCAAGGAATTAACCGTGAACCCAACGAATTTAACTGTATTTTCGGTCTTGAGAATAATGTAATTAGAACTAACGTGACGAGTTCCATGCAAGAAGTTTTCCGTTGTAAACGGCCAGATCCAAATGTTTTGCCCTTTGAAGAGAGAATTACTGTCTCCCTTGAGATTGTACGTCCTGTTCCTGTGGTGGTACCTTCCGTGGCTTATTGCACTCTGCCACGTAAGCTAGAAAGTAACGAGAAGACAGAAAGAGCTCGACTTTGTGCATGTACCATGGTGTACAACGTTGGCAAGTTTTTGAAAGAATGGGTTTTATATCATTCAAGAATCGGGGTTGAAAAATTCGTATTATACGATAATGCTAGTGATGACGATTTACCAAAAGTTGTTGATGAGCTTGTTCAAGAAGGCTATGATGTGAAAACATATTATTGGCTATGGCCTAAAACTCAAGAAGCTGGTTTTTCTCATAGTGCAATTTATGCTAAGGACTCTTGTTCTTGGATGATGTACATTGATGTGGATGAATTTGTGTATTCTCGACTATGGTCTAATTTATCTCGGCCATCAAAATCATTGTTACCTTCTTTGTTACCAAATCCCAAGAATGTACAAGAAAAGAAACAAGTCGCAGAAATTAGCATCCCATGTTACGAATTCGGACCTTCGAATAAGAAGTCTCATCCGATAATGGGAGTGACACAAGGATACAATTGTAGAAGAAAAATGGAGAATAGACACAAGTCTATAGTATTTTTGGATGCAGTTGATCACTCTTTGCTTAATGTTATTCATCATTTCATATTGAAGCAAGGGTACAAGGGAAAGAAAATGAGTGTACATGATATGGTGGTGAATCATTATAAATTCCAAGCTTGGCCTGAATTTAAGGCTAAGTTTAGAAGAAGGGTGTCAGCTTATGTTATTGATTGGACACAAGAATTAAATCCACATTCGAATGATAGAACTCCAGGATTAGGATTTAGTCCTGTTGAACCCAAAGGTTGGCCACAAAAGTTTTGCGAGGTATATGATAATGGGTTGAAAGATTTGACATGGAGATGGTTTGTAGTCAAGTCTCCAACTCCATCACGTTACCGTATGGCGTGGCAAAGATGACCAGCTCAGGTCCTCAAAAAATGCATTACTTTTTAAGGATTTGGAATACACACCTGGTGAGATATTTGGAGGATTCGAGCAATATGGGTTGGGATACTACATGCACTTTGACCTAAACCATTAAAGGAAAAGGTCAAGAGAATTTTGCTTTCAGAATTATATTACTGTAGATTATGACATGCAGCAAACTGAATTTTTGCTGCACTGATTGAGTCAATTGAGGAAAGAATGTACCTGCAGCTCTGCTGCCTGAAGTGACTGAGAAGCATAGAGGAAACTGTTTTGTTTTAGCATTAGAATTTGATTGATGATTTTGTTTGTTTTCTCTTTAGTTTCTTTATTACACACCAGAAAAGTTGTTCTTTTGATTCATTTATGTATATAAACATGTTGATTGTTGTTTTGTTAGTTGCATGCAGCCTGTGGGATAGATAGGATAGACAGATTTCCTCATTAAATTCTTTGTTTTATTTAGTGCTTATTCATTATTAATTATTGTTTTGCTAATTATTCCTCCCCAAGAGCGCAGTTCGAATGTGCACGAAGTTTATGAAAGGGAGAAATACCTTTGTAATTCGTAATTTTAAAAATGCCATAAGATTCTCTTGCTATAAAAATTATATTATTAAAGGTAAGATGAGAAGTATAAAACTAATTATTTCTAAATATAAAAATATAAAATTCTTTTTGGGACGATTATTAAGAAAATAGTGCCATGTGAAATAATGAAACATAAAGAGTATTAACATATGATTAATTAGATCGTGCTAGTTTCAGTTCATATATGTTGAAAAAGGTATAACTTAAGGGGTAGGCTATGCGTATGCGTTGTCATATATAATTTCTTTATTCTAGATCTATACCAATGCTAATTGACTCAAAGTATCAAATGGCACGTTGATGTGTAATTAGATTTATTGGGACAGTAATGCGTCGATTTGCTTGTTATGCTGATACAAATATTTTTAATGGCTTGAAAACTGCTAATTAGGAAGCTGAGAAATATTGTAGAATATCATGTGGATCTTGTGAAGAATAAGGCATCGATATTTCTTATCAAGATCAAAGAAGAACATGAATTATTGGAATATATTTATAAAATTCAAAAAATAAGCTGGGTTAACTTTATACAATGATGAATTAAATATGACTTAATTAAGAGAGCTTATCAAGCTTATCCCTAATCCATATTTAGGGTGACCAAATTTAGCAGTAACTCTTTGGATATGATTTGATCGATTGCGGTAATGTATACTTGCATTATTCTAGTTTCGAGATGTTGGCCAAGTTAAGAATTGAGGTAGACCTTATGAGGCCACTTCTAGACTGTGTTTGTTGGCATTGAAGGAGATGGGTCGGGATTAAAAGGAAAAGACCAACCTCTGGAATATGAAGGAGTCCCTGCATTTTGCAGGACATGCAAACTGCAGGGTCATGATGTTGCACGATGCAAAGTTGAAGCAAGAAAAAGGGAACAAGCAGGAACAAAGAAAAGGCAGTTGCCATTGACAATCATCCAATACCCAATGCTAACTATGACACCAGAAAGAACACCAACATAAAAGAAGCCTAGAATCTACCAACGAACCAGGATGATGATGGATTCACGCAAGTGAAAAGCAAAAGGAACTTGAAGAAAAAAAAACCAATAAGGAAATCACCCAAAGATAGATGGTAGTAGTCAACACCAACTAAATGATCAAAATAATGACCAGCACCACATACATGAAGAAGGCACAACAGAGAAAGAAAGCAAAGCACCTGAGCAGGTGGAAAAGGAGCAGAACCTTGTGCAAGATAATACCAATCCAAAGTAGAAGGAAGATAAGGAACATGTCAAGAAGAGAAGCAATCGCAAGAAAAAGAAGTCAAACAAGACTACTGGGAACCTACTGAAGGTGAAAAGCAAGCTATGGACTAAACAAAAATCAAGACAAATTGAGGAAAAAATTATTGAAGCAGTTCAAAAAGAGAGCAACATTGTTCTTGCAAAGGAAAAGGAAAAAGATAGACCTAAGTAAATGCAAAGACAAAAGAGTTAACAATAGTGATAAGGACTTCAACAAGGCTAGGGACAACAGTCAGGGCAGTTCCAATGCAAACATGCTGACTCCATACACTGATGTCACTACTTATTTACTACAGCTAGGGGAAAATATTGAAATTGATTTTGGTGGATATCAGCTGGAAAATAGGCATGGGTGTCACGACCAAAAATCCAACTAATCGTGATAGTACCTAACCCAACCCGTTAGGTAAGCCAATTTACCAAAATTGAGTTTAAATGAGATTTATTGATAAAATAAATGATGACATAACCGACTTTAATACATATTCCAAGGACTAGTAGTACAAATCATGAGCTTCTAAGATTTTTAGAATTTAAAAAGCTGGTATGAAATAAAGTACATCATCTGTTTGAATATACATGAACAGATTTTTAAATCTAAAGCTACCAAGATCAAGAGGCAGCTATGACGGAAGCGCAGGTACATCTCCAATGCCAGCTTCCTCCGTACACTGTAACATCAGCATCCAAAATCAGCACGCAAGGTGCAGAAGTGTAGTATGAGTACAACCGAACCAATATACTTAATAAGTAACAAGACTAACCTTTGGGCTGAAAGTAGTGACGAACTCTGTATAAAAAATAATAGTACAAAAATGTAGGCATGCTTTCAAGTACAACAGATAAACCCAATACAAGTAAAATAGATCAACTCAGAATGTTATGAGGAATATGACATCTCTATATTGTGACGACCCGACCAGTCGTCTCATGAGTTACCGCTCCATTTTTCCCATTTCTACTTCTTTATGCTTTGTTTACCCGTGTTATGTGGTATAGGGTTGGTCGAATAGAATCCAGAATAATTTTGGTAAGGTTTGAGACACTTAATCTTTTTTAAGGAAGCTTAAGTTGGAAAAGTCAACCGAATGTTGACTTATGTGTTAGAGGGCTCGGATGTGAATTCCGATAGTTCAGTTAGCTTCGAGAGGTGATTTGGAACTTAGAAGTGTGATCGAAATGAGTTTCAGAGGTTCAGAGTAGATTTAGGCTTGAATTGGCGAAGTGGATATTTTGGTGATTTCCGGTTGGTAGGCGAGATTTTGATATAGGGGTCAGAATGGAATTCCGAGAGTTGCAGTAGTTTTGTTGTATTATTTGGGATGGGCATGCAAAATTTCTGGTCATTCGGACGTGGTTTGGTTGAGTTTTTGATCAAAAGCAGAATTCAGAAGATTTTAGAAAGTTTGGTTTGAATTCGAGGTGTTTTGGATGATTTAATGTTGTTTGAGGTGTTTTAAAGATTGGAACAAGTTTGAATAAGGTATTAGGATATGTTTGTGCTTTTAGTTGAGGTCCCGGGGGCCTCGGGGTGATTTCGAATGGTTGACGGGGAGTTTGAGGAATATTTGTAGCTGCTAAACTTTTACTGCTATTGGGGACCGAAAGAGGAGCTGCAGAAGCGGATTATTGAGGAGTTTTCAGGAACCGCAGATGCGGTTGTGGGACCGCACCTGCGAAGCCGCAGGTGCGGAATGTTGAGCGCAGGTGTGACTTTGGTTCGTTAAGTGAAGAACCGGATAAGCAGTTATGTGGCCGCATATGCAGTACCCAGAAGCGGGTATTGTGCCGCATATGCGAAAATATCTGGGCAGAAGGTATAAATTGCGGCCTTCGCGAATTTTAGCTATTTCACCATTTTTGACTTCGGCTTTGGAGCTTTTTGGACGATTTGAAAAAGGGTATTCAAGGGAACTTCATTGAGGTAAGGAATTTGGACCTAAAACACGTTCCTATGCTATTATCCTTGAGAGGCTTGCAGAGTTTTCTTATAACAATAGCTACCAGTAGAGTATTCAGATGGCTCCATATGAGGCTTTGTATGGGAGGCGGTATAGATCTCCAGTTGGTTGGTTCGAGCCCGGTGAGGCTAGGCTATTGGGGACAGATTTGGTGCAGGATGCTTTGGAGAAGGTGAAGGTGATTCAGGAGAGGCTTCGTACAGTACAGTCGAGGCAAAAGAGCTATGCTGAAAGAAAGGTTCGAGATGTGTCCTACATGGTTGGCGAGAAGGTTCTGTTGAAGGTTTCGCCCATGAAGGGTGTTATGAGATTTGGGAAGAAAGGGTAATTGAGCCCTCGGTTTATTGGGCCTTTTGAGGTGCTTCGAAGGATTGGGGAGGTGGCTTATGAGATTGTTTTACCACCAAGCTTGTCGAGTATACATCCGGTATTTCATGTTTCTATGCTCCGAAAGTATATTAGGGATCCGTCTCATGTTTTAGATTTCAGCACGGTTCAGTTGGATGATGATTTGACCTATGATGTGGAGCCAGTAGCTATTTTGAGTCGTGAGGTTCAAAAGTTGAGGTCGAAGGATATAACTTCGGTGAAAGTGCAGTGGAGAGGTCGGCCCTGGGAGGAGGCTACCTAGGAGACCGAGCGGGAGATACGGAGCAGATATCCTCACATGTTTGAGGCTTCAGGTATGTTTCTTGATTCGTTCGCGGACGAACGTTTGTTTAAGTTGGGGAGGATGTGACGACCCGGCCAGTCGTCTCATGAGTTACCGCTCCATTTTCCCTATTTCTGCTTTTTTATGCTTTGTTTACCCGTGTTATGTGGTATCGGGTTGGTCGGATCGAGTCCAGAATGATTTTGGTAAGGTTTGAGACACTTAGTCTTTTTTAAGAAAGCTTAAGTTGGAAAAGTCAACAGGATATTGACTTATGTGTTAAAGGGCTCGTATGTGAATTCCGATGATTCGGTTAGCTTTGGGAGGTGATTTAGGACTTAGGAGTGTGATTGAAATGAGATTCGGAGGTTCGGAGTAGATTTAGGCTTGAATTGGCGAAGTGGATATTTTGGAGATTTTCGGTTGGTAGGCGAGATTTTGATATAGGGGTCGGAATGGAATTCAGAGAGTTGTAGTAGTTCTGTTATGTCATTTGGGATGTGCGTGCAAAATTTCAAGTCATTCGGACGTGGTTTGGTTGGGTTTTTGATCAAAAGCGGAATTCAGAAGATTTTAGAAAGTTTGGCTTGAATCCGAGGTGTTTTGGATGATTTGATGTTGTTTGAGGTGTTTTGAAGATTGGAACAAGTTTGAATAAGGTATTAGGATATGTTTGTGCTTTTAGTTGAGGTTTGGGGGGCCTCGGGGTGATTTCGGATGGTTGACGGGGAGTTTGAGGATTGTTTGCAGCTGCTGAACTTTTACTGCTTCTGGTATTTCCGTACTTGCGAATTGGGCACCGCAGGTGCGACACTGCACATGCGAAAGAGGAACCGTAGAAACGGATTATTGAGGAGTTATCAGGAATTGCAGATACGGTTGTGGGACCGCACCTGCGAAGTCGTAGGTGCGGAATGTTGAGCGCAGGTGCGATTTTAGTTCGTTAAGTGAAGAACCGCAGAAGCGGTTATGTGGCCGCATATGCGGTACCGCAGAAGTGGGTATTGCGCCGCAGATGTGAAAATGTCTGGGCAGAAGGTATAAATTGTGGACTTCGCGAATTTTAGCTATTTCACCATTTTTTACTTCGGCTTTGGAGCTTTTTGGACGATTTGAAAGAGGGATTTCAAGGGAACTTCATTGAGGTAAGGAATTTGGACCTAAAACTCGTTCCTATGCTATTATTTCACGGATTATCTTCTCTTGGGCTTCGTCCCTTAGCATATTTTGACGTCCTCGTTCTGATTTTGGATAAATTCGACACGAGTGGAGGCCGATTCGAGGGGCAAAGGCGTCGCGAGCTAGAGATTTGACCGGTTCGAGGTGAGTAATGATTGTAAATGATGTTCTGAGGGTATGAAACCCCGGACTTGCACATCGTTGCGCTATATTGAGGTGACACACATGTTTGATGACGAGCGTGGGGTTGTGCACTATTGGGGGTTGTGACTTGGTCCGTCCCGAACGACTATTTTACTGCGTATTTGACTGAAATCTATTTGCTATCATCATAATTTGGGCTGAATGCCATTTTTGGGCCTTGTGCCAACTATTTGAACCCTTCTAGGATTTTTAGTAGTATTTCCTCACTGTTTTGACTTTATACTTGAACTCAGTCATATTATATTTCATTATTTTCGTATTCAGCCATATTTACTCTGTTTTAACATTCACATGATCTTTTAAATGATATTTTGGGCTGAGAAACATATTTTACTACTGCCCGAGTGGCTTGTGAGGATTTTTGACTAAGTAAGGCAGAGGGCCTATGTTGTGAGGAAACATATGATACTGATTATGAGGCCGAGGGCCTGAGATATGTACGCCATGAGGTGGCTTGATTGATATGAGGCCGAGGGCCTAGTGATGATGACACGAGGTGGCTTGATATTGTGCTTGGGTAGTAAGGGTCCCCTCTAGGAGTTTGTATACCCCCAATGAGCGCAAGTACCCATTGTGATGTGAGATTGAGCCCGAGGGGCTGATATTGTTCTGAGATGTTGTTCGAGGGGCGGATTTGTTGATACTGTGACCGAGGGGCGAACCTTTATGTGTTTATTTTCATAATTGACTGTTAATTACCTGCCTAATTGTTAAAAAAGGCTTTTCATGAAGTAAATTTTGAGTTAAAGTATTTTACCTATCTTTCACTGGTTTACTATTTTAATGGTTTTACTGCTTCATTATAGCATGCTTTTGTGCCTTACGTGATTTCCTACTTTCAGTCTTTATTTACATTTGTTACTCACTAAGTTGGAGTACTCACTTTACTCCCTGCATCCCGTGTGCAGATTCAAGTGTTGCTGATCCGGCCATTGTGAGTTGAGGGCTCCTGGCGGACATTCGGAGTTCACAAAATAGCTGCTTGGCATCCGCAGTCCCGTGTTTCTTCCTCTTTGTTATTTCTATCTCTTTTCAGACATTTGTAATAGTTATAGAATTATTGGACTTGTAGTAGGATTTATAGATGCTCATGGCTAGTGACACCACGGTATCAGGCTGTGTTGGGTTATTTCCGCAAACCTTACCATTATCTGCTACTTTGAGATATTATTATTATGCTTCTGACTTATTTCTTGTCGTTTATCTGTTAATAGTTGAAATGGGAAGTGTCGGCTGGCCTTGTATTCACGAGAAGCGCCATCACGACTGGGTCCGGGTTTAGGGTCGTGACATATATCTACATGCCAATGTAGATGCTGTATGTGATGCACTACAATGGAAGTCTCGTGAACTCACACTCCCAGAATACTCAATCACTCAGTATTGTATATGGTCAATCCAGCCCAGGGAAGATCCATCATTCAATATAAAGATCAACTGACAGTCAGTCACTCAGTACTGTATAGGGCCGATCCAACCTAGGGAAAATTGATTCCTCAATATAAATAATTAGTCAAGATCCATGCCGAGGTGTAAATGCTTAGGGAAGATCCATCCCAAATGTAAATGCAATTGCGCTCACTGTGGGGGGTGCAAACTCCGATGGGGCTCCTTCAGCCCAAGCGCTATAGTCTGCACGGATAACTCCCATACTGCACGGACAACTCGCGTGCTATAATATCAATATCGGGATTCGCACGGCCAACTCACGTGCTGCATGGATAACTCACGTGCTATAGTATCTATATCTGGATCCGCACGGACAACTCACGTGCTGCACGGATAACTCACGTGTTATAGTATCAATATCTGAATCCGTACGGACAACTCACATGTTGCACGGACATATCACATGCTATAGTATCAATAACCTCACAATCAAGCTCTCGGCCTCACTCAGTCATTAATCTCTCCAGTCTCTCGGGCTCGAAATGTCATAAAAATCGCCCAAAAATGATGATATGGTGTATAAACAGGGACTGGGATATGATATGCAGTGAATGAATATGACTGAGTACAAAATTATAATTTAAACATATAATTCGATAGTAGAAATGACCTCAGTGCAATAATACCAACATTTACCTAAGCATGATTTCTAACATGAGTCACAGCTCAGTTTCTCTAACACATGAAAAATACATGGAAAAATACAAGTTAATTGACTACACAACTCTACGAAATCGATTGAGTCTCAATTTCTACGGTGCACGCCCACACGCCCGTTCAAACAATTCATATAACATGTAATTCAGTGATTCATACCTTCATAACCAAGTTTAGAAGTGTTGCTTACCCTAAACAAGCCAAATCAAATCTGAGCGAGCTAAGCAATGCTCTAAAAGTTCCATTCTGCGTATCAATCTCCAAACGCCTTCCTATCTCCTTATTTCCAAGCCAAGTGATCTGAAACTAGTAAAATAACATGCAAACTAAACAAAATATACTCCAATGCTTATAATTTAATATTTTATAAAAATTCCCGACTCCGCTCGAAAAATTGACAGTGGGGCCCATGTCTCGAAACCCGACGAAACTCACAAATCCGACAATCCATTTAATTACAAGTCCAGCCATACTAATTTTACTCAAATCCGACTCCGAATTGATGTTCAAATCTAGAAAATTTATTTTATGAAACTATAGGCAATTCCTCCAATTTCTCTTGAAAAATCAATTATCTAATGCCGAAAACGAAGATTAATTCATGAAATATGATCACAAGTGAGTTAGGAATACATACCCCAAGTCATGTGGTGAAAATCCCCTCCTGAGTTTCCCAAACCGAGCTCCAAAATTCGAGAAAATGGGTGAAAATATCGAACCCTCAAACTTAAAGGATTCTGCCCAGCATTTTCGCATATCCGATCGTATTATTGCATCTGCGACATTCGTTTCCACAGAAAATGGCTCGTATTTGTAAGACAGCCTCGACCCAGTAGAGGTCGCTTCTGCAATGCCAAGAACTGCATCTGCGGTCGTGCTTCTACGCATGTCGAACCACACCTGCGGTCGCGTAGATGTGCCAATTCTCCTGCACATGTGACCTTTACGCCCAGCTGCCGCTTTCGCTTTTGCGGAGCAAATCCCCGCATTTGCGACATCACTTCTGCGACCAATTGTCCGCAGATGCGGCCACACCAAAACCAGCAGCCTTTAGTCAATGCAACATGCGACGAAATGATCTGAACCTCGTCTGAAACTCCTCCGAGCCACTCGGGACCCTGTCCAAAGAAACCAAAAAGTCCCATAACATAATACGGACTTACTTGATGCCTCAAATCACACATAATAACGTCGAAATGATGAATTGCACTTCGAATCGAACTTATAAATTCTCAAACCTTCTAACTAACAAAACTCATGCCGAAACGTATCAAATAAATCCGGAATGACTTCAAATTTTACACACAAGTCATAAATGGAATAACGAAGATACTGAAATTTCTGGAACTAAAATACGAGCCCGATATCAACCAAGTCAACCTCCGGTCGAACTTATAAACATTTCAAACCTTCAAATTTTTAATTTTCGCCAATTAGTGCTGAAACCTTCTAGCACTATCCAAATGAATTTCTGGGCATACTTCCAAGTCCAAAATTACCTAACGGAATAATCAAAATTTTATTCCGAGGTCAAATACTAAAAAGTCAAACTTGATCATCTCTTTCCACATAAATCTTCCAACATGAAATTTATTCTTTCGAACATATTTTGAAACACCTGAAAACCAAAACCGACGATTCACACACGTCAATATTCATCATATGAAGTTATTCAAGATTTCAAATAGTTGAAAGGAGCGTAAATGCTCAAAAAGACCAGTCGGGTTGTTACAATGACCCTGGCATAGGCACCAATTCTATGTATGAATCAGGAGAAGATATCAATACTGAATTTGAGAGGAAGAAAACTCTACTGAAGGCGTAGCTGAAATCTCCCTAGAAGATACTGATGAAGAAGATGATGAGATTTTTAACAACCTGGTTGAAGCATTTGCCCTTGCACCAAAGGAGCCAATTGACCTAGTGCTCAAGGAGACATAGAAAGTCATACAAAAGCAAGGACTATCACCCAGGGGACAGGGAAGGAAAAAATACAAAGGAAAAAAAGTTAGAACCTAAGGCCAACAAGGCCAATCAAAAGCAAGGTGACTTATTATTCCTTGACCTTTCTAATGATAAACATCATTAATTGGAATATAAGGGGGATAAAATCCAAAAGGGCAAGTGAAAAATTAGCAAGACTAATCAAAATGCACAAGGTGGACATGGTTATTATACAAGAACCTTTTTTATCCTCAGATCAAGTAGAGGAATACAAGAGGTACCTAGAATTTGATCAAGCCATTATTAGTGACTCCAACAAGATCTGGTGCTTCTGGAGTAACGAATTAAATTTCAATGTCATAGATAAGAGAAAACAACAAATTACACTGGAACTGGATCATAATGGTAGTGTCTTCTGGATCACTGATATTTATGCTAGAACCAACTCTATTAAAAGCAAAGGAAAAACTAAGAGACATTAACAACATAGTCAATGGGCCATGGACCATTTTTTGTGACTTCAACTTCATCATGATAGCTGTGGAAAAGAGGGGTAGTATACCATATGTAATTAGCAAGAGCCAAATTTCACTAACTCTATGGATGACTATGGCATGACTAATCTTGGATTCACAAGGAATCCCTTTACCTGGTGCAATGGCAGGAAGAGAAGGAAAAGAATAAGCAAAAGACCGGATAGAGTAATGATCAATGAGGAATGGGCAGAGGCTAATCAAACCAACAAGGTGGATCATTATAGTATATCTGGCTCTGATTATTCCCTCATCATCTCCAAATTTAGGAATACTAATCATAGCGCTATCAGATACTTCAAATTCCTAAATTTCTAGACCAAGCAAAGTGACTACCTCAGCCTGGTTGAAAATATTTGGAACACTAATATCCAAGGAAATGACCAATAGGTAACACAACAGAAACTTGAAGTTGTGGCCAAAGGTCTAAGTACTTGGTCTTGAGATACTATCGGTGATGTCTTTGCCTCTGTCAAACAAAAAGAAGCGGAGGTTGGCCTTCTGGAATAGATTTATGAAGATAACAATACTGACTCCAATAGACATAGCATGCACAAAGCTCAAAGCTGAGTACACTAGATGGCTCAAAATGCAAGACTATATCCTAAAACAAAAGGCAGGAATCAGGTGGCCTGATGAAGGTGACACTAATTAAAAATATTTCTACACTGTGATAAAAAACAAAGAAGGAGATCACACATACATAGAATTAAGAAGTTTCTGCTACTTAATGTTGTTCTGATTAACATGCTTAAAATCAGTAGGCAAACTGATAGGGCCATTACTTCTGACTTTATAAAAATAAACCGCCTATCTTCTACGTCTTGATATTCACTTAGACATCATGTCTTAGGATACTGTTTAACAATACGACCCTTATTTGTGTTTGAGTCGTGCTGCTTATGTGCGTTGTTTGTGGAGGTAAACTTGAGCCTCTAATTGCTTCTTTTCTGCCTTATGTGCTAAGGTCCTATTTGTTCTTGCTTGTTGCCTTAGCATTTTCTCCTTTAAACCTTAGGGGTCTGTCTAGAACTGCTTATAGGTAGAGGTCCTAAATTTCTCCAGGACCAATAAGAAGGCGCGAGTAACAACACGCAATAGAGATCGCTAACCAAAACTCGCTTTAATAACCACTAAGTGGGTGGGAAGGGTAGATATGCGATATGATGACTACGCGCTAATATCACGTGTAGCCCCTAATTGAGGAGTGTTTACCGGACATTATGTGGGGTGATCCTGTAGGCTAACCAACCTAGGACCCCTCCTTTCCCAAATCCCTTATATTTAAAACTTTGTTTTATATGTATACAACTTGTTCAAAATCTTTGTCTTATTCTTTGAGTTATACAACGTCCAACGTGCTTTACTTGCAATTTATTTGTTAATGGACTGATTCATAAGTTAAGTTTGGCCGGGACCAACCGTTGTGGACCGCGAGGGGTGCCTAACACCTTTCCCTCAAGGTTATTTCGAGCCCTTACCCTAATCTCTGGTAATGCAAACTAGTTACATGAGTTAATTACTCTAGGTTCCCTAACGCACCTTAATTTGTTAGGTGGTGACTCTTCAAATACCTAATTCCCAAAAGGAAACGAGTTGTTCCCCCATAAATGTCGAAACCCGGACCTTCTCTCCGCGGAGGGAAAAAAGGGGGCGCGACAACATGGCAACTCTGCTGGGGATACCTTTTAGGCTCTTACCATAACGAACTTATCTTTTACGAATTAGTCCAAGCATGCTTTATCCCGTACCCTTATCCCTTATTTGAATTTAACTGTTGTTTTCTTTTAAGCATTTATGGTTCTTTATTCCTAAAACTGACTTGTCTCTTTGTTTTCTTTTCCTGTAACTGTCTTTCAATTATTTAAATGTTGTATTTTTTTTCCTTACGTGAAAATACTTGACTACATGTTATCAATTGCTGCATAAATAATGCTCCACATTATATTCCACTTGTGCGTATCAAATCCTATAGCAACGCTTTAATTAGTGGTTGCGCTCTTCCTATTTACTACCCTTAAATTCAGAAAGGCTTATTTGCGGTAAAACCAGTCGATTAGTGGTGCAGCCGACGGTTCTGTTCCTTCCCCCTCAAGTTGTTCACTTGAGGGTACCAGTCTAAAACCTCATAGAAACCTTACTCTGGTTAAAATTGTGCATGCATCATGGTCAAACCTAGTCGGATCAATATGTTATCCATATAATGATCCTTTAAGATAAGCCTTATCCAAAAGTCCATCGGGTTTTCCATAATCTCAACGGACACAACCACGTTCTGTGCATTAATTTGGAGAACTAAATGTTGATATGTTGATCATAAATGTATAAATAGCCGAGTCTGGTGGGGGTAAGGCCTAACCCTTTTGTTTTGTAGAAAATGAGGTACGAGGTCCCTAGATTCGGTATGGTTAGCAACATCCCACCATTGCTGCTAGATTGGTGGGAGGACCTTTCCTCAAATGACAAGAAACATGTGAGAAAGTACCTGGGTAACCTACCTTCCTTGCTAGATATTGAGCCATACAACAAACTGATCGAGGCTGCCACCTTATTCTTGGATAGTGAAAGGGTTGTGTTTTGTTTTAGCGCCATAGAATTGACACCACTCCTAGAAGAAATTGGAGGGCTTGTGGGGTTGACTTGGGATAGTCCCGGATTATTGGTACCAGAAAACCGTACTGGCAGGGGATTTTTAAAGATGATAAGTTTGAAGAAGAATGTTGACCTAGTGGGCTTGAAGGAATCTTACATACCTTTCAAATAACTGTACGAGAGGTATGGCCATAGCAAGTCTTTTCGTACCTACCACGACGAGATCTCTCTCACTTCTCTAGGTCACATCCACCACAGAGTGTCTGTATTCATTGTGTGCTTCTTAGGCCTGATAGTGTTCCCAATGAAAAAGGAAAGAATTCACACTAGGTTGGCCATGGTCACCAAGACTTTGATGGAAGGGATTAATGGACAGACATATACCATAGTGTCATGCCCCTTTTTCCAGAGAAGTTTGGGTTTCGACATTCATGGAGGTAATAACTCGTTTCTTTTTGGAAATTGGGTATTTTGAAGAGTCGCCACCTAACGGATTATGGTGTGTTAGGGCACCTAGATCGATTAACTCTTGAATTGGTTTGCATTACCAGAGACTAGGGTAAGGGCTCGAAATGACCTCGAGGGGAAGGTGTTAGGCACCCCTCTTGGTTCACAAATGTGGGTCCCGACCGAACTTATATTCACAAATTATTCCATTACAAATAAACAGTTGAATCAAATAGGTTGCAAGTAAAGCACGTTGGATAACTCAAAAAATAAGATAAAGATTTTTGAACAAGTTGTATAAAACAAAGTTTTAAAAAGAAAAAGGAATTTTGGAAACGGAGGAGTACTAGGTTGGTTAGCCTATAGGATCACCCCACACAATTTCCGGTAAACACTCCTCAATGAGAGGCTACACGTGACATTAGTGTGTAGTCATCATATCCCATATCTACCCTTCCCTTCCCCTTAGTGGTCATTTAAAGTGGGTGTTGGTCAGCGATCTCTATTGCGTGCTGTTACCCGTCCCTTCTTAATGGTCCTAGAGGGATTTAGGACCTCTACCTATAGGTAGTTCTAGACAAACCCCCTAAGGTTTTAAAGGTGAAAATACTAAGGCGACAAGCAATAACACATATGACTCTTAGCAAACAAGAGCAGAAGGAGCAAGTAAGAGGCTCAGTTTACCTCCACAGAAAAGGCATGTAAACAGCACGACTCAAATACAAAGAAAGTATTTTTTGTTAAACAATATCCTAAGGCATGATGCCTAAGTTAATGTACAGAAAATAGGCAGTTTATTTTATAAGCTCAAAAGGAATGACCCTATCAGTTGCGTACTGATTTTAAAGTTGGTTTAAACCAGAACAACATTAAGTCACAGAAATAGTTTCAGAATTGTAAGTTTTGAAAACACCCTACAAGCTTGCCTATACGCGGAATACTGATGACTACATTTTATATAGTGAAACACGGTGGGTTTTTAAAACAGACTCTTTAATTCCTATAGGCATGCCGTGTAAGGATAAATTGAGGCAGTTTTTGAAAGAACTTGTTTCAGGAAAATAGACCCTTAATTAAACCAGTTTAGAAGTGAGCTAATCGTTAACCAGATTAATTTATTTTAAAACTAAGCTAGTTTAGATCAATAGGCAGAATTCTGGTGTTGTTCCCTATAGGCATGCTATCTAATTTTACTGATTTTAGAAACTTGCAGGCATGATGGCTAATGAAAAGCATGTAAACACTTGTTATAACAGAAGTTGGATTGTATTATATCCTATAAGCATGGAATCTACTTGTGAAGCCGATTTTAAGACTTATAAACATGATTTCTACTAAGGAATCACTTGAAACCTATAGGCATAATTTCTAACATGGTGAGACAAACATGACAAGACGTAAAATTCCTATAGGCATGTTTTCTATTTGGTAAGGCAATCGTATCAAAATGTAAAGTCCTATAGGCATGGTTTCTACTTATAAAGGCAAACACAACAAATTGTAAAGTCCTATAGGCATGGTTCCTACCCGTATTACCCTACAAACATGTAACTACCCACCATTTTCACTAGTTACCCCAATATTCGTTTACAAATTATTATAGACTATATGAATGAATTACATAAGTAAATTAGAAAATAAAAAGTTATTCTATAGGGAGATTAATAGGCCCAGGTTTCCAAAGCCTCCAATAGCCTCAAATGTCCAAATGCCATAGACAATGTCATAGTCTAGGTGCATCAAAGTTCCCTAAGAATCTCAAGGATCCCGACCAGTGCTTACACCTAGACTTGGTAACCAAAATTGAACAAGTGCAGTGTGAAAGGGCCAGCCTCAGTATGCCAGAGTTTAGAGGGTTCTCAAGAGGATCCCAAGGCAGTACACATACTGGAGGGGGCAGGACCTATTGACTTAGGAGTAGATTGAGAGTGCTTGACGCAGGTTGAAAGGTTTTAGTGGGAAAACTATATTAAAAGAGATTTTCTAGAAATAGTTTGTGGAGTAAAAGAGGAAGTCATGTAGTAAAACAATTTTGAAAAGAGAGAGTTGCATGATTAGACAATAATAAACCAAACAAGGAGTCCAAAACCACATCAGCAATACTCACAGGACCAAAGCAGAAGGAACAAACCTACATACAGGGGTGATGGGGATTGGGGATACATAGAGTACATGATTGTAAACACATAACAAGCAGAGGTAATTGGTACAGACAAGCTCATAAACAATTTGATAAGATATAGAGAGGATAACATGTTTACACTAATCCTAAGGAGGGGAAGTACATGACATGCTAATCAAGTAATCATATTAACTGCAAGTTTTACAGCAAAACCATAAGTAAAAGCAAACTAGAAACATGATAGACTGAAGCAATAAAAGAACCATATTGTTGTTGGAACTTGAATTGAAACTAGAACATACTAGTAAAGAAGATAGTGAGAAAAAGTGAAAGAGTAGGAGAGCACAATAGTTAGCCTTGGCTTGTAGCCGGCTAACTCAGAATAGTTGCAAGTGACACAAAAGAGAGAGAGAGAGAGAGAGCAGAAAGTTTAAGTGAGAGAGAGAGAGAGCTTTTGAACCAAAGTGTTCGTGTGTTTGTGTTAATGAGAGAATGTGTATATATAGTAGTTCGAAATTAGATAAAAATAAGGTAAGAATCATAGTAGCATAGTAATTTTGGAACTCAGAACCAATTAGAGCAAAATCAGGACAAGTACTCCCTTAAGTTAAGATAATCAATTCAAACGGTAGGAACAAGTAGCATATAAGGAAAGAAATCAGTGTATAACTAATAAGGAAAGAATAAAATTCAGTAAGTATAGGGTAAACAATTAATAAGTTCAGAACACTCTAATTAAGGAAATAGCCAGTAAGAATAAAGTACCACAGTAGACAAGGTAGGTGAATCGGTTAATTTGAATAGAAGAGCTAGAAATTAAGGGTTTAAAGGAAGGTCTTTCAATCAAACCCAAAAATAGGGAATCCAGAATCAATCAAAGAGGGAGTCACGATTTTGTATTCATCATATAAATAGAAAATATAAGAATAACCAAACATAGCAAACATGCAGGTTAAACAGTATCGATAGAAAGAGGCAAGTCTGAACAATCAAGATGGACATAAGCACATAGAGATGATATAAGTTAGGCTAAGAAAACTCAGTAGAACTTATTCGAGGCAAGATAATCACAGAAACTTAAACAAGAATCGAGTAGTCATGCTAACACACATAATCAAACAAAGAAATTTTGAAAATTAGGGCTTTCAACATAGGTGCGTTGAAAAGATAGTAAAATCATAGAATTAGTTGAAATATGCAAGAGATGGAAGTTTAAACATAAGGAATAAGTTTAAACAAAGTTTTAAAAGGAGTTTCGAAAGCCCTAATTTTAGAAGAAGGTGAAAACCCTTTGAAATCGATGATTCTTGTAAAAGAGTCCCAAGAACAGTGTAAAATACTAAATAAGCATTAGGGTTTCAGAAGAAACCCAAATAGAGATGAAAGAACCTGTCTAGAATCCCAAGGATCGTAACAAGCACATCATGATTTTGCTTGAAATCACACTGAAGTAGCTAAGAACAGACAAATAGCAAACCCTAAATGCAAGTCGGAGTGGCCCAGGGCCCTTGAAGACCTTAGAGAAGGCAAGCATAGCATTAGAGGAGCCATTGGAGGCTTAGGAGTTGAAGGGAGATCACCGGAGATGATCGGAGAAGAAGGTTGGCGGTTGAAGGAGCTAGGGTTAGATTGAGTGGTTGAGAGAGGAGAGGATATGAGACAATACAGAGGTGGCGGTATCTGAACAATGAGCTAGGGTTAGGGGTCGTTGGAATTAAAAATGGTAAAAACGGACGAGGGCCGTTAATCTTTTTGATCAATGGCCAGGATTTAACATGGCTTTGGGTCGGGTAGGCGGGTTCAGGGTTTGGGTCGGGTACTTTTAATATGAAATTGGGCTGGGGTTGGGTTTAAATTGGGCTACAATTGAAATGCAAATCTGGCTATATTTTAAATAGTCAATTTTCCCTATATAATTTATAATAAATAATAAATAATTTTTGAAAAATAATTTTGTGTACTAAAATGATTTAAAATAGATATTTAATATTTTAAAAATATAGGAGATCAATTTTACGCATGTAAATGTAATTATATATTAATGGGGCTAATATTGCAATTATATGCAATTTAGCTTTAATGATACAAAATGCAATTATAAAATGTGTAAAAAATATTTTAACCATATTTTGGTATAAATATAGAAATTAAATGACTAAATCACCACAACAATAATTTTAGAGATAATTATTAGGGATTTTATGAATAAAAGGGAAGGAAATAAATCAATTTAAATCCTTAAAATTATGGGAAAAATTAGAAAATCCTTGTGCATGCTTATATATGCATATATATGCTCTTTTAAAGGTATTTATGCATATAAAAAATATAGGAAAAAATTGGGTATCAACAGCTGTCCCTCTTTACCCGGGAAGAATGAAAGAGTTTTCGAGTAAAGAAATGATGGCCAATTTTGACCGGCAGGATATTTTGAAGGAAAAAGGCCGGACTCTGGTCTTCGAGTTGCCTACATATCCCTGGTTTTATAGGAATCAAGCCATGTGTAGTTCTGGATTTATCGACGGAATATGCCGATGAAGTCATTGCGAGAACGGACACGAGGTGCCGAAGCAACTATGGCGAGCGGTTAGGGTTCGGGACAGTTGAAGGAACTGGAGATAGATCACTCCTGCTAGGCTAGAAGTTGCTTACTGGTTACCTGCAGATAAAAGATGCTCCAAACGTATTTGCGAAAATTTAAACATGATGCAGATTCCCTTTGGACCATGAAGGTTGTCTTTGGATGGTTAAAGATGACATCCTTGGACCATGACGTCCTGGGCCATGAATTGTTTAGTGAGGAATTCGCAATCCATGAAATGATGTTCTCGGGCCATGAAGATGGTGCCTCTGAACCATGACGCCTTTGAATAATGATATGCAAGTTTGGGAGATCCTCAGGCCATGGCATGGTGTCTTCCAGCTATGAGGATGATGCCTTTAGACTATGATGCCTTTGGATGGATTGGCGATATTTCATCCCATGATATGCAATAGTCATGATGTTATCAAGACAATGATTAGTCTTGCGCAATGGAGGGCAGAGCTTAGCCCGATTGGAACAAATAGATAGTAAAATAGAGCAATATTTGTGCAAAGAGGGATAGTGCTTAGTCCCGTGCAAGTGAGGAGGCAGGGATTAGCCTCATGCAGGTATAGAGGTAGGGATTAGCCTCATGCAAGTATGAAGTCAAGGATTAGACTCATGTAAGTAGGGAGGCAAGGATTAGCCTCATGCAGATAAAGAGTCAAGGATTAGACTCATGCAGGTATGGAGGCAATGATTAGCCTCGTGCAAGTATGGAGGCAGGGATTAGCCTCATGAAAGTATGGAGTCAAGGATTAGACTCATGCAAGTAGGGAGACAAGGATTAGCCTCATGCAGATATGGAGTCAAGGATTAGACTCATGCAGGTATGGAGGCAAGGATTAGCCTCGTGCAAGTATGGAGGCAGGGATTAGCTTCATGCAAATATGGAGGCAGGGATTAGCCTCATGCAAATGTGGAGGCAGGAATTAGCCTCATGCAAATGTGGAGGCAGGGATTAGCCTGATGCAAATGTGGAGGCAAGGATTAGCCTCATGCAAATATGGAGTCAAGGATTAGACTCATGCTAATATGGAGGCAAGGATTAGCCTCATGTTGATAGGGAGTCAAGGATTAGACTCATGCAGATAGGCAGTCAAGGATTAGACTCATGCAAATGGGAGGCAATGATTAGCCTCATGTAAGTATGGAGGCAAGTATTAGCCTCACACAGTTATGGAGGCAAGGATTAGTCTCATGCAAGTATGGAGACATGGATTAGCCTCATGGAGTCAAGGATTAGACTCATGGAGATATGGAGGTAAGGTTTAGCCTCGTGCAGGTAGGGAGTCAAGGATTAGCCTCATGCAAGTAGGGATGCAAGGATTAGCCTCATGCAAGTAGGGAGTCAAGGATTAGACTCACGCAAATGGGAGGCAAGGATTAGCCTCATGCAAGTATAGAGGCAAAGATTAGCCTCATGGAGTCAAGGATTAGACTCATACAGATATGGAGACAGGAATTAGCCTCATGCAAATATGAGGCAAAGATTAGCCTCATGCAGAAAGCAAGTAGTAAGTAAAATTAACATATGTCTTAGCTGGAGATGTATTCGATGTCTGATGGCCTGATTGATAGTGAATTATCTTTGTGTATACATGTTTTACGAGTGCTATTGTTATGTCAAATGTGCCTGCGTATAAAGAAAAATTGTAAGTTTTGTGAGGGGAAGGTTGGTTCGTGCTTTGTCCGCTGGCTTTGCTATGCTCTATTCTGAAAGCCCCTTTCGAGTTTTCCTAGATAACACCTGACTGTTATGGAAATAGAGCTTTTTGAAAAATACGCAATTGTTGATAAAAATAGAGTTATTTCAGAAAAAATACATGAACTAGTGACTATAACACATCTCAAAGACATTGCAGCTCTCTTATGTCGGAATTTTACGGGCCCTCCTCAAAATTCTGCCTCAGTTTAGTAGATGATCCTTTAGCTGTTTGTGGATAATGGATCTTGTTGAACCTTCTCGAAATTCTACCCTAGTTTCTTAACTGATTACTGACCGTCTGACACATGTTAGTGTTGACTGGACTTGCTCCAAAATTTTGAGGGTCCTCCTCAAAATTCTACCCCAGTTTCTGCTCTTGGGGGAAATGAAAATTTTATTATGATATGACCGAACCCATAGGGCTGCCTACGTATCCCCTCTTAAATGGGAATCAGGTCAAGCGTATTTCATTTACATCAAATGAGAAAATGTAAAATATCTAAGCATAATATCTCTTGACTGCATCTAAATTGATCAGTTTTGGCCAGACTTCTCCGTTCATTTCTGCAAGTATGAGTGCTCCTCCTATTAGTACTCTGTGAACCATGTACGGACCTTGCCAGTTGGGAGAGAATTTCTCTTTGGCTTCATCTTGATGCGGGAAAATTTTCTTCAATACCAGCTGCCCAGGTGTGAACTGTCTTGGTTTGACTCTTTTGTTGAAACCTCTGGACATTATGTTCTAATAAAGTTGGTCGTGACATACTGCATTCATCCTCTTTCCATCGATAAGGGCCAATTGTTCATAGCGACTCCTTATCTACTCTCCATCGCTGAGTTTAGCTTCTTGTATAATTCTTAAAGAAGGCATCTCCACCTCGGCTGGGATGAAAAGCTCGGTACCATAAACCAACATATAGGTAGTTTCCCCGGTTGATGTGCGAACCATGGTGCGGTACCTCAACAGAGCAAAGGGTAAATTCTCGTACCACTGTTTGTGGTTCTCCACCATTTTCCTTAGTATCTTCTTAATGTTTTTGTTGGAGGCTTCTATGGCTCCGTTCATTTGAGGTCTGTAGGCTGTGGAATTCTTGTGCTTGATTTTGAAAGTTTCACACATAGCTTTCATCAGATCATTGTTGAGGTTGGCAGCATTATCAGTGACAATGGATTCGGGAACACCGAATCGGAAAACAATTCGATCCTTGACAAAGTCCGTGACGTCTTTCTTGTTCGCAACTTTGTAAGATGCAGCCTCTACCCATTTTGTGAAGTAATCAATGTCTACCAGAATAAACTTGTGCCCGTTTGAAGCAGTGGGCTTGATTAGACCAATAACATCCATTTGGCGAATGGCCAAGGTGAGCTTGTTGCATTGAGCTCATTTGGAGGAACTTTTATCATATCAGCATGCACTTGACATTGAAAGCATTTGCGGACATACTGCATGCAATCCGTCTCCATGGTCATCCAGAAGTAACCTGCCCTGAGTATCTCTTAGCCAAAACGAAACCATTCATGTGTGGGCCACATGTCCCAGCATGCACATCCTCAAGTAACTTAGAAGCTTCCTTTGCATTAACACATTTTAGTAGGCCCAAATCGGGAGTTCTTCTATACAAGTTCCCCCCACTGTAAAAGAAGTGATTTGATAATCTCTGGAGCATGCGTTTCTGGGTGTGATTTGTGTGCTCCAGGTATTCTCCTTTTGATAAGTATTCTTTGATGTCATGGAACCGAAGCTTTTCGTCCGCTTCTTCCTCGACATGAGCACAATATGCCGGCTAATTATGGGTCCTCACCGAAATAGGATCAATGTAGTTCTTATCTGGATGTTGTATCATGGATGACAAAGTGGCAAATGCATCGGCAAACTCATTCTGAATTCTGGGCACATGTCAGAATTCTACCTTTGTAAACCTCTTTCTCAATTCCTGCACGTGGTGCATATATGGCACTATCTTGGAATTCTTGGTGGCCCACTCTCTTTGTACCTGGTGCATAAGAAAATCTGAATCACCGATTACCAATAGCTCCTCAATGTTCATGTCGATTGCCATGTTGAGCCCTAATATGCAGGCTTCATATTCTGCTATATTGTTAATGCAAGGAAATCTGAGTTTGACAGATACCGGATAATGCTGAACTATTTCTGATACCAAAACTGCTCCGATACCTACTCATTTGAAATTTGCGGCTCCATCAAAGAACATCCTCCAGCTATCATATGCTTCAGTAATGTCTTCTCCTACGAATGATACTTCTTTATCAGGAAAATACATTTTTAAGGGTTCGTATTCTCCTCCCACCGGATTTTCAGCAAGGTGATCTGCCAATGCTTGTCCCTTGACCGCCTTCTGAGTTGCATAGACAATATCGAGCTCACTTAATAATATCTGCCATTTTGCCAACTTCCTAGTAGGCATGGGTTTCTGAAATATTTACTTTAGAGGATCCATCCTGGATATGAGGTATGTAGTGTAGGCACAAAAATAATGCCTCAATTTCTGGGCTGTCCAGGTCAAAGCACATCAAGTGCTTTCAAGCAGCGAATACCGTACTTCATAAAGTGTGAACTTCTTGCTCAAGTAATATATTGCATGCTCCTTTATTCCTGTCTCGCCATGTTGTCCTAAAACACATCCGAAGGCTCCATCTAATACAGATAGGTAGAGTATCAAAGGTCGTCCTGGTTCTGGCGGGATCAAAACTGGTGGTGTGGACAGGTACTCATTGATCTTGTCAAAAGCTTTCTGACAATCCTCTGTCCAGCTTGTTTTGGCATCCTTTCTTAGCATCTTGAAGATGGGTTCACATATGACGGTGGACTGTGCTATGAATCGACTGATATAGTTGAGACGCCCTAGGAAGCTCATTACATCCTTTTTGCTCTTAGGTGGTGGTAACTCCTGAATAGCTTTGACTTTAGTTGGATCCAGTATGATCCCTCGATGACTGACGATGAATCCCAATAACTTTCCTGCAAGAACCCCGAATGCACACTTTGCGGGGTTCAATTTCAAATTGTACCTCCTGATCCTGTCGAAGAACTTCCTTAAGTCTACTATGTGATCTTCGGCCTTCTTGGATTTGATAATGACTTCGTCCACATACACCTCTATTTCTTTGTGTATAATATCATGGAAAATGGTTTTCATGGCTCTCATGTAGGGGCCCCAACATTCTTCAGACCAAACATCATTATTTTGTAACAATATACACCCCATGGTATAATAAAAGCTATTTTCTCTGCATCTTCTTCATCCATCCTGATCTGGTGATAACCCACGGATCAATCTACAAAGGATTGGAGTTCATGCTTGGCGTAATTATCGATCAGGATGTGTATATTTGGCAATGGGAATTCATCCCTAGGACTTACTCTGTTTAAATCCCGATAGTCAACACATACTCGGACCTTCCCATCCTTCTTTGGGTACTCAACCACCCTGAGAACTTTGGCTTTGATTTGCTTGTTAACTTCCTCCTTGATTTTCAGGCTCATGTCTGGTTTGAACTTTCTGAGTTTCTGTTTACTAGCTGACACATTGGATTAGTAGGCACTTGTGAGCCACTTTGGAAGTGCTCAAACCGGGCATG
This sequence comes from Nicotiana tabacum, assembly GCF_000715075.1. NCBI lineage: Eukaryota > Viridiplantae > Streptophyta > Magnoliopsida > Solanales > Solanaceae > Nicotiana > Nicotiana tabacum. The sequence goes on along the minus strand of NC_134099.1, from coordinate 90,292,728 downwards.
TCATCATATGACCATGTGAAAAAGTCGTCATATTCTTTTAGGAAACGAATGTACTCTTCCTTCTCTTTTGGGGACAAGTGAATGCTGATGTGGGTCTCCTTGATGGTCTCGGTGTCTCCCAAATTTACTACTTCGGTCTCGTCCAGATTGGACTTAGGCTTATTTTCAAAAATTTTAACCTCCCGGATAATTTCCTCGGGTATCTCATCTTCTTCCTCTGAATCACTATTCTTATGTTGCGTTGACTCATTACATGTCACAGTCACCGGTTCATTAGGAAAAGTACTAAATATTGTTGTATAAAGGAAAAATGTAAAGATAGTAGTGAATAATAAAGATAAAATGCATTTGATTAAAACTTGAAAAATTGTCCCGACAAAGTACGGCTCGATGAATTGAGCATTCATTTTGAAACAAGTAAAACTCAAAACAAAATTACGAGAAATATTAAGTGCCTAGAATGGCTTATTGAAGTAAATTCTGCCAAGCTACCCACGGACTCGGCGGCTCGGGATGGTGTGGCAGTCCAGTTTCTGAAAACATCTCCCTTCTCCACAGTCTGAATAGTAAGGTCTTCTTCCTCTTCCTCCTCGATTAAGGCACCGCAATCCATGTCCTCATCCTCCAAGAAAAATTCTTCAACCCAGCTAGTGCTTCTTCTTCTGTAGTCCCCCATACTGTGTCATCTTGATGAAAGCTTGTTCCAAATGTGGCACTGGCTGCTCAAGAGGGTAATACGGTCCACGCCATGGACGCGACCAATCATTATACTCTTTCCATGTATACTGGTATCCGAGCCCAAAGGTGGTACGATGATTTTTCAGCTATATTGGTTTGGTGATACCTTGGAGGTTCTTTCCTAACCCTTTGTCGTGTTTATATCCAGACCATGCTAGTATGCTTTCTATTTTTTTACTCCACCACTTATCCTTTTTGACGACATTGACCCGTTCAATGTGATGATAGGTTTTCCTTCCTAGCCTTCTTCTATGTCCAATGGCTGGGATGGTTTGACTAGTGTAGATGGGGTTACTTCCATCTCCGTGAATGATTACCTCCTAGCGGTTCCATTCAAACTTTATGGCTTGATGTAGTGTGGAATGCACGGCTCCAAAAGCATGGATCCATGGCCGGCCCAATAGAAGATTATATGAGACTGGTATGTCAAGCACTTGAAATTCAACATCGAACCAAGTCGGCCCCATCTGCAAGCAAAGGTTGATTTTCCCGATCGTGGCCCTCTAGGACCCATCGAAAGCCTTTACATTCATGCTTCCTACCCATATCTCATGGAAACCTTTGTCCAACCTTTTCAGACTGTCCAATGGACAAATATTTAGGCTCGAACCTCCATCAACCAAGACCCTGACAATGAACTTGTCTTCAAATTGCACCGTAATATGCAATGCTCGATTGTGTTTCAGTCCCTCGGGTGGTAGCTCATCTTCGTGGAAGATGATCTTATGACTTTCTAGTACTTGCCCAACCATGTTGGCCATTTCTCCACCGGTGATGTTATTGGGTACATAAGCCTCGCTCAACATTTTCATTAAGGCATTCTTGTGTGCCTCTGAATTCTGCAATAGTGACAGGATAGATATCTGAGCAGGGACTTTGTTCAGATGATCAACAATAGAATACTCATTTGCTTGTACTTTTCTCCACAGGTAATCTGGCCCGGTCTCAAGGATAGGCTGCCTAGTAATGGCCTCCTTACTTGATCCTCCCAAATGTTCCGGTGTATAGACTCTTCCAGTTCTAGTCATTCCTTGTCCAACATCAGATTCCTCTACCTTGGCGTTCCCTTTTTACCGAGCCTCGGCAACATAATCCCAGGGTATTGCTTTTGAATTGAATGGGGGTGTGGTTGATACTGTCACAGTGAAAGGTGTGACCACTTCCACTTCAAATGGGGCGGGGGTGACTGCGGGCAGAGCCACTTCCACCTCGAATGGAACTGATGCAGTTACCTCAACCTCGATTGGTGCCGGAGTCTGAACCACAATAGGAGTGAGTGCGACTGCAACCTTAAAGTCATAGCCTTCTCGAATAAGCTTGATCGACCCCTCAGGGTCCCATTCTTCATTTGTCTTTATCACATGTACACCATCACCTCTATGATCAGGGAGGGGATTGTTGCGTACATTAGGTGCGGCTTCCTTCTCGTGTATGACCTTGTTGTCAATTAGCGTCTGGATCTTATCCTTCAAGGTTCGGCACTCAGCAGTGGTGTTCCCTTTCATACCGGAATGGTACGCACAAGTTTTGTTCGGATTGACCCATTGGGGTGGATTTTCTAATGCCACAGCGGGAATAAGAGTGACGTAACCTGTGGCTTTTAACATTTCATATAGTTGGTCGATGGGCTCAACAATGGCAGTGTACTGTCTAGGTGGCTTGCGGTCAAAGTTGGGTCTTGGTCTTAGACAATTTTGGCGGGCTAGTGGTTATTGGAAGTGGGATGGTTAGGAATTATAGGTGTGATGGACAGTGGCTGGCTAGGAATATCTGGGAGGCGGTGATGCTTGGTATATGGGTGGAGGTGTTTGATATGGAGGTGGAGGTGTTTGATAGGTGAGTGGAGGTGTTCGATAGGTTAGTGGAGATTTTGGGTTCTAGGCCACCATTGCTGTCCTAACATCCCTCTTCTTTGATATGCCACCTGATTGTGTGCCTTATTTGTGGCTTGCAGTGCCTTGAAGTCGTTACCATCCCGCTCTTGATTCCTTCTTCGATTCTTTCTCTAAGTTTGATGATGTTAGAGAACTTGTGATTTTCGATAACCATCAATCTCTTATAATATTGTGGATCCTGTGCCCTGACGAAGAATTTATTCATCTGTTCTTCGTCCAAAGTAGGCCTGACCTTGGCTGCTTTCGACCTCTAATGAGTAGCTTACTCACCGAAAGTCTCAGTAGGTTTATTCTTAAGATTCTGAATGTAAAAGACATCCGATGCATTCTCTGTGTTAAACCTCAACTGGTCCATGAAATCTGATGCCATGCTTACCCAATTGGACCATTTTTTGGGATTTTGGCTGATATACCAAGACAAAGCGTCCCCAGTAAGGCTCCTCATAAAGAGCTTCATCCGGATCTTTTCATCTTTCCCAACCCTGACGAGCTTGTCAAAATAGGTCCTTAGATGAACCTTGCGATCACCTGTACCATCGAACATTTCGAACTTGGGAGGTTTGTACCCTTCTGGTAGTTCGACATTCGGATGTACGCACAGATCTTCATAGTTCAAACCCTCTATTCCTCTGCCGCCTTCAATACCTTGAACTCGGCTTGTCAATTTCTTGAGTTCTTTAGCCATATTCTTAATGAGCAAGTCCTTCTCGGAGGATTCCGATGCATATGAGATTGTTTGGGTAGAATGAGGTATAGTTTCCACATATATGGGGTTGCTTTGATGGGTGCCAGGAACTTGGGTGTAGTGATGGTCATTGGTGGAATTTTGTGGATCAGGAATGGGTTGTGGTGTGTTTTGGGGAGTGTGGTAAGTGGTGGTTGGCGGGTACTGAATTAGTTGATGATGATGTTGCGATGGAGTTAGTATTGGCAATGGATTGATATTTTGGGGTGGAGTTGCATATTGAATTGGTGCGGTAGGATTTTGTGTGTTCTGAGGAGGTGTTAGGTTCTTTTGTGTTTTGTTGGTGGATATCAGGGACATTGAGGGTGAGTGACAGGTTTTCTAAGTTGCAGACCTGCTTAAGTTCTCCTTGCAATTCTAGTATCTTTTGTTCTAGTCTCAAAACCAGGTCATTTGGGGCCGGAGTACTACGACCATCTGAAGTCTCTGCGTTCTCAACATTTTCCTTTCAGATTCCACTTAAGTTGTTCATCTTTGTCTTTCCTTTGCCCTTTGTGTTGCTTGGAGGAGGAGGAGGTGGAGGGTCTCTGGATCTGGTATGATATGCTGATGTGGCCAGTATGAGTGAACCAACCTAAGGGGATGTGAATAATAATAAAAATAAGCAAAAACAAAAAAAGGTAACAAGTCAGTGAGGATTCTAAAACGTTTGCAGTATTTAAACATATATTGCGGAAATGTAAATTCGTGTCCTATTTTGGGGACATCGTTGTGCCCAAGGTATGCCTAGCGATAAATAAACTTGGAGAAATTTTAATGCTAATAAATGTTTCATTTCATAATATAAAAATAAACGAATCCCAAAACGATACTAAGACAGTAATAAAACAAGGTCACTATTGACACTTGGCCTTATTACATTTTAGGAAAAGCAAGTAAATCTAGCCTATTTGGTCCCAAACGGACCTTCCCAGATTCGATCTTCCGGACTCCATCATATAGATCCCCCAACTCGCTCAGTCCCAGCAGCAAGTAGTCCTTGGCCAGATGTCCTCCTTCAGCTCCTTCAGCATTCTGGCAATTTTCAGTTCTCTTTATGACTTTTCCTTCTAGCTCCACTATTCCTCGCTCCAGATATTCCAGTTTTCTATTGTAAGTGATTTCCATCTCTTTCTACTCCTCGATCAACCTCACATTCCTCTCATGTATTTCCCGGTGCTCATTCTCAGAGTCGTGGACCCTCTTGCGCTGCCTGTTGTATTTTACTTGAGCTTCAGCTTCCTGAGCTGTCACACCTCCTTTTTACGCGCCCGAGGGGCGCAGGGGGAGTTTTTCCCAATTAAAGGACAATCGAAACGGGATTGGTTTAATTATTTCAGAGTCGCCACTTGGGAGATTTAGGGTGTCCCAAGTCACCAATTTTAATCCCGAATCGAGGGAATGAATGATTCTATATTACAGTTTGCGTACTAGAAATCCGGATAAGGAATTCTGTTAACCCGGGAGAAGGTGTTAGGCATTCCCGAGTCCCGTGGTTCTAGCACGGTCGCTCAATTGTTATACTTGGCTTGATTATCTGATTTTATACAAACGTGCACTTTTATCTTTTAACCGCTTTTATCATTCACTGTTATTTTATAGGACTTGCAACGTCGTGAAAACATGTCTCGAACCCCGTTACATCAATGCACCCGTGGTTATTGACATATCTCGACTCGGTTGAGATTTGGATTTGGGTCACATAAATGTGCACCCGAATTAAGAAAAATAAATTATTAAGACGCGCCTAAAGAGACTATCGTGTTATTATTTTGGGAAGGCCGCGAAATTCGCTAAACGGCCCTCCTGAAGTCTAAGTAATTTTAAACAAATATTTACTGAGGGCCCCGCAATTTGTATTTTTATTCGGCGAGGCTCATCTCATCCTTATTTTAAAATGAATTTGCAACGTCATGGACACGCATCTCGAACCACGTCACAATCAAGGTACCCGTGATTAGAAACACATTTCGATTCCGTTGAGATTTGGATTTGGGTCACATCAATGTGCACCCGAGTTTACGAAGGTAAGATTTATTAAGGTGCGTCCTAAGAGTCTAACGTATTGTTATTTTTAGGGAGGTTGTGAGATTTGCTAAACAACCCGTCCTGGAAACTAAATGCTTCACTAATATGCATTTAACAAGGGCCCCGTATCTGCGTTTTGTTTATTTTTATCGAGGCTCATCTCGTTGTTATTTTTAAGGGATATCCTATAGCAACTATGTTTCTCGTCGTGTTTGTCTCTATCAATTGAAAGCAGTAAATAGCCTTAGTTGATTATAAAATCGTATTTAAAGTGCTACTACAGAATAATAAAACGTGACTGCCTTTATGGCCAACTAGTCGCAAATTATGGGCCCAAACCCAGCTCATGCGAGATGGCCCGACTTGGGCCCTGTTTTTCCGATACAGGCCTAGCTGATTTTCGATTTGGGCTCGGCCTTCCTGGGGTGGAGGCCTAGAACTGATTCTTTGTTCTTTATCAATTTATATGTGACAAACTAGCAAAAGGGGAAAGAACTATACTAGTAGTGGATAGTTTACATGCCTGGCCTACATTAAAGAGTATGTTACACAATTTAAACCTAAGTCTGGGATACAACCTACTGCATTAGGAATATTCATCTAACAGCCTACATATACAACTAACATTCAATCCCCATACATTGATATTTACTAGGCGTGCAAGTTGCCTTCAGTATCCAAACAAAATGTAAACTATCATGCATTACATGATATTCAATACAACAGCCTATGCTTAAAGTAAACAACCTTCAATTCTTCTCTTTTTGCATTCATACTCAACTTCAAGTTACATTGACAGTATTAGTCGTGTACCTGGATATTTGCACAATAAGAAGAGGAAGAGAAAGAGTATCAGCAGCAAGTAATCAACAGCAACAACAGATAGCAACAACACAGCAACACAACCAGCAGCAACTATGTAGCCCACAGGTGCTTGAGCATCAGACAGACAAATCCCAGAAAAAGAGCAATGAACCAACCGAAAACCCAAGATACCAAATGTAACAGCAACAGAAGACCCAATAACCACAAAACTCAGCAAATACCCAGTACAGTTCCAACAATCAAGAAGGCTAAAACTCAATCCACAGCACACAGAAAAACTCAGTATAGTAACAATCACAGCAGAAAACACACAGCCTTCTCTTAACGGAACAGTGATGACCCTAGTTAGAATAACTGACTTGGCCAGAACAGCTCAACCAACTTAGTTCCTTGTGCAGTTTTGGGCAGTGTTTTAGTCAAAGTATTCTGAAAATTTTCACTTTGTTTTTCTCTTTTCTCAAGAAAAAAAATATCCAGCCCCGTTTAAGTTATCAAATGGCCTATTTATAGGCCAAATGAACCAGTACAGCTGAGCTGCCTGCCCTGCCAATTGGCAGAATGCCCATACCCTTTAAGCCCATGCCTAAGCATCTTTGGTGCCAGCCCCTCTGTTCCCCACGCCTGGTCTTTGTTTAATCAAGAGTTATGGGCTCGTTTTATTTATTCATTTTAAGCCCCATACTCTTATGTCTTACTCCCCATTGGTATTAGTTTAATCCTAAATTAGTACCCTACTTGTCAGCTCATTTAAACTAATCATTTTTGTTCTTTTCAAACCCCAAACTACCCCTGTCAAACCCTGGTTATCACTGTCTTGACCCTTTGCAGCATCAGGGCATTTTTGAACTGATGAAAGTTCAAATTCAAGACTGCCTAGACTGAACCTTTCAGTCATTTTTCAATGCAAACAAACTATTTCAAACAATGATGGGGCCTTCAATCAGTGGCAAAGTTCAATTAGTCATGCGACATTATTAGCTCGTTTGATTCATTAGTTATAGAAACTAATCAACGACATTTATCGAGTCGACTATACTAATTATAGCAGGTAATAATCAGTCGCTCACATAAACAATATGTTCAGGGACCTAAAGGGCATCAGACAATTTTGTGTTCAATTACTGGGAGCCTATATAAGTTTATTCATTTGACGACTAATCCAATCGAACATGTACATCACAGAATACATTCAAATCATACACAAAAAACAATTGACCAAATAAAAGGTCTTTACAGAGATGAAAGAAATCCGAATGAAAAATAACAAAAAAATAACAAACAAACACAACGAAACATGCTGACCACTTAATCAAAACTAATCACAAAAGAAAGGAAAACTTACCGAAAATGTTTAAATCAAACAGACCCAAATCTGATTCAACCTCGAACTTTTGAGGCCGAACAAACTTTAATCAGGGTGTTCTCACATGAGAACACCTTGATTAAGGTCTATTAGACCTCAAACCCATGTCCAAACCGGCCGGATTCCCCAGGTGCATGTGTTCTAAAGTCTGGATTTCCAGATCTGATTTTTAGGGAGTTGTGGGTAGATTCGGACCAAACCAAGCTTGGTTTGGTCACGAGGAAGGTCAGGGGAGTGTCTGGTATGAAGATGGGGTGGTTTGGCATAGGTCCAGGTTCGACTCAAATCTTCAAATGAAGATTCGAGTCGAAGGAAAGTGATTCGAGTCTAGGGAGTAACAGATCCATGTTCAGGAGAGTGAGGGGGGCTTAGGGTGTTCAGGAGGTGGCCACCGGCGTCCATGCCGCCGGCTTTAATGGCGAGGGAGACGGGGGCGGCTAGGGTTTCTAATGGGAGGTCCGGCTTTGAGCTTGGGGACGAAGGGGTGGGGTGTTGGTATAGGGGGCGTGGGTGTAAGAGAAGGTTTATATATGGTCTATGGGATTGGATCTGAGCCGTTAGATCAGATGATCTCAACGGCTTGGATCTGATGCTGAGAAATGAGACGGGGTCGTTTGGTAGTTAAACGGGGTCGTTTGGTTTAAGTGAGGGGTTGGGTCAGGCTGGTTATTTGGGTCGGGTTTGAACATGGGTCGCTGAAAGAGGTCCTGAACCGTTGGATCGGCTGGGACGGACGGCTCAGATTGATTTGCCTGAAACGACGTCGTTTCAGGAGGTGCCTGGGCAGGCCTGGTCTGGACCGGGTCAGATCGTTGGTTTGGGCCTGTTTTTGTCTTATATATATATTTTTTTTTTTTTGGGCCCAAATTGATTTCAACTTTCTTTTGTTTTCCAACTTAAAGAAAAATAAAAATAACTAATAAAACAAATGAAATTAAAACAAATAACAATATAGCATTTCAACATAATTATCATACCAAGTAAGTTAAATCACAACCTAAAACGGACGATGCACATATATTTATATTTTTTTGAATTTTCTTTTAACGCCACATATATTTTTTGTATTTTTGTTTGAAAATGACTAGATGAAAAATGGACAGACTCACAAACGACTAACAACACATGTCATGGAAAGATCGAAAAATTGTACAGCGAAGCCTTTTGCCACTATTTTTATTTTCTTTTGGAGCGATTGTCCGTGAAGCAAAAATCACGTGCTTACAGCTGCCCCTCTTTGCACGAAGACACGAAGGGTTTACGCGCAAAGATAAAGCGAGCGATTTTTGCCCGTCTGAATACTCCGTGTGAAGCATTTTTTGAAAAAGATTTGACCAAACCTTTGCTTCAGAGGCTTCCTACATATCCTGGGCTGAACAGGAATCAGGTCAATGTAGTTCGGGAAATTTTGGTAGCTGGGACTACCATGTGACTGTATTGCTTGCTGTTGTTGTGCGCTGTTGTATGCTGCTGTAGGATGCTACTGCTCAACCGATCTCCCTGTTACATTACTCTAAAAGGAAAAACAAGAAGCTAAGCTAAACTGAGGATCCTGAAATCTCATCCATCTTCGACTTGTTCTTGTTGCCTTGCTTTCTTGTCGGCTATCGCTTTCCTCCGATGCCTTTATCTTGTGACTTTGGGAGATGATGTTGGTCCTTTGCTGACGTTTGAATGCCAGTTTTCATCACTTTGCTTGACCCGCTGGGGATACGGCTTTCTTCTTTAAATCTTTCAATGGTTTCCTCAGTGGTATGACTTTTTATCAGAATTGTTATGTTGGGCATGCCATAGCGTTCTCAAACTGCTTCTTTTGAGACGCGTTCCTTCTTCCCTTTGAATGTGCGCTTGCTTTTGCAGTTGTCTGCTTCTTGGTGCTGGGGATTTTATTGTTTCCCGTTTGGGGATCTCTGTTGTAACCTTCTGTCTTCAGGTAGGGTGACTGATTCCAAAATCTAGACCTGAATATATTCCCGCATTATACTGGTGGGCGACCTAGAACTTAAATGTATTCCCGCATTATACTGGTGGGCGACCTAGAACTGAAATGTATTCCCGCATTATACTGGTGGGCGACCTAGAACTGAAATGTATTCCCGCATTATACTGGTGGGCGACCTAGAACTTAAAATGTATTCCCGCATTATACTGGTGGGAGACCTAGAACTTAAATGTATTCCCGCATTATACTGGTGGGCGACCTAGAACTGAAATGTATTCCCGCATTATACTGGTGGGCGACCTAGAACTTAAAATGTATTCCCGCATTATACTGGTGGGCGACCTAGAACTTAAATGTATTCCCGCATTATACTGGTGGGCGACCTAGAACTTAAATGTATTCCCGCATTATACTGGTGGGCGACCTAGAACTTAAATGTATTCCCGCATTATACTGGTGGGCGACCTAGAACTTGAAAGTATTCCCGCATTATACTGGTGGGCGACCTAGAACTGAAATGTATTCCCGCATTATACTGGTGGGCGACCTAGAACTGAAATGTATTCCCGCATTATACTGGTGGGCGACCTAAAACTTAAAATGTATTCCCGCATTATACTGGTGGGCGACCTAGAACTTAAATGTATTCCCGCATTATACTAGTGGGCGACCTAGAACTGAAATGTATTCCCGCATTATACTGGTGGGCGACCTAGAACTTAAAATGTATTCCCGCATTATACTGGTGGGCGACCTAGAACTGAAATGTATTCCCGCATTATACTGGTGGGCGACCTAGAACTGAAATGTATTCCCGCATTATACTGGTGGGCGACCTAGAACTTAAAATGTATTCCCGCATTATACTGGTGGGCGACCTAGAACTTAAATGTATTCCCGCATTATACTGGTGGGCGACCTAGAACTTAAATGTATTAAAATTGCTTCCCCGTTCTTCCGAGAAAATTTTCGACAATCGGCAGAAAATTTTTTGCCCCGGTTTGGTGACTTCCTTGGCGTTGCATCTCGCTGTCCTCATCAATCCTTTGTTTTCCTGCAGCAGACAGAAGGATTTAATTAGTTTTTATCGTGGTGGTAGAGGGTGCCTTTCTGGCGGATGATCTTCCTTTCTTCCCCTTTTCTTGCTCTTTGTCCCCATAATTGGTCGGCGGGCAAAGTTGCCTGTTGGGGGTCTCTAGCCTGCTGGGGATTGGTTTTCAATTTATCCCCTTCTCTGCTTTCTCTTTAAACACATGATGTGGGAGTCTGCTTCTAACTCCCGAAACCACTCCCTTTTGGAGCATACTTCTTCCAACATTTCCGAGCACAATCCCTGCATTGCCTGGGGCCGGCCTTTAAGACTGTTTGTATTATCCTGCATTGGATGAATTCCCTTTCGGTTTCTGGTAGTAAGCTTTGAAAAATCCTTTAAAGACACATTTTAGGAAAATAAATAAAGATATGGAAAGGAGAAAATCTTTCTGAACCAATATTTTGTGGGAGGAGACAATCCAAAGAACTTATCTGGAGGACACAACTGGTCCCCGTGATCATGACGTGCACCATAGATTCCTGACCCAGTCTATTTGTATCAATCGATTTGTCCGATGGTCTGACTTGCTGGGGATGATAAATGGATGTTCATCTTGTTGCGAATGTGGTAGCTTTTGCTGCTCTATCTTGTCGCCTCATAGTGCCATTCGAGGGGTTTTCACTAATGAGACTCTCTCTTTTCTCTCATCTCCCGGCGCCTTATGGTGCCTGTGAAGGTTTTCACCAATAAGACTCTCTCATTTCATATCCCTCATCTTACATCGCCTCTCGGTGCCTGCGAAGGTTTTCACCGATGAGACTCTCTCATTTTATTTCTTTCGATGAATCGGGGCGTTGTAGATACGACCCTCTCTTCTGGAGATTCCTTTGACTATCAATTCATTCTCAGTCTCACGATCCTCTTCTTTGCTGGGGATCAGTGTATTATTCTCGGTCTTATTTGCCGGATTTGGCATCTCTCGAACATTGATCGGGAGGTCTTTTGGATGTTGACGTTGGTTTTGGTGTGGGTTTGAAGAAAGGCTATAAAAATGAAAACAAATTTGAAGGGTGATGTGCTACAACTTTTGGAATCAAACCTTTGTTGGAACTTAAAACATAACCTCTGCCCCAGTTTTCTTGCTTGGGGAATTTATTTTTTATGCTTATGTTGAGCTATGTGCGTTACGCACATTGTGCCTATTATGCACACTATGTACATTATGCATCCTATATTTGCTATGATGCATACTATGACCGAGCCGTGAGGCGCCTACGTATCCTCTTTGAGGAATCAGGTCAAACGTAGTTCCCACGGTTTTGTTATTTGTGATTTTATCTTCTTCCTTTTTCTTTTCCTTCTTTTCATTTTTTTTTCCATGTCTTTTTCTTTTCTTTTCTTTTTCTTTTCTTTTCTTTTTTCATATCTTTCCCATTAGTGATTCCAAAAGAGGGGTATTGAAAAAAATTGCTTAAGGCTCAAAGGGGGAAGCGAGGGTTAAAAGTGTTTGGATAGAAGAAAGAATTGCCTCCGTCATCTCATTATTCAACAAATGCCAAATACAAACAAATAAACCAAACATTGCCATAATTGAAGAAGTTACGCATAATATCTCTTGACTGCATCTGAATTGATAGCCATGTCGACGCATCTACCTTCGACATCTGTCAAACACAAAGCGCCGTTGGACAATATTCTGGTCACGATATAAGGCCCTTGCCAATTTGGGGCGAATTTGCCTTTTGCCTCGACCTGATGTGGGAGGATCTTCTTTAATACCTGCTGCCCTACTTCAAATTTCCTAGAGCGCACCTTCTTATTATACGCTCTTGCCATTCTCTTCTGGTACAGCTGACCATGGCACACTGCTGCCAATCTTTTCTCATCTATCAGGCTCAACTGTTCCAAGCGAGCTTTGATCCATTCATCATCATCAATTCCGGCTTCAGCGACAATTCGGAGGGACGGAATTTCGACCTCCGCTGGTATCACGGCCTCAGTTCCATACACCAACAAATAAGGAGTTGTGCCTATGGAAGTCCGGACGGTAGTGCGGTAACCCAACAAAGCAAAGGGCAATTTCTCGTGCCATTGTCTGGACCCTTCCACCATTTTTCGTAGTATCTTCTTGATATTCTTATTGGCTGCTTCGACTGCTCCATTTGCCTTAGGACGATATGGGGTGGAATTGCGGTGTGTAATCTTGAATTGTTGGCATACCTCTCTCATCAAGCTGCTATTAAGATTCGCACCGTTATCCGTGATGATCACTTTCGGGATCCCAAATCTACAGATGATATGGGAGTGAACAAAGTCCACCACTGCCTTCTTAGTTACTGATTTGAAGGTTTTAGCCTCAACCCATTTGGTGAAGTAATCAATGGTCACTAGAATGAACCTATGACCGTTGGACGCTGCTGGCTCGATGGGCCCAATGACATCCATGCCCCATGCTACAAACGGCCAAGGTGCTGACATCGTATGTAACTCTGTTGGCGGAGAGTGAATCAAGTCTCCATGTATCTGGCACTGATGGCATTTCCTCACGAAAGTGATACAGTCGTGTTCCATGGTGAGCCAATAACACCCTGTTCGAAGGATTTTTCTTGCCAATACATATCCACTCATGTGTGGCCCACAAACTCCAGCATGTACTTCTGCCATAACCGTTGTTGCCTGCCTGGCATCTATGCATCTCAACAATCCCAGATCCGGGGTTTTTTTGTACAATATTCCCCCACTGAGGAAGAAACCATTTGACAAACGCCGGAGGGCTCTTTTTTGGTCTCCAGAGGTATGTTCTGGATATATCCCCATCCTGAGGTATTCCTTGATATCATGAAACCAGGGTTCGCCATCTGCTTCTTCTTCTATGGCATTGCAGTAGGCGTGCTGATCACGGACCTGGATGTGTAGAGGATCAACATACATTTTGTCAGGGTGGTGCAGCATTGATGCTAAGGTGGCTAAGGCATCCGCAACCTCATTGTGAACTCTCGGGATGTGTTTGAACTTTACCGATCGAAATTGCTTGCTCAGATCATGCAAGCATTGTCGGTATGGTATGAGCTTTAGATCTCGTGTTTCCCATTCACCCTGAATTTGATGTACCAAGAGGTCCGAGTCTCCCAAGACCAAGAGGTCTTGGACATCCATGTCAGCAGCCAAGAGCAGACCCAGAATGCAAGCCTCATATTCGGCCATATTGTTGGTGCAGTAGAAGCGCAGTTGAGCCGTAACAGGATAATGCCGTCCTGTTTCAGAAATGAGTACTGCTCCTATTCCAACCCCTTTTGCGTTTACAGCTCCATCGAAGAAAAGCTTCCAACCCGGTTCCTCAGGTAATTCCAACTCATTCGTATGTATCACCTCTTCGTCAGGAAAATACGTTCTTAAAGGCTCGTATTTTTCATCAACGGGATTCTCTGCCAAATGGTCTGCCAGTGCCTGGGCTTTCATGGCCGTCCTTGTTACGTAGATGATATCAAACTCTGTGAGCAGAATTTGCCATTTTGCCAACCTTCCCGTGGGCATAGGTTTCTGAAAGATATACTTCAATGGGTCCAAGCGGGATATGAGATAAGTAGTATATGAAGACAGGTAGTGCTTCAACTTCTGAGCTACCCAAGTTAGGGCGCAACACGTTTTCTCGAGTTAAGTGTACTTGACCTCATGCACTGTGAATTTCTTGCTAAGATAGTAGATGGCTTGCTCCTTCCTTCCTGTGTCGTCATGCTGCCCCAACACACAACCAAATGAATTTTCCAAGACCGTCAGGTAAAGGATTAGGGGTTTCCCGGGCTTAGGTGGGACCAATACGGGTGGATTAGACAGATACCCTTTGATTTGGTCGAAAGCCTCCTGACACTCTGCCGTCCAACCTACCGTAGCATCCTTTCTCAGTAGCCGAAATATAGGCTCACAAGTTGCTGTGAGTTGAGCGATGAACCGGCTGATATAATTGAGTCTACCCAACAAACTCATTACCTCTGTTTTGTTCCTTGGCGGTGGCAAATCTCGGATGGATTCAATTTTGGATGGGTCTAACTCAATCCCCCGTAGACTGACGATGAATCCTAGCAACTTTCCTGATGGAACCCCGAATGCGCATTTGGCCGGGTTAAGCTTGATATCATACCTCCGGAGTCTTTGGAAAAATCTCCTTAGGTCTGCTACATGGTCCTCCTGACGCCAAGATTTGATGATCACGTCGTCGACGTACACCTCAATCTCTCTGTGTATCATGTCATGAAACACAGCAGTCATTGCTCGCATGTACGTTGCCCCGGCGTTCTTTAACCCGAACGGCATTACCCGATAGCAGTAGGTTCCCCATGGCGTAATAAACGCTGTCTTCTCAGCATCCTCTTCGTCCATTAGGATCTGATGATAACCCGCATAGCAATCCACAAAGGATCCGATCTCGCGCCCAGCGCAATTATCGATCAGGATATGAATGTTGGGTAACGGGAAATTGTCCTTGGGACTTGCTTTGTTGAGGTTGCGGTAGTCGACGCACACCCTAATTTTTCCATCCTTCTTTGGGACTGGTACCACATTGGCCAGCCACTCGGGATATCGAGTGACCCGAATGACCTTCGATTGCAACTGCTTGATCACTTCTTCTTTGATTTTTACACTCATTTCTGTTTTAAATTTCCTTAGTTTTTGCTTGACCGGAGGGTATGCTGGGTCAGTGGGTAGTTTGTGAACCACTAAATTGGTGCTCAATCCAGGCATATCATCATATGACCATGCAAAAACATCTTTGAATTCCCTGAGAGTTTCGATCAATTCTGCTTTGACATTCGGCTCAATGTGGATGCTAATTTTGGTCTCCTGGATGTTAACAACGTCTCCTAGGTTCACAGCCTCAGTGTCATTTAGGTTAGGCTTGGGTTTCTCTTCAAATTGGCACAGTTCTCGGTTTATTTCTTCGAAGGCTTCCCCTTCGTCACATTCGGATTCATTATCACAAACGACCTCTTGCATCATTTAGTCAGATTCAGATTGATTTATTAGACTAGGTCGAGGATCCGCTGTGCATGCCATGTCATTAGGACCAGTAAAAAGAGAACTGTTCAGAAAGAAAAAGAACAAAACAAGAAATTAAAACGGGACAAAAGAAAAGAACTTTATTAAATTTGCAGGATAAAAAGGGTTCACACTTTTACAAAACGAAAGTAAAATTGGGATTACACCCTTGAATAATCCGATCAAACAAACAAACAAACAAAACATTAATCAAAGCCTACTACCAAGACTCCCCTCGGACAGGAAGAGGAGTAACCGTCCAATTGTTGGTCTTGGCCTCAGGCCCCACGAATTGTATCTCTGCTCTGCTGGAACCCTCTCCAGCTTCCACCATACTGACATCCGCGAATAGTCTCTCAAAACTCTGATTCAGGTCTTCACTTGTGCCGATCAAAGGTCCTCGAATCTTTGGGATCGCTGACCCCTTGGCACTAGCTTTAACAAAAGACCTTGAGAGGCGTGGCACTGGTTTAGGCAGAGACCAGACTCTCTTCTTCATTTTTCGCGCTTGCTTCCTGTCTGCTGCGGTTGGTTTGAACCCCAACCCGAAAGTTTCCAGATTCTTAGGAAGGGAGACAGGTTGGACTATCCCTTGAAGTTCAACTCCCAGGCCTTTTCCTGGCACAAACCCATTACCCAGCATTTCTGATACCATCATGACTGTTGCGGCAGCCACCCTAGGGTGCGGGATGATTTCTCCTTCAGAAATTTTGTTGGCCGACCCTGTATCGAGAATCTGGTAGACCCAGGGACCCTTGTCATCAGTGGTCTCTATGAAAGGCACAATGGTTCCGCCCATGGTGCATGTTGTATCCTCGCCGTGCAACACGACCTCTTGTCTTTCCCACTCGAACTTCACTGTCTGATGTAGGGTGGAAGGCACCGCTTTAGCTGCGTGAATCCAAGGTCGTCCTAACAGCAAGTTGTAAGATACCGTGGCGTCCAATACCTGGAATTCCATGGTAAACAGGACCGGGCCAATGGTCAGTTCAAGTACAACATCCCCCACAGTGGCTGTTCCGTTTCCGTCAAACCCCCGGACACAGATGCTATTCTCCCGGATTCTTCCACGGTCAATCTTTAACTGGTCCAGGGTGGATAACGGACAAATATTGGCGCTTGAGCCGTTATCCACCAATACTCGAGTTACCACCGAGTCTTCACATTTGACAGCTAGGTATAGAGCTTTGTTATGCTCCGTACCTTCCACCGGCAGGTCATCATCTGAGAATGTTACCCTGTTCACCTCGAAAATCTTGCTGGCGATGGTTTCCAGGTGGTTTACAGAAATCTCACTGGGTACATGGGCCTCGTTCAATATCTTTAACAGGGCCCGACGATGTTCCTCGGAATGGAGGAGTAATGACAATAGTGAGATCTGGGCAGGTGTTTTTCTCAGCTGCTCAACCACAGAATAGTCTTGTACTTTCATCTTCCTCAGGAAATCTTCAGCCTCTTCTTCTGACACTGGCTTCTTGGTTGCCACTGGGTTGGTTTTTCTTAACTCCACCGGAGCAAAACATCGACCTGATCGAGTCAGTCCTTGCGCTTCACAACTGACTTCTTCCACCTGTTTTCCTTGGTACGTCACCACTGCTTTTTCATATTTCCAGGGCACAGCCCTGCTGTCAAGCATTGGCAGTTGGACCACCGGCTTTATGGTCACCCGTTCTCCACATACCCCTTTCAACATGACTGCCGGTGTGGGCAGGATCCCTGGTATTACCATCTTGCTTGGCTCGGGTTTGCTTGCTATGACGGATGGGCTCTTCCCCCATATTACTACCGGTTTGACGCCTTCTCCCTGCGACTGTACATTTGTTCCTCCGCTGGTTAAGACTTCTTTTGGGGCAGCTTGGATCATCATCACTGTTTGTGAGGGTTTTCTTAATTCTCCTCCCTCACACACCAACTCAATCATGTGAGTTTCGTGGTGCGCTGGCAGTGGGTTTTGGTTGATGTTAGGAGCCTCCGCTGTCTGGACCTCGATCTTATTGGTGTCAATAAGATCCTGTATGGCATGCCTTAACTTCCAGCACTTCTCGGTATCGTGCCCGAGCATCCCTGAACAGTATTCACAACTGATTGAACGATCCAAATTCTGAGGCGGAGGATTTGGTTCCCGAGTATGGACAGGACTAACCAAACCCAATTGCCGCAGCTTGTGGAACACAGCGGTGTAGGTTTCTCCCAGTTCGGTGAAGGTTCTTTGCTTCCGCAACCTGTCATTTCTGGCATCTGGATTTCCCCGGAAACCTGCCCCTGAAGGATTTCTATATGCCCTTGGTGGAGGGTAAGTGTTTTGTGGTGGTGCATATATGTTCTGGGGAGCCGGTGCGCGCCATTGTGGGCGAACCGGAGGCTGAGTGTATACCTGGGCTTGGTGTACTGAACAATGTGGTTCTCGAGGCGGATAGAAACTTTGTGGTGGGTTGTATGGGTAGTTTGACCTGTGAGGCCTGGGTTGGTTGTAGTGCGGCCTGCCAGCCCTGGACCAACTGCCTGCCTCGATCGTGGCAACCTCTTCTTTCTTTCTTCTTAGCGCACCTCCTGTGCCGCTTTGAATAGCCTGGGTTGTGGCCTTAAGTGCCGAATAGTTTAAGATCTTGTCCGACCTCAAACCTTCTTCTATCATGACCCCTATTTTGACCACCTCGTTGAAAGATTTTCCAACCGTTGTCACCAAGTGACCAAAGTAGGTTGGATCCAATGTCTGCAAAAAGTAGTCTACCATCTCTCCCTCTCTCATGGGAGGATCGACTCTAGCTGCTTGTTCTCTCCAGCGGAATCCGAACTCGCGAAAACTTTCCCCGGGTTTCTTCCCAGTTCTCAATAACGTGAGACGGTCAGGGACTATCTCTAGATTGTACTGGAAATGACCTGCAAAAGCCTGTGCCAGATCATCCCACGTGTACCACTTGCTGAAATCCTGCCTGGTATACCATTCCAGTGCAGATCCGCTCAGACTTTGGCCGAAATAAGCTATCAAAAGCTCATCCTTGCCTCCTGCCCCTCTCATTTTGCTACAGAATCCCCGCAAATGTGCCATGGGATCACCGTGCCCTTCATATAAATCAAACTTGGGCATCTTGAACCCTGCCGGGAGTTGGACATCTGGGAAAGGGCACAGATCTTTGTATGCCACGCTGACTTGATTGCCCAGCCCGTGTAAGTTCCTGAAGGATTGCTCCAGGCTTTTGAACTTTCTCAACACTTCATCCTGTTCAGGGGCCTTAACCGGCTTCTCAACCTCTGCCGGTACTTCCAAATGGGGATTGTAAGCCTGTGGTTCGGGTGCATGGAATGTAGGCTCAGGGGGATAGTATTGTGTATCATGAGCCTGAAACAATGGCTCACTGGTCGTTCGCTGCAAAGGGGCTGATGCAGGTCCCACAAAAATGGGAATATTGGGTGTTGGGAGAGGTTGATGGGGTGGTGGAGCTTGGGAATCATGAGGGCTTCTTTCTTGATGATAGAGGGGATTTGGGCGGCTTGTGGAAGGGCCAGAGTGAGGGTACTCCGGCACGTGTCCCAGTGTCTCAGGGCTCTTTTGCGTTTTGGCCAGGGCTAGCTGCATTGCATGCATCTCTAGTCCCATCCTTTCAATCTTTTCCATTGCCTCTTTTAGCAACTGGCTCATCGGCCTTTCTTCCTCATTACTATTCTCTGAAGTAGTCATGCTTGTTGCTACCGGTCCTTTGGATCTGGTTTGGTATGAATGTGTTGCCAGAATTCTTTAACAACTAACTGTCTGGTATCAGACAACAACAAACTTTGTTAGCGTTAGAGCTTAACAGATTTGATCGTAACACACAGAGGATGCAATGCACCTAGGCAGTTAACCGTTTCTACATGCTTTGCTTCAAACCACATGCGTCATTCCGGCTTGTTCATTCGTCTCTTTTAAAGTATTTTGCGAAACTCTGCATTTTATTTTATTTACATTTTCTTTTATTTATTTATTAAAAGCGGTCGAATCTTATGGGGATTGTCTACGTATCACGTCCCCGCGTGAATCAGACCAAGCGTAGTTCTGCCTTAAAGTAAAGAAACACACAATTCTTGTGAAATCATTAAATTCATTCTCAAAATTTTGCTATTACAAATTACTTCAAGCAAGGAATAGCAATAGTACAGACTCCACAGTTCTTAACCCGTTTTGAAGAAAGGAAAACAACATATGGAAAAGCGACAAAGCCAAATAAACAGGACTCAACCAAAGATTAATTTTCCAACTTATGGACCCGCGAGGCATCATTCGGCCTTTCCGCGGCCCTTGGTGTGAGGTCCCTCTGCAGGTTTTTCAGCTCATTCATGATTCGGTGGACGCAACCCATGATGGAAACAAGGAGGGTCTTTCGAGGCTTTTGCTCGCATGCCAAGCATCTCATGTAGATGTAATGCCCAATCTCGTCGATCTTTCCCCGAATGTTGTCCCTTTCCGCGAACAACTGCCTTATCTGTCGGTTCTTCAATCCTAGTGTTTGTGCATTGCTGGCAAGCTGGTCCTGGAACATCTCCATCTGCCTTTCCATTCTGGTCATTGCCTCGTAACATCGCCTTCTGTCGGCTTGGGCATCTCGTGTTTGCTTGAAGATCCTCTCTTGAAGAGAGGCATTCGTTTCTCTTAACGTCCCGATGCTCAGTTCATAATCCCTTATGACTCGTTGCAGGCGCTGCCTCCGAGCTATCGTACCCTTTGCCCACTTGGTCCGCAATCTTGCTGTGCTGGCCTTGGCTCTTTCCAAATCTTCCTGGCATTCCGCAACCTGATCCTTTAACCCTGCTATCAATCTTTTATCTGCCCGGCTTCTCAGCTGGCTATTGGCCTCCTTTTTCATTCTCCGGATCTGAGCTTTGAGGATTTCGCCTTCTCTGATTAATCTGTTCTTTTCTCCCTTGTGGGCGGCAGACTGTAATTGGCACTCAAACCTCATATCCTGAACTTGTTGCTTCAGTTTGCCTGCTTCGGCAAGGTATTCCTGCTCTTTGGCCAACCAGCCCCACTGTTCTTGTGAAGATTTGGCAAATTCTTGCAGGTGAGGTCTTTTGGTCGGTCTTCCAGGTGATGTCTCCCCTTTGTACCAGGCCTGATACCCGGGCGAAACTTCCCCTTTTGCCCGATTCATTACACAAGTATTTGCTTCTAAGTATTGACATTGGCTCCAAATTTGACGAACCCTTGCTTCAGGAAACTGGCCGTCGGGACTGATCTCGATTACCTGGATGCTCAGATCCTCGTTTTTCGGCACTATCTGATACCTCCCAAGTTGCCTTAAAACCCGATGCGGCGCGTATGGTTGAATGCTCTTAAGTCCCATTAAGAGAAAATGGGGCCTGGCTGCTGGCATGTATATGACTTCGTCGATCGGTAACCATCCTAGCGCCCACTGTATTTGACTGGCGTTGAGGGTATGGAAATATGAGGTCCATGCTGTGACTCCTTCTGGTAGGTAGGTTTCATTAACTCTGGTATAGAACTCCTCTATGCAGGTCTTTCCAGCGGATCCATGGCTCAGAAACTGGGCTCGGTGACATAGGTGTTCGGTCATCCACATTTGCAACAACAAATTGCAACCCTCGAAAAAGCTTCCTCCGGCTTTGCAAGAAGTGAGTGCCCGGAATATATCAGATACTATCATGGGCGCCAACGTACTATCACTCTGTGTGAGCAACGTACTGACGACCCCTGCTATCTTTATGTCAATATTCCCGTCTTTTCTTGGGAATACTAGTAGTCCTAAGAAAGCTATCATGAAAGCAATCCGTCTATGTTCTTCCCACTTTTGGCGATTACCTTTGCTGCACAACTGGTTTTCTGGCTTGTCGAATCCTCCTATGTGACCATATCTTTGATATACGAAACACATGCTGCAAAAACCTTTTGCCAAGTCAGGGTTATGAATTGTTCTGACTATCTTTAAAGAGTCCAGGAACCGGTGTATTGCTACAGCTCTTGGAGCAATCAGATATTTGTGCCTCAAAGGAGTCTCAGTGCTGCCGATATACCCTGCTATTTCTTCTAAAGTTGGGGTAAGTTCAAAATCTGAGAAACGGAAGACATTGTGCGCAGGATCCCAGTGGGGGACTAGTGCCCTTATGATATCTCCTCGTGGCCTGATATCCAACAAACTCGTGAGGCCTTTCAGATACTTCTTGATTTCGTCATGCCCTTCTTTGCCCAAATCATTCCACCAGAGCCGCAATTGGAGGGGGATTTTATTCATGATTGAAAAGGGTTCATTCGGAATCGTGCTCATTCTGCACATTTATTAATAAGATTTTAACAAACGACACTTATCCTGATAAAAACAAAAATATATGCGATTTTTTGTGAATTTTGAATTTTCGTATATATATAAAAACTTTCCAAAGAAGTCAATAACGGAAAAATATTTTGGATTTTTGTTTCGAAAACTGGGAGCCTGAAAGGACTTTTCTAGACCTTGAGCAAGACAAATATTTTGCCACAAATAAAGATATATATACATTTTGAAGTAAAGCAAAACTTTTGAATTTTTCATATATATATATATATATATATACATATATTTGCAACAAATAATAAAAGTAAAGACAACACAAGACTCTTTTTATTATTATTTTCATAAAAAAAAAACCATTTTAAAGATAGGGTCCTTTTTTTTTTTTTAATGACAAGACAAACTATATATTTCTATTGATATTTTATTTTTTGAAAAACAGAACAACGACTTTTCAAAATTTTGGCAGAGTTTTGACAGCATTTGTTTTTTTTCTCTTTTTTTCAACAATAAACAATCAATTCCTAACCGTTATTTCCCTTTTCTTTTTTTTTCACAATATTCCAAATATTCAAACACCGGTCAGCATGCGGGCATGAGACAAATAAATGCACGGAAAACAATGGGATGCACCAGAATGGTCTTTTCATATCAGGTTGCTAGTCCTAGACGGACCCAACCCCTGTGTTGAGTCCCCTAAGTCATATGCAACGTGATGCAAATAAGCGTTCCTACTAGGGATCCGGCATGAAGTCACGTTATTCTATGTTCAAAACCTGGGTCGGTGTTCTAGACAGTGTACCCTAGCGGACAACTCGAGTTGAGGAAGGAGCTCCTTTCCGGGAACCAAAAGGCCAGCCGGCTTAGAAACTTTCCGAACCTCTTTTATTTAGGGTATGACACTAACAGAATAAGGAGTCTCAACCAGTGAGCACATCCCCGGAGGTGAGAAGAGAAAGGTTTCGGCACAGTTTATATACAGTTCAAATAATATCAAAGCGGTAACAGCAACATTTAGCACATTAGTCTCAAAAACATGTAATAATCAGATAATAAATAAAGCCAAATAATAACAATTATTCTAAGCTCGACTTCTTAACCCTGAACCATTGGTTCTGGGTTTTATGGGTCCCCAGCAGAGTCGCCAGAGCTGTCACACCTCCTTTTTACGCGCCCGAGGGGCGCAGGGGGAGTTTTTCCCAATTAAAGGACAATCGAAACGGGATTGGTTTAATTATTTCAGAGTCGCCACTTGGGAGATTTAGGGTGTCCCAAGTCACCAATTTTAATCCCGAATCGAGGGAATGAATGACTCTATATTACAGTCTGCGTACTAGAAATCCGGATAAGGAATTCTGTTAACCCGGGAGAAGGTGTTAGGCATTCCCGAGTCCCGTGGTTCTAGCACGGTCGCTCAATTGTTATACTTGGCTTGATTATCTGATTTTATACAAACGTGCACTTTTATCTTTTAACCGCTTTTATCATTCACTGTTATTTTATAGGACTTGCAACGTCGTGAAAACATGTCTCGAACCCCGTTACATCAATGCACCCGTGGTTATTGACATATCTCGACTCGGTTGAGATTTGGATTTGGGTCACATAAATGTGCACCCGAATTAAGAAAAATAAATTATTAAGACGCGCCTAAAGAGACTATCGTGTTATTATTTTGGGAAGGCTGCGAAATTCGCTAAACGGCCCTCCTGAAGTCTAAGTAATTTTAAACAAATATTTACTGAGGGCCCCGCAATTTGTATTTTTATTCGGCGAGGCTCATCTCATCCTTATTTTAAAATGAATTTGCAACGTCATGGACACGCATCTCGAACCACGTCACAATCAAGGTACCCGTGATTAGAAACACATTTCGATTCCGTTGAGATTTGGATTTGGGTCACATCAATGTGCACCCGAGTTTACGAAGGTAAGATTTATTAAGGTGCGTCCTAAGAGTCTAACGTATTGTTATTTTTAGGGAGGTTGTGAGATTTGCTAAACAACCCGTCCTGGAAACTAAATGCTTCACTAATATGCATTTAACAAGGGCCCCGTATCTGCGTTTTGTTTATTTTTATCGAGGCTCATCTCGTTGTTATTTTTAAGGGATATCCTATAGCAACTATGTTTCTCGTCGTGTTTGTCTCTATCAATTGAAAGCAGTAAATAGCCTTAGTTGATTATAAAATCGTATTTAAAGTGCTACTACAGAATAATAAAACGTGACTGCCTTTATGGCCAACTAGTCGCAAATTATGGGCCCAAACCCAGCTCATGCGAGATGGCCCGACTTGGGCCCTGTTTTTCCGATACAGGCCTAGCTGATTTTCGATTTGGGCTCGGCCTTCCTGGGGTGGAGGCCTAGAACTGATTCTTTGTTCTTTATCAATTTATATGTGACAAACTAGCAAAAGGGGAAAGAACTATACTAGTAGTGGATAGTTTACATGCCTGGCCTACATTAAAGAGTATGTTACACAATTTAAACCTAAGTCTGGGATACAACCTACTGCATTAGGAATATTCATCTAACAGCCTACATATACAACTAACATTCAATCCCCATACATTGATATTTACTAGGCGTGCAAGTTGCCTTCAGTATCCAAACAAAATGTAAACTATCATGCATTACATGATATTCAATACAACAGCCTATGCTTAAAGTAAACAACCTTCAATTCTTCTCTTTTTGCATTCATACTCAACTTCAAGTTACATTGACAGTATTAGTCGTGTACCTGGATATTTGCACAATAAGAAGAGGAAGAGAAAGAGTATCAGCAGCAAGTAATCAACAGCAACAACAGATAGCAACAACACAGCAACACAACCAGCAGCAACTATGTAGCCCACAGGTGCTTGAGCATCAGACAGACAAATCCCAGAAAAAGAGCAATGAACCAACCGAAAACCCAAGATACCAAATGTAACAGCAACAGAAGACCCAATAACCACAAAACTCAGCAAATACCCAGTACAGTTCCAACAATCAAGAAGGCTAAAACTCAATCCACAGCACACAGAAAAACTCAGTATAGTAACAATCACAGCAGAAAACACACAGCCTTCTCTTAACGGAACAGTGATGACCCTAGTTAGAATAACTGACTTGGCCAGAACAGCTCAACCAACTTAGTTCCTTGTGCAGTTTTGGGCAGTGTTTTAGTCAAAGTATTCTGAAAATTTTCACTTTGTTTTTCTCTTTTCTCAAGAAAAAAAATATCCAGCCCCGTTTAAGTTATCAAATGGCCTATTTATAGGCCAAATGAACCAGTACAGCTGAGCTGCCTGCCCTGCCAATTGGCAGAATGCCCATACCCTTTAAGCCCATGCCTAAGCATCTTTGGTGCCAGCCCCTCTGTTCCCCACGCCTGGTCTTTGTTTAATCAAGAGTTATGGGCTCGTTTTATTTATTCATTTTAAGCCCCATACTCTTATGTCTTACTCCCCATTGGTATTAGTTTAATCCTAAATTAGTACCCTACTTGTCAGCTCATTTAAACTAATCATTTTTGTTCTTTTCAAACCCCAAACTACCCCTGTCAAACCCTGGTTATCACTGTCTTGACCCTTTGCAGCATCAGGGCATTTTTGAACTGATGAAAGTTCAAATTCAAGACTGCCTAGACTGAACCTTTCAGTCATTTTTCAATGCAAACAAACTATTTCAAACAATGATGGGGCCTTCAATCAGTGGCAAAGTTCAATTAGTCATGCGACATTATTAGCTCGTTTGATTCATTAGTTATAGAAACTAATCAACGACATTTATCGAGTCGACTATACTAATTATAGCAGGTAATAATCAGTCGCTCACATAAACAATATGTTCAGGGACCTAAAGGGCATCAGACAATTTTGTGTTCAATTACTGGGAGCCTATATAAGTTTATTCATTTGACGACTAATCCAATCGAACATGTACATCACAGAATACATTCAAATCATACACAGAAAACAATTGACCAAATAAAAGGTCTTTACAGAGATGAAAGAAATCCGAATGAAAAATAACAAAAAAATAACAAACAAACACAACGAAACATGCTGACCACTTAATCAAAACTAATCACAAAAGAAAGGAAAACTTACCGAAAATGTTTAAATCAAACAGACCCAAATCTGATTCAACCTCGAACTTTTGAGGCCGAACAAACTTTAATCAGGGTGTTCTCACATGAGAACACCTTGATTAAGGTCTATTAGACCTCAAACCCATGTCCAAACCGGCCGGATTCCCCAGGTGCATGTGTTCTAAAGTCTGGATTTCCAGATCTGATTTTTAGGGAGTTGTGGGTAGATTCGGACCAAACCAAGCTTGGTTTGGTCACGAGGAAGGTCAGGGGAGTGTCTGGTATGAAGATGGGGTGGTTTGGCATAGGTCCATGTTCGACTCAAATCTTCAAATGAACATTCGAGTCGAAGGAAAGTGATTCGAGTCTAGGGAGTAACAGATCCATGTTCAGGAGAGTGAGGGGGGCTTAGGGTGTTCAGGAGGTGGCCACCGGCGTCCATGCCGCCGGCTTTAATGGCGAGGGAGACGGGGGCGGCTAGGGTTTCTAATGGGAGGTCCGGCTTTGAGCTTGGGGACGAAGGGGTGGGGTGTTGGTATAGGGGGCGTGGGTGTAAGAGAAGGTTTATATATGGTCTATGGGATTGGATCTGAGCCGTTAGATCAGATGATCTCAACGGCTTGGATCTGATGCTGAGAAATGAGACGGGGTCGTTTGGTAGTTAAACGGGGTCGTTTGGTTTAAGTGAGGGGTTGGGTCAGGCTGGTTATTTGGGTCGGGTTTGAACATGGGTCGCTGAAAGAGGTCCTGAACCGTTGGATCGGCTGGGACGGACGGCTCAGATTGATTTGCCTGAAACGACGTCGTTTCAGGAGGTGCCTGGGCAGGCCTGGTCTGGACCGGGTCAGATCGTTGGTTTGGGCCTGTTTTTGTCTTATTTTTTTGGGCCCAAATTGATTTCAACTTTCTTTTGTTTTCCAACTTAAAGAAAAATAAAAATAACTAATAAAACAAATGAAATTAAAACAAATAACAATATGGCATTTCAACATAATTATCATACCAAGTAAGTTAAATCACAACCTAAAACGGACGATGCACATATATTTATATTTTTTTGAATTTTCTTTTAACGCCACATATATTTTTTGTATTTTTGTTTGATAATGACTAGATGCAAAATGGACAGACTCACAAACGACTAACAACACATGTCATGGAAAGATCGAAAAATTGTACAGCGAAGCCTTTTGCCACTATTTTTATTTTCTTTTGTAGCGATTGTCCGTGAAGCAAAAATCACGTGCTTACAATCTATAATTTTGTTCCCTCGACCAGTCCCTGGTGTCACCATTCCTTTCAGATTGTCTTTCAACCATGCCGAATAGAGAGGCTCACACCCTGCATGATACTTGTCTGGTTCAACAGTGTTTTTCTCCACAATGATTCTGCAGTGCCACATGTGTTGAGCTTGGCACTTGTAAGGGATGTCGTCATCTTGAAAGTCTGCCCTGAAATGACTCATCTTGACAACCTTTGGTACAACTTGTTTTCTGCCTGCTTGCCTTATAACTCGCATAGGGACATATGGATATATCCCTCTCAACCCAATCAGCACCAAGTGCGGAGTATCCCTAGACCTGATAATAAACTCGTCTGTTGGGAACCATTCAAACATCCACTGCACCTGTTCCTCGGTTAGATTATCGAAGAATTCTACCCATTCTTTGGCACTTTCCAGCTGAGCAAATCTGTCTGGAATGTAAATCATCTACTTAGGGTGATGGAAAAAAATATGGTCGTTCCAAGCCCTTCGCAGAAATTCTTGATGATAGCGACCCTTTTGGAAATGCTCCAGCAACCATAACTACAGTAACAAATTACAACCCTCGAAATGCTTGACTCCTCTTTGACAACGCTCCAGAGCCCTGTAGATGTCGACTATGATCATGGGGACTATGGTATATGTCTGTCCATTAATCTCTTCCATCAGAGTCTTAGCGACCATGGCCAACCTAGTGTGGATTCTTTCCTTTTTCATTGGAAACACTATCAGGCCTAGAAAGCACACAATTAATACGAATACTCTACGGTGGATGTGACCTAGAGAAGTGAGAGAGATATCATCATGGTAGGTGCGGAAAGACTTGTTATGGCCATACCTCTCGTACAGGTATTCGAAAGGTATGTAAGATTCTTTTAAGCATACTAGGTCACATTCTTCTTCAGCCCCATTATCTTCAAAACTCCCCTGCCCGTACGGTTTTCTGATACCAATAACCCGAGACTGTCCCAAGTCAATCCCGTAAGCCCTCCCATTTCCTCTAAATGTGGTGTCATTTCTATGTCACCAAAACGAAACACAACTCTTTCACTATCCCAGAATAAAGTGGCAGCTTCGATCAATTTGTTGTTTGGCTCAATATCTAGCAAGGAAGGCAGATTACCCAGGTATTTTTTCACATGTTTTTTTTCTCTTGAGGAAAGGTCCTCCCACCAATCTAGCAGCAATGGCGGGATATTGCTAACCATACCAAATCTGGGGACCTCGTGCCTCATTTTCCGCAAAACAAAAGGGTTAGACCTTACCCTTACCGGACTCGACTATTTATACATTTATGATCAATATATCGGCATTTAGTTTTCCAAATTAATGCACAGAACGTGGTTGCGTCCGTTGGGATTATGGAAAACCTGATGGACTTTGGATAAAGCTTACCTTAAAGGATCATTATGTGGACAACATAAGTGATCTGACTAGGTTTAACCATGATGCATGCAAAAGGTTACCAGAGTAAAATTTCTATGGGGTTTTAGACCGGTCCCTCAAGCGGACAACTCGAGGGGAAAGGCACGGACCGTCGACTACACCGTTGATCGACTGGTTTTACCGCAAATAAGACTTTCCGAATTTAAGGGTAGCAAATAGGAAGAGCTCAACTACTCATTAAAGCGTTGCTATAGGTTTTCATATGCACGAGTGGAATATGATGCGGAGCATGATGTATACAACAATTAATAACATGTAGTCAAGTATTTTCATGTAGGAAAAAGTTAATACAATATTTAAATAATTGAAAGATAGTTACAGGAAAAGAAAATAAAGAGACAAGTCAATTTCAGAGATAAAGAACCATAAATGCTTAGCAAATGGACAGTTAAATTCAAATAAGGGAGAAGAGTATGAGATAAAGCATGCTTGGACTAATTTGTAAAAGCTAAGTTCGTTATGGTAAGATCCTAAAGATATCCCCAGCAGAGTCGCCATGCTGTCGTGCCCCCTTTTTCCTTCCGTGGAGAGAGGTCTGGGTTTCGACATTCATGGGGGTAATAACTCGTTTCCTTTTGGGAATTGGGTATTTTGAAGAGTCACCACCTAACGGATTATAGTGTGTTAGGGAACCTAGAAAGATTAACTCTTTGATTGGTTTACATTACCAGAGACTAGGGTAAGGGCTTGAAATAACCTCGAGGGGATGGTGTTAGGCACCCCTCTTGGTCCACAACTGTGGGTCCCAGCCGAACTTATATTCACAAATTAGTCCATTACAAATAAACAGTTGAATCAAATAGGTTGGAAGTAAAGCACGTTGGATAACTTAAATAATAAGATAAAGATTTTTGAACAAGTTGTATAAAACAAAGTTTTAAATAGATAAAGAAATTTTGGAAAAGGAGGAGTCCTAGGTTGGTTAGCCTATAGGATCACCCCACACAATGTCCGGTAAACATTCCTCAATGAGGGGCTACACGTGACATTAACGCGTAATCATCATATATCATATTTACCCTTCCCATCCCATTAGTGGTCATTTAAAGCAAGTGTTGATCAGTGATCTCTATTGCGTGTTGTCACACGTCCCTTCTTAGTCGTAGAGGGATTTAGGACCTCTACCTATAGGTGGTTCTAGACAAACCCCCTAAGGTTTTAAAGGTGAAAATACTAAGGTGACAAGCAATAACACATATGACTCTTAGCACACAAGAGCAGGAAGGAGCAAGTAAGAGGCTCAGTTTACCTCTACAGAAAAGGCATGTAAACAACACGACTCAAATACAAATAAAGTCTTTTTGTTAAACAGTATCCTAAGGCATGATGCCTAAGTGAATGTACAGAAAACAGGCAGTTTATTTTATAAACTCAGAAGTAATGACTGTATCAGTTGCCTACTGATTTTAAAGCTTGTTTAAACCATAATAACATTAAGTCACAGAAACAGTTTCAGAATTGCAAGTTTTGAAAACACCCTACAGGCTTGCCTATACGCGGAATACTGATGACTACATTTTATATAGTGAAACAAGGTAGGTTTTTAAATAGACTCTTTAATTCTTATAGGCATGCTGTCTAATGATAAATTGAGGTAGTTTTTGAAAGAACTCATTTCAAGAAAATATACCCTTAATTAAACCAGTTTAGACGTGAGCTAATTGTTAACCGGATTAATTTATTTTAAAACTAAGCTAGTTTAGATCTATAGGCAGAATTATGGTGTTTTTCCCTATAGGCATGATATCTAATTTTACTGATTTTAGAAACTTGCAGGCATGATGGCTAATGAAAAGCATGTAAACACTTGTTATAACAGAAGCTGGATTGAATTATATCCTATAGGCATGACATCTACTTGTGAAGCCAATTTTAAGACTTATAAACATGATTTCTATTATGGAATCACTTGAAACCTTTAGGCATGATTTCTAACATGGTGAGACAAACATGACAAGATGTAAAAGTCCTATAAGCATGTTTTCTATTTGGTAAGGCAATCATATCAAAATGTAAATTCCTATAGGCATGGTTTCTATTTATAAAGACAAACACAACAAATATTAAAGTCCTATAGGCATGGTTCCTACCCGTATTACCCCACAAACATATAACTACCCACCCTTTTCACTAGTTACCCCAATATTCGTTTACAAATCATTACAGACCATATGAATGAATTACATAACTAAATTAGAAAATAAGAAGTTATTCTATAGGGAACTTAATGGGCCCAGGTTTCCAAAGCCTCCAATAGCCTCAAATGTCCAAATGCCATAGACAATGTCATAGTCTAGGTGCATCAAAGTTCCCTAAGGATCTCAAGGATCCCGGCCAGTGCTTACACCTAGACTTGGTAACCAAAATTGAACAAGTGAAGTGTGGAAGGGCCAGCCTCAGTATGCCAGAGTTCAGAGGGTTCTCAAGAGGATCCCAAGGCAATACACATACTGGAGGGGGCAGGACCTATTGACTTAGAAGTAGATTGAGAGTTCTTGACGCAGTTTGAAAGGTTTTAGTGGGAAAACTATATTAAAAGAGATTTGCTGGAAATAGTTTGTGGAATAAAAGAGGAAGTCATGCAGTAAAACAATTTTGAAAAGAGAAAGTTACATGATTAGACAATAATAAACCAAACAGGTAGTCCAAAACCGCATCAGCAATACTCACAGGACCAAAGCAGAAGGAACAAACCTACATACAAGGGTGATGTGGATTGGGGATACATAGAGTATATGATTGTAAACACATAACAAGCAGAGGTAATTGGTACAGACATGCTCAGAAACAATTTGATCAGACATAGAGGGGATAACATGTTTACACTGATCCTAAGGAGGGGAAGTGCATGACATGCTAATCAGGTAATCATATTAAATACAAGTTTCATAGCAAAACCATAAGTAAAAGCAAACTAGAAATAGGATGAACTGAAGCAATAAAAGAACCATATTGTTATTGGAACTTGAATTGAAACTAGAACATACCAATAAAGAAGACAGTGGGCAAAAGTGAAAGAGTAGGAGAGCAAAATAGTTAGCCTTGGCTTGAAGTCGGCTCACTCAGAATAGTAGCAAGTGGCACAAAAGAGAGAGAGCAGAAAGCTTAAGTGTGATAGAGAGAGCTTTTGAACCAAAGTGTTAATGAGAGAGTGTGTATATATAGTAGGTCGAAATTAGATAAAAATAAGGTAAGAATCATAGTAGCATAGTAATTATGGAACTCAGAACAAATTAGAGCAAAATCAGGACAAGTACTCCCTTAAGTTAAGGGAATCAATTCAAACGGAAGGAACAAGTAGCATATAAGGAAAGAAATCAGTGTATGACTAATAAGGAAAGAATCAAATTCAGTAAGTATAGGGTAAACAATTAGGGCTAAGTTCAGAACACTCTAATTAAGGAAATAACCAGTAAGAATAAAGTACCGCAGCAGACAAGGTAGGCAAATCAATTAAATTGAATAGAAGAGGTAGAAATTGAGGGTTTAAAGGAAGGTCTTTCAATCAAACCCAAAAAATAAGGAATCCAAAATCAATCAAAGAGGGAGTCACAATTCTGTATTCATCAAATAATTAGAAAAGATAAGAATAACCAGACATGGCAAACATGCAGGTTAAACAGTATCGATACAAAGAGGCAAGTCTAAACAATCAAGATGGACATAAACACATAGAGGTGATATAAGTTAGGCTAAGAAAACTCAGTAAAACATATTCGAGGCAAGATAATCACAGAAACTTAAACAAGAATTGAGTAGTCATTCTAACACACAGAATCAAACAAAGAAATCTAAGAAAATTAGGGCTTTTAACATAGGCGACTTGAAAAGATAGTAAAATCATAGAATCAGTCGAAATATGCAAGAGATGGAAGTTTAAATATAAGGAATCAGTTTAAACAAAGTTTTAAAAGGAGTTCCGAAAACCCTAATTTTAGAAGAAGGTGAAACCCCTTTGAAATTGATGATTCTTGTAAAAGAGTCCCAAGAACAGTGTAAAATACTAAAGAAGCAAACTCAAATCATTTTAAAAATGTACAAATCTAGAAGATGTAGGCAGAAATTAGGGTTTCAGAAGAAACGCAAATAGAGATGAAAGAACCTGTCTAGAATCCCAAGGATCATAACAAGAATATCATGATTTTCCTTGAAATCACACTGAAGTGGCCAAGAACAGACAAATAGCAAACCCTATATGTAAGTCGGCGTGGCCCAGAGCCCTTGAAGACCTTAGAGAAGGCAAGCATAGCATTAGAGGAGCCATTGGAGGCTTAAGAGTTGAAGGGAGATCACCAGAGAAGACCAGAGAAGAAGGTTGGTGGTTGAAGGAGCTAGGTTTAGGTTGAGTGGTTGAGAGAGGAAAAGAGATGAGAGAATACAGAGGTGGCAGTATCAGAACAATGAGCTAGGGTTAGGGATCGTTGGAATTAAAAATGGTAAGAATAGACGAGGGTCGTTGATCTTTTAGATCAACGACCAGGATTTAACATGGCTTTGGGTCGGGTAGGCGGGTTTAGGGTTTGGATCGAGTACTTTTAATATTAAATTGGACTGGGGTTGGATTTAAATTGGGCTACAATTGAAATGCAAATCTGGCTATATTTTAAATAGTCAATTTTCCCTATATAATTTATAATAAATAATAAATAATTTCTGAAAAATAATTTTGTGTACTAAAATAATTTAAAATAGATATTTAACATTTTAAAAATATAGGAGATCAATTTTACGCATGTAAATGTAATTATATATTAATGTGGCTAATATTGCAATTATATGCAATTTAGCTTTAATGATACAAAATGCAATTATAAAATGCATAAAAAATATTTTAACCATATTTTGGCATAAATATAGAAATTAAATGACTAAATCACCACAACAATAATTTGAGGGATAATTATTGGGGATTTTATGAATAAAAAAGAAGGAAATAAATCAATTTAAATCCTTAAAATTATGGAAAAATTTATAAAAACCTTGTGCATTCTTTTATATATATATATATATATATATATATATATATATATATATATATATATATATATGCTATTTTGAAGGTATTTATGCATATAAAAAATATAGGGAAAAATTGGGTATCAACACATAGTCCCCATGATCATAGCCAACATCTACAGGGCTCTAGAACGTTGTCAAAGAGGGGTCAAGC
Source organism: Nicotiana tabacum (assembly GCF_000715075.1). Classification (NCBI taxonomy): domain Eukaryota; kingdom Viridiplantae; phylum Streptophyta; class Magnoliopsida; order Solanales; family Solanaceae; genus Nicotiana; species Nicotiana tabacum. The sequence goes on along the minus strand of NC_134099.1, from coordinate 90,258,924 downwards.
ATTTAGAGGGTTGTAACTTGTTGTTGCAGTAATGGTTGTTGGAGCATTTCCAAAAGGGTCACTATCGCCAAGAATTTCCGCGAAGGGCTTGGAACGACCATATTGCCTTCCATCACCCCAAGCAGATGACTTACATTCCCGATAGATTTGCTCAGCCAGAAAGCGCCAAAGAATGGGTAGAGTTCTTCGACAATTTTACCGAGGAACAGATGCAATGGATGTTTGAATGGTTCCCAACAGATGAATTTATTATCAAATCCAGGGATGCTCCGCACTTGGTGCTGATCTGGTTGAGAGGGATACACCCATATGTCCCAATGCGAGTTATGAGGCAAGCAGGTAGAAAACAGGTTATACCAAGGGTTGTCAAGATGAGTCATTTCAGGGCAGACTTTCAAGACGATGATGACCCTTACAAGTGCTAAGCTCAGCACATGTGGCACTGCAAAATCATTGTGGAGAAGAACACCGTTGAGCCAGATAGGTATCATGCAGGGTGCGAGCCTCTCTACCCGGCATGGTTAGAGGACAATCTAAAAGGAATGGTGACACCAGGGGCCGGTCGAGGGAACAGAATCATAGATGAAGAAGCTGAAGCTTAAGTCAAATACAACAGGCTGCGCAAAAGGGTCCACGACTCTGAGAATGAGCACCGAAAAATACATGAGAGGAACGCGAGGTTGATCGAAGAATGGAAGGAAATGGCAGTCACTAAAAGAGGACATATGGCCAGGGCCTACTTGCTGCTAGGGCTACGCGAGCTGGGGGATCTATATGATGGAGTCCGGGAGATCAAATCTGGGGAAGGTCCTTCTAGGACCAAATAGGCTAGATTTATTTGTTTTTTCCTAAAAATGTAATAAGGCCAAGTGCCAGTAGTGACTTATTTTATCTTAGTGTCGTTTTGGGATTCGTCAATTTTTATATTATGAATTGAAGCATTTATTGGCAATAAAATTTCTCCAAAAATCTATTTGTCTCTAGGCCTACCTCGGGCACAATGAGGTTCCCAAACTAAGACGTGAATTTACATCTCCGCAATATATGTTTAAATACTACAAACATTTCAGGATCCTCACTGACTTGTTATCGTTTTGTTTTTGTTTATTTTTATTGTTATTCCCATCCCATTAGGTTGGTTCACTCATACTGGCCTTATCAACATATCACACCAGATCTAGAGTCCCTCCACCTCCTACTCCTCCAAGCAACACAAAAGGCAGAGTAAAAGCAAAAATGGACGACTTAAGTGGAATTCGAAAGGAGAATATTGAGAACGCAGAGACTTCAGATGGTCGTAGTACTCTGGCCCCAAATGATCTAGTCTTGAGACTGGAATAAAAGATACTGGAATTGCAAGGAGAACTTGAGCAGGTTCGCAACTTGGCAAACTTGTCACTCACCCTAAATGTCCCTGATATCCACCAACAAAACACAAAGAACCCAACACCTCCTTAGAACACAAAAAATCCTACCGCACCAAATCAATACGCAACTCCACCCTAAAATATCAATCTGCTGCCAGTACCAACTCCATCGCAACATCATCATCAACCAATTTAGTACCCACCAACCACCACTTACCACACTCCCCAAAACATACCACAACCCATTCCCGATCCCCAAAACTCCACCAATGACCATAATTATACCCAAGTCCCTGGCACCCATCAGAGCAACCCTATGTATGTGGAAACTGTACCTCACTCATATACACTGGAATCTTCCGAGAAGGACCTGTTCATTAAAAACATGGCTGAAGAACTTAAGAAGTTAACAAGCCAAGTTCAAGGTGTTGAGGGCGACAGAGAAATAGAAGGTTTGAACTATGAAGATCTGTGCATATAGCCGGATGTTGAACTGCCAGAGGGGTACAAACCTCCCAAGTTCGAAATATTCGATGGCACAGGTGACCCTAGGGTTCATCTAAGGACCTATTGTGACAAGCTTGTAGGGGTCGGGAAAGATGAAAAGATCCGGATGAAGCTCTTTATGAAGAGTCTTATTGGGGATGCTTTGTCTTGGTATATCAGCCAAAATCCCAAGAAATGGTCCAATTGGGTAAGCATGGCATCGGATTTCATGGACCAGTTTAGGTTCAACACAGAAAACACATCGGATGTTTTCTACATTCAGAATCTTAAGAAGAACCCTACTAAGTCTCTCCGTGAATACGGTACTCGTTGGAGGTCAAAAGCGGCAAAAGTCAGGCCCTCTTTGGACGAAGAACACATGAATAAATTCTTCGTCAGGGTACAGGACCCACAATATTATAAGAGGTTGATGGTTATCGAAAATCATAAATTTTCTGACATCATCAAACTTGGAGAAAGAATCGAAGAAGGAATCAAGAGCGGGATGGTAACGAACTTCGAGGCACAGCAATCCACGAATAAGGCGCTACAATCAGGTGGCATATCGAAGAAGAAAGATGTTGGGGCGGTAATGGTGGCCCAGGGCCCAAAATCTCCATTTACCTATCAGACACCTCCACCCACATATTAAACATCTCTACCCACATATCAAACACCTCCACCCACATACCAAGCATCATCTCCTACATATCAACCTTCATCTCCCAGATATTCCCAACAAGCCACTGCCCATCACACCTATAACTCCCAACCATCCCACTTCCAATCACCCCCAGCTCGCCAAAATTATCCAATACCAAGACCCAACTTCGCCCGCAAGCCACCCAGACAATACACCGCCATTGTTGAGCCCATCGACCAATTGTATGAAAGGTTGAAAGTCACAGGTTACGTCACTTATGTTCCCGCTGTGGCATTAGAAAATCCATCCCAATGGGTCAATTAGAACAAAACTTATGCGTACCATTCCGGTATGAAAGGGCACACCACTGCTGAGTGCCGAACATTGAAGGATAATATCCAGACGCTAATTGACAACAAGGTCATACAAGCAAAGGAAGCCGCACCTAATGTCCTTAACAATGCCCTCCCTGATCACAGAGGTGATGGTGTACATGTGATAGAGACAAATGAAAAATTGGACCCTCAGGGGTCGATCGGGATTATTCGAGAAGGAGATGACTTTAAGGTTGCGGTCACACTCACGCCTATTATGGTTCAGACTCAGGCACCAATCGAGGTTGAGGTAACTACTTCAGTTCTATTTGAGGTGGAGGTGGCTCCACCTGTAGCCACCCTCACTCCATTTGAAGTAGAAGTGGTCACCCCTTTCACTATGACCATATCAAACACACCCCTATTCAACTCAAAGGCAATACCCTAGGATTATGTTGCTGAGGCTCGGCGAAAAGGGAAGGCCAATGTAGAGGAATCTGATGCTGCACAAGGAATGACTAGAACTGGAAGAGTCTATACACCGGAACATTTGGGAGGATCAAGTAAGGAGGCCACTACTAGGTAGCCTATCCTTGAGACCGAGCCAGATGACCTGTGGAGGAAAGTACAGGCAAATGAGTACTCTGTTGTTGATTATCTAAACAAAGTCCCTGCTCAGATATCTATCCTATCATTATTGTAGAATTCAGAGGCACACAAGAACGCCTTACTAAAAGTGTTGAGCTAGGCTTATGTATCCAATAACATCACCAGCGGAGAAATGGCCAACATGGTTGGGCAAGTACTAAAAAGTCATAAGATCATCTTCCACAAAGATGAGCTACCACCCGAGGGACTGAATCACAATCTAGCATTACATATTACGGTGAAATTTGAAGACAAGTTCATTGCTAGGGTCTTGGTTGATGGAGGTTCGAGCCTAAATATTTGTCCATTGGACAGTCTGAAAAGGTTGGACAAAGGTTTCCATGAGATACGGGTAGGAATCATGAATGTGAAGGCTTTCGATGGGTCCCAAAGGGCCATGATCGGGAAAATCAACCTTTGCTTGCAGATGGGGCCGACTTGGTTCGACGTTGAATTTCAAGTGCTTGACATACTAGTCTCATATAATCTTCTGTTGGGCCGGCCATGGATCCATGCTGCTGGAGCCGTGCATTCCATACTACATCAAGCCATAAAATTTGAATGGAACCGCCAGGAGGTAATCATTCTCGGAGATGGAAGTAACCCCATCTACACTAGTTAAACGATCCCGGCTATTGGACATAGAAGAAGCCTAGGAGGGGAAACCTATCATCACATTAAACAGGTCAATGCCATCGAAAAGGATAAGTGGCGGAGTAATAAAATAGAAAGCATACTAGCATGGTCTGGATATGAACCCGACAAAGGGTTGGGAAAGAACCTCCAAGGTATCACCAAACCAATACAGCTGAAAAATCATTGTACCACCTTTGGGCTCGGATACCAGTATACATGGCAAGAGTATAATGATTGGTCGCCTCCATGACATGGACCGTATTACCCTCTTGAGCAGCCAGTGCCACGTTTGGAACAAGCTTTTCATCAGGCTGGCACAATATGGGGGACTACAGAAGAAGAAGCACTAGCTGGGTTGAAGAATTTGTTCTTGGAGGATGAGGACATGGACTGCGGTGCCATAATCGAGGAGGAAGAGGAAGAAGGCCTCACTATTCAGACTGTAGAGAAGGGAGCTATTCTCAGAAATTGGACTGCCACACCATCCTGAGCCCTCCGAGTCCCTGGGTAGCTTGGCAGATTTTACTTCTATAAGCCATTCTAGGCACTTAAAATTTCCCTTAATTCTGTTTTGAGTTTTACTTGTTTCAAAATGAATGCTCAATTCATCGAGCCGTACTTTGTCTGGACAATTTTTCAAGTTTTAATCAAATTCATTTGCTCTTTATTATTCACTACTATCTTTACATTTTTCCTTTCTACAGCATTATTATTACTTTTCCTAATGAACTGGTGACTATGACATGTAATGAGGCAACGCAACATGAGAATAGTGATTCAGAGGAATAAGATGAGATACCCGAGGAAATTGTCAGGGAGATTGAAAATTTTGAGAATAAGCCTAAGTCCAATCTAGACGAGACAGAAACAGTAAATTTGGGAGATGCCAAGACCGTCAAGGAGACCCGCATCAGCATTCACTTGTCACCAACAGAGAAGGAAGAGTACATTTGTTTCCTAAAAGAATATGAGGACATTTTTGCATGGTCATATGATGACATGACTGGTTTGAGCACTTCCATAGTGGCTCACAAGTTGCCTACTAGTCCCATGTGTCCGCCAGTAAAGCAAAAACTCAAAAATTTCAAACCAGACATGAGCCTTAAAGTCAAGGAGGAAGTTTCCAAGCAGATCAGAGCCAAAGTTCTCATGGTGGTCGAATATCCAACCTAGTTAGCTAACATTGTGCCAATTCTAAAGAAGGACGGGAAGATCATAGTATGTGTTGACTATCGGGATTTAAACAAAGCAAGTCCCAAGGAAGACTTCTCGTTGCCGAATATATACATCCTGATCGATAATTGCGCCAAACATGAACTCCAATCCTTTGTATATTTCTTTGCGAGTTATCACTAGATTTGGATGGATGAAGAAGATGCAGAGAAGACAGCTTTTATTATACTGGGGTGTATACTGTTACAAGATGATGCCATTCGGTTTGAAAAATGCTAGGGCCACTTACATGAGAGCCATAACAACTATTTTCCATGATATGATACACAAGGAAATAGAGGTGTATGTGGACAACGTCATTATCAAATCCAAGAGGGCCGCAGATTACATTGCGGACCCGAGAAAGTTCATTGACAGGATCAGGAGGTACAATTTGAAATTGAACCCCGCAAAGTGTGCGTTTGGGGTTCCCGCAAGAAAGTTACTGGGATTCATCGTCAGTCGTCGAGGGGTCGATCTGGATCCGTCTAAAGTCACGGCTATTCAGGAGTTACACCACCTAAGAGCAAAAAGGACGTGATGAGCTTCCTAGGACGACTCAACTACATCAGTCGATTCATAGCATAATCAATAGTCATATGTGAACCAATCTTCAAGATGCTGAGGAAAGATACTGAAACAAGCGGGACAGAGGATTTTCAGAAAGCTTTTGAAAAGATCAAGGAATACATGTCCACACCTTCAGTTCTGGTCCAGCCAAAACCAGGACAACCTTTGCTACTATATCTATCTGTGTTGGATGGAGCCTTCGGATGTGTTCTGGGACAACATGATGAGACGGGAAGGAAGGAGCAAGCCAAATATTACTTGAGTAAGAAGTTCACACCTTATGAAGCACGGTATTCTCTGCTTGAACGCACTTGTTGCGCTTTGACCTAGACGGCTCAGAAATTGAGGCATTACTTATGTGCCTACACTACATATCTCATATCCAGGATGGACGTTCTGAAGTACATATTCTATAAACCCATGCCTACTAGGAAGTTGGCCAAATAGCAGATACTATTAAGTGAGTTCGATATCGTATATGTAACTTAAAAGGCGGTCAAAGGGAAAGCATTGGCAGATCACCTTGCTGAAATCCTGTAGGAGGAGCATACGAACCTTTGAAAACATATTTTCCTGATGAAGAAGTGTCGTTCATAGGAGAAGACATTACCGAAGCATATGACGGTTGGAGGATGTTCTTTGATGGGGCTGCGAATTTCAAAAGAATAGGTATTGGAGCAGTCTTGGTATCAGAAACGGGTCAACAATATCCGGTATCTGCTAAACTCAGATTTCCCTACACCAATAACATGGTGGAGTATGAAGCTTTCATACTAGGACTCAACAAGGCAGTTGACATGGACATTCAGGAGTTGCTAGTAATCGATGATTCAGGTTTGCTTGTGCACCAGGTACAAGGAGAGTGGGCCACCAAGAATTCCAAGATATTGCCAAATCTGCACCATGTGCAGGAATTGAGAAAGAGGTTCACGAAGATAGAATTCCGACATGTGCCCAGAATTCAGAATGAGTTTGCCGATGTATTGGCCACTTTGTCATCCATGATACAACATCCAGATAAGAATTACATTGATCCTATCCAGGTGAGAATTCATAATCAGCCGGCATATTGTGCCCATGTTGAAGAAGAAACAGATGGAAAACCTTAGTTCTATGACATCAAGGAGTATTTGGCGAAAGGAGACTATCCGGAGCATGCGAACCACACTCAGAAATGCACACTCAGGATATTATCCAATCACTTCTTCCACAACGGAGGAAATCTGTACAGAAGAACTCCCGATTTGGGATTTCTAAGATATGTCGACGCAAAAGAAGCTTCTAAACTACTTGAGGACGTACATGCCGGGACCTGTGGCCCACACATGAATGGTTTCGTCTAGGCTAAGAAGAGACTCAGAGTCGGTTACTTTTGGATGACCATTGAGACAGATTGCATCAAGTATGTCTACAAATGCTTTCAATGTCAAGTGCATGCCGATATGATAAAAGTGCCACCGAACGAGCTCAATGCAACAAGTTCACCTTGGCCATTCGCCGCCTGGGGAATGGATGTTATTGGTCTAATTGAGCCACTGTTTCAAATGGACATAGGTTTATTCTAGTAGCCATTGATTATTTCACAAAATGGGTAGAATTTGCATCTTACAAAGCTATAACCAAGAAAGTCGCCGCAGATTTTGTCAAGGATCGTGTTGTCTGCCGATTTGGAGTTCCCGAGTGTCACACCTCCTTTTTCCTACACCCAGAAGGGAATAAGGGGAGTTTTTTTCCAATTTAAGTGACAATCGAAATGGGATTATTTATATTAAATTAGAGTCGCTACTAGGGATAGTTTATGGTGTCCCAAGTCACCTGTTAAAAATCCCAAATCGAGGAAGATGACTCTATTTATGGTCTGCGAATACAGAAATCCAGGTAAGGAATTCTATTAACCCGAGAGAAGGTGTTAGGCATTCCTGAGTTCCGTGGTTTTAGCACGGTCTCTTTGATCATACTTGGCTTAATTAAATTGTCTAATTTCTTATTTTAGAACCTATGTGCATTTGCCTCTTTTAATTAAGAAATTATCTTAAAACAGGTCACGCGTACATGTCCCCATTTGTTTGGCGCGTCAAAAATCATATCACGCGAACGTGTCCACAATTAATAATGCTTTGTTATTATGAAGAAAATTTAGTCAAAGTTGCGCGAATGCATACTCCGATTTTATTTTTAAAATCGTAATTATGTCATGCGAACGTGTATACAATCACGATGATAGATTAAGTCGCGCCTAAAGCAAACTACGAGGTTCATAAATTATTTATTCTAAAACTAGTTTAAGATTATTGTAAGGCTTGAATATATAAAAGAAGAGCACTGTGAACCTAAGTCTGTGATCTTATTATCCAAGATATAACAAAATGACTAAATCCAACTCATACTTTTATCTTCCGTAAATGAGCATTTCAATTGCAAACAGCCCGAGTCACAATCATAGGAATCTACCAAATGCTCGATGAACAAGAGAGGACAAACATAATAATATTAGTTAATAACATGATGAACCATCGAATAAAAATAATAGGAGAAAAAACCACACAAATAAACAACTAATTCCAATTAAAAGAAAACTCATATCCAGGTCATCTAAATAATACTTAATGATCACAACTAGATATGAATAAGAGGTAAAATAGAAATGGACCTTGGTAATATCTTTCTGCTTAGGTATCCAACAGCAAATACACACTTAGAAACGTAGAACAACAAACGGCACCTCGACCGGAACCAACAAACGGAACTTTCGAACAAGATTTCAAGCAACAACCTCAGACACTAACATCTTCGGCGGGGTCTCGAAATTAAAACAAAAGGGCAAATAAAATGCCAAACGATAATATAACAGAAATCAGTTACTTGGAGGGTCTTTTGATGGTGTAAGGTGCCAGAAACAGTGATTCCGGCGATGAGAGACAAAAAAAAAGACGTGATTTTGTCAGCATTAATGGAGGTCGCCAACTATGACTCACACGATTTTTTTTTCTTTTCTGATTGTTCACAAAAACAGAACCAAAAGAGAGAAGAGGATCAGTGATTTTCTTAAGCCTTTCCTTTCCGTCTCTATTCGTATTTCAGCCAAAAAATCGATAAGGTCGAGCAACGTTTATAAAGATAGAGGGTCACTGATTTTCATGGAGTTTCGCCGGTTTTTTTTTGGCTGGGGTTCTTTTTGGGTGTAACGGCAGATCTGATGCTTAGGGGTCTAGGGTCTAAGGTGTATTAGGTTTTAGGTTAATTTAAGAAGAATAAGGGACCGAATCTTGGGTTTTGTGTCGGGTCGACCCGGTCTGGGCTGGGTTGGGGGGAAAATTTGAGCTTCTAAAATGTTTGGCCCAATTGAATTTAAAACCAGCCTTTTTCAATTTCTTTTTCTTTTTGTTTTCTTTTCTTTCTTTAATTATTTAAAAACCTAAATTAAATTCCTAAATTAATTCAAATAATAAAATTAAGCTAATTATCTAACTATAATATTTATAAAAATTAGTTGATTCTAAATTTAAAAAGAAAACTTAATAATCCAAAATTAAAAGCGAAGAATGTAAAAATGAGCCATTTTTGTAATTTTTATTTTTAATAAAGCAATTAATTAATTAATTAATCCTAAAATATGAACACAAAATCTAAATGCAATGAATGGTATTTTTGGTATTTTTTTCATGATTTTAATAAAAGTAAACATGCAAAGAAATGCAAACAAATAACAAAAATCCTATAAAATTGCAAACAATTGGGGAAAATCTATTTTTTTTTAATTTGTAGGAGTATTCACATAGGAAAATAATAACGTGCTCACAGCTGCCCCTCTTTGCTCGGAAACACGAAGAGTTTTCGGGCAAAGATAAAGTGAGCGGATACGAGCAATTTTTGCCCGTGTGATACCCCGTGGGAAGCATTTTTGAAAGATCTGACCGAAACTTGCTTTCGAGGTTGCCTACATATCCTTGGCTATAAAGGAATCAGGTCAGTGTAGTTCGGGAAAATGAGGAAGAGATAAGTTAGAGAGTCAAGTGAGGTGCCGTTTTGTCGAGGTTTCGGTCTGCGGTCCTGTTATTACATCAAAAATCAAAATTCAAAAGACTAACTAAGCCTATCAGCTACGAGAAGATTCCTATCTATAAGTCTTTTGAAGCTTGATCCTTAGTCTTGGTTGGTTCTTCATACGGAATCTGATTTGAATCTTGATGCTTGTTAGCTGCGGGTGTTAGTTCAATCTTCCACGGCTTCTTCGGATCAAGACCGGACATGCAGTGCTCGTGACTTCGGCTATGTCTTGAGCAGCTCACATCTTTCATTTGCTTCTGCATTTGGATTCACTTCCCTCTTTTTTTCTTTTTTTTTTGGATTGAAACTTCTTCTTTGGTCATCTCGGACTATTGACCCGCATTCTTGTCGTGAGCTTCTGCTACTTCTAACTAGAATTGAATTCTGAAATGACTTCCCTTGTTCTCCAGGTGGGCGCCTACTACTGACTTGAAGCTTGAGATAATTCTGAAACAAATTCCCTTGTTCTCCAGGTGGGTGCCTCCAATCAAAACAACAAAACAAACGAAATTTTCTGCCTTAGTTTGCACTCGGAAGATTTGTAAGTTGTTAGCAAAACTATAAACCACTTATGCTATTGATGCAGTGATGAAAGTAAACTAGAGACTCTACTAGGATGTGCATCTCCTGTGAGTAAAACCAAGAAAATTTGACCAACAAATGCGTCTGCTAAAAATAAAGCCTGAATGACTCAGATTAGGAAGTGTGTCTCCTACGGGTGAAACTTGAATGAACCAAACTAGGAAGTGCATCTCCTAAGGCTGAAACTTGAATGAACAAAAACTAGGAAGTGCGTCTCCTAGGGGTAAAATCTTAATTTAGGGAGTGCATCTCCTAAACAGTATAACTTGAAAGACCTATACTAGGACTCTTACGGGTAAAACTTCAAGGCTCAAACTAGGAAGTACGTCTCCTAGGAACGGACTTACATGACCCAAAACTAGGAAGTGCATCTCCTAAAACAAAAATAACTTGAAAGACCTGGACTAGGAAGTGCATCTCCTAGGGGTGAAATCTCAATTTAGGAAGTGCATCTCCTAAAACAAAATATAACCTGAAAACCCAGACTAGGAAGTGCGTCTCCTATGAATGAACTCTCAATTTAGGAAGTGTGTCTCCTAAAACAAAAATATAACCTGAAAAACCCAGACTAGGAAGTGTGTCTCCTATTAATGAAACTCCAATGACTCAAACTAGGAAGTGTGTCTCCTTCGAATGAACTCTCAATTTAGGAAGTGCGTCTCCTATGGGTGAAACTTCAATGACTCAAACTAGGAAGTGCATCTCCTACGAATGAACTCTCAATTTAGGAAGTGCGTCTCCTAAAAGTATATCTTGAAAGATCCAGAATAGGAAGTGCGTCTCCTAGGGGTGAAATCTCAATTTAGGAAGTGTGTCTTCTAAAACAAATATATAACCTAAAAGACCCAGACTAGGAAGTGCGTATCCTAGGGGTGGAACATCAATGACTCAAACTAGGAAGTGCATCTCCTAGGAATGAATTTAAATGACCAAAACTAGGAAGTGCGTCTCCTAGGGGTGGAATTTCAATTTAGGAAGTGTGTCTCCTAAAATAAAAGTGTAACTTTAAAGACCCAGACTAGGAAGTGCATCTCCTATGGGTAAAATCTCAATGTAGGAAATGTGTTTCCTATAATAAAATATAACTTGAAAACCCAGAGTAGGATGTGCTTCTACTAGTGGTGATGTGTGATCTTCTCAATAGCATTTGCGTAGGCAGAATTGGGGCATTACACCTAAAAAATTCAAGCTTCCGAGCTTTGATATGAACATAGCTTTCGTCCCTGTTTCAGACAAAGAAAACTTGTGAGTTTAAACATGGTGGTTGGTTTGTGGCCTTGACTTTGAGGAAGATTGCTCCTTCACTTGCCATGATAATTTTGATTTCAAACTTGACAGACCTTGCCTGTATTCGACTAACCACTTTCTCTGTCACCCTTATCACAGAAAATACCTCTGATCCGTTAAAACCCAATACCCTTTATTTGTTGCATTGCTCATGAATTTTCTATACCAAACCTTTGTATTCTACATGAATCCCAAAACACGTTAATTGTTGCCAACTCAGTGCGCCTATTGTTCTTTCATGACTTATGACACTTTGATGTGCAAGATAGATTCCGTTTTGTGCAATTGGAAAGCTGGTAGCAAATTTTGAATTCATTTCTCACTTGTTTTGACCAAACAGACTCAAGAAGAGGAAGTAAACAAGACAAAAGGAACAGAGTAAGGGACAATGGAAAGAGAAGATACCTAACAAGAAAATTACAAAGTAGAAACTTATCAGATGTGGACACCAACTCTAATGACCATGACATGCACCTTTTGATTAAGTGGCCTAATTTGTCAAGCAAGTCTAATGTTCAGCTCTTATTGTACCTCTGAGTCGTGAAACTGGGCTTTAATCATCCGATTATCCCATCCGATTCATGGTCCTTATTCGACTTGTAGTGCCCGATGGGTTTTCACCATCAAGCCTCTCTTATTTTGTTCTTTCTCTCAACTTATCGTCGCCTTATGGTGCCTGTGAAGGTTTTCACCGATAAGACTCTCTCATTTTTTGTTTTTCTTGTGTAGAACGGGGTGTTGCCCTTTATGAGAATCATACCTCTAACTCGCTTGACTTGGCATTATTCAAAGTTTGATCGAAAGGTCTTTTTTGGACCGTAATGTAGGCTTTTGGATAGGATTAGAAACAAAGGGTATCATAAAGGCTCAAAAACAGCTTAAAAGGCTTAAAATTACAACTTTTAGAATCAGATCTCTTACAACAACCACAACTTCTGCCCCCAGTTTCTTTGCTTGGGGACTTTTGAAATTTTATTTTGATAGGACCGAACCATGAGGCTGCCTACGTATCCTTAAAAGGAATCAGGTTGAACATAGTTCATGACATACAAATTACTTTGTTTTTTGTACCTTTCTCTCCTTTTCTTATCTTTTTTTTCTTTTCTTTACTCTTTTCCCATTCTTTCTTTCTCTTTTTCTCTTCTCTTTTCCTCTTTTCTCCTTTTTTTTATTCTGTATCTGTATTTCTAAATTCTGCTTCTGATTCCAAAAGAGAGATATGAAAGAAAATAAATAAGGCTCAAAGTGGGCAACAAAGGATAAAGTGTTTAGATAGCAGAATAAAATGTCTTCGTCATTCCAATCTTCAAAGCATGCCAAATACAAACAACACAATTAAACAAGCCAAAGAAATCATACATAATATCTTTTGAATGCATCAGAATTGATAGTCATATCCACACATTTGCCTTCTACATCTGTTAAATACAAAGAACAATTGGACAAAACTCTCATTACCATGAATGGCCCCTGCCAATTTGGGGCAAACTTGCCATTAGCTTTAGCCTGATGTGGCAGGATGCGTTTCAATACTTGTTGACCCACTTGAAATTTTCGGGAACGCACCTTCTTGTTGTATGCTCTTGCCATTCTCTTCTGATACAATTGACCATAACACACTGCCGCCAGTTTTTTTTCGTCAGTCAGATTTAATTGCTCCAAACGGGTTTTGACCCACTCATCATCATCAATTTTAGCTTCAGCAACAATCCGAAGGGATGGAATTTCAACTTCCGCGGGTATCACTGCTTCAGTACCATATACCAACAAATAAGGAGTTCACCTACTGAAGTGCGAACAGTAGTGCGGTAACCTAGCAAAGCAAAAGGCAACTTTTCATGCCATTGCCTAGAACCTTGTACCATCTTTCGAAGTATCTTCTTTATGTCCTATCTGTCCCAATTTCACACAGTACGTGCTTCAAATGATCTCAAAATGTCCAAATTTGTACTTATTTCCCTCAAGTGTCCATATCATCCTCAAAATTGCTTCATTGCTTCATGACTAAACTAACTTTTAAAACCAAACTGAGAATTATGCGTGCATGTCATGTCACTAGAGTCAGCAGGAAAAGAACTATAAAAAAAAAACTAAACAAACATGACTAGAAATAACAGAAAATAGGAAATTGCATTAGACAGCGGGTGAAAGGGTTTAAACAACAAAACAAGCAAAATATACCAGGGTTACAACCCTGGGAAAAAACCAGACAACATTAAATGAGCTACTGCGACTAAACAAACTAGGCAAAATAAAAGGATAAAAGGGTTTGAGTCACAAGACAATATTCGGATTACAACCTTGAAAATAACCCGGACAACAGAAATGACAACAAAATAAACCACCAAAACTCCTCCCCGGCTAACCAAGAAATGGAGCGTCTTTTCAATTACCAAGCACGACATCGTAGCAACTGGGTTCCACATCAATATTGCCAAGGCCATTACCAACTTAAATATTGTTAACTTCAGTTAGCAAGTTCCCAAGAGGATTCGCATGCTCCCTGTCACTGTCCTTGATCACAATTACCCCTTCTTGAATCATTCTTTCTATTTCCCTTTTCAAAGCACGACAATCTTCAATGCTATTCCTTGGACGTTAGATTGGTACATGCATCGTAAAGTAGGATCAAAACCTTTTGCATATGGGTTTGGAGTATAGCCGAGGAGTGGCTCAATCAAGCCAGAATGCTTTAACTTTTCAAACAAGCTTGTGTAGGACTCCCCGATTGACGTGAAACTATTTCTTTGCCTTTGTTCCCCTCCCTGCCCCTGTTTCTAGGGTTATTGGGTGCTCAAAAATGTTGTGAAGGTGAGAGTGCATTTTGCGGTGCTAGCGCTCGCTATAAGGAGTGACCCGGTGGTTAGACAGGTGTCCGGACATTATTCGGAGGATAATACTGAGGTGGATTATGTGGAGCTTGGGGATGGGTTTGGGGTTGGGGTTGAGGCTGAGTATATTGGTGAGGCGAACCTGTTGAACCATGTCCTGATCCTGAGACAACCATGGCAACATCATCATGTTCCTTCTGACCCAGCAAGCTTCTTGTGTCGTTCTGAATTGCTTGATTTGTGGCTTTTAAAGCAGAATAACTCATGATCTTGCTCGACTTCAGCCCATTTTCTACCATTTCTCCCATTTTTACCACATCATTAAATGTCCTACCCACAACCGAGATCAAATGCCCAAAGTAAGTTGGCTCTTGAGCTTGAAGAAAGTACTCGACCATCTCGTTTTCTTCCATCGGGAGATTGACTCGGGCAGTTTGCTCTCTCCATCTGAGCCTGTATTCCCTAAAGCTTTCATTAGGCTTATTTTCCATCTTGTTGAGGGACATACGATCCGGGACAATTTCTATATTGTACTGAAAGTGTAGGGCAAA
The DNA here is from genome assembly GCF_000715075.1 of Nicotiana tabacum. Lineage (NCBI taxonomy): Eukaryota > Viridiplantae > Streptophyta > Magnoliopsida > Solanales > Solanaceae > Nicotiana > Nicotiana tabacum. Next base: position 90,243,750 of record NC_134099.1, on the reverse strand, counting down.
GTCCTGAGCCATATCATCCCATGTGTACCACTTGCTAACGTCTTGGCGGGTGTACCACTCCAGGGCTGCCCCACTCAGACTCTGACTGAAATATGCCATCAATAATTTGTCCTTCCCACCGGCGCCTCTCATCTTACTGCAGTAGCCTCTTAGATAGGCCACGGGATCTCCATGTCCGTCATACAAATAAAATTTCGGCATCTTAAACCCAACAGGCAGTTAGATGTCAGGAAACAAGCACAAGTCTTTGTAAGCTATGCTCATCTGGCTCCCTATCCCTTGCATGTTTCTTAAAGACTGCTCTAAGATTTTCACCTTCCTGGATATCTCATCTTGCTCCACTGTCTTAACAAGCTTTTCAGTTTCACCGGGAGGCTCAAAATGAGGAGCGTGAAAGTATGGATCCGAGACTTTGAAAGTTGGTTCTGGAGCATAGTGTTGGGCATTAGAGACTTTAAATACATTCTCGTTAGAGGATCGAGGAAAAGTAGCTGGAGGAGGAGCTACATGAGCATGAGTGGCCAAAGGAGCGGGATATAAGGTGGTTTTGTCGGATAGAGTATGAAAAGGTTGTGGGGAGATATCAGCAGCAGTGGAAATCTGGATTTGTGATAGTGGTGGGATAGTTGCAGGGTTTTCAGTGTAGTTAGTGGGGAATGAAGGTGGAGAATGCCCCCTGATCCAAGACTGATACATTTCTGTCATCTGTTGTTTTAACATTTGGACCTCCCCTTTCAATTCAGACTCCGACTCCACAAACTCCCTCGACGGGTCAACAACTCTTGTGTCCAAGTCTTTGCTAGCCATGGCTACCTTGCTCTTTGACCTTGTGTTGTATGGAAGAATTACCTTAAGAACCACAAACCAACTACCCTTCTGCTCAATGAAGATAACAAAAAGGAACAATATGAGGTCATCACATCAGCGTTAAGGCATTTAACAGTTAAAAATATCACATTGCGTGCAATGCCCCTAACAACAATTAATGGTTCAAGAATGACTTCGAGTGTCACAAGTTCACTTGGCATCATCCCAATTTATTCATTTCAATTTTCTCTTTTCTTTTCTTTTTATAGCACTTCTTGGCTTGCTCATTTTCCTTCCTCTTTTTTTTAATTATCAATCTTTTCTTTTCTCTCATTTCTCACATCCCATAATTTCATCCTCTCCTTTTTCCTTTCCTTATTTTTTTTTATTTTTTTTATTTTTTGATTTTTTTTTAAAAAAGGAAATGATTCGATCGAACCCTATGTAGGTTGCCTGCGTATCATGACGTCGCATGAATTAGATCTTTGTGTAGTTCGGAAAGATGGGGAATAAAGGAAACAAACTAACGTTCTCTTTTTCTTTTTCTTTTTCTTTTCTTTTCTTTTTTACCTTATTGACTACTCTGATGAGAAAAGAGAAATAAAAGAAGCGAATCCTTTTTTTTAGAATTTTCTAGACTTAATGTTCTATAACCTATTCTAAACTCAAGCTTAACGAGCATATATTTTTTCTTTTTGAAAAAATACTCTATGGGAAATTATTAAGGAAAAAACCCTAGAAGAGAAAAATATTTTTTGATTCTTTTTTTAGGAAGGAAAACTAAATAATAAACCAAAGAAAAATATTTGAATTTTCATCTGATACCCTGAAGAAAAACTTCAAAACGACAAATGAAAAAAATAAAAATGTTTTTTTCACTTCTATGCATAATGTCCTAAAGTTCTAGTGAAAATAAAACTAATATATTTTTTTGTTTTTTTATATATATTTTTCAAAGAAGAAACTCAAAAGAAATCTTTTTGGATTTTTAGAATTAATATCTTAAAGAAAACTTCTAAAGAGGTATTAAAAGCAAATTCTCTCTTTTTTGAATTTTTTGTCTTAATATACTAAAGGAAATATAAAAAAAATTATTTTGACTTCTAAATATTAATTTCCTAAGGGAAACCACAAAAGATTTTTTGATTATTATTTTTTATTTTTAACTTCTAGAGTTAGTATTGTAAAGAAAATATCTAACAGAAATATAAAAACGCAAAATCTCTTTTTTTTTTGAATTTTTGAGTTACAACACATTTTTTCAAATACAAAATAAAAAGTACAATAACAAAAGGCTCGACATTACTGTACAAAACCAGAAGGTAAAAGACGACATAAAGAAAAACAGACTCAAAACATAACAAAAAATCTCCTTAAGTAACTCCCGGGTGCAACGGTCCTGACCAGATGATCCTGGGGTGTCTGTCATGCTCAAACTCCGGTAAGTAGATTCACACCTGTATGAGAAAATTAAGACCAAACAAAGTTAAAGACCTAGAACACTAGACAATAATACTTCTTGTTGGACACATGCAAGACATGATTGAGATTATTTTTGCAAAATGGCTTATGTGGCCAAAAGGGTGGTTAGAAGTGCAAAATTTGGCTAGGATCCCGCAAATCCAAGAACCTAAGATTCACTAGGAAGACCAGATCTTATGTGGGTTGCCTACGTATCACGCCCCGAAAGACGAGAATCAGGTATGCGTAGTTTGGGCAAATTGGATACGGGCGAGAATAAAAAAATAACTAATTTAGAGAAAATATATTTTTTTGTCTTCTTTTTTGAAAAATGATGAAACATGTAAACTCTTTTTGGATTTTATTTTCCCTTTTTTTGATTTTTTTGATTTTTGGAAAATGATAAAAAAGTGCAAAATCATTTATTTTAATTTTTCATGTTTTTTTTGTCTTTTTCTTAACAAAAATGTGACAGAAAACATAACTAGGCTCTACTTGCTTTATTTTCACACTTCACCCTCTCTATTTTTTCTTTTTTCATTTGACCTCAACTATCATTGGTCCGCCAAATGACCCTTTTACCCTTGAAGATTGCAACATGTAGCACATAGGATACATCAGGATGGTCTGTTATTTTGGGTACACCTATCGTAGACGGACCCAACCCTATGTTGAGCCCCCAAAATCAAATGCACGTGATGCAAACAAATGTTCCAACTAGGGATCTGGCATGGGGTTATGTTATTCTAAGTTTAAACCTAGGGTTATGTTCTTGACCTGGCTTACCCGAGCGGACAACTCGAGCCGAAGAGGGGGCAACGTACCGGGAGCACGAAAGTCTACCCGGCCTTGTTGCTGGCCAGCCTCAGTCTATTTGGTATAACTTCTAACAGAAAAAATGGGCCACTCGAACGTGCGCACCATTTTTAGAAGACTCAGAGAGGTGGCATAAGAAGACAATTTAATACAATTCAAATAATATCAAAGCGGTAAATAAGCGGCAATTAACAAATTAGGCCCACAAATACAGTAATATCAACAAACAATAAAGCCAAGCATAGATCATATTAACAAACTCGCATTCTTGAACCCTGAACCAGATGTTTGGGGTTCTTATCCCCAGCAGAGTGGCCCGAGCTGTAACACATCCTTTTTCCTACACCCAGAAGGGTATAAGGGGAGTTTTTTCCAATTTAAGTGCAATCGAAACGGAATTATTTATATTAAATCAGAGTCGCCACTTGGGATAGTTTATGGTGTCCCAAGTCACCGGTTTAAAATCCCGAATCGAGGAAGATGACTCTATTTATGGTCTGCGAACACAGAAATCCGGGTAAGGAATTCTGTTAATCCGGGAGAAGGTGTTAGGCATTCTCGAGTTCTGTGGTTTTAGCACAGTCGCTTTGATCATACTTGGCTTAATTAAATTGTCTAATTGCTTATTTTAGAACCTATGTGCATTTGCCTCTTTTAATTAAGAAATTATCTTAAAACAGGTCACGCGTACATGTACCCATTTGTTTGGCGCGTCAAAAATCATGACACGTGAACGTGTCCACAATTAATTAAGCTTTGTTATTATTAAGAAAATTTAGTCGAAGTTGCGCGAATGCATACTCCGATTTTGTTTTTAAAATCGTAATTATGTCACGCGAACATGTACACAATCACGATGATAGATTAAGTTGTGCCTAAAGCAAACTACAACAACAACAACAACAACATCCCAGTATAATCCCACCAGTGGGATCTGGGGAGGGTAGGATGTACGCAGACCTTACCCCTACCCCGAGGGGCAGAGAGGCTGTTTCCAGGAGACCCTCAACTCAAGAGAGCAACAAGAGACAATATATTAGTACTATCAATAGAGTCATAATAAATAACATAAAATACATAATATAAAATATCATAATAACAACAATATAAGAAATATAGGAAATATGAAAAGGATGGAGAAAAGGGTGTGAGGTATACTAATATCCAACCTACACAGCCTTGCATCCGTTACCGATCAGTGGCATCCTAAGACTAACTCCTAAATGGCTAGTTTTACTCCAATGCACTGTAGTAATACTCACAGACTTCCCCCTAATCTACAACCTTAATGTTCGACCTCCACAATTCCCTGTCAAGGGCCATGTCCTCAGAAATCCTAAGTCGTGCTAGGTCCTGCCTAATCACCTCCCCCCAATACTTCTTAGGTCTCCCTCTACCTCTCCTCATGCCCACCACAGCCAGTCGCTCACACCTCCTCACTGGCGCATCAGTGCTCCTCCTCTGAATGTGTCCGAACCATCTGAGTCTTGCTTCCCGCATCTTGTCCTCCATGGGGGCCACGCCCACCTTATCTCGAATAACTTCATTCCTAATCTTGTCCATCCTTGTATGCTTGCACATCCACCTCAACATCCTCATCTCTGCTACTTTCATCTTCTAGATGTGTGAATTTTTAACCGGCCAACACTCGGTCTCATACAACATAGTAGGCCTAACCACTGCTCTGTAAAACTTACTTTTTAGTAACGGTGGCATTTTCTTGTCACACAAGACTCTCGTTGCTAACCTCCACTTCATCCACCCTACCCCTATACGATGTGTGACACCCTCGTCGATCTCCCCGGTCCCCTGAATAACTGACCAAAGGTACTTGAAACTACTCCTCTTAGGGATGACTTGTGAGTCGAGCCTCACTTCCACTCCTGCTTCCATCGGCTCGGCCCCAAAGTTGCACTCAAGGTATTCCGTCTTCGTCCTGCTCAGCCTGAAACCTTTAGACTCAAGGGCATGTCTCCAAACCTCTAGCCTCTCGTTGACGCCGCGTCGTGTATCGTCAATTAGGACTATGTCATCAGCAAATAACATGCACCATGGCACCTCCCCTTAAATATGATACGTTATAGCATCCATCACCAAGGCAAATAGGAAAGGGTTGAACGCAGACCCTTGATGCAACCCCGTAACAATCGGAAAATGGTCGGAGTCGCCTCCTACTGTCCTAATTCGAGTCTTAGCTCCATCATACATGTCTTTAATCACCCTAATGTAGTCAACCGGGACCCCTTTAACCACTAGGCATCTCCATAAAGCAAACTACGAGGTTCATAAATTGTTTATTCTAAAACTAGTTTAAGATTATTGTAAGGCTTGAATATATAAAAGAAGAGCATTTTGGACCTAAGTCTGTGATCTTATTATCCAAGCTATAACAAAATGGTCAAATGCAACTCATACTTTTATCTTCCGTAAATAAGCATTTCAATTACAAACAGCCCAAGTCAGAATCATAGGAATCTACCAAGTGCTCGATGAACAAGAGAGGCCAAACATGGTAATATGTAGTTAATAACATGATGAACCAGCGCATAAAAATAATAGGAGCAAAAACCACACAAATAAACAACTAATTCCAATTAAAATAAAACTCATATCCAGGTCATCTAAATAATACTTAATGATCACAACTAGATATAAATAAGAGATAAAATAGAAATGGACCTTGGTAAGATCTTTCTGCTTAGGTATCCAACAGCAAATACACACTTAGAAATGTCGAACAACAAGTGGCACCTCGACCGTAACCAACAGACGGAACTTTCGAATAGGATTTCAAGCAACAACCTCAGACACTGACATCTCCGGTGGGGTCTCGAAATCAAAACAAAAGGTCAAAAAATGCCAAATGATAATAGAATAGAAATCAGTTACTTAGAGGGTCTTTTGACGGTGTAAGGTGCCAGAAACAGTTATTCTAGCGACGAGAGACAAAAAAAGACGTGATTTTTGTCGGCGTTAATGAAGGTCGCCAACTATGACTCAAACGAATTTTTTTTTCTTTTTTGATTGTTCACAGAAACAGAACCAAAAGAGAGAAGAGGATCAGTGATTTTCTTAAGCCTTTCCTTTCCGTCTCTATCTTATTCAGCCAAAAAATCGATAAGGTCGAGCAATTATTATAAATAGAGAGGGTCACTGATTTTCATGGAGTTCCGCCGGATTTCATGATATTTCCGGCAACTTTCTGTCTTCCCCGTTCAAGATTTCTCGACCCTTTTTCTTCTTAATTCTATCTGGGCCTACTGCTGGTTGTTCGGAATCATAAGGGTGGACGTCGTTGGTAGTTCGTTGGTGGGTCTGGTTATGGATGTTCTGTTGTGGAGGTCTGGAGATTGAAGATGAAGGGGGTGTTCTCTTGGTGTTCTTGCAGCTGAAGAAGATGATGCATTGCTGGGGGCGGGGTTCTTTTTGGGTGTAACGGCGGATCTGATGCTTAGGGGTCTAGGGTCTAAGCTGTATTAGGTTTTAGGTTAATTTAAGAAGAATAAGGGTCAAGATCTTGGGTGTTAGGTCGGGTTGACCCGGTCTGGGCTGGGTTGGGGGGGAATTTGGGCTTCTAAAATGTTTGGCCCAATTGAATTTAAAAATCAGCCTTTTCAATTTCCTTTTCTTTTTGTTTTCTTTACTTTCTTTAATTAATTAAAAACCTAAATTAAATACCTAAATATATTAAAATTGTAAAATTAAGCTAATTATCTAACTCTAATATTTATAAAAATTAGTTGGTCCTAAATTTAAAGAGAAAATTTAATAATCCAAAATTAAAAGCGAAGAATGTAAAAATGAGCCATTTTTGTAATTTTTATTTTTAATAAAGCAATTAATTAATTAATTAAACCTAAAATGTGAACACAAAATCTAATGCAATGCATGGTATTTTTGGTATTTTTTCATGATCTTAATAAAAGTAAACATGCAAAGAAATGCTAACAATTAACAAAAATCCTATAAAATTGCAAACAATCGGGAAAAAATCTATTTCTTTAATTTGTAGGAATATTTTACATCGGGCAAAAATCGCGTGCTCACACCGAGTCCATTGTTACTGATAATGCCACCAATCTCAATAGTGATCTGATGAAAACTATGTGAAAGTTTCAAAATCAAGCACAAGAATTCCACATCCTATAGACCTTAGATGAATGGAGTCGTAGAAGCCGCCAACAAAAACATTAAGAAGGTACCAAGGAAAATGGTAGAGAACCACAAACAATGGCATGAGAAGTTACCCTTTGCTCTATTTGGGTACCGCGCCACGATTCGTACATCAACCGAGGCAACTCCCTACATGCTGGTTTAGGGTACCGAGGCTGTCATCCCAGCCGAGGTGGAGATTCCTTCTTTAAGAATCATATAGGAAGCTGAACTCAGCGATGCAGAGTGGATAAGGAGCTGTTATGAACAATTGACCCTTATAGATAGAAAAAGGATGAATGCAGTATGTCACGGCCAACTTTATCAGAACAGAATGTCCAGAGCTTTCAACAAAAAGGTCAAACTAAGGCAATTTGCACCAGGTCAGTTAGTGCTGAAGATCTTCCCGCATCAAGATCAAGCCAAAGGGAAATTCTCCCCCAACTGGCAAGGTCCGTACATGGTTCACAGGGTGCTGACAGGAGGCACACTCATACTCGCAGAAATGGATGGAGAAATTTGGTCAAAACCAATCAATTCAGAAGCAGTCAAGAGATATTATGCTTAGATTATTTACATTTCATTATCTGATGTAATTAAACTACGCTTGACCTGATTCTCATTTAAAAGTGGATACATAGGCAGCCTTATGGGTTCGGTCATATCATAATAAAATTTTCATTTCCCCCAAGATCAAAAACTGTAGCAGAATTTTGAGGAGGGTCCTCAAAATTCCGAAGCAAATCCAGCCAACGCCATCGCATGCCAGAAAGTCAGTTAAGAAACTGGGGCAGAATTTTGAGAAGGATTCTCAAAATTCCGAAGAAGGTTCAGCAAAGCCTATTATCTGCAAGCGGTCAAAGATCATCTACCAAACTGGGGCAGAATTTTGAGAAGGACCCTCAAAATTTCATAAGAGAGCTGCAATGCCTTTGAGACGTATTACAATCACTAGCTCATCAAAAATTACTTGATATATCAACTCTATTTTTATCAATAATTGCATATTTTCAAAAACTCTATCTCCATAACAGTCAGGTGTTACCTAGGGAAACTCAAAATGGGCTTCTAGGATGGAGCAAAGCAAGGCCAGCGGACAGAAGCACAAACCAACATCCCGCCACAAAACTTACAACTTTTCTTTGAACGCAGGCACATTTGACGTAACGATAACGCTCGCAAACATATATACACAAAGCAAATTCACTATCCATCCGGCCATCAGACACCGAATATATCTCCATCTAAGACATATACTACTCTTATTTGCTACTTGCTACCTACATGAGGCTAATCCCTGCCTCCCAATTTGCATGAAGCTAATCCTTTCCTCCATACCTGCATGAGGCTAATCCCTACCTACCTATTTGCATGAGGCTAATCCTTGCCTCCATATTTGCATGAGTCTAATCCCTGACTCCATATTTGTATGACTCTAATCGTTGACTCCATGAGGCTAATCCCTGCCTCCCTATTTGCATGAGTCTAATCCTTGACTCCATACTTGCATGAGGCTAATCCCTACCTCCCTATTTGCATGAGTCTAATCTTTGACTCCATGAGGCTAATCCCTACTTCCCTATTTGTATGAGTCTAATCCTTAACTCCATACTTGCATGAGGCTAATCCCTGCCTCCTTATTTGCATGAGTTTAATCCTCGACTCCATACATGCGTGAGGCTAATCCCTGCTTCCCTATTTGTATGAGTCTAATCCTTGACTCCATACCTGCATGAGGCTAATCCCTGCCTCCCTATTTGCATGAGTCTAATACTTGACTCCATGAGGCTAATCCCTGCCTCCATACTTGCATGAGTCTAATCCCTGTCTTCCTATTTGCAGGAGTCTAATCCTTGACTCCATACCTGCATGAGGCTAATCCCTGCCTCCCTATTTGTAGGAGTCTAATCCTTGACTCCATACTTGCATGAGGCTAATCCCTGCCTCCCTATTTGCATGAGTCTAATACTTGACTCCATGAGGCTAATCCCTGCATCCCTACTTTCATGAGGCTAATCTTTGACTCCCTATTTTCATGAGGCTAATCCTTGCCTCCATACTTGCATGAGGCTAATCCCTGCCTCCCAATTTGCATGACGCTAATACCTGCCTCCATACCTACATGAGGCTAATCCCTGCCTCCTAATTTGCATGAGGCTAATCTTTGCCTCCATACCTGCATGAGTCTAATCTCTGTCTCCCTATTTGCATGAGGCTAATCCTTGCCTCCATATTTGCATGAATCTAATCCCTGACTTCATGAGGCTAATCCCTGCCTCCATACTTACATGAGGCTAATCCCTGCCTCCATACTTGTATAAGGCTAATCCCTGCCTCGATATTTGCATGAGGCTAATCTTTGCCTCCCCATTTGCATAAGGACTAAGTACTGTTCCTTTTCGCACAAATATTTCTCTATTTTACTATCCATTTGTCTTTCAATCGGGCTAAGCTCTGCCCTCCATTTCACAAGACTAAGCCTTGTCTTGTTAACGTCATATTATTGCATATCATGGGCTAAATATTGCTAATCTATTCGGAGGTGTCATAGTCTAAAAGCATCATCCTCATAGCCGGAAGACACCATGTCATGGCCTGAGGTTCTCTCAAATTTACATATCATTATTCAAAGGCGTCATGGTTCGGAGGCACCATCTTCATGACCCGAGAACATCATTTCATGGCCTGCGAATCCCTCACTGAACAATTCATGGCCCAGGACGTCATGGTCTGAGAACGTCATTTTTAACCGTCCGAAGACAACCTTCATGGTCCAAAGGGAATTCGCATCATGTTTAAAATTTCGCAAACACATGTTTTATCTGCAGGTAACCAATAAGCAATCATTATTCTAGCATTAGCAATCTCGCTCTAGTTTCTTCAATTGTTCTGAGCTTTAACCGCTCACCATAGCCGCTTCTGCACCTCGTGTCCGTTCTTGCAGTGATTCCAAAGCATCCCGCCGGTAAAAATTGGCCACCATTACTTTGCCCGAAAACTCTTTTCATCCTTCCCGGGTAAAGAGGGACAACTGCTAATACCCAATTTTTCTCTATATATTTTTAATATGCATAAATACTTTCAAAATAGCATACATATGCATATATAAGCATGCACAAGGTTTTTATAATTTTTCTATAATTTTAAGGATTTTAAATTGATTTATTTCCTCCCTTTTACTCATAAAATCCCCATTAATTATCCATCAAATTATTGTTGTGGTAATTTAGTCATTAAATTCTATATTTATGCCAAAATATTGTTAAAATATTTTTAGTGCATTTTTATAATTACATTTATATTTTTAAGGCCAAATACATAGACATGCCATTAAATTTTTGCCAATTTTTTATTTTGGCACTTTAATTCAGTCTTGTTCCATTTTGGCCCTCCAACCCCATTTCTTTTGTTCCACATTAACACAAAAGCTGACTAGATTTCATGTGTGATTTGCCTCACCCTTGTAGGCGCATGAGAGTGATTTTTTAAGCCAAATTTCATACTCCCAACGCAGAGGCGGATCCGGAATTTATATCCTATGGATTCAATTTTAATATTTTTAATATTGAACCCATTATATTTTTAAAGTTATGAGTTCATATCTATTATTTTTTCAATTTTAATGAATTTTTACATACAAATTTTTACTCCGCGTCAAAAGTTATGTGTTCAGTTGAACCTGTAGTTATTACTGAAAATATATTAAAAAATATATTTTTTTCGAGGGAGGGGGGCAGAAAAATGAAAAAAATAATAATTTGAAATTACAAAAAAAGTAATTTTTTTTTGCGGGGGGGGGGGCAAGTGGGGTGGGGTGGGGGTAGCAGCTGGGTATTTGCACGCGCTGCATTTTTACCTGGGATAAAAAAATTTGTGTTAAAGTGGAACAAAAGAAATGAGGTTGGAGAGGCAAAATGGAACAAGACTGAGTTAAAGTGCCAAAATGAAAAATTGGGCCAAGTTTAATGGTCTAATCTGCATATAATTGCAATATTAGCCCTATTAATGTATAATTACATTTATATGCATAAAATCGACCTTTTATATTTTTAAAATGTTGAATATATATTTTAAATCATTTTAGTGCATGAAGTTATTTTTTTAGAAATTATCTATTATTTATTATAAATTATATGGGGATAAATTGGCTATTTAAAATCTAGCCAAATAGTATTTTCAATTTTAGCTTCAATTAAACCCAATACCCCAGCCCAATTTCAAATTAAATAACCCGACCCAGGCCCTAAATGCACCTACCCGACCCAAAACCTATCAAATTCTGGCTGTTAATCTAAAAAATCAACGGTCTTTGTTTAGTCTTGCCTTTTTTATTCCAAACGACCTCCCAACCCTAACCATTTTCCCTGATCTGCCGCCCTAAGATCCTCTCCTCTCTCAAAACACTCTCAACCTAACCCTAGCCCTTCAAACGCTGACATCTCTTCTCTGGTCATCTCCGGTGACCTCCCATCGTCTCTTAAGCCTCCAATGGCTTCTCTCATGCCATGTCTGCCTTCTCTAAGGTCTTCAAGGGTTGGGCCATGCCGACTTGCATCTAGGGTTCTTTACTTGTCTCATCTTGGCTACTCCAGTGTGATTTCGAGCAAAATCATATTGTATTTGTTACGATCCTTGGGGTCTAGACAGGTTCTTTCATCTCTAGATAGGTTTCTTTTGAAACCCTAGTTTCTTACTATATCTCCTAGATCTATACAGATCTAGTTCCATTACAAGAATCGTTGATTTCAAGTGTTTTTCACCTTCTTCTAAAAAATAGGGTTTCGGAGCTTCTTTTAAAACTTTGTTTAACTGATTCTTTGTGTTTAAACTTCTATTTCTTGCGTATTTTGACTGATTCTATGATTTTATCACATCTTTAACTCGTCTATGTTGAAAGCCCTAATTTTCTAGGTTTCTTCATTTGGTTATGTGGCTGACCAGTTCTTGTTTGAGTTTCTGTGACTATCTTGCCTCGAATATGTTTCTATTGAGTTTCTTAGCCTAACTTACATCAACTCTATGTTCTTGTGTTCATCTTGACTGTTCAAAGCTTGCCTCTTTCTATCAGTGATGTTTAACCTTCATGTTTGTTATGTCTGGTTATTCTTATCTCACTCTATTTATATGCTAGAACATTGACTCATGACTTTCTCCTTGATTGATTCTGGATTCCCTATTTCATGGTTTGATTGGAAGACCTTCCTTTAAACCTTCGATCCCTACCCTTCTATTCAAATTGATTGATTCGCCTACCTTGTATGCATTGGTATTTTATTCTTACTGACTAACTCCTTAATTAGAGTTTTCTAAACTTAGGCCTAATTGTTTACCCTATACTTACTGTATTTGAAATCTTTCCTTATTGGTCGTACATTGATTTCTTTCCTTATTTGTTACTTGTCCTTACCGCTTGAACTGATTCCCTTAAATTAAGGGAGTACTTGCACTAATTTTGCTCTAATTGGTTCTGAGTTCCATAATTACTATACTATTGTGATTCTTGCCTTATTTTACCTAGTTTTGAACTACTATATATACATACTCTCTCATTAACACAGACACACGAACACATTGGTTCAAAAAAGCTCTCTCACACTCAAAAAACTTCTTGTTATCTCTTTGGTTACTTGTTATTATTCTGAGTTAGCCGGCTGCAAGCCAAGGCTAGCTATTGTGCTTTCCTATTCCTCACTTTGTCTTTACCATCCCTCTACTGGTATGTTCTGATTTTAATTCAAGTCTCAAAACCAATATATTTCTTTTACTACTTCAGCTTGTCATGTTTCTCATTTGTTTCTATATATGGTTCTGTTGTTCAACATGCAATTGACGTGTTTACATTACTATTTCATCTATCATGCTAGTCTAACCTTCTTAGGGTTTTTCAGAACATGTTCTACCCCCTCCTCTAGTAGTCTGTCTCAACATGACTCTAGCTTGCTTTGAATGTTTGTCTACTTGTTATCCAGTTTTGATATGTAAGCTGATCTGTCACTTTAAATGGCTGATGATTGTTTCTGAAACTCCTACTGTATTGGTACCAATAGCTATCCCTTAAAATCCTTTAAACCCCTTTCAAGGCTTCTCTGATTTTGTACCTATGTGCATCTGTGCTTACTATGTGCCCTATACTTACCCCAAATCCCCATTACCCCTTGAGTGGATATGTGCACCTGGTTGATTCCATGTATTGAAGTGCTGATGAACTTCTTCTAATTCTGTATTTGGTTTGATTGATTGTTAGTCACCTTACCCTTTTCAAAATTATCTTATTTAATAACTCCCTATTTTTTACAAAACTATTTCAAGCAAATCTCTTGTAGCACTATTTTCCTACTGAAACCTTTTCAAACTATGTCAAGCACTCTCACTTTACTCCTAAGTTACTAGGTTCTGCCCCTCCAGTGTGTGTACTGCCTTGGGATCCTTTTGAGAACCCTCTGAACTCTAGCACACTAAGGCTGGCCCTTCCACACTACACTTACTCAATTTGGTTACAAAGTCTAGGTATGAGCACTGCCCGGGATCCTTGAGATCCTTAGGGAACTCTGACACACATGGACAGTGATATTGTCTATGAAATTGGCATTTGAGGTTATTGGAGGTTTGGGAAATCACTTGGGCCTGCTTCAGGCTTCCTATAAATTTGGTTACAAAGTCTAGATGTGAGCACTACCCTGGATCCTTGAGATCCTTAGGGAACTCTGACGCACATGGACAATGATATTGTCTATGAAATTGGCATTTGAGGTTATTGGAGGTTTGGAAAATCACTTGGGCCTGCTTCAGGCTCCCTATAGTGTAACTTCTTCTTTTACTTTTTATCGATTTATATAATTCATTCATCTAGTTTGTAATAATTTGTAAACGAATATTGGGGTGATTAGTGAAAAAGTGTGGGTAGTTACATATTTGTGGGGTAATATGGGTAGAAACCATGCCTATAAGATTTTATATTTGTTATGTTTGCCTTACCATGTTAGAAATCATGCCTATAGGTCTCAAGTGGTTCCAATAATAGAATTCATGTTTGTAGGTCTTAAAATCAACTTCACAAGTAGATACCATGCCTATAGAATATGATCCAGTTTAACTTCTGTTATAACGGGTATTTACATGTGTTTCCATTTGTTATCATGCCTGCAAGTTTCTAATATCAGCTCTTAACAATTAGATATCATGCCTATAAGGAACAACATCAGAAATTCTGCCTACAGATATAATAGTTTAGTTTAAACAAGTCAATCCAGTTCATGATTAGTTTATTTTGAAACTGGTCTAATTAGTGGTTTGTTTTCCCTGAAATGAATTCTTTCGAGTGCTGCTCTAATTTACTATTAGAAAGCATTCCTATAGGATCTCAAGAGTTTGTTTTAAAATCTGCCCACTGTTTTTACTATATCAAACGTAGTTATCATGCTCTTAGGACACCACTATTTAGCGTGTAGGCAAGCCTAGAGGGCGTTTTCAAATCCTGAAACTCTGAAACTATTTCTGCTACTTAATGTTGTTCTGATTAACAGGCTTAAAATCAGTAGGCAAACTGATAGGGCCATTACTTCTGAGTTTATAAAAATAAACCACCTATCTTCTATGTCTTGATATTCACTTAGACATCATATCTTAGGATATTGTTTAACAATATGGCCCTTATTTGTATTTGAGTCGTGTTGTTTATGTGCGTTGTTTGAGGAGGTAAACTTGAGCCTTTAATTGCTTCTTTTATGCCTTATATGCTAAGGTCCTATTTTTTCTTGCTTGTCGCCTTAGTAATTTCTCCTTTAAACCTTAGGGGTCTGTCTAGATCTGCCTATAGGTATACGTCCTAAATTTCCTCCAGGACCAATAAGAAGGGACGGGTAACAGCACGCAATAGAGATCTCTAACCAACACTCGCTTTAATAACCACTAAGGGGGTGGGAAGGGTAGATATGGGATATGATGACTACGTGCTTATGTCACGTGTAGCCCCTCATTGAGAAGTGTTTACCGGACATTGTGTGGGGTGATCCTGTAGGCTAACCAACCTGGGACATTAAAACTTTGTTTTATATGTATACAATTTGTTCAAAATCTTTGTCTTATTGTTTGAGTTATACAACGTCCAACGTGTTTTACTTGCAAATTATTTGATTCAACTATTTATTTATTAATGGACTGATTCATAAGTTAAGTTCGGTCAGGACCCATCGTTGTGGACCGCGAGGGGTGCCTAACACCTTTCCCTCAAGGTTATTTCGAGCCCTTACCCTAATCTCTGGTAATGCAAACTAGTTACATGAGTTAATTACTCTAGGTGCCCTAACACACCTTAATTCGTTAGGTGGCGACTCTTCAAATACTCAATTCCCAAAAGAAAATGAGTTGTTTCCCCATGAATGTCGAAATCCGGACCTTCTCTCCGCGGAGGGAAAAATGGGGCGCGACAAAGGTTACCTCTTGATGATACTATACAACAATTTGGTATTAATATTATTTCTAGATATTGTTGCTGCAGGATACCAGAGGAACAAATTCATAGATCATGTTTTCGCAACAGGTGGCATAGCCATAAAGGTGTGGAATACACTGTCGAGTCGAATGGGATTCCAATCTACAGGGAGAAGCATCACCAACATCTTCAACATTTGGCGGAAAAAACAACCAAAGAATGCAACTCAGAAACTCCTACTAGAAATCACACTAGTTTTACATGCTGGGAAATCTAGAAAGCAAGATGTTGCAAGAAATATGATAAGAAGACAATCTCGGTTTTCAGAATTTGTCAACAAGTCCTTTTCCAGGTTAAAAACTCATTGGACCAAAAGTTCAGCCAACTTGACTGGAACCTATCTTTGAATAAAGTTTGCTTAACAGTTGAAAACACAAAACACGTCTTAAAAGCATTATTGTCAGATGAGTCTTCCCACATGATAATACTTGGAAACCGAATAAAAATGGTAGCTACATGGCACAAAAAGAAAAAGCTAGAGCATGAGGTATTGTTAGAAATAGAAATGGAGAGTTCGTCATGGCTTATTCCTCACTAGTCCAATTCTCGACTAACAATTACTCTGAAGTTCAAGTTGCCCTTCAAGGTGTTTTATGGTGATGTGAGCAAAACTGCCGAAGTCTAATCTTAGAACTAGACTCTCTTTTTGTAGTCAATATGATCCTTGGACTCCACAAAATCCCATGTAAACTATAGGATGATATAGAGGTTATACAACATAAAGTTACACACAGTTTTGAGTTAAAGTGAAGCATTTCTACAGAGAGGGGAATGGGGAATGAAGCTGCAGGATGTGAATGAAATATGCTACTACTCTTACTGATAAGGTCATTTTCACTAATGAAATGGACCTCCCCAGTGAAGCAAGAGGAGCCATTCGAGTGGATAGATTGCAACTTCCAACTTTCAGGATCAGACCAAAGAAACACACATGATGGTACTTTGAACCTTCATAAATGTTTACTGAAGAGCTATTGCCATTCTTATAGAATACTCCTTTATAGTAGATCTTTATCAATTGTATGTTCGGAAGGTTTTGGTTTATGTCCCCTTCTTTGTACTATTTTGCTATGAATAAATAAGGTAGAGGTCATGCCAAATCCCCAAAACCACAGGGTTGAAATCCTGGGTGTTTGGTTTTAAAAAAAAATAGTTATAATACTATCTATCTTCCTTAGCATAGACTAAATTATAGTATATACTAAAGAGACAAAACTGAGATGCCTAATCCACTATAATATTATTTTATTGAAACGATAAAACCTATGTAGTTTCTCAGTTATACACTCGTATCAAATGAAAATAACTAATTATTTACAAATACGACATAAAAGATGAATAATTACCCATATTGAGTAACATTAAAAAACTGCAACGAATTTCACATATTTCGAGGGGAATTGAATGCATTATTTTTTTTTTGGGCGTCAACCAAGTCATTAGACTTATTCGCTCTAGCGTGTAAATTCTATAATTTTAATATATATTTTCAGGAAATCAGAGGATGCAAAGGCAGCTACACAAAACTAGTGGTCTAAAACCAATTTTTAATAAGATACCTTCAATTTTTCTGGCCGGTTCATGTAGTCCATTTTTGTGGATTAATATTAATACTATTAAAATAAAATATTGAGTAAACGATTATACATAAAAGAATAAAATACAAGTTTATGTTAATGATCAATATTGATTGTCATATGATGGCTTCTTTGTTAATGTTAAGATTATGAGGTACAAACATGTAATTAAGTGTATCTCGCATAATAAGAGGATATCCATGATGTTTATTCTTAGATCTATCTACTGTAGTCATCCACTTATAATATTAAGTAAAGTACCTTGCACCTATGAATGACTGCACTCTAGTAGGACCCCTTAATTAAATTCAAGTAGTTGTCTGTGATATATCCTTAAATCAGTTGTAGGTCAAATCACAAGTGGACACTAACGAATGAATCAATCCAAAGAAAGGCACACTTTTTTGGATTCTTATGTTTAATCCAGGAGCATACAATTGCCAATTGTAAACAATAACATGAATTGTTCAACCCATCTGAATGAAATGCACAAAACACGTCTTAAAAGCATTATTGTCAGATGAGTCTTCCCACATGATAATACTTGGAAACCGAATAAAAATGGTAGCTACATGGCACAAAAAGAAAAAGCTAGAGCATGAGGTATTGTTAGAAATAGAAATGGAGAGTTCGTCATGGCTTATTCCTCACTAGTCCAATTCTCGACTAACAATTACTCTGAAGTTCAAGTTGCCCTTCAAGGTGTTTTATGGTGATGTGAGCAAAACTGCCGAAGTCTAATCTTAGAACTAGACTCTCTTTTTGTAGTCAATATGATCCTTGGACTCCACAAAATCCCATGTAAACTATAGGATGATATAGAGGTTATACAACATAAAGTTACACACAGTTTTGAGTTAAAGTGAAGCATTTCTACAGAGAGGGGAATGGGGAATGAAGCTGCAGGATGTGAATGAAATATGCTACTACTCTTACTGATAAGGTCATTTTCACTAATGAAATGGACCTCCCCAGTGAAGCAAGAGGAGCCATTCGAGTGGATAGATTGCAACTTCCAACTTTCAGGATCAGACCAAAGAAACACACATGATGGTACTTTGAACCTTCATAAATGTTTACTGAAGAGCTATTGCCATTCTTATAGAATACTCCTTTATAGTAGATCTTTATCAATTGTATGTTCGGAAGGTTTTGGTTTATGTCCCCTTCTTTGTACTATTTTGCTATGAATAAATAAGGTAGAGGTCATGCCAAATCCCCAAAACCACAGGGTTGAAATCCTGGGTGTTTGGTTTTAAAAAAAAATAGTTATAATACTATCTATCTTCCTTAGCATAGACTAAATTATAGTATATACTAAAGAGACAAAACTGAGATGCCTAATCCACTATAATATTATTTTATTGAAACGATAAAACCTATGTAGTTTCTCAGTTATACACTCGTATCAAATGAAAATAACTAATTATTTACAAATACGACATAAAAGATGAATAATTACCCATATTGAGTAACATTAAAAAACTGCAACGAATTTCACATATTTCGAGGGGAATTGAATGCATTATTTTTTTTTTGGGCGTCAACCAAGTCATTAGACTTATTCGCTCTAGCGTGTAAATTCTATAATTTTAATATATATTTTCAGGAAATCAGAGGATGCAAAGGCAGCTACACAAAACTAGTGGTCTAAAACCAATTTTTAATAAGATACCTTCAATTTTTCTGGCCGGTTCATGTAGTCCATTTTTGTGGATTAATATTAATACTATTAAAATAAAATATTGAGTAAACGATTATACATAAAAGAATAAAATACAAGTTTATGTTAATGATCAATATTGATTGTCATATGATGGCTTCTTTGTTAATGTTAAGATTATGAGGTACAAACATGTAATTAAGTGTATCTCGCATAATAAGAGGATATCCATGATGTTTATTCTTAGATCTATCTACTGTAGTCATCCACTTATAATATTAAGTAAAGTACCTTGCACCTATGAATGACTGCACTCTAGTAGGACCCCTTAATTAAATTCAAGTAGTTGTCTGTGATATATCCTTAAATCAGTTGTAGGTCAAATCACAAGTGGACACTAACGAATGAATCAATCCAAAGAAAGGCACACTTTTTTGGATTCTTATGTTTAATCCAGGAGCATACAATTGCCAATTGTAAACAATAACATGAATTGTTCAACCCATCTGAATGAAATGCAGGAATATACCCTAGACAATGGAGGAAGTCTTGAACTGTGTGTTGTGCATGTCTCATGCGACGGCGGGTCCCATTCCTTATCCTAATGAAGCAACTAAAAAAAGGAATGTAGAGAAGAATATCCGTATAATAAAGCTTTCCGAACTGGCCAACGATCCTTCCCGTGCGCTGATCGTGTCTTCATCTATTTTGGCTATTTTGTCATAATAAAAAAATTTGCGTTAATATTGATATCTGTAACGACCCGACCGGTCTTTTCATGAGTTATCACTCTGTTTCTCTTATTTCTGCTTCTTTATGTGTTGTTCAGCTACATTTCATCGTATCGTATTGGTTGGTTCGGGCTTGGGGTGGTTTTGGAGTGTTATGAGATACTTAGTCTCTTAAGTTGTCCATTTAGTTGAAAAAGTCAACCGAAAGTTGACTTGTGAGTAAACGATCTTGGAATTTTGTTTTTACGATTCGGATAACTTTGTGAGGTGATTTGGGACTTAAGAGCGTGATCGTAATATGTTTTGGAGGTCCGTAGAAGATTTAGGCTTGAATTGACAAAATTGAAAATATGGCATTTTTCAGTTGGTAGTGGAAATTCTGATATCGGGGTCGCAATGGAATTTTGGAAATTAAAGTAGGCCCATTGTGTCATTTAGGACGTGTGTGCAAAATTCCAGGTCATTCGGTCGAGGTTTGATAGACTTTTTGATCGATTGCTAAATTTGGATGTTTGGAAATCCTTAGGCTTGAATCCGATGGTGATTTGATGTTTTGATGTTGTTTTGAGCGTTTCGAAGGTTGAAACAAGTTTGAATTATGTTATGGGATGTGTTGGTATATTTGGTTGAGGTCCCAGGAGCTTCGGGTGTGTTTCGGATGCTCAATGAGACATTTTGGACTTGAGGAGTTAGCAGTTTTTACTAGTATTCTGTTGCAGAAAATTTGTTCTTCGCGATTGCATAGAGATGTTCGCGATCACGTAAGGCCTAGTTGGGTAGAGGCGAGATTTGTTCTACGCGATCGAATTCCGAGATGTGGGCCCGGGGGCCAGGTTTGAGCCAATTTTGGGATTTTTGAGTTAATTTTATTATTTTCACTTGGGCTTCATTCCTTTAGCGTATATTGATAATAATATACTGATTTTTGTTAGAGATAGAGCGTTTGGAGGCCGAATCAAGAAGAAAGGGCATCGTAGGCTAGAGTTTGGCTTGGTTTGAGGTAAGTAACGCTTCCAAACTTGGTTCTGAGGGTTCGAAACCCCGAACTTATGTTCTATGATTACTATTGAGGTGACGCAAATGCCAAGTGAAGGGTGTGTGGGCGTGCACCGTGAGAATTGTGGCCTGGATCATTCTATGGCACCGCTTAGTAACTCTTTCTTGTTGATATCCGTGTTTCTATCATGTGAATAAGTAAATGTGTTGTGAAATCATGCTAGATATCCTGTTAAGGCTTCACGCCGATACTGTTGAGACCCGAGAGTTCGTTTCTTGCTGCCATATCATTAGCTTCATTGATATTCTGCACTCACTCCTGTTCATGCATTCTATATCATGTCTCAGTTATAATTATTTGGCACATCATATCATTATTTCGGGCTAGTTTCATGACATTTTGAGCCCGTAAGTTTGAGACTGGAGAGTGATGACTGAGTGAGGCCGAGAGCCTGATATGGAGTGACAGTATGAGATCAGGCTGTACGTCGCAGCGGGATATTGATTATGCCTTTGTTGGCTTGTTATAGCTCTTGGGATAAAAGGAGCCCCTCCAAAGTCTACACACCCCCAGTGAGCGCAAATGATATTATTGAGGGATGGATATTCCCTGGACATGGATCTTGTCCAAAGTACTTATACCTGGAGATGGATCTTCTCCATAGGGATGGAATGGCCTTCCTCGGTACTGGATGACTGCGGTCAGTGATGTATCTATTTTGGGATGGATCTTTCCTGGGCCGGATGGCCATATACAGTACCGAGTGGTTGAACACTTGTGAGTGGAGGTACACGGAACATTGATCATACTATCTGTGCATTAGTACATAGATATTTTTAGAGCTTTATACTCCGTACTGTTCAGATTGTATCATTTGCTGTTGAGTTTTTACTTGAACAGGCATCTACTTTCTGTACAGTTTAATTGAATTACCTGTTGAGGTTTGGTTCGTCACTACCTGTCAGTCCATAGTTTTGACTTGTTACTTACTGAGTTGGTGTACTCACGTTACCCCCTGCACCTTGTGTACAGATCCACGTATTTCGGGCCAAGTTAACGGTTGTTGATCATACCAGTTGTGGATTTTTCCTTGGAGATTGCGAGGTAGCTGCCTAGCGATCGCAGTTCCACCTTCTCCTTCCTTATCTTCCTCTTAGTATATTTGTTGAATATTCTCAGACTATGATAGTCTTGTTTATTTCGAATAGTTGTAGTATTTTGCTCATGACTTAGTGACACCCGAGGTCGGGCTTGTATTTTTTCGCTTTGTTAAACTGTATTTTTATATCTTTATCGGATTTTTGTTGAAAAATGATTTTTCTCAAGTTTTAAATCAAAATGTAGTTTGTTTAGGAACTAAGTTGGCTGGCCTAGTTTCATGATAGGCGCCATCACGACTGGGTCGTTTGGGGTCATGAAAAGTTGGTATCACAGCCTAGGTTACATAAGTCTCACGGGTCATGAGCAGGTTTAGTAGAGTCTCGCAGATTGATGCGAAGACGTCTGTACTTATCCTTGGGAGGCGTCAGAACCTTTAGGAGAAACTTTACATTCTTGAATTCTTGTCGTGCGAATCTATTGATTCTAGTACTAAACTTCTGTTACTCTATTCTTTTACAGATGGTGAGGACACACACTACTGGTCAGGACGGATGACCACCAGTACCACCAGTTGAGGCAACTAGAGGTCGAGGTCGCGGTCAATACCGTGGTAGGGGAAGGGGTGTAGCCCGCACAGCAGCTAGGGCAGCACCTGCAGATCCACTAGCCGCCCAAGTTCATGATCAGGCTCCAGCGGAGGATGCTCCAGTAGTGCCAGTTCAGTCACCGACTGTGCCTATTGTTATTTCGGGTCTCTAGGAGACCTTGGCTCAGATCTTGACCGCGTGCACTAGTCTTGCTCAAGCAGTCACAGCTTCTACTATAGCAGCTGTCTCACCTCCTTTTTGCGCGTCCCGCCCCGAAGGGTTAAATGCGCGAGGGGAGTTTTTCCAATTTAAGTGACAATATTCGAAATGGGATTATTTATTTAATTTAGAGTCGCCACTTGGGAAAGGTTTGGCTTTTGGTGTCCCAAGTCACCGGTTTATCTTGAATCCCAAATCGAGGAAATTTTCGACTTTTCCAAATGAAGTCTGCGAACCAGAAATTCTAAGTAAGGAATTCTGTTGACCCGAGGGAAGGTGTTAGGCACCCTCGAATCCCGTGGTTCTAGCACGGTCGCTTAAATTGTTATAATGGCTAAATATCTGATTTAAATACATGTTATGACTTACGTGCTTTTATTAAGTTTAAACCGCTTTTATTGTTATCATTTATTTTTATAGAATTGCAACGTTGTGAAAATGCATCTCGAACCACGTCACATCAATGCACCCGTGGTCGTCGACACATTTTGACTCCGTTGAGATTTGAATTTGGGTCACATCAATGTGCACCCGTGTTTAAGAATATAATTTGATTAAACCGTGCCTAAAAAAAAGGGTCTAACGCGTTATTATTTTTTGGATAAGGCCGTGAGATTCACTAAACGGCCTGTCCCGGATTCTAAATATTTATTATGGTTAATCATTAAGGGCCCCGCAATTTGCATTTTTTATTTAGCGAGGCTCGTCTCATTATTTTAGAAGAGGATATCCTAAAGTGACTACATTTCTATTGTGTTTGTCTCTAATAAAATGAAAGAAAGAGGATTACATGCTGATTGCATGCTTGACCAACTTCGGATCCTTATTTGACTATCTGATTTTATGAGGCGTGAATTATTTTGTGCTTTATTTCATGGATGAATATGTTGTTAATTGGTCAGGGGAATTAATATACAAGATCAATATAACTACTAAAAGCTTATGATAAATGTTCTTCAGATCCGAGTTGAAACCCGCTTATTTAAACCAAGTCAAATAGAATTATCCTATCGAAAACTATTGCTAATAGAGTTTGAACAGGATCGTATGAACCACCTACAAAGATTCAATAACATCTAACATCATATCTGGCAAGATTAAGGGCATTCTATTCTATACATACAGAATATTAGTTGAAAGGTTACCTAATTATCTGTGTGCCAAAACACTCATACATGCCTTATCAGACAATCCATTAAGCAAACGAAATCACAATTTAGGGTGAACTAAGCTGCGATCAAGTACAAGGCTACCTAATGTGCTTCTTTTGTTGAATCACAAACTAAACAAATTACATAAATCTAATAGTACTTAAAAAAACTGTAATTGCAGCAAGCGAATGATTAAACTCCTGCATATCTTTGATTTCATGCTTTCATTGTTACATCATATGCAAGTCTTAGTATGTACCTGGATATTGGATACAACAGAAGAAGCAAGGGGTCAGTAGAGCAATAGAAGCACTACCAAACAGCAGCAGTAACAGCAGGTACCAATAGAACAAAATCCCAGTGCAAGAGGCCACTAAAGCCAATGGAGGAATGGCAGAATGAAGCAAATTCCCAGTAGTATAGAATCAGAGATCCAGGCAATCCAATTCCAGGAGAAATAAACAATACAAACCCAAACAATAGACTTAGCCGATACTTGAAAGAAGACAGAACTGATTTGGACAGTTTGAAAAAACTAAGAATCGAACAAACAGTAGGAAGAAAGCAGCTTCTGATTTTTGTGATATCCCTCTCCCTATCTCCTTTCTTTTCAAAATCTAATGTCAATCTTCAGTTTTGAAATTATACTGAAGTTATCAAAAGAAATCTTTTCCAGTTCTCTCTGTCTGTCTGTATGTGTTAATATGTATGTATTTCAGCTCTCTCCTCTCCAATCTCTATCTGATGTCTTCTATCTTTTCTTCACCCTCCCCCTGTCTCTATGTCTATCTCGTCTTATAGGCCCTAACCTCAGCCCTTTAACAGCCTGTTAGACCAAAAGAAACCCTCCCATGTGCTGCCCCTTTTCAGTTTCCACTTAGCTAATTAAGTATAAACAAAACCCCATGATATTCCCTTGGCAGGCTTACCTTTAGTAATGTTAATTATTTCTGAAACTAAAGTAGGGTGTGGGCAGCAGGATGTAGTCTGACAGCATATGCTGTCAAACTATTTAATTCAAAAAGCCCTTAGGCAGGGCACAGGCTGTTCACAAATGCACATGTTGTGCACAAGTGCACATGCCCTCCAATTTCAAAACTGTAACTAAACAAAACATTGATTTTACATTTCTGATTCAAATTAACAATTATAAGCACTAGACTCAGTTCTTAATTGATTCAGGCAATGTTTAACTGCAGCAGGTCAATTTGTTATTGTTCAGATAGTTAAAACTAATTGACGACATATGTCGACTCGACTATATTAATCATAACAGGTACAATCGTAGCCAAAATCAGACATTTAAAAGTATCAAGCACATGATTTGAATTATACTGACTAAGCAGAATTGTACTCGAGGAATCAGTTAATCAGTTCAAATTTGAAGCTCAATTATTCGCACAGCACATACACAGATACACATTATCAGTAACAAGTAGAAGAAAGAAACAATCAAACACAAAGGCTCGGGCAAGGTGGACAGGACACAGTTAATAAAACTCGAAACAACAGATTTCACCAAACATGAAGAGCTTTTAGAACAATCACATGGACTAAAACAAATAAAGAAAAGAAAGCAAACTCACCTTAAAACCCGAAAAATCAAAAAATCTTAACTTGGATTCGAACAGACCTTTCTTAAGGCTGAACGGACTTTAATCGAAGTGTTTCTCAGATGAGAAACACTTCGATTAAGGTCCATTAGGCCCTAACCTCTTGGCTTAACAGGTACGGACCAGGCTTGGGGTTTTCAGGTTTTGTGGAAGGTAGATTTGGAACTTGGGCTTCCAGGGTTAGTTCGGACCAAACCAAACATGGTTTGGTCACGAGGGGGGTCCGAGGGTTGTCTGGTATGAATCTAAGGCAGATCGGTGTAGATCGAGTTTTGCTTGAATCTTCAAATGAAGATTCGAGGACCTAGAGGATGATTCGAACTAAACGGACTACAGATCCATGTTCAGGGTGTCAAGGTGGTTTTAGGGTGTTAAGGTGAAGGTCATCGGCGTTCATGCCGCCGGCTTTCATGGTGAAGGGGTACAGAGGCGGCTCTAGGGTTTGGGGTTCTTGTGAAGATGATGAAGGCTGAGGTTCGGATAGGGGGGCAGGGTAAGGTTACGAGCTTATATAGTTAGTGGGTAGGTGGATCCTGGCCGTTGGATGAGATGTGATGAAGGGCCAGGATCCTTCGACTAACGGGGAGCGGTGTCGTTTCAAGGGTAAAGGGTTGGGGTCAGTCCGGGTGAGACGGGTCGGGTCTGTTAGTGGGTTCGGGGTGAGAGATCTTGGCCGTTGATCAATCTGAGATCAACGGCTCAGATCAAACCAGGTTAAAACGGTGTCGTTTGGAAGCTCTGGGTATCAGCTGGTCTGGACCGGGGCAGGCTCACTCTCTGGGCTCGATTTGGGCCTCAAATTTAATAAAAATGAGCCCAAACAGATTTTTAAACAAATTCTGCATTCTCTTTTATATTTTCTTATTTTTATTTTATTTTTTTAAAACAAACCCAAGTAAATCAAATTAAAATTAAATAGACACTTAATACAAATATTTACACATATATCAAAATATTTGAAGCAGGTAAAATCAAACAAAACAAAATTCACGGACCAAGAAGCCTATTTATGATTTTCTATTTAACAACCGGATTACGGTTCAAATTACGCATGACACATACATTTTTGTATTTTGTTTTGATAAAATAAAATGGAAAAAAGTCATAAATAATTAACAAAGTGCCATGTAAAAATCCAAAAATTGTACAGCAGGACCAATTGTAATTATTTTTTTTTATTCTTTTGGAGCGATTGTCGCGCAAGACAAAAATCAGTGCTCACAGCTGCCCCTCTTTGTTCGGAAACACGAAGGGTTTTCGTGCAAAGATAAAGTGAGCGGATATGAGCGATTTTTGCCTATGGACTACTCCGTGTGAAGCATATTTTGAAAGTTTTGACCGAATCTTGCTTCAAAGATTTCCTACATATCCTGGGCTAAACAGGAATCAGGTCAATGTAGTTCGGAAAGTTTTGGTAGCTGGGACTACCATGGGATTGCAATGCTTGCTGTTACTGTTGTTGCTGTTGTCACTGCTGCGTCACTGACCGCCTTATTACAACCAAAGGAAAATTGGAAACTGAACTAACTACTTATATGCATGTCAA
The DNA here is from genome assembly GCF_000715075.1 of Nicotiana tabacum. NCBI lineage: Eukaryota > Viridiplantae > Streptophyta > Magnoliopsida > Solanales > Solanaceae > Nicotiana > Nicotiana tabacum. Next base: position 90,216,838 of record NC_134099.1, on the reverse strand, counting down.
CTGCTAGTTACAAGATTCCTATCTATGATTCTTTTGCGACTTGATCTTGGGTCTTAGCTGATTCTGCTTGTAGACTCCGATCTGAATCTTGATGCTTGCGAGTTGCGGCGACTTGTTTAATCTCTGGGATACTGAGTGAGACGCGATTGGCAGGGTTCAGGACCTTAATCAAATGTTGGAGTCAATCTGCCTTCCATTTACTCCGATATCTCGGGACATCTTCTTTTTTTCTTTTTCTTCTTTGATTCCGAGCTGGGACTCATCTCATGGGTCATTTCGTTCCATGTGGCTCGAGGTTAGACCTGCGGGAGAAAACAAACGAACGAAATTTTCTGCCCCAGTTTCACTAGGAAAATTTCGTTAATTATTCGCCAGGAAGTACATAAAATTGATGAAGGAAAAAATGCTTAGTTCAGGATTGGAGCCCTAATACCGACTAGCTGGGGAGAAGTTCAGTTTTAGAGTTGAAACTCTAATACTGACCAACTGGGAAAAAGTTCAACTTAGGGTTTAAAACCCTAATGCTGACTGGAGGAAAAGTTTAGTTTAGGGTTTAAAACCCTAATGCTGATTACAGGAAAAAGTTCAGTTTAGGGTTTGAAACCCTAATGCTGACTAAAGGGAAAATTCAGTTTAGGGTTTAAAACCCTAATGCTGATTGCATGGAAAAGCTCAGTTTAGGGTTTAAAACCCTAAAGCCGGCTGAATGGAAAAAGTTCAGTTTAGGGTTTAAAACCCTAATGCTGACTAAAGGGAAAATTCAGTTTAGGGTTTAAAACCCTAATGCTGACTGCATGGAAAAGCTCAGTTTAGGGTTTAAAACCCTAATGCTGGCTGAATGGAAAATGTTCAGTTTAGGGTTTAAAACCCTAATGCTGACTAAAAGGAAAATTCAGTTTAGGGTTTAAAACCCTAATGCTGGTTGCATGGAAAAGCTCAGTTTAGGGTTTAAAACCCTAATGCTGGCTGAAAGGAAAAAGTTCAGTTTAGGGTTTAAAACCCTAATGCTGACTAAAGGGAAAATTCAGTTTAGGGTTTAAAACCCTAATGCTGATTGCATGGAAAAGCTCAGTTTAGGGTTTAAAACCCTAATGCTGGCTGAATGGAAAAGCTCAGTTTAGGGTTTAAAACCCTAATGCTGGCTGAAATGGAAAAAGTTCAGTTTAGGGTTTAAAACCCTAATGCTGACTAAAAGGAAAATTCAGTTTAGGGTTTAAAACCCTAATGCTGATTGCATGGAAAAGCTCAGTTTAGGGTTTAAAACCCTAATGCTGGCTGAATGGAAAAGCTCAGTTTAGGGTTTAAAACCCTAATGCTGGCTGAATGGAAAAGCTCAGTTTAGGGTTTAAAACCCTAATGCTGGCTGAATGGAAAAAGTTTAGTTTAGGGTTTAAAACCCTAATGCTGACTAAAAGGAAAATTCAGTTTAGGGTTTAAAACCCTAATGCTGATTGCATGGAAAAGCTCAGTTTTGGGTTTAAAACCCTAATGCTGGCTGAATGGAAAAGTTCAGTTTAGGGTTTAAAACCCTAACGCTGACTAAAAGGAAAATTCAGTTTAGGGTTTAAAACCCTAATGTTGATTGCATGGAAAAGCTCAGTTTAGGGTTTAAAACCCTAATGTTGGCTGAATGGAAAAGCTCAGTTTAGGGTTTGAAACCCTAATGCTGGCTGAATGGAAAAGCTCAGTTTAGGGTTTAAAACCCTAATGCTGGCTGAAATGGAAAAAGTTCAGTTTAGGGTTTAAAACCCTAATGCTGACTAAAAGGAGAATTCAGTTTAGGGTTTAAAACCCTAATGTTGATTGCATGGAAAAGCTCAGTTTAGGGTTTAAAACCCTAATGTTGGCTGAATGGAAAAGCTCAGTTTAGGGTTTAAAACCCTAATGCTGGCTGAAATGGAAAAAGTTCAGTTTAGGGTTTAAAACCCTAATGCTGACTAAAAGGAAAATTCAGTTTAGGGTTTAAAACCCTAATGCTGATTGCATGGAAAAGCTCAGTTTAGGGTTTAAAACCCTAATGCTGGCTGAATGGAAAAGCTCAGTTTAGGGTTTAAAACCCTAATGCTGGCTGAAATGGAAAAGCTCAGTTTAGGATTTAAAACCCTAGTGCTGGCTGAATGAAAAAAGTTCAGTTTAGGGTTTAAAACCCTAATGCTGACTAAAAGGAAAATTCAGTTTAGGGTTTAAAACTCTAATGCTGATTGCATGGAAAAGCTCAGTTTAGGGTTTAAAACCCTAATGCTGGCTGAATAGAAAAGCTCAGTTTAGGGTTTTAAAACCCTAATGCTGGCTGAAATGGAAAAAGTTCAGTTTAGGGTTTAAAACCCTAATGCTGGCTGAAATGGAAAAAGTTCAGTTTAGGGTTTAAAACCCTAATGCTGACTAAAAGGAAAATTCAGTTTAGGGTTTTTAACCCTAATGCTGATTGCATGGAAAAGCTCAGTTTAGGGTTTAAAACCCTAATGCTGGCTGAATGGAAAAGCTCAGTTTAGGGTTTAAAACCCTAATGCTGGCTGAAATAGAAAAAGTTCAGTTTAGGGTTTAAAACCCTAATGCTGACTAAAAGGAAAATTCAGTTTAGGGTTTTAAAACCCTAATGCTGATGGCTGGGGATAAAATTCGAGAACAACCACTGACTTCTTTTTTTTTTTTGAATTTTCTTACTTTAGTAAAAGAATAAAAGGGAGTTTCTTGTGAATTCCTTATTGCCAAAATGTTTCTTATACCCATGTACCTTCTTCTTTGGGCGACACCTGCTTCTTGCACGGTTGTCTTGGATTACACCTATTTCAACTTTTCAGACAAAGAACAATTGTTAGTTCGGAAATGACGGTCGGTTTGGTGACCTTGATCGTTCCCGGTTGCTTTGTTGCTTCTTCATTTCTGTTGTGAAGTCCTGCCATTGATTTGATTCATATGATGAAACCCTTTAGACCGCTCAGGCTTGTATTTCCAGATTCTGTGATGATTTGCCTCGTAAGGCTCTTTCTTCTTTTCTCTTTTTTTTTTTTTTTGAACTTTTTGCTTGGAGGTTCTCAACGGGGATTTTATTGGAGGTATTTTGTGGGGATTTGTACAAAGGAAACCCTATGGGGGAATATTTACAAAGTGGATTCTTTGTGTGGATTTTTTGTATAATGGGGCATGCTGGGGGTTTTTTTTTTTTTTGAAGCGGGCTTTCTAGGCTTGGTTGGGGTAAGCTTGTTGGGGAATTTTTATAAAGGGACCCGCTGGGGATGTGCTGGGGATTTTCCAACGGGGATTTTGTTTTATTTTTTTTTTATATATTGGGGAGACTTTGTGGGGGATTGTACAAAGGGAGACTCTGTGGGGATTCGTTCGAAGGCGGACTTGCTGGGGGAAATTTCTCTTTTTCCTCTTTACTTTGAACGCCATCAAACATCATGATTCATCAGGCTTGGACAAACGTACCAACGAAACGAGGCGTTTTCCTTCATGAAACGTAATTCCGTGCAACCAAACCTGCCACCTGTCCTTTCTGGTACATCTAGAACTTGGGCTTAAACATAAAAGAGATTCGAAGAAAAACAAAGAAAAGATAAAACGAATTTCAGAAAAGGAGTGCCCCCTTCGGGACGAGAAAGACTTATCTGAGGAAGATAATGCTGGCTTTAAATGACATGACATGCTCTTTGGACTGGACATCTGACTTTCCATGAGCTTGCGTTTCCCTCAACCAGAACGGATCTGTGATTCCAAACCTGGTGGAACTTTGCCGAAACCTCCTTTGGTGGGGTCACTCTTTCGGCCAACAGCGCCCTTTGCGGGTTTTCGCCGGCTGACCTTTCTCATTTCTCTTACTGTCATCGCTTGATAGCACTCTTTGTGAGTTTTTACTAAACAAGCTCTCTCATTTTGGTTTTTCTACTCCCGTCGCCTCGTGGTGCCCGAAGGTTTTCACCGACGAGACTCTCTCATTTTATCTCTCTTAATTCAGAGTGTGCCGGTCTTCATTTGTGACGCTTATTGGTTCCCCACCATCTTCGGTAATTGATTTGAAGGCTTGTGCTTGGTAAAGAGAGGTAGATAATACTAACTTCTCAACTGCTCGACGTGCCCCGGTTTCAATTTCAGGGTGAATGGGATTTTATTGTTGGTGTGACTGAACCTCAGGGAGAGGCTGCCTACGTATCCTTTCGGAATCAAGTCAAACGTAGTTCAGGCGTCAATCAATTTTTTTTTTTTTTGTAAGCGGCTCAACGGTTTGTAGAGAGGATTGGGTAGTGTTTGGGGAGTAGTGGGGAATAAAACCTTCGTCATTTCGAATGCGTCAAGACTACTGGAGTATAATTCAGACGTAGTATCTCTTGACTGCATCCGCATTTACTGCTGTGTCGGGGTCATTTCCTTCGATATCACCTAAATACAATGCTCCTCTCGGCAATATCTTCCTTATGATGTACGGGCCTTTCCAATTTGGGGCAAACTTCCCTTTTGCTTCCTCATGATGCGGCAGAATACGCCTCAGTACCAGCTGACCTACTTCGAAATTCCTGGGTCGGACTTTTTTGTTGTAAGCACGGGCCATCCTTCGTTGGTACAACTGTCCGTGACAAACAGCGGCCATTCGCTTTTCATCAATCAAAGTCAATTGCTCTAATCGAGTCTTGACCCACTCGCTATCTTCGATTTCCGCTTCGACAATGATTCGAAGTGAAGGAATTTCTACCTCTGCTGGTATTACAGCCTCGGTCCCATAAACCAAAAGATAAGGAGTCGCTCCTACTGATGTGCGTACCGTAGTGCGATACCCCAACAATGCAAAAGGTAACTGCTCATGCCACTGTCGGGAACTTTGGATCGTTTTCCTCAAAATCTTCTTGATGTTTTTGTTTGCCGCTTCCACAGCGCCATTGGCTTTCGGCCGATAAGGAGTAGAATTCCTATGCGTTATCTTGAACTGCTCGCATACATCTCCCATCAAGTGACTGTTCAAGTTTGCTGCATTATCTGTAATGATAGTCGCAGGAATACCGAAACGGCAGATAAGATTTGAGTGTACAAAATCCACTACAGCTTTTTTAGTGACCGACTTGAGAGTGATAGCTTCTACCCATTTTGTGAAGTAATCGATGGCGACCAGTATAAACCTGTGTCCATTCGAAGCCTTCGGTTCGATTGGTCCAATGACGTCCATGCCCCAGGCGACAAATGGCCAAGGTGCAGACATGGGATGCAGCTCTGTGGGAGGTGCATGAATCAAATCACCGTGCACCTGACATTGATGACACTTCCGAACGAAGCTAAAGCAATCTTTTTCCATGGTCATCCAGTAATAACCTGCCCGAAGGATTTTCTTTGCTAAGACATACCCGTTCATGTGAGGTCCGCACACACCTGCGTGTACTTCGTGCATGATCTTTCTTGCCTCCTCGATATCGACACATCTTAGAAGATTGAGGTCCGGGGTCCTCTTATACAACAATTCACCGCTTAGAAAGAAACCACTTGCATGTCGCCTAATGGTCCTCTTTTGGTCTCCAGTAGCGTGCTCGGGGTATTCTTGTGTCTTTAGGAACCTCTTGATGTCATGGTACCACGGCTGCGTATTTGATCCTTCCTCGATTATATTGCAGTAACCATGTCTTTCCTTGATTTGGATTTCCAAAGGATCGACGTGGGCGTTGCCCGGGTAGGGTAGCATTGAAGCCAAAGTAGCAAGCGCATCTGCCAGTTCATTGTGACACCTCGGGATATACCTGAACTCTATTGAGGTAAAGCGCTTGCTGAGGTCCTCCACATGCTGTCGGTAAGGGATAAGTTTGACATCCCGAGTTTCCCATTCGCCTTGAGCTTGCCGGATAATCAGGTCAGAATCTCCCATAATCAGTAAGTCTTCGACATCCTGATCGATTGCCATATGCATGCCCATGATGCAGGCTTCATACTCAGCTGTATTATTTGTGCAAAAGAAACGAAGTCTAGCTGTGGCGGGATAATGCTGACCAGAAGGCGAGATCAAAATTGCCCCAATCCCTACACCCTTGGCGTTCACGGCTCCATCAAAGAACATCTTCCAAACATGAGCTTCCTCCGAGACCACTTCTACGGTGTTTACTTCTTCATCTGGAAAGTAGGTATCCAATGGCTGGTATTCCTTATCGACCAGATTTTCGGCCAAATGATCTGCTAACGCCTGGGCTTTCATTGCCGTGCGAGTGACATAGACTATGTCGAATTCCGTAAGCAAGATTTGCCATTTAGCCAGTCTCCCAGTAGGCATTGGTTTCTGAAATATATACTTCAAAGGATCCAACCTGCTTATGAGGAGCGTAGTGTGGGCTTGGAGATAATGTCTCAACTTTTGAGCAACCCATGTGAGAGCGCAACATGTCCTTTCCAACAGTGTGTATTTGGCCTCGTAGCCGGTGAATTTCTTGCTCAAGTAGTAGATTGCTTGCTCTTTCTTTCCGGTTACGTCGTGTTGCCCGAGGACGCAGCCGAAAGAGTTCTCCAAGACTGTTAGATACAAGAAAAGTGGCCTTCCCGGTTCTGGAGGGACCAAGACCGGGGGATTCGAAAGGTATTCTTTGACTTTATCAAAGGCTTCTTGACACTCAGTTGTCCATTTAATCGCCGCATCTTTCCTTAACAGCTTGAATATGGGCTTACACGTGCTTGTCAGCTGGGCAATAAACCGACTTATGTAGTTCAACCTACCCAAAAGACTCATCACGTCTTTCTTTGTTCTTGGGGGAGGCAGATCTCTGATGGATTTTATCTTAGTTGGATCTAGCTCGATACCTCTCCTGCTTACGATGAAGCCCAAAAGTTTGCCCGACGGAACTCCGAAAGCACATTTGGCTGGGTTTAGCTTCAAGTCATACTTCCTTAGTCTCTCGAAAAATTTCCTCAAGTCTTGGATGTGATTATCCTGCGTCCTGGACTTGACTATCACGTCATCCACGTACACCTCTATTTCCTGATGCATCATGTCATGAAAAATGGCAGTCATGGCCCTCATGTAAGTAGCCTCAGCATTTTTCAAACCAAATGGCATGACCCGGTAACAGTAGATGCCCCAAGGCGTGGTGAAGGCAGTCTTCTCGGCGTCCTCTTCATCCATCAATACCTGATGATACCTAGTGTAACAATCTATGAAAGACTGTATCTCGTGTTTGGCGCAATTATCAACGAGGATGTGGATGTTGGGCAGCGGGAAATTATCTTTAGGACTTGCTCTATTTAGATCTCGGTAATCTACACATACCCGAGTTTTCCCGTCCTTTTTTGGTACTGGAACCACATTCGCCAACCATGTTGTATATTAGACTACCCGAATCACTCCCGTTTTCAGTTGTTTGGTGATCTCCTCTTTAATCTTGTCACTGACCTCAGTTTTGAACTTTCGTTGCTTTTGTTGGACTGGAGGACAATCAGGATGAATCGTCAATTTATGAACCACTAGATCAACACCTAGCCCCGGCATGTCATCATATGACCAAGCAAACACGTCTTTAAATTCAAAAAGAAGTTGAATTATCGCTTCTCGCGTTTTCTTGTCCGTGTGAATGCTTATCTTGGTCTCCCGGATTTCTTCCGGGGTTCCTAAATTTACCGGTTCAGTGTCATTCAGATTTGGCTTAGGTTTATTCTCGAAATATTCCAACTCTCGGTTTATCTCCCTAAAAGCCTTTTCCGCATCATATTCTGGTTCTGGGTTCATTAATTCGCAGTTAAATAACTCATTGTGATCTGGGCGTGAAGTCCGCAAGCATATCATATTCAAAGCCGCATTATTATGACTGAAAAGAAAGATAAAAGGAAAAATAATAAAAATCAGAACAAAAGAAAGAATGGGAAAGCAATGATGAATTTTTTTATTTTCTTTGGAAAGTTGGAAGACAACAATGTTTACAACTTAGGAATTCAAAACAACAATTGAAAAGGAGAAAACGTTCAAGTTATGTCCTGGAGATAACTTGTGACACAGGAAAGGTGGCAGGACAGGTCTACCCGGACTTCCGTCTATTCGGGAATGGCGTGGCCTCCCAGTTTTGAAGTTGGGCATTCGGCCCCATGTACAACATCTCAGCAGTGCTTGTGCCTTCACCTGGTTGAACCATGTGGACCTCGTAGAGCATCTTTCTCATCGCCCCACATATCTCCTCGATTTCCTCAGCTGTGAAGACCTCATCATCTTCTTCTTCAACGTGCCTTGGCCTGATGAAAGTTGCATATAAATCCGGCAGTGGTTGAGGTAACTTCTAAACCTCATTTTTCCTTTTCTTTGCCCACTCTTCGTCGGCTGGAATAGGTTTGAAACCTAGTCCAAAAGGTTTCTTGGTGACTGGCAAAGTAATGGGTTCCGTTATTCCCTGAAGGGTTCGTCCAAGCCCCTTCCCTGGCCTAAATCCATGCCGGATCATCTCTTTGGCCACCATAACCGAGGCGTTAGACAAGAAAGGCTGGGGGCAGGGTATTCCCTCTTCGTGCTGCTTTTCCAGTACAATCTCAAAAGCTTGATAGACCGTATGTTCGCTCCCTTCTCTCGGTTCCAGATTTGGGGTGGATGGGTCTCGATAAATAGCATGCTCATCTTCCCCATGGACCACGATCTCTCTGTCTCCGTACTCGAACTTCACCATCTGGTGAAGAGTGGAAGGCACGGCTCCTGCCGCATGGATCCAAGGTCTGCCAAGGAGAAAATTGTAGGATGTATCCATGTCGAGCACCTGGAAGGTTACTTGAAATTCGACTGGTCCTATGACCAACAACAGGTCTATTTCTCCCATGGTATCTCTCTTGATGCCGTCGAAAGCTCTTACGCAGACATTGTTGGGTCGGATTCTTTCGGTCCCAATCTCCATTCTTTGCAGCGTGGAGAGCGGGCAAATGTCAACGCCTGAGCCTCCATCCAACATTACCCGCTTGACATAATAGTCTTCGCATTTAACTGTTAGATGCAAAGCCTTGTTGTGTGCCGCTCCTTCCGGGGGTAGATCGTTCTTGCTGAAAGAGATTTGGTTGACGGCGAAGAATCTTTCTGTCATCTGCTCTAATTGCTCAACCGAGGTCTCAACTGGCACAAATGCTTCATTCAGGGTCTTCAGTAAGATCTTTTGATGCTCGGCCGACCTCATCAATAATGATAGCATGGACACTTGCTCGGGGTACTTGCGCAGTTGATCTATTACTTCGTAATCCGGCATTTTCATTTGTTGGAAGAACACTTCCGCTTCTTCAACACTTACGGGCTTCTTTGGCGGGAAGCGCCTTTGTGTGGCGTTGTTCAGTTCTTGGGTGTTTGAATACCTTCCAATGAAAGTATTTTCTGGAAGTTCTCCCATGACCTCTTTACCTTTGTACATTATCAAAGTCTTTTGATAATTCCACGGCACTGTGGACGGGTTGGTCATTGGCTTTTGTGGCACGCGTCCGATAACCACTGGCTCATTCGGTCGAGGTGGTTGAATTGTCCCCCGGACCACATAGGCCCCTTTTGGCACGTACATAGGTTTTGTCTTTTTGATTCCGAAGTTATGCGTCTTCTCAGCTTGACCTCGTGGTATGTAAAGAACTCCATCCTTTACCGGTACCACTTTCTTCTCCACCTTCTTTTCAGGCACTTTCTTTATAGCTTTGGCCGCCTCTTCCCCCTTTTCTGGTTTTTGGTCCGTTTCGGGCCTCTTTCCTGTGTCGACAATGGCAATTATGGCTTTCAAAGCAGGGTCGAACTCTTTGTCTTCAAAAATCATCCCGATCAGCGGCCTATTATTGTGAGCAGGTAATGGATTGTTAGTTACATTCGGGATCTACTCGTCCCTTAGCACTATTTTCCCTTGCTCTATCAAGTTTTCAACCACTCTTTTCAACGACCAGCAGTCATTTGTGTCATATCCCTCGACTCCTGAATGATAGGCGCATCTGACTCCAGCTTTGTAAGAAGGTGACGTCGGGTTTTGCCTTGTTTGAGGGATTGGTTGCAAGAAACCCAACTGGACCAGCTTTGGGAACAAAGTTGAGTATGGCTCACCGATGGGCGTAAAAGTCCTCCTTCTGGGTGGCTCCTGAGGGCGGAAGTTATTCTGCGGGGGTTGTGGGTTATAGTGGTTGCGGTAAGGAGGCTGATTTCTGGGAGGTGGAGCTGGGCCTCGGTTGGCTTGTTGTGGCGGATGGGTATAAGGTTGGGCATTCATGACCATATAAGGTTGATGAGCATATGCCAAATTTGAGTGGGGGTAGTAGTGTTGTGGGGCTCTTTCCGGAAAATGGGGCCTGGGATGACGATACTCCCTTGCTTCCGAGGCTGCCATAGTCGTTTCTTCCTTCTTCTTCCCCCTTGTCGTTCCTCCGGACCCGCTTTGGACGGCCTGGGAGGTTGCCCTTATGGCTGCTTGACTCAGAATCCTACCTGTTTTCAGGCCATTTTCCACCATCTCTCCAATCTTGATCGCTTCCGCGAATGGCTTACCCATGGCTGACATCATGTTTTGGAAATAGTCAGACTCTTGAGCCTGGAGAAAGGTAGTGACCATTTCCACTTTATCCATGGGAGGCTTCACTCTCGATGCCTGTTCACGCCACTTAATAGCATATTCTCTGAAGCTTTCCGAAGGTTTCTTCTTCAAATTTGACAGAGAGTTTCGGTCTGGCGCAATGTCGATGTTATACTGGAATTGTTTTACAAAATCTCTGGCGAGATCATCCCATATATTCCATCGGGACATTTCCTGATCCATATACCATTCCGAAGCTATCCCTACTAGACTTTCCCCAAAATACGCCATCAGCAGTTCTTCTTTTCTGCCGGCTCCCCGTAATTGGTTGCAGTATTTCTTAAGATGTGCAATGGGGTCACCGTGCCCATCGTATTTCTCGAACTTTGGGGTCTTGAAACCCGTTGGCAGGTGCACATGAGGGAACATGCACAGGTCGGCGTAAGAGACGCTCTTTTGTCCGTTCAATCCTTGCATATTCTTCAAACTTTGTTCAAGGCTTCTCATTCTCTTGGCAATCTCATTTTGTTCTGCAATTCTGGGGTTCTGATCCTGCCCAGGTGCAAGCTCTCACTGAGGCGGTAGAGGATTAGTACTGGTAGTGAACCTAGTTAGTTCCATTGATAACGATGGTGCTTGGAATGTAAAAGAGGATGAGTCAAAGCTTGGCTTGTACGTGGCTGGATGTGCCGTGATCGGGCAAGGCGATGCAGTAAAGATGTTCATGCTTGCATCAGTGGCCGACATTCGGGGATGAGGCTCAGAAGGCGATCCAGCAGAGAAGGCTGAGGTGGCTGGGTACCCGAATGGGGTAGCAGGATAACTTATGGGAACACTAGAAGTCCCACTTGACCTGGAGAATAATTCAGGGAATCCGGGGACGACACTTGGCGGCTCTTTCCCATTATTCCAGTCGTCCAGCATTTCCAGCATACGGAGCCGTAGGATTCTATTTTCCTCCGCAGTTGCGGATTCAGGTGTGAGGACGGCTGAGATCGAGCTTTCTTCGGAAACAGGGATTGTTTGCAATGGAATTTCTGAAGACATTTCCACACTTCCTTTTGACCTGGTGAAGTAATTGTGAGTACTGCTTCTGGTCCTAACAACAGGTAGTTGAACACTTCTCCTTGACCTCGTGAAGTATGAGTGTGAGGCCAGACTTTCACCAAACCAACCGTCTTTCCAAAAACCCTGGAATACTCATCGACAAACGCACGGTTAATTTGCAGCAAATAACAGATAGTTAATCTCACGTTGGGCATGATGCACCTATACAGTTAAGTGGATTACTCTATGTTTTCTACGAGAGCATGCGTCATTCCGGCATTTTTCCTCTTATTAGTTTTTCCCCTTTTTTTTTGTTTTTTTTTTTTTGTTTTTCTTTTATTATTATTTTTATTTTGCAGTAAAAGAAATGCGACCGAATCTGATGAAGATTGCCTACGTATCACGATGCCTACGTGAATCAGATCATTACGTAGTTCGAAAAACACAAATGAGCGTAAAAGAAACAACCTCTTTATTGTTGGAATGGTCTATTACAAACTAGATTTTGCAAAAGAAAGAGCAAACTTTGAAAATAAACCTAGACTCAAAATAGACTAAAAATCACCCTGATGGGAAAAAACAGGCAGAAGATGCTAAGATACAGGCTTGACTTATGAGTGCATTATGGTTTTGGAAATTGGTGTCCGCGGGGCATCGTTCGGCCTCGCCGCGGTCCTAGGCGTGAGCTCCCTCTCAAGTTGCTCCAACTCATGCATAGTCTGCTTGACATAATCCATCACTGCCGAGAGGACGGTAACGCTGGACATGTTCTCACATCGTAGACATCGTCTGGTGATGGCATGGGCAATGGCCTTGATCCTATCTCTGGTTTGCTTCTTCTCTATGAGTAGGCGTTTTATCTGATCGCTACATATCTTGAATACTTGAGCATCCTGTATATGCTGGTGCTTCAGTCGTCGTACTTCCAACTTCATCTGGGCTATTGAGTTGTACTAGTATATGCTCTCAATTTGGAAACACTTGGCCTGATTAGCTGCTTTGATCTCAAGTGTAGCCATCTCTCTCTTTATTTTAGCAACAGTTTTCTCGTGGTCGCCTTCCAATTGATTCAGGTATCGGCGATGCTTATCTGCTCTTGTATCCCACTGTGCCCTGAGCTCTGCTACGACGTTTTCAGATTTCTCCAAACTATCTTGCCATTCCCTGATTTCACCTTTTAGCCTTTTTATCAGCTGCTCGTCTGATCGATGCCTTGGCTGTTTATCCGCATCCACCCTTATCTGTTTGATCTGGGCTCTGAGTCTTTCGTTGTCCTGAATTAACCTGTTCCACTCTCCCAGATTGGTAGCATCTTGCACGTTGTGCTCATATTTCAAACTTTCCACTTGTTGCTTTAACCTGCTGATTTCGGCGCAATAGCCTCTTTCTTTTGCTAACCAATCCCACTGCCTTTGCGATGATTCGGTGAAATTCCGGATGTGGGGTCTCTTAGCTGGACTTTCATGCTCAAGTTCCCTTCTATACCATGCAAGGTAACCTGGCGCCGTCTCTCCTTTGGCTCGATCCCGCACGCAAGTATCTGATTTCAAATATTGACACTCACTCCAGATTTGGCGAATCTTTGCTTCTGGGAATTGTCCGTTAGGACTTATCTCAACTGCTTGAGTGCTATGATCTTCCTTATGAGGTACTGTCTGGCATCTTCCGAACTGTCTCAAAACTCGGCAGGGTGCGTAAGGTTGAATGATCTTAAGCCCCATCAGTAAGAAATGAGTTTTAGCTGCCGACATGTATAGGATCTCATCAACAGGCAACCATCCTAGCGTCCACTGTATTTGGCTGGCAGTAAGAGCTTGAAAGAACGAGGTCCATGCCAGGACTCCTTTGGGCAAACTGATCTCTTTGGTTCTCGTGTAAGATTCTTCTATGCAAGTCTTTTCCGGGGAACCATGGCTCAAAATCTCGGAATGATGGCAGAGGTGCTCGGTCATCCATATCTGTAGGAGCAAGTTACAACCTTCGAAGAAATTTCCCCCAGCTTTACAAACTGTAAGAGCTCGAAAGATGTCAGATACCACCATAGGTGCGAGAGTACTGTCACTTTGCGTGAGTAAAGTGCTGACGACCCCGGATATCTTCAAATCAATGTTTCCGTCTTTCCTTGGAAATACCAGAAGGCCCAGGAACATCATCATGAACGCTATCCGTCTGTGTTTGTCCCACTTCTGACGAACACCTTTGCTGCACAGTTTGTTGATTGGATTATTGAATCCCCCCTCATGACCGTACCTATCATATATGAAGCATGGAGTACAAAATTCGGCCGCTAGATCCGGGTTGTGGACTGTTCTGGGTATCTTCAATGAATCTAGGAACCGGTGTACCGTGACAACTCTTGGGGCGACCAAGTATTTTTGCCTCAAAGGAAGTTCAGCATTCCCGATGTATCCGGCCATTTCTTCCAAAGTGGGGGTGAGTTCAAAATCAGAGAAATGGAAAACATTGTGCGCCGGGTCCCAGTAGGTAACCAAAGCTCTTATGATATCTCCCCGAGGCTGGATTTCCAACAAACCCACAAGACCTTTCAGATGTTTCTTGACCTCATTTTGTCCTTCAGCACCTAGATCATTCCACCATAGCCGTAACTTGACAGGGATTTTGGTCATTATTGAAAAATGTTCATTTTGCATCGTGCTCATCCTGCACATTTATTAAGGTGATTTCAACAAAAATGATTTTGACTCAAAAATATTTTACAAAAGGGATTAAGTTTTGAACACGACCTTTAAACACCTTGAGGACGAAGATTTTAAGGTCGTGTGGGTCAACTGGACAAAATACTAAACAAGACCCAAAAGTGGCTATTTATGCAAAGTCAGCCTTCCGGCGTCCCTTTCGGGGCTATTTATGATAAAACAGCATCACCCGATTTATTTACGACTCTTTTTAAAGTTTGAAACACATTTTTTTTTTGATTTTGGCTATTTCAGCAAAAATGGGGGTTGAACCCGATGAGGGTTGCCTACGTATCTCACACCCGGTGAGAATCAAACCGGCGTAGTTCGGGCGATCGTGAATGGAGTAAGTAAACTAACTCTCTTTTTTTTTGGAATTTTCAAAAGAAATGCTTTAAAAGAAGAAAGAAGATATTTTTTTTCTTTTGATTTTTGTTTTATTTTTTAAAGAAAAACTTCTAAAAACATTATTTGCTTCTAAAAAAGGTGTTTTGGTTGATTTTTTCATTTGTTTCACCTTTTTCTATGGAAGAAAGAATGTATATTTTTTTTTTGTCATGATGTTGCCTCTTAAATTTTGAAAGAGGGACTAAGAAAAATGATTTGGAATTTCTGAGTTTCATTTATTTACAAAAGCACTTCTAAAGAAAAGTCCTAATATTTTGGAATTCAATTTTTCAACTATTGTTTTTTGAACATTTTACAAAAGAGAGACTAAAAGCAAAGAGTATTTCTTTTGGATTTTTATTGCTGATTTTTAATTCTTATTTCATTATTTCACATGAAAGACTTCAGAAAGAAGGAGACTATTTTTATTTGAGTTTAAAGAAAACTTCTATATTATTTTTTATTTCCCTTTTTTGTATTTTCTAAAGAAACATTTATAAAGAAAGAACTAAAGAAAAATATATTTTTTGGATTTTTTTTTTAAAAATTGGGGCCGGAACCGATGAGGTTTGCCTACGTATCTCACATCCGGTGAGAATCAGACCCGCGTAGTTCGGTACATCATGAATAGAGCAAATCAATTAAACCCAGAAAGCAAGCATATTTTTTTTTTTATTTTCTTTAGAAAAGAGATAAAGACAAAAGATTTTTTTTAAGGAAGTATTTGGACTATTAGTCCGAATTTATAAAGAGGTGCTACGAAAGAAACAACACATTATGAATTTCCATTTTTTTTTTTACTTTTAAATAAATACCCTTTTTGATTTTTAAAAGAAAAGAAAATTTTTTATGTGTTTTTTTTAGTAAATCAAACTAAAAGACAAATGTTGGTTTTATTCTTTTTTTTTTTAGAAAAATTCCGGCGAGGTTTCGATACTACTCGGACATTGGTTCTAATTTTCCAAAATAAGTAATTATCTCCCTATGCCGCTATTTTCTTCTTCTTTTTTTATTTTTTTTTTATTTTTTTTTAGAAACCGGTCAGCATGCGGAACCGAAGCAAATAAATGCGCAAAACAAATAGGATGCAGCAGGGTGGTCTTTTCATTTCAGGTTGCCTGTCCTAGACGGACCCAACCCCTGTGTTGAGCCCCTAAGTCAAATGCAACATGATGCAAATAAACGTTCCTACTAGGGATCCGGCATGAAGTTTCGTTATACTAGGTTTATAACCTGGGCATTTGTTCTAGACTGTGTACCCGAGCAGACAACTCGAGTCGAGGAGGGGGCTACGTACCGGGGACCCGCGAGATCGTCCGGCTTTGTAACTTGTCCGACCTCTTTCTTATTTCAGGTATCGACACTGACAGAATAGGGAGTCTCGACCAGCGAGCTTCTCCCCAGAGGTAAGAAGAGAAGGGTTTCGGCACAGTTTATATACAGTTCAGATAATATCAAAGCGGTAAAAGACAACATTTTGCACGTTATGCAAAAACATGTAATAAAGATCAGATAATAAAGCCAAATATAACAATTATTCTAAGCTCGAATTCTTGAACTCTGAACCAGTGGTTCTGGTTTTTTTTCTCCCCAGCAGAGTCGCCAGAGCTGTCTCACCTCCTTTTTGCGCGTCCCGCCCCGAAGGGTTAAATGCGCGAGGGGAGTTTTTCCAATTTAAGTGACAATATTCGAAATGGGATTATTTATTTAATTTAGAGTCACCACTTGGGAAAGGTTTGGCTTTTGGTATCCCAAGTCACCGGTTTATCTTGAATCCCAAATCGAGGAAATTTTCGACTTTTCCAAATGAAGTCTGCGAACCAGAAATTCTAAGTAAGGAATTCTGTTGACCCGAGGGAAGGTGTTAGGCACCCTCGAATCCCGTGGTTCTAGCACGGTCGCTTAAATTGTTATAATGGCTAAATTTCTGATTTAAATACATGTTATGACTTACGTGCTTTTATTAAGTTTAAACCGCTTTTATTGTTATCATTTATTTTTATAGAATTGCAACGTTGTGAAAATGCATCTCGAACCACGTCACAATCAATGCACCCGTGGTCGTCAACACATTTTGACTCCGTTGAGATTTGAATTTGGGTCACATCAATGTGCACCCGTGTTTAAGAATATAATTTGATTAAACCGTGCCTAAAAAAAAGGGTCTAACGCGTTATTATTTTTTGGATAAGGCCGTGAGATTCACTAAACGGCCTGTCCCGGATTCTAAATATTTATTATGGTTAATCATTAAGGGCCCCGCAATTTGCATTTTTTATTTAGCGAGGCTCGTCTCATTATTTTAGAAGAGGATATCCTAAAGTGACTACATTTCTATTGTGTTTGTCTCTAATAAAATGAAAGAAAGAGGATTACATGCTGATTACATGCTTGACCAACTTCGGATCCTTATTTGACTATCTGATTTTATGAGGCGTGAATTATTTTGTGCTTTATTTCATGGATGAATATGTTGTTAATTGGTCAGGGGAATTAATATACAAGATCAATATAACTACTAAAAGCTTATGATAAATGTTCTTCAGATCCGAGTTTGAAACCCGCTTATTTAAACCAAGTCGAATAGAATTATCCTATCGAAAACTATTGCTAATAGAGTTTGAACAGGATCATGTGAACTACCTACAAAGATTCAATAACATCTAACATCATATCTGGCAAGATTAAGGGCATTCTATTCTATACATACAGAATATTAGTTGAAAGGTTACCTAATTATCTGTGTGCCAAAACACTCATACATGCCTTATCAGACAATCCATTAAGCAAACGAAATCACAATTTAGGGTGAACTAAGCTGCGATCAAGTACAAGGCTACCTAATGTGCTTCTTTTGTTGAATCACAAACTAAACAAATTACATAAATCTAATAGTACTTAAAAAAACTGTAATTGCAGCAAGCGAATGATTAAACTCCTGCATATCTTTGATTTCATGCTTTCATTGTTACATCATATGCAAGTCTTAGTATGTACCTGGATATTGGATACAACAGAAGAAGCAAGGGGTCAGTAGAGCAATAGAAGCACTACCAAACAGCAGCAGTAACAGCAGGTACCAATAGAACAAAATCCCAGTGCAAGAGGCCACTAAAGCCAATGGAGGAATGGCAGAATGAAGCAAATTCCCAGTAGTATAGAATCAGAGATCCAGGCAATCCAATTCCAGGAGAAATAAACAATACAAACCCAAACAATAGACTTAGCCGATACTTGAAAGAAGACAGAACTGATTTGGACAGTTTGAAAAAACTAAGAATCGAACAAACAGTAGGAAGAAAGCAGCTTCTGATTTTTGTGATATCCCTCTCCCTATCTCCTTTCTTTTCAAAATCTAATGTCAATCTTCAGTTTTGAAATTATACTGAAGTTATCAAAAGAAATCTTTTCCAGTTCTCTCTGTCTGTCTGTGTGTGTTAATATGTATGTATTTCAGCTCTCTCCTCTCCAATCTCTATCTGATGTCTTCTATCTTTTCTTCACCCTCCCCCTGTCTCTATGTCTATCTCGTCTTATAGGCCCTAACCTCAGCCCTTTAACAGCCTGTTAGACCAAAAGAAACCCTCCCATGTGCTGCCCCTTTTCAGTTTCCACTTAGCTAATTAAGTATAAACAAAACCCCATGATATTCCCTTGGCAGGCTTACCTTTAGTAATGTTAATTATTTCTGAAACTAAAGTAGGGTGTGGGCAGCAGGATGTAGTCTGACAGCATATGCTGTCAAACTATTTAATTCAAAAAGCCCTTAGGCAGGGCACAGGCTGTTCACAAATGCACATGTTGTGCACAAGTGCACATGCCCTCCAATTTCAAAACTGTAACTAAACAAAACATTGATTTTACATTTCTGATTCAAATTAACAATTATAAGCACTAGACTCAGTTCTTAATTGATTCAGGCAATGTTTAACTGCAGCAGGTCAATTTGTTATTGTTCAGATAGTTAAAACTAATTGACGACATATGTCGACTCGACTATATTAATCATAACAGGTACAATCGTAGCCAAAATCAGACATTTAAAAGTATCAAGCACATGATTTGAATTATACTGACTAAGCAGAATTGTACTCGAGGAATCAGTTAATCAGTTCAAATTTGAAGCTCAATTATTCGCACAGCACATACACATATACACATTATCAGTAACAAGTAGAAGAAAGAAACAATCAAACACAAAGGCTCGGGCAAGGTGGACAGGACACAGTTAATAAAACTCGAAACAACAGATTTCACCAAACATGAACAGCTTTTAGAACAATCACATGGACTAAAACAAATAAAGAAAAGAAAGCAAACTCACCTTAAAACCCGAAAAATCAAAAAATCTTAACTTGGATTCGAACAGACCTTTCTTAAGGCTGAACGGACTTTAATCGAAGTGTTTCTCAGATGAGAAACACTTCGATTAAGGTCCATTAGGCCCTAACCTCTTGGCTTAACAGGTACGGACCAGGCTTGGGGTTTTCAGGTTTTGTGGAAGGTAGATTTGGAACTTGGGCTTCCAGGGTTAGTTCGGACCAAACCAAACATGGTTTGGTCACGAGGGGGGTCCGAGGGTTGTCTGGTATGAATCTAAGGCAGATCGGTGTAGATCGAGTTTTGCTCGAATCTTCAAATGAAGATTCGAGGACCTAGAGGATGATTCGAACTAAACGGACTACAGATCCATGTTCAGGGTGTCAAGGTGGTTTTAGGGTGTTAAGGTGAAGGTCATCGGCGTTCATGCCGCCGGCTTTCATGGTGAAGGGGTACAGAGGCGGCTCTAGGGTTTGGGGTTCTTGTGAAGATGATGAAGGCTGAGGTTCGGATAGGGGGGCAGGGTAAGGTTACGAGCTTATATAGTTAGTGGGTAGGTGGATCCTGGCCGTTGGATGAGATGTGATGAAGGGCCAGGATCCTTCGACTAACGGGGAGCGGTGTCGTTTCAAGGGTAAAGGGTTGGGGTCGGTCCGGGTGAGACGGGTCGGGTCTGTTAGTGGGTTCGGGGTGAGAGATCTTGGCCGTTGATCAATCTGAGATCAACGGCCCAGATCAAACCAGGTTAAAACGGTGTCGTTTGGAAGCTCTGGGTATCAGCTGGTCTGGACCGGGGCAGGCTCACTCTCTGGGCTCGATTTGGGCCTCAAATTTAATAAAAATGAGCCCAAACAGATTTTTAAACAAATTCTGCATTCTCTTTTATATTTTCTTATTTTTATTTTATTTTTTTAAAACAAACCCAAGTAAATCAAATTAAAATTAAATAGACACTTAATACAAATATTTACACATATATCAAAATATTTGAAGCAGGTAAAATCAAACAAAACAAAATTCACGGACCAAGACGCCTATTTATGATTTTCTATTTAACAACCGGATTACGGTTCAAATTACGCATGACACATACATTTTTGTATTTTGTTTTGATAAAATAAAATGGGCAAAAGTCATAAATAATTAACAAAGTGCCATGTAAAAATCCAAAAATTGTACAGCAGGACCAATTGTTATTATTTGTTTTTATTCTTTTGGAGCGATTGTCGCGCAAGACAAAAATCACGTGCTCACAGCAGCTACTTCTCAGGCCGGGGAAGGCACTCAGACCTCCGCCGCTCGTACGCCCCGAGCAGTTTGTGCAGGGACTCTAGACACTGGAGGCACCACCAGCCCAGCCGGTTGTACCTACTCAGGATTATAATGTTCCAGTTATGCCTGATAACGAGCAGCGTTGATTGGAGAGGTTTGGTAGACTTCAGCATCCGACTTTCAGTGGTGCAGAGGGTGAGGATGCCCAGGGTTTCTTGGATAAGTGTTAGAGGATGTTACGTACAACAGGTATTCTGGAGACTAGTGGGGTCTTATTTACTACTTTTCAGTTTTCTGGAGCAGTCTTTACTTGGTGGGAGGCTTATGAGAGGTGTAGGCCTTTTGGTGAAATGCCCCTTACTTGGAAGCAGTTCTCTGCTCTCTTCCTGAAGAATTATGTGTCGCACTCCTGTAGAGAGGAGCTGCGCAGGCAGTTACATCAAGATGATATGACTATGATACAGTACGAGATGAGGTTCTCTGAGTTAGCCTGTCATGCTGTTTGGTTGGTTCCTACCAATGGGGAGAGGATCAGGAGATTCGTGGATGGCCTCGCTTATCAGTTACGGATTCTTATGACCAGAGAGAGGGTGTCTGGTGCTTCTTTTGAGGAGGTGGTTGACATTGCTAGAGAGATAAAGTCGGTTCGCCACCAGGAGCGAGTTGAGAGGGAGGCCAGGAGGCCTCGGGGATCTAGTAGTTTTGGTGGTGTTCCTTTGGGAGGTCAATTTTAGCACGGCAGAGGCCGTCCATTCAGACATGCTCAGCCAGCCTGTTCGGGCAATCGTGGTGGATCATCTGGCCACGGTTCTCACAGTTCACAGGAGGGTCACTCGTCTCTCAATGCTATTCCAGCTTAGAGTTCGACTTAGGCATCATCAATTCAGGGCTCATCTACGCCTGGTTCTTCTAATGGATATCCCGATACGCGGGGCTCCCTTAAGTCCCCACCACCATTTGCTGAGAGAGGTTGCTTCGAGTGTGGAGATTTGGGTCATATTAAGAGGTTTTGTCCCCGCCTTACGGGAGGTTCATCTCAGTAGAGGAGTCAGCCTTCGACTTCAGCACCAGTTACTTCCCCACTCGCTCAGTCAGATCGGGGTGGAGGTCAGTCAGCTAAGGGTCGCCCTAGAGGGGAGGTCGATCAGGTGGTGGTTAGGCCCGTTTCTATGCTCTCCCAGCCAGACCAGATGTTATTGCTTCAGATGTTGTGGTTACAAGTATTGTCTCAGTCTGCCACAGAGATGCCTCTATATTATTTGATCCTGGTTCCACTTTTTCATATGTGTCATCATATTTTGTTCATTATCTGGATATTCCCCGCGAGTCTCTTGTTTTATCTATTCATGTATCTACTCCGGTGGGCGAAACTATTGTTGTGGGCCGTGTATATCGGTCATGTGTAGTGACTATTGGGGGTTTGGATACTTGAGTGGATCTCTTATTGCTTAGTATGGTTGATTTTGATGTGATATTGGGCATGGATTGGTTATTTCCGTGTCGTGCTATTTTGGACTATCATGTTAAGATAGTGACGTTGGTCATGCCGGAGTTTCCACGGATTGAGTGGCGAGGATCGACGAATTATATACCCAAAAGAGTGATTTCATTTTTGAACGCCCAGCGGATGGTTGGGAAGAGTTGTCTTTCTTATCTACCCTTCGTGAGGGATGTTAGTGCAGAGACTTATACCATTGATTCAGTTTCAGTAGTGAGGGACTTTCCGGATGTGTTTCTTTCAGACCTGTCGGGCATGCCACTGGACAAGGATACTGATTTTGATATTGATTTGGTGCCGGGCATTCAGCCCATTTCTATTCCACCGTATCGTATGGCACCGGCAAAGTTGAAGGAGTAGCTTCAGGAACTCCTTGATAAGGGGTTTATTCGGCCTAGTGTGTCACCGTGGGGTGCGCCTGTCTTATTTGTGAAGAAGAACGATGACACTATGAGGATGTGCATTGATTACAGGCAGTCGAACAAGGTCACAATCAAGAACAAGTATCCTTTGCCTCGTATTGATGATTTATTTGACCAACTTCAGGGAGCAAGGGTGTTCTCTAAGATTGATCTCCGTTCAGGGCATCACCAGTTGAAGATCAGGGACTCGGACATTCTTAAGACAGCTTTCAGGACCCGATATGGTCATTATGAGTTCCTTGTGATGTCTTTTGGGCTGACTAACGCCCCAACAGCGTTCATGCACTTGATGAACAATGTGTTTCGACCTTATCTCGACTCGTTTTTCATTGTATTCATTGATGATATTCTGGTGTACTCGCGTAGTCAGGAGGAGCACACAGAGCATTTGGGAGTTGTGTTGCAGCGATTGAGGGAGGAGAAGATTTATGCAAAGTTCTCCAAGTGTGATTTTTGGCTCTGTTCATTGGCTTTCTTGAGGCACATGGTATCTAGTGAGAGTATTCAGGTTGATCCGAAGAAGATAGAGGCGGTTCAGAGTTGGCCCAGACCATCCTCAGCCACAGAGATTCGCAACTTTCTTGATTTGGTGGGCTACTACCGTCGGTTCGTTCAAGGATTTTCATCTATAGCATCACCCTTGACCAAATTGACTCAAAAGGGTGCTCCTTTCATGTGGTCGGATGAGTGTGAAGCGAGCTTTCAGAAGCTCAAGACTGTCTTGACCACAACTCCGGTGTTAGTTGTGCCATAAGCTTTAGGTTCTTATACAGTGTATTATGATGCTTCGAGAGTTGGTATCAGGTGTGTGTTGATACAGGAGGGTAGAGCGATTGCTTATGCTTCTTGTCAGTTGAAGCCCCATGAGAAGAACTACCCCGTTCATGATTTGGAGTTGGCTGCCATTGTCCACACGTTGAAGATTTGGAAGCATTATCTCTATGGTGTGTCTTGTGAGATGTTTACTGATCATCGTAGCCTTCAACACTTGTTCAAGCAGAAGGATCTCAATTTGAGGTAGCGGAGATGGTTGAAGCTGCTAAAGGATTATGATATTACTATGTTGTATCATCCGGGGAAGGCCAATGTAGTGGCCGATGCTTTGAGTAGGAAGGAGGTAAGTATGGGTAGTTTGGCGTATATTCCTGTTGGGGAGAGACCTCTTGTAGTTGTTGTTCAGGCCTTGGCTAATCGGTTTGTGAGGTTGGATATTTCGGAGCCCAGTCGGGTCTTAGCTTGTATGGTTTCTCGGTCTTCCTTGTTCGATCGCATCAAAGAGCTCCAGTATGATGATCCTAATTTGTTTGTCCTTAAGGACAAAGTTCGGCACGACTTGTCCTTAAGGACAAAGTCCAGCACGACGATGCCAAAGATGTGACTATTGGTGATGATGAAGTATTAAGGATGCAGGGCCGGATGTGTGTGCCCAATGTAGATGGGCTTCGGGAGTTAATTCTGGAGGAGAGCATAGCTCGCGGTATTCCATCCATCCGGATACCGCAAAGATGTATCAGGATTTGAGACAGTACTACCAGTGGAGAAAAATAAAGAAGGATATTGTGGAATTTGTAGTTCGGTGTCTCAATTGTCAGCAGGTGACAATATCCTTCTTGATAGTGCAAATGTAAAGCTAACCAACTAAAAGAATTTGTTGTGTTAGATACAATCCAATATTGAGATTGTTTGACCTTTCATAATCCTCCACGTGTTGGACTTCATCCCACTGTAAGTGATTTCTCTGCTTTCATCCTTGTTGGTGCTCAAGTACTATATTGCTTTCTAACGTCTAATTGCTCTGTTAGATATATTATAAAGTTCGATATGCAGCGTGCTTTGAGAAAATCTTTCTTCAGGCCATTAAGAAGATCAAATCTTTCTTTACGACTCACTCTGTTAGAAAAGTTTAGTATAATGATCTCCTAACTTTTGGTGTTACACCTAAGATTAGGCCAAAAATGGGAAGATCTAGAGTAATAAAAATACTTATGCCGTCTGAATAAGATACTTAGATGGCATAGAGGAAATTTACTTCATTATGATGCTGGTCACCAATCTCAAAGCTATATGCTCGTCCATTTCATCTAACATATGAAACGTTCATTTGGTCTATATATGATATAATCCCAGTTTTGTTGACCCCCTGGTACTGATCATACTATATGTTTCCTTATCTCTATTACCAAAGCTTAATGATAAATGCAACTATTTTCACTAAAAGATACTTGCACCTTGCAAGCCCTTCAAATAATGTGTATATGGGGATAACACGAACACAACAAACTATTAGATTCCTATTCAAGTGCCATCGAATTAGTTTCCTTTGGTAATTCCTTATAATTATGGAAGAATAACGACTAAAGTTCTTGCTAAGATACGCCATTAATCATGTACATATTCAAATCATGATGTATTTTCTAGTATGCACTGTTGGGTAAAATTGACCTAGTATTATCTCTTAATAACACGAATCTGAAACTACAATAATAGCTATATCACTAATCTCCATTTTAATATTTTGCCGTCATAAAAATAAACTCAATTATAGTTAGAGAATATAATCGAGAGCAAATCTATATTTTGTCCATGATTATAAAGGCAGAAAATCAAAGACAATAGAGAATCAGAGAAAACTAAGACCGAAATATCTTAAATTCAATTAAACTTTAAATCTCTGAATTACAATAAAATTGTAAAAGTAGATGTAGAAATCAATTAAGATGGGACATGAGAAGTTTCCACAAATATGAACATCTTATGAAGTGAACTTACAAATTAATTTCGTTGGAGAAGATATGGCCGAGAACCCAGAAACATTGTTGGGCAGAATTTGATTGACAATATGTACATGGGCAATGATGCCCGTACGCGACGTTCTTTGAGAAATCTTCCTTCAGGCCATTAACAAAATCAAGCTTTCTGTTTAGGACGTACTCACTCTATGCACAAGTTTAGTAGAATATTATTCTGAATATTTTTTTGTTCGCGATGGCGACTTTTCCCATAGCAATGTTTCTGAGTTCTCTGCGAAACGTCTAAAACGGTGGGTGTCTTGTAGGGTTTTTTTTTCCTTTTCTTTTATTTTTATATATGATGATATGATTTAATAGCATGTCTAGATGAATTGGAGGGAAACTAAAGTAAATTAACTTTTTAAACAAGGGTCCCCACTTTTAATATGGTATAGATTTACATATAACCTGATAGCAATGTTGTTATTTACATTGATAAGGATTAATTCAAGTCACTAAGATGTTAGCCATATATTTGTATTGTATTACTTTGATTTTATTGTAAAAATATTATTTAATAACTAGGTTGGGTATGCCCGTGCTGGTTATTTAATGTTGTCTGATTTCTTGTTGTAGGTCTAATGAAAATTGATGTTGTAAGTGTGAAAGCTAGTAGACAATATTGCATGCTAATTGGTAGATTCATATTTACGTACAGTTTGATTAAAATATATATTTATATTCATGAGAGCATCAGATTAAGGGATGCTTAAAGTGCCATAGTAGTTACAACAGTTATGACATAACTATTTACATATTAGCAAAAAGAGATGCGTTGTGTATGCGGTGCTTGATCTTCTTTCTGATCTTCTTTTTAGTAGTTCTTGATAAAAAATGCCTGCAAAAAAAAAATGTTATATTTCATAGTCAAAAGAAGCCAACATATGTTCAAGGCAAATATTGTGTTGCTAAGTTAGTAATAAATAGCCAATCAGTGAACATAGGAAATTATATCAGAAAGACTATGATAGTATCACAAATATATAGTAGAGTAGAGACTAAAAATGGATAAATCAAATTCACAATCCCTTAGAAAAAATTTACTAAAGATATCTATGCCTTTCTTCTTATGTGAGTGCTTCACACACAGGCACATATTTGGTGAGCTCTTAGAAGATTATTACGTGACTGATTCACACATTACAGGGACTTCAGTCTCAAAGTATTTGAAGTCCACTATAAAAATCCTCTGTATCAATTCTGTTCTATTCAGCTCATTTCACTTCATTTCCAAATCATCCTCAAATGCATATGACAATTCCAATATCAACTTTAAAATGTCTTAAAAACCTAATAAAAAAAAGAAAAAAAAAAGCAAAAAATAAATAACGAACCAGTAGGGTAACCAGTTGTGCTGCAACTACTACAACAAATACAAAAATTTTAAGCAAGTTAGTCGGTGTCCATGTGTTGGTTGTTTCATTTAGTAGATAGGATTTGTACACAAGGCTTCTATACTCTTCGTTTGGGATCATTAAACGAAAATTGCACAAGTTACTCTGTTACTATCCACCCTTCTTATCATGAACTTTTCCTTGTATCATGTTCAACTTAATATGTGACACCATTTGCAGTTTCTATCATGCTGGATTATTGAAGTCAATAACAGATTCACATGCTAGTAAGGTGGGAACTGAAGGTCAACCGTCCATATCGGTAAAAGCACGATAACAGATAGCTTCGAGATGTGGCGGAGGCAGGATCTCCACTAAGGGGGTTCAAAATTTTTTTTTTGTATCTAGTGGGAATTGAACTCATAACTTTATGTAGATTTTGAACCCCCTTGACCACTAAACTACACTTTTGGATTGTGTTAAGGGGGTTCAAAACTTAATATATAGAGGTAAAAAAATAGATTTTGCCTTATATATACAGTGTATTTTTTCGGCGAAGGGGGTTCGAGTGAACCCCCTTGCGCCCCCCTAAATCCGCCCCTGGCTTCGAGTATGCAAGTGTTTATTCGATGATCCATAACACTAAATGTCACAACCCTAAACCCGGACTCAGTCGTGATGGCGCCTCTCATGAAGATAAGGTCAGCCGACACTTTCCCGTTTTTCAATTATTAACAGTTAAGCATTAAGAATCAATCGAGGTATGATAAAATAATCCAAAGTAGCAGATAATGTCATAAATATGCGAAAGAACAACCCAACACATCCCTATACCGGGGTGTCACTAGTCATGAGCATCTGTAAGTCATAATACAAATCCGCTAAGTCTATAAATTAGTACAACTGTCTGAAAGGAGATAGAGATGATAAAGATGGAGAAACACGGGACTGCGAACGTCAAGCAGCTACCTCGTGAACTCAGAATGTCTGCTTGAAGCTAGAAGGATCAGCCCTCGGGAGCGGAACTAGCTATGCCTGAATCTGCATACAGGGTGCAGGGAGTAAAGTGAGTACTCCAACTCAGTGAGTAATAAATGTAAATAAAGACTGAAAGCAAGAAAACGCGTAAGGCACAAAGCATTCTATAATGAAGCAGTAAAACCATTTGAAAACAACAAATCAGTTAAAAGATAAGAAAAATCCTTTTCCAACAAGTAAGCATATAGTGGACAGGCAATTAAGGAAAAATAAACACGTAAAGGTTCGCCCTCTTCGGGCACAGTATCAACGAATTCGCCCCTCGGGCAACATCTCAGAATAGTACTAGCCCCTCGGGCTCAAATCTCACATCACAATACTAGCCCCTCGGGCTCAATCTCACATCACAATGGGTACCCGTGCTCACTGGGGGTGTACAGACTCCTGAAGGGGCCCCTTACGGCCCAAGCGCAATAACAAGCCATCTCGTGGCATCAAAACTAGGCCCTCGGCCTCATATCAATCAAGTCACCTCGTGGCGTACATATCTCAGGCCCTCGGCCTCATAATAAGTCTCAAATGTTTCCTCACGACATAGGCCCTCGGCCTTACTCAGTCAAAAATCTCACAAGCCCCTCGGGCAATAGTAAAACAGTGTTTCTCAGCCCAAACATCATGTAAAATATCATTTAAGTATTAAAACTGAGTAAACAAGGTTGCCTATGAAAACAATGGAAGCAAATAGATTTTGGTCAAATACGCGATAAAATAATCATAAAGGACGGACTAAGTCACAATCCCCAACAGTGCACGACCCCACGCTCATCATCAAGCGTGTGCCTCACCTTAATATAGCACTACGATGTGCAATCCGGGGTTTCAAACCCTCAGAACATCATTTACAACCATTACTCACCTCGAACCGGCTAAATCTCTAGCTCGCGACGCCTTTGCCCCTCGAATCGGCCTCAACACGCGTCGAATCTATCCAAAATCAGAATGAGGATGTCAAAATATGCTAAGGGAACGAAACCTAAGCGAAAACAATCAATAAAGGGCACAAATCCCGAAATTACCAAAACCCGACCCCTGGGCCTACGTCTCGGAATTTGATAATTCTTACATCAATAGGTTCTTTATCTCCCCATGAGTTCATACATATCAAAAGTTCTCAAATCTGACACCAAATGGTCCTTCAAATCCACAATTAAAGGCCTAAGTTTCCAAGCCCTAGTTTTCCCAACTTTAACCTTTGATTTCCATAATTTCTAGCTCTAATCCATGAAATAATAGCATAGGAACGAGTTTTAGGTCCGAATTCCTTACCTCAATGAAGTTCTCTTGAAATCCCTCTCTCAAATCGCTCAAAAAGCTCCCAAGCCGAAGTCAAAAATGGTGAAATAACTCAAATTCGCGAAATTGAATAACTTATATGTTCTGCCCAGGCCTTTCCGCATCTGCGGTACCGCATTTGCGGTCATTATTCCGTTAACCACCCGAAACCACCCCGAGGCCCCTGAGACCTCAACAAAAAGCACAAACATATTCCAATATCTTATTCAAACTTGTTCCAATCATCAAAACACCTCAAACAATATTAAATCACTCAAAACACATCGGGTTCAAGCCAAACTTTCTAAAATCTTCCAAATTATGCTTTCGATCAAAAACCCAACCAAACCACGTCCGAATGACCTGAAATTTTGCGCACACATCCCAAATGATACAACGGAACTACTGCAACTCTCGGAATTCCATTCCGACCCCTATATTAAAATCTTGCCTATCAACCGGAAATCGCCAAAATATCAACTTCGCCAATTCAAGCCTAAATCTACTACGAACCTCCAAAATTCATTCTGATCATGCTCCTAAGCCACAAATAACCTCCCAAAGCTAGACAAACCATTGAAACTCACATACGATCCCTCTAACACATAAGTCAACATCCGATTGACTTTTCTAACTTAACTCACTCTAAAGAGATTAAGTGTCTCAAACCTTGCCAAATCCTTTCTGGATTCGATCCGACCAACCTAATCACATATAGAACTGATAGATAAATCAATAAGAAGCATAAAATGGGGAAAACAGAGTGGTAACTCATAAGACGACTAGCCGGGGCGTCATATCCTTCCCAACTTAAACAAATGTTTATCTGCGAACGAATCAAGAAACATACCTGAAGCCTCAAATAGGTGAAAATATCTGCTCCGCATCTCCCGCTCGATCTCCCAGGTAGCCTCATCCATGGGCTGACCTCTCCACTGCACTTTCACTGAAGCTATATCCTTTGATCTCAACTTTCGAACCTGACGACCCAAAATAGCTACTGGCTCCATATCATAGGTCAAATCATCATCCAACTGAACTGTGCTGAAATCCAGAACATGAGATGGATCTCCAATATACCTCCGGATCATAGAAACATCAAATACCGGATGCACACTCGACAAGCTAGGTGGAAAAGCAAGCTCATAAGCCACATCCCCAACCTCCAAAGCACCTCAAAAGGTCCAATGAACCGCGGACTCAATTTTTCTTTCTTCCCAAATCTCATAACACCCTTCATGGGTGAAACCTTCAACAGGACCTTCTCACCAACCATGTAGGACACGTCTCGAACCTTCTTGTCAGCATAACTCTTTTGCCTTGACTACACTGTACGAAGCCTCTCCTGAATCACCTTTACCTTCTCCAGCATCCTGCACCAAATCAGTCCCCAATAGCCTAGCCTCACCGGGCTCGAACCAACCAACTGGATATCTACACCGCCTCCCATACAAAGCCTCATATGGAGCCATCTGAATACTCGACTGGTAGCTGTTGTTATAAGCAAACTCTGCGAGTGATAGAAATTGATCCCATGACCCTCTGAAATCAATGACATAAGCACGCAACATGTCCTCCAATATCTGAATAGTACGCTCGGACTGCCCGTCCGTCTGAGGATGAAAAGTTGTGCTCAACTCTCGCTACACAGACCTCCAAAACTATGAAGTAAACTGAGTGCCCCTATCTGAAATGATGGAAACTGGGACACCATGCAAATGAAAAATCTCCCGGATATAGATCTCTGCCAACCGCTTTGAAGAATAGGTAGTACACACAGGAATGAAGTGCGCGGACTTGGTCAGCCGATCCACAATCACCCAAATAGCATCAAACTTCTTCAAAGTCCATGGAAGTCCAACAACAAAGTCCATAGTGATCCTCTCCCACTTCCACTCGAGAATATCCATCTGCTGAAGCAAGCCACCCGGTCTCTGATGCTCATATTTTTCCTGCTGACAATTGAGACACCGAGCTACAAATCCGACAATGTCTTTCTTCATTCTTCTCCACCAATAATGTTGTCTTAGATCCTGATACATCTTCGTGGCACCCGGATGAATGGAATACCGCGAGCTATGGGCCTCTTCCAGAATCAACTCCCGAAGCCCATCCACACTGGGAACATAAATCCAACCATGCATCCTCAACACCCCATCATCGCCAATGGTCACATCTCTAGCATCATCATGCTTAACTCTGTCCTTAAGGACAAGCAAATGCGGATCATCATATTGGCACTCTCTGATGCGATCATATAGGGAAGACCGAGAAACCACACAAGCCAATACCCAACTGGGCTCCAAAATATCTAACGTCACAAACCTATTGGCCAAGGCCTGAACATCAACTGCAAGGGGTTCTCCCCAACTGGAATATATGCCAAACTCCCCATACTGCCTTTTGACTCAAAGCATCGGCCACCACATTAGCCTTTCCAGGATGGTACAATATAGTGATATCATAGTCCTTAAGCAACTCCAACCACCTCCGCTGCCTCAAATTGAGATCCTTCTGTTTGAACAATGCTGGAGGCTACGATGATCAGTAAAAACCTCACAAGACACACCATACAAGTAATGCCTCCAAATTTTCAACGCGTGAACTATGGCAGCCAACTCCAAATCATGAACGGGGTAGTTCTTCTCATAGGGCTTCAACTGACGAGAAGCATAAGCAATAACTCTACTCTCCTGCATCAATACACAACCAATCCCAACTCTCGAAGCATCACAATACACGGTATATAAATTTGAAGTTGATGGCAACACCAACACCGAAGTTGTGGTTAAAGCTGTCTTGAGTTTCTAAAAGCTCTCCTCACACTCGTCCGACCATACAAATGAGGCACCCTTCTGAGTCAACTTGGTCAAAGGCGATGCGATAGATGAGAATCCCTGAACAAACCGGCGATAATAGCCTGCCAAACCAAGAAAGCTGCTAATCTCTATGGCTAAGGATGGTCTGGGCCAACTCTGAACTGCCCCTATCATCTTCGGATCAACCTGAATACCCTCGATGGACACCACGTTCCCCAAGAAAGCCACTAAACTGAGCCAAAACTCACACTTGGAGAATTTTGCATAAAGCTTCTCCTCCCTCAATCTCTACAACACAACTCTCAAATGCTCTGCGTTCTCCTCTTGGCTACGCAGATACACCACAATATCATTAATGAAGACTATGACAAACGAGTCAAGATAAGGCCGAAACATACTGTTCATCAAATGCATGAACGTTGTTGGGGCATTGGTCAGCCCAAAAGACATCACCAAGAACTCATAATGACCATATCAGGTCTTGAAAGCCGTCTTAAGAATATCCGAGTCTCTGATCTTTAATTTATGATAACCTGAACAGAGATCAATCTTGGAGAACACTCTCGCTCCCTCAAGTTGGTTTAATAAATCATCAATGCGAGGCAAAGGATACTTGTTCTTAATTGTTACTTTGTTCAATTGCCTATAATTAATACACATTCTCATAGTGCCATCCTTTTTCTTCACAAATAGAACCGGCGCACCCCAAGGTGACACGCTAGGTCGAATGAACCCTTTATCAAGGAGTTTTTGAAGTTGTTCTTTTAATTCCTTCAACTCCGCTCGTGCCATATGATACAGTGGAATAGAAATGGGTTGAGTCCCTGACACCAGGTCAATACCAAAATTAATATCCCTGTCCGGTGGCATGCCCGACAGGTCTGCAGGAAACACATCGGAAAAATCCCTCACAATTGGAACATAATCAATATTGGGAGTCTCAGCTCCGACATCCCTCACTAAGGCTAGATACGAAAGACAACCCTTCCTAACCATACGCTGGGCTTTCAAGAATGAGATCACTCTATTGGGAACATAATCAGTCACACATCGCCACTCAATCTGTGGCACACCCGATATAGCCAATGTGACTGTCTTAGCGTGACAGCCTAGAATAGCACGACACAAAGATAACCAATCCATGCTTTAAATGATATCGAACTCCACCATACACAATAATAAAAGATCCACACGGGTCTCCAGACCCCCAATAGTCACTACACACGACCGGTACATACGGCCTACAACCACAGTATCGCCCACCGGGGTAGATACATGAACATGTGAAGCAAGAAACTCACGGGGCGTACCCAAATAACGAGCAAAGTATGAGGACACATAAGAAAAGGTGGAACCGGGATCAAATAATACAGAGGCATCTCTGTGGCACACTGAAACAATACCTGTAATAACAACATCTGAAGCAATAGTATCGGGTCTAGATAGAAGGGCATAGAAATGGGCCTAACTACCACCGATTAACCTCCCCTCTAGGGGAACCCCTAGCTGACTAACCTTCACCCCTAGCTGGCTGGGCGGGTGGTGGTGAAGTAACTGGCACTAAAGCCGATAACTAACCCCTCTACTGAGATGAACTAGCAAGACGACGAGGGTACTACCTCCACATATGACCCATTGCACCACACTCATAACAACTCCCAGGTGCTGGAGAAGGGGACTGAAGGGAACCCCTCACACTAGAGTGACTAGCAGATGTACTCGGCATAGAAGAGCCCTGAACTGATGGAGCACGAGACGAACTCTGAGCTTGAAGGGCACTAAGTGATGACTGTCCCTGATGAGAACTGTGAGAACCATGATCCAATAATGCCCCACGATAACCTGGGCGAGCTGGCTGAGCATGCCTGAATGGACAGCCTCTGTCGTGCTAAAACTGACCCCTCGAAAGAGTACCACTGTAACTACCAGATCCTCGAGGCCTCTTGGCCTCCCTCTCCTCTCGCTCTTGGCGACGAACAGACTCAATCTCACGGGCAATATCCACAACCTCCTCGAAAGTAGCACCAATCACCCTCTCCCTGGTCATGAGAATAAGAAGTTGGTAAGTGAGGCCATCAACAAACCTCCTAATCCTCTCTCTATCTGTCGGAACCATCCAAATAGCATGACGAGCTAACTCGGAGAACCTCATTTTGTACTACATCATAGTTATCTCTCCCTAACACAACCACTCAAACTCCCTGCGCAGCTCCTCTCTGAGGGACTGCGGCACATACTTCTCCAGAAAGAGAAGGGAGAACTGCTACCAGGTAAGGGGTGTTGCACCAATAGGCCTACGCCTCTCAAAAGCCTTCCACCAAGTAAAGGCAGCCCCCGAAAACTGATAAGTAGTGAAAGTGACCCCGCTAGTCTCCAAAATACTCGTTGTACGAAGCATCCTCTGGCACTTATACAAGAAACCCTGGGCATCCTCGCACTCTGCACCACTGAAGGTCGGAGGCTGCAGTATACCAAACCTCTCCAACCTACGATGCTCATCCTACGGCATAGCAGGAACTACATAGTCTTGAGCAGCTGCAACAGGTTGGGCTGGATGTGCCCCCGGCATCTGAAGTCCCTGCACGACCAACTCAGGTGTGTGAGCGGCGGGAGTCTGATTGCCTCCCTCGGCCTAAGAAGAAGCTGCGGCTGTAGTGGCTGAAACCGCCTGAGCTAGGCTAGTGCAAACTGATAAGATTTGAGCCAAGGCCTCCTGAAGACCCGGAATCACAATGGGCACAACTGGTGCCTGAGCTGGTGCTGTAGGAGCGTCCATAACTGGGACCTAATCCTGAACAGGGGCAGCTGGTGGATCTGCAGGTGTTGCTCTAGCTGCTCTGCCCCTACCACGACCACGGTCGCGTCCTCGGCCTCTGGTGGCCATAGCTGGTGGCATTGGGAGTCGTCCACACTGACCAGTAGCGCGTGTCCTCACCATCTGTGAGAGAGTAGAACAAAAAAAGTTTAGTACTCAGATCAACAAATTCGCACGACAAGAATTTCAAGAATCTCAAGTTTTTCCTAAAGGTTCTGCAGCCTCTCGAGGATAAATATAGACGTCTCTGTACCGATCTGCGAGACTCTACTAAACCTGCTCATGACTCATGAGACCTATGTAACCTAGGCTCTGATACCAACTTGTCACGACCCTAAACCCAGGCCCGGTCGTGATGGCGCCTCTTGTGAAGACAAGGCCAGCCGACACTTCCCATTTTTCCAATTATTAACAATTAAGTATTAAGAATCAGTCGAGACATGATAAAATAATCCAAAGTAGCAATAACGTAATAAATACGCGAAAGAACAACTCAACACAGCCCGATACTGGGGTGTCACTAGTCATGAGCATCTATAAGTCATAATACAAATCCGCTAAATCTATAAATTAGTACAACTGTCTGAAAGGAGATAGAGATGATAAAGATGGAGAAACACAGGACTGCGGACGTCAAACAGCTACCTCGTGAACTCAGAATATTCGCCTGAAGCTGGAAGGATCAGCCCTCGAGAGCGGAACCAGCTATGCCTGAATCAGCACACAGGGTGCAGGGAGTAAAGTGAGTACTCCAACTCAGTGAGTAACAAATTTAAATAAAGACTGAAAGAAAAAAACGCGTAAGGCACAAAGCATTCTATAATGAAGCAGTAAAATCATTTGAAAACAACAAATCGATTAAAAGATAAGAAAAATCCTTTTTTAACAAGTAAGTAGATAGTGGACGGGAAATTAAGGAAAAATAAACATGTAAAGGTTCACCCCTCGGGCACAGTATCAACGAATCCGCCCCTCGGGCAACATCTCAGAACAGTACCAGCCCCTCGGGATCAATCTCACATTACAATGGGTACCCGCGCTCACTAGGGGTATGCAGACTCCTGGAGGGGCCCCTTACAGCCCAAGCGCAATAATAAGCCATCTCGTGGCATCAAAACTAGGCCCTCGGCCTCATATCAGTCAAGCCACCTCGTGGCGTACATATCTCAAGTCCTCGGCCTCATAATCAGTATCAAATCCTCACAACATAGACCCTCGGCCTTACTCAATCAAAATCCTCACAAGCCCCCCGGGCAATAGTAAAACAGTATTTTCCAGCCCAAACATCATTTAAAATATCATTTAAGTCTTAAAAACTGAGTAAACATGGCTGAGTATGAAAACAGTGGAAAATAACATGACTGAGTTCAAGTATAAAGTCAAAATAGTGAGGAAATAACAATAAAAAGCCCTGAAGAGTTCAAATAGTTGGCACTAGGCCCAAATATGGCATTCAGCCCAAATAATAATGATAGCAAATAGTTTTCAATCAAATACGCGGTAAAATCATCAATCGGGGCTGGCCAAGTCACAATCCTCAATAGTGCACGACCCACGCTCGTTATCGAGCGTGTGCCTCACCTCAATATAGCACTACGATGTGCAATTTGGGGTTTCAAACCCTCATAACATTATTTACAATCATTACTCACCTCGAACCGGCTAAATCTCTAGCTCGCGATGTCTTTGCCCCTCGAATCGGCCTCCACGCGCGTCGAATCTATCCAAAATTAGAACGAGGACGTAAAAATATGCTAAGGGAACGAAGCCCAAGCGAAAACAATCAATAAAGGGCACAAATCCCGAAATTACCAAAACCCAACCACCGGGCCCACGTCTCGGAATTCGATAATTTTTACATCAATAGGTTTCTTATCTCCCCATGAGTTCATACATATCAAAAGTTCTCAAATCCGACCCCAAATGGTCCTTCAAATCCACAATTAAAGGCCTAAGTTTTCAAGCCCTAGTTTCCCCAATTTTAACCTTTGATTTCCATAATTTCTAGCTCTAATCCATGAAATAATAGCATAGGAACGAGTTTTAGGTCCGATTTCCTTACCTCAATGAAGTTCTCTTGAAATCCCTCTCTCAAATCGCCCTATAAGCTCCCAAGCCGAAGTCAAAAATGGTGAAATAACTCAAATTCGCGAAATGAAATAACTTATATGTTCTGCCCAAGCCTTTCCACATCTGCGGTCCTTCAACCGCATCTGTTGTACCGCATTTGCAGTCATTATTTCGCTTCTGCGAAAATCACTTAACCGGCCACATCCGCATCTGCGATCATCAGTCCGCATATGCGACTCCGCAGATGCGATCTTCTTAGCCGCTTCTACGGTCCCTAACAAATCCCCATAATCCACTTCTGCGGCCATTCTCTCGCACATGCGGCACCGCATCTACGGTCCCCAAACCGCAGGTGCGAAAACACCAGAAGCAGCAATTTCAGCAGCTGCAATAACATCTCAACTTCTCCGTTAACCACCTGAAACAACCTCGAGGCCACCGGGACCTCAACAAAAAGCACAAAAATATCCCAATACCTTATTCAAACTTATTCCAATCATCAAAACACCTCAAACAACATTAAATCACCCAAAAAATATCGGATTCAAGCCAAACTTTCTAAAATCTTCCAAATTACGCTTTCGATCAAAAACCCAACCAAACCATGTCCGAATGACCTGAAATTTTGCACACATATCCCAAATGACACAACGGAACTTCTACAACTCTCGAAATTCCATTCCGACCCTTATATCAAAATCTCGCCTATCAACCGAAAATCGCCAAAATGTCAACTTCGCCAATTCAAGCCTAAATCTACTATGAACCTCCAAAATTCATTTTGATCACGCTGCTAAGCCACAAATCATCTCCGGAAGCTAGTCGAACCATCAGAACTCATATCCGAGCCCTCTCATACATAAGTCAACATCCGGTTGACTTTTCCAACTTAACTCACTCTAAAGAGACTAAGTGTCTCAAACCTTGCCAAATCCTTTTCGGATACGATCCGACCAACCCGATCACATATAGAACCGATAGATAAAGAAATAAGAAGCAGAAATGGGGAAAACGGAGCGGTAACTCATGAGATGACTGGTCGGATCGTCACACTAAACTACCAAGTTACTCATGAGTATCTCCACCACGTTGGACAAGCTCAAGTATTCGTTAGTTTAACTGCTCAATATACTATTTATTCTAGATCAAAACATCAAACAATAGTGATAGACAAAATCCCTCTTTCTTTTTCCAAATTAAAATTTCCAGGAAGAAGTCTAAAGCAAATGAATTTACTCAATCCTAAACTAATATGAAAAAATTGCACTAGCTTTATACCGGTTGGTATAAAGGATTTTGAGAAAATCTAAATTTGTAATAAAGTTCACTAACCTTGTGCCGTCACGACATATTTCAGGTATAAGAGCATCCAGAAAGAAGTGGAATAAATGAAGTTAACTACATTCAAAAACAACAATACAAATACAGGATACCAGATATATATGTATGGTGAGTGAAAGTAACCTTTTCTAGTTTCATCAGTTCCATTTCTAACCTTTTCCAGTTTCATTAGTGTCATTCCTGTTTCTTGTTTGATCAATTCCATTCCCTTAATGAACTATCTGCCTAATCTTTTAACTAATAAGCTATATCTTGCTAACATGAAGTGATGTAAACGAAGCATGAACGCTTCTAGTTTTTTTATTAAGTTTTAATTTGACATGATGCACTAAACTCATCATTTCTAAAACAAAGTTATGACATAATTATTTATTTTCATTAAGCGAATTTGTTTAAAAAATTCACTCCAGCATGAATATGTTGGACCTTTTCGCTATGGAAGGAGCACACTGCTCGCCTTGAAGTATTAGCACTCATAGAAGATGATGTGTTAGCAGAGCTATTAATTAGTGAGGAGGCAGCAAGTTGCCGCCTGTTTAGCTTTGTTTGCTTGTGCTAGGAGGACCTTTTTTTATCGGAGTGCATCATTCTATACAGTTCGTGTCACCTAGCCTTCTTGTCGGTATGCACTTTTTCGAAGTTTTCATTTTTATGATTTTTATTCGACATTTCAGCAACCGCTTATTCCCTGAATGTGAAATGTCAAATACATTTTGACACAACTGAACATATGTTCAACATGGCTAATATGCATGCATGTTTATATTTTCAAAAAACCTAGGCAAAAACTCATAATACCAATACGTAAGTGATGAGAGCTCATAAATTTACCTTTCGGTTAGAACGCTACTGAATAACAGAAGTACACCACAACCATACAATGGATCGCAAGAACTGCTATAATAGAAAAAATAAATTGACATGGACAACAAAGGTCAAAAAGCAAAGAGAAAATAAAAAACTGGAAAGAAAAAAAAAATCACTCAAAGACCCATGACACTCTAAAAAGGTATAGTAAAAAGTGAGGTTTGAATAAGGAAGTTTTCACTAAATAATAGGAGTAGCTGTTATTGGATACGTACAGATACATACATAAAGACATTACATCAGCACAGAATAACGTGGTCAGATTCTCTAATATGACCATTAATGATACTTCAATATTTAAGATAAGCCGCCTCGAAACTTGTCACGACCCGAATTTCTCATCATTGAGAGTCGTGATGGCACCTACTAGTGAAAGCTAGGCAAGCCAATCATTGAATTATTTACTTTTTTCTCCTTTTTAATCCTTTAACAATTAAGAGTCAATATTATATAAACAACGGAAATTAAAAGCGGAAGACTGAAACGTAATATATTAATAAAGATGTCAATACCAATCCATACATAAACTGCCTAAGACTGAAGTCAATTTCACAGACTGTCTAGGAATATTACAAATAAAGGTCCGAAAGAGTTATTACAACACTATCTCTGAAATACATAAAAGAAACATAACAAAAGGATAGAAGGAGACGCCAAGGCCTGCGGATGCCTGCAGGACTACCTTGGATCTCCGAATGGACTGAAGGCAATAACCCCAAAGCTAAGGTCCGAAAGGTGCTGCACAGGAATCAGCACACGGTGCAGAGTATAGTATCAACACAGCCGACCCCATGTGTTGGTAAGTGCCTAGCCTAACCTCGGCGAAGTAGTGACGAGGCTAGGACCAGACTACCAAATAAACCTGTGCAGTTAAATCATATACAGTGAAAAATAAAAGTAGGAATGTACAGTTAAGAATGGGAGGGGGAAACATGCTGCGGATAAACATCAAATGACAACAGAAGAACAACAGGTAAATATAAGGAACACCATAACTCAATTATCAACAAGAATCAGAAATCAAACAAGTGCACGGCATCACCCTTCGTACTTTTACTCTCGTCCTCGCCATAAGAATCAATATAATCTGCATGGCATCACCCTTCGTGATTTTACTCTCGTCCTCACCATAAAATCAATATAATCGGCATGGAATTGTACATCGTGCGGCACAGCATCACCCTTCGTGCTTTTACACTCTTCCTGACAAAATCATACACGGCATCACCATTCATGCTTTAACACTCTCTTACCAAAATAATGCACGGCATCACCCTTCGTGCTTTAACACTCTTCCTCACCCAAACAACAATCACAAAGCAATAAGGGCAAGGGAATCAACAAATTTACAATTAAATCTCGATAAGGGAACAATAGTACAACAATCATATCCCGGCAAGGGAAACAATATCAACAATAGCATCCCGGCAAAGGAGACAATATTAAACAACAACATCCCGGCAAGGGAGACAATTTCATAATTCTTTTTTCTCTTTCACACTTACTTCTCAACTCAATTCACAATTTGAGCCAATGCTCTATAAGGTTCAATTGCCACTTATACTTCCACAAATTACTTTACAACTTGAGTCAACGCTCTTCAATGTTCAAATACATATATTACTTCCACAAGCCTTGCTCACCAATAAAAATCATCACATAAAACATGAGCAATACAAATGGAGTCACATTAATCATAATATAAGACTAACGGCATGCTTGACACCAACGTATAGATACTCGTCACCATACCTATACGTCGTACTCAACAATTTAACACATAGTAAATAGGACACGACTCCTAATACCTCAAGCTAAGATTAGACCAAACACTTACCTCGATGCCGCGAACACAATTCAAGCCGCAACTATCGCTTTACCTCTTGATTCCACCACCAATTCGCTCGTATCTAGCCACAAGTTACTTAACTATATCAATAAAGGCTTAATGAATCAATTCTAATGCATGAAAATAGGTTTTTCTAAAGTTTTTCCCAAAAAGTCAAAAATTGCCCCCGGGCCCACATGGTCAAAACCCGAGGTTCGAACCAAAATCCGATTACCCATTCCCCCACAAACCCAAATATATAATTTATTTTGAAATCGGACCTTCAATCAAGGTCCAAATCCCCAAAATTTGAAAAACCTAGGTTCTCCCCAAAACACCCAATTTTCCTCACGAAAACCCTTGATTTTGAGTTGAAATCATGTGAAAAGATGTTAAAGATTGAAGAAAATGAGTTAGAAATGACTTACAATCGATTTGGAGAAGAACTTTTCTTTGGAAAATCGCCCAAGAGAGTTTATGTTTTGAAAGAGTTTGAAAAATGAAATATTTCCAGCAAAGTCATGAAGTCGCAATTGCGAACCCTTCAGAAGACTGTCCTCTTCGCATTTGCGAATATTTTTTCGCATTTGCGACCACCCCATATTTCTGAGGGGTTCGCATTTGCAAGGCAGAGGTGGCATTTGCATCTTGGGTCTTCCGCATTTGCGACCAAATGATCGCATTTGCAATTAGGCCTACCCAAGCCTTCTTTCGCATTTGCGATGCCTTATTCGCATTTGTGATCTCGCATTTGCGAGCCAGGTTTCGCATCAGACCTGCAAAATACCAGAAATTCATAAGTCCAAATTTCACTCCGTGGCTTATCCAAAACTCACTCGAGCCCTCGGGGCTCCAAACCAAACATGCATACTAACCCAAAAACATCATACGGACTTGCTCGTGCAATCAAATCACCAAAATAACATCAACAACTATGAATTTAGCATCAAAATCAAAGAAAAGTTTCAAATTTTACAACTAAGGTTCCGAATCAAGTCATATGACCTCCGTTTCTTACCAAACATTACAGGCTCAACATAAATCACATATAAGACTTGTACCGGGCTCCGGAACCAAAATACGGGACCTATACCATCAAATTCCAAACACATTTCATTTCCAAAAACTCATATATATTCCAGAAAATAATTTTCTTTAAAAATTTATTTCTCAGGCTTGGGACCTCGGAATTCAATTCCGGACATACGCCCAAGTCCCATATTTTCCTACGGACCCTCCGGGACCGTCAAATCACGTGTTCGGGTCCGTTTACCTAAAATGTTGACCGAAGTCAACTTTAATTCATTTTAAAAGCAAAATTTATCATTTTTCACAGATTTTCACATAATGGCTTTTCGGATACGCGCCCGGATTGCGCACGCAAATCGAGGTGAAACAGAAAGAAATTTTTTAAGGCCCTGGAACATAGAATTTATTTCTAAAACGAGTGATGACCTTTTGGGTCATCACAAAAATAATTTCAAAAGTACAAACTTTAAATTAAGAACTTTTCACAAAATATAGTTTTGCGACTTTGTTATAATAAGTAAAATTCAGTCACCATACATGGTAACTATGTAAATTTTCCGGCAGAGGAGACATTAAAGGTCCTAAAAGCGGGGCTATTATGCATTCAGACTTCTGTCTCTTTAAGACTCTCAATGATTCAAGTCGTACAAATTTTAACATGTGAAGATCATTAAATTTCAGAACCATGTCAACCACCTTTTTAAACTCAAGTTTATTAGCTGCCGGCTTTCTCAAATCCGGCATAAGAAGTTTAGTGGTAACACGAAATCAAAAAATTCCAAAACTGAGCATGCGTCGAGTTTAAAAATGTCTTTTTATCGTTCGATTTAACACACACAATTGAAAGCAAGAAGTATGCGAAGAACCAAGAAAACCAAAAAAATCCAAATTCAGCACGCTTCGAGTTTAAAAATATTTTTTTATCGTTCAATTTAACACACACAAACTATGGAGTTGCAAAATTAAAATTCATGAACAGAACCCAATGAAGATGGAGCACAGATTAGAAGAAGAGAATGCTATATTGACTTTTCACTGTTGAATTATTTTTCAATATGGACGTTTATTTGGGCCTCCTTGATACTGAAGTTGAAGCTGCCAGGTGTGTAATTGCGGTGCCTAATTTATTCTTGTTTCTCTACTATTAATTAGTTGTATTTTCACTAAAATTAAACTACTAACTTATTAGAGGGTGAGGGCCTTAATTATTTGTCATTGTTGGGAGCTAAAGTTCACACTCTTTTCTTTCTTCTTTAACAGGGCTTATGATAAAGCTGCTATCAAGTGTAATGGGAAGGATCCATTTGCTAACTTTGATCGTAGCATTTATGAAAATGAAGTTAACTCAACTGATTTAACAGAACGCATGAACAAATACCTAAAATTTTCTTTCTTTTAATTAGGCTTAACACCTATACCAGTATCATTAACGGACTGAAATTTGCATGTGGGTTAAAACTAATTGAAAGAGCAAAAGAATGAAAAACAAATATTGAAGTACAAAATTGAAGTTGAAGAGGGCACAAAAGAAGCATGAACAGAGCCGATGAAACTTGAGTAAGCACTGTAACACTATACCCAAAAATTTCTTCTTTCAATTTAGACTTAATACCCATACCAGTATCATCAATGGACTGGGAATCTCAACTAAAAAAATTGCATGTTGGGTGAAACTAATTAAAAAGGCAAAAGATGGAGAAACAAATACAAAAACAAACCTACAAAATTGAAGTTGAAGAGGAAGGGATTGTTTTCTATATCAGATGTTTAGCAAAAATCATGGGCAAAATTGATTAAAATCTTACCTGCAAGTAGAAGAAATTTGAGGAAGAGAATCGGAGAAGTTTATTACAACGCTAAGCATATTTTACTCAATTGGAGAAAACCTAATATGCTTCTTAAAACAGACATGGGATCATCTAAAAATTACACATAGTGGTTGTGTAGAAACATTAAGACACGTACATAATTAATTTGTAGATTTGATATGAAATGACATAAATACCCTCAAGCTTTTCCAAAAAGACTCTTAGGCACATAGGTCGAAACCACCGGCCTTTCTAATATATTAGTGAGTGTTTGCCCGGGCTAAGCCCGGGCCCAACAACTTTTATTTACAAAAGTAATATAAATTTTATACACTTTTTTGATTACCGAATGTAAATAGTTAATCCTTTAAGGAGTCGTTAATTGCATAATTTCAAAAAATAAGGTATAAGTTATCCCGACACTAATTACTCTACCCTCTATGAGGTATAAGTTATCCAGGTGCTAATTTACTAACCAAACAAAGTATAAGAAACATCTATCGATCAGCAATAATTAAAAAAAATTACTACCAGAATATAATAGCAAATGGTTGGTGACAAATGATCACTTTTTCTCTGCAAAAGGTGTTTGTTAAATGAAACTGATGTCAAGGAGTTTGGATCGGTGGTAATGATCTTGATCTTGTTCTAGCTTTCTTTGTGTTAGAAAATCTGAACCACAAAGAGAAGTACAACTTTTTATTAGCAGTTGAAGATTTGGAGCTGCAACGCCACAGAAGAAATAACTTCAGCTGAGATTTGAAAATTTGACAATGACCTGAACTTATTTATACCTTAAAGATCATCAAATTGTAAGACAATAACATTACTTTGTGAAAGTTATATGCCAAATAGATCGGCGCTCTTTCTATGTAGCCAGAAGCAGAACACCAAAACTTTTTGGCAAGGAGATGTTGACAATATAATAGAAAACGGGAATGGAAAATAGTATCAATTAATCAGTTTTATGATACTAACTATTAAATCCAACTATGAATCTACAGTTATCGCTTCATATTATAATTTGTTTTGCCAATATGAACTATTTCTATAAAGAACCATATAAATCTCTTTTCTGCAGTAGTTTTAGTGTAGTTCTTGAATATATATGCTTTTCACGACAAAAAGATTAATCTGATGCGATTTAGCAGACCATAGTAACAAAATATCTTGAGATTCAAATCAAAAAAGATTTGGCTAAAAATGTAGGAAATACTCTTTTGTTAAAGTTTACATGTAGTTTCCCAGTATGTATGTTTTTCATGACAAAAAGATTAATCTCGTGTGATTTAGCGCCGGGTCAAATTTGTAAGTCGAAAGTCCACAAACAAATTAAGAGAGAGAGAGAGTGTACCTTGTTGTTTATCAAGAATAACCAATATGATGTTCCATACAAATTGGAAAACGAATATAAGCATCTACCAAAGTCCACGAAGAACAATGTGAAATAAAGAATCAAACAGAGCTATTAAAAGTTGGAAAAGCTTGGAAATAAATTAAGATAATACAGTAATTTTCTTTTACCAAGAATTGACTGGTGCTAACAGAAATAGGTAAGTAATTAAGATAGCGTATGAAAAGACGAATTACCTCGAGAAATTACGTAAAATGCAATAGATAGAGAATTCACAGTTGAGATACCTTTATTTTCCTAAGCCTCAAGTTTTTAGTGATTCTTCCACAATGAGGTCAAATGTCAAAAGAAACAATCTTTGACC
The DNA here is from genome assembly GCF_000715075.1 of Nicotiana tabacum. NCBI lineage: Eukaryota > Viridiplantae > Streptophyta > Magnoliopsida > Solanales > Solanaceae > Nicotiana > Nicotiana tabacum. The sequence continues at coordinate 90,172,008 of NC_134099.1, read as the reverse complement.
GGATGTACAAACTGCAAGAGATACCAAGAATTTAAATCAGATAAATTCTAAGAAAAGAATGGAGCTTTAAACAAATGGAAGCACAAATATTTTTTTACTTCACTATTGAGGCAATCTTTCTAAAGATCAAATCAGAAGGTTTATACAGCAAAATGTCAAGCGGAGTAATTGCAGTAATTATTTGTATGCTAAAGTTAGCAGCAGCAAAATAGATATGTGAAATTAGTGCACAAAGCAAAGTATAGCTCTATTGTAATCAACTAACTTCATTTCCAGATCAATATGTTCCTAACTACCATATAGAAAGCAGCAATAATCAGTTAGCAGAGTATTTGATATTCACTAAGCTGAGGCTATTTTAATCGAATGGCCTTCTTACTCTTCGGTTGTGGCAGCACACATGTACTGCAGTTTATAAATTCATACACAAACGTAAATCTTACTTGTTTTATTTTGTTAGTATAAGCTGCATATATAATAGTAATAAAGTTGTACGAAGTACGAACATATAGCAAATCTGAGTCAGCAGAATGTACTGCTAATGGTACAATCACCTAAACTTATTTATAGCTTAAACATCATAAACCTATAATCCCGTGAGGCAAAGTGGCTTCAGTTGAGAATTTAACGCAACTGCATTCATAACTCTCATAATTGCCTTTGATATAGCAAGCTCCCACCCACTCGCCTTATCAGTCCCTAATTGCAACACGGAAAACCTAAGCTAATTGGTTCCCGTGAGGAACATATTGTACATACGTAGTTTTGGACTATTTGCTAGAAACAAATAAGTTTAATCAAATTTATCCCTTCAGTAAATCATTACGAACTCTAACTAATAAACTTTTTGAAAATAATGAAATTTATAAATAATGCAAACCTTTTGAAAATGATGCGGTAGAAAGATCAGTATCAATAGTGTATTATTTGAAAATCATGCTCGATCCCTCTTTTTCTCTGTCATTTTTTCAGGTCAAGTGAACCCAGATAACGTGAACTACACTTAAAGTGAGCTCGGAATATGAACTTATTTGAATGATCGGGAATTATTCTATGAACTTTATCTCTTTAATTTTAACGGTATCCAAAATATTATTTGAAGAAAAATAATATCAAAATGTAACCAAATTATAGCCATGAAGACAACTTAAGGAAAAAAGGACCAGATATCACATATGTCAAACATTATAACTTTTGGTAATACGAATGTATCACTTCACGGAAGTCAAAGTTGTAAGCACAAACAAAGATCATAAATATCAAACAGAGCTTCTTTCATACCTGTAACATAATTTGGTTGACATTGGAATAGAGCTTCTAAACAATGTTATGATGGCCGCATGATGACTTCATTATCTGGCATAAAAGAGAAGTTGTGGGGAATTTTTGAAGCAACAACGGCGCACTGCTGCTTTTCAGCTTGCTTCTCCTCATGCAAAATAAATAGGCTATCTTTTTCAAAGCATCAACCCGCAGGGCGAGACTTGGTATTACTTTTCTGAAGAGATGAATTTCTGTTGGCAGCTCGAGAATAAGTGATGTTATCAAGTATTACCAACAGCAAGATGAAACTATTCTGAGTTACATAGGATTAGGTACAGATTTGTTTGGGTTCAGTACTTGATATCCAATTCCAAATCCAGTAGTAGCTGAATTTGCATCCAAAAGTCCCATGCAACTACATTTGAATCCAGTAGCATTTGCGACACTATCAGTGAAAATATAGAATAAATTGTAAATCTTCAAGCAGATTGAGGCAACGTTAGCAAGTATTAGATGCCTACTGCTTTACATAGAGGCCCTCGACAATCTGTACAAGAATATAATATCTTAATATATATCTATAAGAAGAAAAAAAAAAACAGCACAATGGAATCAATCATATGATAAACTCATCATATTCGCGACCAGTCTCACATAAATGTAACAAAAAGCACCCCAGGTACTTCGAAGAATGAAAAGAAAAATAAGAAAATGCAACCATCATTTCTATATAAAGAATCGAACTTCAATGATGTATGCACTTACATGTATAAGCTTTGCTTCATTTTGCTATTATGGTGCTGTTACAAGTAATCTCTTCAAGTTCACTTCAGTTTTGCTCAACCCCATGACACTCCTCTAAAATACTCTCTGCCAATAGAATCAAGAAAGTCAATGTTTCAGACCTCAACTGTTATCTAGTGAAAAATGTACAACAATATGCCAACTTTCTACTCATCAGAACAGATTTCTTTCTTCAATATATATATATTTCATGGTCTAGCTCTATCAGACACTTTTAGACATATTCTTCAAATTTTAAAATTACCAACTAAAAAGAAGTGTACATAGTCGTAGTTAAAAAGTTCTTCTTTTTCCTACTTCAATTGCTCAAATAATCAAATATTCATGTATTTGTAATTCAAAACAAAGTAATAACTGAAACAGTATACTATAATCAACTCCAGTACATTGCAAATGCACAATGGGTCAACAAAATGAAAAAGAACCTACTTGAATGCATATTATAATCAACTCCACTAATTGTCAATCCAATCACAGAGTAGCCAATAACATGTTCGTTATAATCAACCACTAAAACTGGATTACCATCCAAGGATTTTTAGCTGATGACCATATCAAAGCATAAGCAAATTTTCAATTGTAGATAACATAGTAAAATTAAGACTAAGAGAATCAGAAGCCGTGTAGTTTGTATTCGAGTTACCGAGCTAACTAATTTGCCCCAGCGTCTTCATTTTGACGTTTCTTTTACTTCATTTCTTGAGTTGAAAGCTATTGTGTTGGCAACTGGAATAAGAAAGAAAAAAGGTTACACAGAATACTTTGTCAAAAGTAAAACATGGAAACATGTGCATACAAAATAATGAAGTACGGAAAGAACAGAAAACCTAGAGGATCATCTTATGTCGAAAACATCAGCTAGTTGCCTTTTGAATGATTTCATCATAAACAATGTTACATGTAGAATGATCATCATCGCTTGTTGGCATAGGTGGTCGAATCAGCAACTTTATATAGTTCGAACTTTTAGCTCTCGATAAAGCAACATAAAGTTGACCATGTGAGAATACAGGTTCCCGCAAATAAATCCCTATAAAATCTAATGTCTGACCCTGTGCTTTATTTATAGTCATAGCAAAGCACAATCTTATTGGAAATTGTATTCTTTTAAATGGAACGGGCATTTTTTCATCTTGTGATGATAATAACGGTATTCTCGGTATAAATACATGCGTATTTTTGAAGTCACCTGTTGAAATCTTAGCACTTGTCACATGGGTTTTAAAATCACAACTGGTTAGTCGTGTGCCATTACATAAACCTTCATATGGATTTAAGTTACGCAATAACATAATTGGGAAATTTTCTTTCAAAGGTAATTTATAAGGAGGCAAACTTGGAGGATTTAAACTGTGTAATAAATCTTCAAATTGTGTTTGATTATCAATTCAGTGGTCTCATCAATGCCGACAAATGTTCTTACTTTGTCATTGATTTCATTAGCAAAATCATTTTTTGTAGTCAAAATTATACGAGAATTTGTACACAATGTGTTGGAGTTCAACGAATTCAAATTTGGATATGTCACTGTGAATAGCTTATCTAAAGATTCTCTTTCGGTTGTGAAAGGGATAACAAAAGAATCAGAAAATTTAATCTTATTTGTTGAGCTAGTTTGTTCTTGTCCATTCCCAATTCTCATCAAATAATCACAAAACGGAGGATCTATTTTTGCTCTCATATTCTCAGACAATTGTATTTTTCAAGTTCATACCAAATTCTAGAATATAACAAACTTTCATTGATGAAATCTTCTTTCTTTCCATTTCGTACAACAGGAAGAGTTTGTCTAAAGTCACCTCCTAAGACAACGACTTTCCCACCAAATAAAATATTTGTATTCATGAGATCTTTTAGAAGCAAATCAAAAACTTCTACCATTCTTTTATTTGCCATAGATACTTCATCCCATACAATCAATTTTGCATCTCGTATTAAACATGCTAGTGCACTTTGTTTGCTAATGTTTCAACTGGAATGTTCATCAATATCAATAAGAATTTTAAAGCGCGAGTGTGCAGTACGTCCACCGGGGAGAATAGATGCAGCAACACCTGAAGTAGCTGTTGCTAAAGCTATATATCTCATAGATCGTACAGTTGCTAATAAAGGACGGTATAAAAAAGCTTTTCTGGTTCCTCCTGGACCATCAGACAAAGAAAGCACCTGCTTTGTTCGAAAATATTCTATCAGTAATCATATTATATGCTATCAGTTGTTTCTTGTTTAATCTCATATGTAATAACATGTCTTCTTCACTTACAGTAATAGATTTTTCAAAATGAACTTCTTTTGCCTCTTTTGCTGATGTTGAAGGCCGAACAGTTTCTGGTATGAGTTCATACTCATTCACATCGTGGCCCATAGAATGTAAAATATCGTTGATATGATTCAAAGCTTGGTATCATATTTCCTTTCTTTCATTAGTTTGTAGTACTTTATAGTCTTTGGTCATTGACTCTTCAAATTGCTCCCATAATTGTCTTGGATTGGTAGGATTACAATAGACCAGTAATGTAGCAAATAAACGCCTTAGGCTATATGACATCTGATAACTTGCTGCTTCAGACATGCATCCTATCAAACTATTATTACAACGTAACAATCCTCTTTTCTCCACGGACTCTCTAAAAGTACTATAAAGTTCTCTGTTTACTGTCAAAAGATCGTTATATGATTTCGGTCCGCGCACATGCATTAGTAGTAATCTGAGATAATATTGTTCACCTTCTGTTGGATGACACGTTACGATTTGACCAATTACAGAGCGTTGTTTTCGAAGTGCCCAGAATTTGCCACTCTACGACCACACAAAGTATTCAGGGAATTCCTTGTACAGTAAATTCAGCTCTATAGCATCTTCATTAGTTTGGTTCCTATAGAAGAATTCTGTTAACATAATTTTCTTGATCATCGGATTGTTCACGATCGTATTTATATCAACATTGCTCTTAAAGGAAACAAATTGTTTGCCTTCAAGATGTAGCTGAAGACGATAAATGCTTGGAGATATTTTACTAATAGAAAAACCAAAGAGACGTCATAAGGCTTCGGGAGGTGATACCCATCTGGCAGTCCGGTATTCTTTTACTTCATCTATTTCTGTGTTTGCATCATTATTTTGCACAGTGAATACAATTTTATCATGTCCTTTACAAATATACTTATAAAGATATTTCATGACTTTGATATAAGAGCAAACTTCAATATTTATGTGACAATTGTATTTTCCAAGTAAATATGGATTGTATGAACAACCCAAGATTATATAAATCTTTCCCTCTCACATGCACGACTTCCCCTGTGTTTCGTCTTCTATATATAGGATACAAATCATTTCCTTTTGATGTTTGATCAACAAACTTTTGTGGGTATTTGAATTTGCAGCAACCTTTTTTCATACAACAATTTATCGGGTTTAAAATACCACAAAGGCCGTGCATCATATGCTTAAGAACAAGTTTGTGTAAATTTGGTTCTCTATTACTATCTGGTAATTCTGCTCTAATTATATCATCATATGCCTCAGTTGTCAATAGTTTCTGCTCATTACTTAAAATAATAAGAAAATGAGCATGGGGTAAGCCTCGTTTTTGAAATTCTACAGTATACATAAAAGCAGCAACTTTTCCAAAAATATTTCGTTTTAATATATCTGTCTTTAGCTCTTCTATTTTGGCTCGAAACGCTCGACTAATCAAATCAGGTCTATTTTGTGCCTCATCACTTGATGATAAATGTTCTTTTATTTCCATCCAAGATGAGTTACATGTCATAGTTATAAATAGATCAGGTTTACCAAAATGTTGTACTAACGCAATAGCATCCATGTAACGCTGACGCATATCTCTAGGGCCACCTATAAAGGAATTTGGTAGAAATGTTTGTTTTCCAACATTGGAAGCATCCCTTTCACCAAGTCGTAATACATAAAGAAGTCCTTGCAATACACTCATTCTAAACAAATCTTGATTGAACGAACCAAAATCCAATCTTTGTGTCTCTAATTTTATATACTCATCAACTGAATATTGCTGAAATAATCTCCTTGTATGTAGAATTTCATCTTCATCATCATTTCTCATTTGGAGCTTATAACAGTAGTATTCACGAACTGAAACAACATCTCTTTTGCGTTTTCCTTGTTCAAGATTTTGAGTTTCCATATCAAATATCCATCAACAGAGCTAAAAAAATTTATATTTGGCAACTGTTCAGAATCAAATAAGGTGCGATTTCTAGGAATATTTTCTGGTTGGCGAAACTTTTTAATACCACAATGACATCCGCCTTGGCCAAATGGAAATAACAACGGGTACTGTAAAGGATCATAACATCCGAAATAATAGTTTACTTTATGTGTGCTATCGCTATGAGTATAAATTTGAACATGCGGTGCATGAGTAGCATCATTATCATTTTTATCAACCCATATTGCTGCGATCTTAGTTGTAGTCGGCAGATTATATACTAGTTGATCCAATCCAGCATCACAATTCAATGCAATATGAAAGTTTTGCAAGTTTGGAATAGCTGTTAAAGATCGCAGAAAAATTGAGTATGGATTATCTTTTAGTATGTCCATTAGTTCTTTCACTATTAATTCATTTATTTTGTCGGAACAAGCCATTCTACTTCCAACCTCGTTGTCATTATCATAAAAGTACAGTTGTAAGTTTCTCGGCCTTCTCTCTCTAGGATATAAATCATCTATAAAGTGATACATTTGTCCCTGAACTCTGAATGTATATATATCACGATTTCTCTTCGCTAAATCTTTGTCATAAGTGGCACCCAGTGAGGTAAAAGCAAACAGATCGTTATATGTTCTAATATATGTCTGAAAGTGTTTGGATTTTGCACAAGTTCCTGTATATAAATTTCTCAATCTAGGTGGCATTCTCTCAGAAGTTAACCTAACTGAACCGCAGCCACAACAAAATCCAGGTGATTCGTATTGAAATTTTTTGCGAAGCAGAATTTACAGTTAGGAACTTTTTTTAATGGCACATAATCAAGGCATAATCGGATAATATTAGTCATATTTCTCTTATTCTTTATGTGACCTGCATATATCAAACAACCTTAAGGAATAGAAAAGAAGAAAACAAGGAACAACATAGTTATAGTGTTTTGTTGATACTAACCATCGACCAGGATTGTTTCAGTATTTGGACCGCTTGATTTACCTGAAGTACTTGATGTCAAACCTGGTTCAAGATAGTTGTTGATTAAATGTTTGCGCATAGTAAACGAAGAAAAATAAATGATCATAACAGATTTATAGGCTTACCATTTTCAAAAGTAGAAATAGAATGAATCACATTTTTCCCTTTGTCAAGCACATTTAGTGGCGTAAAAACCTCACGATCAGTTGCAACTGCAGTAAAATATAATTTGTAAACATAGAGATTTCAGGAGCGTAACCATTGTGCACACATAGTCATATAGAAGACACATATGTGAGGAAATAAGGAATAATGAATTTGATATTCTAACCTCTTTTGGAAATAGAACAAGAGCCTCCAACAATAACATTATCCTGAATTGCACACATTGATTCAGCAAGATTAATAGATTTTATACTTCCAAGAAGACGATTAGTTGTCGCCTCTCTCTTTTTGAGGCGGCGTTGCAGTAGAAGTGTGTTCTTTTTAGCCGTGGCCATGTCACGATAGAGTTCACGCCACCTGGCATTCTTATCATAAGAATCTGTTGTTATGCAAGGTTGTTTTCTTTTTTGTTGACGATCCATTCACGAAGAAATTTAAGTTTTATAAGTGTTAGCTAATCACTTTTGCAACCTACAATAAAATTATTTTTTTATTAGTTTGAAACAAAGACAAAGCCCATACATGAACATTGGTGTATATTATTTTCTACAAATATTTAAAAGGGAACAACAGATAACATTTAGTATACTAATACATGACAGCAAAACATAAAGAGCAAAGGCATGTAATTTCAAGGCTGCACCTTTTTTCAATAAGAAGTTTACACAAATATTATATCAAGGACGATGGAGAGCAGCGAAGCAGATTTTTCAGAATGGTGAAAAAATCTACATTAGATCCCAAATAAGGCAAAATCGTAAGAAGTCAAATATTGTTGGCCAAAGAAAATTAGCTCAGCTTGTGATTAATTAATCATCTGCTATTTAGATATACTTAATACGAACAATAAGCTTCATACATATTGTACTCTACATAATTCGCAAAACGATGAAGAGAAATGTACATTAGAGTCAAATAAGGCAAAAGCATAACAACCAGCTTTGTCATTAGTATAATAAAGCAGTAGCAGAGTTTTAGTTCTCCTTTGTTTAAACAAAATATGTGTAGGACACCCCCTCCCCTCCCCAGTTAATTCTCATATGAAAATCCTTATTTCTCAAGAAACTGTTGAACAAAAATTAAAGACGAATCACAAGGATTTGAGAAGAAAAGAAAATGATGGTTGAGAAAGAAGATTTGGGCTTGAGTCTTATCCTTAGTTTTCCAAATAATAACAAGAATAGTACAACAAATAATCCTTTATATCATCAGCTCAATATCATGCCTTCATCTTTGCCTTTTAATCTCTTTCACAAAACCTTTTGGACTGATTCTTTCCCTTTTACAGGTATTTTGTTTTTATTATTACTTATTTACACTTCATTTTTGCATGTTTTCTCAAATCTCATCTTTTCTTTCATTAATCTTCAGATCTCGCTAAAATCTCACCTTTCTTTAAACGTTTTCTCCTTTTTATCTACTCTTTTACCCAAAAAGTTGAAGACAAAAATGTGTTTGATTTTGTCTATTAGATTTTTCAATGATTTGTATTAATTTTTTTTCATTATCATTGTAAGTTTAAATAGTTCAGGGCTAAAGAGTTACCATTTTCACTGTATTATCATTAATAATTATTTCAGAGATCACAATGACAACAAATACAAAGATTATAGGATAAAATGTACGTTAAAAGCAACTATTACATTAGTTTTGACAGTCACCTAATATTTATAGCTTAAAGATTGCCAATCAACTATGAGACGATGACATTATTTTATAAATTTTATACACCAAATGCAGATTTGTGCTTTTTCCTTAGCCAAATCTGTTGGAAGAACCAGTAATAAAACTTAAGTGATTCTTACCGCATCTAATATGTGTACATTGGAGTAAATTACTTTGTTAAGTTGACAATCGTCTGAACTTATTTATAGCTTAAAGATCATCAAATTGTAAGACAATAACATTACTTTGTGAAATTTAGATACTAAACACAGATCTGCGCTCTTTCATTGCAACCAGAAGCAAAAAAAAGAAAAACTTTTCAGAAACAGGAATAGAAAACAGTATCGATTAATCAGTTTTATGACACTAACTATTAAATCCAACTATGAATCTACAGTTATCGCTTCATAAAGGTAAAATCATTCCAACACCTTTAAAAGTATAAACAGATACATCAACATAACTGAACACACTAAATGATTCAAGAACAACATCAGCAACAACTTCAAATATCCTAGGTTTTTCTGGACGGATGAGAAAGAATGATGCACGAATAATTTAATCAGCTTAAACAATTTATATGCAGCAGCTATTCCGAAAATCAAGAAAACAAGAAACTAAAACTCACCTTATACTATACAATCAAGGCGAATTAACTATCCGGGAAGAGAGAATACTAAAAGAAACAAGGGGAATTGTAAAAAAGAGGTGAGCAGCGGCGGAAATTTGGAGGAAGAAACCAAGCGTAAAGACTGGGAAAATTAGGTGGAAACAGATATGTTCATTTGAGCAGGGTAAAGTGTAAAGCAACGTGTCAAAACTAAAGTAGGGTTAACACGTGATTTATGCCAAAATATTTGTAGTTTTTCAAAAATACTCTCGGACGACCCCAAGCTCCTTAAACTGTCGCTTATTAATAAGGGGAATAGTAAAGTAAAGTAATATGAAGGTTTGATTGTGTAATTGAAACACCTAAAACTTTTCTATTGTTGAAAAGTGGGTAGACTTTCTTTCTTATAGAGATTGTGTACTTATTTTTCTACAAACTTGTCACTATCCAGATTTTTCATCCTCGGGAGTCGTGATGTGCCTACTAATGGGAGCTAGGCAAGCCAAATCTTAACTACCTACTACACTTTCATATTGCTTCATTTTAACAAACAAAGGCGATAACATGATAACAGCGGATTTTTAAGTAAATAAGCGGAAGTCAACAATTATAAAATTTAAAACTACGTCTATTACAACTTTTAAACTATAATTACCCCAAAATTTGGTGTCACAGTATCATAGATTGTCTAAGAGTTACTACATACAAGGTCTGAAGAAATAACAGCACACCGTTTCTGAAGTATGAAAAATGAAACAGGAAATAGAGATAGAGGGAGACGCCAGGGCCTACGGACGCATGCAGGTCTACCTTGGGTCTTCGAATGGACTGAAGGAAGCCCTCCAACTACTATCCGAAAGCTGTTCCGGGATATGCATACAGTGCAGAGTGTAGTATCAGCACAACCGACCCCATGTGCTGGTAAGTGCCTGGCCTAACCCCGGTGAAGTAGTGACGAGGCTAGGACCAGACTCCAGATAAACTTGTGCAGTTATATAACATATGGCGGAAAAGTAACAAGTAATAAGCAATTAAAGCTGGGGAAGAGGAACATGCTTCGGGGTAGCTGACAAAACAAAATAACAAGAAATAGCAAGGAAGCTAACAATATAACTTCTAACACCGATAAAGAAAAGTAAAGACAACTTTCACTTTCAGTTTCCATCTTATTGCAGGCGTGCAACCCGATCCCATTTCTCATATCTTGTGGTAGGCGTACCACCTGCTCCCATTTTATCATATCTTATGGTAGGCATACCACCCGCTCCCATTTCATAATATCTTGTGGTAAGCGTACCACCCGCTCCCATTTCATAGTTCATCACACAATCACAAGAAATCCCGGCAAGGGAACATAAGTAATATAATAACTTCCCGGCAAGGGAACAAAAGCAATATAATAATTTCCCGGCAAGGGAACAACAATATCGAAATAGTCATCCTGACAAGGGAGAATCAGCTATAATCAATCTCACTTAGCTGGTACTCAGTTCAATTAATGGAAATGCTCAATCATAGAAGATCATTAATTAAAGAATACAAGGTGTCATTCAAGAACACAATAAGTTTCAATTTAAGACCCACGGTCATGCTTGACACCAATGTATAGATACTCGTCACCATGCCTATACGTCGTACTCAATAAGAAGCAAGTAGAAAATATGACTCAACTCCTAATCCCTCAAGCTAGGGTTAGACCAAACACTTACCTCGATGCCTTGAACACCACTCAAGTCTCAATTATAGCTTTACTCCTCGATTCCACCACCAATTCGCTCGAATCTAATCACAAGTTACTTAATTACATCAATAAGTGTTAAATGAATCAACCCCAATACATGAAAAATGAGTTTTCTAAGGTTTTACCCAAAATTCAAAAATCACCCCCAGGCCCACGTGGTCGAAACCCAAGGTTCGGACCAAAACCCGATTACCCATTCCCACACGAATCCAAATATATAACTTGTTTTGAAATCAGACCTCAAATTGAGGTCCAAATCCCCAATTTTAGAAAACCTAGGTTCTACCCAAAAACCCAATTTCCCCCATGAAAATCTTTAATTTGAAGTTGAAATCATGTTAAAAGATGTTAAGGAGTGAAGAAAATGAGTTAGAAATCACCTACCAACGTTTTGGAGAAGAAAGAATGTTTGAAAAATCGTCACTTATGTTTGTTTTTTTGGGTTTTGAAAAGTGAAAAATAATTGATATTCCCGTTTATTTATACCCCTCCCAGACCCCCAGTGCGGACCGCATCAAATGGACGGCTGCCGCACTAGCGTACCTGAAGACCTGCAGTTCAGCAGCCTGTGCGGACCGCACACCACCGTGGACCGCACAAAGGCGATCATGGCCGCGCTGGCCTCTCCACGGTCGCACGCGATTTCTCGCAGACCGCACTAGAGGGTTCAGAGACTGCAGCTTCCTGAACCTGCAACACCTGACTTTCTAAGCCTAAGGCATCCCGAAACCTACTCGAAACTCACCCGAGCCCTCGAAACTCCAACACAAGTATACACACGGCCTCAAAAACATCCTACGGACATATTCGTGTAATCAAATTGCCAAAATAACATCACGAGCATCGAATTAAACCTCGAGATCAATGATATTTCTAAAAACTCTTTTAAACATCAAATTTCTCAATTAAGGTCCGGATCGCGTCAAACGACATCCGTTTTCAACCAAATTTCACAGGAATGACTCAAGTCATATATAAGACTTGTACCGGGCGCCGGAACCAAAATACGGGCCCGATACCATTGATTTCTAATAAGTTTTCATTTCAAATTTCCTTAAACAATTTCTGAAAATAATTTCACTTAAAAATTCATTTCTCGGACTTGGGACCTCGGAATTCAATTCCGGGCATACATACGCCTAAGTCCCATATTTTTCTACGGACCCTCCGGGACCGTCGAATCACGGATCCGGGTCTGTTTACCCAAAATATTGACCGAAGTCAAATTTATTCATTTTAACATCAAAACTTGGCATTTTTCACAGAGTTTCATATTTAAGCTTTCCGGCTACGCGCCTGGACTACGCACGCAAATCGAGGCGACTCTAATGAGGTTTTCAATGCCTCGGAGACACAGAAATCAACTGAAAGCAAGTGATGACCCTTTGGGTCGACACAAAACTACAATATTTTCTAAACAAATATAAAATCATAAATCCACAATTAAAATATTTTGGGCATCCTAAAGCACAGTCTCTATTAGCCTCCACTAGAGTGTAGGATGAATGAGATTTTCCCCCATCCTTAACAAGGCGTATGATTCCACTTTAGAAGTCTGGGAAATGAAAAAATCTTAGCAAGAAATATTTCTCCTTTTAACCCTTTGTGAATCCGAATTAATCGAGTACCGAGTATCCAATATTGGTTAAACTAGGAAATATGATTTGATTTCTCTGGAGAATTTATGTATAAAAATATTAACATGAAGCCGTTGAGATCTAGGAATGAAAAAGGAGTGGGTTCCACGTCGTATGCTTTTCGGTGCAAAAGATTCACAACTCATTTTTGCTAGCTTTTTACAAGAAAATGTTCGTCAACTAAAAAGAATATACCATTTTCAAACACTAGTGGAGGTTTGATCATTACAAATTCTAATGTGCGACCTCATGACGATCATATAAAGAAAGAAAGGTAAACTAAATGGGAATAAATATGAACAATAATATATTTAAGTTAATAGTGTTATGATAAATATCATATTGTGGTGGATGTCTACTCTTTCTTCCATGATCTTCATGTCAAATGCTTAATGACATATTTTCTATGTTCAATGACATATTCCATGACATATTTTCTTCACTTTTCATGCCTATATAAAGGCCTTGTAATAGATAGGAAAATATACACAATTGAAAAAGAAAATCTCTTCCTTCTCTCTATCTTTATTTCTTGTTCATGTTTTACTAAATTGCTTTTATTTCATAACATGTTATCAGCACGAGTCTCTAACCAATTCTATATATATCTACAAAATTATCCTACATCCGGAAAGATTGCAATCAGAAGCCATACATATCATTTTATGGTTGAAAGTAAAGAGAAACTACATATGGTAAGTAAGGAAACATAAGAAGGTATTATCTTATACTTGTCATTCCTCTAATGTCTCGTATGCACATAACTTCATATCATACCTGTATTGCATAAGCATATATTAATATTACATCTTTCATATCACATGAATGAAATAAAATTTTCGAAGTTCTATATGTGAAAATCATAGTAGCAGTTAATTGTTGATATGAGGCATGTCATGGTAACTAAGGATATTTTATATAAGTTGTCTTATGCATATTTGTGTGTTAACTATCTTAAATCTATCCTACCGCTTTTAACATTTTCTTTTACTTGGATGAATATTTTTCCCTTTTGAATTTTTGCACTTGCATATAGTACCAAAAAAAGGGGGAGAATTAAAAAAAATGTCATACTGATTAGAAGCATAAATCATCTTGAAGAAAATAAGAAATACTTCACATTTTTATCTAGGTTGATTAATTACTTCTTTGAAATTTGAAAAACAAATCAGCTACTGAGAAAGTATACTTCATAATTTATGGTCGTATCATTTGAAAGCAAACAGTGATTAGTATGACTACTAGAAGAGGTATTTTTGAGTATCCATGATCTACTTGATGCTTGCTACTGACTTACCATTTTCAAGTATTTTATATGAATGATGCATAAGCTACAACTGGTAAGTTGTTACCTATAATGTCACTTTTCAGGTAATATAAATGCTGAATTTATGTATTAGTACTATATATGTGTTGTTACCTATATGATGTACTTTTGATAAATTTATTCACTAATTGCTTGGTTGAATTGAGTGAAGGAAAGTCATGGCATTAAATCAAACCAATAGGTAGGGTATACCCCGAAAACAACAATATTTTTGAGAGAGACTCAATAAATATTATGACAATAATTTTATAATCCATTTAAACTCTAATAGAATTTAGAAGAAATATTCCGACTACAAACGGTTGTATTTCATATAGATGCTACAAATAATGAATAAAGCTTTACGCTGATTTGAGATTTGTACACTTATTTAAGAAAGCAAATTTGATTTGCTAAGTTGCAAATTAGTTATGTATAACTTTCTTGGCATGTGATTGAAATTAAGGCTTGAGAATGAATCTCAATATTGTTTAGCCTATTATGCCATTGATTGAGGGTAAGACATCGGGATGCTCCATAATGATAAGAGTTGGGTTTGAGTCCCAATTTATTCTGGCCTACATATCTTTATATTGGTAATACATTGGGTTTGAGTCACACTATACCATATTGATGATATAATGATGACTAAAGAAAAATAATATATTTTTCATTAAAGGCATGAAGATTGTCCCACTTGATTTGCTCCATTCTTGAAGTGAATGTGGTAGCAGTGCATAATAAGTTTAAATGAAGACAAGTGGTTGAACAACGAACGTGGGCGTTCCAAAGATCAAAATAATAATAGTCATCACTATGATTATAAAAGGAGAACAATAAGGGTTCTCAAAATAGTCCTTCAAAATGTGAAGGCAATGTTTACCATCAAATTGGTATGAAAATAATAAAGCATGTCACTGATTATGATCCATTCCTTGAAGAGAATGTGACTTGTGATAAGCATTGAGAATACAAACTCATTCCTAAAGTTGAATGTGGCAATATGTGATAAAAGCAATGAATAAAGACATGCAATTCATGATTATATGAAATACCACACAACTCACCTCTAAGGGAGGTTTGAGTGAAATAAAGAGAATAAGTATTATTGTGCGCTTACATGAATATGTCATTGGTCGCGTACATGTGATACGCCAAATATTATTTTGTCATGCCTTATTAAAGTTATTAAAGGCAAAATTAAAGCAAGAAATGATTTTGCTTATGATAATTCTGACCATGACAATTTATTATGATATAAGTTTCTTTGTGAATGAGACATTTACCATATGAATGGTATGATAAAAGATTTTGTAGTACAAAAATTGTTAAGAGCTCCGAAAAAACTAATTTGTTACTACCCGGATGGATAAAATTATTCATGACATTGATATTGTAAAGTCTCAAAAGAAACTTTTTGAGTTTCAAATGTATAAGTCAAAGTGGTTGGCATATTGAGACTATAAATGAAAGGAAGATTGAATATCTTCATATTTCTATAATCATACCGGGTAAATATGAAAGGTTACCCGATTTTCTTTCTATTTGTACTACACAAATATAAGCATGATGATGGAATCATAAGCCATAAGTAAACTAGAGGTTTACTAAAATAAATATTAGTTGGCATAACCGGTTGACCATCCTGGTTCAATTATGATGCGAAAAAATTAATTGAGAATTACATTGGCATATACTGAAGAATAGAATATTCTTCAAGAATTATCTTGTGCTGCTTATTCTCATGATATACCAATTAAGGTTGAGATTGAATCCCCTGATTTCTGGAACAAATAAAAGGTGATAAATATATGGGCCCGATCACCTGCCACGTGGACCGTTTACT
The DNA here is from genome assembly GCF_000715075.1 of Nicotiana tabacum. Classification (NCBI taxonomy): domain Eukaryota; kingdom Viridiplantae; phylum Streptophyta; class Magnoliopsida; order Solanales; family Solanaceae; genus Nicotiana; species Nicotiana tabacum. The sequence continues at coordinate 90,155,803 of NC_134099.1, read as the reverse complement.
ATTATATGATTTTAATAGATGCATCTATACTATGGTCACATGTGCATTTGTTATCAACTTGCAGTTTGTCCTTTGCAAGATTGCTTGCTCAAGTTATTAGAGCACAATTCTAGAATATAAATTATGATGATTTAACTTAATAATACTGATTTAAATCCAAGTTGGTTTAGCGGAAATTATATGCCTCTAATTATAGATAAATCATTGGTTATGAGAACAAAACTCCCAAAAATGAAATTTGGTATGAGATGTATTATTTAATATACACCAGCATTTGTACGCATCTAGCCAAGTTATGAAAATTTCTCCCTATCACAATCGGTTCAGGGTCAGGAACCAAATAATTTCTATATAGAAATATGAATGTGCTATATGATTTAATTATGTCACCACAATGCACAAAGATGGGTTCCCAAAGAAAGTTGGGAAATGTGTTGGTGATCCCAACATTAGGGGGATAAAATGGATAGCTGAGAAAGTGATACGTGAAATGAATTATTATGAATACATATAGATCCTCGTACAAGAAAATATGAACTTCAAGTTCAAGTGATAATTAATTTATAAATTATTGCCAGACGCATTTGCTGACCTAAAGCTAAACATCATATTTCAGCTACTAATGCTCCAAATAGAATAACGTCCATGAGGGACAGAGTCTATGGCACGCATGAAGCGTAACAGATCAATCGGTTCCAAAGATAAAACTCCTTGAAGAAGGAGAGGGGCAAATATTCAAAATGGTCATAATAAGGAGGCAAGTGACCTAGAAGAGCACCACGACATAACACTTCATAAGACCTCATGGGAGAGGCTTAGATACCTGAAAATAATGAGATAAAGAGATCTCAATAAGTTCTGTCTTTATTGTATAATAATTGAACCGATATAAAATGATCATCGATGATATTGTTAACATAATGTAGCGCTCAATATTATTAATATTGACAAGGATCTTGAGCTCAAATCTGTCATGAAATTTGGACAGATAAATAATTGGCCAAATGAAAAATATGCAATGAAAATTGACTTCACTTGAAAAAATGTGAAGTTGGGTGGATAGTCTCAACACCTGAAAATATAAAGCCAATAGAGGTATAAATGTGTTCTTATGCAAAAAGTTCAAGTCGATAGACATAAAGACGACTTGTGATACAAGAAAATTAGTAAATATCCTCACATTGATTATATGGAGACATGTTCTCTTATGGTTGATATAATCATATCAGGTTTTAATCTCGCAATACATGAAAACTTGATATGCGTATAATGGAAATCAATGAAGGATTAAAATTGTTCTGAAGCATATTAATGTTTCCAAGAAATTTATTAAATAAAACTTCAAAAATCCTTATACAGATTGAAATAATCAAGGCACACGTGGTATAATCGCCTGTGTGAGTACCTATTGAAAGAAGGGTACAAGAATGATTCAATTTGTCCTTGTATCTTTATAAAAAGATCTGGATTTGAATTTGTTATAATCTCTGTGTATGTTGATGATTCAAATATCATTACAAATCCCAGGCAGCTTCCTAAAGCAGTAAACTATTTAAGGAAAGAATTTGAAATGAAAGATTATGGAAAGACAAAATTTTGTCTTGGTCTACAAATTGAGTATATGAAAGATGAAATTTTTATCAATCAATCAGCATACACTGAAAAGATTTTAAAGCGATTTTATTTGGATAAAGCACATCTATTTAGTACCCCGATGGTTGTGAGATCACTCAATAAAGATCCATTCTGATCTCATAAAAATAATGAAGAACATGTTGGTCCTGAAGTACCATATCTTAGTGAAATTGATACACTAATGTATCTTGCTAACACTACAAGGTGTGACATAACGTTTTCAGTTAATGTCTTAGCAAGATATAGCTATGCTCCTACAAAGAGACATTGGAGTGAAATCAAACACATATTGTGTTAGCTAAAAGGGACTACCAATGTGGGCTTATTTTATGGCAATGATTGCAGTCCCGATCTTGTTGGTTATGCCGATGTAGAGTATTTATCTGGCACACACAAGGCTTGATCTCAAACATGATATATGTTTACATATGGAGGCACTTTCATATCTTGGCGATCGACTAAGCAATCAATCATGGCTACTTCATCTAATCATGCTAAGATAATTGCTACTCATGAAGAAAGTCGAGAATATGTACGATTGAGGTCTATAATATATCTTATCCGAGACAAATGTGGTTTGAAGTGTGACAAACTACCTATAATTTTCTATGAAGATAATGCAGCATGCATAGCCCAATTGAAGGGATGATTCATAAAAGGAGATAAGACAAAGCACATTTTACCAAAGTTATTTTCACACATGATCTTCAAAAGAATGGTGATATCAATGTGCAACAGATTCGTTCAAGTGATAATATGGTTGATTTGTTCACCAAATCTCTACTGACGTCAACCTTCAAGAAACTGGTGTACAAGATTGGGATGCGAAGGCTGAAGGATGTGAACTGATGCTCTCATCAGGGGGAGTTAATACGCGGTGTACTCTTTTTCCCTTACAAGGTTTTGTCCCACCGGGTTTTCCTTGCAAGGTTTTTAACGAGGCAACCAAAGGCGTATTTCTAAATATGTGTACTCTTTTTTCTTCATTAGGATTTTTTTCCCATAGGATTTTTTCCTAATAAGGTTTTAACGAGACACATTATTTATGGACATCCAAGGGGGAGTGTTATGATAAATATCATATTATGGTGAATGTCTACTCTTCCTCTATGATCTTCATGTCAAATGCTTAATGACATATTCAATGACATATTTTCTATGTTCAATGACATATTCCATGACATATTTTTTTCACTTTTCATGCCTATATAAAAGGCCTTGTAATAGATAGGAAAATATACACAATTGAAGAAGAAAATCTCTTCCTTCTCTCTATCTTTATTTATTGTTCATGTTTTACTAAATTACTTTTATTTCATAACAAATAGCAAATTATCAATGGATATCTTTTCCATAACTTTTTGGTTATCGATTGAACACAAACGTCACTATCAAAGCATTTCCACTTCTTACGTCGAGAGAGTCACAATCATCATTCTAGCTTAGCTCGTTTTCTTCTTTTGGAAAGATTTGTTGAGCATATTTTCAGCTTATTTATGTCTTTAAAAACAAAATTAAGGCATATAACGAATATTGAAATGGTTTTGGAGTCTGGTGTTTTAGTGTGAAAAAGCATAGATAGTCCTTCCTTCTCTTGCACACAAAACTGCACATTTTTACTAACTTTATGCTAACTTGTTGTGATGACCCGGCCAGTCGTCTCATGAGTTACCGCTCCCTTTTTCCCATTTCTGCTTCTTTACGCTTCGTTATCCGTGTTTTATGTGATCGGGTTGATTAGTTTGAATTCGGAAAGGATTTGGTAAGAAATGAGACACTTAGTCTCTTTTAAGAATGCTTAAGTTGGAAAAGTCAACTGGATGTTGACTTAGGTGTTAGGGATCTCGGATGTGAGTTTCAATAGTTCGGTTAGCTTTGGGAGGTGAGTTATGGCTTAGGAGCGTGATCGGAATTGATTTTGGAGGTTCGGAGTAGAATTAGGCTTGAATTGGCGAAATTGATATTTTGGCGATTTTCGGTTGATAGGTGAGATTTTGATATAAGGGTCGGGATGGAATTCCGAGAGTTGCAGTAGCTTCGTTATGTCATTTGGGATGCGTGTGCAAAATTTCAGGTCATTCGGACGTGGTTTGGTCGGGTTTTTGATCGAAAACGTATTTCGGAAAATTTCTCAAAAACTAAGCTTGAATACGATGTGTTTAGGGTAATTTGATGTTGTTTGAGGTGCTTTGATGATTGGAACAAGTTTGAATAAGGTATTGGGTCATGTTGGTGCTTTTGGTTGAGGTCCCGGGGACCTCGGAGTGAATTCGGATAGTTAACGGGAAGATTTTGGACTTAAGAGATCTCGGAAGTTGCTGCTTCTGGTATTTCCGCACCTGCGGATTGGGGACCGCAGGTGCGATGCCACACATGCAGAAGAAGAGCCGCAGAAGCGGTTTGGGAAGAATATCCAGGGACTGCAGATGCGGCATATGGACCACACCTGTGCAGTCGCAGATGCGGCTCGTGGACCGCAGATGAGGAACCTGGCCCCCTAAGTGATTTCCGCAGATGCGGAGGGATTACCGCAGAAGCGGTACCGCAGGAGTGGTTGTGGGATCGCAGATGCGAAAACCCCTGGGCAGAAAGTTTATAAGTCATTTTATCCGCGATTTTGAGCCATTTTTCCTCCATAGCTGAGTATTTTGAGAGCTTCTTGAAGGTGATTAAAGAGGGATTCAAGGAGAATTGATTGGAGGTAAGATTTTCGAACCTAAAAACTCGAATCTATTGTGAAATTAACCTAGAAATTCTTGGAACTTAAGCTAAAAATGGAAGAACTAGGGCTTGGGATTTTGAACTTTTGAATTGGGATTTGAAGGACCATTTGAGATCGGAATTGAGAACTTTTGGTATGTATGAACTCGTGGGATGATAAGAAATCTAATGATGTGAAAATTTCTGAGTTTCGAGAAGTGGTCCTAGGGCTCGGGTTTTGCTAATTTCGGGATTTTCTATACTTTTCGATTGTTTTTGCTTGGGTTATGTTCCCTTAGAATATTGTGATGTATTCGTTCTGATTTTGGATAGATTTGACGCGCGTGGAGGCCGATTCGAGGGGCAAAGATGTCGCGAGCTTGAGTTGTAGCCAGTTCGAGGTGAGTAATGATTGTAAATGATGTCCTGAGGGTTTGAAACCCCGTATACACATCGTAGTGCTATATTGAGGTGAGACACGCGCTGATGAAGAGCGTGAAGTTGTTTACTACTGGGGATTGCGACTTGGTCCATCCCGATTGATGATTTTACCGCATATTTGACTGAAACTTATTTGTTATCATCATGATTTGGGTTTATTGCCATATTTGGGCTTCGTGCCAACTATTTGAACCCTCGAGGGATTTTTATCACTAATTCATCACTGTTTGACCTATTACTTGAACTCAGTCCTGTAGATATTTACTGTTTCACAAACTCGGCCACTTTTATTCATATTTGAAACTTAAATGATATTTCTAAATGATGTTTTGGGCTTAGAACTACTGTTTTACTAATGCCCGAGGGGCTTGTGATGATTTTCGGACTGAGTGAGGCCGAGGGCCATATGTGAGGATATGCTGAGTGATATGAGGCCGAGGGCCTGAGATACTTTTATATGCCACAAGGTGGCTTGACCTTCAGAATGCCAGTCAAAGAGGGGCAGCTGTAAGCACGTGATTTTTGACCCTCCCCGAGGATTTTCACATTTTGTTAGCATAAATATGTAATTGGGTCTAATATAGTCATTTTAACTATTTTACTTTATTTCGTTGCAAAAAGAAAAAATCACAAAAATACATATATAAATTTTAGTTTATGTATTTCTCATAAACTTGAAAAAAATACAAAAATTGTACTTTATTTTGGTACTTTATATAAATTCGAAAATCACAAAAATACAGTTCTATTAATGTTTGCAGTCATTATAATTTTGAAAAAATACAAAAAATATTACTTCATATTTTATCTTTACATATAAAAACGAAAATTACAAAAATAGTTTTAGTAATATTTTGTAGCTATTTTAAATCTTGAAAAAATATTTAAAAAAAAAGATATAGTGTTGTTTAAATATTAGTCTTATTTTTGGTAGTTGTTTTGCTTATATAGGACTAGTTAAGCAACGTCGTGTTCCTATTTCTCGGGTCCGGGCAAAAGAATAATATTCGGGTTCAAACTACCCGGTTTTAGGCCTAATTTTCGGACCTAGCCCATAATAAACCGAGTCCACGACACGTGGGGAACCCCACCACGCGTGGGGGACATATGCCTTGAACCCCACCACGCGTGGGGCTCATTTTTCTTGGCACACACGGACATTTTGCTGAACAAAAGGAGGACTTTGAAAGGATTTGAAAGAAAACTGGAAAATATTTTGAGGGCACTATTCATCTTCTTCTTAAAGAAGAAGAGGAGAAACCCTACTAAAAATAACCCTTACCCCGTCACGCCCAAACAGGACCCCCATCAACAAACCTTCAGCTCCCTCACCTTCCCCGACGCCGGAAACCGACCCCAAGTCACCTTCCCCATCACCCTCCCATCGTGAAACCACCATCAACACCCCAAAAACCTAACGAAACGGACTGTCCAAAATCTCACGTCCGAAACAGCCCAGCTACCCCATGAAACCACCTGCACCACGACCCTTCCACCCCCGTTAGCAACCCCGACGCCATAACCACCACCATTCGACAAGAAAACCCGTCGCACCAGCCCCTCGTCGTCCAGTCCTCGACCCTACTGTCCAAACCACCTACTGCCTGCATATCCAGCCATGGACGACCACTCCTCCTCCTCCTAGCTCCAACAAACCAGTCCGTCAGCTTCCTCCACCGTGTCCAGCCTCCGTCAAGCAGCGACTGCTGTTACTTTTCCCGGTCGACCCACTGCCACCAACCGGCAGCCTCTTTTAGGGTCCAAACGATCCCTTCTGCCCATCTCCTCGTATTAGTCGAACGCGTCGAAAAATACAGCAACAACCAACAATCTCTGGTCGTTGATAGCTTTGGGTCCGAGCTTTCTATTCGTCGAGGTCCGGTACGTCGAGGTGTTTGTCCGAGGTTTCGTCGTTGTTCCTCGTCCAGTGAGGTCCGGCTTGAGTTCCGTCGGGGTCGTGTTTGTCGTCCTGAGTTTGCCGAGGTTCAAAGGTTAGTAAACCTCAAGTATTAGATAAGGAAATGTTACGTTAAATGTTCGAAGATGCAATATAGAAATTGGTATGATAATTTTCTGCTTATGTTTTCATCGTATGCATTTTTGCTCATTTTGCGTTATGTGATTCTTGTTTATTTGATGTCATTTAATTAAGTTTGACTAGTTGTTCTATGACACAAGTTTGACCTTAATTTGTTCGGGGTCCTTTGCTTAGTTCATTCGGACAAAAAATTAGCATTAGTACTTGTTGTTACTACTTCCGAAACACTCATTCACTAAACTCATTTTATTAATTTTTTGACAAGTTATGAGATTTTAGTTGTAAAGAAGCCGTAAGGTTTAGTATTGTTAAAGGCGTAAAAATGGCATCCTTTTTTAAAAAAAAATAATAATAATAAATAAATAAATAGAATGAGACGAGCCTCGCCAAATAAAACGTACAGATTGCGGGGCCCTCACAAAATGTATGGTCTAATTAGAATTCGGAAGGACCGTTTAGCGAATTTCACGGTCTTCCCAAAATAATAAACGCGATAGTCTCTTTAGGCGCGTGTTAATAATTTACTTTCTTAAACATGGGTGTGCATTTCATGTGACCCAAATCCAAATCCCAAAACATCAAATAAAATGTGTTTCCGGATTGTGAGTGCATTTCATGTGACGCAGTCCAAAGACATGTTTCAAGCGATGTTCACATTCTTTTAAAATAATAATGATAAAAGCGGTTAAAAGATAAAATTGACACACAAGTTCACATTTGTCTAAAATCAGATAATCAAGCCGAATATAACAGTTGAGCGACCGTGCTAGAACCACGGAACTCGGGAATGCCTAACACCTTCTCCCGGGTTAACAGAATTCCTTATCTAGATTTCTGGTACGCAGACTGTAATATGGAGTCATTCTTTTCCTCGATTCGGGATTAAAATTGGTGACTTGGGACACCCTAAATCTCCCAAGTGGCGACTCTGAAATAAATAAACAAATCCCGTTTCGATTGTCCTTTAATTGGAAAAAACTCCCTTGCACCCTCGCGGGTGTGTAAAAAGGAGGTGTGACAGCTCTGGCGACTCCACTGGGGATTAGCACCCAGAACCACTGGTTCAGGGTTAAGAATTCGAGCTTAAAATAATTGTTATTATTTGGCTTTATTTATTATCTGATTTTTATATGTTTTAGCCTAATGTGCTAAATGCTGCTTTTACTGCTTTGATATTACGTGAACTGTATATAAACTGTGCTGAACCCCCTATACTTTCTGAGTCTTCTAAATCATGAAGAAGGGCGTACTTCGTACGACTTCTTTTCTGTATAGTGTCAAATCCCAATTTAGAACGAGGTTCGGATAAGTTGCTAAGCCGGTGAAGCTTCTGTATTCCCGGTACGCTGTCCCCCTCGGCTCGAGCTGTCCGCTCGGGTAAGCCAGGTCTAGAACAAATACCCAGGTTATGAACTTAGTATAACGAAGCCACATGCCGGATCCCTAGTAGGAACGTTTATTTGCATCATGTGCATTTGACTTAGGGGACTCAACACAGGGGTTGGGTCCGTCTAGGACAAGCAACCTGAAAATAATAGACCATCTTTGGCATCCTATGTGCTACATGTTGTATTTATGCAAGGGTGAATGGGTCATTTGGCGGACCAATGATATTTGCGGACAAATGACACTCCTTATCATGCTGATCACGTTAAATAAGAAAGTTGCTCTATTTTTGATAAGCATGCCATTATGTTAATTAAGGACATGGGGAACATTGTGGAATTCAAGAAGCCTTGGTATTCCACATGTCCCCCACGCTTCATTTTTGGGGAAAAAGCACATGGGGAACATTTGTGGAATCCAAGAAGTCTTGGAATTCCCTAAGTCCCCCATGCTTCACATGTTGGGAAAAGCGCATGGGGAACAGTTGCGGAATCCAAGATGTCTTGGAAATCCTTATGTTTCCCATGCCACATTTTTTGAAAAATAATAATAAACATATAAAAATATATATATATATACATATAAAAAAAAGAGCATGAAAATTCAAAAGATTTTGTATGTTGTCATCATTTTCCACATATTAGAAAACCGTGAAAGAGTCCGAGTAGAGTCGTAGCTCTGCCGAAATTTTGAGAAAATGAAAAAAAAATGTGTCTTATTAAGTTTGTTTTATTAGCAAGTCTTGTTTTGAAAAATGTCAAAAAGTCCAATAAGTTTATTATGTTATAAAAAAAAAAAAGAGGGGAGTCGGGCGTTGAAAGTGGTTTTATTATTGCAAATATATATATAAAAAATCCAAAAGTTATTCTTTATTTCCAAAAAACGTATATATATCTTTATCTGTTGCAAGAACATTGGTCTTGCCAAAAGTTTTTAGAATCCCAATTTTCAAAACAAATGATCCAAAAATATTTTCCATTATTGACTTCTTTAGAAAGTCTTTCTAATTGTTTTTATAAAAAAAATATATATATATCTATATAATAACAAAAAACCAAATCCGAAAATATTTTGATTCCTCTTTCAATAATTGAAAAGAAAATTCAAAATTCAAAAAAAAAACATTTTAGAAGCATTTCTTTTATTAAAGGTAAAATTCCAAAAAATATTTTCTTCTTCTTCTTTAGAATGAAAAAAAAAGCAAATGAAATTCAAAAATATATCTTAGAAGTATTTCTTTCAAAAAAAAAAGATCAATCAAAAATCCAAAAAAAGAATAATAGTCTATTTGTTTGTTGTGAAATTAATAATAAAAAAAATATATAGAAAATGGAAAAGGGTCCTCTCAAAAATAGTTTATTCGCCCGAACTACGCGGGTTTGATTCTCACCGGATGTGAGATACGTAGGCAACCCTCATCGGGTCCAACCCCACCGTTTTGCTAAAAAGCCAAAAACAAACAAATAATAATCATAAAAAAAATATATATGTCAAATTTTAATTTTTGTCATAAAGAAGTCGGGTGACGCTGTTTTATCAAGACATAGCCGAATGTTCCCGAAAGGGACGCCGGAAGGCTGACTTTGCATAAACAGCCACCTTTGGGTCATTTTTTAAGATTTGGTCCGATTGACCCACACAGCCTTAAAAATCTTCGTCCCCGAGACGTTGACAGGCCGTGTTTGCAGTATTGGGTTTCCTATTTTCGAAAAACAATAAAAGAGTCATAACTAAGTCAGGAGATGCTGTTTGTCATAAATAGCCGAATGTTCCCGAAAGGGACGCCGGAAGGCTGACTTTGCATAAACAGCCACATTTTGGGTCATGTCTAGGAGTTTGGTCCAGTTGACCCACACAGCCTTAAAAAGCTTCGTCCCCGAGACGCTGAAGGGTCGTGTTTTGCAACACCAAGTTTTTATTATAATTTGGAAAAAAAAGAGTCGACGGTCAGGTGAATACCGTTCAAATTTTGTCATAATAAGCCGAGCCAGCTTCGGCCGCGTCTTAAACCGTTCTTGCCGAAATAGCCTTAGAGTATCTTTCAGTTGTCGAAAGGTTATTTTCGTAAAAGAATGGACAAGTTTTTAAAGTGTCAAAATAATCCTCCCCGGCCTCAAAATTCATGTGAAAATTGGAAGGGGCCACATTTGCAAAAATAACTGTTTGGTTGCATTTGTCGAACAGAGAAAGGGAGCTAGCCTTTTGTTTTTGAGTTTATAAATCTCTTGATTAGAATAATGTGGGTTGCTTGAGTTTCAAGTTTGTAGATCATATTCAAACCTTTGAAACCCAGTTTGTTCTAATATGAAAAATGTTTAGTATTGTTTATCTTTCAGCGGCACGAACTACGCAATGTCTGATTCATGCGGGGTCATGATACGTAGGCAATCTCCATAAGATTCGACCACAACAAAAAAATAAAAAAATAAGAAAAAAAATTTTGAAAAAAGAGAAAAAAGAGAAAAGAAAAAAAATGAAAAAATCTAAAGAAAAAGAAAATACAAAATATAATAAAATACAGGGGTTCCCAAAGTACTTCAAAGGGGCAAATAAGCAAGCCGGGATGACGCATGTTGTTTGAAGCAGGGATGACGCACGTTGTTTGAAGCAAAGCATGTTAGAAACGGTTAACTGCCTAGGGGCATTGCATCTTCAATGTGTTGTTATCAAATCTGTTAAACTCTAAACGCTAACAAGTGTGTTGTTTTCCGAATCTCAAACAGTTAGTTGTTAAAGAATTCTGGCAACACACCCTTACCAAACTAGATCCAAAGGACCGATAACAACAAGCATGACTACTTCAGAGAATAGTACCGAAGAAGAAAGGCCGATGAGCCAGTTGTTAAAGGAAGCGATGGAAAAGATAGAAAGGATGGGACTAGAGATGAATGCAATGCAGCTAGCTCTAGCCAAAGCACAAAAGAGCCCTGAGCCACTAGGGCACGTGCCCGAATACCCCCACTCTGTCCCTTCAACAAGCCTCCCAAATCACCGTTGTCTTCAGGAGAGAAGCCCCCATGATTCCCAAGCTCCACCATCCCATCAACCTCTCCCAACACCAAATGTTCCCACTTTTGTGGGACCCACATCAGCCATCTTGCACAGAACGACCAGTGAGCCATTGTTTCAGGCTCACGATACGCAATACTATCCCCTTGAGCCTACATTCCATGCCCCCGAGCCACATGCTTACAATCCACACTTGGAGGTACCGGCAGAGATCGAAAAGCCGGTTAAAGCCCCTGAACAGGATGAGGTGTTGAGAAAGTTCAAAAGCCTGGAGCAGTCCTTCAGGAACCTGCACGGTTTGGGCAACCAGGTCAGCGTAGCATACAAAGATCTATGCCCTTTCCCAGACGTCCAACTCCCGGCTGGGTTCAAGATGCCTAAGTTTGATTTATATGAAGGGCACGGTGATCCCATGGCACATTTGCGGGGATTCTATAGCAAAATGAGAGGGGCAGGCGGCAAGGATGAGCTGCTAATAGCTTATTTCGGCCAGAGTCTGAGCGGATCTGCACTAGAATGGTATACCAGGCAGGATTCCAGTAGGTGGTATACTTGGGATGATCTGGCGCAGGCTTTCGCAGGTCATTTCCAGTACAATCTCGAGATAGTCCCTGACCGTCTCACATTGCTGAGGACTGGAAAGAAGCCTGGGGAAAGTTTTCGTGAGTTTGGTTTCCGCTGGAGAGAACAAGCGGCCAGAGTTGATCCTCCCATGAAAGAGGGAGAAATGGTGGACTACTTCTTGCAAACACTTGATCCAACTTACTTTGGTCACTTGGTGACAACGGTTGGGAAATCCTTCAATGAAGTGGTAAATATAGGGGTCATGATAGAGGAGGGCCTAAGGTCTGACAAAATCCTAAATTACTCAGCGCTCAAGGCAACGACCCAAGCTATTCAGAGCGGCGCGGGAGGTGTGCTCGAGGTCGCATCAGTCGAAGCAGGTACTGGGTCCAAACTCAGAGGTCCTTCCCCTCGCTAGCAGCCCAGGCCCAGTCATACAAATTATCCACACACTCCATACAACCTTCCACAACCCTACTACCCATCATCAGAGCCACTCTTTTCAGACCATCATGCCCAAGCCTGCCCCCGAGCTCCACATAATCCGCTTGAGTATTATCCTTCGAACAAGGTCCGGTCGCAGGGTCAACCATCAGGTCACCCCCGCTGGCGAGAGCACCACGTAATGCATTCTTGCCTTCACATCGTTTCCAAGCACCCAACGACCCTAGAAAACAGGGGCATGGGGGAAAACAAAGGCAAGGAAACAATTTCACGCCAATTGGGGAGTCCTACGCAAGTTTGTTTGAAAAGCTAAAGCTTTCAGGACTGATTGAGCCGCTCCTTGGCTATACTCCAGATCCATATGCAAAAGGGTTCAATCCTGTTGTACGATGCATGTACCACTCTAATGTCCAAGTACATAGCATTGAAGACTGTTGTTCTTTGAAAAAGGAAATCGAAAGAATGATTCAGGAAGGGGCAATTGTGATCGACGACAGCGACAGGGAGCAGGCGAATCATCTTGAGAACTTGTTGATTGATGTTGATAATACTGAAGTTGGGGATGGTCTTGGCAATGTTGATATAGAGCTCAATGGCTAAAATGTCATGCATTGCAGTTGGAAGATACTCCATTTTGGGTCAGCCGGAGATGCCGTGCTTGGATAGTTGGAAAGACACTCCATTTTGGGTCAACCGGAGAGGATCTTTGATGGTCTATTTTGTTGTCATTTCCATTGTTCGGATTATTAGGATTGTAATTCGGATTTGTTTTGTGTCAATATCTTTTCGCTTATCTTTCCGTTTTGTCATAGCGGTTTATTTAAGTTTTGTCCAAGTTGTTTAGGATTTTATTCCGGTTTGCTTTGTTTTTAGAACCATTTGTTCAGTCCAATGCAAAAAATTCAGTCTTTGATTATTCCCAGTCATCTTTCTGTTTAGTCATTATGTCATTTTTATTCAGCACCGATTCTAGTGACATGACATGCGCACACACTTTGGGCCTAGTCTTTAAAGTTAATCATAAAACCCTGTGTAAAGGCGATCAGACCATTTAAAGAAAATAAGAACGGTTTGAGATTATTCAGAGCCCGAGTCATGTGGAACTAGGGGCAAGTGAAACACAAAGAAAAACCGTTAAAAGCAAGATTCGCCAAATTGGCATGAGGGCCGTTCAAGATAATGAGGGTGAGAGTGTCACCCAACTGTGCTTTTGAAATAACAAGGAAAAATAAAATGTTTAACATAATTATCAAGTCCAGCACCATCGGAAGAGACTATAAATCTATTGTTTAATTGTGTTGTTTGCACTTGGCATGTTTTTAAAGACTGGAATGACGAAGGCATTTTGTTCTGCTACCTAAACACTTTATTCTTCGTTACCCCTTTTGAGCCTTATTTATTTTCTTTCATACCCCTCGTTCGGAATCAGTAGCAACGAAAAAAAAAAGAGAGAAAGAGAGAAAACAACAAAACGAAAAAAAGAGAAAAAAGAGAAAAAGAAAAGAATGGAAAATGATAACAAAGAAAAAAGTCAAATGAAACAGAGGAATTGGGAACTATGTTTGACCTGATTCCTCAAAGAGGATACGTAGGCGCTTCACGGCTCGGTCATAGTTTTGAAAAAATGAAAAAAAATCAATTAGGATATCCCCAAGCAAGAAACCGGGGCAGAGGTTGCGTTTGTTGTAAATAAATCTAGTTCCGAAGGTTGTAATTTTTAACCCCGAATTTATTTTGAATTTTTGAGCCTTTTATACCCTTTCTTTCTAGCCCTATCCAAAACCCACATTACGGTCCAAAGAAAGACCTTCCGATCAGTCTTCAAAAGATGCCAAGTCAGACCAATGAAGAGTCTTACCGGCGAACCTAACATTCTGTTCCACAGCAGAAAAGACTCTAATCTCCAGCAGAGGGAGTCATACCGGCAACACTCCAAATCCCCAACTAGAAAGTGATACAAATGAGAGAGTCTTATTGGTGAAAACCTTCACAGGCACCGTAAGACGATGAAAGCTGAGAGAAAACCAAAATGAGAGAGGCTTGATAGTGAAAACCCTTCGGGCACTACAAGTCGAATAAGATTGAGAATCAGATGGGGAATCGCCAATTGAAGATCTTGAAAGATGATTGACGGTAGGGGATAGGCCACATACGCATGTCATGGCCATTAGAGTCGGTATCTGCGTTTGATAGATTTTTATTTATAGTTTCTTTTGTAAAAGAGTCATCGTTTCCTTTGTCTTTTATTTTGTTTCTTTTATCTTTCTCCTTTCATAGAAAAATTTCTCAATAGAGTCTGTCTGGTCAGAACAAGTATGAAATGACTTCAAATATGCCATCAGCTTTTCAAGATGAGATCTGACTAGTACATCCAAATGGTATAGTCAGCAAGGAACAAGCGCGAGGCCAGTGTCAGTAAAGATATCCCCAGCAAAAGGGAATTGACAAAAGGATTGACGAGCGTCAAGAGGGATATCCTTGCCAAAACCAAGGTTATAAACCTCAAAGACAAGGCCCGTGAACAAAGCAAGGAGAGCTGTGAGCATGATTTGGCGAAATCCATACTAGACTAAAAGGTCGGGGAAATGCCAGTTTCCAAGCTATGCCACAAAAGAAGAGGGATATCCCCAGCAGGAAGGGATTATCCCCAGCACATAATATCATCCCCAACAAGTTGTGGAGCACAGAGCAAGGAAGAGAGAAAGGGAAAGCCATCCCAGTAGGAGTATCACAACCAACCACCGCGTTTTAAACTAACAAAATTTTGTTTGATTTGAAGCAGGTAACGGAAATGGCATTGATGCCAGAACTGCATGCCACAAGGGATATTATCAAACTGGGGCAGAAAATTTTCCTTCCATTTAGAAAAATTTTCTGGAAGTCAGGTACCCCCAGCTGATAACATTTTATCCCCCAGCAGGTAAGTAAATAATCCCCAGCAAGTGTTGAGGTAAGACATTTTCAAGCCTTAAGGATATTTTGGGTTCATCCGCCCTCGAATAGGATATTTTGGGTTCATCCGCCCTCGAATAGGATATTTTGGGTTCATCCGCCCTCGAATAGGATATTTTGGGTTCATCCGCCCTCGAATAGGATATTTTGGGTTCATCCGCCCTCGAATAGGATATTTTGGGTTCATCCGGCCTCGAATAGGATATTTTGGGTTCATCCGCCCTCGAATAGGATATTTTGGGTTCATCCGCCCTCGAATAGGATATTTTGGGTTCATCCGCCCTCGAATAGGATATTTTGGGTTCATCCGCCCTCGAATAGGATATTTTGGGTTCATCCGCCCTCGAATAGGATATTTTGGGTTCATCCGCCCTCGAATAGGATATTTTGGGTTCATCCGCCCTCGAATAGGATATTTTGGGTTCATCCGCCCTCGAATAGGATTTTATTTTCAAAATTATTGATGAAGACAGGCGCCTACCTGAATAACGAGAGGAATACTTTTGTCTGTGCATTTCATATTTTAGGCGCCCACCTGTATAACAAGGGAATACATTTTGTGTTTTACCATTAGGCGCCCACCTGTATAACAAGGGAATACATTCCACGTCTTTACCCATAGGAGATGCATTTCCTCCTAAGTTTGTTTTAGTTTCATCCATAGGAGATGCATTTCCTCCTAAGTTTGTTTTAGTTGCACTCATAGGAGATGCATTTCCTCCTAAGTTTGTTTTAGTTTCACCCATAGGAGATGCATTTCCTCCTAAGTTTGTTTTAGTTTCACCCATAGGAGATGCATTTCCTCCTAAGTTTGTTTTAGTTTCACCCTTAGGAGATGCATTTCCTCCTAAGTTTGTTTTAGTTTCACCCTTAGGAGATGCATTTCCTCCTAAGTTTGTTTTTTACCCATAGGAGATGTATTTCCTCCTAAAGTTTATTTTTACCAATAGGAGACGCACATCCTAAGTTAAGTTTCACCAATAGGAGACGCACATCCTAAGATAAGTTTCACCATTAGGAGACGCACTTCCTAAGTCAATTTCACCAAGAGGAGACGCACTTCCTAAGAAAAGTTTCACCAATAGGAGACGCACGTCCTAAGGAGACGCACTTCCTAAAAATAGTTTCACCAAGAGGAGACGCACATCCTAAGTTTATTCCACCAACAGGAGACGCACATCCTAAGATAAGTTTCACCATTAGGAGACGCACTTCCTAAGTCAATTTCACCAAGAGGAGACGCACTTCCTAAGAAAAGTTTCACCAATAGGAGACGCACGTCCTAAGGAGACGCACTTCCTAAAAATAGTTTCACCAAGAGGAGACGCACATCCTAAGTTTATTCCCCCAACAGGAGACGCACATCCTAAGATAAGTTTCACCATTAGGAGACGCACTTCCTAAGTCAATTTCACCAAGAGGAGACGCACTTCCTAAGAAAAGTTTCACCAATAGGAGACGCACGTCCTAAGGAGACGCACTTCCTAAAAATAGTTTCACCAAGAGGAGACGCACATCCTAAGTTTATTCCACCAACAGGAGACGCACATCCTAAGATAAGTTTCACCATTAGGAGACGCACTTCCTAAGTCAATTTCACCAAGAGGAGACGCACTTCCTAAGAAAAGTTTCACCAATAGGAGACGCACGTCCTAAGGAGACGCACTTCCTAAAAATAGTTTCACCAAGAGGAGACGCACATCCTAAGTTTATTCCCCCAACAGGAGACGCACATCCTAAGATAAGTTTCACCATTAGGAGACGCACTTCCTAAGTCAATTTCACCAAGAGGAGACGCACTTCCTAAGAAAAGTTTCACCAATAGGAGACGCACGTCCTAAGGAGACGCACTTCCTAAAAATAGTTTCACCAAGAGGAGACGCACATCCTAAGTTTATTCCACCAACAGGAGACGCACTTCCTAAGTATAGTTGTACCCATAGGAGACGCACTTCCTAAGTTTAGCTTTTACCATAGGAGACGCACTTCCTAAAAATAGTTTCACCAAGAGGAGACGCACATCCTAAGTTTATTCCACCAACAGGAGACGCACTTCCTAAGTATAGTTGTACCCATAGGAGACGCACTTCCTAAGTTTAGCTTTTACCATAAGAGACGCACTTCCTAAGTTTATGTTACCCATACGAGATGCACTTCCTAAGTTCATTTTACCCAATAGGAGACGCACTTCCTAAGTTAAGTTTCACCAATAGGAGACGTACTTCCTGAGTTATGTTTCACCAATAGGAGACGCACTTCCTAAGCAAGTTTTACCAGTAGGAGACGCACTTCCTAAGTTCAGTTTTACCCAATAGGAGACGCACTTCCTAAGAAGTTTCACCAATAGGAGACACACTTCCTAAAGTTAAGTTTTACCAATAGGAGACGCACTTCCTAAGATAAGTTTTACCAATAGGAGACGCACTTCCTAAGATAAGTTTTACCAGTAGGAGACGCACTTCCTAAGATAAGTTTTACCAATAGGAGACGCACTTCCTAAGATAAGTTTTACCAGTATGAGACGCACTTCCTAAGATAAGTTTTACCAATAGGAGACGCACTTCCTAAGTTAGTTTCACCAATAGGAGACGCACTTCCTAAGATAAGTTTCACCAGTAGGAGACGCACTTCCTAAAAATAGTTTTACCAGAGGAGACGCACTTCCTAAGAATAGTTGTACCAATAGGAGACGCACGTCCTAAGCAAGTTTTACCAGTAGAAGACGCACTTCCTAAGGAGACGCACTTCCTAAGAATAGTTTCACCTAAGGATACGCACTTCCTAATAATAGTTTCGCCCATAAGGAGACGCACTTCCTAAGCAAGTTTTACCAATAGGAGACGCATTTCATAAGAACAGTTTTTCCCAATAGGAGACGCACTTCCTAAGTTTATTGTACCCACAGGAGACGCACTTCCTAAGTATTGTACCCACAGGAGACGCACTTCCTAAGTTTATTGTACCCAATAGGAGACGCACTTCCTTAAAGTTTAGTTTTGCCCATAGGAGACGCACTTCTTAAGTTTACTTTTACCCCATAGGAGACGCACTTCCTAAAATTAAGATTTCATTCATAGGAGACGCACTTCCTAGTTCAAAATCATTAAGGTTTCGCCCATAGGAGACGCACTTCCTAAGACTATTTTACCCCTAGGAGACGCACTTCCTAAGTTTAATTCCATGCACAGGAAACGCACTTCCTGAATTAAGTTTTCATTATTAGGAGACACACTTCCTAGTCTGGTTCGCTCAGGTTATACTTTTGCTTTAGGAGACGCACTCCCTAGTTTGGCTTTTAGATTATATTTTATTTCAGGAGACGCACTTCCGGAATCGATATTTCGCCCTTAGGAGATGCACTTCTTAGTCTGATTTATTTTAAGTTCGACCATAGGAGACACAATTCCTAGTCCAGTTTTTGAAGTTTACACGTAGGAGACGCACTTCCTAATCGAGGTCTTTCAAGTTTTTTAGGAGGCGCACTTCCTAAATCGAAATTTTATTCATAGGAGACGCACTTCCTAGTTCTAGTCACTGAAGTTTGCACCCTTAGGAGACGCACTTCCTAGTTTAGCTCATTCCGATTCAACCATAGAAGAAGCACTTTCTAGTTTGAGTCATCGAGGTTTTAGCAGACGCATTTGCTAGCAAGAGTTTTGGTTTTACTCGTAGGAGATGCACATCCTAGCCTAGTCTTTAGTTTACTCTCATCATTGCATCAGTAGTGTAAGTGAGTTACAATTTTGCTAACGACTCACAAATCTTCCCAGTACAAACTGGGTTAGGAAATTTTGTTTGTTTTGTTTGTTTTGGTTGTCAGGGACCCGCCTGTAGAACGGAGTTTGTGGTATGTCAAAGATCGAAGAAGTCAGGAGTCCGCCTGTAGAATGGAGAAACATTTTTCAAGATCAAGCAGTGACCCACTGGAAAGCAGAAGGTTGCAACAAAAATCCCCAGCACTCAATCCAAGATAGAAGCAACAAGAAGCTCGCCCCAAGAATGCAAGTCAACAGTCTGGGATGATCAACAGAAGCTGGTCACAAAAAAACAAGAAGAAAAAAAGAGAAAAGAAAAAGAAAAAGAAAAAGAACCCAAATTACGGAAGTGGAGAACAGATGTGGTCTGCTCAAGAACTAACACCTACAACTAGCAAGTCAAGGTTCAAATCCAAAGTCTGTATGAAGCACCATTCAAGACTCAAGATCAAGTTTCAGAAGACTTAGAGATAGGAATCCTTGTAACTAGTAGCTGATAGGTTTAGTTAGTCTTTTTCAGTTATCATTTTTTTGTTGTAATGACAGGACCGCGGACCGGAACCTCAACGGAACGACACCTCGATCGGCTCCTCACCTCGGTACACTCTACCATCTCTCTCATTTCTGAACTACACGTGGCCTGATTCCTGTATAACCAAGGATATGTAGGCAGCTCAGATACCAGGGCTCGGTCACATCCCCTTCTTCTTTTTTTCCCTAGTGTGGTCCCTCCAAATAATGATCGGGTCAAAAACACGTCTAGTCGTTCTTTGTCGGAAAACTCTTCATGTTTCCAGTCAAAGAGGGGCAGCTGTAAGCACGTGATTTTTGACCCTCCCCGAGGATTTTCACATTTTGTTAGCATAAATATGTAATTGGGTCTAATATAGTCATTTTAACTATTTTACTTTATTTCGTTGCAAAAAGAAAAAATCACAAAAATACATATATAAATTTTAGTTTATGTATTTCTCATAAACTTGAAAAAAATACAAAAATTGTACTTTATTTTGGTACTTTATATAAATTCGAAAATCACAAAAATACAGTTCTATTAATGTTTGCAGTCATTATAATTTTGAAAAAATACAAAAAATATTACTTCATATTTTATCTTTACATATAAAAACGAAAATTACAAAAATAGTTTTAGTAATATTTTGTAGCTATTTTAAATCTTGAAAAAATATTTAAAAAAAAGATATAGTGTTGTTTAAATATTAGTCTTATTTTTGGTAGTTGTTTTGCTTATATAGGACTAGTTAAGCAACGTCGTGTTCCTATTTCTCGGGTCCGGGCAAAAGAATAATATTCGGGTTCAAACTACTCGGTTTTAGGCCTAATTTTCGGACCTAGCCCATAATAAACCGAGTCCACGACACGTGGGGAACCCCACCACGCGTGGGGGACATATGCCTTGAACCCCACCACGCGTGGGGCTCATTTTTCTTGGCACACACGGACATTTTGCTGAACAAAAGGAGGACTTTGAAAGGATTTGAAAGAAAACTGGAAAATATTTTGAGGGCACTATTCATATTCTTCTTAAAGAAGAAGAGGAGAAACCCTACTAAAAATAACCCTTACCCCGTCACGCCCAAACAGGACCCCCATCAACAAACCTTCAGCTCCCTCACCTTCCCCGACGCCGGAAACCGACCCCAAGTCACCTTCCCCATCACCCTCCCATCGTGAAACCACCATCAACACCCCAAAAACCTAACGAAACGGACTGTCCAAAAACTCACGTCCGAAACAGCCCAGCTACCCCATGAAACCACCTGCACCACGACCCGTCCACCCCCGTTAGCGACCCCGACGCCATAACCACCACCCTTCGACGAGAAAACCCGTCGCACCAGCCCCTCATCGTCCGGTCCTCGACCCTACTGTCCAAACCACCTACTGCCTGCATATCCAGCCATGGACGACCACTCCTCCTCCTCCTAGCTCCAACAAACCAGTCCGTCAGCTTCCTCCACCGTGTCCAGCCTCCGTCAAGCAGCGACTGCTGTTACTTTTCCCGGCGTCGCGCTGCCCAGTCGACCCATTGCCACCAACCGGCAGCCTCTTTTAGGGTCCAAACGATCCCTTCTGCCCATCTCCTCGTATCAGTCGAACGCGTCGAAAAATACAGCAACAACCAACAATCTCTGGTCGTTGATAACTTTGGGTCCGAGCTTTCTGTTCGTCGAGGTCCGGTACGTCGAGGTGTTTGTCCGAGGTTTCGTCGTTGTTCCTCGTCCAGTGAGGTCCGGCTTGAGTTTCGTCGGGGTCGTGTTTGTCGTCCTGAGTTTGCCGAGGTTCAAAGGTTAGTAAACCTCAAGTATTAGATAAGGAAATGTTACGTTAAATGTTCGAAGATGCAATATAGAAATTGGTATGATAATTTTCTGCTTATGTTTTCATCGTATACATTTTTGCTCATTTTGCGTTATGTGATTCTTGTTTATTTGATGTCATTTAATTAAGTTTGACTAGTTGTTCTATGACACAAGTTTGCCGTTAATTTGTTCGGGGTCCTTTGCTTAGTTCATTCGGACAAAATATTAGCATTAGTACTTGTTGTTACTACTTCCGAAACACTCGTTCACTAAACTCATTTTATTAATTTTTTGACAAGTTATGAGATTTTAGTTGTAAAGAAGCCGTAAGGTTTAGTATTGTTAAAGGCGTAAAAATGGCATCCTTTTTTAAAAAAAAATAATAATAAATAAATAAATAAATAGAATGAGACGAGCCTCGCCAAATAAAACGTACAGATTGTGGGGCCCTCACAAAATATATGGTCTAATTAGAATTCGGAAGGACCGTTTAGCGAATTTCACGGTCTTCCCAAAATAATAAACGCGATAGTCTCTTTAGGCGCGTGTTTAATAATTTACTTTCTTAAACATGGGTGTGCATTTCATGTGACCCAAATCCAAATCCCAAAACATCAAATAAAATGTGTTTCCGGATTGTGGGTGCATTTCATGTGACGCAGTCCAAAGACATGTTTCAAGCGATGTTCACATTCTTTTAAAATAATAATGATAAAAGCGGTTAAAAGATAAAATTGGCACACAAGTTCACATTTGTCTAAAATCAGATAATCAAGCCGAATATAACAGTTGAGCGACCGTGCTAGAACCACAGAACTCGGGAATGCCTAACACCTTCTCCCGGGTTAACATAATTCCTTATCTAGATTTCTGGTACGCAGACTGTAATATGGAGTCATTCTTTTCCTCGATTCGGGATTAAAATTGGTGACTTGGGACACCCTAAATCTCCCAAGTGGCGACTCTGAAATAAATAAACAAATTACGTTTCGATTGTCCTTTAATTGGAAAAAACTCCCTTGCACCCTCGCGGGTGCGTAAAAAGGAGGTGTGACAGGGCCCTCCAGAGTCTGCACCCCCACAGTGAGCGCGGGTACCTATCATGATTTGAGAGTGAGCCTGAGGGGTTGATATTGTACTGAGAGTGAGCCCGATGGGCTGATATTGTACTGAGAGTGAGCCCGAGGGGCTGATACTGTTCTGAGTGATTGTTATTGTGCCCGAGGGGCAGATTTCTACATGTTATTTACCTGCTAAATTACCTGTTTTACTTGGTTTAAAGGAATTTCATTTGACTTCTTCATGGATTTATTGCTTTAAGTGATTTTACTGCTTGATATATAATTGTTTTGTGCCTTTACGTATTTTCTTGCTTTCAGCCATTATTTATATTTATTACTCACTAAGTCGGAGTACTCACATTACTCTTTGCACAGTGTGATCAGATTCAGGCATCGCAGAGTCCGCTCCTGATTGTTGATCCTCCCAGTCCAGGCAGTGTTTTTAGGAGACTACGAGGTAGTTGTTGGCGTCCACAGCCCTCGTGCCTCCCTTATCTTACTATTTTTATGTTCTTGAACTTCTGTATCGGATTTTGTATCTAGTAGACTGGTATTCGGATTTTTTAGTTGCTCATGACTTGTGACACCCCGGTTTGGGCTGTGTCGGGATGGTGTCTACTGTTGTTATCATTATTTCCGCAAATTATGGTCATTATATCATGTTTTAGAACTATTTATGGTATTTAACTATTTAAATAAGGTGTTCTGTTTTGGTCTGGCTGGCCTTGTCTTCACGAGAGGCATCATCACGACCGGGTTCGGGGTTAGGGTCGTGACAAGTTGGTATCAAAGACTAGGTTACATAGGTCTCACGAGTCATGAGCAGGTTTAGTAGAGTCTTGCGGATCGGTACGGAGACGTCTTTATTTATCCTCGAGAGGTTGCAGAACCTTTAGGAAAAACTTCATATTCTTGAAACTCTTGTCGTGCGAACTTGTTGGTCCGAGTACTAAACTTCTGATATTCCATTCTCTCATAGATGGTGAGGACTCGAGCTACCGGACAAGGGGGACGATCACCAGTGCCACCAGCTGAGCTCACCAGAGGCCGTGGACGCGGTCGTGGTCGCGGCAGAGGCAGAGCAGCGAGAGAAGCACCTGTAGATCCACCAGCTGCCCTAGCTCCAGATCAGACTCCAGGTATGGATGCTCCAGCAGCACTAGATCAGGCACCAGCTGTGCCCATCGTGATTCCAGGTCTTCAAGAGGCCTTGGCACAGATCTTATCAGTTTGCACTAGCCTGGCTCAGGCAATTTCTACAACTACAGCAGCAACTACTTCATAGGCCGGGGGAGGCAATCAGACCCTCGCTGCTCGCACACCTGAGCAGGTAGTGCAAGGACTTCAGACGCTGGGGGTACCTCTAACCCAGCCGGTTGTACCAGCCCAGGAGTTTGTTGTGCCACTTATGCCGGATGATGAGCAGACTCGTCTTGAGAGGTTTGATAGACTCCAGCCTCCGTCATTTAGTGGTGTTGAGGGTGAGGATGCCTAGGGTTTTCTAGATAAGTGTTAGTGGATGCTCCGTACAGCAGGGATTCTTGAGTCTAGTGGTGTGGCATTTACTACCTTTCAGTTTTCTAGGGTTGCCTTCACTTGGTGGGAGGCGTATGAGAGGCGTAGGCTTGTGGGAGAAGCACCCCTTACTTGGCATGAGTTCTCCGTTCTCTTCCTGGAGAAGTATGTGTCGTAGTCTCGCAGAGAGGAGCTGCGTAGACAGTTTGAGTGGTTGAGATAGGGGGATATAACTATGTCACAGTATGAGTCGAGGTTTTTCGGAGTTGGCTCGTCATGCCATTTGGATGGTTCCGACAGATCGTGAGAGGATCAGGAGATTTGTTGATGGCCTTAACTATCAACTCCGTATTCTTATGACCAGAGAGAGTGTTAGGTACTACGTTCGAGGAGGTGGTTAATATCGCTTGCGAGATTGAGATAGTTCACCGTCAGGATCGAGAGGAGAGGGAGGCCAAGAGGCCTCGAGGATCGGGCAGTTACAGTGGTGCTCCTTCGAGAGGCCAATCCAGCATGGTAGAGGTCGTTCTTTCAGGCCTACTCAGTCGGCCCGTCTAGAGTATTGCGGGGCTTCTTCAAGTCGTGGTTATCATGGGTCTCAGCAGGGCCAACCTTCACTTAGTGCCCTCCCAGCTCAGAGTTCATCTTGGGCCCCGTCGGCTCAGGGTTCTTCTATGACGAGTGAATCAGCTAGTCACTCTAGTGCGAGGGGTTCTTTTCAGTCCCCTTCTCCAGCACCTGGGAGTTGTTTGGAGTGTAGAGAGTTTGGGCATGTGTGGAGACAGTGTCCTCGTCGTGTTGCCAGTTCGTCCCAGCAGAGGGGTCAGCCCTCGACTTCTGCTCCAGTTACTTCACCACCTGCCCAGTCAACTAGGGGTGGAGGTCAGGCAGCCAGGGGTCGCCCTAGAGGGGGACGTCGATCAGGCGGTGGCCAGGCTCGTTTCTATGCACTTCCAGCTAGACCCGATACTATTGCTTCAGATGCTGTCATTACAAGTATTGTCTCAGTCTGCCACAGAGATGCCTCTATATTATTTGATCTCGGTTCCACCTTTTCTTATGTGTCATCATACTTTGCTCATTATTTGGGTACGCCCCGTGAGTTTCTTGCTTTACCTGTTCATGTATCTACTCCGGTGGGCGATACTGTTGTTATGGACCATGTGTACCGGTCATATGTGGTGACTATTGGGGGTCTGGAGACCCGAGTGGATCTATTGCTATTAGGCATGGTGGATTTTGATGTCATTTTGGGCATGGATTGGTTATCTCCATGTCGTGCTATTCTAGACTGTCATGCTAAGACAGTCACTTTGGCTATGCCGGGTGTGCCGCGGATCGAGTGGCGTGGTGTGACTGATTATGTTCCTAGTAGAGTGATCTCTTTCTTGAAGGCCCAGCGTATGGTTGGGAAGGGTTGCCTATCATATCTTGCATTTGTGAGAGATATTGGAGCTGAGACTCCCAGTATTGATTCTGTCCCAGTTGTAAGGGATTTTCCCGATGTGTTTTATGCAGACCTGTCGGGCATGCCACCAGATAGGGATATTGATTTTGGTATTGATCTGGTGTCAGGCACTCAGCCCATTTCTATTCTGACGTATCGTATGGCACCAACATAGTTGAAAGAATTGAAGGAGCAGGTTCAGGAACTCCTAGATAAGGGGTTATTCGTCCTAGTGTGTCACCTTGGGGTGCGCCGGTTCTGTTTGTGAAGAAGAAGGATGGCACAATGAGAATGTGCATTGATTATAGGCAATTGAATAAAGTAGCAATTAAGAACAAGTATCGTTTGCCTCGCATTGATGATTTATTTGACCAGCTTCAGGGAGCGAGAGTGTTCTCCAAGATTGATCTCTGTTCGGGTTATCACCAGTTGAAGATCAGGGATTAAGATATTCTTAAGACTACTTTCAGGACCAAATATGGTCATTATGAGTTCCTTGTGATGTCTTTCAGGCTAACCAATGCCCCAGCAGCGTTCATGCATTTGATGAATAGCGTGTTCCGGCCTTATCTTGATTCGTTTGTTATAGTATTCATTAATGATATTCTAGTGTACTCGCGTAGTCAGGAGGAGCACGCGGAGCATTTGAGAGTTGTATTGCAGAGATTGAGGGAGGAGAAGATTTATGCAAAATTCTCCAAGTGTGAGTTTTGGCTCAGTTCAGTGGCTTTCTTGGGGCACGTGGTGTCCAGTGAGGGTATTCAGGTTGATCCAAAGAATATTGAGGTCGTTCATAGTTGGCCTAGACCGTCCTCAACCACATAGATTCGTAGCTTTTTTGGGCTGGCAGGCTATTATCGCCGGTTTCTTCAGGGATTCTTATCTATAGCATCGCCCTTGACCAAGTTGACTCAGAAGGGCGTTTCATTTGTATGGTCGGACGAGTGTGAAAAGAGCTTTCAGAAGCTCAAGACAGCTTTGACCACAGCTCCAGTATTGGATTTGCCATCAGCTTCAGGTTCATATAACATATATTGTGATGCTTCGAGAGTTGGGATTGGTTGTGTATTGATGCAGGAGGGTAGAGTTATTGCTTATGATTCTCGACAGTTGAAGCCCCATGAGAAGAACTACCCAGTTCATGATTTGGAGTTGGCTGCCATAGTTCATGCATTGAAGATTTGGAGGCATTATTTGTATGGTGTATCTTGTGAGGTATTCACCGATTATCGCAGTCTTCAGCATTTGTTCAAGCAAAAGGATCTTAATTTGAGGCAGCGGAGGTGGTTGAAGTTGCTTAAGGATTATGATATCACTATATTGTACCATCCGAGAAAGGCCAATGTGGTGGCCGATGCTTTGAGCCGAAAGGCAGTGAGTATGGGGAGTTTGGCATATATTCCAGTTGGGGAGAGACCTCTTGCAGTTAATGTTCAGGCCTTGGCTAATCGGTTCGTGTGGTTGGATATTTCGAAGCCTAGTCGGGTGTTGGTGTGTGTGATTTCTCGATCTTCCTTATATGATCGCATCAGAGAGCACCAGTATGATGATCCGCATTTGCTTGTCCTTAAGGACAGAGTGCAGCATGATGATGCTAGAGATGTGACCATTGGTGATGATAGAGTGTTGAGGATGCAGGGACGGATTTGTGTGCCCAATATGGATGGGCTTCGGGAGTTGATTCTGGAGGAGGCCCATAGCTCGCGATATTCCATTCATCCGGGTGCCGCGAAGATGTATCAGGATTTGAGGAAGCACTACTGGTGGAGAAGAATGAAGAAAGATATTGTGGGATTTGTATCTCGGTGTGTCAATTGTCAGCAGGTGAAATATGAGCATCAGAGACCGGGTGGCTTGCTTCAGAAAATGATTATTCCTGAGTGGAAGTGGGAGAGGATCACTATAGACTTTTTTTTGGACTTCCACGGACTTTGAAGAAGTTCGATGCTATTTGGGTGATTGTGGATTGGCTGACCAAGTCCGCACACTTCATTCCTGTGTGTACTACCTATTCTTCAGAGCGGTTAGCGGAGTTATACATTCGGGAGATTGTTCGGTTGCATGGTGTTCCAGTTTCTATTATTTCAGATAGGGGTACTCAGTATACTTCCCAGTTTTGGAAGTCTGTTCAACGAGAGTTGGGTACTCAGGTGGGGTTGAGCACAGCTTTTCATCCTCAGACGGACAGGCAGTCCGAGCGTACTATTTAGATATTGGAGGACATGTTGCGTGCTTGTGTTATTGATTTTGGAGGATCATGGGATGAGTTTCTATCGCTTGTAGAGTTTGCTTACAACAACAGCTACCAGTCGAGTATTCAGATGGCTCCGTATGAGGCTTTGTATGGGAGGCGGTATAGATCTCCAGTTGGTTGGTTTGATCCCGGCGAGGCTAGGCTATTCGAGACAGATTTGGTTCAGGGTGCCTTAGAGAATGTGAAGGTGATTCAAGAGAGGCTTCGTATAGCGTAGTCGCGATAGAAGAGTTATGCGGACCAGAAGGTTCGAGATGTGTCCTACATGGTTGGTGAGAAGGTCTTGCTGAAGGTTTCGCCCATGAAGGGTGTTATGAGATTTGGGAAGAAAGGAAAGTTGAGTTTGCGGTTCATTGGGCCTTTTAAGGTGATTCAGAGGATTGGAGAGGTGGATTATGAGCTTGCCTTGCCACCCAGCTTGTCTAGCGTGCATCCAGTATTTCATGTTTCTATGCTCCGGAAGTACATTGGGGACCTGTCTCATGTTTTGGAATTTAGCACGGTTCAGTTGGATTAAGACTTGACCTATGATGTGGAGCCAGTAGCTATCTTGGGTCGTCAGGTTCGGAAGTTGAGGTCAAAGGATATAGTTTCAGTGAAAGTGCAGTGGAAAGGTCGGCCCGTGGAGGAGGCTACCTAGGAGACCGAGCGAGATATGCGGAGCAAATATCCTTACCTATTTGAGGCTTCAGGTATGTTTCTTGACTCGTTCGAGGACGAACATTTGTTTAAGTTGGGGAGGATGTGACGACCCGGCCAGTCATCTCATGAGTTACCGCTCCGTTTTCCCCATTTCTGCTTCTTTACACTTCGTTATCCGTGTTTTATGTGATCAGGTTGATTAGTTTGAGTTCGAAAAGGATTTGGTAAGAAATGAGACACTTAGTCTCTTTTAAGAAGGCTTAAGTTGGAAAAGTCAACCGGATATTGACTTATGTGTTAGGGAGCTCAGATGTGAGTTCCGACAGTTTGGTTAGCTTCGGGAGGTGAATTATGGCTTAGGAGAGTGATCGGAATTGGTTTTGGAGGTTCGGAGTAGAATTAGGCTTGAATTGGCGAAATTGATATTTTGGCGATTTCCGGTTGATAGGTGAGATTTTGATATAAGGGTCAGGATGGAATTCCGAGAGTTGCAGTAGCTTCGTTATGTCATTTGGAATGTGTGTGCAAAATTTCAGGTCATTCGGATGTGGTTTGGTCGGGTTTTTGATCAAAAACGTATTTCGGAAGATTTCTCAAAAACTAAGCTTAAATCCGATGTGTTTCGGGTAATTTGATGTTGTTTGAGGTGCTTTGATGATTGGAACAAGTTTGAATAAGGTATTGGGTCATGTTGGTGCTTTTGGTTGAGGTCCCGGCGGCCTCAGGGTGAATTCAGATGGTTAACGGGAAGAATTTGGACTTAAGCGATCTCAGAAGTTGCTGCTTCTGGTATTTCTACACCTGCGGATTGGGGACCGCAGGTGTGATTCCACACATGCAGAAGAAGAGCCGCGGAAGTGGTTTGGGAAGAATAGCCAGGGACCGCAGATGCGGCATATGGACCGCACCTACGCAGTCGCAGATGCGACTCGTGGACCGCAGATGCGGAACCTGGCCCCCTAAGTGATTTTCGCAGATGCGGAGGGATTACCGCAGAAGCGGTACCGCAGGAGTGGTTGTGGGATTGCAGATGCGAAAACCCCTGGGCAGAAAGTTTTAAGTCATTTTATCCGCGGTTTTGAGCCATTTTTCCTCCATAGCTGAGTATTTTGAGAGCTTCTTGAAGGTGATTAAAGAGGGATTCAAGGAGAATTGATTGGAGGTAAGATTTTCGAACCTAAAAACTCGAATCTATTGTGAAATTAACCTAGAAATTCTTGGAACTTAAGCTAAAATTGGAAGAACTAGGGCTTGGGATTTTGAACTTTTGAATTGGGATTTGAAGGACCATTTAAGGTCGGAATTCAGAACTTTTGGTATATATGAACTCGTGGGTGATAAGGAATCTAATGATGTGAAAATTTCTGAGTTTTGAGAAGTGGACCCGGGGCTCGCATTTTGCTAATTTCAGGATTTTCGATATTTTTCGATTGTTTTTGCTTGGGTTATGTTCCCTTAGAATATTGTGATGTATTCGTTCTGATTTTGGATAGATTTGACACGCGTGGAGGCCGATTCGAGGGGCAAAGGCATCGCGAGCTAGTGTTGTAGCTGGTTCGAGGTGAGTAATGATTGTAAATGATGCCCTGAAGGTTTGAAACACCGGATTAGACATCGTAGTGTTATATTGAGGTGAGACACGCGCTGATGATGAGTGTGGAGTCGTTTACTACTGGGGATTGCGACTTGGTCTGTCCCGATTGATGATTTTACCGCGTATTTGACTGAAACTTATTTGTTATCATCATGATTTGGGCTAATTGCCATATTTGGGCTTCGTGCCAACTATTTGAACCCTCCGGGGATTTTTATCACTAATTCCTCACTATTTGACTTATTACTTGAACTCAGTCCTGTAGATATTTACTATTTCACAAACTCAGCCACTTTTATTCATATTTGAAACTTAAATGATATTTCTAAATGATGTTTTGGACTGAGAACTACTGCTTTACTAATGCCCGAGGGGCTTGTGATGATTTTCTGACTGAGTGAGGTCGAGGGCCATATGTGAGGATATGCTGAGTGATATGAGGCCGAGGTCCTGAGATACTTTTATACACCACGAGGTGGCTTGATATAGCGCTTGGGCCGTAAGGGGCCCCTCCGGAGTCTGCACCCCCACAGTGAGCGCGGGTACCTTTCATGATTTGAGAGTGAGCTCGAGGGGCTGATATTGTACTGAGAGTGAGCATGAGGGGCTGATATTGTACTGAGAGTGAGCCCGAGGGGCTGATACTATTCTGAGTGATTGTTACTATGCCCGAGGGGCGGATTTTTACTTGTTATTTACCTGCTAAATTACCTGTTTTACTTGGTTTAAAGGAATTTCATTTGACTTCTTCATGGATTTACTGCTTTAAGTGATTTTACTACTTGATATAGAATTGCTTCATGCCTTTATGTGTTTTCTTGCTTTCAGCCATTATTTATATTTATTACTCACTAAGTCGGAGTACTCACATTATTCCCTACACCGTGTGTGCAGATTCAGGCATCGCAGAGTCCGCTCCTGAGTGCTGATCCTCCCAGTCTAGGCAGTGTTTTTCGGAGACTACGAGGTAGTTGTTGGCGTCCGCAACCCCGTGCCTCCCTTATCTTACTATTTTTATGTTCTTGAACTTCTGTATCGGATTTCGTATTTAGTAGACTGGTATTCGGATTTATTAGTTGCTCATGACTTGTGACACCCCGGTTTGGGCTGTGTCGGGATGGTTTCTGCTGTTGTTATCGTTATTTCCGCAAATTATGGTTATTATATCATGTTTTAGAACTATTTATGGTATTTAATTGTTTAAATGAGGTGTTCTGTTTTGGTCTGGCTGGCCTTGTCTTCACGAGAGGCACCATCACAATCGGGTTCGGGGTTAGGGTCATGACAATTGTAGGATTGTATCAAACATATATGTATTTTTAGATTACTTTATTCTCCATTAGTTGTTTTTAATCATCTGGTGTCCGCATCTCCTTGGCATGATTAAACGATATGTAGTCCTGGTGTGGTCTTAAAAGTATTATAGAATTTAATTAATTATGATCGACTACTTTATTTTTGCTTTCAGCAGATAGGTGATGCAAATTTATGCTTTCTTTATTTTAGTCGGATACCAATTGCTTGGATATAAACTACGGTTACTATTTGACTTGCATTTCTTCTCTTATGATATTGATAAGTCGAGCCTTCTCACATACGTAGATTAAGAGGTCAACAATTTAGTTATCTATTAATAATTTCACTTTTGTTTGGAGTAAATTGCTCCCTACTAAAAAGTTTTTTATTCCTAATCTCGAACTCATGATCTCTACTTAAGGATAGAGGGATTTAAACCATCCATCATGTCCGATAATTTTCCGTTAGTTCACTTCACTCCCTCAAACGTGAAATTTATCCTTTGATTGCACAAAAAGTTAGCTCACCCCCTACTTTTGCTAGTAAACAGGTGCTCAGAGAGTATTGGATTGATTCTCAAGTGCTTATTGGTCTTGACTTTTCAGAAGTGAGTCCATTAATTAACACTCATCTTCATCCACCCTTTTACGACAAGAGATTGCATATAAAATCAAGCTTACATAAGTTTTGAAGGTTAACCTGATCATAACCTTTTGACCGAAACCTGAGGTCTAAGAAATGCACGATTTTATAGGGACTCGAGCATGTTAATTATTCTTGAAGGCGAAAGTGCAGGAGGGATGAATTGTAATTTTTTTTTTTTTTGAGGTATCCGACTAATTTGTGTTCTAGTCGATTGAACTTTTCAGAAACAGAATGTAAAAGATAAATTACAAAAAATAAGTGACACAATATCTTTTTATACTGGTTCGAATTCAAAGTGAATCTTACGTCCAGTCCCCTTGGGTTGTAAGAGTGATCTCTTTCAAATATGAAGTAGCTTAGTATAGATGAGTTGATGTTGTTATACACTAACAGATTTTGTCACTTTATTCCTCTGTCTATAATTGATACAATGCCTCACCAGTGTTCTTTTCTCTATCTCTTCTCTTCTTTGTTACACAAGAAATCTATAGCAGACTACAGTGTTTGTTTGAAGTACAACAAAAATTGGTTTGATCAAAGTATATCTTTCCAAGACTAGTGCAGTAGGTGTTTATACTACTCGAGTCCTTCAAGTCTTGTACGTCTTTTTGAGAGATTGCGAACCCAATGGAGTTGTGTTCAGAAGGAATCGTAAATTGATTTTTTCCAAGATTGAATCTTCTACTGACTTGCCTTGACTCGCGGACTTGAATTATTTCATCCTTAAATGAGAGAATATTCCCGTTGCCAAATCCCTTAAAAGATGCTTCGATTGACGTCTTTATGTGGGAGAATCTTTAGCGGATGATTTCGTGCCCTTAATCTCTTTTGATTGAGATCCTTCCTATAATATCTCTTTTAATTGAGTTTGTCATCTTCCTTGATTGATTTTTCTACTTCTCATTCCTTCTTTTGTTTGATTCGTTTTTGCCTCCATATTATTGCTCAGAATCTATTCTTGCACATAAGGAGTAATTGGTTATTTTGCATCATTAAAGTTAACTAAGATCTAACAGAAGTCTTATATATATATATATATATATTCATGAGTTATTTCTGGTGGCGCAATTAAATTAAAACTTACTTAATAACTATTTGGATCTTTTTGGTCTAGGAAGTTTAAGACCATAATTAGATTTGTTCTTTTCCTACTATAGTACTTTACCATTAAATAGAAATGATAATTTAGAGCCCAGTTCACCATGACTTAATTCTTTTTTGAAAAGTTCATACCTATTTATTTTGAAATATGTGTTTGTTTAACCAAAAATTGGAATTTCGGTCAAAACTTATTTTTAGAAGAACTCGGGTTACTGATAATCAAGCAGAAATAGAAATAATTGATGTAAATAATAACTGAATGGAAAGCAAAGTAAATCAGTATATTCTAATAGTATTTCGTGTCCTTACAAATGTTCATTCCTCACTTTTTATAGTTATTTCTAAGTAATACGTTTTTCTCCTTTCATAATGGTGTCATTATGGACAATAATGACATTTAATGTAACGTTATAATTGACAATCGTAACTGATTCAATACAGATTCTATAATATTTTCCGTAATTAATGCCTATTAATTACCAATAATACATATCTATACCCCTTTTTCTATTTAGGTTCATTCTTCCGATGCCTCTTCAGAATATCAAGAGGTTTGAGCACCTATCCCTTCTGGCTTTCTTGGATCTTTGCTCGTGCCTGCTAAAAGCTCGTGCATCTTCAACTATTCTTCGCCAATTGTCATTCTTTTACCAGTCCACATGTCATGACATGTCATTACATAATTAATTCGATACATTAACTTGATTTTCTCCAATACAGATAGTTCCCCCACTTGCCATTTATTCATCGATAGAATATTTGGGAAGTGGATCTCATTAAAGCGGGGATTTTTGCCGCCATTATACCTTCTCTGAAACTGACGCTTCATATGTCACTTCCATTTAATGCTCGTGACACGTGGCATCTTTCGATTGGTTCTGTAACTTTTCAGCGTCTTTTAGAGCTTTTTTGCGGCTTCATCAATTACGAAGCGACAGTTTCCATCATGACGTTTCCATCATGACACCTTTTTCTTTGACGGTTGCTCCTAAGTATAAATATAGCTTTTGTCTTTGTCTTTCTCATAAAAAGCTTCATATCTTAGAATATTCACTCTTGTTTCCTTCTTCTTCGTACTGCCATGTTTTCTTCAAACCCTAATCCTCGAAGAGTCCCCATTGTTGATGATCTTCCTTTTGCGCCTGTTAGAAGCAGAAGAGGAGAAAGATTTCGTAGTTTAGGGTCTTCATCTATACAGGGTACTTCTTTACCTCCAGTGAATTCTACTCCTCCTTCTAGAAATAGGGGTTCTCTTTCCCATAAACCTTCATCTAGAAATAAAGATTCTAATGAACCCATTCGTGAGCCTTTGGTAGATGAAATTGTCCCTACTGAACTATCTTTTTACACTGATAGAGAATCGATTAGAAACCAAGTTTCTTCTATGTCTTCTTTAGATCGTGCTGATATTTATCCTTCTCAAATCACCAAAGGTCTGATCTCTGTTGTTTGTAGGGATTGTCGTTGGAAACCTAATTTCCCTATTATAATTCCTAATGCGAACCAAAGAATTACATTTTACTTGATCGGTTTTTCTTTTGTGTATACATACCCCTTTACGCTGAATTTTAAACCCCCCATTGATCCTATTATCATTGAATTCTGTCGGTTTTTCGACGTTTGTCTAGGACAGATTGGCCCCATTGTGTGGAGGGTCGTTACTTGTTTAAGGCATTTAACATGGTTGGATAATTTTCCTTTTACTTTCTTTTATTTGATCCATCTTTACTCCCCTAAACTTTTCCGTCATGGGATTTTCACTTTAGTAGCGAGAAGTAAGAGAGTGTTAGTTAGTCCAAAGGATGATAAGGACCGTTGCTGGTATGCTAGGTTTGTTGTTGCCCCCATTGTTGGTTTAGTGGGCGAAGAAAATGTTCCATTTCCTGAAAAGTGGAATTTTGCACGTAAGTTTTCCTTTTACAACTTTCTCTATCTTTTCCCTTTATTTTTCCTGCTACTGTTTAACTCTTTCTCTTTTCCAGCAACCATGGGACTGTTGATGAGATTCTCAATTTCTGTGGTTGGGTAGGAAAGTTATTGAAAGTTGCTCTAATGGAAGGTAGATCTTGGAAAAACCTTTCGCATAGGTTTGGTTGGAAGGTTAAAACTCATGGTAAATGTTTTACTCATCTCCTTTTCACATTTTCATTCACCATTCCCTTAGAATTTGTTTTGACCCTTCTTTTTATCAGGAGTTCCCATTCGTGGTGTAAGTTCTGATGTTGTTGTGGCTTACAGAGTTTCTTTGGAGAGAGCTCAAGAGATAATCTTGAGTTCTTCATCGAAAAGGAAGGCTGATACAACCCAAGATTCTAAAGAAGAGGAGGAACAGGATGGAGGTTCCTTGATTAAAAGGTCGCGGGCTAGAAGACGCGTTTTCTCAGATGATGAAGCGACTCGTCCCCATTCTGTTCCCATAACCGAGGCTGTTGAAGCCACCTTGGTGAGCTCTGATGATGATACTCCTGCGGCAGCTCGTAGCTCTGATGTTCAGCTTTTTTCTCGTGGGTTTGATAGCGAAAATTTGGATTTGGTTTCCGATGAAGTACCCCTGGCCTCTTTTACCATGCATGTTCCTGTGGCACGTTCTTTGCTAGTTGTGACTGCTACTGTTGCTACTCCGCCCCAAATTGTTATGACTTCCTCTATAATACCTCCTACTACTGTTTCTTGTACTGAGGTTGGTTCTTCGAGTGGAAGTGGTGTGATGAAACAGATTACCATTGAGGTCCCTGCCGATGGTAATATTTTGAAAAAGTCAGGTCAGGATGACGTATGGTTGAAACCTCTGATCGGTCCAGTTGAGAAATACAAGCTTGAGAATCATAGCTCTTTGACGTGGATGAATGACATAGTGCAATCATCATTAAAGGTATTTGCTTCTTTTTTCTCTTTATTCCATCCTTCTTTTATTAAGGTTCTTACCCCTTTCTTCTTTTTAGATCAATCTTATTAGCACAGAGATGATGAAAAGGGTTTCTCATATAGAGCAGTTAATGTATGATTATCAGATTGAAGAAGACAATTGGAAAGAATAATATGAAAGCCTTCAACTTGATATGGAAATGTTAGAAGAAAACAAGAGCACCTTAGAGCAGTAGTTGAAGGTTTTGACTTCAGAGTTAGCAGTTGAGAAGGCTTCCTCAAATCAAGGTGACAATGATAAAAATCTCCTCGAGACATTATTTTTTGAGAAACTCTCCAAAGCCAGTGAAGAGATTAGAAGGTTGAAGGCATTGCTAAACGAGAAAGAGGTTTATGCCGATGAACTTGTTCAAACACTTACCTGGACCCAAGAAGATCTTCGTGAGTCTTATGATAAGGTCAGATTTTTAAAAAGTTCACTTGCCCCTCTGCACTCGTCTTATGATGCTTCTTTGGACGAGAAAGAAAAACTTAAAAACGAGATTGACCAATGGGAGAGAGATTATGAGATTCTTGAGGGCAAGACTACCATTGATGTGAGTTGGGATATTCTAAACACATGCCACGATACCCTTGTGGAGGCTAGCCAAGAGGGTTTTAACTTGGATACTGAATTAGCCAAGATAAAGGAGACCATTAAAAAAACTCAGCAAGGCCAAAATTTTCATTCTCCCATGGTTGATACTCCTGAGCATATTGAAGATGATATAACTACAGTGAATGCCCCAGCTTCTTCAAGTCAATTCGAACCTTCTGCTGCTAACGATACCGCTTTAGATTCTTCTTCTGCCCTTAGTGAAAGTTTATGAAGTGTTACTCTTTTTTTGTTCTTGGTGGTTTTACCCCTGGTCCCATTTGGGGGTTTAATTTTTGGAAATGACAAGTCCCCAGATCTTTTCGGGGTATTTTGTAAAAATGACAATCAGTTTATGACTAAGTTCATACTTAGTCTAAACTTAATATTATGAAGATTTTTGTTTAACTTAATTGTCTTGAACTTCTGTTTTACTCTTTTTTGCCTTTATACTCAAGGTCTTGTTTGTTAATTCGTGGGTTTTTGTCTTACCCTTTTTGCATTTTTTTTAAAATATTTTGTTAACTTCATGGATATCTGAATCAAACATGAAATTTATAAAAGAGGACCCTTTTATATTCGACACTTAATGAAGAAGACGTCTCAACTTAATAACTGTGTAAATATACGAAAAAAGAAATAAGAACACACATGTTTCTTGAAATAACTTTGATAAAGTTTTCATCTGAACTTTGTCAAGTTTAAGTAACATCTTACATGTATTTAAATATCTTCTATAACTTTTTCGTAATTGTTTTCTTTACAACAGATTTGCAAAAAAAGAAATAAAATCCAAGGGTTTTTTATAACCCATGGCTAAACATTGCCTTTAACCTAGACATCATACGATTTTGAAATCTATATGAAGGTTTTTTGACTAGCTTGTGTTATTGGCTCATGACTTTGCTCTGAACTTGATACATTTGATGAGTAGACTTTTGGACTTGACTTGAACTTTAATTGTTTTCAGTCTTCTTTGCTTTCTTTATACATATATCATATGTATATTATATAGTCCCCCAAGTGTTTGAGCTTTGAAGTATGAAATCTCGAGCACTTGATTATTCCTTCCATGCGGTCCTTTTCCTGAAAAGGAAAAACATACGGGACTCAGAGATACGATCTTAGATGAAGACTGCTTAACCCATTTAAATTTCTATCAGAATAGTTGTAACCCTAGACCGGGAATTATATTTTTTTCACATGTCTTGCAGGTCGTAATTCATCATTTAGTGCGGACTAGCTTTTTGCCTATCATCTAAAATCGTTAATAAAATTTTAACAATTCAAAAATAAAAGTTTAAAATGAGGGTACCTGCCCGTGGTTATTTCTTTTCCTTAGAAATAGTATCTCGTTAGATGAACAACATTCCAATGTGAAGGTAGAATCTTACCGTCCATTTTTTCCAGTTCGTATGCTCCTTTTCCTGCGATACCGTGAATCTTATAAGGTCCTTACCAAGTTGGGCTTAACTTTCCTGCATTAGCTGCCCTCGTTGATTGGAAAACTTTCTTGAGTTCGAAGTCCTCAATCTTGAAGTATCTGAGACGAGCTTTCCGATTATAGTATCATTCCATAACTTGTTTTTGCGTTGTCATCCTTATTAATGCAACTTCCCTCCTCTCTTCAAGTAAATCCAGGTTTATTCGCATTTCTTCTTCATTTTATTCCTCAGTTTCTTGTGTATATCTCGTGCTTGGCTCCCCTATCTCAACTGGGATTAAGGCTTCAGCTCCGTATACAAGTGAGAACGGTGTTTCCCCCGTACTTGTTTTTACAGTTGTGCAATAAGCCCACAAGACTCCAGGTAACACCTCTGGCCAATTGCCTTTAGATTCCTCCAACCTTTTCTTCAAATTGTTGATAATGACTTTATTCGTTGATTCAGCTTGTCCATTACCCACCGGATGGTAAGGCATTGAAGTAATCCTCTTAATTTGCCAACTCTGAAAAAATTCTGTGATTTGCGTGCCTATAAATTGCGGGCCGTTATCACATACGATTTCCTTTGGTACACCGAATCGGCATATGATGTTTCGCCAAATGAAATCTCTGACCTCTTTTTCTCGTACATGTTTAAAAGCTCTTGTTTCTACCCACTTGGTAAAGTAATCAGTGAGTACTAGTAAAAATCTTACCTTGCCTTTAGCTTGTGGTAGAGCACCCACGATATTCATCCCCCACTTCATAAAAGGCCATGGTGCAATGACCAGATGCAATAATTCAGCAGGTCTATGCATGTTGTTACCGTATCTTTGGCACTTGTCACATTTAGCCACAAATTTTCTGCATCTTCTTCCATTTTGGGCCAATAATAACCGGCTCTAATCATGGTTTTTACTAAGGATCTTCCTCCCGCGTGATTTCCACAATGTCCCTCGTATATTTCTCTCATCACATATTCTGTTTGAGAAGGTCCGAGGCATCTTGCGAGGGGTCCACCAAATATTTTGCGATAAAGATTGTCGTGCTTTAAACAGTACCGAGCAGCTTTTTTGAGGAGTGCTTGAGCATTTGTCTTATCTTCAGGTACAATTCCATACTGCAAAAAAGTGACAATCTCGTTCCTTCGATCCCAAGTTAAATTATTGAAATTTACCTCGTTTTTGTCTCGATCAAGTATTTAATGAAATAAATGAATTACAGAAGCATTTTCATCATTTGTCACTTCTGTCGCAGATGCAAGATTAGCTAAGGCGTCTGCCTCGACATTTTCTTCTCTTGGTATCTACACGACTTTCTAGGTTAGGAACCAGATCACGTGTTTTTTCCAGGTATTGTTGCATTCTTGCCTCTCTGGCTATATAAGTCCCCAGCATTTGGTTAACTACGAGCTGTGAATCGTTTTTGATTACGACTTGTTCTATGCCAAGCTCGCGTGCCAGTTCCAAACCTGCAATCACAGCTTCATACTCTGCCTCATTGTTAGTAATAGGGTGACATTTTCTGGTTTGTCGGATGGTTTCTCCCGTAGGTGGTACCAAGACAATACCTAGCCCTGCCCATTTTACATTCGATGAACCATCAGTAAATAAAGTTCAAGTTCCTGGATTAGACCCACTGAATACCCGTAGCTCTTTTTCTGCTTCTAGTTGTATCCCTTGGCTAAAATCCGCAATAAAATCAGCTAATACTTGTGACTTTATTGTAGTTCTAGATTAATACGTAATGTCATATTCACTCAGCTCTATGGTCCATTTGGATAACCTGCCTGATAACTCGTGTTTATGTAATATATTACATAGGGGATAGGCAGTTACTACAAAGATGAGATGGCATTGAAAATAAGGTCTTAATTTCCTAGATGCCATAATTAATGCAGGTGCAAGTTTTTCTAGATGAGGATAGCGAGTCTCAGCATCTAATAATGACTTACTAACATAATAAATTGGAGACTGTTTACCTTGGTCTTCACGAACTAAAATAGCACTCACCGCTAAATCTGAAACAGCAAGGTAGATGAGTAGTTTCTCCCCATCTATTGGTTTCGCAAGCAACGGTGGATTTGACAAGTATACTTTCAAATTTTTAAGTGCTTGTTGACATTCCTCAGATTATTCGAACTGATCCTGCCTTTTTAGAGCTGAAAAGAACCTAAAGCATTTTTCTGATGATTTGGAAATGAATCTTCCCAAGGCTGTTATTCTTCCTGTCAGTCTCTGTATCTCTTTTTTACTTGTAAGTGTATCAGGAATTTCCTCAATAGCTTTAATCTGTGCGGGATTTACTTCAATGCCATGGTTAGAAACAAGAAATCCCAAAAACTTACCTCATGAGACGCCAAATGCACATTTCTCCGGGTTTAGCTTCATGTTAAATCTACGGAGAATCTGAAATGCATCAGACAAGTGTTGGATATGATCCCCTACTTGTTGTGACTTGACCAGCATATCATCTATATAGACTTTCATAGTTTTCCCTAAATATTCTTGAAACACTTTGGTCACCAACCTTTGATATGTGGTTCCAGCGTTTTTGAGACCAAATGGCATTACTTTATAACAGTAAGTCCCCTTGTCTGTTATAAATGAAGTTTTTTCCTCATCTATGGGATCTATTTTGATTTGGTTATACCCTGAATATGCATCTAAAAAACTTAACAATTCATGTCCTGCAGTAGCATCAATTAGTTGATCTATATGCGGCAATGGAAAAGAATCTTTAGGACAAGCTTTATTTAGGTCAATATAATCTACACAAACTCTCCACTTACCATTCTTTTTAGGTACTACTACAGTATTAGATAACCAATTTGGATATTTTACCTCGCGGATAGACCCAATTTTTAAAAGTTTTTGTACCTCATCTTGAATCACCTAATTTTTGAAAGATCCTTGTTTTCTTTTCTTTTGTTTGACAGGTGGATATGATGGATCTTCATTTAACTTGTGAGTCATTACTTCTAGAGGTATTCCTGTCATATCAGAATGAGACCAAGCAAAACAATCCACGTTAGTTTTCAAAAATTCAGTCAACTTACCTTTCATTTCGTGGCTTAGGTTGGCCCCAATGTAGACTTTCCTTTCAGGCCAAGGTGCGAATAGTTCTACAGCTTCCAATTCTTCAATCGTCGTTTTGATGTTTTCATTTTCCTCTGGTTCTTGGATGGAATCGGGCATCGAGTCTACATCTGTTCGCCCGTGTTCAGTTGAGGCTTGTTGCAACATCTTCAACTAGATTCTGTAAGTGCTATTTTTCTTCATTTTCTGCGCTTGAATCTGCTACGGAGTTGATGCTCCTAGGCATTTGTTGATCACCACAGATTTGTCATATTCTTCATTGTGAAGGGAATTTAATAACTTGATGCAGGGTAGATGGCACATCATCCATTTCGTGAATCCATGGTCTACCGAGATCATATTGTAATCCATGTCCATCTCTACCACCTGAAATTTTGTATATTTGACAACTACTTCTGCGAATGTGGTGAGTATTATCTCTCCTTTTGTTATGACGCTCGAGTTGTCAAAACCAAACAAGGTATGCGTCTTGGGTATCAGCTTATCTTCAGTTTGCATTTCGTTTACCACTCTTAGCAAAATGATATTCACAGAGCTACCTGGATCAATCAAAACTTGTTTCACATTAGTGTCATGTACAAGTAAAGATATTACCAGTGCGTCATTGTGTGGTATTAGTACGCCATCTGCATCTGCATCTGCATCATCAAATGTAATACTTTCTTCTTCCAAAACATATCGAACTCGCTTCCCGTGTGTGACTGTAATTTTTGAAACTTTCTTGGTTGTCATATATGTCACGCCAATAATTTCTTCTCCTCTGCTTATAACATTGACAGTCCTTTTTGGTAAATGAGGCTTAGGGGGCTCCTACCTATTTTTCATATACGCTTGCTTACTTTTTTCACTAAATAATTTGGTTAGATATCCTTGCTTTAACAAATGGTCAACTTCTCTTTGTAGCAGTCTACAATCCGCCGTTTTGTGACCATAATCATTATGAAGCTCGCACCAAAAATCATGATTTCGCCTATTTGGGTTTGATCTCATTTCCTTTGGCCATCGCACCTTATCTCCCATGCTTCTTAATACTACTACTAACTCTGATATGCTAACATTGAAATTATACCCTCCAAACTTCGCCTTCGAGCCTTTATTATCATCTCGTGTCTCTCGCATGTTTCGCTCTTTTTCCAAACCTCGATGATGAGCCTGATTCTCTATCTCTCGATCTATGATCGTACATTGAGTTATTATATTTTGAACGCGAGTCTCTTCCTGCTGGTCCCATGTAGGGCTCGTACCTGTTTTTACCTGACCTTTTTTCAGTTTCAGCACGTCTTGAACTTACCCTCTCCTCTTTTTGAGACCGAGTGATGGTATCTTCTTCTATCCGCAACTTCATGTTGTATCTGTTGTAAACATCATTCCAAGTTGTTGCTGGAAATTCACGTAAACTTTCCTTGAGTCGTCTCGTGGCTTCTGAACTTTTCTCATTTAGATTACTGGCAAATTCCATAGTCACCCAGTTATCAGGTACGCGTGGCAACGTCATCCTTTCACGCTGGAATTTGTCTACGAACTCTCTGAGTAACTCCAAATCTCCTTGGTTTATTTTGAAAATATCCTCCATCCCTTTTTTGACTTTTTGAGCTCCCGAGTGTGCTTTGATAAACAAATCTGCAAGCTTAGCAAAAGAATTTATAGAATTTTCGAGTAAAAGAGAATACCATGTTAATGCTTCCTTAGTGAGTGTTTATCCGAATTTGTTTGACCAATACTGATTCAATTTCTTGTTTGGTCAATTCGTTGCCCTTTACACCGGTTGTCAATGCAGTTACGTGATCTTGTGGATCAGTTGTTCCATCGTATTTGGAATATCGGGAATCTTAAATTTATTCGGAATTGGTAGAGGAGCAGCACTTGGCTTCCAAGGTTGTTGTGAAT
Organism: Nicotiana tabacum; assembly: GCF_000715075.1. Classification (NCBI taxonomy): domain Eukaryota; kingdom Viridiplantae; phylum Streptophyta; class Magnoliopsida; order Solanales; family Solanaceae; genus Nicotiana; species Nicotiana tabacum. The sequence goes on along the minus strand of NC_134099.1, from coordinate 90,113,093 downwards.
ATTTGTCCATATCTATTCCCTTGATCACAGGTGGTACTCCAGGTATTTTCTCTATGCGGTCGCTTTGCTCCTTGAGCTGTTTCTACAAAAAGTTAAAACTAATTTTTGTAAATTAGAATTAACTGTGTTACATGGTTCTCCATCACGAGACTCGCTGGGAGTTCCACCACTGCCTGAATTAACGAGTCCAGAACGAGGGTTTTCCAATGTGTTGTTATTTGGAGTTGGTGTTGGCGGCACAACCGGCAACTGGCTGGTAAATGCCTAGAGAGCGTTGTTGACCTATTGAGCAATTAATTTTTTAAGAGATTCATCAATAGCTTGTTCCTTTGCAACTCTATCATTTTCATTTGATTCAAATTCATTTGGAGTCCCCTCTCGTGATTGTCGCTGAGAATGTTGTGGCGAAGGAGGTGGGGTTCTGTCATCTTGTTCGTTCAGTTGATGTTGTGGATCTTGGAGTAGAAAATTGTGTTGGTTATTGTCACTGACATTCGACATGGTTATCTTTGATAAAAGAATCGATTTGGAAAGCAGATGATTATCAAATTTCCGGTAACGGGACCAATTTGTCTGACCAAAAATTGGAATTTCGGTCAAAACTTATTTTTAGAAGAACTCGGGCTACTGATAATCAAGAAGAAATAGAAATAATTAATGTAAATAATAACTGAACGGCAAGCAAAGTAAATCAGTATATTCCAATAGTATTTCGTGTCCTTACAAATGTTCATTCCTCATCTTTTATAGCTATTTCTAAGTAATACGTTTTTCTCCTTTCATAATTGTGTCATTATGGATAATTAATAGCATTTAATGTAACGTTATAATTGGCAATCGTAACTGATTCAATACATATTCTATAACGTTTTCCATAATTAATGCCTATTAATTACCAATAATGCATATCTACCATTTTCGCTATTTAGGTTTATTTTTCTGATGCCTCTTCATAATATCAAGAGGTTCGAGCACCTATCCCTTCTGACTTTCTTGGATCTTTGCCCGTGCCTGCTAAAAGTTTGTGCCTCTTCAACTATTCTTCACCAACTGTCATTCTTTTACCAATCCACATGTCATGACATGTCACCACATAATTAATTCAATATATTAACTTGATTTTTCCCAATACAGATAGTCCTCCCACTTGCCATTTATTCACCGATAGAATATTTGGGAAGTGGATCTCATTAAAGTGGGAATTTTTGCTGCCATTATACCTTCTCTAGAATTGACGCTTCATATGTCACTTCCATTTAATGCTCATGACACGTGGCATCTTCTGATTGCTTCTATAACTTTTCAACGTCTTTTACGGCTTGTTTGCGGCTTCGTCAATTACAAAGCGACAGTTTACATCATCACACCTTTTTCTTTTACGGTTGCTTCTGAGTATAAATATAGCTTTTGTCTTTGTCTTTCTCATAAAAAGCTTCATATCTTAGAATATTCACTCTTGTTTCTTTCTTCCTCGTACTGCGATGTCTTCTTCAAATCCTAATCCTCAAAGAGTCCCCATTGTTGATGATCTTCCTCTTGCACCTGTTAGAAGCAGAAGAGGAGAAAGACTTCGTAGTTTAGGGTCTTCATCTATACGGGGTACTTCTTACCTCCAGTGAGAAGTTAAGACTTCGATACATTAACTTGATTTTTCCCAATACAGTGTTAGCATAATACTAGAATATTATTATATACGTAAGAAGCAAACCCTACATGGATTTATAATTTGTTTTTTGTCAAATGGCATACGTCATTTCCCCAACACTTCACATACTCCACTTTTCTTTCTCAAATTCGGGTTTGTGTGAACTGTGTTGAGTCTAACTAGTTCAATTACAAATATATCTTACTTTAAGCGTCGAGTCAATTCAGCACTTATTGTTCTTTGACATAACCAGCAATAACTCAAGAGGCTAAATATCTATAAAAAAAAAATATAATGGTAATGTTTGAATCAGTTTATACTAATCTCAACTATTTCACTCATGAGTATCTGCTCCCTAGCTTCCATTAGGAACCACTAAGCATTTTTAATTTGTCTCTTGTGGGATTTAATTTGAACTTTGGTCTAGCATAGCTTTCATTCCACCTCATGGCCACTAAGCCACAACCATAAAGTATCTCAAGAAAGCTAAATATTTCTTCTTTGCATGTAAAACAAGATTGAGAGATAGGGGATGATTTGCAAGAATGGTCTTGGAAGTGGGTGATCTTAATTTTTTTACCCTGCTTGCCCTATAGGCAGTGCCACATTTGCGGGGGCGGGGGAGGGGGGAGGGGGAGGGGTAGGGGTAGGGGGAGGAGGGACCATTTTTTGTTACACCTAATATGCTATGTATAAGTTTAAAAAAAAGGTTATGTGAAGTGAAAAGGTTTAATTTCTTTCTTTAACAAGTGTAAAGAAGAAGAATTTGCAACCGCTATAATTTTCGCCAAGAAAATTGCACTTGAAATGAATATCGAGCCCAAATTTCATAAGAAACATGTAATATATAGGAAATAACAATTTGATGAGAATGTTGATAATAACATCTCAAAATCTTCGAAGAGTTCTTTGGAGTTGATTACTTTATACATAGTAGACAAGGCTATATTTTTCACTTGAAAATAAATTTGAACAATTCAAAGCATATGAAAATATTATTTTTTGGTTTTCTATATAGCGGTAAAAACTAAGATTACTTCATGATGGAAATTTGAAGAAATATTGTCTTAATCTTGAATGTTCCTTAAAGCATAATAATCAATTCGATATTGATGGTTTTGATTTATTTTCGGAATTAAAAGTATTAAGAAAAATACTACAATTAGAAGATAACAGTTTAACTGATACACTCGATCAAATAAAAAGATTTGATTTTTTTCCAATGCCTATATGGCTTATGGAATAATGTTAATAAGTCTTGTTATCGTCGTTTCAGCGAAAAGAAGTTTTCAAAATTAAAATTGATAAAATCTTACCTTAGATCAATAATGTCTCAAGAAATGTTAAATAGATTAGCTATATTGCCACTTAAGAAAGGCTTACTAGGAGTTATTGACTATAAGAAAATTATTAATAATTTTGTATTTAAGAAACACTAAAAAAATGGACTTCAAAAAAATAATTAACTTTTTTATATATAAAAAAAAGTTAAGGCCCCTCATAAAGTTGTAAAAATAACACGGTATAGCCAGTTTTCGGACTGGTCATTCAAAAATAGCTAGCTTTTACGAAGTCAATGAAAAATAGCCACTATTTTGCTGCAACAGAGACCGGTCCAGCATAATATACTGGAGTTCGGTGCATCTGTGTATGAACTCCAGCATATTATGTTGGACCGGTATACTTTGCTGACTCCAGTATAATATATTGGAGACTGGAGCACTGATGCTCCAAACTCCAGTATATTATACTGGACAATTATACTTGCTGGAACTCCAGTATATTATGCTGGAGTTCTACTGTACTTATGCTGGAACTCCATCATATTATGATGGAGTTCCAGCATACTTATCCTGGAATTCCAGTATAATATGCTGGAGTTCAAGCATACTTATGTTGGAACTCAAGTATAATATACTAGCGTATTTTCTGGGTTTTGAACAGTATTTTCGCTCAGATTTATCTTTACATGAAAAGTGGCAAAATTTCTATTACTTTTGAAACTGAGCTATTTTTTAACGACCAGTTGTAAATCTGACTATTTTTAAATTTCTCTCCATAAAGTTTGGCTTTAGGCCTAAGAACTCGCCGGGCCACCCCTGATAGGTAGAATTTATTTAACAAGTGTTGCCCCTCGCTTGCGTCATGGACAACACTTTTAACTTTTGACCTTAAAGATTTATCAATGAGAAAAACAAGGGTAAAAAATCATGACTATTCATTTTCAACATCATTTGATGTAATTTCCTGGAGATGAGGGTTTACATTGTAGGAGAGCCAATTAGGGCTGCTTATCGGGCGGATTGTTACGCTTATCGGTTATCGGCTTGTAAATGTACTAATCCGCTAGCCAAACTAATAAGATATCGGGCGGATTGATATCGGTTTCGTCATTATCAGGCGGTTATCGGACGACTTATCGGCAAAATCAAATAGCAATGAGCGCATATATGACTTGACATTAAATCACCAAATTAAAATCTTGAATTCAACCCGTCTATATAACACTGTCATGCCCGTATTTCCAGTTTCCAGAAATCACTAACTGGAAATTTATGTTTTCTCCGTAAAAGATCTGGCCAGAATACATATAGCCATATACTAAATTAGTGTTGTGTAGGGCTCTTTACTTTCTGCTATTGCATCAAGCCATATAGGCATATGCAAATGCATTTTCACAACTGGCAGAAGTCACTATAATTTGAAAGTGAATTTTCAATACTCTAATACCACTAAGTTAGTATCCGTGATAAAACAATAACAGGTAGTGTCTTAGTGAACCTTCTGAATGTGAATAATAACTGCTACTTTGTCAAATAGTGGAAGGGATATTTAATATACATACGGGTAAAAATATAAATATAAAAATTCTTAACGGGTTAACGGCTTAATCGTTAAGAAAATTGAATAATTCGTTTCCAAACCGATAAGCCGTTAATTATAAATTTTCAATCCATTCACCATCCATTAATCCGATAACCCGATACCAATAAACCATTAAGCCAATTTTGCGGTTCGATTTTTGGTTACGATTCGATTTTGAACAGCCCTAGAGCCAATGGGGGGCGGTTTCCGTTAGCTCTTGCCTCCACCAAAACTTGGACTGTAAATGGTCCTTGCCTATTGAAGATCGTAGAGAGTATCATGTGGGCCTCTTGACATTGTCTGAACTGTCAAGTCTACTGGGCTGCTGGGTTCTTCCAGGCCACAGCCTTGTCCATTTAACGGACCAAAAAAAGTCTCTTTCTCCCCCTTTCAAGAATAGGAATTTTCGCAAACCATTATTATTTAGTGGCTATTAATTTTTTATAGCTATCATATACATAATAATTTTCTATAGCTACTATTCAGCTATACGCGCATGTATTCGCATATATTCGTGTTAATATATTCATTACAACAATAAATAGTTCCTAAAATCAAGGCAGTCCAACTATACGTGCATGTATTCACATGTATTCGTGCCATGTATTTATGAATACAGCATCAAAAAGAGCATAAAATCAAAGCAGTCCAGCTGTATGCGCATGTATTCGCGCTGTTGTATTCATGAATACAACAGTAAAAGGCGTCTAAAATAAGCGCAGTCTAGCTGTACGCGCATGTATTCACATGTATTCGCACCATGTACTCATGAATACAGTAACGACAATCACCTTAAAAATAGATATGTACAGGTATCTAAGAGAGAGGAAAAATATAAATAGTGTATGTCATGCCTCAATGGTAGTATATACCATAAATACTTATTTTGCTATAAAATATAAAAGGTAGCTATAGAAAATGCTATTTTAAAATAATTTTAGTTTATAATAAATAGGGTGTATGGCTTTGCTATATGAGGTAATGTTTAACCAAAAATAAGGATTTCGGTCAAAGCTTATGTTAAAAGAACTCGGGTTACTGATAATCAAATAGAAATAAGAATAATTGAGAAATAATAGCTGAACGCAAAGTAAATCAATGTATTCCAATAGTATTTCGTCCCCTTACAAATGATCAATCTTCTCCTTTTATAGCTATTTCTAGGTAATACGTTCTGTTTTTACCATAATAGTGCCATTATTGATAATTAATGGCATTTAATGGCATTTATTGTAACGTTACAATCAGTAATCATATTTGATTTAATACAGATTCCTTAACGTTTTCCGTATTTAATGCCCAGTAGTACGTATCTATACCTTATTTACTATCAGATTCATTCTCTTCCATCATAAAGAGGTTCGAGCGTCTATCTCTCTTGCTTTTTCCTGAATATCTACCCGTGCCTGTTGAAGCTCGTGCATCTTTGATTATTCTTCGTCACCTATCCTCCTTTGACTGGTCCACGTGTCATGACGTGTCATCTTATAATAAATTCCATATATAAACTTAATTTTTCCTAATATAGGTAGTCTCCCCCACTTTCCATTTATTCATCAATAGAATATTTGGGAAGTGGATCTCATTAAAGCGGGAATATTTGCCACCATTAATTCTTCTCTGGAACTGACGCTTCATCTGTCACTTCCATTTAATGTCCGTGACACGTGGCATCTCCTGGTTGGTTCTGCAACTTTTTAGCGTCTTTTAAGGCTTTTTTACGGAAAACTGTACTGCAAGTTGAGTAGGTGAAACTATTAAATATAGTCTCGTGCTTGCGATCACGACATGATACCAACATCTTCATGTTGATGATTGATAATACCGTAATAATAAGAAAATAAACAAAAAAATTATTACACACTTATATAGTGAAAAACTTACATGGGTCCCTGTCCATTGACCACACAGATACTTCTTTGACATAATTTTACACAGAACAGTAGTCCTAAATCCATTTTGTTTGTGACTGTTCTCACAGACTCCTTGTCAATGGCAACACCGCAAAATACTAGTGTAATTTTTTTTTAATAATATTAGGCCACTCAAAAAGATATATAGTCAAACCTTCTATAACAGCTTCGTTTGTTCTGAATATTTTTGGATGTTATAGCGAGATGCTGTTATAGAGAACATATATTACTCCATCCGTTTCAATTTATGTGAACTTATTTCCTTTTTAGTCCGTGCCAAAAAGAATGACCTCTTTCCCTATTTGGAAACAATTTACCTTTATGCAATGATTTATAGCCACATAAAATATATATGCTTCATTTTACACCACAAGTTCAGAAGTCTTCTCTCTATTCTTAAACTCCGTGTCCAGTCAAATGGGTTTACATAAATTGAAACGGAGGGAGTATAACTTAATACGAAGATTGGTTCCGAAAAAACTTGACTTTTATAGTGAAGTGTTATTATATAAGGATGTTGTTATAGAGAATTCTGTATTCGCCACGTACCTCATACTTTGGGTGAAAGAGAGCTACCGCTAAAGCTGGCGCTAAATGAGGAGCTGGAAGAATTTTGCTAAATTCAGAAATATTGGGACTTCCAATGTGTTATTTTCTTGATTTGTTGATAGGGTCATAGATTTAGGACCTATTTCCCCACACGTTGTGTAATTTTTGAAGACTTTTTCTATTGTTAATGACAATTTTTGTCCTTATTACATTTGTCCTTTAATTTTTTGTTAGGTCGTTTTACTGTATTTGCACATCTATGAATGTGAAAGCTTTACTATTTGCCAAAGGGAGAGGGAATAAACCATCTCTCTCTCCTCAATCTCCATTTGCATTTGTTATTCTGATTCCTCATATTTGTTTTCCTCTCTCTTGTATATATTCATTATGGTGCTATGTTCTTGCAATTATGTAATCAACAAATAATTCTAGCTGGGCTTTTCTGATTTCTGAAAGTTCTGCATTTGTTTGGGAAATAATCAGCCAAATCAAAGACAAAAAAAATGAGTTGCTTTTCTTGCATGAGCCCTCGTCCTAAGAATGTTAGAGAATATGATGAAGACATGGTCCAACGATCCAACAGTTCTGCAGGTTTACATATTCTATCTGTCCTTTTGCTGTTATATTTTGTATACAGCATCATAACTATATATATATATATATATATATATATATATATATATATATGTTGGTTCGCGTTTTCTAAAATGTTGTGTCGGATCATCCAAAATGAAATAACTTTTGAAGGAATCCGACACATAGGCAATTTTGAAGGATCCGAGCTACATAGCCTCAGAATCCAATATCTTATACAATATGTCTATTATTATTATCAATTCTTTAATTATGAGATCTTAGATGTTATACAATGTGCTTATGTTCTTGCTATACAATTTGCAAATTTTGCGTTTGCAGTGCACGCGAGGGGGGAATCTAGTGATTCTGGAAGTGGTAAGGACATCATTAAATTGTATTATTAGGAATATCTGAGATTCTAATTACATTTGGGAGAGGCAGAATTTAATCAAATGTGTTTAAATTTTTGTGGAACATTGGATATTATTCATGCATAGGAAATGGGAGAAAGGAAGGTTCTTCGAAAGGTAAAAGTAGGGAAAGTAACAATCAGAACAGCGATGTCGCTCGCAGTTTCACATTCAAGGAACTAGCCACAGCAACTCAGAATTTTAAGGAAACTAATCTTATTGGAGAAGGTGGTTTTGGATGTGTCTACAAAGGCCGCCTCGATTCTGGCCTGGCAAGTTTTCTTCTTTCCAAATTTTGCTGGTTTTGTTCTCTAAATTAACTATGCACCTACGGTTAATTTACTTTGTATTAGTCTTTGTGACTGACAGAAGACGGGAAAGAAAAATGGTTTTTACATGGACAATGTTGGAAAACAACTTAGTATTTTTAAACTATCTTCATTAATAAAAGAGAACACTTTTAGGTGGCTGGCAGTTATAGCAATTAATGGAATTTCACTAAGGGGAGTTCAAGATTTAATGTATATGTATAGAGAGTAATATTTAATCAAGGAGTGGTCCTTCTATAAAGCAACCTCTTTAGGCCCCATTTTTTGTTACATCTAATAGATTATGTATAAGTTTTTAAAAAAAAGCTTTGTAAAGTAAAAAAATTGATTTCTTTCTTTAAGAAATATAGAGAAGAAGGATTTGCAACTGCTATGATTTCTACCAAGAAAATTGTACTTGAAATGAATATCAAATCCGAATTTCGTAAGAAACGTGTGATATATAGGAAGTAACAATTTGATGCGAATGTTGATAATTAAATCTCAAAATCTTTTGAAGAGTCCCTTAGAGTTGATTGCTTTTATAAATAATAGACAAGACTACTTTTTCACTTCAAAATTGATTTGAACAATTCAAAGCATATGAAAATATTTTTGGTTTTCTATTTGGCAGTAAAAACTAAGATCACTAGATGTTGGAAATTTGAAAACATATTGTCTTAATCTTGAATGTTCCTTAAAGCATAATAATCAATTCGATATTGATGGTTTAAATTTATTTTCTGAATTAAAAGTATTAAGGAAAATAGTACAATTAGAAGATAACGGTTTAATTGATACATTTAATCAAATAAAAAGATTTAGTTCTTTTTCAAATGCCTAAATTTCTTATGGAATAATGTGAATAACTCATGCTACCGTTGCTTTAACGAAAATAAGTTTTCAAAATTAAAATTGATAAAATCTTACCTAAGAACAACAATGTCACAAAAAAGGTTAAGTGGTTTAGTTATATTGTTAGTTGAGAAATACTTATTAGGAGTTATTGATTATAAGAAAATCATTAATAACTTTGTATCTAAGAAACGTTATAAGAAAATAGACTTCAAATAAATAATTAAAAAAAATTTAAAAAGTTAAGGCCCTCGTAAAGTTTGACTTTAGGTCACAAAATTCGTCTGACCGCCCTTGATTTAACCTATATATACACAATAGTATAATTTTCCAGCGAAGGGTATTTACATGACCACTCTTCGCTCGTTGTAGCTCTACACCTGGTTGTGGATGATATATTGTGTTTCCTTGTGCTTTGGTCATATGAACAGATTGTCGCAATCAAACAACTTAATCTCGAAGGCCTTCAAGGGAACCAAGAATTTATTGTGGAGGTCCTGATGTTGAGTTTACTACATCATAAAAATCTTGTCAACCTGATTGGATACTGCACTCATGGAGATCAGAGGCTTTTGGTTTACGAGTTCATGCCAATGGGTAGCTTGGAAAATCATCTTTTTGGTAATTTAATTTTGATTCAGCCAACCACCACCTGTAATATATATCTCTAGAAATTTTCTTGCTTGCATAATCGACTTTGAGTTTTGTTTCCTAAGCTTTACTAAACAAGTTATTCGTCTTCCAACAGAATTTGAAGCTTTCCCGACAGTAATGTATGATTCTGGTAGTTAAAACAGAATTTGTCCAGTTCACCAGGAGGTCACGGGTTCAAGCAGTGGAAACAACATCTTACAGAAATGCAGGGCAAGGCTGCGTACCATAGACCCTTGTGGTCCGGCCCTTCCGTAGACCCCACACATAGCGGAAACTTAATGCACCGGGCTGCCCTTTTGTCCAGCTCACTAATAAGTTATGGCTTTGTCCTAGTATTATTGTGGCTAAATTCTCAGTGATCATAGCTTTTGTTTTCATAGGATATGAGATGTTAATTCAAGAACCTCTTCTCTAACTTCTGAGTTGCCTTTAATGGCTTTAGTATTTGCCTGGACAAGTTAAGCTCATGTCTCATTAGTGTGCCTCTAGGCCCTCTACTAATATGATGACAATTATTTGATGTCCTCGTAACTGCTCCTTTAGTTTTCGTGTTATTATTTTTAGGGATGTATCCTAACTGTCTGTTATTGTTGATGTTCCAAGATTTAGAACCAGGAACGGAGCCACTGAGTTGGAGAACAAGACTAAAGATTGCCGCAGGCGCAGCTCATGGACTTGAGTATCTACACAAAGCAAATCCGCCCGTCATTTACCGTGATTTGAAATCTTCAAATATCTTGTTGGACAATGAATTCAATCCAAAGCTGTCAGATTTTGGACTTGCAAAGCTCGGACCTGTAGGTGACAACACTCATGTTTCAACAAGAGTGATGGGAACCTATGGATATTGTGCCCCTGAGTATGCGATGACCGGAAAGTTGACTTTGAAATCTGACATCTATAGCATGGGTGTTGTTCTATTGGAGCTAATAACGGGGCGAAAGGCTTATGATACCTCTAAGAAACCTGGAGAACAGAACCTTGTTGTTTGGGTGAGTTTTATATCTAAGTCTGAATACTAACTAAGGTTTCTTTTTCGGACCAGCAAAGCTCAGTTATTCCCAATTTCTGATCGATTCCACTATTGTCCAACAGCTAACCTTTAACGCTATTTCATTGCTTATTAAATGGTTTTTTATTCAAAATAAAGATGGAGTAATGTAACATAAATCCTGAACCCGACTTCCCACCCAAATTCGAAACGTTCTTTTTTGTTTATGTACAATGTGTGGGATTTTTTCACTAAGAAACTCTTCACTTGGTTGCAGTCTAGTCCTTTCCTCAAGGACCGGAGGAAGTATGTTCATATGGTTGACCCGTCGTTGCATGGTCAGTTCTCTGCTCGCTGTTTGCACCATGCAGTTGCTATTACTGCAATGTGTCTTCAGGAACAAGCCAATTTTCGCCCCATGATCAGCGATATTGTTACAGCCCTTGACTATCTTGTCGCTCAAGCACAAAGCTCGGGTCCACATAGAGGTGGTTCACACACTGGCAAGAAAACATCTCCATCAGAAGAAGAGTTTAATGGCAATACAAGAAAGCGAAGTTTTGAAAACATCTCTGTTACATTTTAAGTTTTTTTCTGATCAAACAGCTAGATTTCTGGATGGGGGCTACTCAAAACATAACGAAAATGGAGGTGCATATTTTGATTGGATGTTACAACAGAGGATATCAGTCAATTCAGCTTTTGATTATGAGGTAAGAAGACATCTTGACCACATCGTTGTTCTTCTGATAATGGCGAATTCTTGCACAAAAATATAATGTTAAAACCTGTTATCGTCACGAAAATTCTTCCAATTGGAAAGTCTCCTTTCTATCTTTTTTCCTACTTCGGTCAGATTTGGAAGTTATCTTATAAAATTTTCATCATTTCTCTATTTCACCATTTTGTTTGTTCAGAAGAGATAAGTGAACTACCTTTTAAGGATAACCTTTTCATTACTCTAATTGGTGTTGACAGATTGTTTGGTTGGTAAGAAATTAGAGGAGACAAACTATGCAAAATATCAAAAGAGATATTGATTTAACTTATATCTATTGACATACACGATCAGTATAATTTAACTTATTATAGCAGGTTGCCTGCATTATTTTCCATGTAGCTCCATTTACTATGGATAGTTACATGTAATTATTCTTTAAATGACATGATAGTGTAAAAAAATTGTCAGTGTATAGTGCACAGTTGGAGATAAATCCCTTCTTTTCTTATCAAATTAAGCACAGTTTATAAGAATACAAAACATTTTTGGTATTTCAGATGATGTTTCAATGAATCAAGAAGAAGTTCACTGGATTTGCAAGAATGCTGTAGATAGCTCTTTCTCGGTACTTTGGCTGCTTGTAACCTAGATCAAGGAACCATTGATTGTTTCACATATCTGTATTTGGTCTAAATGGAAAACAAAAAACAAGGATGTATATTAGCGTCGAGATTGTATATACCCATACTTTTCGTAATTTCATGCTTATAATTGTGATCATGTATAAGCTAATATAATATTAGAACAATAGATAAGATTGTTGATGACACAATATTTGATCATCTTGCTTCTGTTTATTGATTCAAATAATCTGTTGTGAAAGATTAGGACCTAAGCTGCTTTTAATCCAAATTGACTGTAAATCTCTTTCAGTTCATAAAATCCAGTACAGGTAAATATTTTACCTGCAGCAAGGTGCTTAGATAACAGAAAATGCTTTATGCAGAAGGTTTTTAATTTGATTGTAGCTTATGCACCTTATAATGGCGATCTTAATTCAGTGATATGTGTGCAAATGGCTATATTCGAAACACACCTGCTCTACACCTAGTTCGGCTGTAATGTGCAAAGAATGCCAAATCAAGAAAAAAAGTACTATTATGTTGCGGAATACTCATGGTTAACTAGTACATAATCACACATAAAGCAAATAGAAAAGTTGAAATAACATTAAGTATTTAACGAGGTTTAATCAAGCCAAGTTCTCAAGGCAGAAGCAGAAAAAAGACAGTATACTACCTGAGATAAACAATTACAATCCATTTTTAATACCCCAAGTATTTCCTATACTTATGGGGCCACTGGGCCTTAAGACGAGAACATAACATGATTCGGATTCAAGTCATGCGGCTGCGCTCTGGTCACGCAAGGATCGTGCAACTCTCAGGAGCTGTCCCAGACCGTGCTCAAATCACCAAATCCTCATAAGCTCTTCTGTGACCGGGCAGTGCCAAAATTTAGTTCTGAGATTTTATTCGCTGATCCACAACGCGGGCTTTCCTAGGTCACCATAAAATTCAAGAGACAAAGTCAACAACATCAATGTTGAAAATATGCATGGTTGGGATGGTGGTTTTCTCTGGTGGGGCTAGTCTCCCACCAATGTCATATCTTCATAATAAATAAAGTGGTAAGCAGATAGTGCAGCCCAAATGTTTGAAATAGCTCCATATGGCCGGTAGTGACTTGCAACTGGTTGGCATTTGGACATATGTAGCTCTTTACCCTGAAGTGACAATGACCTGACTAGCTCGTGAGAATCTTGTCCATTGGCAGTTGAGTTTGGTGCAAAAAATTTCTGCACAGTTTCTTGATATCTCCAGCCTCAGAAAAATGCGTATGCGCCTCACTCTTGTGTTTGGGATTGAGACTCTGGCAAGAAATTGCACGGCTTCTTCTGTCTCTATCTTCTTGTGGCCTAATGGTTGGAATGATTAATTATGTAGACTTTTGATCAAGTATTTTTTTTGTTTGACCATTCGATATTTGGAATTTGTTGGCTTGATTAGTCTAGATTTGTGTTGGGTAGGTTCACTAAAATAGTAAAGCATTCCCTATTAAGAAGATTTTCATTCAGAAATTGAATACAAGGAATTCCAACTATTCCACCTCACTATGATACTAACATCAAGTGTTAACCAAACAGCGACGTGCTCAAATAGGGATCTATATTGTGTGCCTACTCAAATCAATTTAATTCATATACCACAAGACCTTATCAAGAAGTTGATAATGTTCCGTGTGGTACAGTAAAATGTCTAGAGTTACAAATCATTTACTTATTATCCACAAAAACAAAATGCATGGGAGCAACTTCACTTTATCAGGAAAAAAAAAAAACTTCACTTGCATATAGTGGTTGAAAGGGAGAAAAATGGCTGGGCAAAGACTATTGCAGAACTGAGACTTGCATATAGTTCGGGAAGAAATTCAAAAATAACCAGATTTACAATTGGTCGTTCCAAAATAGCTCAGTTTCAAAAGTAATCGAAATTTAGTCACTTTTCATGTAAAGGTAAATTTGAGCGAAAACACTGTTCAAAACCCGGAAAAGACGTCAGTATATTATGCTGGAGTTCCAGCATAAGTATACTTGAACTCCAGCATATTATACTGGAGTTCCAGCATAAGTACACTAGAACTCCAGCATAATATACTGGAGTTCCAGCAAATATACCGGTCCAGCATAATATACTGGAGTTTGGAGCACCAGTGCTCCAGTCTCCAGTATATTATACTGGAGCCAGCAAAGTATACCGGTCCAGTATAGTATGTTGGAGTTCATACACAGGTGCACCGAACTCCAGTATATTATGCTGGACTGGTCTCTGTTTTAGCAAAATAGTGGCTATTTTTCATTGACTTGGTAAACGCTTGCTATTTTTGAATGACCAGTCCGAAAATTGGCTATACCGTGCTATTTTTATTATAGTTCTGCTATGACATGAATATAGATCACTAATAAGTCACAATATTTTAATTATAATAATTGTGGAAAATTATGGTAAAAATTGCACGGGACGCCCTATTTGGTCGCCCTCATTTAATCTATACTCATTTTTTAAAAAACTTTTAACTTGTACCCGCTTTTTAAATAACTTCAGCCCCCTTTCTCCTCCTCCTTGCTTTGCAACTCTCTCGAATCATATACAGGAGAATCTCAGCTAAGAACCTTAGGACGTTCTTCCTATGCAGTGATACAATATAAATGAACACTTTCTTTCTGGTCTCTCAATTACTAGCAAAGGAATTGACAGATTCAAACAAAAATTAAAGAAATACTAGATTAATAGAGGATTCGTGTCTTTATCATTGCCCAAGGGGCTTCTTTATCTTCATAAAGGATACATATTATCCATAGAGATCTGGAGGCGATTAACAATATTCTTCTAGACGGTAATGAACCTCAAATATCAGATTTTGGATTGTCGCATATTTTGGTGGCAAAGATTCGGAAGCTAAGACAAATTGAGTTGTTGGAACTTAGTAATCATGCATGCAACCTTCCTGAGCACAAATAGTTCTTCCAGCACAAATTCGCCAGTTACAAACAAAAACTTCAGTTCTAGAGCTGAAGTTCGACAGTTACAAAACAAAAATTCAGTTCTAGAGCTGAACTTCAGGCTCGGCTATAGAATGCTGAAGTTTTGCGTGATTGCCTTTGCTACTTCAGCCCCGTATGCAGAAGTTATGCGAAAAAACGGGTACGCTTGCAAATTTTTTTGCAAAGCGGGCACAAGTTAAAACGTGACACAAAAAGCGGGTATAGATGCAAATGCCCAAAATTATGTTCTTTTAGAGGCCCAATTTGTGAAGGTCCGATGAAATCCAAACGAATCGAAGTCGAACCAAATAAAAACAAATGAAAGGAAAACTGAGCCAAGAATAATTTATTTCGGTTTTGCTTTTGGTTTTTTATTTTAGAAAATCAAAACTAAAATTTGGTACTCTCATAGCGCTAATTTATGTGATAATATTTGACTATGTACGGACTTTAAGAAGTAGAAAATCTCAAACATGTAAACTAAAACGAATCAAAATATTTAGCTATAAATTATCTAATTAAGTTTAAAATTAAATTTTAAATATAAAAGTATTACATTTGGCACAGTCTAAATAAAAAGCATATCACATAGGATGAAATGGAGTAGTTTTATTGTGTGCCTCACATAACTAACATTAGTTGTATGAGGCTCTTTTTTATTTCACAAATTTGTGGACCTCAATCTTATACTTTTGGGTCGTAAAAATTGCACGGGGCGCCCTATTTGATCGCCCCCATTTAACCTATACCCGTTTTTTTAAACTTTTAACTTGTACCCACTTTTTAAACAATTTCAGCCCCCTTTCTCCTCCTCCTTCTCCCAGTGATCTCCATATCTCTCCGGAACTTAACATTGATGTAACAATATCTCTCTTTCTGTGGCTTCACGTGGTTATGTGTTTGTTGAATTTGAATCAGATAAATTTGTTCTCTTTAATAGTGCATGATACTTATTTCCTGATTTTGTGAAATGTTTTAGGATGCTAGCAAATCGTTTTTCTATATAATGCACATAGTTGCACCAGAAGATGGTGTGGCACTCGTCTATTATTCTAGTGCACGATTTAGGGAAAACAAAAAGTAAAGTAATCAAGTTTTAAAAACTCAAGGATTTTAAAAACTTCAACAGTACATACTCAAGGGTTTTAAAAACTTCAGCTCTGGAGATGAAGTTCGCCAGTTACAAACAAAAACTTCAGCTCTAGAGCTGAAGTTCGCCAGTTACAAAACAAAAACTTCAGCTCTAGAGTTGAAGTTTGTCAGTTACATACAAAAACTTCAGCTCTAGAGCTGAAGTTTGCCAGTTAAAAAACAAAAACTTCAGCTCTAGAGCTGAACTTCAGGCCCGGCTACTAGAATGCTGAAGTTTTGCGTGATTGTCTTTGCTACTTTAGCCCCGTATGCTGAAGTTATGCAAAAAAGCGGGTACGCTTGCAATTTTATTTGCAAAGCGGGCACAAGTTAAAATATGACACAAAAAGCGAGTATAGATGCAAATGCCCCCTTTTGGGTCATTAATATAGTGGAGTAGATTATATTAAAAGAAATTAGGGGTCGTTTGGTAGGGTGCATAAGAATAATGTTGAATAGGGTGTATTAGTAATGCTGGTATTAGTTATGCTTGCATTAGTTATGCTGGTATTAGTTATGCTGATATATTTCTTATCCATTGTTTGGTTTGATGTATTAAAGCATTGTACAATTTCCAAAAGAATTATTTGTTTACAAAAATGCCCTCAAAACTAGTCCATACTCTAACTTTTTAAAAGAAACATATGTTGAGAAATGTTTTTATATGAAAAAGTTTTAAAAAAAATTATTTTATTTGTCTACCTATATTGTAAAATAAAATTAAATATTTATTTATAAAAAAGAAAATATGCTAAGTATTTATTTATTTACTAGGGATATAAATTTATTTCTCACTATTTGGATTATTTTGAACTTGCATTAATATACTAACTAGCATATTAATCAAGTATAAATTTTGAAGGACAATTTTGTCTTTAACTAAGCTAATGCATGCATTAAAACCCATTGCATTGTTAATACCATTATTTTCTATGCATTAGTTATACATATAATAATACCAAATAGGATATATAACTAATGCTTGCATAACTAATGCATAGGTTCAAAATATCTACCAAACAATATATTATTAATACACAGAGTTAATGCATATATTAGATTATCTAATGCATCCTACCAAACGATCCCTTAGTGTCTAGTTGGAGAGACAAAATAAATTTTTCCTATGAAATGAGTAGTGAAGTAGTAAAATGGGAGGAAGAGAGAAAATCTCTGTTCCTCTATAAAAGTCCAACTAAAACTGATTTAAGCACAAGTACCAGCCAAAAACCAACTAACTACCTTTACGCATTGAAAACCGCCGCCTCCATTAGCTTCCACTCACACCTTCCACATGAGTACTGATCTTTCACGTTTTAATCCCGGCGGAACTAATTCGCCGGCATCACCAGCACCGCCGTCGATGCAGTCCTCGGGAATCAACACCGTCGACTCCGACTTCTTCGTAATCCTAGCTGCGCTCCTCTGCGGGCTAATTTGCGTACTCGGCCTTGTTTCCGTTGCTCGCTGCTCCTGGATCCGACGGTTCTCCACCGGAAATTCAGCTGTTCCTTCTCCTCCGGCGAACAAAGGTTTGAAGAAGAAAGTCCTCAAATCACTTCCGAAGTTCAGTTACACACTCGAACGATCTACGGAATTCTCAGAATGTGCAATTTGCCTGACGGAATTCGCAATCGGAGACGAAATTAAAGTGCTGCCGCAGTGCGGCCATGGATTCCACGTAGGATGCATTGACACGTGGCTGGGATCGCACTCGTCTTGCCCTTCGTGCCGGCAAATCCCAGTGGTTTCCAGGTGCCATAAGTGTGGCGAGTTGCCGATGGCGGTGGCGAGCTCATCGTCAGCTCCAAGAGATTATCATGTGAATGCATTTTTACCATAGATAGAGTAATTAAGTAGTGGAGTAGTACAAATTATGGTGCATTCTAAGTTCATGATTCAATAGTTCTAAACTAATAATTTGTACAATTGATTTCTTAAGAAGAATATAAGATCTCAGCCAAAATTATTGAGTTGTGTGAATTGTACCCCGAACTGTACATCCACCTTGAAGCAGTACGATGGCCTGTGTATATATTATTCATGTATGCATACCATTAACAACTACTAGTACTATTTCAGTTTGTGGTGAACTAAATGGTGACTGCCTTCACGACAGTTTAAGTAATCAAACGGTTTCCAATTATTGAGATTTATGAGTAGATTCATTGCATTCAGTTTAGTTGACGGAAGATGTCCAATTCTTTTTCTCTGTCGGTCAGCATTTCAAAGCTCAAATTGGTTTAGTCGTATTTGAAACTTTATGACTTCGGATTCCAAATTTTATTATACTCCAATTCAAAAACTACTATTCATACTTAATGAGTTTCTAACACAAAGCAAAACTTTCAAACAAAAACGTAACTTCTTAGCTCGATCTCATGGTGATGAAAGTGGAAATAGTCGATAAACCAACACAAAACAACCAAATTAGGTACGGAGTACTAAATGTAGCAAAAAATGTGAGGAATGTGTAATACTATAAGATAGTAATAATCAAATGGGAATGTGACAAAACACAGCTCCATTACATAGAGCAACTTAAAAATGATATATTACGTTATTAGCTAGAGTTCTATTAGTCCTTTTTTTTGGGGGGGGGGGGGGGGCTATTGTTCATTTTTAGCACTTATAGTAACACTAATGGAATAAATATTCGTCCAACTTAGTGGTAATAAAAAAATATTGGTCATGTTAATCACGCCACTTTCATTCCCTTTTAATGGTAGCCATCCAATAAAGTAACTGTACGACGACCCATGAAATCCCACTAAATATAATAAGCAGCCCCATTTCTTGATGACCATTATTTCTTCAAGTACTAATAGTTTATTCACTCCTTTAAAGATGCCGGAATTCTTGCAACAGCTTGTCCTTTTTTAATAAATGTGGTGTCCGTCGAGTTTGGGCGTATATTCTTGTATCGGTCAAAACGCACGCGTAAGTATACGCGATCGTCAAGTAATAAAGTGATTAAAAATCGGATGTCGATCCCACGAGAACTTATGATTAATTATTAATTAAATTAAATTATCCTAATTATTTAAACAAGAATTAAACCTAGAAGTATTTGATTATAAACTAATTAAATATCCGAATAACAATAGTTATGAAAGAACCACAATCTTAGAACGTCAATATCCGAATAACAATAGTTATGAAAGAACCACAACCTTAGAACGTGAAGTTTAGCTCCACATAAACATGGTAGTAAAACAACAAATCATATAAAGAAACATAAAAATTAATAAGTTTGGTGGAAGAAAGATGAAACCCGGCCTCCACGGTGGCTCCTTGCTCTCCCTAGGTTGAATTCCCTTCAAAAGTATGTTAGATGACCTAAAAGAGGTGTTTTTGGCTTATATATTGCGTACAAAAGTCGTGGGCCAAAGTTTTCCTAATCCTAGTCCGAATCTGCTTCAGGGATTGATGCTGGGGTGGATGCTTTGCATCCACCTCGTCCTCCGATTCTCAGCTTCGCATGCTAAGGTGGATGCTTCGCATCCACCCTTTGTTCCTCCATCTCAGCTTTTCCCAGGTGCGGATGCTATGGGGATGCTATGGGCCGACTTCACTGCTAAGGGGTGCACCAAGTAACCTTCTTCCCAAGGTTGGATGCGACGCATCCACCCTCTTCTCCTCTAGTTGGAGCATCTTTTCTTCGTATTTTTGCACTCCAACACTCTAAATCATCATATACAACTCCATTAGTCATAAAACCAATAATTAAACCATGTTGGGCATTTTTAAGACCAAATAGCAACAAAAAATGGTTAAAATATGGGTAAAGTAATACCAAAACATAAGGAAATATGCCCAACATCACCACCCCACACTTAAACCTTTGTTCGTCCTCGAACAAACCATCACTATAGTGGACGAAACAAAATTAATCTCTTATCATTCAAAGCACACTACACCTATGATCATGGTTATTTGCAACAATTAAGCTATAGCATATGCATATGCATTCACATACACTTTCCTTTTTTATAAATGCCAAACTTCAAAAATATTCAAACAAAGACAACATACTCATAACAATCCTAGTTTGAAAAACCAACTCAATGTCACAATGCACTCATGGCTTGAACACTCAATATCGTAGAGAAGTCTAATAATGTTACCTATCCCTCGTGAAACCATGTTCCCTCACAACAAGAAAAAAAGAGTAAGTTGAATCCACACACTTAAATCAAATGCTCAAATATATTTTAAGGACTCATATATATCAAAGAATATCATTCATCCTCACAAAAGAAGTCACATGCCTGCAATTGGTACTATAGGCTTGCCCTTAATCTAAATCTCTACTACTGTAAGCTCGCTCGATCTAAAATCAATTAGGACTTTTTCATGGTTGTAATGTGGGCTAAGGGATGGGTAAGATATATTTAGGAATAGTGACTCAACCTCCTAAGCACTTTAACGCATCATATGATAAACTTTAAGCGCAAATTCTTCAATCCACTTCAGTTTCACGAACAAGATCATCCCCCAAAAATATTTTCTCTTTCTTTAAGCACTAACTTAATTTACATCTCACTAGCAAGAACAAGACAACAATTTATTTTCTACATACATTTTCTTTTTCTATTTTTTCATTTTTTTCAACTATTATTTTTCCTCTTTCACTTTCCGCTAGTGGTGTATTATTTTACAAAATAAGTGCCCTTTTTTTTTTCATTGGTTCCACTCGAAAGCCACCCAATTTTCCTCCTATTTACTTTCTTTAGCACTCATCTCACAATTAAAGTTCTTTAAGAGGTAAAAGGATCAAAAGAACGTCAATTAAGAATAAAAAGGGTATAGGCTTGTAATGTGGGTATCAAATAAAAGTATATAGGCTTAAAAGGTTAACTAGGGATATATTTAATTTGTGGTAGCATTACAGTTTAAAAAGATCAACGAAGGCCTAAAATCATAATTCAAACCGAGTAGAACCTAGGATTTCGCTTCAACTCACATACCGAGCAAGTTCTAGACACAAGTACAATGACATGGACTACACAAAAACTTCACCACACATGGCACATGACTCACTATGGACGGTACCATTCCGACTCTCAAATAATGCAAGTATTCACGAAACCACAAGATATTAAGCATTAAACGCAAAGTGAACATAAGTCAAGTAAATGAGACATAGGCGCCACAAAACATGCTATCCAATTAAACAAGACATCATTAATAATTTCAAATCATAGGGAAGATACTACACATGCCAAAGCCTAAATATGCTACTATCAAACAAGTCAAGGTGCCTAGGAATTTCATCTTTCTTCCTCCATTTATTCCCTAAATTCTAATCTACTCTAAAAAAAAATTTAAAAAAAAAAAGAAGGAAAAACTACTACCCGGTTCAAACTACATCCCGTGGAAAAGAACCGAGGCACAAAGAAAAATCATAGGGGATTATTATTACCTAAAGAAAGCTAAAAGACATATTTTTGGATTTTTGTTTAGACATTAATCCCTCAAGAAAACTGTCTAGGAGATCCATCGTCGGGAAAATTTCAATTTTTCTACTTTTTTTTCCGATTGTCTTTCTCATAGCTACTAAAATACTACCTAACTACAAAAACAAAAATAAGAAGTTTCGTGTCTCCGGGCAAAGAGGGGCAGCTGTAAGCACGTGATTTTTGCCATATATGAGAATTACTCCCAAAAAATTCAAAAATAAAATGATTTTTCTTTGGTGTACAATTTTGTGATATTTTGAAGAATTATTTGTATTTGTCTGTGCGTGTTTATTCGCTAAATTAATAAAAAATACAAAAATATGTCGCATTTTGCATGTAGGATTTAATTATACAATTGTTAGTAATTAAAATTGTTTTACAAAAATTAAAAATTACAAAAATAGGCATCGTTTGCATTTTTAGCATTTAATGTCCAAATATACAATTTTATGCTTAATTAATACTTAATTGTGCGTTAATTGTTATTGGGAGTTAATTTGCGCCTTTATAACTTAATTTAGTTCTTAATAATAGTTTAAGTATTTTTATAATTTAGTTTTAGAAAAATAAAAGAAGAAAAGAGAGCGAAAATATAAAGAAAGTCGGAATTGGGCCTCTTCTTCAATTTCAAGCTATAGGCCCAAAAAATGGCCCAATCTTCCCTACGACCCAGTCCATTTCGAACTGGGTCGACCCAGTCCATTAACCCAACACCCCTTCTTCATTTTTGTCCAACACAAAACAAAACCAAAAAAAAATAAAAAAATAAAAAGTGAATTATCACTATTAATAGTTTTATTTTTTGTTTTTTTATATATAAAAAAATCCGAAAATATTTTATTTTATTTATTATTTTTATTTTAAAAAAAAAATATATATATATAGTAATTTCGGAAATGATTTTTAAAAAAAATAAAAAAAATAAAAAAATGTAAAAGAATGTAGAAAATTTTTAAAAAAAAGTAAAAAGTTTTAAAAAATTTAAAAGTAAAAGAAGGTTGGAATTAAAAAATAAATATAAAGATATCTGAAAATTTAAAAAATTTAAAGTAATTGAAAGTAGCATTTTTAAAAGAAAAAGAAAAGATAGTGGTTTATTTTTTAAAGAAAAGTTAAATAAAGTGAGATTCTCTTTTAAAAAAATAAAAAGTGGGATTTTAAATAAGATAAAGTAATTAAAGTTGGAATTTTAAAAATAAAAGTAAATAAAGGTGGGATTTCTTTTTCTAAAAAAATAAAAGCAATTTGTAAGTGGGATTTCTTTTAATTAAAAAAATAATAAAATAATAAAAAACAAATCTGAAAATTTCAAAAATTTTGCTATAAATAGAAGAGAAAATTTAAGAAGAAGGGTGGAAAAAAAGAGAGGAAAAACTAGATAGAGAGAAGAAAAAAGAGGGGGCGGAGTGAGAAGTATACACCCGATATACATTCTGTATACACTGAATATACAGGGGCAGAATTCATTTTGGAGAGTTTTGAAGTTGAAAAAAAAATAGTTACTGCTTCATTGCCTCGCTTAAGATCTGAAATAGTCAGAACCTTCCTGCCTTTTACTTCTTCACTATACTTGGAGTCGTTTATAGTCTCCTGGGTTTTCTGCTATTCCTACTGTACTGGTTTGCGATGTTGCTGAATCTGCTGTTGCTGTGTTATTACTGCTGCTGACTTCTCCTTCTTTTGTTCTTGTACTGCTGTTTCCAGGTACACATTTGTACAATCTCGGCTTGAAGCAAAAAATGAAATATTAATCAGGCTTTGTTCCTGTTGAATTCCTCCTGTTTAGATTTGTGGTTGAATATAATTTTTCTTTCTTCGTATAAAGATGTAGTTGAATGATTAATGAATAATGAGGTTGCATATGTATACTTTCTTCATCTAATAATGTTAGTTTAAATTACGGAGAATAATTAATCTGTTTTGATATTATGGTCAATCTCATGTTCTAGTATTATTGAATAACAGAATATAAAATGAAAGCAGTTTTTCTTTGTACAAACTCGATCGCAATTTTCCATTCGCATTAGCCGTAAACTAATAACTAATAAGTTACGTTTTTCAGCATGTAAATAATTAATAGATTTTCTTTTAGTTTAGAGACGAACTTAATAGAAAATATAGTCATTGTAGGTTTATCCTGTAAAAATAAAAATGAGACGAGCCTCGCCAAATAAAACGTATAGATTGCGGGGCCCTCACAAAATGTATGGTTTAATTAGAATTCGGAAGGACCGTTTAGCGAATTTCACGGTCTTCCCCAAAATAATAACGCGATAGTCTCGTTAGGCGCGTGTTTAATATTTTACTTTCTTAAGCCTGGGTGTGCATTTCATGCGACCCGAATCCAAATCCCAAAACATCAAATAAAACGTGTTCCGGATTGTGGGTGCATTTCATGTAACGCAGTCCAAAGACGTGTTTTAAGCGATGTTCATATTTCTTTTAAAAACAATAATAATAAAGCGGTTAAAAGATAAAATTTGCACATAAGTTCATATTTGTATAAAATCAGACAATCAAGCCGAATATAACAGTTGAGCGACCGTGCTAGAACCACGGAACTCGGGAATGCCTAACACCTTCTCCCGGGTTAACAGAATTCCTTATCCGGATTTCTGGTACGCAGACTGTAATATGGAGTCATTCTTTTCCTCGATTCGGGATTAAAATTGGTGACTTGGGACACCCTAAATCTCCCAAGTGGCGACTCTGAAATAAATAAACCAATCCCGTCTCGATTGTCCTTTAATTGGAAAAACTCCCTTGCACCCTCGCGGGTGCGGAAAAAGGAGGTGCGACACTAATTATATAGAGAAATTATCTCACCCCACACTTAAAAGGGTGCAGTGTCCCCAATGCACAAATAAAGCAAAACAATAACAGAGGTGAACAAAAAACTCCTTGAAAGGTCAAAAGCCGAAGCAATAGCGGCTCACGAGGTACTCAGACTTCCCCCAAGCATGGTCTTTTGTGTGGGCACCCCACACTTAGTTCTCACCATCTAACTTGCTTTTGCATTCTTCCAATGGCTTTGCTTCCTATGTTTATAGTCCTACAAAACAAAAACAACACTATAAAGATAATAGAAAAATAACAAAAAAATAAAATAAAATAAAATTAAAAGAAAGCAGTAAAGCTGGGTTGCCTCCCAACAAGCGCCTAATTTAAAGTTACGTCACGACTTGAACCACTTTTTGCCTTCACCTTGAACTTATGAATTGTGCCCCTAACAGGGCATCCGGTATGTGGCTATGCTCCTTTGGTGGGGCTACAAAGATAACTAGGCCAAGTAATAAATTTTTCACTCTGCACTTCTCGGCCTTTAGATGAGGAATGTAATTTTTGCTTTTTGGCACAATAAATTCAAGAATATAGGCACTCTCATCCTCACCCTTTGACTCTCTCATAGGCTGAGATAAATCAATTTCCATGTCATCATCTAAACATAATGTCGAAAAATATTTAGAATGAGGATCACCCAACTCTAGAATTGTATCACTATGTATATCCTCATATGTGCACACACTAGAGTCTTCAAGTATAATATTATCTACTTCCTCACATGACTCTAGAACACTCTTCTCAACATGGATATCCTCAATACAAATATGGTCTAATGCTTGGTATTCTCATTTTAGCTCCTCAATTTGGTCTAGAAGATTTTTTTCAACTTCACACAACTCATCATTAAATTGTTGGGCGTTACACGCATCAACTTTCGACAGATTCTTATGAGCAATATTAACTTTGTTAACCAATAAACTAGATAAATTAGTTAGTCAATTCAATTGAAGAATACAATAAGATTGTTAGATAGCCCATGACCCTAGATCGTTTTCATTACATTGATAACATAAAAATCTGCTCTTCCTCTGTTCAGAGTTCATTATTTATATTTCTTTATTTAATTAGTTTATAATCAAATACTTCTAGGTTTAATTCTTGTTTAGATAATTACGATAGTCTACTTTAGTTAATAGTTAATCACAAGTCCTCGTGGGATCGACATCCGACTTTTAGTCACTTTATTACTTGACGACCGCGTATACTTACGTGTGCGTTTGGCCGCAACAACTATTCATGCCGTTACTGGGGACTTAGAATTAGTTGTTTTTCTAGATTAGACTTTTACTTTTATCTTTACAAGTTTTTTTTGTAAATATTTTGTAAATATTTTTATTTTTATAACTATTTGATTTTTCTCTTAGTGTATTTCTAGTTATCTCAACATTATATCTGGGGATAAAATATCCAGAAGTAAGGTTATTGCTGAAGACGCTTGGTTGACGGAAGATTTTTATGGCCCGTCTTTTTGGGCTTGTCATGACTTGAACTCTGGGAGGTCTGAATTTGAATATGGGAGTAAGGATTGGATTGGGAAGAATATTCACGATTAAGGGAATACGAGGAACGACGTTATCTTTTAACAAAATTGGTGAATGACTGGTCTAAGGAGAGAGTTGAACTTGCACAAGGAATTGACTGGTTTGGCTTGGCTTTGTGTAACTTAGATGCATATTTGCGTAACTTACTCGCCTATTCATGCTAACCTAATGCCTATATGTATATGGAGTTAGAACTAACAAGAATGCATTTATAGTTCCTATAAATCAACCAAGCAAGGCAATTAGGTATATGTCTATCCTAACCGCGAATCCGTTCCCCAATGCCCAGGTTCAAGAACTTGCTCTATTCAATCCTATATGCAATCTAGAATTCCCACTTTCGAGTTCAACTCTAGATTCGTAGATAGTATTCAATTGGTGATCAAGCAATCAAATAATTAAGCGCATGATTGAATAAATAAACTAATATGATAAATCAATGAGGCAAAATCAATATCCGAATAACAATAGTCATGAAACAACCACAATCCTAGAACGTGAAGTTTAGCTCCACATAGACATGGTAGCAAAACAACAAATCATACATAGAACCTAAAAATTAATAAGTTTGGTGGAAGAAAGATGAAACCCGGCCTCCACGGCGGCTCCTTGCTCTCCCAAGGTTGAATTCCCTTCAAAAGTATGTTAGATGACCTAAAAGAGGTATTTTTGGCTTATATATTGCGTACAGAAATCGTGGGCCAAAGTTTTCCTAATCCTAGTCCGAATCTGCTTCAGGGATTGATGCTGCTCGTCCTCCGATTCTCAGCTTCGCATGCTAAGGTGGATGCTTCGCATCCACCCTTTGTTCCTCCATCTCAGCTTTTCCCAGGTGCGGATGCTGTGGGATACTATGGACCGACTTCACTGCTAAGGGGTGCACCAAGTAACCTTCTTCCCAAGGTTGGATGCGACGCATCCACCCTCTTCTCCTCTAGTTGGAGCATCTTTTCTTCGTATTTTTGCACTCCAAATACCCTAAATCATCACATATAACTCCATTAGTCATAAAAACCAATAATTAATCCATGTTGGGCATTTTTTAAGACCAAATAGCAACAAAAAGCAGTTAAAACATGAGTAAAGTAATATCAAAACATATAGAAATATGCCCAACATCAATTCTCAGCTAATTTTGCGGGTGCATGTTATCTCGCACAAGCATAAATATCGAAAGCTCTGATTATCCAGATTTGTACAGATGATTTTTTTTTTATATATCTTTCTCTCTGTTGGATCTAAACGTAAGACCTCATAGTTCTTATAGAATTTGCTATAGTTGGTCTTACATCCACTAGGTGAGTTGATGTGAACTTAAGTTCTAACTTTTGATCAACTTCACATATTTATTCATTTATTTTTGGTCTGATGTGCAAAAAATTCTCAAACTGACCAATTGATACTTTTTGAAATCCATGTTTTTCATTAAACACTCAAATGATTTGTTGGAAAGGGGGAGGGGAAAAGGAAGATTTTTAGTTTATAAAGCAATAGATGAACGTACTCTTATTGTTTTTGCCTTGGACTCTCTCTCTATATATACATATAGTTCGATCCAAAAACTTTGTGCTCTTCTTGATTACCTCGAATCGAAGAAAACACATGGTAACAAAAAAACAATATGCATGCAGCTAGTGTTTCAATAGACAAATGTGAAATCATTATACGTTTTACTTGTTGGGAAAACCTTTAATTAGGCAGTTTATAAAAGTTTAAGTATATCCCTTATTAATGTTGCTATTCAGAACTAACAGGATATGGTATATACACAGAGGCGGGCCTACGTTGGGTATAGAGGGGTCACCAGAATCCTACGTTGGGTATAGAGGGGTCACCGGAATCCGTTAGCCTCGACAAAAATGTTGCATATATGTCATATATATATTTGTATGTACACTGAGGACCCCTTTAATTATTTTGTTGGCCCCCTCTGTCACAAAGCTTTGGACGGTAAGCTTGCTCAAGCAGTCTTCCTTTGATTGATGTCTAGAGTTGGAAACCAGTTCCAGCGTTTATTTCTGATGTTTTTTTTTTTTTTTTTTTTTTTTTGAATTCAAAGAAAGTTTACTCTTGCAAAAACTGAGTATGACAAACGGCACTTTCTTAATTCCTTAGTCATTTCTTTGTTTTTATTATTTTCCACCTTTTGCTTGGCCTTGTTTCTTACAATTCTTACCAACAGTGTCCTCAGCATTATTTTTCATTCTTCTTTTGGCCCTTTTCCCTTTTCCTTTAATTCTTTTCTACATTTATTAATTTCTAATCCATTTACATTATTTTTACACACTCTCTCTCAGGTATGTTACAATAAATTTACACATCTTGTGTTTTATTTGTATAATTGTTAGAATAGATGTGGTTCTGTATAATTTATAAAATGCTAGTAAAACGTACATTTCTCATCTGGATGTAGAAAATTTGATTAAATTAAAGCTAAATCTATTTAATTAATTGGATTATCGATTTGTATATATAAGTTGAATAAATATAACAATCAATTAAATGCACCATGGCATTAAGAGTGTACATAGGTCGGGTTGGTTCGGATTTCACAATTACCAAACCAAATCAATTGTGTCGGGTTATTAAATCTAAAGACCAAACAAATCAATGAAACTCGGGTTTTTCAATCTCGGTTTTCTCGGGTTTTCGAATTATTCGGGATTTTTCCGGTAAAATCTTTGTAGCACAAAGCATATAACTTGTGCTCAAAATATCTCATATAACTTATGCTCAAAATATAAATTACATCACAATAAATATATTTATATATTAAATATATCTAAACTTTCTATATATGTAATGTCGGGTTGGTTTAGTTTCGTTTGACTTTCTTTATTTAAAACCAAATCAAACCAATTATGGTCGGGTTTTTTTTTCAACACCAAACCAAATCAAAACAAACCATAGTCGGGTTTTTTTTCTCTCGATTTGACTAGAATTATCGGGTTGGTGTGATTTATCGATTTTCTTTTTACACCCCTATATGGCAAGAGCCGACTGTACGAATTAAGACAAGGTGCACCCGCCATCAATAAATCCTGGGTCCGTCTCTGATATACACTGTAATTAGTGTTACAAAATTAATAGCTGTGGAGTACTGAATAGGACCACCATAAAAGTCACAATAATATAAATAAGAATGCAACAATAGATTATACCATTAAATCACATGTTTAGTCAGAAACTGAATCTTGAGAACAATTACCTATCAAATATTTTTTTTCTGTTGGTTTACACTTTACATTTCAAAACTGAAGTAATGAAGACGACAATAGTTTATAAACCACACAAATGTAGTACTACTAAATATGCCAAAGAATGTAAAATAATAGTAGTAATAATCAAGTGGGAGCGTGACAAAACGCATACTCCATCACATATTGGCACTCTTCCGTGTCCTTTAATCTTGTTCCATGAAAAAAGAATATCACAGTTATATGTTTAGAAACTCTTTTAAATGCTCCATTTTATTTTTAATGACATGTATTTATAATCATTGAAATACCATGATATGTTTTACATCACAAATTCTATTTACGATTTTAATATTAGCCAAAAATCTCTCTCTCTTTTTTCTTGCAGTCTGCGTCTCCAATACCATCATACAAAATGAATTGGATAAAGTACTAATACTATAATTAGTTAAGAGTACTAGTAGTATTTTCTTCTTTGTCCTAATTCATCCAATTTATAGTGGTAATAAAAAATTAATCATAGTTATTCAGGCCATTTTCATTCCCTTTTAATGGTAGCCGTACAACAAAGCAACTGTATCCCACCCACTCTAATAAGTAAAAGTCTACCACCACCATTTCGTGATATGTATGACCATTATTTTCTGAAGAACGCACTCACAGATGCAATATTGCTCGATTCAAAGATTGACTCACACTCTAAATTTAGTGCAATTGATTTTCACGTTTTTAATATTGAATTTATTATACTTTTAAAATCAAATATTTGTATATTGTATTAAAAGATGTTAAGTTATGTTGAACCCAGTAATTATAGGCTCCCTCCGCTACTGTTGTAAGCCGTAGATGCACGCGAAAGCGAATTTAAGATTTAAGCTTTATAGGTTTAACCTTAAAAGGATTTGACATTAGACATATTATATTTTTAAAGTTATGGGTTCTATCTCACTATAACATTATGCATAAATAGCTACCAAATATTAGCTACAGATTTAAAAATCGTGGCGAATACCTAACAATAGCCACAAAAATTCGAATTCCATGGCTATTTACAAATTTATAAATTTTATTAGCCACAAAAATTAAATTGGCAAAGCTAATTCCTCATTTTTTGCCATAATTGATAACAATCGTGGCAATAATTACCTAAATTGCTACAATAAAATTTCGCTAAACATATTTTTTTGCCACATGATAAAATTATTGTAGCAATAGTAATCTTTTAGCTATAATAGATTATTTGGAGCAAAATATTGTAGTTAAATAAATATTTTTGCTTCAGGTTATAAAAAAAAGTGTGGCGATAGTTAAATGATATAGAAATTATTGCTATAATAAAATTTCGTAGCTAATATTAGTTTTTTGCTACGAGTTAAAACGTACTGTAGCAATAGTAACCTTTTAGCCACAACAAGATACTTAAATAAATATGATAGCTAAATAAATATTTTTTGCTTCAAGTACTAAAATATTGTGACAACAATTGGTTTAATAGCTACATTTATTTGTCATGACAAGATGATATAGCTACAAATTTATTTTTGAAATAAGATTTCGTAGCTAAATATTATTTTTTGCCACAAGTTAAAACTTGTTATACCAGTGGTAATATTTTAGTCACATAAAATTATTTAAAATAAAATCATGTAGCTAAATGAAATACTTTTGCTTTAAATTATTTAAAAAATAGTTAGCTTAACAATTACATAGATAGAACAGAATATCTAAATATCTATCACTAACATTATTATTCATATTAATTTGTATATAATTTTCATATATCTAGATACATATCAAATTTAATATGGTTAACACCTATGTTCATTAAAAACTAATTATATTATATTTTTTATTAAATAGGTGTTGGTTATAAGTTCCGGCTATGGTTGCTTTCTTTTCCTTGTTCCTTGAGCCGATAGTCTATCGTAAATAACTTTTCTACCTTCACAAGGTAGCGGTAAGATATGTGGACATATTATCCTTCTCATACTCCACTTATTGAATTATACTGGATTTATTGTTGTTGTTATTAGTTAGAAGTTCTATTTATACTAAAAATAATAGAGTTATATCAAATTAATGAGTAAATAACCATTTTTATAATAGGATTTAAACAACTCTAATCTTATACCACTTACATTCTATAGCAAATTATATATATCAATCTATACAACAATACTGATATGGTACACTACTATGTCAATAACTTATTAATTATAATCAAATTATAGAATAAGTCTAAAAATTGAGAATTTAATATAGTTCAGAAGGGGAGATCTCTTTCATGACTATTATTTAATAATACTTACATAATTTTAATATTATTAATTCTATTTAAAGTTGTTAAGAATTTAATATGGTCGATATAAGAGTGTATACTTGTAGATAATAAAATATGTTATAATGATATGGTATTTTACTATTGTTGGCCCAAGTAAAGGTTAGTTTTGAAGACTGGCAAAGGAACTCAGGCATGAACCAGGTCCATTCCTTGTGAGCACAAATACGGGCAGATTTGAGCATGTGGGATACACGTGAATGAGATAAACCTAACTTGACAGAATTGTTATCTCCTGATCGAAAAGGTTGCATAATTAATAAGGAGAAGGACTCCTCACTCAAAGAGAACACTATCCAAGATAAGGAAGGAGTTAGAAGTTGAGATCAACTAGAACTCTTCCACCAAGGAAGAGTAGCATTAGAACTCTACTTATTTCTTTATCTACTAACTCTATAAATTGCAAGATGTTCTCACTTTACAGGTTACGCACAAACGCAGAAGTTAAACGTGAATTGAGGGCAAAATAGCAAGGCTTTTTACAAGCAGTTCGTGTGTGATTCAAGTGTGCAAACCTGAAGCTACATGAACCAGATAGAAGAGTCAGTTCCAAGTATCTGTTTTTTATTCTAGTTCAATTTTAGTAGGTATTTTTATATTGTACCTTTCAGCTTTATCTAGAGGCAATTGTAATAGGTACTCAGAGTATTCAAGTTAGAGTTAACTTGAAGTTGTCGCAACAGTTAGAGGCTGTGTGCTACAACACGATTAGAGTTAGTCCCAGGTTTACAAAGTATTTTTATAAATGCAGTTTTTGGCTTAGTGATTTTAGTAGAGAATTTGGAAAAATTCTACTAGGAAGTAGGTCGTGGTTTTTTCACCTTTTGAGCCAGGTGTTTTCCACATAAAATACTTATGTTCTTTACTTTTCGCATTTACTATTTTTGTAATAGTAGGTTAAGGAACACTTAGAAGAACCAGGTCCTTCCATAATTAGTTTAAGCAAAAAATTGGACACCACACAAATCATCCCCCCTCTTGTGTGGTATTGAAGTTAAAACATCAATTGATATCAAAGCGGGTTATCCTTGAAGAGGCTAACACCTTAGGAACAGATCAAGATGAGTGCACCACCTAAAAACTGGGAAGGGCAATCCACTGCTAAGCCTCCACTCTTTAATGTCCAGTACGACTCTTGGTGGAAAAATAGGATGAGAGATCACATCATTGGAGAAGACTATGAGCTATAGGAAATTGTCACTGATAGTCTCCTGGTTACCATGAAGAAGAATGCTAAAAGAGTGGATGTGCTAAAAACGAGAGCTGACTGCAATGCTGAGGACTTGAGAAAATGGGAGAAGAATGCTAAGGCCAAGAAATGGCTTTTGTGTGGACTTGATCCAGACGAGTACAGTAGAATTCATAGTTGTACCACTGATAAGGAAATTTGAGACACTCTGCAAGTGGCTCATGAAGGAATACCTCAAGTGAAGAGGTCCAGAGGAATAGTGATGTATTCTCAATATGAGAATTTCACCATGAAGGAAGGGGAAACCATCCAGGAGATGTATACAAGGTTCAATACACTGACGAATGAACTTAAGTCTCTTGGAAGGGTTATTCTTGAAGAAGACAAAGTTGAGAAGATTTTGACAGGGGTTTTTTGGAAAAGCAAAATTACTGCTATTCAGGAATCAAAGAACATTGTCACTCTTAAGTTGGATGAGCTAATTGGAAATCTCACTGCCTATGAACTTAGAAGGCAAACCATGAAGATGGATGCACCCAAGAAGGAAAGGAGCCTGTCACTCAGAATCAAAGAACATTGCCACACTTAAGTTGGATGAGCTAATTGGAAATCTCACTGCTTATGAAATTAGAAGACAAAGTATGAAGATGGATGCACCAAAGAAGTAAAGGAGTCTAGCACTTAGAATCACTGAAGGTGCTGATCTAGAGGAGGATGAAATGGTCATGATCACAAAGGACTTCAATAAATACCTATTAAGCGGAAATGGTCTTTTCAGAAGTGGAAACTACAGCAAACCAATGAGATATGTTACAAGTGCAAGAAGACTGATCACCACATCAAAAACTTCCCTCAATGGGAAATTGAATGATAGAAGGAAAGGGTTGAACGTAGAAACAGGAAGAAGGAACAGGTTCATCCCAAGAAGAACAAAGGATCAACAAATGCTATAGTTTCTGCCTGGGGAGAAAGCTCAGATGAGGACTCAGAGGATGAAGATGGAGATGAATAAGCACTTATGGCCATTGGAGAATCTGATGAGTACTCTGAGGTAAGTGTAATTCATCTGAAAGACAAGATTAAATATTTGTCTAAAGAAAGGCTATCTGAGTTACTCTTGGATTTCATTGATGAATCTGAGGATCTAAATAATGAAAAGAAACAGTTGTCTAAGGACTGTGTAATTTTGAAAGCTAAGTACAAAAATCTGGAACTTAGGACTAGTGAAAGCGATAGTAAAAATACCGAGTTAAAGAACCAGGTTCTTGAACTTGACACCACTGTCCTAGAGCTTAGATATAAAAATTTAAAACTGAAATTAGGAACAGGTAAAAAGAAAGCTGATCACACTCACTTTAGAAGAGAACCTAGGAAATATGATAGATGAGTTTTACAAAAGAGATGAGCAGATAAGAGTCCTAAAGGAGGATCTAAGAAAGTTTAAGCACAAGCTAGACAGAACCTCTAAATGGAATAGGTCCTTTGATGCACTTTCATGACTACAAGAACATCATAGTAGCAATAAGAGAGGACTTGGCTACGGGACCCCTGCACCTAAGTGTGATCCCAAAAGAAAGTATATCACACTTTCTGAGAACAAAATCTGCACACAATATGGTAAGACTGGTCACTACAAAAGTGAATGTACTGCAAATGAAAAAGCTAGTCAAAAGAACAAAATATATGTTCAAGGGAAAAATAGGCTGCAATGATGGGCCAAAAAGAATCTAATTCGCCCTTTTGCCTATAGAAAGGGACCCAAACTAGTTTGAGTTCCTAAGACTAACCCCTGATTTTCTTTTGTAGGTCCAAGTGACGAGGATCAGCCAAATATAATACATAGATATTGGCTTCTCAAAGCACATGATAGGAAGCAAGAACCAGTTTCTGAGGATCTCAAAGGAGGAAATGTGTTACAACCCATATCCACATGTGTTAGTTCATGCCATATATTAGTTAACATAAATCCAAGAAGGAATTATCTTTGAGATGATAAGAAGTCAATCCTATTGGTCTTAAGTGATACAAGAGTGTATAAGGGTGATTAACCAATATTAGAAGTTAAACGAATCAAGGATGTTGTAACTCGTATTTTCAAGTAATCTAGCGGTGCTTAATACACTCAAGAGGTCATTTATTAAGGTATTTTAATCATATAATATCCGTATCATAAGTCTTGAAGTCAAACGAGTTATGAAACAAAAGTCGACAAAAGTTGTCGCAACTTAGGTTCATAATTTTACTTAAACATTAGGTCAAATGTTTCTAATCTTTTCTCATAATTTACAAGGAATTACGGGGTGATCTACCCACCAAATTAAATATCTATGAGTCTAGTTTCCAACGCATTAAACCGTTCATCGATACGATCTCGGAGTAGAGAGATATTCGCGTTTTCGCGAGACTGCGCCAAGCACCTCTCTATGGGGCCCACTAAGTCGGTTTAAGATATTTGGACTTATATAGGATGACCACAACCCGTTTTTAGTCATTTATTTTCACTATTTTCAGAACTTAGAACCCTAGGAACATCCTCTCAAGGTTCTCTCAAGATTCAAGACCCAAAAAAAGGGCAAACAACACAAATCAAGTGTCGGGAATTCCGTGGCGCTAGTAAGTCTCTTGTTCTTCTTGTTGTTGCTCATTTTTGTGTCGTTCCAACTCGTGTGGGAGGTTGTTTTAAAGGGTATATGTTCTGTAAATACTCCCTAATGTTCTTAATATTAATCCTAGGTGATTTCAAGCCTTCTAAAGTGATTCTAGTGCCGAAAAACACTAATTGATCGCTAGTTTCATTTTTTTGTTGTTGTGGCAGCATTGGAGGGATATTTCTTGGAAATTTAAGGTCAAATTGGAGTTGTTCTTTCTATATAAAGGTAAGGAACCTCTTACTCTATATGTATTTAAGATTATCCAAGTTGCGGCTAAGCCATTGAAGCTAGAACTTGTGAGATATATATCGAAAGGTTTGGTAGTAGTGTTATTGTTTTGTGGACTGTTTTGCGTTGTTGTTGGGCTGCGTATTTTACTACTATCTTGTGGAGTTTTGGAGGAGGAAGGGTGTGGAGAAACACCAAATATATGTAGGTTTATGGGCTGATAGTTATTCGTAACATTTCCAGGTTGTTTGACACGACTACGGTGGTCGTCGTATGTATGGAGTGATTAGGCTGTGTGTGGACTATTTCGGGAGGCTCAATATGTTTATTATTGATGATGTTTGGGCTGTTTGGTGATTGTTTTGAATGGTGTGAGGTCATATATATAGGGGAGGTGCTGTCCGTTTCATCGTAAAATAGGTTGTGGTCGATACATAATAGTTATGACGCTTAAATGATAACGATAGTATCGTTTCTCTTATTGTAGACTAAGGAGTTTTGACAATTGCATAGCTTGAGATTGGAGCAGTATATACAAGGTATGTGAGGCTATCCCTTTCCTTCTTTTGCACGACTCCGATTGTACATAATGTAATGAACGAGCTTCCAAAGATACTCTACTCTTAGAAGCTAGCAGTACTTACATTGTTTTCCCTCTTATGGAACGATTGATGTTAATGTTGCTTCTCTTATTCTTATGTTATCAATGTTGTTCATACTTCCTGAATCTTATAAGGTTCATAGTGAAGACTTAGTCCTAATAACGTGTACAAAGGATACCGACCTTACGTCACTCCGAAAGGTTTAGAATGTGATTCCATGAGTCGAGCATGCATTATATATATGTATCTATTTTACTCTACCGAGCCACGCTATAGTTGGCCGGGTACGGCACCTATTGTGCAACCACTGATCAGTTGGGTTTTACCGAGCTCCACGTGGCCGGGTACGATTCTACCGAGCCTATTATGGCCGGGTACGATATGATGATGATGATGCCCACAGAGGCGAATGCTTTAAAGGTTTATGTATTTATACATATGTATTATGCATTTCATGTAAGTAGCCCTCAGAGGTACTAAGATGTTACAGGTTGTATATTCTCTATCCTTGCTTACATTACTGATCGTATTTATGGTTCCTTGCCTTACATACTCAATACTTTATTCGTACTGACGTCCTTTTATTTGTGGACGCTGCATGTCGTGCTGCAGGTCCGGATAGACAGGCAGGTACAGCTCCCCCACCACAGTAGATCAGCGGTGATTGGCGAGATCCCTTCTCCGGACTTGCCTTGGTCTTGGTATGCAATTTTTGTTATAGACATTATGGGTATGTCGGGGCCCTGTTCCGGCTATGTTGCAACACTTATGTTCTTTTAGAGGCTCATAGACAGGTGTCGGCTCATGTATAGTTTGGTATGCCTTGTCGGCTAGTTTTTGTTGTATAGTCTTTCATAGTAGCGTGGTAGCTCATACCTTATATGTAGTTTCTTGATTGTCTGGTCATCCCCTGCTATGTATATGCATGCCATCATATTTTATTGCTGGTTGTCCATGATCTAGGTCTACCATTTATATTGATCTCGTCAGCCTTAAAAGATAATAATGAAGGTTAGATGAAATGTACGTTGGTGCTCGGCAAGTGTGGTCGGGTGCTAGTCATGGCCCTTCAGTTTGGGTCGTGACAAACTTGTTATCAGAGCAAGTCTGTCCTAGGGGTTGTCTATGAGCCGTGTCTAGTAGAGTCTTGATTATGGATGTGTAGCGCGCCACATTTATAATCAGGAGGCTACATGACATCTAGGGTTGTTACCTTCTTCCTGAATCTAGATCGTGCGTAGAGTTGAGTCGTAAGTGTTTGTCTCTAATATTCACCTTATTTTTTTTCAGTGATGCCTTCGACTAGGAAGCAAACGATTAGTAGGCGGCTTGATACAGCAGCGGGAGAGGGTACCAGTCAGGTGCCCCAAGTCAGAGCAGGACAAAGTGAGGCTCAAAGTGAGATGCCCTCTCATACCTCATCTACTCCATCTCCTCCAGAGGATATTAGAAGGCACCCAGCGCCTCCAGTTCCTTCGTCTGACACTCCAGACCAGGATATGCGGAGTGCTTTGCAGTTATTGACTAGCTTGGTAGCTGCTCAGGCTCAGAGGCAGAATACAGGTGCTGTTGAGAAACCAGTTAGTACAAGAGTTCGTGATTTTATTAATTTAGACCCTCCAGTGTTTACCGGATCAGACCCCAAGGAGGACCCACAGACGTTTATTGACCAGGTTCATCGTACACTTCGTGTTATGCATGTTAGTGATACAGAGACAGTAGAGTTGGCTTCTTATCGGCTACGGGATTTAGCGGTTCTCTGGTATGATAGTTGGGAGAGATCCAGGGGTCCGAACCCTCCTCCAGCTGTGTGGAAGGAATTTTCTGAGGCCTTTCTTTGTCACTACTTGCCAGTTGAGATACGACGAGCTAGAGCTGATAAGTTCTTGAACCTTAGACAAGGTAATATGAGTGTACGAGAGTACAGTATGCATTTTGATTCTTTGGCAAGGTATGCTCCCCATATGGTGGCCGAGATGAGTGATAGGGTGCATATGTTCGTGAATGGGTTGGGACCACATCTGATAAATGAGTGTACGACAGCATCCTTGGTGGAGGGCATGGATATTTCCCGTATTCAAGCTTATGCCCAGACCCTAGAGGATCGTAAGCGCCAGCAGAGGGCAGTTAGGGAGCAGGATAGAGGCCAGCATAAGAGGGCGAGATTTGCAGGGTATTCTGATGACTTCAGAGGCCGCATCAGGCCACAGTTTTCGAGGAGTTCGGCGCCACCTGTAGCTAGTGCTCCTCCACAGTTTCAGAGGCCTCGATATGATCGATCCTATTCTGGTCCAGGTCAGAGTTCGCGGGCATCTGGCTCGCAACATCACAGGGATACTAGTCAGATGAGACCCCCAACACCACATTGTGATCAGTGCGGCAAGGCCCACTTTGGACTGTGTCGTCGAGGTTCTGATGCATGCTATTCGTGCGGGCAGCCTGGCCATATGATGCGGGATTGTCCTAATAGAGGAGGTGATGGTATGGCTCAGCCGACTGGATCTGTGTCTGGTTCTTCCTCATCAGTTCGACCTCCAGCACGGGGTTTTCAGCAGTCGACAGGTCGTGGTAGGGGTAGAGGTGCAGTGCCGAGTTCGAGTGGTGCTCAAAATCGAACCTATGCTCTAGTAGGTCGACAGGATCTCGAGTCGTCTCCAGATGTTGTTACAGGTATTATATCTGTGTTTTCTTATGATGTATATGCGTTGATTGATCCGGGATCTACATTATCATATGTTATACCCTTTGTGGCTAATAAGTTTGGCATTGAACCTGAATTGATAAGTAAACCCCTCGCGGTATCTACTCCGATTGGAGATTCTGTGATTGCTAGAAGGGTATATAGAGGTTGCACTGTGATGATTTGTAGTCGTCAAACCTCGGCAAATTTATTTGAGTTAGAAATGGTTGATTTTGATGTGATAATGGGAATGGACTGGTTGGCCTCATGCTATGCAAATGTTGACTGTCGTACGAAGATGGTTAGGTTCCAATTTCCGGGTGAACCCGTCATTGAATGGAAAGGGAACATTGCTACACCGAAAGGTAGGTTTATTTCCTATCTTAAGGCAAGGAAAATGATCTCAAAAGGTTACATTTATCATCTCGTTCGCGTTAGGGATGTGGAGGCGAAACCGCCTACTTTACAATCAATCCCTGTGGTCAACGAATTCCCAGATGTTTTCCCAGATGAACTCCCAGGCCTTCCTCCTGAAAGGGAGATTGAGTTTAGCATTGATGTGTTACCTGACACTCAACCGATCTCTATTCCTCCATATAGAATGGCCCCGGCAGAGTTGCGAGAGTTGAAGGTGCAGTTGAAGGACTTGCTGGATAAGGGCTTTATTAGGCCTAGCACTTCACCTTGGGGTGCACCAGTCCTATTCGTGCGGAAGAAAGACGGGTCGTTACGGATGTGTATCGACTATCGACAGTTGAATAAGTCTACTATAAAGAACAAGTATCCACTTCCAAGAATTGATGACCTGTTTGACCAACTCCAGGGTGCCAAGTATTTCTCCAAGATTGATTTACGTTCAGGGTATCATCAGGTAAGGGTTAGGGAGAAAGATATTCCAAAGACGGCCTTCCGGACAAGATATGGGCACTTTGAGTTCTTGGTGATGTCGTTCGGGCTAACAAATGCCCCAGCAGCTTTTATGGATCTCATGAATACTATATTCAGGCCCTATCTTGATGTGTTCGTGATTGTATTCATTGATGACATTCTAGTGTATTCTCGTTCGGAGGCGGAACACGCGGGCCACTTGCGGATAGTATTACAGACGCTTCAGGATCGTAAGTTATATGCTAAGCTCTCCAAATGTGAATTCTGGCTGAACTCAGTAGCATTCCTTGGCCATGTGATATCTGATGAGGGTATTAGTGTCGACACTCAGAAGATCGATGCAGTAAAGAATTGGCCGAGACCTACAACACCATCAGAAGTCCGCAGCTTCCTAGGACTAGCAGGATATTATAAGCGGTTTGTAGAAGGATTTTCCTCTATATCATCACCATTGACTAAGTTAACACAAAAAGCTACCAAATTCCAGTGGTCTGACACTTGTGAACGTAGTTTTCAGGAGCTGAAGAATCGATTGACATCTGCACCAGTGCTCACTCTTCCTGAAGGAACAGAAGATTATGTGGTATATTGTGATGCCTCAGGTATAGGTTTGGGGTGCGTATTGATACAGCGTGGGAATGTGATTGCTTATGCATCAAGACAATTGAAGAAGCATGAAAAGAATTATCCAACCCATGATTTGGAATTGGCTGCAGTAATATATGCTTTGAAGATATGGCGGCACTACTTATACGGCGTCCATGTTGACATCTACACAGATCACAAGAGTTTACAATACATCTTCAAGCAGAAAGAGTTGAATTTGAGGCAGCGTAGGTGGCTTGAATTATTGAAAGACTACGACGTCGAGATATTGTATCATCCCGGTAAAGCCAATGTTGTGGCAGATGCTCTCAGCCGTAAATCAATGGGAAGCTTAGTACATATTGAGGCGGGTAGATGGGGGTTGATTAAAGAGCTTCATCAGCTAGCCAATATGAGAATCAGATTGTTAGACTCTGATGACGGAGGTGTTACTGTACAGAATACATCAGAATCATCTTTGGTAGCCGAGGTAAAAGCACGACAATATGAAGATCCTATCTTAGTACGATTAAGAGAAAGCATTCAACAGTGTAAAAGTATGGCTTTTGGGATCGGAAAAGATGGGGCACTGAGATACCAGAGCCGATTGTGTGTGCCTAATGTGGCAGGGTTGCGAGAGAAGATTATGAATGAGATTCATCAATCCCGATATTCCATCCATCCCGGCTCGACAAAGATGTATCATGATGTCAAGGAGCAGTATTGGTGGGATAATATGAAGAAGTCTATTGCAGAATTTGTGGCCCAGTGTCCCAATTGTCAACAAGTAAAGATAGAACATCAGAAACCCGGTGGATTGCTTCAAAATATAGAGATTCCGACCTGGAAGTGGGAGGTGATTAATATGGACTTCATTATTGGATTACCTCGCTCTTATCATAAGTTTGACTCCATCTGGGTGATAATTGATCGACTTACAAAATGTGCCCATTTTCTGCCAGTGAAGACAACTTACACGGCTGAAGATTATGCGAAGTTGTATATCAAGGAGATTGTTAGGCTTCATGGTGTGCCCATATCTATTATATCAGACCGAGGAGCTCAATTTACGGCTAACTTTTGGAGGTTTTTCCAGAAGGGTTTAGGCACACAAGTAAATCTCAGCACTGCATTTCATCCGCAGACTGACGGACAGGCTGAACGTACCATTCAGACACTGGAAGATATGCTACGAGCATGTGTTCTAGATTTTAAGGGGAATTGGGATGATCATCTTCCACTCATAGAATTCGCCTATAACAATAGCTACCATTCCAGTATTAAAATGGCCCCATACGAGGCACTATACGGGAGGAGATGTAGATCACCAGTTGGATGGTTCGAAGTCGGTGAAACAGAATTATATGGTCCAGATTTGATTCACCAAGCTATTGAGAAGGTGAAAGTGATACAGGAGCGATTGAGGACGGCACAAAGCAGGCAAAAATCTTATTCTGATGTCCGACGTCGTGATCTAGAGTTTGAGGTTGGTGATTGGGTTTTCCTGAGGATCTCACCAATGAAGGGTATTATGCGTTTTGGGAAGAAAGGTAAGCTGAGTCCAAGGTATATCGGGCCGTATAAAATTCTTCGACGGATTGGACAGGTTGCTTATGAGTTAGAATTGCCATCCGAATTGGAATTTGTCCACCCGGTATTCCATGTATCTATGTTGAGAAAATGTATTGGAGACCCTTCTCGAGTCATCCCTATCAAAGATGTACAAGTTACAGAGGACCTATCATATGAAGAAGTGCCAGTGGCGATATTAGATCGGCAAGTCCGCAAGCTGAGAACAAAAGATGTAGCTTCCGTCAAAGTATTGTGGAGGAACAAAAATATGGAAGAAATGACATGGGAAGCAGAAGAGGAGATGAAGTCTAAATACCCTTACTTATTCCAGAATGAAGATAACAAGGATGCTGGTGGAAGACATGATACATTGGAAGAAGAAACGGCTTTATGAGGTAAGCAATAATTTGAGAATACTCCTCCTTAATACAAAATGGTGATATGTAGATAATGTAAATACGCATAATGCTTTGTGTAGCCTTGTGAAGCCATATGTTGGGCTTAATTACATGCAAGTTTTGCTAGTGACCATTTTATAGGGGAAAATTGATCGGAAATTTCCATTGGAATCCACGGTGATTTAAACTCCCCCTAAACCCTTACATTCGAGGACGAATGTTCCTAAGGGGGAGGGTGTTACAACCCATATCCACATGTGTTAGTTCATGCCATATATTAGTTAACATAAATCCAAGAAGGAATTATCTTTGAGATGATAAGAAGTCAATCCTATTGGTCTTAAGTGATACAAGAGTGTATAAGGGTGATTAACCAATATTAGAAGTTAAACGAATCAAGGATGTTGTAACTCGTATTTTCAGGTAATCTAGCGGTGCTTAATACACTCAAGAGGTCATTTATTAAGGTATTTTAATCATATAATATCCGTATCATAAGTCTTGAAGTCAAACGAGTTATGAAACAAAAGTCGACAAAAGTTGTCGCAACTTAGGTTCATAATTTTACTTAAACATTAGGTCAAATGTTTCTAATCTTTTCTCATAATTTACAAGGAATTACGGGGTGATCTACCCACCAAATTAAATATCTATGAGTCTAGTTTCCAACGCATTAAACCGTTCATCGATACGATCTCGGAGTAGAGAGATATTCGCGTTTTCGCGAGACTGCGCCAAGCACCTCTCTATGGGGCCCACTAAGTCGGTTTAAGATATTTGGACTTATATAGGATGACCACAACCCGTTTTTAGTCATTTATTTTCACTATTTTCAGAACTTAGAACCCTAGGAACATCCTCTCAAGGTTCTCTCAAGATTCAAGACCCAAAAAAGGGCAAACAACACAAATCAAGTGTCGGGAATTCCGTGGCGCTAGTAAGTCTCTTGTTCTTCTTGTTGTTGCTCATTTTTGTGTCGTTCCAACTCGTGTGGGAGGTTGTTTTAAAGGGTATATGTTCTGTAAATACTCCCTAATGTTCTTAATATTAATCCTAGGTGATTTCAAGCCTTCTAAAGTGATTCTAGTGCCGAAAAACACTAATTGATCGCTAGTTTCATTTTTTTGTTGTTGTGGCAGCATTGGAGGGATATTTCTTGGAAATTTAAGGTCAAATTGGAGTTGTTCTTTCTATATAAAGGTAAGGAACCTCTTACTCTATATGTATTTAAGATTATCCAAGTTGCGGCTAAGCCATTGAAGCTAGAACTTGTGAGATATATATCGAAAGGTTTGGTAGTAGTGTTATTGTTTTGTGGACTGTTTTGCGTTGTTGTTGGGCTGCGTATTTTACTACTATCTTGTGGAGTTTTGGAGGAGGAAGGGTGTGGAGAAACACCAAATATATGTAGGTTTATGGGCTGATAGTTATTCGTAACATTTCCAGGTTGTTTGACACGACTACGGTGGTCGTCGTATGTATGGAGTGATTAGGCTGTGTGTGGACTATTTCGGGAGGCTCAATATGTTTATTATTGATGATGTTTGGGCTGTTTGGTGATTGTTTTGAATGGTGTGAGGTCATATATATAGGGGAGGTGCTGTCCGTTTCATCGTAAAATAGGTTGTGGTCGATACATAATAGTTATGACGCTTAAATGATAACGATAGTATCGTTTCTCTTATTGTAGACTAAGGAGTTTTGACAATTGCATAGCTTGAGATTGGAGCAGTATATACAAGGTATGTGAGGCTATCCCTTTCCTTCTTTGCACGACTCCGATTGTACATAATGTAATGAACGAGCTTCCAAAGATACTCTACTCTTAGAAGCTAGCAGTACTTACATTGTTTTCCCTCTTATGGAACGATTGATGTTAATGTTGCTTCTCTTATTCTTATGTTATCAATGTTGTTCATACTTCCTGAATCTTATAAGGTTCATAGTGAAGACTTAGTCCTAATAACGTGTACAAAGGATACCGACCTTACGTCACTCCGAAAGGTTTAGAATGTGATTCCATGAGTCGAGCATGCATTATATATATGTATCTATTTTACTCTACCGAGCCACGCTATAGTTGGCCGGGTACGGCACCTATT
Source organism: Nicotiana tabacum (assembly GCF_000715075.1). Lineage (NCBI taxonomy): Eukaryota > Viridiplantae > Streptophyta > Magnoliopsida > Solanales > Solanaceae > Nicotiana > Nicotiana tabacum. Next base: position 90,068,594 of record NC_134099.1, on the reverse strand, counting down.
GTGCAACCACTGATCAGTTGGGTTTTACCGAGCTCCACGTGGCCGGGTACGATTCTACCGAGCCTATTATGGCCGGGTACGATATGATGATGATGATGCCCACAGAGGCGAATGCTTTAAAGGTTTATGTATTTATACATATGTATTATGCATTTCATGTAAGTAGCCCTCAGAGGTACTAAGATGTTACAGGTTGTATATTCTCTATCCTTGCTTACATTACTGATCGTATTTATGGTTCCTTGCCTTACATACTCAGTACTTTATTCGTACTGACGTCCTTTTATTTGTGGACGCTGCATGTCGTGCTGCAGGTCCGGATAGACAGGCAGGTACAGCTCCCCCACCACAGTAGATCAGCGGTGATTGGCGAGATCCCTTCTCCGGACTTGCCTTGGTCTTGGTATGCAATTTTTGTTATAGACATTATGGGTATGTCGGGGCCCTGTTCCGGCTATGTTGCAACACTTATGTTCTTTTAGAGGCTCATAGACAGGTGTCGGCTCATGTATAGTTTGGTATGCCTTGTCGGCTAGTTTTTGTTGTATAGTCTTTCATAGTAGCGTGGTAGCTCATACCTTATATGTAGTTTCTTGATTGTCTGGTCATCCCCTGCTATGTATATGCATGCCATCATATTTTATTGCTGGTTGTCCATGATCTAGGTCTACCATTTATATTGATCTCGTCAGCCTTAAAAGATAATAATGAAGGTTCGATGAAATGTACGTTGGTGCTCGGCAAGTGTGGTCGGGTGCTAGTCATGGCCCTTCAGTTTGGGTCGTGACAAAATGTCTCCTTTGGAAATGGAAAGAAAGATGAGATCATTGTGGTTGAAAATGTAGGTAAGACAGACTCTCATTCTATTGAGAATGTCTACTTGATAGATGGCTTGAAATACAGTCTAATCAGTGTATCACAACTATGTGATAAAGCTAACTTGGTAGCATTCACCTCTACCAAATGTTTTGTGATAAATCTTACCACTGACAAAATTGTTTTGCAAGGAAAAAGAGTAAACAATATTTACATTGTAGATCTGTCCACACTCTCAGAAAATGAACTCACTTGCTTAAGTGTGTTGGACAATGATCCCCTCTTGTGGCACAAGGGACTTGGACATGTAAATCTGAGTCAACTCAACAAACTAGCCTCCAAGGACCTGATAATAGGACTGCCTAACATCAAGTTTAAGGAAGACAAAGTTTGTGAGGCTTGTGCAAGGGGGAAGCAGGTAAGATCCTCTTTTAAATGCAACAAAGTGGTAAGCACTATAAGAACGATAGAACTGGTCCATATGGATCTCTGTGGTTCAATGAGAACATTAAGCAGAAGTGGTAAAAGATATGTGATGGTGCTTGTTGATGATTACTCTAGGTTTACCTGGACATTATTTTTAACATCTAAAGATGAAACATTTGATATGTTTATTTCTTTTGTAAGAAAAACTCAGAAACAACTAGGTAATCAACTTGCATCAATTAGGTCTAATCGTCGAACTGAATTTGAAAATGCTAAGTTTGCTGAATTTTGTGATGTGCATGGCATAGATCATAATTTTTCTACTCCTAGGACTCCAAAACAAAATGGAGTAGTTAAAAGAAAGAATAGAACACTTGAAGATATGACTAGGACTATGCTTCTTTCTAGTAAACTGCCTCATAGTTTTTGGGCAGAAGCTGTAAATACTACACGCTACATCATCAATAGGTGCATGACTAGACCTCTTATAGAGAAGACTCCCTATGAGTTACTTAAAGGGAGAAAACCAAATATATCCCATTTTAAGGCATTTGGATGCAAGTACTTTGTGCACAACAATGGTAAAGACTCCCTAGGTAAGTTTGATCCCAAAAGTGATGAGGGAGTATTCTTGGGATATTCTTCACATAGTAAAGCTTATAAGGTATACAACAAAAGAACTATGTGTGTAGAAGAAAGTGTACATGTGGTTTTTGATGAAACAAACTTTCTTTCTGAGAGATAGGAATATGAAGACGAAGCAATTGGGTTGGTAAGAAGTTTAAATGAAATCACAGCCCAGTCTAAAGCTGCACCAGAAGAAGGAACAGGTGATGGAACAGGTTCTTCTATTCAGGGCAATCTGACACGGGGAACTAAAAAAAGAGGATTTGAATCTAATACCTCGATGGAACCTGTCCATGAGCCTGTTCTCCAGCAAAAAAACATTGGAGAAACATCAATAGGAAACCAGTTAGTTGTGAAACCTTACAAGTACTAAAGTTCTCATCCCATTGAGAACATAATTACTGACCCAACCTCTGAAATTAAAACTAGATCTTCATTAAAGAATCTTTGTGCTTTTAAACCTTTCTTATCTCTTATTGAACCTAAAAATGTTGTTGAGGCTTTGCAGGATGCAGACTGGGTAAATGCAATGCAAGATGAACTCAACCAATTTGAAAGGAGTCAAGTTTGGCATATGATTCCAAGACCCAAGGACAGATCAGTAATTGGCACAAAATGGGTCTTCAGAAACAAACTTGTTGAAGATGGAACTGTTACAAGGAACAAGGCAAGATTAGTGGTTCAATGATATAGCCAAGAGGAGGACATATACTATGATGAGACCTTTTCTTCAATCGCAAGGTTGGAAGTAGTAAGACTACTCATATCTTTTGCTGCTTACATGGAATTTACTCTTCACCAGATGGAAGTTAAGAGTGTCTTCCTCAATGGCTATCTAAAAGAAGAAGTGTTTGTCAAGCAACCTCCAGGGTTTGAAAGCAAGGAGTGTCCAGATTATGTGTACAAACTTGATAAAGCACTCTATGGGCTCAAGAAGGCTCCTAGAGCATGGTATGAAAGATTATCAAAATTCCTACTTGAGCATGGCTACAAGAGAGGTAAAATCGATAATACTTTATTCTTGAAGGAAAAAGGTAAAGACCTTCTAATAGTACAGATATATGTTGATGACATAATCTTTGGAGAAACCATTGATAAATTAAGTAAGGAATTTGCTAAATTAATGGGGACTGAATTTGAAATGAATATGATGGGTGAGCTTAAATTCTTTTTAGGCTTACAAATTAAACAAAATTCAAATGGAACTATGATCCATTAGCAGAAATATGTGAAAGAGTTGCTTAAAAGGTTTAAAATGGAAGAATCAAAAGAAATCGATACTCCGATAGCAACAACCACAAAGTTAGATATAGATGAACCTGGTTCATCTGTTGATCAGAAGTTGTATAGGGGAATGATTGGTTCTCTACTGTATCTTACTACTAGCAGACCTGATATTGTTTTCAGCGTAAGTCTTTGCGCTCGATTTCAGGCAAATCCAAAGGAGTCCCACTTAACTGTTGTCAAGAGAATATTGAGATACTTGAAAGGCACCACTGACCTTTGCTTTTGGTATCCAAAAGGTAGTAATTTTAACCTAGTGGGATATGCTAACGCTGATTATATAGGTTTCCTTGTAGATAGGAAGAGCACCTCAGTATGGCATACTTTCTTGGTTCATGTCTTGTGTCATGGGCTACTAAAAAGCAAAATTCAGTGGCCTTATCTACTGTTGAAGTTGAATATGTTGTTGTTGCTTCATGTTGTGCTCAATTGTTGTGGATCAAACAATAATTAATGGACTTTGGAATTGATGTTGGTTGTATCTCCATTTTTTGTGATAACACTAGTGCCACAAGTATGACAAAGAATCCAGTTCATCATGAGAGGACTAAGCACATAGATTTTAGGCATCATATTTTTAGGGACAACTATGAGAAATGCTTGATTACTGTGGAATTTTGTGCTACTAACAAACAAATTGCTGAAATCTTCACAAAAGCCTTAAGTAGTGATCACCATGAGAGGAACATGTTGGAATTAGGGATGATTAAGATCACCTAAAAGGGCCAATTCAAGGTTAAAGGAAAGAAAAAAAATTTTAAAAAATGAATTTTTTTTGTTAAAAAGTTTGTAAATTGTACATAAGTAGATTAAATCTTGCTCAGTCTCATACTTTCAATAGTATACTCTTGTGCCATGTATTAAAAAGACTCATTAATGTCTAATGATATTTTCTCTATTTTTGCAAATTTAGACTAACACAAAAGAATTATCAGTGAAGAACATGGTTCATCAAGATAACACAGTATGCTATCTACACTCTGTATATTTTGAAATAATGATATTTGAATCTTGAGTAGTGTCCTACCTAAGATAAATTTCTTTTGAACTTATCCAATAAGTGAACCAGCTCTGTTCAAAAACTCCCACCCAAATTAACTCACCTAGATTCTCGGGAAGCCTCAACCGTCTTTTCAAAACTGAAATTTCAGTTTGATTAGACTTTTAATTGACTGCTAAACTTGTTGTTACTCATTAATTACCCCTTTCCTTTAAATCATTCATCATCATCCCTCCCATTCTCTCATAATTTCCAAAACCGTCGAAATTTCTCTCTTCTCTCTTCTTCCAAAATCAACCTACTCATCTCCTTCCTTACGAAATCAATAAAAATGACTAACCCTGGTACACCCCAACCATGTTCCTCAACTTTTAATACCTCTCAACCTAAGAGACGACAAGTAAAAATGTTTGCTCGAAAAACTGTGGCTAGAGGTGCGCTTTCAAGGAAACTAAACACACAATTACAGGCAAGTCAAGCCCAAGAACCCTACAATTCTGACGACTCTTTCAAGTATGCAACTGAGGGGGGGAAAATTGGGTCTTGTGATTCTGAGCAGGTAACATCTGTTCCAAACCCTTCTACTGAGGTCATCTCTGATTTGGCTGAAAATTAAAAAAAAATAGATTTATATTGGCTGGGTATGTGGTGGATATGAAAACGCCTGAGTCCAGAAGGAGAGGAAGTAAAAATAAAAGAGAAAATGAAAAGTAGAGTGAGGGTGTGCGAAGTGATGAGAGGGGAAAAGGGAAAGAAGTGGTTGATTGTTCAACCACTTCTAAAACTGGTAGAATGGCTATCTGTGGAGTAGAGTCAGAAAAGGTGGAGGAAAGTGGCAAGAAAATAGGGGGAAGTGGATCAGGAGAAGCCGCTAAAGGTTTGGTTAATCTTGGAAAGCATACAGATGAACCTGGTTCATTCGTTGAAGAGACCCTACCAGATCTTTTTAAAAAGGTAGGTGGCAGTTATAACCCCAAGAAAAGAAGAACTCCTAAAATAAAGACCCCTGGCACTGCTAGGGCTAACAAGAAAAGGAAGGCTGCTCCTTCTGACCCTACTAAAATTCCTCCCACAAGAGGAAGATTCACAAGAAGCAAACTGAAGCAGAATGAGGAAGAGATGCAGAAAGCATTAGCAGAAAGCAAAAAAGAAATGGATGGACAAAGGGAAGAAGAAAGTGGGAAGGCCTGTTGAGGCTGTTGATGTGGATGAGATGGACCTGGTCCATCAAGATGGAGATGAAATTACTAAAGTGGAGGTTCAAACTCAAGAAAGCCACGACTTCCACTAAGAAGTCTACTTCTAAGTCTGTTGAACCATCCTCCGTGGCAAAGAGGACCAGGTCTACTATGAAACCCAAACAAGTAAAGATTGTTGAAGAAGAGGAATGGAGTGGAGAAGAGGAAGATGAATCAAATAGTGAAGTGTACAAGATGGCCAAGTTTGACAAAAGAACAATTCTGAAAGGCAGACTCCTCAAGGATTTGGAGGAGGAAGGGATGGTGTTGCTGTTGGATGAGAAACATGAAGACTCTAGCGTGCTTTCTGCAAGACTAAATGTCACACCCCTTTTTACCCCTCCAAGAGATAAGTGTAAAATGTTATGGATTGTGGGTTAAAGAGCTTTTCCAATTAAAGTGACAAATTTGAAGTAGGAATTATTTTATTTACAGAGTCGTCATTTGGAATTGATTTCTACTGGTGTTCCAAGTCACCTTTTATTTGAATCCCTATTCAAAGGAAGGTTTGACTCTATTATTATTGGTCTGCGAAAATAAAGTCTGGGTAAGGAATTCTGTTGACCGGGGAGAAGGTGTAAGGCATTCCCTGAGTCCCGTGGTTCTAGCACGGTCGGTTTAGTGACTACATTTGTCTTGAATTAAACTTGGATAAACTGTGGTTTATTTGATTTTTATGCTTTTCTTATGTCCGTTTTTATTTATTTTTAAAAAAATAAAGAAAAGATTTGAATAATAATCTACAACTTAACTAATGAGAGAAAATTATTGTTATGAGTACTAATTTAAAATATAAGAGTAATGAGAGAAAATTATCAATTGACATTGCTTAAAACTAGTAAGATGTGGGCTTGTTTTGATATTGAATGAGGCAGCCCACTATTGGGTTGATGGAGTCAAATGAGCTCATGTCCAAGACCAAATCCAAAAGCCCATATGCTTTTGGACTTTAAATCTGCAAATATGGCCTTTTAAAGTTATGTTACAGATTTGGCCATATCTTGCTATTTGCAATCCGTAGCCAACTATTTACAAAAATAAGTTTACAGATTGTCTTTCTAATCTACAACTTAACTACCTTACTAAATAAGTATTTTTTAAGAGATAAAAAAAGATTATTGGGACTCTAAAATATAATAATAATAATAATAATAATAATAATAATAATAATAATAATAATAATAATAATAATAATAAAAACTTAGCTTGGTGACAACAAAGGGACAAACATGGCTACAAGGGTTCAAATTTTAATATATATGCTCCTTTCAGACAACCAAATGCCAGTGGAATTATATCTAATGCTTTGCAAAAATAAAAATAATTAAAGATGCTTAACACAATTTAATTAACTAACATATCGTTATAACATTATCAAACATTCAAGAGCATATAAAAATGAATTACAATAGAAGGATAAAGCTACTAATATTTCCCAACGTCATTATCTTTCATTCCAACTCGATTTTATGAGTTTACATGGTCCGAAAATTACCTGGACAGCAGAAAGAAGAACCAATACAGTAGAGTCAGCTCTTTCCAAAATCAACAGCAAAACAATTAAACGGGCAGCAACAATAGCAAAAGACAGCGACAACCGGCAGATTCAAACCCAAGAAAATAAAATAGAAATACCCCAGCAAAACAGTACAATTATGTAACTCCAGAAAAATCTTTCAAGACTACTCTATTTTCCTTAAACAAGTTTTTCACTTAAGAATCAACTCACAAAAGCTGTTAAGGGATATTATAGCTACTGATTTTTCTCTTTTTTTGTGTGTCTAGAGCTCCCTCAGTAAGATGGAGTGTCCTCCTTTTATATCAAAACAATCAGCTATTTCAAAAAAATTAAAAATCAATCTTTTTGACAGATTTTTCTACAAAATCTGCTCTTAAATTCAAAATGCCAGACTTTCTGGTTCAAATCTTGTCAAGTATTTCAAACAAAATCTGCTCTCCACTATTCAAAGACAGACTTTTACTCAAACACTGTCCAAAGGTCTATATTTTCTTACCAAACAATTTGACTTTTGAGTGTTGTACTCAAAGAGTCTTGAAGTAGCCTGAACATCAACTGCAAAAGGTCTCTCCCTAATAGGAATATACTAAAAACTCCCCATACTCTCCGCCTTCCTATTCAAGGCATCGACCACCACATTGGCCTTCCCCGGATGGTACAAAATAGTGATATCATAATACTTTAACACCTCCAACCATCTCCGCTACCTCAAATTGAGATCCTTCTGTTTGAACAAGTGTTGAGGCTATGATGATCAGTAAACACCTCACAAGACACACCATACAAATAATGGCTCCAGATCTTCAACGCGTGAACAATGGCAGCCAACTCTAGATCATGAACGGGGTAGTTCTTCTCATGGGGTTTCAACTGACGAGAAGCGTAAGCAATAACTCTACCCTCCTGCATCAACACACACCCAATACCAACTCTCAAAGCATCACGATACACTGTATATGAACCTGAAGTTAATGGCAAAATCAATACTGGAGTTGTGGTCAAGGCAGTCTTGAGCTTCTGAAAGTTCTCCTCATACTCATCCGAACACTTGAATGGAGCATCCTTTTGAATCAACTTGTTAAAGGGTGATGTTATAGATGAAAATCCCTGAACAAACCGACGGTAATAACCCGCCAAACCAAGAAAGCTGTGAATCTCTGTGGTTGAGGACGGTCTGGGCCAACTCTGAACCACCTCTATCTTCTTTGGATCAACCTGAATACCCTCGCTGGACACCGCGTGCCCCAAGAAAGACACTGAACTGAGCCAAAACTCACATTTGGAGAACTTTGCATAAAACTTCTTTTCCCTCAATCTCTGCAACACAACTCTCAAATGCTCTGCATGCTCCTCCTGACTACGTGAGTATACCAGAACATCATCAATGAAAACAATTACGAACGAGTCGAGATAAGGCCGAAACATATTGTTCATCAAATGCATGAACACTGCTTGGCCATTGGTCTGCCCAAAAGACATTACAAGGAACTCATAATGACCATGTCGGGTCCTGAAAGTTGTCTTAAGAATATCCGAGTCCCTGATCTTCAACTGGTGATAACCTGAACGAAGATCAATCTTGGAGAACACCCTCGCTCCCTGAAGTTGGTCAAACAAATCATCGATACGAGGCAAATGATACTTGTTCTTGATTGTTACTTTGTTAAGCTGCGTGTTCATAAATAGAACAGGCGCACCCCACGACGACACACTAGGCCGAATAAACCCCTTATCAAGGAGTTCCTAAAGCTGCTCCTTCAACTCTTTAAACTCCGCCGATACCATACGATACGGTGGAATAGAAATGGGCTGAGTGCCCGGCACCAGATCAATACCAAAATTAATATCCCTTTCCGGTGGCATGCACGGCAGGTCTACAGGAAACATATCAGAAAAATCTCTCACAACAGGAACATAATCAATACTGGGAGTCTCTGCACCGACATCCCTCACAAATGCTAAGTATGAAAGACAACCTTTCCCAGCCATCCGCTGGGCTTTCAAGAACGAAATCACCCTACTGGGGACAAAATTGGCCGAACCTCGCTACTCAATCTGTGGCACGCCAGGCATAACCAACGTTACTGTCTTAGCATGACAGTCTAATATAGCACGACATGGAGATAGCCAATCCATGTCCAATATCATATCAAAGTCACCATACAAAGCAATAATAGGTCCATTCGGGTCTCTAGACCCCCAATAGTCACCACACACGCCCGTATACCCGGTCCATAACTATAGTATTGCCTACCGGAGTAGATACACAAACAAATGAAATAAGAGACTCACTGGGCGTATCTAGATAACAGGCAAAGTATGATGATACATATGAAAGAGTGGAATCAGGATCAAATAATATAGAGGCATCTCTGTGGCAGACTAAGATAATACATGTAATCACAACATCTAAAGCAATAACATCTGGTCTGATTAGGAGTGCATCCGCGAGACTGTGGCACATACTTCTCCAGAAGGAGAACAGAGAACTGCTACTAGGTAAGGGGAGCTTCATCAACAGGCCTACGTCTCTCATAAGCCTCACACCAAGTAAATGCAGCTCTAGAAAACTGAAAAGTGGGAAATGTTACATCACTGGTCTCCAGAATACCCGCTGTACGAAGAATCCTCTGACACTTGTCCAAGAAACCCTAGACATCCTCGCCCTCTGTACCACTGAAAGTTGGAGGCTGAAGTCTACCAAATCTCTCCAATTGACGCTGCTTGTCGTCAAGCATAACTGGTACCACATACTCCTGAGTTGGTGCAACTGGCTAGGTTGGAGATGCCCTCGGTGTCTGAAGTCCCTACATAACCTGCTCAGGTGTGCGAGCAACGGGAGTTTGAGTACCTCCCCCGGCCTGAGAAGTAGCTACGCCCATAGTAATTGAGCCTTAGCCAGGCCAGTGCATACTGACAGAATCTGAGCTAAAGCCTTCTGAAGTCTTGTAATCATAATAGACACAACGGTGTCTGAGCTGGTTCTGCTGGAGCGTCTGTAACTGGGACCTTATCCTGAATTGGGGCGGCTGGTGGCTTTGCAGGTGCTGCCCTAGCTGCTGTGCGAGCTACTCCTCTGCCCCTACCACGGCCTCGACCGCGTCCTCGGCCTCTAGTGGCCCCAACTGGTGGTACTGGTGGTCGTCCGTCCTAACTGGTAGCACGTGTCCTCACCATCTATGAGAGAATAGAATAACAGAAGTTTAGTACTAGAATCAACAGATTCGCACGACATGAATTAAAGAATGAGAACTTTTCCTAAAGGTTCTGCAGCCTCCCAAGGATAAATACAGACGTCTCCATACCGATCTGCAAGACTCCACTAAACTGGCTCATAACTTGCTAGACCTATATAACCTAGGCTCTGATACCAACTTGTCACGACGCCAAATACCCCAGTCGTGATGGTACCTATCACAATACTAGGCAAGCCAACCCAACAAGTAACCATAATGAATTCTTTTCATAAAACCATTTTCTAAAACTGATTAAGTCTCGAATTCTCATAAGAAATATATAAATCAACTGAAATGTGCGAAAAACAGTACAAAATATAGCAACACAGCCCAACAATCTGGTATCACAAGTTGAGAGCCTGTAATACAACCCAAACTGACCAAATAATACATCATAAGTCTGAAATAGCAGAAAAACTAAGATAGGAAGGAAGAAAGCAAGGCTGCGAAAGCCATGCAGCTACCTTGCAGTCTCCGGTAAAGCTCTGAGAGTGATGAGAACCCTCACTCTGCTGCTCGGGTACCTGGATATGCATACAAGGTGCAGGGAGTAACGTGAGTACTCCAACTCAGTGAGTAACTAATGTAAATAAGGTCTGAGTGCAATGACGAGTAGTTTAAAATCATATAAGAGTGTTCAACAAGATATCAAGTCAAACTCAACAGTTTAATAGCCAATTACCTCGTAAAAACTTTAGTTTCAATTGAAATACTTCGAAATCATTTATTCAACATCTTTCAACAAAGGCTCAGTATAAAATAAGAGTGAAAATATCAAAATGTCATAAACAGGCCCCTCGGGCAATGTATCACTCACAGTATGTCCTCTCGGGCAAGCCTCTCAGTCACTCTTCAACAGCACTCACACTTAACACTCCGGCTCAATAATATCTCATAGAAGTAATAATCAAGATAACCGCTACGGCGTGCAGTCCGATCCATAGTTTATAGTCGACTAAGCTCACTGGGGTTGTACAGACTCCGAAGGGGCTCCTACAGCCCAAGCATCATATCTTGGGCATGAACCAGGTTCATCTCTTGTGAGCACAGATACGGGAAAATTTAAGCATGTGGGATGCACGTGAAAGAGATAAACCTAACAGAATTGATATCTGCTGATCGAAAAAGTTGCATAATTGATAAGGAGAAGGACTTCTTACTCAAAGAGAACACTATCCAAGATAAGGAAGGAGTTAGAAGTTGAGATCAACTAGAACTCTTCTACCAAGGAAGAGTAGCATTAGAACTCTAGTTATTCTTCATCTACTAACTCTATAAATTGCAGGATGTTCTCACTTTATAGGTTATGCACAAACGCAGAAGTTAAACGTTAATTGAGAGTAAAATAGCAAGGCTTTTTGCAAGCAGTTCGTGTGTGATTCAAGTGTGCAAAGCTGAAGCTACATGAACCAGATAGAAGAGTCAGTTCCAAGGGTCTGTCTTTTATTCTAGTTCAATTGTAGTAGGTGTTTTCATATTGTACCTTTCAGCTTTACCTAGAGGCAATTGTAATAGGTACTCAGAGTATTCAAGTTAGAGTTAACTTGAAGTTGTCGCAATAGTTAGAGGCTGTGTGCTACAACGTGATTAGAGTTAGTCCTAGGTTTATAAAAGTATTTTTGTAAATGCAATTTTTGGCTCGGTGATTTTAGTGGAGAGTTTGGGAAAATCCTACTGGGAAGTAGGTCGTGATTTTTTCACCTTTTGAGCTAGGTGTTTTCCACGTAAAATACTTGTATTCTTTACTTTTCGCATTTACTATTTCTACAATAGTAAGTTAAGGAACACTTAGAAGAACTAGGTCCTTCCATAATCAGTTTAAGCGAAAAATTGGACACCACACAAATCAACCCTCCCCTTCTTGTGTGGTATTGAAGTTAAAAGATCAACTATCTTAATAACTTATTAGTTATCATAAGCCAAATTATATATTAAATCTAAGAATTGAGAATTTAATGTGATTCGGAAGGGTCATATCCCAGTTATATTCGTATCTCTATATTTTAAAATTTTTGAATCTCCTTATATTTGATTTAGATTTCTGCATCAAATTTTACGGGTTATCCCAATAATTTAATAAATATTGTGTCTTATATTTTATAAGTATTGCGTGAGAATTTAAAATTACAAGGTTGGAATGTTGGGATGAAGATCCCTTAAGAAGTTTTCTAAAAGGTTTACAAGTTTGTGTGATTGTGTTGTTGCTTTGAGTATTTTTATTTTGTTATTTGTTCAAAATTCTTGTAAAAAAATTACCATGACATAATTTTTTTCTTCTTGAATTTTTTTTAAATATTTTTATAAATTAAACTTGCATCTTTGTGCTAATTATTCTTTCTTTTGAATTTACAGGGTGTCATTCTTCAATGCAATGACCGAAGCTATTTCTTCCTTGAATGCAATCGGAGTAGCAACATTTTCAATTCCCAAATCAAATACTTAGAATTTTTTATGTGGACCCCCTAGAATTTTAAACATTAAAGATAAAATATTTAACCCAATGTACATAGTTTGTACTATTATTTTAGTTTGACAAGAATTTTAATTTGAGTTCATCTTATTTTTTAGCCTCCTAATAGCTAGTTTTTATCCTACAAACTTTATTATGTCTCTTGTAGAAGAGTTGTATGTATATTGAGGATGCATGAATTTTAAATATATAATTGCATAATTTAGAATTGACCTTTAGAATTATTCATGTATCAGTTTGTATGAAGTAAGTGATACCTAGAGCTTATTATGTTTCTATTTTTATAAAATAAAATGCGACTGAAACATTTATTGTCATTAATAAATTAATTTTTCGTCACTAATTTAAAATGTAGTAGAAAATCTAGAGTGAAAATAAAATATAATAAAAAAAAATTAATCATGGATATTGGTGACGATTTGTAGCTACAAAATTTTGAATTTGAAGCTAAACATAAATATTATACTACGTGGCTAGTGTGTGACCACAGCTACATGCTAAATTTTTTGTAGCAAAATAAATTACACCTTTTGCCATAATATATCCCTTTGTGGCTAAAGTACAAAATATAGCTACGAAATGGTTTGTTGTAGCAAAAGAATAAACCCATTAGCTACAAGTATAAATTTTTCGTGGCAAAAGTCTTATTAATATAGCCACATCATGAAAATTCTTGTAGCAGTATGTACTGTACCTTAACCATGAAATGTTAAAGTTTGTAGCTAACTTTTATTTACGCTACATTTTGCTACGGATGCTATGAAAAAAATATTATAGCTAAAGTGTTTAGCCACGAAATTTTTTATATTTAGCTACGATATACTTCGTAGCTATATCTGTATTATGTTGTTGTGTCTATTATTTACTAGCAGTTAATTATTCAGCGCTTCGCGCGGTGAAATATTTCTCTCATTCTATGAATTTAATTGATAGTTGATACAGAAGAATTAGAAAATTTTATAGTACCATAAATAAGAAACAGATGTACTCTCGTCCATTTTTACTTTTCTATTATGTTAAAAAAGATATCTACTTTTACTTATCCAATTTGAAAAACCAAGAGATAATCCACCATTTTATATTTATATCCTTATTATTAAGTACTACTATCTGTATTGGTCAAAATTTGGATTGGACTTAATGGCTGTAAATGGACGTAGTTGAGGATTAAGCTGGCCACGACATGAGGGCAAAGAGTCGTCTTAAGAACGATTAGTGCCGAGGTCGAGCAAAGGGAGTATGAAAATAACGGTAGGATAAGTTAGAATAGAAAGAAGGAATATTTCCTTGAATATTGTTTCTGTTGTACTTTTTTAGGGTTTCTCAGGAACATCCCCTATAAATAGGAAAAATAAAGAACAAAAAAGGGAACTAGACTTTTTGATAAAAGACATTGTAAAGGGTTGACTGAAGAGAATATACGAAAGTGTGTTCACTGGTTGCATTGTTCGATTTACGTTGCTCATTCACAAGATCCAAAGATTCCTTATCCATCTTCAATTCCCTATCGCCTCATATTGTTGTCAGGGAGGAAAATCATCCAAGTCACCTAACATTTGGGTGATAAATTCCTTCTTATTACGTTTATTGCCATTATCTATATTTATTACATGTTGCTATTACCACATTCATTGACAATCATTGGTCATATACATGATATTTATTATTCTTGAACACGGTCTCATCCTACTGATATTCTCCAATTTTAGATCTAAAATTTATTATGTTTAATCGTTAGTTTAGTGTTTTACAGACAGCCCACTTAAACTAGCCATTTTTAACTTTTTCAATATCCAAAATACCCTCCTAAAGCCCCTGGAATCACTATCCTACCCAATCCCTTTCACTCTACATTGAGACCTTCAACTATAACCTATTCAAACCTACCCATTAACTAAACTGAATCCAACTAACTACCACAGCTATAACCAATTCAAATAAGTTAATAATCCAATCAGCAATTCAAACTAGAACTCAGGTCAGATCAAATAGCATAAAGACTAATGCATGTGAACAATATCCTATTGAACTACCAAGGTCAAATTTCAGACCATGATTGGCACGGATACAGGGGGATGACTAACTAAGTTCCCAATTCTAAATCAAACAAGATGCATGAAATACTCTCGCACACTGGATGGGCACAACTGCATTTATAATGTAAAATGACGAATAACAAAACAAACAAGGAATCAGACATCACAGAAATGAAGCAATTCGAACCAATATTCATGGTTCTGAATTAGCCTTAAACACAAAAATGTAAGGACCTTGAGGATATACTGAATGGAACCCTACGGCTGAAAAAAAAAAACAAACGACACCAAACAACTTGACGAGAAATACTAAAATACAGGCATGAATGGATTAATCGACGAAACTGTTTAAAACACATGTTAATCAACAGCAGGAAACTGGACCAAGAAAAGGTTCGAAAGAGGAGGGGAATTAATTGACAAACTTAGCAAGGAAAACTAATTAGGCAACAACAAACAATAATGAGAGAAGAAAAAGGAAAAGAGGAGAAATACCTCAAAAATCAGAAACCAAAATGAACTCCGTTCTCACTGACACTTCGTCTTGAAATTTTGAAGCCAAAACGGACCTTAATTGAGTGTTCTTGACTGAGAACACTCGACTAAAGTCGGTTAAGACCTCAAACCTTTAACCCTTATGGTTAACAGCCTGAAGCTGGTTCCTCTAGGGTTTGCCTTTGATTTGAAATTCGAAAGGCTTTGACAAGATTTGGACAGAACCTGGGTGAGATTTGGGACGTGGTTAACTAGGTGGTTCAGTGGTGTGACTTCGGGGTTAATTAGATGAACTAGGGTTCTGGTCCGATTTTAGATCTAATATTCGAAACAAACGGCTAGGATTCGAGGGTGGCGGTTAGAGGGGTTAGGTTGGGGAGGTCGAGGGGAAGCTGTGATGTAAATTTGGGGCTGTTTGGATGAACCAGGGTTAGGGTCCAGTTCTTCGATCTAAGATTCAAAGAACTCGGGGATGATTCGAGGGCGATGGGGTGGGGATTCGGAAAGAGGATGGTGAGGGGGTTCCATGGTGTAATTTTGGGG
Source organism: Nicotiana tabacum (assembly GCF_000715075.1). Classification (NCBI taxonomy): domain Eukaryota; kingdom Viridiplantae; phylum Streptophyta; class Magnoliopsida; order Solanales; family Solanaceae; genus Nicotiana; species Nicotiana tabacum. Next base: position 90,052,904 of record NC_134099.1, on the reverse strand, counting down.
TTGTTTGGACCACCGGAACCGCCGTGAGGCGATTTCCGGTGGGCGGAGGATGGTGGTTGAAGGCGGCGGACATGTTTGGTCTCTGAAGCTCAGAGACGAAGGTGAAAGGGGGGTTTGGTTTAGGGGGCGTGGGGTAAGGAATCAAGGTTATATACGGGGGGGGGGGGGGTGTTTTAATCCTGACCGTTGGATCAAGCCCGACCAACAGCCTGGATCAGTTCATTTAACAGACACAGAGTCATTTGGTTTAGTGTTGGGGCGGGGTTGATCCGGGTGCAAGTGGGTCGGGCCAGGGAATGGGTAAGGGCGGAGTGATCTGGACCGTTGATCCAGTGAGATCAACGGCCCAGACTGAGACTGGCAAAAACGACGTCGTTTGGACGGTCGTGTTGCCAGCCTAATTGGACCGGGTAAACAGGGTATTTGGACTGGGCCTGGACTCTCTTTTACAATTGGGCCAGTCCGATTTTCTCTTCTTTTTCTTCTATTTTCTTTTTTTTAATTCAAAATTCCTAAATTGAGTTGAAAAACCAAGATTATTTAAAAAGATATTAATTAACCCTTAACAACAATTAACACACAAAATCGAAAAATAAAATCGCACAATTAAATAATAAAATGACAAACTACCGGAATTCATATTTTTTTTGTGATTTTCATTCTTTAAAATAGGACGTGGTTTAATTAATTTAAAGATGCATAATTAAATCCTAAATGCACATGCAACACATATTTTGTATTTTTCTTATTTAAAGTAGAAACAAACATGCGCAGACAAAAATACAAATAAATTGCAAACATACAAAACCATTTTGTTTTGAATTTTTGGGAGTAGTTCTCATAAGGCAAAAATCACGTGCTCACAGCTGCCCCTCTTTGTCCGAAAACACAAAATATTTTCGTGCAAAGATAAAGTGAGCGGATACGAGCGATTTTTGCCCGTTGGGGTACTCCGTGTGAAGCATTTTAAAATATTTGACCGAACCTCTGCTTCAAAGGTTTCCTACATATCCCTGGCTACAAGGGAATCAGGTCAATGTAGTTCGGAAAGTTTTGGTAGCTGGGACTACCATGGGACTGGGATTTTGCTGTTACTGTTGTTGTTGTTGCTGCTACTTACTGACCTCCTTGTTACACTTTGATAGAAATAAAGAAGTTATACTAAGCTATGGCCTATGAATTATAAAGATTTATTCTCAAACTCGGTCATGTGACTGTTGTTGCCTTGTTGCTTTGTTGTCTTGCTGTCTTGCGTTTCCTCTGATGTTTCTTTGCTTCTGACTTGACTCGTATTCTCTCTTGATTGCCGAATTTGAACTTCTTATTTCCTTCTTGTGAGCTTCGAATTATTCTTTCTTCGAAGCTTGAACTGCCTTCTTCTGACTAGTGTTGCCTTCCTTCCGACTTCTGAATTTTAATTTATGTTGGGGATCTTTGTTGTAACCCTTCGCTCTCCGGGCGGGCTCCTGACTTCTGCTACGACTCCATTCTCCAGGTGGGCTCTTGACTTCGACTACAACTTGAAAATATAACAACCTCCATTCTCCAGGCGGGCTCCTGACTTCAACTATTTCTTAAAACATAACACCTCCATTCTCCAGGCGGGTGTAAGCACGTGATTTTTGTTTACCCAGCAATCGCTCCAAAAGAAAATAAAAATAGTGACAAATGACTGCGCCATACAATGTTTCGAGTTTCCCGTGACATGTGTTGTTAATCATTTAGGGGTCTGTCCATTTTGCATCTAATCTTACCGATCGAAATACAAAGCATGTATGTCAGGATAATTAAAATCATAATTCGGTCGTTAAAAGAAAATCCACAAAAAATATGAAATGCATCTAGGTGGTGATTTAAACCTACTTGAATATTTCAATATGTGAGTGATAACTGTATTAAAGGTTTAAATTAATGATTGTTTTAATGTCAGTTTTTTCTATTTATTTAATTTTAAAATTAGAAAAAAAGGAACAAAAAGAAAAGAGTGCAAAATTTAACCGGACTTGGGCCTGTTTGTTTTGAAAATTCTAAGCCCAAAAGCAGCCCAAATCAGCAGCCCAAGCGACCCATTCCACAGGCCATCAAAACGACGTAGTTCAACACCAAAACTACGTCGTTTCAGGTATGATTAATCTGAGCCGTTCATTTCCAGTAATCCGATGGCCCTTATTAGCCCTCATGACCCGACCCACTCCCATTTTAACCGACCCCCTACTTAACCAAAACGGCACCGTATTGATAAGCCTCCCCAATCCTGGCCATCAATTGTGATCAATCCAACGGCCAGGATTGAGTCACCCTCCCCGTATATAAACCTGACCCCTTACCCCACGCCCCAAGCCACACCCCCCCTCCAGCCACTGTTCACCGTCTTCCCCAAGACCCCTTTCCTCTCAAACCCCAGCAGCCTAGGCTCTTCCCCATGAGCCCGGTGACTACAGTTCCGATGACCACCAAAATAACATCCCCGATGCACCCAGCCACCCTGAACACAAATCTGTTAACCGCTCACCTCGAATCAACCCGTAGCTTCTCGAATCTTCAAACGAAGATTCGAGCAAAAACTAGATCTACACCGATTGACCCCAAACTCACACCACAGCCCCTCCTGACCTCCCTCGCCCCCTGAGTGGCTTTGGTTCCGTTCGAATCTGACTGGAATGGAACGGTTCCCAAATCGAACCTCAAGAGCCCTAGGATTCAGATCTATGGGTTTTGTTCGAATCAGTGGCAGGATCAGGGTCTAGCAGACTTTTACCAAAGTGTTCTCAGTTGAGAACACTTCGGTTAAACTCCATTAGACCCCAAAATCACCTGGCCCGAGTTCGAACTTGAATCAATCTTAGTTTCATTTTCCTGAGGTATTTTTCCTTTTTCTTTTGTCCTCCTAAAATCTATATGTCGTTCGTGTTCTGGTTTGTTTTGTTTCGTGATTCGTCTGTCCATGTGTGTACGTTTTAAGTTAATAATGAGTTTGTTGTTGGTTTTATTGGTTGTTTGCTGTATATTATAGCTTGTGTAGCCATCTAAATAAGTGTCGTCAACTGAATTCACTTGAAAGATGTTATAGCTTGTGTAGTCATCTAAATGAGTCTGCATTTCAGTATTGATTGCTATGCCTGTTTCTTGTTTGTGTTACTTGTATCGGCATGACCAACTTGTACCCTTTAATTGGCACCCTTTGTTTGCTTAAAGTTTGAATCATTGCCTGAACTTAGGCAGAGAATTGGCAATTAGTTTTAGAAATCTAACAAATCAGCCTGAAAGCAGTTTGAGTTTAATGAGCTAGTAGTCAGGTATTGGCTGAAATTAGAGAGGTCTATATACTAACTATTAAGAGTTAGGGTAATACAGTAATATGCAAGGTATAAGGGTAATCTTGGCATAAGACAGGGTCTGATTAGGGGATAATTTCAGAATATGTCAAGTGATAATTAAAATAGGATTAAATTAATGCTAATGGGGGACCAGACCTAAGAGTATGGGAATTAATTGAATACTTAACTAAACTCATAACCCTTGATTAGAGTAATGAAGACAGGGCATGGGGGCTGATTAAGGATTCCAAGAAAGATGCCTTTAGGCATGGGGGTTTAAGGGGTATGGGCAGACTGCAAGTTGCAGATGAGGGCAGCTTAGCTGCACTTGGTCACTTTGGCTTATAAATAGGCCACTCGAAAACAAAAAGGGGGCTGGACTTTTAGTCTTCAGAAAAAGGAAGAATTTTTAGTCTTAAAGCTGAAACTTTTAGTCTGAAGAAAGGTTTACTGAGTTTAAAGAAAGCTGGATTTTTTTTGAATCTTCAGAAAAGAAAAACAAAACAAAAAGGCTGAAAGAAAAAAAAACTTTAGTCTGAAGAGAGGTCTAGTGAGTCCCAAATCACAATAGCATAAACACAAGGTAGTTTCCAATAGACATTGTAACCAAACACTGCCTGAAAGTTGTGTAAGAGTGCATATTGGTCAAAGCTGTCTTGGCCAAGTTCTGTTGCTTGCATTGGCTGAGTTGTTTATGGTTGTTGAACTGGTAGTTTTACTGCATTTGAACCCTCAGTTACTGCTGTTATTTCCCTACTCTTCGTCTGGAATTACTGGTTTGGCACTCGACTATTTGCTGGTTTCTTTTGTTCTGGGAAGTATTGTTGGTTGTTCGTGGATTGTGGAAAACATTTGGTTGTTGGTTTGTTGCTGTGCTGTTGCTGTGTACCTGTTGTTGCTGTGTTTACTGCATACTGCCCAACTGATCATTCCTTTCTTCTTTGTCCTCCATACCAGGTACACAATTACACTACCAATGTAACTCGAAAGTTTGAGCAATGAGTATAAAAGAGAAGATCTGCAGATGTTGTTTATATATATGTACTGGTGTATTGAATGTCATGTAATGTCTAATAGCTCATATTTTGGGATACTGAAGTTAGCTTGCAAGCATAGTAGATGTCAATGTAGGGTATCGAATGATAATTGTATATGTATGATGTCAGATAAAGGTGGTCTCAATGAATTAGTTTGCATCTCAGGTTTAGTTTACTTTGCCATATATGCTGTAATGTAGGCCAAGATAGGAAAACTATCCACATGAGTTAAAGTTCTTTCCCCTTTTGTTAGTTTGTCACATATAAATTGATAAAGAACAAAGAATCAGTTCTAGGCCTCAACCTCAGGAAGGCCGAGCCCAAATCAAAAAAAATCAGCTAGGCCTGTATCGGAAAAACAGGGCCCAAGTCTGGCCATCTCGCATGAGCTAGTTTGGGCCCATAATTTGCGACTAGTTGTCCATAAGTGCAGTCACGTTTTATTATTCTGTAAAAGCATTTTAAATCCGGTTTTATAATCAACTAAGGCTATTTACTGCTTTCAATTGATAGAGACAAACACGACAAGAAACGTAGGTGCTATAGGATATCCTTTAAAAATAACAACGAGATGAGCCTCGATAAAAATAAACAAAACGCAGATGCGGGGCCCTTGTTAAATGTATATTAGTGAAGCATTTAGTTTCCAGGACGGGTTGTTTAGCAAATCTCACAACCCTCCTAAAATAACAACACGTTAGTCTCTTTAGGATACGCTTTAATGAACCTTGCCTTCTTAAACTCGGGTGCACATTTATGTGACCCAAATCCAAATCCCAACGGAGTCGAAACATGTCTCTAGTCACGGGCGCATTGATTGCGGCGTGGCCCGAGATGCATTTCCATGACGTTGCAAATTCCTTTTAAAAAATAAGAATGGGATGAGCCTCGCCGAATAAAAATACAAATTGCGGGGCCCTCAGTAAATACTTGTTTTAAATTACTTAGAATTCAGGAGGGCCGCTTAGTGAATTTCGTGGCCTTCCCAAAATAATAACGCGATAGTCTCTTTAGGCGCGTGTTTAATAATTTACTTTCTTAAGCTCGGGTGTGCATTTCATGCGACCCAAAAATCCAAATCTCAAAACATCAAATAAAATGCGTTCCGGATTGTGGGTACATCTCATGTGACGCAGTCCAAAGACGTGTTTTAAGCAATGTTCACACTCTTGTAAAAATAATAAAGCGGTTAAAAGTCAAAATTTGCACATAAGTTCATACTTGTATAAAATCAGATAATCAAGCCGAATATAACAGTTGAGCGACCGTGCTAGAACCACGGAACTCGGGAATGCCTAACACCTTCTCCCGGGTTAACAGAATTCCTTATCCGGATTTCTGGTACGCAGACTGTAATATAGAGTCATTCTTTTCCTCGATTTGGGATTAAAATTGGTGACTTGGGACACCCTAAATCTCCCAAGTGGCGACTCTGAAATAAATAAACAAATCCCGTTTCGATTGTCCTTTAATTGGAAAAAACTCCCTCGCGCCCCTGCGGGCGCGGAAAGAGGAGGTGTGACAGCTCTGGCGACTCTGCTGGGGATTCTTTAACCCAGAACCACTGGTTCAGGGTTAAGAATTCGAGCTGGAAATAATTGTTATTATTTGGCTTTATTATTATCTGGTTTTTTTTACGTGTTTGAGCCTAATGTGCTAAATGCTGCTTTTACTGCTTTGATATTATTTGGACTGTATATATAAACTGTGCCGAAACCCTTCTCTTCTCTCTTGAGGAGCGCACGCTGGTCGTGGCTTCTTTCTGTTAGTGTCATATGCCAAAATAGAACGAGGATTCGGAGGAGTTGCAAAATCGGATGGCCTTTTGGTTACCGGTACACAGCTCCCATCCTTGGCTCGAGTTGTCCGCTCGGGTAAGCCAGGTCTAGAACAAACACCCAGGTTCTGAACGTAGTATAACAAAGCCACATGCCAGGATCCCTAGTAGGAACGTTTATTTGCATCATGTGCATTTGACTTAGGGGACTCAACACAGGGGTTGGGTCCGTCTAGGACTAGCAACCTGATATGAAAAGACCATCCTGCTGCATCCTGCTTGCTTTATGCATTTACTTGTTTCAAGGCTTGCATGCTGACTGGTTTCGGAATAACGGATAAGGAGATAATTATTTTTGAGAGGACTCTGCCAGAATTTTGAAAAAAAAAAATAATAAATAAAAAAGAAAAAAAAAAGAAAAAAAAACAAATAGTGTGTCTTATTAATTTGTTTTAGCAAGGGTCTTTGATTCATCTCTAAGAGAAAAATAGTGTGTCTCCAAATTTCGGCTTATGCCTGAACTACGCCAGTTCAATTCTCGCAGGGTGCAAGATACATAGGCAACCCCCATCGGGCTCAACTCGTTTTTCAAAACATAGGTACAAACCAAATAACGAAAGTTTTAAGGTAACATCGTACTTTTCAGAAACAACCAAAATTTCGTTTTCTAGAAAAATAGTGTGTCAATTTGTGTATTTGAGTCCAATGAGTCTGGATCTTTGCTTAATCACCCCAATAAACATGCAGAATGAGCATGAATCCAAGTTTGCCGGTAACAGTTAGAAGAAAAATCCCCCTGGAAGTGCGATTATGGTGGGAGGATTTGGAAAAGTCAGAGCAAGACAAGGTCAAGCTGCACCTGGGAGGTTTGGTTGATTTGTTAAAAGTCAGGCCTCGGTGCGACATCATAAAGGCTTTGGTTACATTTTGGGATCCGGCCCACAACGTGTTCCGTTTCTCAGATTTTGAACTCACCCCTACCTTAGAAGAAATGGCGGGTTACATGGACGTCACTGAAGGTCTAAGACACAAATACCTGATCGCCCCAAGGGCTGTGAATTCACACAAATTCATGGATCTGTTGAAGATAAGCAAAGGAGTCCCATACGCTGAACTGGATAGAGGTTTTTCTACCCTACAATTCATATACCAGAGGTACGGGAGCAAGGGAGGATTTAATGATCCAGAAAGTGGTATTTGTAGCAGGGGAAATCTGGTAAAATGGAATGAGCATAGGCGGTTCGCTTTTATGGTGGCATTTTTGGGCCTTGTGGTGTTTCCCCGAAAAGATAGAAATATCGATCTAAAGGTGGCTGGAATCGTCAAAATCCTGATTACCAATGATAAAAGCATCCTTGCTCCCATGATAATGTCAGAAATATACCGAGCCCTCACAGCTTGTAAAGCTGGAGCAGACTTCTTCGAAGGGTGCAACTTGTTGTTACAGATGTGGATGATCGAACACTTGTGTCACCATCCTCAGTATATGCACTACATGTCTACAAATGGGGGCTGCATCGAGGGTTATAGCCTAAGGGTTTCAGGTTTTCGATCGCCGGGAGGGTTTGAAGAATGGATATCCTATCTCCGGATCATCACCGCAGACCAAGTAAACTGGACTTTGGGTTGGCTTTCTGTGGAAGAAATCATATACATGCCCGCCACTGGTCCTCACTTCCTCTTGATGGGACTCAGGGGTATTCAACCTTATGCCCCTTACAGGGTAATGAGACAGTTGGGAAGATGTCAAGTACCACACCCGGACGAAGATCTCAGCACTTATGCAGTCGAGGTCAGCAGTGACGGCCAATTTCCTGAAAAGACAGTTCGTTGCATATGGAGTGAATGCCAGTACTTGACGGCAAATACCCGGGTAAAAGATATGTCTAGGGGTGAAGTCTCGCCGGCCTATCTCACTTGGCAGAACAAGAAGAACATCGTGAAACGGCCAACCAAACGGCCTCACCTCCGAAATTTTGTTGAGTCATCGCAAGGACAATGGGACTGGCTCGCAAAAGAGGAGGGTTACCTGGTTGAAATTAGGAAGCTGAAGCGACGAGTTGAAAGGATTGTATTCGAAAACAACGTGCAAGTCGCCCAAGAGCAGGCTGAAAAAGATAAGCTAGCCCAAGAGAACCAAACCCTGAGGGCCGCCTTCGTCAAGCCAGTAAGAATAACATCGACCGACAGAAGCGCTGCTCCGATGAAAGATTGATAGCTAGTTTGAGAAATCAGGTCATCCAGAGCCAAGAAGAATTTGATCAATCAGAGGCTTGCATAGCAAGGATGAGGGCCAAATGGGCAGAAGGTACAATGGCCCGGAGGAAGCGCCTACAGCAAGTCATGAGGAATTGTGAACTGAGCGTCAAAACAGCAAAGGAAACAAATGCTGCTCTGCAAGAGCGGATCTTCAAGCAAACACAAGATGCCCAAGCCGACCGAAGACGCTATTACAATGCAATGACAAGGATGGAAAGGCAAATGGATATGTTCCAGGATCAGCTCGGCACCAATGCACAAACGCTAGGATTGAAAAGCCGACAGATAAGGCAATTGTTCGCAGAAAGGGACAACATTCGAGCAAGAATTGACGAAATCGGGCATTACATCTACCTAAAATGTTTGGCATGCGAGCAAACACCTCGGGAAACCCTCATTGCTTCCATCATGGGCTGCGTCCACCGGATTATGAACGAGTTGAAGAGCTTGCAAAGAGGCCTTACACCTAGGGCCGCGAAAGGGCCGAAAGATGCCTCGTGGGTCCCTAAGTTGGAAAATTAGTTGACCAAGTCCTGGTCGTTTTGTTTGTTGTTTCCCCATATGTTGTTTTCTTTTCCTCAAACCAAGTTTAAAACCGAGGAGTCTGTACTGTTGCTATTTTGTTTGAAGTAATGTGTAATAGCAAATTTTGATAATGAAATTAAGTGACTCCGGAAAAATTTCTATGTGTCTTTACTTTGAGGCAGAACTACGCCTGGTCTGATTCACGCGGGGACGTGATACATAGGCAATCCCCATAAGATTCGACCGCTTTTAATAAAAAAAGAAAAGAAAATGTAAATAAAATAAAATGCAGGGTTTCGCAAAATACTTTAAAGAGACGAATGAGCAAACCGGGATGACGCATGTTGTTTGAAGCAAAGCATGTAGAAACGGTTAACTGCCTAGGTGCATTGCATCCTCTATGTGTTATGATCAAATCTGTTAAGCTCTAACACTAACAAAGTTTGTTGTTGTCTGATACCAGACAGTTAGTTGTTAAAGAATTCTGGCAACACATTCATACCAAACCAGATCCAAAGGACCGATAGCATCAAGCATGACTACTTCGGAGAATAGCAATGAAGAAGAAAGGCCGATGAGCCAGTTGTTGAAAGAAGCGATGGAAAAGATTGAAAGGATGGGACTAGAAATGAATGCAATGCAACTAGCCCTAGCCAAAACACAAAAGAGTCCTGAAACACTGGGACACATGCCGGAGTACCCTCACTCTGGCCCTTCCACAAGCCGCCCAAATCCCCTCTATCATCAAGAAAGAAGCCCTCATGATTCCCAAGCTCCACCACCCCATCAACCTCTCCCAACACCCAATATTCCCATTTTTGTGGGACCTGCATCAGCCCCTTTGCAGCGAACGACCAGTGAGCCATTGTTTCAGGCTCACGATACACAATACTATCCCCCTGAGCCTACATTCCATGCACCCGAACCACAGGCTTACAATCCCCATTTGGAAGTACCGGCAGAGGTTGAGAAGCCGGTTAAGGCCCCTGAACAGGATGAAGTGTTGAGGAAGTTCAAAAGCCTGGAACAATCCTTCAGGAACTTGCACGGGCTGGGCAATCAAGTCAGCGTGGCATACAAAGATCTGTGCCCTTTCCCAGATGTCCAACTCCCGGCAGGGTTCAAGATGCCCAAGTTTGATTTATATGAAGGGCACGGTGATCCCATGGCACATTTGCGGGGATTCTGTAGCAAAATGAGAGGGGCAGGAGGCAAGGATGAGCTTTTGATAGCTTATTTCGGCCAAAGTCTAAGTGGATCTGCACTGGAATGGTATACCAGGCAAGATTTCAGCAGGTGGTACACATGGGATGATCTGGCGCAGGCTTTTGCAGGTCATTTCCAGTACAATCTAGAGATAGTCCCTGACCGTCTCACGTTATTAAGAACTGGGAAGAAACCCGGGGAAAGTTTTCGCGAGTTCGGGTTCCGCTGGAGAGAACAAGCAGCTAGAGTCGATCCTCCCATGAGAGAGGGAGAGATGGTGGACTATTTTTTGCAGACATTGGATCCAACCTACTTTGGTCACTTGGTGACAACGGTTGGAAAATCTTTCAACGAGGTGGTCAAAATAGGGGTCATGATAGAAGAAGGTTTGAGGTCGGACAAGATCTTGAACTATTCGGCACTCAAAGCCACGACCCAGGCTATTCAAAGCGGCACGGGGGGTGCGCTTAGAAGAAAGAAAGAAGAGGTTGCCACGATCGAGGCAGGCAGTTGGTCCAGGGCTGGCAGGCCGCACTACAACCAACCCAGGCCTCACAGGTCAAACTACCCATACAACCCACCACAAAATTTTTATCCACCTCGAGAACCACATTGTTCCATACACCAAGCCCAGGTATACACTCAGCCTCCGGTTCGCCCACAATGGCGCGCACCGGCTCCCCAGAACATATATGCACCACCACAAAACACCTACCCTCCACCAAGGGCATATAGAAACCCTTCAGGGGCAGGTTTCCGGGGAAATCCAGATGCTAGGAATGACAGGTTGCGGAAGCAAAGAACCTTCACCGAACTGGGAGAAACCTACACCGCTGTGTTCCACAAGCTGCGGCAATTGGGTTTGGTTAGTCCTGTCCATACTCGGGAACCAAATCCCCCGCCTCAGAATTTGGATCGTTCAATCAGTTGTGAATACTGTTCAGGGATGCTCGGGCACGATACCGAGAAGTGCTGGAAGTTAAGGCATGCCATACAGGATCTTATTGACACCAATAAGATCGACGTCCAGACACCAGAGGCTCCTAACATCAACCAAAACCCACTGCCAGCGCACCACGAAACTCACATGATTGAGTTGGTGTGTGAGGGAGGAGAATTAAGAAAACCCTCACAAACAGTGATGATGATCCAAGCCGCCCCGAAAGAAGCCTTAACCAGTGGAGGAACGAGTGTACAGTCGCAGGGAGAAGGCGTCAAGTCGGTAGTGATATTAGGGAAGAGCCCGTCCGTCATAGCAAGCAAACCCGAGCCAAGCAAGTTGGTAATACCAGGGATCCTGCCCACACCGGCAGTCGTGTTGAAAGGGGTATGTAGAGAACAGGTGACCATAAAGCCTGTGGTTCAACTGCCGATGATTGACAGCAGGGCTGTGCCCTGGAAATATGAAAAGGCAGTGGTAATGTACCAAGGAAAACAGGTGGAAGAAGTCAGTTGTGAAGCGCAAGGGCTGACTCGATCAGGTCGATGTTTTGCTCCGGTGGAGCTAAGAAAAACCAACCCAGTGGCAACCAAGAAGCCAGTATCAGAAGAAGAGGCTGAAGAATTCCTGAGGAAGATGAAAGTACAAGACTATTCTGTGGTTGAGCAGCTGAGAAAAACACCTGCCCAGATCTCACTATTGTCATTACTCCTCCATTCCGAGGAACATCGTCGGGCCCTGTTAAAGATATTGAACGAGGCCCATGTACCCAGTGAGATTTCTGTAAACCACCTGGAAACCATTGCCAGCAAGATTTTCGAGGTGAACAGAGTGACATTCTCAGATGATGACCTGCCGGTGGAAGGAACGGAGCACAATAAAGCTCTATACCTAGCTGTCAAATGTGAAGACTCGGTGGTAACCCGAGTATTGGTGGATAACGGCTCAAGCGCCAATATTTGTCCATTATCCACCCTGGACCAGTTAAAGATTGACCGTGGAAGAATCCGGGAGAATAGCATCTGTGTCCGGGGGTTTGACGGAAACGGAACAGCCACTGTGGGGGATGTTGTACTTGAACTGACCATTGGTCCGGTCCTGTTTACCATGGAATTCCAGGTATTGGACGCCACGGTATCTTACAACTTGCTGTTAGGACGACCCTGGATTCATGCAGCTAAAGCGGTGCCTTCCACCCTACATCAGACAGTGAAGTTCGAGTGGGAAAGACAAGAGGTCGTGTTGCACGGCGAGGATACAACATGCACCATGAGCGGAACCATTGTGCCTTTCATAGAGACCACTGATGACAAGGGTCCCTGGGTCTACCAGATTCTCGATACAGGGTCGGCCAACAAAATTTCTGAAGGAGAAATCATCTCGCACCCTAGGGTAGCTGCCGCAACAGTCATGATGGTATCAGAAATGCTGGGTAATGGATTTGTGCCGGGAAAAGGCCTGGGAGTTGAACTTCAAGGGATAGTCCAACCTGTTTCCCTTCCTAAGAATCTGGAAACCTTCGGGTTGGGGTTCAAACCAACCGCAGCAGACAGGAAGGAGGTGCGAAGAATGAAGAAGAGGGTCTGGTTTCTGCCTAAACCAGTGCCACACCTCTCAAGGTCTTTTGTTAAAGCAAGTGCCAAGGGGTCAGCGATCCCAAAGATTCGAGGACCTTTGATCAGTATAAATGAAGACCTGAATCAGAGTTTTGAGAGGCTATTCACAGATGTCAGTATGGTGGAAGCTGGAGAAGGTTCCAGCAGAGCAGAGATACAATTTGTGGGGCCTGAGGCCAAGACCAACAATTGGACGGTTACTCCTCTTCCTGTCCGAGGGGAGTCTTGGTAGTAGGCTTTGATTAATGTTTTGTTTGTTTGTTTGTTTGATCGGATTATTCAAAGGTGTAATCCAAATTTTTACTTTCGTTTTTGTAAAAGTGTGAACCCTTTTATCCCGCAAATTTAATAAAGTTCTCCTCTTTTGTCTCATTTTAATTTTTGTCTTGTTCTTTTTCTTTCTGAACAGTTCTCTTTTTACTGGTTCTAATGACATGGCATGCACAGCGGATATGCGACCTAGTCTAATAAATCAATCTGAAACCGACTCAATGATGCAAAAGGTCATTTGTGACGATGAATCTGAATGTGACGAAAGTGAAGCCTTCGAAGAAATAAACAGAGAACTGTGCCAATTTGAAGAGAAACCCAAGCCTAACCTAAATGACGCCGAGGCTGTGAATCTAGGAGATGCTGATAACGTCCAAGAGACCAAAATTAGCATCCACATTGAGCCGAATGTCAGAGCAGAATTGATCAAAACTCTCAGGGAATTCAAAGACGTTTTTGCCTGGTCATATGATGATATGCCTGGATTAAGCACCAATTTAGTGGTTCACAAATTACCCACTGACCCGGCATACCCTCCGGTCAAGAAAAAACTAAGGAAATTTAAAACGGAAATGAGTGTAAAGATCAAGGAAGAAGTGATTAAGCAGTTACAAGCGAAGGTCATTCGGGTCACTCGGTATCCCGAGTGGTTGGCCAATGTGGTACCAGTCCCAAAGAAGGACGGAAAAATCAGGGTGTGCGTTGACTACCGCAACCTCAACAAAGCAAGTCCCAAAGACAATTTTCCACTACCCAACATTCATATCTTGATCGACAATTGCGCAGGGCGCGAGATCGGATCCTTTGTGGATTGCTATGCAGGTTATCATCAGATCTTAATGGATGAGGAGGATGCTGAGAAGACAGCGTTTATTACGCCATGGGGAACCTACTGCTATCGGGTAATGCCGTTCGGGTTAAAGAACGTTGGGGCAACATACATGCGAGCAATGACTGCGGTGTTTCATGACATGATACACAAGGAAATTGAGGTGTACGTCGATGATGTGATTATCAAATCTTGGCGTCAGGAGGACCATGTAGCAGACCTAAGGAGATTTTTCCAAAGACTCTGGAGGTATGATATCAAGCTTAACCCGGCCAAATGCGTATTCAGGGTTCCATCAGGAAAGTTGCTAGGATTCATCGTCAGTCGACGGGGGATTGAGTTAGACCCATCCAAAATTGAATCCATCCGAGATTTGCCACCGCCAAGGAACAAAACAGAGGTAATGAGTTTGCTGGGTAGACTCAATTACATCAGCAGGTTCATCGCTCAACTCACAGCAACTTGTGAGCCCATATTTCGGCTGCTGAGAAAGGATGCTGCGGTAGGTTGGACGGCAGAGTGTCAGGAGGCTTTTGACCAAATCAAAGGGTATCTATCTAATCCACCCGTATTGGTCCCACCTAAGCCCGGGAAACCCCTAATCCTTTACCTGACGGTCTTGGAAAATTCATTTGGTTGTGTACTGGGGCAACATGATGACACAGGAAGGAAGGAGCAGGCCATCTACTATCTTAGCAAGAAATTCACAGTGCATGAGGTCAAGTACACTCAACTCGAGAAAACATGATGCGCCCTAACTTGGGTAGCTCAGAAGTTGAAGCACTACCTGTCTTCATATACTACTTATCTCATATCCCGCTTGGACCCATTGAAGTACATCTTTCAGAAACCTATGCCCACGGGAAGGTTGGCAAAGTGGCAAATTCTGCTCACGGAGTTTGATATCATCTACGTAATGAGGACAGCCATGAAAGCCCAGGCACTGGCAGACCATTTGGCGGAGAATCCCGTTGATGAAAAATACGAGCAAAGGTTCGGTCAAATCTTTTTCAAAAAAAAAAATGCTTCGCGCGGGGTATTCGGACGGGCAAAAATCACTCGCTTTATCTTTGTGCAAAAACCTTTCGTGTCTTCGTGCAAAGAGGGGCAGCTGTAAGCACGTGATTTTTGCTTACCCAGCAATCGCTCCAAAAGAAAATAAAAATAGTGACAAATGACTGCGCCATACAATGTTTCGAGTTTCCCGTGACATGTGTTGTTAATCATTTAGGGGTCTGTCCATTTTGCATCTAATCTTACCGATCGAAATACAAAGCATGTATGTCAAGATAATTAAAATCATAATTCGGTCGTTAAAAGAAAATCCACAAAAAATATGAAATGCATCTAGGTGGTGATTTAAACCTACTTGAATATTTCAATATGTGAGTGATAACTGTATTAAAGGTTTAAATTAATGATTGTTTTAATGTCAGTTTTTTCTATTTATTTAATTTTAAAATTAGAAAAAAAGGAACAAAAAGAAAAGAGTGCAAAATTTAACCGGACTTGGGCCTGTTTGTTTTGAAAATTCTAAGCCCAAAAGCAGCCCAAATCAGCAGCCCAAGCGACCCATTCCACAGGCCATCAAAACGACGTAGTTCAACACCAAAACTACGTCGTTTCAGGTATGATTAATCTGAGCCGTTCATTTCCAGTGATCCGATGGCCCTTATTAGCCCTCATGACCCGACCCACTCCCATTTTAACCGACCCCCTACTTAACCAAAACGGCACCGTATTGATAAGCCTCCCCAATCCTGGCCATCAATTGTGATCAATCCAACGGCCAGGATTGAGTCACCCTCCCCGTATATAAACCTGACCCCTTACCCCACGCCCCAAGCCACACCCCCCTTCCAGCCACTGTTCACCGTCTTCCCCAAGACCCCTTTCCTCTCAAACCCCAGCAGCCTAGGCTCTTCCCCATGAGCCCGGTGACTACAGTTCCGATGACCACCAAAATAACATCCCCGATGCACCCAGCCACCCTGAACACAAATCTGTTAACCGCTCACCTCGAATCAACCCGTAGCTTCTCGAATCTTCAAACGAAGATTCGAGCAAAAACTAGATCTACACCGATTGACCCCAAACTCATACCACAGCCCCTCCTGACCTCCCTCGCCCCCTGAGTGGTTTTGGTTCCGTTCGAATCTGACTGGAATTGAACGGTTCCCAAATCGAACCTCAAGAGCCCTAGGATTCAGATCTATGGGTTTTGTTCGAATCAGTGGCAGGATCAGGGTCTAGCAAACTTTTACCAAAGTGTTCTCAGTTGAGAACACTTCGGTTAAACTCCATTAGACCCCAAAATCACCTGGCCCGAGTTCGAACTTGAATCAATCTTAGTTTCATTTTCCTGAGGTATTTTTCCTTTTTCTTTTGTCCTCCTAAAATCTATCTGTCGTTCGTGTTCTGGTTTGTTTTGTTTCGTGATTCGTCTGTCCATGTGTGTACGTTTTAAGTTAATAATGAGTTTGTTGTTGGTTTTATTGGTTGTTTGCTGTATATTATAGCTTGTGTAGCCATCTAAATAAGTGTCGTC
Organism: Nicotiana tabacum; assembly: GCF_000715075.1. NCBI lineage: Eukaryota > Viridiplantae > Streptophyta > Magnoliopsida > Solanales > Solanaceae > Nicotiana > Nicotiana tabacum. The sequence goes on along the minus strand of NC_134099.1, from coordinate 90,036,580 downwards.
AACTGAATTCACTTGAAAGATGTTATAGCTTGTGTAGTCATCTAAATGAGTCTGCATTTCAGTATTGATTGCTATGCCTGTTTCTTGTTTGTGTTACTTGTATCGGCATGACCAACTTGTACCCTTTAATTGGCACCCTTTGTTTGCTTAAAGTTTGAATCATTGCCTGAACTTAGGCAGAGAATTGGCAATTAGTTTTAGAAATCTAACAAATCAGCCTGAAAGCAGTTTGAGTTTAATGAGCTAGTAGTCAGGTATTGGCTGAAATTAGAGAGGTCTATATACTAACTATTAAGAGTTAGGGTAATACAGTAATATGCAAGGTATAAGGGTAATCTTGGCATAAGACAGGGTCTGATTAGGGGATAATTTCAGAATATGTCAAGTGATAATTAAAATAGGATTAAATTAATGCTAATGGGGGACCAGACCTAAGAGTATGGGAATTAATTGAATACTTAACTAAACCCATAACCCTTGATTAGAGTAATGAAGACAGGGCATGGGGGCTGATTAAGGATTCCAAGAAAGATGCCTTTAGGCATGGGGGTTTAAGGGGTATGGGCAGACTGCAAGTTGCAGATGAGGGCAGCTTAGCTGCACTTGGTCACTTTGGCTTATAAATAGGCCACTCGAAAACAAAAAGGGGGCTGGACTTTTAGTCTTCAGAAAAAGGAAGAATTTTTAGTCTTAAAGCTGAAACTTTTAGTCTGAAGAAAGGTTTACTGAGTTTAAAGAAAGCTGGATTTTTTTTTGAATCTTCAGAAAAGAAAAACAAAACAAAAAGGCTGAAAGAAAAAAAACTTTAGTCTGAAGAGAGGTCTAGTGAGTCCCAAATCACAATAGCATAAACACAAGGTAGTTTCCAATAGACATTGTAACCAAACACTGCCTGAAAGTTGTGTAAGAGTGCATATTGGTCAAAGCTGTCTTGGCCAAGTTCTGTTGCTTGCATTGGCTGAGTTGTTTATGGTTGTTGAACTGGTAGTTTTACTGCATTTGAACCCTCATTTACTGCTGTTATTTCCCTACTCTTCATCTGGAATTACTGGTTTGGCACTCGACTATTTGCTGGTTTTTTTTGTTCTGGGAAGTATTGTTGGTTGTTCGTGGATTGTGGAAAACATTTGGTTGTTGGTTTGTTGCTGTGCTGTTGCTGTGTACCTGTTGTTGCTGTGTTTACTGCATACTGCCCAGCTGATCATTCCTTTCTTCTTTGTCCTCCATACCAGGTACACAATTACACTACCAATGTAACTCGAAAGTTTGAGCAATGAGTATAAAAGAGAAGATCTGCAGATGTTGTTTATATATATGTACTGGTGTGTTGAATGTCATGTAATGTCTAATAGCTCATATTTTGGGATACTGAAGTTAGCTTGCAAGCATAGTAGATGTCAATGTAGGGTATCGAATGATAATTGTATATGTATGCTGTCAGATAAAGGTGGTCTCAATGAATTAGTTTGCATCTCAGGTTTAGTTTACTTTGCCATATATGCTGTAATGTAGGCCAAGATAGGAAAACTATCCACATGAGTTAAAGTTCTTTCCCCTTTTGTTAGTTTGTCACATATAAATTGATAAAGAACAAAGAATCAGTTCTAGGCCTCAACCTCAGGAAGGCCGAGCCCAAATCGAAAAAAATCAGCTAGGCCTGTATCGGAAAAACAGGGCCTAAGTCTGGCCATCTCGCATGAGATAGTTTGGGCCCATAATTTGCGACTAGTTGTCCATAAGTGCAGTCACGTTTTATTATTCTGTAAAAGCATTTTAAATCCGGTTTTATAATCAACTAAGGCTATTTACTGCTTTCAATTGATAGAGACAAACACGACAAGAAACGTAGGTGCTATAGGATATCCTTTAAAAATAACAACGAGATGAGCCTCGATAAAAATAAACAAAACGCAGATGCGGGGCCCTTGTTAAATGTATATTAGTGAAGCATTTAGTTTTCAGGACGGGTTGTTTAGCAAATCTCACAACCCTCCTAAAATAACAACACGTTAGTCTCTTTAGGATACGCTTTAATGAACCTTACCTTCTTAAACTCGGGTGCACATTTATGTGACCCAAATCCAAATCCCAACGGAGTCGAAACATGTCTCTAGTCACGGGCGCATTGATTGCGGCGTGGCCCGAGATGCATTTCCATGACGTTGCAAATTCCTTTTAAAAAATAAGAATGGGATGAGCCTCTCCGAATAAAAATACAAATTGCGGGGCCCTCAGTAAATACTTGTTTTAAATTACTTAGAATTCAGGAGGGCCGCTTAGTGAATTTCGTGGCCTTCCCAAAATAATAACGCGATAGTCTCTTTAGGCGCGTGTTTAATAATTTACTTTCTTAAGATCGGGTGTGCATTTCATGCGACCCAAAAATCCAAATCTCAAAACATCAAATAAAATGCGTTCCGGATTGCGGGTACATCTCATGTGACGCAGTCCAAAGACGTGTTTTAAGCAATGTTCACACTCTTGTAAAAATAATAAAGCGGTTAAAAGTCAAAATTTGCACATAAGTTCATACTTGTATAAAATCAGATAATCAAGCTGAATATAACAGTTGAGCGACCGTGCTAGAACCACGGAACTCGGGAATGCCTAACACCTTCTCCCGGGTTAACAGAATTCCTTATCCGGATTTTGTGGTACGCAGACTGTAATATAGAGTCATTCTTTTCATCGATTCGGGATTAAAATTGGTGACTTGGGACACCCTAAATCTCCCAAGTGGCAACTCTGAAATAAATAAACAAATCCCGTTTCGATTGCCCTTTAATTGGGAAAAACTCCCTCGCGCCCCTGCGGGCGCGGAAAGAGGAGGTGTGACAGCGGGCTCCTGACTTCGTCAGTGACTTAAAAATATAACAACCTCCATTCTCCAGGCGGGCTCCTGACTTCAATAAACCTTAAAATATAACTCCTCCATTCTCCAGGCGGACTCCTGACTTCAACTATTCCTTAAAACATAACAACTCCATTCTCCAGGCGGGCTCCTGACTTCAACAACTTCTAAAAAATACAACACCTCCATTCTGCAGGCGGGCTCCTGACTTCAACTACTTCTTAAAATACAACACCTCTATTCTCCAGGCGGGCTCCTGACTTCAACTACTTCTTAAAATACAACACCTTCATTCTCCAGGCGGGCTCCTGACTTCAACTACTTCTTAAAATACAACACCTCCATTCTCCAGCGGGCTCCTGACTTCAACTACTTCTTAAAAATACAACACCTCCATTCTCCAGGCGGGCTCCTGACTTCAACTACTTCTTAAAAATACAACACCTCAATTCTCCAGGCGGGCTCCTGACTTCAACTATTTCTTAAAACATAACACCTCCATTCTCCAGGCGGGCTCCTGACTTCAACTACTTCTTAAAAATATAACACCTCCATTCTCCAGGCGGGCTCCTGACTTCAACAACTTCTTAAAAATACAACACCTCCATTCTCCAGGCGGGCTCCTGACTTCGACAACTTCTTAAAAATACAACACCTCCATTCTCCAGGAGGTCTCCTGACTTCGACTACTTCTTAAAAATATAACACCTCCATTCTCCAAGCGGGCTCCTGACTTCGACTATTTCTTAAAAATACAATATTGATGTTGCTCCTTCCTGCCTCCTGAACCATTTTTCCTTCTAATCTTGAATCATCCTCTTTCAGAACTGCTTCCCTCAAAACTGGTGTTTTATTCCTCCGAAAACTGCTGGGATAACACTGGTGTTTTATTCAAAAATATGTCATTTTCCTACTTCAAATACTACTTTCTTTAAAGCTGGCGCTTTCCTTCCACTGGAATTACTTCCCTCTGACTGGTGTTTTCACTTCTCTGAAACCTGCTGGGAATAACACTGCTGGGGAATTATCTTCCTTCTTAAGACTAGTTACTTTCCTCCCTTTAACAATGGTGGGGACGACACTGATTCACGGACCACTACCCTTAAAACTTTGGTTATCTTGCTTCTTCCAAGATTGCTTTCTTTAAAACTTGTATCGCCTTCTCTTGTATACTGCTGGGGATTTCACTTCCTCCAAATCCTGTGTTATCTTCCCTCTTCCCCAAGTGGCTATCTGATTTTCGAGAAAATATTCGCAATGAGAGAAAATTTTCGCAATGATAGAAAATTTTTTGCCCTAGTTTGATAATCTTCTTTGTGGCCATGTCTTCCTGCGGTCAATAATATATCCTTTCTCTGCTTCAAATCAAAGAAAAATTTGTTAGTTTAAAATGTGGTGAGTGGTCGTGCCACTTCTGCTGGGGATGGTTTTTCCCTTTTTCCTTTCCCTGCTTTGCGTTTTATTACAAAACTTGTTGGGGATGACATTATTTACTGGGGATGATATTCCTGCTGGGGATGGTTTTTCTTTTTCCTTCCCTCCCCGCTCTGTGTTGTCCGACCATCGCGGAACTTGGTCGATAATCTGTCGGAGTTGTTCCTGTATCTCGCAAATCTGCTGGGGATCCTCTTGGAGTTTGATCCACAATTTTTCCACTGTTGTTTTTCTGTTTTTCTCCAACTTCCCCTGGAATCCTAGATCAATCCATCATTTGGTCTTTCAACGAACGTCTTTCTCGTTCTATTGTATTATTTTTGGCCTGTCCTATCCACATTGTGCTTTTGCACCTTCTTGGCAACTGGTAATAAGCTCTGAAAATCCTTTTCAAAAACAAACTGCTGGGGGGATAAAGTCTTTAGAACAAGAAATGAAAAAGTGACGATTTCAAAAGATAGAAAAAGAAGAAATTTTTCTGAACAAATGCTGGGGGAAAGGAAAGAAAGAACTTATCTGAATGATGTACCCGATCCCAACGATCATGTCGTGCATTCTGGATTAACCAACCCAGTCTATTTGTATCAATCAATCTTTCGGACAACGTCATCTTGCTGGGGATAAACAAGCACTCAACTCTTTGTCAAATGTGGATCCTTTCCGCCAATCTTGTCTTGTCGCCTCATAGTGCCCTTTGAGGGGTTTTCACTAATAAGACTCTCTCATTTCTCTCAACTCCTGTCGTCTTATGGTGCCTGTGAAGGTTTTCACTGATAAGACTCTCGTTTTATTTCTCTCATCTTCTGTCGCCTTATGGTGCCTATGAAGGTTTTCACCGATAAGACTCTCTCATTTTATTTTATTTTTTAGCTGGGGATTGGAGTGCTGCCGATATGACTCTCTCTGCTGGGGATTCTTTTCGGCTATCAATTCATTTCTAGTTCATGATCCTCTCCTCTGCTGGGGATCGGGGTGTTATCCCCGACTTCCGTTTGCATGACTTGGCACTTCTCGGATACCGATCGGGAGGTCTTTTTTGGACATCAATATGGGTTTTCGTGTATGGCTAAAGAAAAGGGGTATCAAGAGTTCAAAATAATTTTGATGGGTGAAACAGTACAACTCTTGGAATCAAACTTTCTTTCCAAAATTACAAACACGAACTTCTGCCCCAGTTTTTCTTGCTTGGGAATTTTTATTTTTTGTTACACTATGACCGAGCCGTGAGGCGCCTACGTATTCTTCTTGAGGAATCAGGTCAAACGTAGTCCCCATTCCTTTGTTTTTCTTGTGACTTTTCTTTTGTCTTTATTATCATTATTTTTCTCTTCTCTTTTTCTTTCATTTTCACTATTGATTCCAAAAGAGGGGTATGAAAGAATAAATAAGGCTCAAAAGGGGAAGCAAAGTTTAAAGTGTTTGGATAGAAGAAAGAATTACCTCCGTCATTTCATTCTCCGATAAATGCCAAGAACAAAAAAACAACAATTACAATCAAAAGAAATCATACATAATATCTCTTAACTGCGTCAGAATTGATAGCCATGTCGATGCATTTCCCTTCAGTATCTGTTAAACATAGAGCGCCATTGGACAACACTCTGGTTACAATGAATGGCCCTTGCCAATTCGGGGCGAACTTGCCTTTTGCTTCGGCCTGATGTGGCAGGATTCATTTCAACACCTGCTGCCCTACGTCAAATTTTCTGGGGCGCACCTTCTTGTTGTAGGCTCTTGCCATTCTCCTTTGATATAGTTGGCCATGGCATACTGCTGCCAATCTTTTTTCATCAATCAAGCTCAACTGCTCCAATCGGGCTTTGACCCATTCATCGTCATCAATCCCAGCCTCAGCGACAATCCGAAGGGACGGGATTTCAACTTCTACTGGTATCACTGCTTCGGTTCCGTATACCAATAGATAAGGAGTTGCACCTACTAAAGTGCGAACAGTAGTGCGATATCCCAACAATGCAAATGGTAGCTTTTCATGCCATTGTCTCGAACCTTCTACCATCTTCCGAAGTATCTTCTTTATGTTTTTGTTGGCTGCCTTAACTGCTCCATTCACCTTGGGACGATATGGGGTGGAATTGCGGTGTGTAATCTTAAACTACTGACATACCTCTTTCATCAAATTGTTGTTAAGATTAGCACCATTATCTGTGATGATCACCTTCGGGATTCCAAATCTACAGATGATATGGGAGTGAACAAAATCTACCACTGCCTTCTTGGTTACTGACTTGAAAGTCTTAGCTTCAACCCACTTAGTAAAATAATCAATGGTCACTATAATGAACCTATGACCGTTGGTAGCTGCCGGCTCAATAGGTCCAATGACATCCATGCCCCAGGCAACAAATGGCCATGGTGCTGACATTGTATGCAATTCTGATGGTGGAGAATGAATCAGATCTTCGTGTATCTGGCACTGATGACATTTGCGCACAGAACTGATACAATCTCGCTCCATGGTGAGCCAATAATAACCTGCTCGGAGAATTTTCTTTGCCAACACATATCCTCTCATATGTGGTCCGCAGACTTCCGAATGTACTTCGGACATGACAGTCGTAGCTTGTCTAGCATCTATGCATCTTAACTATCCAAGGTATGGTGTTCTTTTATACAAAACTCCTCCACTGAAGAAAAATCCATTTTCCAACCGTCGAATTGTTCTCTTTTGATCCCCCGTGGCTTGCACTGGGTATATCCCCATTCTGATGTTTTCCTTGATATCGTGAAACCCTGGTTTGCCATCCAGTTCTTCTTCAATCATGTTACAATAAGCATGCTGATCTTGGACTTGAATGTGCAAAGGATCGACATAAGCTTTGTCCGGATGGTGCAACATCGATGCTAAAATGTCCAAAGCATCGGCGACCTCATTATGAACTCTTGGGATGTGTCTGAACTCCACTGATCGAAATCGTTTACTCAGATCAAGCAAGCATTGTCGATATGGTATGAGCTTCAAATCCCTTGTTTCCCATTCACCCTGAATCTGATGCACCAGGAGGTCCGAGTCTCCCAAGACCAAGACGTCCTGGACATCCATGTCTGCAGCTAGCCGTAAACCCAAAATGCATGCTTCGTACTCAGCCATATTGTTGGTACAATAAAAATGAAGCTGAGCCGTAACAGGATAGTGATGCCCTGTTTCAGAAATAAGCACAGCTCTTATTCCGACTCCTTTCATGTTAGCAGCCCCATCAAAGAAAAGTTTCCAGCTTGGTTTTTCGGCTTGTTCTAGTTCATCAATATACATCACCTCTTCATCAGGAAAATAAGTCCTCAGTGGCTCATACTCTTCATCGACCGGGTTCTCGGCCAAATGATCGGCCAATGCCTGGGCTTTCATAGCAGTCCGAGTCACATAGATTATGTCAAACTCTGTGAGTAAAATCTGCCATTTTGCAAGTCTTCCTGTCGACATAGGCTTTTGGAAGATATACTTTAATGGATCCAAGCGTGAAATAAGGTAAGTAGTGTAGGATAACAAATAATGTTTCAACTTTTGTGCCACCCAAGTTAAGGCGCAACATGTCCTTTCTAGGTGAGTGTACTTAACCTCATAAGCTGTGAACTTCTTGATAAGATAATAGATGGCCTGCTCCTTCCTACCGGTGATGTCATGCTGCCCCAGTACACATCCAAATAAATTTTCCAAGATTGCCAAGTAAAGAATCAAAGGTCTCCCTGGTTCTGGCGGAACCAGCACAGGTGGGTTTGTCAAGTAACCCTTTATCTTGTCAAACGCTTCTTGACACTCATCAGTCCACTTGATCGCAACGTCCTTCCTCAACAACTTGAAAATAGGCTCACAAGTTGTCGTGAGCTAAGCAATAAACCTGCTGATGTACTTCAACCTTCCTAACAGACTCATCACTTCAGTCTTGTTCCTCGGAGGGGGCAAATCTTGTATGGCTTTGATCTTTGATGGGTCCAACTCGAAGCCTCGCCGACTGACTATGAATCCTAACAGCTTTCCGGATGGAACACCAAATGCACACTTGGCAGGATTAAGCTTGAGGTTGTACCTGCAAAGCCTCTGGAAGAATTTCCTCAAATCCTTGACGTGGTCGGCCTGATGCTTTGATTTTATGATCACATTATCTACATATACCTTGATCTCCTTGTGTATCATATCATGAAACACAGTAGTCATTGCCCTCATATAAGTTTCCCCAGCATTCTTTAAACCAAATGGCATTACCCGGTAGCAATAAGTTCCCGAGGGTGTGATGAATGCCGTCTTTTCTGCATCTTCTTCATCCATTAGAATCTGATGATACCCGGCATAGTAATCCACAAAAGATCTGATGTCACGCTTGGCACAATTATCGATCAAAATGTGGATGTTGGGTAGTGGGAAGTTATCCTTCGGACTTGCTTTGTTGAGATTGTGGTAATCGACACATACTCTGATCTTACCATCCTTCTTCGACACAGGCACAACATTACCTAACCAAACAGGATATCGGGTGACCCGGATAACCTTTGCATCCAACTGTTTGGTAACCTCTTCTTTAATCTTCACACTCATATCAGTTTTGAATTTCCTCAACTTTTGCTTGACGAGAGGGAATGCTGGATCAGTGAGCAATTTATGGACCACTAAATCAGTGCTTAACCCTAGCATGTCGTCATATGACCACGCAAAAACATCTTTGTACTCAATGAGTGTTTTGATTAACTCCTACCGGATTTTTGGCTCGAGGTGGACACTTATTTTAGTCTCTCGGACGTTGTCTGTGTCCCCTAAATTGACGGCTTCTGAGTCATTTAAATTGGGTTTGAGTTTTTCTTCGAAGTGAATTAACTCCTTACTAATTTCTTCGAAGGCTTCATCCTCATAATCATATTCTGATTCGTAATCACAATCTACTTCTTGAACTATCATTTCAGAATTAGATTGATTTTTAAGGCTGGGCTGAGAATTCCTTATGCGCGCCATGTCATTAAGACCAGTATAAAGAGAACTGTACAAAAAAAATTAAAATAAAATAAGGAATGAAGAAGAAACTTTTTATTTTATTGAATTACAGGATAACAAGGTTTCACACTTTGATGAACACAACAAAATAAAGAAATCTGGACTACAACCCTGGAATAATCCAGAAATGGGAAGGAAAATCAGAGCCAACTACCAAGACTCCCTCCAAATGGGAAAAGGAGTAGCCATCCAATTGTTGATTTTTGCCTTTGGCCCCACAAACTGCACATCCGCCTTGCTGGACCCCTCCCCAACTTCTACCATGTTGATTTTGGTGAATAATCTTTCGAAACCTTCATTTAAGTCTCCATCTGCACCAATCAATGGCCCTGTAACCTTGGACAGCAATTGCTTTTTGATGCTTGACCTGACAAAAGATCTGGACAGGCGCGGGACTGGCTTGGGAAGGACCCAGATTCTTTTCTTCAATTTGCGGGCCCGTCTCACATCCACCACTGTAGGCTTGAACCCCAAACCAAAGGTATCCAGATTTTTGGGCAAAGAAACCAGCTGAACAATACCTTGAAGATCAGCCCCTAAACCTTTACCTGGCACAAACCCATTTTTCAACATCTCTGAGGCTACCATGACGGTTGCAGCTGCTATTTTGGGAAGTGGGATGTTTTCAACCTTGGGAACTTTGTCACTAAAACCGTATCGAAAACCTGGTAGACCCACGGCCCCTTGTCATCGTCAGTATCTATGAAGGGTACGATGGCATCACTCACGGCGCTTGTATTGTCTTCCCCATGTAATATAATCTCTTGCCTATCCCATTCGAACTTGACCATCTGATGTAATGTAGAAGGCACTACTTTGGCAGCGTGGATCCAGGGTCGCCCCAACAGAAGGTTATATGACACTGCCACGTCTAACACTTGAAACTCCATGGTGAACTCGATCGGACCAATTGTTAGTTCAAGCACGATGTCACCCACTGTGTCTGTACCACCACCATCAAACCCTCGAACATAGATGTTGTTCTTGTGAATTCTGTCACCATCGACCTTCAGTTTGTTCAAGGTGGTCAACGGACAGATATTGGCACTGGAACCATTATCAATCAGTACTCGAGTGACCACCGAGTCTTCACACTTCACAGTCAGATAGAGGGCCCTATTATGTTCTGTACCTTCCACGGGCAACTCGTCGTCTGAAAAAGTGACCATGTTGACCTCAAAAATTTTGTTTGCTATTTTCTCCAGATGGTTTACAGAGATCTTATCCGGAACATGGGCTTCGTTCAGAATTTTCATCAATACCTGGCGATGCTCCTCTGAATGGATCAACAAGGATAACAATAAGATCTGTGTCGGGGTCTTCCTCAACTGCTCCACAATGGAGTAATCTTGCTCCTTCATTTTCTTTAAAAATTATTCCGTCTCTTCCTCGGTAATTGGATTCTTTGTTGCTAGTGGATTGGCCCTTCTTAACTCTGCGGGAGCAAAACACCTCCCCGACCGAGTTAGACCTTGGGCTTCACACACTTCTCCTTTGACTTCTTTCCCTTTGTATATCACAGTCGCTCGTTCATAATTCCAAGGAACAGCTTTGTTGTTGATCACTGGAAGCTGAGTTACCGGTTTTATAATGATAGGCTCTGTGCGAGCGCCCTTCACAACCACAATAGGTTTACTTGCAACCCCTGGCACTACCACTTTAGCTTTCTCTGGTTTCACTGCAACAATGCTTGACGACCCTCTCTTGGCTACCACAGCTGGCTTATCATCTACCCCTCTAAACTGGACCACGGACTTCCCACTGGTTACCTTTTCCTTTGAGCTGGTTTCGCTGGAACGGATCATCATTACCGTCTGTGAGGGCTTCCTGGGCTCCCCCTCTTTGTGTATCAACTCAATCATGTGTGTCTCATGGTGAGTTGGTAGTGGATTCTGATTAATATTTGGTGCTTCTGGTGCTTGAACCTCGATCCGATGAGTATCGATAAGCTCTTGCACAACTGTTTTCAACTTCCAACATTTCTCTGTATCATGCCCTGGGGCCCCTGAACAGTACTCACAACTCACCGAATGGTCGAGATTTCTAGGAGGAGGATTTGGCATTTTGGGCTCAATTGGACTTAACATGCCAAACTGCCTCAATCTGTGGAAACGACTGGTATATGATTCCCCCAGTGGAGTGAAAGTATTTTGCTTCTGTGACCTCTCATTCTTGAGGGCTGAGTTTGGTCGAAAACCTATCCCGGGGGGATTTCTGTAGGCCCTTGGGGGTGGATATGTGTTTTGTGGAACTGGGTATGGATTTTGTGGAGTCGGCGTACGCCATGGAGCGTGTGCTGGAGTTTGGGTATAGGTTTGTGCATGATGGACGGAAAAATGGGGATCTGGCGGTGGGTAGTGATGTTGTGGAGGGCTATATGAGGTATGGGGGTAATTTTGGTGGTAGGGTCGTGGTTGTCTATAGTAGGGTGACGGGCCTCTGGATCCGAACCAGGCTCCAGACTCAACAGTCGTGACATCTTCTTTCCTCTTCTTCCCAAGTACACCCCCAGTGCCGCTTTGGATGGCCTGAGTGGTTTCCTTGACCGCTGAATAGCTCATGCTTTTGTTGGACTTAAGCCCCTCCTCGACCATGTCTCCCATTTTTACAACCTCATTAAAAGATTTGCCAATTGCGGACACCAAATGGCCAAAGTAAGTCGGCTCCAAAGCTTGCAAAAAAGTAATCGACCATCTCGCTTTCTTTCATTGGGGGATCTACCCTTGCTGCTTGCTCCCTCCACCGGAACCCATACTCTCTAAAACTTTCACTGTGCTTCTTTTCTAGTTTGGTCAGGGACAGTCGGTCCGGAATGATCTCAAGATTATATTGAAAGTGACAAGCAAATGCTTGGGCCAAATCGTCCCATGTGTACCACCTGTTATGAGCTTGCCTGGTGTACCATTATAGCGCCGATCCACTCAAACTTTGGCTGAAATACTCCATCAGTAATTCATCTCTTCCGCCCGCTCCCCTCATCTTGCTACAAAAACCTCTCAGATGAGCCACCGGATCGCCGTGTCCGTTGTACAAGTCGAACTTTTGCATTTTGAACCCTGCCGGTAGTTGTACATTCGGGAATAAACACAGATCTTTGTAAGCCACGCTTACCTGACATCCTAGCCCTCTCATATCCCTGAAGGATTGCTCTATGCTTTTCATTTTTCTGAACATCTCTTCCTGTTCAGGATTTCTGGCCGGTTTCTCTGCTTTCTCCGGTAGGTCAGAATGTGGATCATGTGGATAGGCTCCAGGCACTTTGAAGGTAAGCTCCGGGGGATAATACTGGTTGTCCTGTGCTTGGAACAAAGGTTCACTTGGGGATTTATGGAGTGCAGTTGGTGGAGATGTCACAAAGACAAGGGTGATTGGCGGAGGAGGGTATGGAACTGATTTTGGTGGTGGAGCTTGTGGCATATGAGAAGTAGTGCCATGGTAGTGCTGATAAATGGGAAAACCTGGATCGGTGGCGGGAGGATCCTGAGCTAGTGGTGGGGTAAGAGCCGGATTGGCAGGGTAAGCTGGCGGTGATTGCCCTTTGGACCAGGCCTGGTACATTTCGGCCATCTGTTGCTTGAGCTTGAGCATCTCTTCTTTCATTTTGGAGACGTCCAACTCTTCTACTTCAACACTAGTGTCGACATCTGGAATAGACATGGTTTCCGGTATTGGTCCCTTCGATCTGGTTTGGTAATGGTAAGGTGCCAGTATCCTCTAAATAAACTAACTGCTTGAATTCTCTGGGATTCAACAAACTTGTTAGTTTTCAGAGTTTAACACATATGCGATTACACGTTGGGATGCAATGCATCTAGGCAATTAACCATTTCTATCATGTATTTGCTTCGGTTGCATGCGTCATTCCAGCCTCTCATAATTGTGCCCCTTTTTTAAGCTTCCTTTATTCTATCCTTCTTTATTCATTTTCATTTTCCCTTCTTTTTCTTTTTTAGTGGTGGTCGAATCATATAGAGATTGCATACGTATCATGTCTCCGCATGAATCAGACTGGGCGTAGTTCTGCCCTATAAGTGCGAAAAGCAAAGATAATAACTTCGATTTTTCATTAATAAACATTCTATTACAAACCCGATGCTTTTTGGAAAGGAAAATAACAGACTCGAAACCAAACTAAGTACGAACTCGATAACTACTGACAGACTCTGACGCAAAAGAAAGACAGACTCTAATAGACAACAGACTCTAGGAAAGAAAGAAAAATGCAGATTCAAACTATGAACACATTAAAGTTTTAAATTTGGGTGCCCGCAGGGCATCATTCGGCCTCGCCGCGGGTTTAGGGGTGAGGTTCTTTTCCAGCTGTTCCAATTCATACATGATTTGCTTCACAAATATCATCACCGCCGAGAAGAAGGTAGTACGGGTCATGTTTTCACATTCCCAACATTTCCGGGTAATAGCACGAGCAATAGTCAGAATCTTGCTCCTGGTTCGGTCCTTTCCTAGGAGTAGGCGTTCTATATGATCCCCTCTAGCCTTCAAAACCCGAGAATCATGCAGATGTTGTTTCCGTAACTGCTGCATTTCATCTTTCATTGAAGCCATCAGATTATAGCAGTGTTTACTCTCAGTTTCAAAAGCCTTGGCTTGTTTAGCCGCCTTGCTCTCTAGGGTGATTACCTTTCTTTTTAGACCGGCAATGATCTTTTCATAATCCTTCCTTGCCTGCTGTAAGTACCGCGTGCGCTCTTTGGTTCTTCTTGCCCATTGCGCCTGGAGTTGTGCTATGGTACCCTCCGATTGCTTCAAGTCATTCCGGCACTCACTGATTTCTTTTTTCAACCCTTTTATTAATCGCTCATCCGATCGACTCCTTTGTTGGTTGTCGGCATCTATCCTCATTTGTTGGATTTGGGCTTTCAGCGCCTCATTTTCTTGGGCCAATTTGTTCCTTTCTCCCTGATCGGCGTCAACTTGCAGACTATTTTCAAATCCCAGGTTTTTAATCTGTTGTTTTAGCTGGCCTATTTCTGCCCTGTAACTCTCTTCTTTTGCCAACAAATCCCACTGTTCTTGCGACGCCTGGACGAACTCCTGGAGATGAGGCCTTTTGGCCGGTCTCCCAAACTCGATTTCTTTCCTAAACCAAGCAAGGTATTCCGGCGAAACTTCACCTTTGGACCGATCACGTACACATGTATCGGCCATTAAGTATTGACACTCGCTCCAAATTTGTCGGACTGCTGCTTTAGGAAATTGTCCGTTGGGCCTGATCTCGACTACTTGGCCACTAAGATATTCATCTCTCGGAACTATTTGGCATCTCCCCAACTGTCTCAAGACTCGATACGGGGCATAGGGCTGAATACTCCGGAGTCACATCAAAAGGAAATGGGACCCAGTGGCTGGCATATATATGATTTCATCCACAGGCAACCACCCTAGTGTCCACTGTATTTGGCTGGCGGTGAGGGTTCGAAAGAATGATGTCCACGCCGTAACTCCCTCGGGTAGACTGACCCCCTTGATTCTTGTGTAGAACTCTTCTATACAAGTTTTCTTCGAAGAACCATAACTCAAAAGCTGGGAACGGTGGCAGAGATGCTCAGTCATCCATATTTGTAACAACAAGTTACACCCCTCGAAAAAGTTCCCTCTGGCTTTGCAGGCTGTGAGAGCTCGGAAGATATCAAATACTATCATAGGCGCAAGAGAGCTTTTATCTTGAGTGAGCAAGGTACTGACGACCCCGGCTATTTTCAGATCAATATTTCCGTCTTTCCTTGGAAATACCAAAAGGCCCAAAAAGGTTATCATAAACGCCACTCGTCTATGCTCGTCCCATTTATGACGGTTACTTTTGCTGCATAACTTGTTACCCGGGTTGTTGAATCCTCCAACATGACCGTATCTATCATATATGAAGCGCGGATTACAAAAACCTGCGGTCAAATCTGATTTATGGACCGTCCTGGGTATCTTTAACGAATCTAAAAACCGATGCACAGTGACAGCTCTTGGAGCAACCAGGTATTTTTGCCTCAATGGAACTTTAGCATTTCCGATGTACCCGGCTATTTCCTCCAAATTCGGAGTAAGTTCGAAATCGGAGAAGTGGAATACATTGTGTGCCGGGTCCCAGCAGGTGACCAAAGCTCTTATGACATCCCCCCGAGGCTGGATTTCCAACAAACCCGTAAGACCTTTTAGATATTTCTTGACCTCATCTTGCCCTTCACCACCTATATCATCCCACCATAGCCGCAACTTGAAAGAGATTTTAGTCATTATTAAAAAAGGTTCATTTTGCATCGTGCTCATCCTGCACATTTATTAAGGTGATTAAGAAATAAAATTTATTTGACTCAACAAATTGTCTATATTTTTTTATTTATTTATTTATTTTATTTTATTTTTAATTTTCACAGATTAAAAGGAAGACCCGGTTCCGCACACGGCTTTTCAGCACTTCGGGAACGAAGATTTTAAAGCTGGGTGAGTCAACCGGTCAAAAATCAAAAAATGACTAAAAGTGGTCGTTTATGCAAAGTCAGCCTTCCGGCGTCCCCTTTGAGAACATTCGGCTATTTTGACAAAAAACGGCGTCATCCGACCTATTTATGCTGACAATTAACATTTGACATTTTTTTGCTATTTTTGTAAAAGGGGAGGTTGGACCCGATGAGGGTTGCCTACGTATCCCACACCCTGTGAGAATCAAACCGGCGTAGTTCGGGTCGATAAAACAAACTCTTTTTTGAAAAACAGACTTTTTTCATTGGCAAACAAAACTATATATTTTTTCTTTTTATTTTTCTTTTTTTTTTCTCAAAAAAAATCGGCAGAGTTTCGACATTATTTGAACATTGGTTTTTTTTCCTTTTTTTTTTCAAAAACAGGCGATTAACTCTCCTTAACTCTCATACTGCTATTTCGCTTTCCTTAAAAAGTCGGTCAGCATGCAAGTCTGAAGCAAATAAATGCACAAGTAGAAGCAAGTAAGATGCATCAGGGTGGTCATTCTCATTTTTTGGTACACCTGTCCTAGACAGAACCAACCCCTGTGTTGAGCCTCCAAAGTCAAATGCACGTGATGCAAACAAATGTTCCTACTAGGGATCCGGCATGAAGCTGAGTTATTCTAGGTTCATAACCTGGGTATTTGTTCTAGACTGTGTACCCGAGCGGACAACTCGAGTCGAGGAGGGGGCTACGTACAGGGAACCAAAAGGCCATCCGGCTTAGTAAGTTGTCCGGCCTCTTTCTTATTTCAGGTATTGACACTAACAGAATAGGGAGTCTCGACCAGCAAGCTCATCCCCAGAGGTAAGAAGAGAAGGGTTTTGGCACAGTTTATACACAGTTCAGATAATATCAAAGCGGTAAAAGCAACATTTAGCACATTAGGCCCAAACATGTAACAAAATCAGATAACGCCAAATATAACAATTTATCTAAGCTCGAATTTTGAACCCTAAACCAGAGGTTCTGGGTTCTTTAATTCCCCAGTAGAGTCGCCAGAGCTGTCACACCTCCTTTTTACCCGCGCCCGCAAAGGGGCGTAAAAGGGAGCTTTTTCCAATTAAAGGACAATCGAAACGGGATTTATCATTTAATTCAGAGTCGCCACTTAGGAGATTATGGTGTCCCAAGTCACCGGTTGAATCCCGAATCGAGGAAAAGATTGACTCTATATTACAGTCCGCGAACCAGAAATTCGAGTAAGGAATTCTGTTAACCCGGGAGAAGGTGTTAGGCATTCCCGAGTTCCATGGTTCTAGCACGGTCGCTCAACTGACATATTCGGCTTTATTTATCTGATTTTAATACATGTTGAACCTATGTGCAAATTTTAACTGTGTACCGCTTTTACTAATATTATTTTTTACCGAAAATTGTAACATCATGGAAATACATCTCAAACCACGTTACATCAATGCACCCGTGGTTATTGACACATTTCAACTCTGTTGAGATTTAGATTTGGGTCACATAAATGTGCACCCGAGTTTAAGAAGGTAATATTATTAAAATACGCGCCTAAAGAGACTAACGCGTTATTATTTTGGGGAAGGCCGTGAAATTCGCTAAACGGTCCGTCCCGAAATCTAAGTATTTTAATATACAAAATCATTGTGGGCCTCGCAATTTTGCATTTTTTATTCGGCGAGGCTCACCTTTTTATTTTAAGGCCGATCCTAAAGTGACTACGATTTTCTACCTTTATTGTCTCCACCGATAAAAGAGAGGTCCTAATTTATTTGTTGCTGGACTGAGGCAAACCACATAATAAATCTACACCAAAGCCATCGGGCTCTAAGATAAACCCAACGAAGAGAGTGTGACGCTCGGGCCCACGCCCGTGACGGGTTATGCGCTGATTTTAGCCTAGACCCAAATATACACGGCCATCAGAGATGGACCTGGGCTGCTTATTAAAAGACTGAAAACTATATTGAGTCAAAAAACCCTAACGCAACAATTTGAATTGAGCAATTATTCCTGAGTCATCTCAAGTTCTTTTACTTGATTCAAGTTAGTATTGATTGTTTTGATTGTAGCTTCCTACTCGGGCATGCAAGTAACTTAAGGTATTTATTTGAAGGTGTTGATCAAACTAAGGGAAGTTATTAACTAAAGCAAACTACTAGACTCAACGAACCAATTCCATGAATCTGAGTACTCACGAGACCTAACGTTAATTCAACGATAACAATTCAGATGCGCACATTAGCTAAGTCTAGGACACTTATTCTCATGTATATGTTAAACAACGGATAGCCATATTGATTTCCAGCTCAAACTATTTTTAGTTCTAAAAGTTTAAACTAAACAGAATCAAGCTAAATTATGCTACAGCTAATACCATTCCAAATAATAGTCCGAAAGTCCACTACAGTTCTAATTACACAGCCCAAGTTTTAACAGCAAAATACAAAACTAAACTATGCTAGGCAACCCATAACAATTACTGTCTATGTTAACCATAAATACAGCTGAAATCCAAATAAACAGGGATCTAATGAACACTTTTATATCATCAACTTCATTTCAAAGCTACATCATGGTGGATTCGAATGTGTACATGGGATTGGAACAGAAATAAAGTAGAAGAAAAATCAGCAGCAGTAATACGAGCAGCAATATAACAGCAGTTCGCAACAGCAATTTGAAGTTCCAAACAGCCACAAACACAACTAGTTCAGCCCAGAACACACTTGAACACAGTCCGGAATAAAGTGTGAAACAACAATCACAGCAAATACCCAAATAAACTCAAAACCCCTCTAATCACATAACAGTATCAAGCTTAATTCATTTCTAGTCTCAACCTACTCAATAAAGGGTTTCACGAATTGAAAAGAAAACCAAAAGCTCACTCAAAATTCCATGAAATGTAGCTGTATCTATATCCTATTGCCCTTTTCCCCAGCTCTTAACTCTCTTCCTCTCTTTTAACTCTTTCTTTTTCAGATTCTCTTTCAGGTCCTAAACTTTTAAAAGTCTCTCTGAAACTGTTGTTCAAACTACCTCCCTTTCTTTTCAGGTCTGTTTTTTTTCCTCTCCCTCTTTATCTAAAAATGACTCTATATATTACCCCCAAGGCAGGCCTGCCCCCTCTATCTTATCAGATTTTTTGCCCATGATATTCCCTTACAGCCCATTATCAAGTGTCTTGTACCCAAAGGTGTGGGCAACTTATAATATTCAATTAATCCCCCATGCTTTTATGTTTTGTTCCCTACTAATACTAAACAATTCGTTAGTTTAGTGTTTTACAGACAGCCCACTTAAACTAGCCATTTTTAACTTTTTCAATCCCCAAAATACCCTCCTAAAGCCACTGGAATCACTATCCTACCCAATCCCTTTCACTCTGCATTGAGACCTTCAACTATAACCTATTCAAACCTACTCATTAACTAAACTGAATCCAACTAACTACCATAGCTATAACCAATTCAAATCAGTTAATAATCCAATCAGAAATTCAAACTAGAACTCAGGTCAGATCAAATAGCATAAAGACTAATGCATGTGAACAAAATCCTATTGAACTACCAAGGTCAAATTTCAGACCATGATTGGCACGGATACAGGGGGATGAATAACTAAGTTCCCAATTCTAAATCAAACAAGATGCATGAAATACTCTCGCACACTGGATGGGCACAACTGCATTTACAATGTAAAATGACGAATAACAAAACAAACAAGGAATCAGACATCACAGAAATGAAGCAATTCGAACCAATATTCATGGTTCTGAATTAGCCTTAAACACAAAAATGTAAGGACCTTGAGGATATACTGAATGGAACCCTACGACTGAAAACAAAACAAACGACACCAAATAACTTGACGACAAATAGTAAAATACATGCATGAATGGATTAATCGACGAAACTGTTTAAAACACATGTTAATAAACAGCAGGAAACTGGACCAAGAAAAGGTTCGAAAGAGGAGGGGAATTAATTGACAAACGTAGCAAGGAAAACTAATTAGGCAACAACAAACAATAATGAGAGAAGAAAAAGGAAAAGAGGAGAAATACCTCAAAAATCAGAAACCAAAATGAACTCCGTTCTCACTGACACTTCATCTTGAAATTTTGAAGCCAAAACGGACCTTAATCGAGTGTTATTGATTGAGAACACTCGACTAAAGTCGGTTAAGACCTCAAACCTTTAACCCTTATGGTTAACAGCCTGAAGCTGGTTCCTCTAGGGTTTGCCTTCGATTTGAAATTCGAAAGGTTTTGACAAGATTTGGATAGAACATGGGTGAGATTTGGGACAGGGTTAGCTAGGTGGTTCAGTGGTGTGACTTCGGGGTTAATTAGATGAACTAGGGTTCTGGTCCGATTTTCAATCTGATATTTGAAACAAACGGCTGGGATTTGAGGGTGGCGGTTAGAGGGGTTAGGTTGGGGAGGTCGAGGGGAAGCTGTGGTGTAAATTTGGGGCTGTTTGGATGAACCAGGGTTAGGGGCCAGTTCTTCGATCTAAGATTCGAAGAACTCGGGGATGATTCGAGGGCGATGGGGTGGGGATTCGGAAAGAGGATGGTGAGGGGGTTCCATGGTGTAATTTTGGGACTGTTTGGACCACCGGAACCGCCGTGAGGCGATTTCCGGTGGGCGTAGGACGGTGGTTGAAGGCAACGGACATGTTTGGTCTCTGAAGCTCAGAGATGAAGGTGAAAGGGGGGTTTGGTTTAGGGGGGCGTGTGGGTAAGGAATCAAGGTAATATACGAGGGGGAGGGGTGTTTTAATCCTGACCATTGGATCAAGCCTGACCAACGACCTGGATTAGTTCATTTAACAGACACGGCGTCGTTTGGTTTAGTGTTGGGGCGGGGTCGATCCGAATGCAAGTGGGTCGGGCCAGGGAATGGGTAAGGGCGGAGTGATCTGGACCGTTGATCCAGTGAGATCAACGGCCCAGACTGAGACTGGCAAAAACGACGTCGTTTGGACGGTCGTGTTGCCAGCCTAATTGGACCGGGTAAACAGGGTATTTGGACTGGGCCTGGACTCTCTTTTACAATTGGCCCAGTCCGATTTTCTCTTATTTTTCTTCTTTTTCTTCTATATTCTTTTTTTTTAATTCAAAATTCCTAAATTGAATTGAAAAACCAAGATTATTTAAAAAGATATTAATTAACCCTTAACAACAATTAACACACAAAATCGAAAAATAAAATCGCACAATTAAACAATAA
Source organism: Nicotiana tabacum (assembly GCF_000715075.1). NCBI lineage: Eukaryota > Viridiplantae > Streptophyta > Magnoliopsida > Solanales > Solanaceae > Nicotiana > Nicotiana tabacum. Next base: position 90,015,607 of record NC_134099.1, on the reverse strand, counting down.
AATGACAAACTACCGGAATTCATATTTTTTTGTGATTTTCATTCTTTAAAATAGGACGCGGTTTAATTAATTTAAAGATGCATAATTACATCCTAAATGCACATGCAACACATATTTTATATTTTTCTTATTTAAAGTAGAAACAAACATGCGCAGGCAAAAATACAAATAAATTGCAAACAACACAAAACCATTTTGTTTTGAATTTTTGGAAGTAGTTCTCATAGGGAAAAAATCACGTGCTCACAGTGTCTTCTCGGCCCTCAAGGCAACGACTTGCTCATTTAACTCAGACAGCTCCACCTCCAAACCCATGATCAACTCCTCCAACCTCGCCACCTTGAGTGTCGGCGTCTCTGCCTCATTAGTCCGCTCGGACCTTCAAACACAAAGAGCATTATCTAGGGCGGCCACCTCAGTCACAACGGCCATTCTGCCTTTCTCAGCCCGACCCAATTCTTCGATCTTGGCACTCAGCTCATCCCTCAGATCGACAACCCTTGCCTCCCTCTACCCGAGTTCAACCGCTAAAGATGCCACCCGTGCCTGAAGGTTAGCACTCTCGGCCATCACCCCATTACTCACCTCGAGCTCGTCCTCCTTCGCCTTTAGCGTGCCTCAAGCACGCTACACCTACTAATGGCCCTCATAAGTTCTCTCGTCCCTCTCCCTCAGCTCTTCATCCTTCTTCGTTAGCTCATCGTCCTTCTGTTTGAGCCCATCACGAAGCGACTGAAACTCACCATCCTGGCTGAGAAAGTCGGTCAGCGTTCGGTGCTTGGTACGGTGCTCCTTGTACTTGGAGGTCATCTTTTTAAAAATGGCCATCCTCCGCTCCTCCCACCGGTTGTGCTCAAACCCTATAATAAGAGTCTGACATGCAAAAAAAAGGAGATCAGTGTAAGAAAATTACACATACGAAACAAACTTAACCTAACACGGAAAACCACTCACTCGCAGGGCCATGTCAGATATACCCAACGATGTCCTTATTCCCACACGAGTAGCCCTCTCTACGAATGTCCGTATCTCTTTAGGGTCGATGTCTGAGCCAGAGTCATCGTCCTCTACAGGGACACCTCTACCTCTCCCAGCCGCCGACAATGAGCCACCCTCAACAGTCCTTGTGGGCTCTCCACCACCACGAACCCCCTCAACCTCATAGGGCCTCTTCTCTATGGCGGCATCCGTGGCAGAAACGGCCTCGACGCCTGGTGTAAGCACTGATCCCACTTCCAAAGCAATGGATCTTACTGGCCCAACATCAGCGATAATGGCCTTTCCAGTCTCCACCCTTCGCCTTTTCCTCGACAATGCCTCCTCGCCGTAAGACAGCTCGTCTACATGGTGGAAGATAGGCTGAAAAGAAATCTCATCCAACATGGCAACAGTTTGAGGGGTGTAGTCCTTCATTGGAGTAACTTGAGTCCGACCTCCTCGAGCAGACTCAGCTAAAGCAAAGTGCATTCCAGCCGACACGATGGCCTGGCAAAATGTAGGTACTAGATCCTTCGCCTTTTTGGAAACTTGCCGACCTAGCATCAAAAGAAGGTCGCATCAAAAGGCAATAGTGAACGGCAATAAGTTAAGGTAGAAATAACACTTACTGGACGGGATCTTGGGTCCAAAGCGCTTATGAAAGGACGCACAGTCACGAATTCCCATGGTGTGGGGTAACACATGAGCCACCCAGTCTTTAATATCGAGACGAGAGACGGTGCACCCTCTTAGATGAAGACAAGGAAGCCATGAGATTCAAAAACAAAAGAGGAAGAAAGAAAATAACGAACATACGGCCAGACACTTACTTACGATTATAATTCCATTGCTCGGGAAACCCGGCCGGATTCGCCACTAGGTGCTCGGTCTTGATGAAAATGTATTTATGCCAGAATTGCCAGTTCGTCTTATCATCCATCCCAGCCACCAACCCTTTGATCCCATGATATCGCAGATGTATCAACATTCCTTTATAAAAGCTGGGCGAGAATAGATGCAGTAGAAGGCAAATATTGACCTTACAGCCAGCCAACTCTACATACTTCGCCGGCATCAGAAAAACTTTGTATAAATAAGGGGAGAGCTGCACCGGGCAAACGTTGTAAAAGTGGTAAAACTCCTCCGCTAATGGGGTGAGAGGAAGAGAATAACCGTCTAAGAACGGATAAACATAGAAAGCAAAATATCCAGGTTGGTGAACCTGTACTATGTCATCTCCTACCGGAATAATCTCAACATGAGAGGGAATACGGTACTTGGATCGGAGGTCGGCTATTTGACGCAGCCCCATCTCAGAAAGCTCTTAAGCAGGAGCAGGAGCAGGCTCCTTTGAGAAATTGTTTCTGGCCAAAGGATTCTTGGGAACCACCTCCTCCACGGTGGGGAAACTTTTTTCCTCCTCAACTATTGATTCCTCACCGCCCGGAGGAATGGCCACTGATAAAGGAGTGGCATCGGTGACTCCGTCGTGACTACGAGGAGA